>NC_080594.1:106341427-107541427 GCF_027887145.1 Ammospiza caudacuta
TAGCTGGCGAGTTATAATTGTATTTAGTAACATACATAGTTTAGCACTTTCGGAAGCATCGTCACTCTATAGAATAATAAATGAAAAGAATGATGTAATACTTTATATCCTGGGAAATTAATAAATATTAATAAAAAACTTGAAGAAGCTACAGATGATCAGTATTAAGAGGAAAGCATTTTCAACATAAAAGTGTTTTTTACAGCAATTTAGCTTCCAACGTTTTTACTTCAAAATGAAAAGGTTGTGTAGGACTTTTTTTCTAATCAGTGTCTGAGATACCTTCCCCATAATTTGGGGACTCCATAAAAACAATAAATTTGCAAGTAATGCATTTTTAAAACATCTAAAAAATGTAATGCATCAACTACTTTTCATAAATGACAGGTGAAGTGCGTTGCATACTCTGCTTTTGTATTACATTATTATAAAATCAGTAATTTGAAAAGAACAGGCTAAATGGTAGCATTAGAAATAGTGCGGTTGGATAAGGGTTTGTAGTTAGAAACCTGTGACTCACACTCAGAGCTGCAGATCTTTTAGAAATAATCATGTAAACTTTACCAAAAAAAGGGCAGTTATTGCAGTCGTGCCCTCTTTCTGGAATACAAAGCCTGCTTTTTAGTGTTTAACCTGTTTTTTCTGGCCTGAATGTTGGATTGTTTCTCTGGAGGACTTTTATTTTTACGGAGTGAATGCATATATGTTGCTTCAGGCTTCCATTTCTTCATTTTGTATTCTGTGTAGCACGGGAACTTTCACTTAGGTACTGCAGGGAGCTGAAAGCACCTGCCTGTGTCTGGCACTCTTGGAGAAGAAGCACCTGGGGAGCCACTCTGGTTTCAAAAGCTGAGCCTGGAAACGAGTATGACCAGTAGCTGGGGGCAGGTTTGCTCCTGCCTGATGGGTCACACCTTGCTGAGTTTGGTGGTGGTGGATAAGGGCAAGTGGTCTTTGCTGCAACACCTTTGTGTTCCTTACGCATAATTTGTAGCGTTGCAAACATTGGTATTGAAATCCATATGAATATCTGTTCTTCTAATGCTTTAAGTGCTTTGTTTCCAGCAAATTCTGTTTCTGAAAGTCCCCAAAATAGCTTATTTGTGTTTTAAGAGGTACCCAAGACAAGTTTGATGAGTAAAACACGAATGTGTCTGTCAGGAGAAGTTTGGAAGGAGTGCAGTAGTGGTCTTTGCATTAGTGGCAGTCAAGTCTGGCTTGCAGAAATTACATTAAACTTCAAAATGTGAGAATATTTTGCTGACTTACTGGGGGTTATTTTACAGAATTATAAATGTTGAACTTGGTTTTAACCTCTTCCTTGAAGTAAGTGCCCTGCTATGTCAAATGCCTGCTCAGAGGAGCTCGGTAAAGAAAATTCTTCCAAATAGATTTCGATGTTCAAAGCAAAATCTTTCCTGAAAAAGGAAAATCCTACTGTTTACAGTTATCTGAAAGCAAGGGGAAATGAAACACTTTAGATTTTATTGTTCTTAGTGTTTTTGTGATGGTCTTGTTGGTATGACCTGAACATTTGCAGTAAAAGGCCTCATCTGGAATTCTTTATTTAGGCAAAAGAATCATTACCTCAGTGGCATTTTGCTCAGAGTAGTGATAAAGCATTGGGCCTGAAATTATAAGATGTGAGAAATGAACATGGGGAGAGTATTTCAACTCAAAGGGGTTAGATGAAAGTGCCAGTCCCTGGGCTGGATGTTTGTATAGGAAACAGACTCAAGACTGGGTATTCGTGGAATAAATGCAGTTTCTCCAGTATCTTGTCAGTTTTTAATTCCTTGACAGACACATTGTCTGTGGATCCCTGTAATGGCCTAATGCCAGTGCTGCTGAGTTACAGAGTTGTTTCTGGAACTGGTTATACAAATAAGTAACTACCTAGATTTTGAATATGAAACTGTGTATAACAAGAAGTTGTGGACCAAAGTACCAGTTAAAACTCTGTAAGTGAATGGGACAAAGTGAGGAGAGCCTATGTCAGCATATGAGTTTTCCAGGGTTTAAAGTGAACCCAGAAGAGAAACTGTCATAGAGCTGGAAAAAGCGGAGATGGATTAGCTCATCTCTCCCACAGGATGGCATATTGTACAAGGAGGATAAAATGAGTATTTCAATTGATTCAAACAATGCATTGCTGTGCTTCTCGTACATTTAGTACTAATTTTAAGATCCTGTAGGGATCAGTGAGATGAAGGTGTGTCAGCCACCTCCTCTGCCTCCCCTCTGGAGGACTTGTGTGGATTCCACTGCCGGGTCTCAAGATGTTGACGCGTTACAAAGGCAATGTCATCAAACGTCATGGCTCGCACTCACTCAGGAGGGCAACATGCCAGATGTAGTTTAGATTTCTGAGGCTCTGAGAACACTTAAGACACTCAGTTGCTTACCAAACATTAGGATGTTTTTAACTGAGTCTTCTAATCTAACTTCTTTAGTCTGAGGTTATTGATGATTGCTATATTTTGATAAGGGCTTGCTGCTTTTAACAGTATTCGAATTTTGATTCAGTACCAATCTCTCAATGGCAGAATCTGTTCCAAAAGGCAGTCCACCTGAAAAAAAAATCAATGTTACTTTATCTAACAAAGCTTAAATATTTATTTTTTGCTTGCTGAATGATAGCTCGTGGGGCTTATATGAAACTCGTACAGCTTGAGCTGTTGTAATGGTAGTCATAATCAAGAAGCTGACATCTGAGGCATGGAGTTGCCTTTAAAGGCTTCTAATGCTAAGGAATAGGGGCTTTTAACCTCTATAAGGTCTACCCTACCAGGGTTCAGAAGGATGCAGATATTTAGAGGGACTAGGGGGAGAGAAGCAGAAATATGAACATGCTAGCAAAGTGTAAGCAGAGTGCAAAAGTTCCCCATCTGTATGATTGAATATTGCATGGGTTTGAGAGCTGTTTCTGTCTGCTGTTTGTGTGCTGAACTTCATGTCCATTTTCAGTGGCACGTGTGTTTGCAGAGTCATCACAGGCTGCCAACAACTGTGCTCCACTTGGTGTAGTGGGAATTACATGTTATTCATCAAGAAAATGCAACAATTTGTGGGAATACTCTGACACTAAATACTCCAGTACTTAATGATGATTTAAAAAAAGTATTGCCATGGGGATCCTCCTACTCCTGTTGGTGCATATGCAGAGCCCTAGGAGTGCTTTGGCAGCACCCGGGTTCTGCTGCAGTTCCTGAGCCATCAGGTAGCAACAGGGAAGCTCATCAGTGGGGTCACAAATTCTCTCACAGCACTGGGATCTAACAAATCAGTTTAGGCCTTAAAAAAAGTCAGGGTGAATCCTGCCTTCAGGGTCACTATCAGACCAACCTCATTCTTGGCCATGGCTTTCTCTAAGGACTGACATGGACTGGGTTTAGGGGGGAGCTTTTTCTGGAGGATAGGATGGACCACAGTGTTACAAAGGCATGTGAGCACCTGCTTTATGTTAAAGAGGAGGTGTGCTTCCACAGATGTATGTGCCTTGTTTAGGGCTTTCAATTTTGTCCATAATTTCTAGTTTTTCTTCTAGTGGTCTATTAAGTTAAAGCTTCTTTCTTATGCCACTTCACATTGATTTTGGCAGGGCCTTAAAAAATTGTGACTATTGGAAATAGTATGGAAAAGGCTGAGTTGTCTCAGGGAAAAAAAAAAGCTGGATGAGAGTATGAAAAACACTTGCATTCTGAAACTTTGATTCCTTGTTAAGTGTGTGTAGGTGACTGATGAGCGTCAGAATAGTCATCAACTTAATAGTCATTGCTAAGTGCCATATGTGGAATAGATCAGGCATTTTACAATTTGTCAGCATGAAACCATTATTTTCTTTCTCCAATGTAAAGCAAACTAAAATTTTATAGTATCAGAGGGTACATGTAGTACTCCATTAGCTTTGAAGTGATGCTATTAAATGGATTTATGGCTTTTACTGTAATGCCTAGCAAAAAAAGCTGTAGAAAAATGTGAAATAATTGCATAGCCGGAGTTTCATTTTGATGAGCACACAACCTCTTTAATTTATGGACAGTTACTCTGTAAGAAAGTAACAAGGATTTTAGTCGGACAAAGAGAGGGGAGTTTTTACAAAGACAGGTAGTCAAGAGTCAAACTGCACTATTCCAAACTTTAAAGTACTCTAGCTTTAAAACTGGATTGAAAGCAGTGCTGGAAGATCTCTCTCTCTCTAGTTTATTTTTCCTGTGGATCTCCCACTTTTGTCTTGCCCTTCTGACATGAGGAGCTTTAGCAGTATCAATGGCTGCCACATCAATCATGATGAAATGTTTTAGGGCATCTTTGTTTGTGATTAGAAAACCTCTCCTGCCATTGTTTATCAGCAGAAAATGAAACTGCAATTGCAACTGGGATGTGTCAAAGCCTAACAGCCGGGTGTTGCCATAGCAAAGGCGATGTTACATAAGCAGCCACTCTGCAAATAATTCATGCAGCCAAATTTTAAGCATAACCTCAGAATTAGTTTCTAAATTTATGATCTTTTTAGGAGGGAGCTTTCCTAGATGAGGTCATTTCAGTTGCTACTAAAATTGATGTGCTTAGTTGTGAAGCTCTTTTAGCATTGCCCATTTACACCTTAATTTTGTTTGAACATATTGTTCTATTTCTGAAACATCTGTTAGTTTAAATATGGCCTCACAATATGTTTTCTCAAGTGGTTTTTTGCAACAGTTCGGTACAGCTCTGTATTTTGATCTTATTCAAATTTATTTGCACAATGCAGTATTAAACCAAGCAATTTACAAATGCCTTTTCTGGTTAATGCATGGCAAGAATTTTGCAAGGCAGCAATATTAAGCAGATCACTTTTCAGATGAGAGGATTGAAATATATATACAGATGTATTTTTAGAATCTTTGCAAGTAGTTGTCTTTAAGCACTTTAACAATAATAACCCAGGCAGTTTTATCTTCTAAACCTCAAATTGACAAATGGTCTAGCCTTTCTGTCTGATCTGCAGAAGTGTAGATAACCATTTAATCTCAGTTAAGTTGCTGTAGCTTGTGATTGTACTGTATTTCCCTGAGTCAAGTAGTAATATTTGTTACCATTTTCCAGAGGAATAAGGAGAAGCTGTTTCCTGAGAAATTTCTCCCTGTATAGGCTTGTATTTAAAGGTGTGCAATGAAGAAAAAGAACTAATTCTTCAAGGCTTCCATTCTGAGTAACTGCATTTTTTTTTTCAAGAAGTTGCAATATCATCATTAAATCATAACTGCACGGAGGATCACCTGTAGCAAGGGCTTACTTTCATCAGGATAACAACTTTAGATTTTTAGATCCAAATAAAGCAAAACTGTACTTTTACATTTACTGCTTAAATTATTTTCTTAATGAATACTCTAAACCTTCAGTTTAGAAGCTGAATAGTTACCAAGACAAATGCTGAAGAATAAGTTCCCAAATACCTTGTTAAAAAATCCTGTCTGGAAACACTGTGTTGGGAAATTCTAAAAGGTCAGATTTTCTTCATTGATTTCTTCCAGCTTTTCAAATGCATTTACTTTCTCTAAAAGATGAAGTGAGTGATGAAATTAATCTCTAAAAGATGAAGTTTTCAGATGAAAAATTTTGGGGGCCCAATATTAGGCTCATGTTATAATAAATCTGCTGCCACAGGAATCTGCTCAGAGCATTGTCATTTTCCTGTTATGAGACAGGCCTAGCAGGGCAGTTCCTCTTCAATTTAAAATAGCTGACAGTCCAAGAGCAAGCATCTACTGCTCCTCATGATGTTCCTTTCTTGCACTTGAAGGATGAAGGGCTGGAAGACACAGATCCATTGGTCTGGGGCAGTCAAGATCTGGCATGCTTAATGCACATCCTCTCTTAAACACATTTTTGCCCTCCCTCTGTAGGGGGTTTAGCACTTATCTGGGAGACAAAATAAATTTTTCCTCTAGGTTTTCAATGCAAGCATTTTTCTTATGCAAAGGGAGTCCAGCACTGTCTATAACCAGTGATTTTATAGTACTGGAGGCTTAAAAATCTACCCCATTTTGTGCTACTTATCTGCCAGATAATATTATCTTGAAGAAAATAGCTGTGGATGTCATCTTGTAGGATGTTTGGCATTTCCAGCTTATCCTTTAAGCAGAAATTTAGGGCACTTGGTACCTCAGATGAAGTGGCTAGAACAGTAATTTCAAAGTGTTTGGCTTTACATGATTAACATCTGCTGCAGTGCCATATGGTGGGAATTTCCAAGTAAACTATTAATTAATATTGGAGTGCACCAGAGTAAGCCTTAATTAAACTATATTCAGCTTAAGTGTATTATTTTAATATAGTCAGTTACCAAGTGCTGTACTTTTGTATTGATACCTTTTTCTGTCTTGTGAAAAAGAGGGAGAAATGTTGATGAGAATTATTTGAACCTTTAAATTGAAGGTTCAAGTAGCTTTTAAAATAAATGGTTTAGGACTCGCATCAGCCTCAAGCATCCATTGATTTAAGGGTCTATATTTGGTGGTGTTGAGTTGTGCTTTGTGAATGCTGTGGTGATTCCTCTGCTAGGGTTTTGCTGGTGTGGGTGATCAGAGGGTGTCCAGCAGAACTGCATGTGCCATTTTCACAGAGCTTCAGATATTGCTGGTGGGGTCCAGTAGCACTGGTGGAATGATACATTCCTGTGTGAGCTGGCCAGAACAGTCTGGAGGAGCGTTGGGGTAGCAGCTGAGGTTGTCCATGAGCGTGGGTAATGCTGGGACCTCTCCTGGCCTCTTGTGTTTGGAAGGATGAGCATACCCATGTATAGAGCTGAGCAGCTGGCAGGCTCACCTCTGAAGGGCTCTTCCTCCCACAGGCAGTGACTGTCAGCTGTAAAGAAACTGATAACATTACTGGTTATGTCAAAATATACAATTTATTTTTAGTTTGGCCAGATCCATCAGTTGCCAGTAACTACAGCTATAAATGACCTATTTTTAAATATGTATTATTTTTCCCTGTTTTCTCCTCCTTCTTTTATCTCCTTTCTCTCCTGTAATCTTCACATCAATAAGAAGGTGAAGAAGTCCTTCCTCTGAGTATTGAGGCCAGGTAAATATAGGTGGGATGTGCCAGTGTTGTCTGAGTAATTCGCTAGGTGGCATTCTTCCCTCTGAGTCAACACTGAAACCCTTCATGGGAATGACAAGAGAACTTAGTCATTTTAGTGAGATGCCAACCTGAAATCTTGACCAGGTGTGGTTGCTGAAGGCTTGCTTCATTGTAGTGGCAGAGTTAGCTGCAGCACGCTAATTAAATTCCATGTTAATAATTAAAATCTTTGTAACTGGATTCCCCTCATCGATATCCATTACTGGCATGTGCCTGCCTTACTTTCTTTAATTGCTTTGCAGCTTTGTTGGTTGCTTTTGTGTAGTTGATAGTTTGATTTGCAAGGTGCAGTGCTGTTCTTGTCCTTGTTTTGCTTCAGATTTTTCTGTTTGAAGAAATATTGGTAGAGGGATCTCTTGAACACAAAGAAGAAGTTGCTCTCTTAATAAAAATATCTTTGGTTGTGTACACTGAACAGTTGTGAACCTGCACTTGTCCAGTTTGGTGTGCACTTTTTAAACACCAAAAAAGTAACAAAACAATTTTCTTCTTGCTTAGTTTGAGTGAAGTGTGACTGGAGACTTTTTTGTGAGATATCCAAGAAGTACCTTCTTGAGTGTTCAGCATTGACTGACCTCTGGCTGTCTTTCTTGTTGCTTTATCATCATGGATAGAACCATGTGCCTTTTGTCTCCATTTCTCCTCAGACATCAAGAATGGCTGCTTTTAGTAGACTTTATTTTATTAGAGCTAATATGAAAAGAACCCAAACCAAGTGTATTAGTCTGTTTTTATTTTGGTAGTCCACTTCTACTTGTTTCCAAAATTTTCTGTAAATGCAGGATGACAAAATGGTCCTTACTGCTTTTCTAGAGGTGTTAATTATTTCATATGTTGCAGTCTTCAAATATTTTCAAATAAAAGTATATGCTAGTTTAACCTAGAATGTGGAGGCTTAATGTTTCTTAAATTTCTTTTAACGTTTTTTGATATAGTGTTGAGTATTGTGCCCCACAAGTCCTCTTGAAAATTCCAGCAGTCTGTAAGTTCACTGTTGGATACTGGACTTCAAATGCAGGTGTAGTTTTTGTTGCTTCAGTCATTATTTCATTGTATGTTTTAAACTACCTGGATCTTAGCTGTTTAATGCAGTCTGGGGTCAAAAGCCTGTTTCTGGAGTTCTGATAACTGAGTCCAAGAGCACAGTGTAGTGTGAATAATTTGTCATGTTCTGCATGTGGATTTGACAGAATTTCAGTCTAGAAGTGTAATCATTGCACATAAAAAAATCCACATAAGTGTCAGTCTGAACTTTTGAGGGACATAGGACAGATTATCATTAGAAAAATAAGACAGGTTTATGACAGAACTCCTTGAGAGCAAGTAAACTAATTTTTTAAAAGAACTGGATAGTTCATAGCCTTCAAAGTACTGTATTAATTATAAATGCTTTAGCAGACTTCATTACTGAGAGACATTTGGATGTCTAATGAGTTGTGGTAAAGCTACTGTTTGCAAGTATAGAAAGTATAATGTATATGTAATCGTGAAGTTTCTGTATTTCCTATGATTACCATGTTTTCTTGTTGGTTTGATAGGATTTTTTGGATGTGTTTTTTGTTGTTGTTATTGTGGGTTTTTTTCTCATAAATTGGTTTTGGCATTCCTGATATACCTTGGCTTGAGGAAGACAGCTGAAGAGTAGTGGCCATGAAGAGGTGGTAGCCATCTCACAGAATCATAGGATTGTTGGGGTTGGCAGGGGCCTCTGGAGATAATCCTGTCCAACCCCCTGCCAAGGAAGGGTCACCTGGAGCAGGTGACATGGGAATATGTCCAGCTGGCTTTTGGATGCCTCCAGAGAGGGCGACTCCACAACCTCCCTGGGCAGCCTGTTCCAGTGCTCTGCCACCCTCAATGTAAAGAAGTTTTTCCTCATGTTAAGGTGGAACTTCCTGTAGTTTAGTTTATGAGCATTGCTTCTTGTCCTATTGCTGGGCACTATTGAAAGCAGTCTGGCACCATTTTCTTTGCCCCATTTCCCTTATGGAAATGTCAATATTTGAAAATGGTCTTGACTGTTTACCAGTCCAAGGTCTTAAGAAACAGCAAAAGAAAAATTACTTTTCTATGGAAATCCCATGTACTGGGTAGTATTTGTTGGATGAGAAAAAGATTAAATCTGTTGCAGAGGTCTAAAGATAGTTTCTTTTCAGTTACTAAAATTCTACAAAGTTAGTTTACAAGGAGCTCAGCAGTATTTTGGTTGATCTGTCTTGGACACTAAAACCCTTTCCTGTTACTTATTTGGGCATCATCTAGCTTCTCTCTTGCATCTTATCTGTTGTTGTTGAGCTCACTGTAAGCTGAGCTATCCAGTTATGAACTGAAGGTAACTAATACTAATGAGCTATGGATGAGTAAACCTAAACAGATTGGGCAATTAATGCCTGCCTCTGTTACCAGGGGTTTCATGGGTACTCCTGACAAAGTGGGGTGCAGTGGTGTGCTGTAGGTGGCTGCCTGGGCATCCAGCTGCTATGATGGGGGACAGAGGCTTGAGTCTGCAGAACAGCATGTCCTGAATGTTTTTCACCTCTGCAGATCTGAGCAAATTCCTCTTTAGAGGAATGAGTGCTCCGTTTAATAGAATAACTGAAAATAGAACTTCAATATGTGACAGGTCCCTTGAAAAACCCAAAAATTAATTAAAATTTGTTTTCTAGTTCAAGAGAAGGTAAAGCTGAATACAAACCTCACTGCTCACTCTGTTACTAAAAAAAAAAAAAAAATTGTAAGACCTTTACTTTACAAATAGTTTGTTTTTCGGTTGACAGTATATTGTAGTCTGTGGTGGGAATGGTGACATTTTAGATTGAAAGGGAAAATGAACATCTTAAAACTCTTCATTTGTGCATATACAAAGTCAGGCAGAATGAAATAAGACCTAGAAACTGTAATATTGTCATTTCATTAGATTTTCTAACTTTGTTTGTGTTCAGCAATGTGATGTAGGTAATTGACTTGTATTTATACAAAGAATTAAAATTGTAAATCCTAAGAATAAAAATTGTAAACCCTAAGCCTTTCCCCTCTTGTTTCGTGCTCTCAAATACTATGAGGAGTTTCCTGCAAAATACTGTTTTGATAAATCTTACTGAATCAAACTTCAAAAATTACAGTGAGACCTCTGAAGGCAAAGATTGATGTGTATTGGGATTTAGTCTCAATCAATGGTAAAATTTTTTATAAAATGACAAATGTATCTAATTTTCTTTTGATAGAGTCTTTGAAAGTGTTACAGCAGGTCACAAACTTGTAACTCAAAGTTTTTGAGTTCAAAGTATCTCAGTAATGCCAAATGTTTTAGGCCTGTATTCACTAGAAGGAAAGTGGCTTCCAGTTTACAATAATTCAAAAATGGGCATAGAAGGAGAGTTTTGGTGGTGTGATTTTGGTGTTTAAATCTCAAGAGATATTTTTTAAAATTTTTGTTTGTTTGCTCTTGTTTTGTTTTGTTTTTGTTTGATGCTCACTATTTTAGGATTTTTTTTGTCCCTGTGGAACCACTCAAAATAATAAATAGTTTAATGGTGAAATTATGCCATGAGTGTTGAGAATAATAAATCCTTGTAGTTTCTGTAGAAGAGCACACCCTTCTTAAGTGGAATCAAAGGCACTAAAAACAATTGGCTTGAACTTTAGATGAGTTCTTAAATGTGTTTCTTTCAAAGTTATTATCATATGACAGATGGGGAGTAAGCCATCTGGGAATTCAGAGAGGTCGGATATGGTCAGGTATAAAGAATTGTCTGCCTGATTGGGTTTTTGGGGATTTTTTTACCCTTTTTCCCCCCTTCCCTTAATGACTTTTTGCTGTGACATATGTGACTTAATATTTGAGTTTGCTCTGTGCAGTCTAATCCAATTCCTTTGTTTAGTCAAATGAATGTTTTTTGTTTTGTTCTGAATTTTAGCTATTGGTTTCTGCATTAAATGTGCATATTTAATTAGGATATGTTATTAAAGATTAGATTCTCACAATGGGATGTGTGCCAGCTCATGAAATGAAGTCATGCTTGTCAGGAGATAGTAAATAATAAGCTTAGGAAGGTTTAAAAGATGTGTCTTGCAAAACATTAGCCCCTGTAATGAGTGCAAAGTGGCAACAGCACATAAATATCAATTGTTTTTCTCCAGTGGAGCCGTTTGAATATGAGTTTTCTTAATTTGAATTAAATTTTCTTTTACCAGTGTAATGAAACAAGCAAGAAGGGATATTTGTCTGTTCAGAAACCAGTTTCCCATCCCAGAACAATGGCTTGTTTTGAATTGAAGTGGAACAATCCAGCATTCATGCAATATCTTGTAATCTCTGTTCATAAAACCACTTTAAGAAATAAGAAACTGCTGTCCAGTGAATCTTCATTTAGCTGCAAGGATGTGTTTTGGATTCCCAGCTTTGCTTCCAGGACTGTCTATATTTTGCTCTTCATTTTACTCAGAATCTTCTAATAATCATGGGTTGAAGGGCTGGGAGCTTAAGGTTCCCTGTGCTCTTAAATGCCTTGAGCATCCTGGCTGGTGTGCCCAGGGTGGCATTGGCAACAGCAGGATCTGGAGGCAAGGATGTGCCTGTCTGCATCCTAATTTGATCAGACAAAACTGCCTGCAATCATGCCCTGTGATCTGAAATTCAGGCATCTAATTTCTCTCTTCAAGTGCCTGAGTCTCTCTCCTTGGGCCTGGGCAGACTAAGTCTTCTGCTAATAATATGTGCAGTGGGCTTTCCACTGATGTTTTTGATGTTGCCCCTGGTGCTTTTGGGAAAAGGAGCAGCTGGCACAGCCCTGCTTGGGTTGCACCTCCAGCACAAAGCAGAGGGAAGATGGGGACCTTATGTTGGAATGCAATTGTATGATGTGGAAAGCAGAGCCACTTAAGTGGAGTGGACAAAAAAAGATCTATTATGCATAAACACATATTCTTAGTCCTTTTTTTTTACATTATAAAATAGTGTGTCCCAAATATGCTGTGGGAACCATGCTACCACTTTTGGCCAACGCACAAAACATTGCTACTCAATACTGGAGGGACTTAGAATATCCTACAGTTAGTTATTTTTGCATGAAACTCTTAGCCCAGGTGTCTGGAAAATTATAGAAAATGGTCCTTTTTAGTGCTGATTTTTTTTTCTCTGTGCTGCTGGACCCCCTTTATTGCTGGCATTTCTGGGAAGTTACCAGTATTGCAGTATCAGGAGAAGGGGCTGCTCATCGCCTGCTACTTGGGGATATTGCTCTGGTGCTTCCATGTTATAAGAGAGGGAGAAAGTTTATTGTCTTATGTCATCCTCAGTTTTGGTGCACTGAAGCATTTCTGACTGTCTGCTTTTTTTAATGAAAGAAATTTGTCTTGTAACAGCTTTATATGCCCAGCTAATTAAAACCACTGTTATATTACTTGCCATGTATCCTCTTCGTTAGGCAGAAATTGTTTGCACTTTGGCAGATTAATTTCTTGTTGATATTAGTTTTGTAGGATGCTGCTAGCTCGGACTTATATAACTTAGAAATAATGAGCTGTTTTAAATACTGGCAAATACAAAGTTTTGTTAATCATTAACACAAAAACCATTTTCGGTCTTTCTTAGCTTCATAAGATGGTTTGTTCTGCCTGTGTGAGTGCCTCTGCCTTATGTGGAGACTAAGCTAAGTGACCTTTAGTTTGATACAAGAAGCTTGGGAATGTGTTTTAAATAAAGAAATGGTTACAATGCCATAATCCATTTTTAAAAGGAAAAATGCTCTTTTTTAGTGAAGAGGCAGGATTGTCTATTCTTTCTTAGGCACTCAGTGGTGGCTGATGTCTTTCAAATTACTTGGGGCATTGTGTGTTTGTTCTGTGGTATCCTCATTGCAGAGCTCTCATTTCTTCCACACCAATCTGAGCTTGCACAGGTGGGACCTGGAGACTGCTGTGCTGCCTGTCACTCCTGATTTGAGACTGGAGGTCTGAGGAGCTTCACCCACCTGGGAAGACTGAGCCACCTCCTAAACAAACCTTACTTTTCCTCCTGTCTTTTGCCAAAAGCTGTGGGGTGCATTGAGGATTAACAACCTCATTACTTTTGTCCCTGCTGTCAAGCAGTCCCTTGAAAAGGTTTTTGTTGGTCATGGTGATGCAGATTCTTAGCACACTGAAAAGTAAAAAAGTCATTATTAGTGGCTTAAAATTTCACACACGAGGTTGGATTCTTTCTGTAAGTACAGGAGTCTTAAAAATTAAGACCAACCACCCCCACCTACCCAAAAGTAAGGGATGGGGTGGCCTTAAGTAAGCACCTCTCTTCATCCCTGAGTGAAGAGGATGTTGCAGCCTGAATGGCACCAGACAAGGTGAAGTAAATAATTGTGTGGGTTATTTGGAGGAAGAGATCTGGTCACCCTGTGGTAATTGCTTACACTTCTGCCTGAGCAGTAGAAGCCATTACATTTTGCTGTCTGGTTCACTATTATTCTGACTGACTATAGGAGAGATGAGATGTTTGTAATTCATAACCCACTATGTTGGAAGAGGCCTGGTGCCAGAAACCAACTGAATGGGTGCCTCTTTTCTTGGGCTCTGTAAGATGTAGGCCCTGTATAACTTTGTCACATGTAAAAAGTGAAAGGCAATGTATGAGCAGACAGAGAAAAGGTACTGCAATTTTTTTGTGTTATATATGTTATATTATCTGATTATTTTAAGCAAAAGAAAGCCCTTCAGTATAAAATTCCTGCCTGGCATAACTTACAGGTCTGCTTTGATCTTGCACAGCACATATTACTGTTACATTGATAAGCAAGACACTGGAGAACAAATTTGTGTAGATGGAAAATAAACGAATACACTAAAACCTACTTCAGAAGTTCCTTGAAGCTTCATGAGAAATACCAAAGCTGTGACAAAACACTGGTACATGGTGTTGCAATGGCCATATGCTGACTCTGCATCCTGTTTATTCCAGGGGCAGGTGGGGCTTCTGTACACCCTGCCCAGTAAGTCACCAATTGTGACTGTAATAGGACTGCAAGGATTTTTAAAAGTGCTCTGAAGAGAAGTCAGTGTACCAGATAATTTGGTGAGTCTGTGCAGTATGTTCATGTGTTAAAAGAAGCTCAGAATATCAGCTGAGGTCCTCAAGAGTACTCACTATTAGTAATGATAGTAAATGCTGACATTCTGGTAAGCTCTAGCTGTTATTTGCACCAGTATTTGAGATGTTTTTTAAAGGAACATTTTAATGGGTATTTATGGACTTTCTAAAGGAAAATTTGAAATTACATTATCTTACAGTTTGAGACTAAACTGTTTCTGAGTTTGCATAAAAGAAATTATGATGCTAAGATACCAACACTGGTAGTAAAAGAATTGTGGCATAGAAATTACAGAAAGCAAAAGGTTACCAATGCAACATATCAGGTATAAAGGATACACCAATTTTCTTGCTATATTTCCTAATGGTAAAATATTATGACAGCTACTTATGGCATTTACCATAGGCCACAGGTGGATTTCCGGGAAGGGCAGGTGGAGATGCTTTCATACTCTTGCTAGAGGGACTAAAAGAAAGTCCTTCTAGGTGTGTCTTTGGCATATTGGTGTGGACACGGAGCTGCTGATGTGGGAGCAAGGTGAGGGTGGCAGGGCCACTGCTGGGCCACTCTGGTGCTGGCCAGGGGACATCTCTTGCCACAGCCCTGAGCCTCCCTGCAGCGCTCCTGGGTTATTGATGTGCTCAGCAGGGGGAGGTTGTCGGGCATGTGAGACAGGCCTGCATCCAAGGAAAGGGAGTGAGAAAGTCTCAGAGTTAACAAAGAGAATTCTTTCAGGTTGGTTGATGTGCAGAAGGCAGGGGGAGAGTGGTAGTGGTAATATTGTGGTTTTGAGTTAGGTTCTGAAGTTGGTGACTGCCCTTGGGCTGTGAGGAGCAGGGGGAAGCGAGAGCCTTCCCAGCAGGTGGGTGTGAGCCAAGGCACCTGGTGAGACAGGTGGGAGACAGTGCTAAAGGGAGTCACTCTGTGTCAGCAGTGCTTAAACCAGCAGGTCTGGGATGTTCTGATTCTGACTCAAGCCAAGCAAAAGAGTCAAGTTTATTCATTGCTCCACTGTAGTGAGAAGCTCTGTAACAATTGACAATTATGTTCTGAACACTCATTAGCACTTCAGATTAGCTATTAAAGGACATGAAACATTTAATCACCATGTCTTTTCTTGTTAGCAGTAGTCACTAGCAGAATACTTAAAAAAAAATTGTAATTAAGTGAAAAAATCGTACTTTAGCAATTTTACTTGGGATGCAGCAATTTCAGTCATTGACATTACTGCCCTGAGGAAACTACGTTTTCTTCTCCCTTAAATAATGTTTTTTAACTCTTGAAATAGTAGCATAATAATTCTACATGTCATTTTGAAGTTGAGAAGATCCCCTTTTACTGCCTCTATATGTTTGGGCATTTCTAGTGTGTCATGCAAAGGTGGAACTTTTAGTCATGATTGAAATTGCTGATTTCTCATCTTCCCCAGTCTGCTATTTAATGAAATATAAGCGTGATACAGCAGTTTTCTGTAGCAGTGACACATTCATTGAATTGCTTTTCTCTTCCCTAATACTAGTTAGCTTTTAAAAAAGCTGTTTGGAATAGACTTCTGACTAAGTTTAAGAAGGATCTCTCTTAATTATAGATTAAAGGAAAATTTATGAGCCTCAGAAATCCTCAAAATACTGAAGCACAGTCTTTTATAATGTTTTCAACTTGATATTCAAAAGGTTTCAGTAAAATAAAACAGCTCGTTCCTTCAGGGTTCTGTAATTATAGGACCTATTTCTTAAATTGAGATCTATTTCTTTGCACAGAATCAGCATTTAATCAAAATAATTTTCATATAACTACTTGTGCTCTAGAAGTACAGAATATGTGAAAGATAAAAACAAGCACCCATTTTTAATGGTATGTTCCAGCAAACTCTGAAGGGAATGCTGTGGAAAATACCAGTGAGACTTTGCTAATCAACCCCTGTCCTTCCCTCTACTCTTCTAAATAGCCCAGATCTTTCTCAAGTCGTGTCAGGAGACATCTTCACCATGAATGTGATGACTGTGGTGACTCCTGCCAGCTGTGCTTTTTAGGAGCATGCAGCCAGCTCTGTACCTAGAGGTGTGTGGCATCCCATGGCATCCCATGGCAGGGGCAGTGGAGGAGGCAGCTGAAAGGCTGAGTGAAAGTGGGACGATGGGGCTGTGGCTCCCTGCAGCTCCTCCCCTGGCTCTGAGGGGTGGGTGGCTGTTCAGCATGGGGGAGCTCTGAGCAGAGATCAGGGGGGTTTGGGCAGAGACAGGGCATGGTCACACTGAAGTCTTCCCCGGATGGAATGGATGCAGTGAGGGACTCAAGTGTCCACACTGCAGGGCATGGACAGGGCAGGAGGAGCAGTGGGTTTGTACAGGGAATTTGGGGATGAGAACGACCTGACTCTTGTGGGTGTTCCTGCTTGCACTGAAGTGTTGGAACTGGGCTGGGATATTCTTTTTTTCCTTTGCCTCAGCCAGCCATGGAGAAAGAGTGAGTGGAATGCAGATGATGACTGCTGCAGTCAAAGGTCTTGGGAAGAGCTGAGATGCAGGAAAAATAGACATTTTTTTCCTATAAATGCTGAATGGTAAAGTTTTCTGTGAAACCTGACCATGAAAAATTGTTATGTTTTTCCTGCATGCCAATGGGGTATGTTTTTGTGCTGGCATTTGGAGGGTTCTGAGTCATGAGGACTGGATTTACAGAAGAAAGTCATCTCCTTCTCTCTGGAGCTTGGCTTCCTTCACACAGAGATAGGAAGAACAACCTCTTTGCAGGTCTGGCTGAAGTGCAGCCTTGGTAAGAGGTGGGCATGGTGAAATTGGAGATTAAGATGCAAACAAGAAAAGGTCAGTTATTACTAGAAATAAAAATACTTTTGTGGGCTTGACAATGCAGAAAATACTTCTTTACAAAAGGGAAGAAGGATTGTGTATAATGCACAGCTTGTAGAATCCTAAAAAGGCATTTATCCTCGGCAAAGCATCTGAAGGTGTCAGGAACCATAAGATGTTATAGGCACCTCACAAGAAGACATCTGGGACCCTGATTCTTGAGATTTCAGTGCAGCTTTAGGCTGGAGAGCTTTTTCCTGTAGACAGCATGGTAGGATTTGAGATTCTCTGAAGAGATGAGATGAAATTCCTGAAGTTTGATTATTGAGTGTTAATGTTCAAAACACTTGCAGATTTTTTTTAATACATCCTATATATATTATATTCTAACATCTATTCTAATACATTCTGGTTTTCCATTCTATAACATTGAAAATTCTTGAAGACCAAATTCATAAAAAGTTAGAATTTAATTATTTTGCCAGTATTAAAGCTAAAATAAAGGAACATGTCAGTAGGCCTTATGGTTTTATAAAACTGTATCTGAATTAATTTTGGAATATATTCTATAATTTAACTCTGTTTAGTAAAATATGTTTAATTGGAGGGCTTTTTAAAAACATTTCCAAATGCTGATGCTTTTGAGAAATTTCACAATATTCTAAGGTAATGTCATTATTTTCTGAGAGAGACTGTGCAGGACATACTTAGTCTGATCTATAAATTCCTTCAGCAATATCAATTAAATTATTAGGACATGAGTAGCTCCACAACTTTCTACTAGAACTAAAGCTTCATCACCTAACAAGATGTGCAAGGTCACGCTAACATAAAATGTTAGTGTGATCTGCATTAGTTTCAGTAGGAGTATTCACTGTCTCAGAGTTAAAATCATGGATGCTCTCAGAAATGATGCCCATATTTGAGAACTGGAGTGTAGCTGTGGTATGTATACCTTAAAAAGCTTACTCTGGGGATTTTCTCATTTTGACTTTTTTGTTTCTGCAGCTTTAATTCTGCATTTTTGCTAGCATCTACCATTCAGTTTGCATGTAGTTGTTCCTTAGTTACTTTATTGAGGGTAGTATGTTTCTGGGTTGCCAGTAGCTGTGAAAATAATGTAATAATGAATAGTCCTGAAAAACTACTTTTGTACTGGCAAGGACCTCTGTTTTATCTGGGATGAAAGGTTTACTTTCTGGGAAGCTAAAAAAAGCACTTGTTGTTTTTTATGCCTGTATCCTCATAAACTTTTTCTAGTTGTTCTCCTCAAGGCATTTTAAAAACATTGCTTTCTCATTGGTTTTGTTTAATGGCTTTTAATTGTTTTAAAATGTTTAGGCATTCACAGAGTGGGTTTTTTTTCCCTCAAGATGGGAATAGACTTTGAGAGGATTTAGAAAGTACAATTGCTGCCAGCTGTCTTAGATACACATTTCAGCTTGCTAATTTGCTTGGTAAAATTCTTTCAAAACTCAGAAACTTTAGGATCTAATGATTTAAGTTGGGCTGTGAAAGCCTCTAATCCTCTGTGTCCAAACTAGCCTTCCTCATCCTGTGCACAGAAAGAAGGGAGACGTTTTGGGATGGAATTCAATAGCATCAGGCCAAACACTGAAAGATTGTTTGCACAGCTGTGCCTAAGCAGTGACCAAACTGTTAAACAACCTAGTGGGGAGAAAATGAATAGAAACGCCTGTTGGCCAGAGGAATGAGTTTCCTGGACAGTGCTCAGGACGTTATGAAGTCATTGCACATGCTGGGTCAAGGCTTTTACCCATATTTTCCCCTTGTGCTTGGGAAAACTTCATGCTTTGCTTTTTCATAATAATATAATTGGCTTAAAGCATCTGAACAAAATTCTGCACTGACTGACGAATGATGCACCGTGGTGTACTTACCTCTAACTTCAATTAGGGAACCTTTCCCTGCCAGTAAACTGATTCACTGATGTGAGAGGAGACAGTGCCTGTATATCTGTCTTCCTTCCTTGCAAATTGTAGATTATGAAACTGGACTACTGAGCAATAATTTAATCAGTGGCATCAGAAGATCATTAAGCTCCATTAAATGTTGGGTCACCATCAATGTCAGATGAGTATTAAATTATGGCTTGCAACTTAGTTGTACTCATCCAAAAACACAGTGCTTCAGTTCTTGGCAAGCATGTAACAGTTTATTATGAAACAGATGCTTTAGAGCTTAACATATGACTGAAGTGTCAAGTTGTATCAGAGAAGATGGTCCCAGTAGTAATGTGGTGCTCAGACTTTGTGAGACACGTTAGCAAATCACTCCCTACCTCAACGATGTGGGTTAAAATTATTTCATTAACAGCATCTCCTGTTGAATGCTTGGAGGTCAAAGCAGTGCTCTGCCTGCCAAAGACTGGCTTACATAATTCTGTCTGCAAATGGTGGAGGTGCAGTTCTCCTGACAAGGAGGGAGAATCTCTACAGGCTGCACACAGTTTGAGTTTTTATGTAGAGCAAACACAATTTTCTCTCTGGTTCTGGTGCACCACAACATTGCCAGCTTGGAATTTAGATGTCTTTGATACCTCTGTTGCTAGTGATGGATTTTCCAAGTGACATGAGTGAGGTGAAACTAGCAATGCCCTTCTGGGTGGCTTTGCTAATGTCAGCAGCAGTTCTCATGCAGCAGCTAAGTCTTTGAGGCTCTTGTCAGTCTGCTGTACAGCTCCTGCCACTTAGGAAAGCTGCATGCTGCAGGAGATGCTGACCTTGGAGCTGTGTGGGGAGGGAGAAGGATGAAAATTGGATGCTTGGATGAAATGTTTTTTCCATTCCTGTTTAAGTGGAAGGATTACGGGGTGTAGCTAAAGGAGAGAGGGAGTGGGTTGACCTGGGAAAGTAACAGATGTGCTGAGAAGAATTTTTGCTGGTGATGGTGCTGGGAAAGGAACAAATGACAGTGATGCTGATGTAGGTGGAGCTTACCTGGTCTTTATGCAAGCTCTAGCTCAGGCGTAAGATGGGTTCTCCAAACAGGAATCTGAAGAGGATCTCTGTACCCCTCTGCTGAAGATGGTGCTTAGGGTTCTTGCAGAAATTTTGTGTGTGGTTAAGATTTTCTTATCTGGTGGTAACCACAAGTTGGCTACATAGTCTTATGAGCACAATATCGGGGCAAGATAGTTAAAGGAGTGTTACAGTTTTTCATTTATTGAGGGTTGTGTCACAGGTGCTCAGGTGTTGCCTAAGCAGCAATTTCTTATTGCTGTGCAGAAACCATAGTACTTTTTTTTCGTGGCAGTGGACTGCAGATGAATATGCTGCAGTTTCAGCTGAAAAGGTGACAACTGGCTAGAAGGCAGTGGTTTTCAGGGATGAGTCCTATTAATTGGCTGCAGGAAGGGCTGCCTGAGGTGATGGAGCAGTGTGTTGCAAAACCACTCCAGTCAAAAGTCTCCTGAGTGTCCTTATGCCCATAATTTTCACCCTAACATTTGGGGTTCATTTGCTTATTTAAAAGTACTGTCCCAAAAATCTGCATGTCCTATATTTCTCTTTTCAAAACTCTGTGAATAACTTGTTGAAATTTTGATAGTAAGCTATTATTATCAAGTGTCAGATATTCTTTCAATTTTGTACTTCTCTACCTATTACAGTTCTGAAACTGGCTGTTATGCACAGAACCAACTCTGATGGGAACTTCATCAGAGCAGAGCCTGTCATGAGGAGAATTGCACCTTATCTTAGGCATTAGAATTGTCATTTTCTCTCTACCAGAGCTTAACTTCATGCATGCTTTATTATTAAAAGCCCTGTTATTTCTGAAATAGTTCAAGTTAGGAAAGACATTCTAAAAGAACTGAAAGTTTTAAGGTATTACTCTTTCTTAATGGGGGATGAAGTAAAACACAAACACTAGCATGCATTTGATGCAATGCAAGATCAGAATACAGCTGATAGATACATGGTTGGGATTTAGAAATGGTGGTGAAATTTTGTGTTTAATACTTAGAGAAACACAAATTATGTGTTTCATACTTAGATATTTTTTCTCTTAATAAAAATAAACAAAAAAGCACTCTAAGTCTCACTCAGAATGTTATTTTCGGTGAACCCAGAGGAGTTTGTGGCAGGTAGCAGGGACAGTCACTTCTTTCAGTTGTTAGCAACAAGTAGGAAGGCATGCAAGTCAGCCAGCAGTAATATCAAAATAGTAATTATTGACTCATTCATGTTTTACAAGTACTTGACATTATATCTGTCTAACCTTCTGTTTCAGGTATGTTTTAAAGGTTAAATATGGAATAAGAGAAGTCTTATACAGTAGAAAAATCAATGCATATAAAAAGTCCTATTAAATTCAGCGGAGTGAAAATTCAGGGGTTTTCTTCACCTTATTTTTGTTTTTGTCTTTCTTTGATTTCTTATTTTACTACTTCTGATTAGGTATGGATGAAGTGCTAACAAAATACATAGGATTTTTATACTGTTCTCATCACTTTTCAATACAAATAATGCTTAAATGGGTAGGAGATAATGGAGCAAGACCAGGAAGTACACTACAGTTGGCTATATCCAGCTAGCACAGGAAATGCTAAACAGCACTTAGCATAAACCTCCTGCTGATGTCTTGTGGAAATGGGCAGGAATATCCATAATCAGTGCACTTATCCCATGCTGACTAATACAAGCATTTAGTTCTACCAGCCAGGGTTATTGCAGAATAAAGGATGACGATCACAGAAAGAAAAGGCACCCTCAAAATTATGTCAGTGGTAGAATTTCACCTGTTTTCTTTTTGTTTTATTTTACTTTTTTTTTTCCTTTTATCTGATAAGCTGAGGCCACAATAGACTAGAGTTGCAGTTGAAGCTCAGCATTGTTTGTTTCCCATGCCTTCCACGTGCCTTGGGACAGGGCTGTTTGTCAGTACAGCCAAGGGAAATGCAGGAGAGCATTGCTGTGCCTTGTGCCGCCTTCTGGAGGGCTCTCAGTGGCAGCATGTTTTCTGTGATGTTCCTGACCTCTTTCTGCGTGAATTGCTTGGGAGGGTGAGTGTGGTGTGCATCTTCCACCTCCCCACAGACAGTTGTCAGTGTTGCCTGAAAGAGTGGAAAGTGTGGGAATTTCAAGTTAGGATTTCCCAGCATTAGGCCTCTGAATGACTGAAGTAAATGTTTGTGTATATATCTGCATTATAAAATGTTAGTTGCACTAAATGACAGCATTTTGCACAAATGTATTTAGTGTGTAATACTATTATTTAATGGATTACCTAACGCTATCTTTGGGAAGGAAGTTTAGGGATTTATACCATTAATTTAGTGCTATGCAGTTAATAGTTAAAAACAAATTGTTATTATTTTTGTGTGTGCACATGTTACTTTCCATGTGAATGTTCATTTCACTTCTCTGGGAATGTAACATTGACAGCACTTGAAAGAGACTAATATGTCGCTGTAGATTAATTCAGTCTTTGAAGGGTCTAATTCCTAGTTACAGCTTTTTGCTCATATGGATAAGTGGTACAAGCAAGTGATTATGTAAAATGAGAAACTAACTAAAGTGTAGTTTACTTGTCACTTCAACAGATTTTTTTTTTAATGTATTTACAACCTCAGCAAAACTGACAACATTATTTTGGAAAGTATATTGCTAAAGAAAAACAACCCAACAGATATATTTTACCATGATCCAGTTGTGCGGTTTGCATTTCCACTTTACAAGCTTGCAGTCCATGTTGTAGATTTTACATGATGGAATGTATTCTTCACTTCTAATGAGTGAGAGGAAGAGTGGAGAAGAGCACACATGTAAAGTTATCCTTGCCTATTCTCTTATGTAAAGCTCTCTGCTTTGGATATAGTTTGAAGCAGATTATGTTAGCCAGGAAGCTTAAAACCAAAATGTTTTTACTTCTTAACATATCTATGCATATCAGAATGTAATAAAGCTGTAATTACAGGACTGTTTTTAAAGTAATTTGAACATATTCTCTCCAATTATGGTTGATGTCATTGGGGTTCTCTCTTAATTCTGAAATCCTTCCTGAGAGCAGGCAGATAGAGCCAATGAATGCTGGATGATTTTGCTGGCCATAGAAGGAAAATCAAATACAAGGAGAGGAAGAGTAATTTGAAGCATGGATGAAGTCATTGTATAAATACTCCCAACAAAACTTAGCATCTTGTCCTGTTGTTCTAGAGAGAGGTTCAATGTAACTGTAGCAAAACGATAGAATTGCTCCTGTTGCAAAAGAAATCGGTTTTAACAATCCTGCTGGGCTGTATCAAAACCACAGACCCTTTGTGGAGACAGGACCAAATAAATCTTGAAGCCTTATTTGAACCATTAGCAGATTTCTCTAGTGGGTGGGAGACTGTAAAGTACAGAGGTAAATGAAAGCTTTAACAACTGTTGTATTATTTCTTCAGGGACACAGTGTTCCTGCTTGTGCCAAAAGGATGCCTTCTGGCATAATGAATTATTGGCAGCAAAGCTGGTTTTCATGGTGAAAAGCTCTAATAAAGACTGTGGAGGGGTTATCTGACTGTTTTGCATAATAGCATGTATATTAGCCCATGTGAGGGAGGAAGAAGAGGAGGCCAGTTGTTCCTGTCGTGTAACAAGAACAGTTGGTTTCAGATGGCTGCTCCAGAGCACGCTGTAAAAATGCAAACATGGGAAAGCATTTGAAAGAACAACCAGTACTTATTTACTTACTTGGCTAATGTCAGGGGTGTGCTTGGCTTACAGAAACATCTTTTGACTGTCTAACATATTATAGTTGTTTATTCTGTTTAATATACGATTCATTTATATTTTCCAGAGGTGTGGGATGGTTACTGAGACATTGTATATGAAGGGATGAATATTAGAATTATAGCTTTCCCTTTCTTCTTCAAGACACTCCTAAACATATCGAAGTATTTGACCAGTTGTTTTAAGTTACAGATGTTTCTTTGTCATGTGCAGGGGGATGCACAGCTTTTTCTGCCCACAACTCTAAAACCATCCCAAGTCTCACACTGTGCCGAGTTGTGTGAACTCATTCTAAAGAGTTTTGAGCCTGGGAAATGCATGGGCGTTGTGAGAAGGAAAAAGGAATGGGAGGGAGTTCACTCAGAGTTTGAAGAAACTTTCCCTCCTGTCCTGCCTGGTGCATGCTTGCACATTTGATGTCTTTGCACTTTCTATGGTTGTATGGTGTGAAGCACAGCTGCAAATAATAATGGGAGACAGTGAAAAGCTATGAAAAATTAAGGCTTTCATATCTTAAGTCCTGAGGGTGTGTTTCAGACTTAGCCTCTTCTAAAGTATTGAATAAGCCAATACCACACCTATTTAGACAAAGCCTGCCATCCTTAGGGAATATGGTGGTTGCATTTCAATGCTTACAGTAATATTGGGGAATTTGATCGTTTGTCATTGTTACTTGGCACAAAATTATTTGGGGGCAGGTGAGGCACATCAGTGCAGTTGTGCTCAGAGATGTGCAGCTGTAGCCCAGGGCTGGGACAGAGGGCAGGTTTGCTTTGGTCCTTTCCAGCTCTGGCACTGCTGTCTATGTTGGTGGTGTGCTTGAGGATGGTGGTACTCCCTTCAGCCTGTTTTAATGTCGTCAGTGCTCAGTGCTTGCTAGAGAGATGTGTTGGAGAAGTAACAAAGCCACACTGTTATTAAATGGTCAGTTGTTTTTTCTGTGTAAACCAGTGGTTTAGCCTCTTTGTGTGCTGGTACCAGAATATTGTATTTTTGGGGATAAGCTGTGTTTTAATCCTATAAAGTTGCTTTGTTCTTGCCCCCAGATACCCTAAAGTCAGAAGGACGCTGCTGAGAAAAACTTTTTGTTGTGCTCATTTGTATTGTATGAGGATCCAATTAGTAAGAAAGTAATAACTCCTTATAGTTGGATGTGTAATAGCAAATTTGTAGGAAGCATCAAATCCCTACAGTGGTAGTGGTGCAGACAGCTGTTGTACAAGGAATCATTTTAGAGAAGAAAAATGGTAACATTTGAAATTTTAACATTTAATGAAATATAAATCAAATAGGTGTTAGTTAATGGTATTTAGAGCCCTAATTTTATGGTGGTGGTTGAAAAATTCCTATATGCTAAGATAATTGCAGTGTATTCTAGTTTATTTGTGATAATTGGAGCAGAAACATGGTACTTGGAGGAAGAATGTTAGATTTCCCTTTCTTGAGGTATTCTGCACACTAGAGTACGTGTGAAAAAAGGGGAGAATGATTGTGAGAATATGAAAACTGCAATGTTAAACAGAATAGAAATGAAAGTAGCTGTTGAGGGATTTGCCTTTATTAGCTAGCCAGCGTGAATTTCTTAGGAAAAGAGAAGTATATTGAACTTCTTGGGTCAGGGCCATGTCTCCTTGTATGTTACCTTGTTCAGTTTCTTGCATTGTGGGGCCCTGAATAAGGCTAGACTGGCTGGATTCTTAAAAATCATAAGCCTGGATCATAAAAATATATTATTACATGTAAAGTGCCAATGTCACTTTTACCTCTTGTTTTTGCAAAGCTTTGATGGTACATTCCTGTCTTCAGTTCTGCTCCAAAAATCATAAGGGCATAGACTTAAGTAAGAAAAAATAATGTAATTTCCTCTTTGAAATTTTAGGGGAGTATTTAATTCAGTCTTTATAGTCTTATAATCTTAATGCTTGGATAACTTTTTGGAGAACTTCTGATTTTGGATCAGATATTTCTGAGATGCCTCTCCTATTGGGCTGAACTTCTAACCTTGAACTTAAAAAGCTGTCATTTTATACATTCTACTATAAAAGTGAATGCACACTTTCTCTTCACAGCACCACTGGGGCTGTCCTAGGCCCCTGCAGTTGGGTATTGTGATTATCAAGAGTAAGTGAATGTGTTCCTTTCATTTTGCTTCATTTGAGGGATTCCTGATATTTAATGATGCTGTGGGTTGTTTGGCTCCTCTCCTTTCCTCTGTCAGAGATTTCTGCTGCCATTATCAGCTACACAAACTTTTCAGCACACTTCAGCAATTCTCATGTGTAAAGGCCACAGCTGTTGTTGAACAATGTGTTCATTGTAATCCAATAATAAAAGTCCTAAATATAACAATAATTATAACCCCTTACATTGAGAACAATATTGATAATCAGGCATACTAATCCTTGAATTTCATAAAAATGAAGCTCAACACTGGTTGTTGCAGTGTTATGCATGTTTTAAGGTTTAGAAGACTTTGCAAAACTACTATGTGGTTGTGTAAAGATTTGGCTTAGCTATACAGATAGGCATAATGGAAGCAAAAAGTACCCAGAGAAATACAAATGATTACATTTACAGACAGCTAAACAGAACACTGTGGATATTATTCTTGTAATTAACAAGTCCAGCTTGCCATAATAAGCTCTGATTATAAGCAGTCTAAACTGATTTTATTAAAATAAGCCCCGTTGGACACAGCACCAGTTTGGTCTTGTGTGTCTTTAAGTCATGCTTATAATTAGTTCTGCAGCTACATTTTTGGTTTCTCTTGTCTCCTTTCGTTTTCTTTTTTCAGTAGAACACTTTTAAATTGGTCAGTGTGAAGTTCTTTGTATAGCAGAGCTTTAGATGAGCCACGTGTGATCCACAAAGTCTTTTAGAGATATTTCTTAGAGAAAGATATTTCTCTAATTTTCTGATGAACAGAATTGCCATGTATTGCCGACATGGTCATACAATTAATATATCCAGATCTTATAAGAGGGCAATCCCAAAAAGAGAATGCACCTGTAGGCATAGAAATAGCAGCTCCTTCACAGCTGGATTCCTTGAGCAGGATTTAATTTTTAATTGCAGAATTCACAGTGACTTGAGACAGTACATCTTTCATCTCAGGCTTCTGTTTTGATCCATTGCTGTCACAAAGGCACTCTTTGACTCCCAGGTTCTTGCCCAGTGTAATGCCATCTCCTTTTTTGCTTGTGGCTTTCCACTGACCAACCACAGGTCCTTCTCCTGGCAAGGACCTTAAGAAGAACAAGTCAAGAGAGGCTGAATTTGAATTATGTTGCTGCTTTTCATGTTCACATCTCTCTTTTGTATTCTTCATTTTACAAACTTAGCATGCTTTTCTAGATGTAGTAATATATACCCAGTGGATATAAAGTGGGTTTTTTAATTCTGTTTCTCTTTCATTATCTAAAATAGTAGTTTTTAGTTAGCAGTACCTTTCAGCTAATGTTTTGACTGAATATTTGAAAATTCTTAGTAAAAAATACATTTAAACTAAACTGCACATAGAAAACATGTAATCTTATACTATATTCTATGAATACATGTTATGCTTGAAGGAATAATTATTTGGATGTTCTTGGTAATTTTTAATATTTCTCTTTAATGCTTTTGGAATTTTATTTTACTCTGCTATGTCATAGAGGGGGAGAGAAGGGAATAAGTAACAGAGTAATTCTACAGAGTGAAGAACAGATATGTTTTGCAGTTAGAGCGCTTTCATCTGAAATTACAGATAAACAGTGCACAAACTGATTGTCTTGCTCTTTTGCAAGTAGTGCTGTAATCCAGGCATTTGGCAATTCTTTTTTTCATTAATCCTGTACCCATTCCTTAATCGGCCTGCAATTGGGGTTTTTTTTCCAGTTTCAAATGTATCATAATGTTTTTTCAGTCTGTACTGAAAGCTGCTTCTGGTGGTTCATGGAACATCCTTCCTCAGTGCTCCTCTGGGGTGGGGCATTACTTTTTTGCAGTTATCGCGTTCACAGTAGGCATTTGCCATCCACGGCTCTGAAAACGTTCTGTTCTTTGCACTGTGTTCTGGCACTAATAACTGTGACATCTGTTTGTCACATATGAAGCCCAGGAGGTGCTGAAGACCCTGAAGCAGTGAGCATCCCTTCTGTGGGCAGAGGAGAATTATCTTTGCCTTGCAGGTGGGAGGCGGCTGGCTTGGCTCACCCCTGCTTTCTGTGCTGACATTCGGACTGAGGGGCATGGAGAGTTTCCAAATGCCCATCTCCCATGTACAGATTGTGGGGAAAACTGGCATTTCCCAGTCTTGCCTCTTATCTTTTGGTTCTGGGGAGAAAATGTGAGTGGGGATAATTGCCTGTTATGACCTGCCAACAGTGTCTGTGCCCAGGAATAGCTCTCTTGGTGGAAGGGGAAGAGAGGGCGTAGTTTTCTGCTTGGTTGCCTTGCTCTTTGGCATAAGTAAAGCTTGTACTTTTGTACAATTGAAGTGAATAGACTAATAGCCTATCAGCCCTGGATTAGTGAAGCCTAGGTGCAAATGTATATGTCATAGCAAAATTTTTAACTTACCTTCAAGTTTGAAACAATTTTTTAACTTCAGACTTCGAGTTTGAAACATATGTAGACTGATGTGCAGTCTCAAAGATTGACAGTCCTTAAGAATACTTGGCTTAAATTTAGTGGTGAGCAGGGATAAAACAACTGTAACTTTTGAGAGGTGACTTCCAGCATTCTGGTTTAGGTAAAAGCATTGCAAATAATAGCTTGCAATATGAAAAGGCGCTGGGATAGTGCTACATATATGCACACCCAGTCTATTTTACATTCTAGCTTACTTTTCTTTTTCATGGTTTGGTAAATTCTGTGCTGCAGTCCATTGCTTGAATTTTTATTTGTTAAGGTATAAAAGCTGTTGGAGTTCAGGTACTCCTTCTGTTCAGATTGAAAGATAAATTTGTTTGCCTTATATTTAAAGAAAAAAGAAAAGCCTAGACATTTCATTTTGCTTCTGATTTTTTTGGGTTTTTTTTTTAGTAAAGCTGTGTGCCTTTCCTTCCCATGCAAAATTATTCCATGGATTGTTTGTATGTTACTGCTTTTCAGTAAGTGCTGTATTTACAGAACAAGGACTTGCTCAGGGAAGTTGTCAGTTTGTGTCCTCACTTTGATATACCAGGAGAGTAGAAAAATATACTCCCTTGTCAAAGTTTCAGGTATGATAATTAAACCTGTAATGTTATCATCTTTTCTTTAAGCCAAACTGAAAAGGTGGCTGATAAGGACAGAAGGTCTGTTATTTCCACTGTAGTTTCCCAACCTCAAAGAAAAAAATTTTTACTGCCAATTTCAGGAAGAATATTCTACCTAGTTGACTCTGTTTTAGAACTGTATCTGAGCAGCTGATTTTATTCAGATCTAGCTATAGAAAGAGCCTATTTTAATATAGTCTCTTAGAGGTAGAAGAAAAGACTGAACTGCTTGCAGAGAAGGAGCAGACTGAGATCAGAACCTCAAATATATCTCATGGAGAGGCTTATTTGAGTTTCAGTTATCACAGATTTGCATAACATGTTGGGGCACTGAATTACAGGGCAGTTTGTTCATTGGCTTGTTTCAAAAGAAAACAGATGACCTGTTACACACATCAAACTAAGACAATTCCTCAGAATGATCATGAAGTTATTAGTTAGGAGACTGTGACATGGAGGATTTCTCTGGAGGGTTGTACTGGATCTTGCAGTCTTATTCCAGAAAATCATATGAATAAGAAAATAAAATTAAACCTTTCTTGACCACTTTTTATGATGCTGTTGTAGTAAAAGGAATTAATTACACAGAAATCTGTCTGATTTGCATCTGTGAAGTGTTAAAAATTGTTAGTAGTTTGATGAATTCTGAATAAGCCCATGCAAGGTAGAACTCAATGACAGAATTGGGAAAAAAACCAGCTCCAGTATGTTCTACTTGCAAGAGAAACTTTTCTAGATGAGGGTTGTGGGGTTTTTTTGTATTTAAAGCATTGAGTCTTCTGTACAGTTTCTTTTGGAGGAGCATTTCTTACTTTCTTGCTGGTATTTATGTATTTAATCCCACAAGAGAGGTAGAGCTTGCTTGAGATTAAATGTAAAAAGTTGTTCCTTTTCTGTCAGTGCCCAGAATGGTCCATCTGTGTACACAACACCTCAGGTACACACCAGCTAACAAAGATGGGCAGTGTTTCAACATCTTCATTGCTCTTGTAGGCGCGAATCGAACGGGCCAGGTAATGAGTGACAATGGGGTCTGGACAGCATTCAGACTCCGTGGTTGATAAGCTCGGGTGAAAAGCGTGTGGGGCAGGGGAGTTAAAATCACTGGAGATCTGTGTTACTGCTGGAACTCAAGACCAGGGATCTTTCAAGGAGAAAAGGTTATAGTATATAGTTTCCTTTAAAGAGTAGGTTTAAAAGGAAGAGAACTATCATCATCCAGTGTAAGAGGACGAGTGTCGTACTTTACCTCTCTTTCTGCTAAAACCCCTGTGCCTTTACATATTCAGAAATCTTACAGTTATTTTGGGTGAGGGACAGAGTTGTTGAATATAAGACTATTACTTGTGTACTGACACCACAAAACCTGCTTTTTATATACGCCAGGGCCTTACACATCCAGAACATAATCATGAACCTGGCTTTTGGACTGAGGCCACTTCTTGAAATATCCAGGAGTGCTGGATGCACTGCAGTCTTAATCTCACACATGGCCAGGCACAGGGAGCAGTGCATCAAACCAAATTATTTGCTGGTATTGCTGTGATATGAGAGTTGGGTGACATCCTCTCATATGACAGAGGGGAAGAAGCAGTGCAGCCCTTGGCAGCTAGAAAAATTGCTAACTACATTGAGGTTGTGTGGAGTTTGGACTTGCAGGAAATTAGGACAAGACAGTACTCCTTAGATGTTATTTTCAATTAGCTTCCTCTCCAGGCACCTGGTGTTTTTTGGTACATCTTGTCCTGTCCCAAGTTAATGGTATCATCAGCTGGGAATGCTCATTCCCTGCAGCTCCCCTCCTGTTGATTTGAAGGCAGCAGTGGCTGTCTGGATGTGTTGTGGCTTTGGGGGCAAAAGGTGTGGGAAAGGAATGCTGGCCTTTTTGTATTATTATCATCATCATCATGATTGTCATCATTATCATCTGTGCACAGTTTTGTTTACAAAAAGAAGAGTTGTTCTCTAATTTGGAAATAAAATGACAGAAATAAATTACTTTAAAAGGATGCTTAAGGAATAAGGAGACATATTTGTGGCAAACTATTCTGTAAACGTCATCCAGTATATGGTTAAGTTATTTTGTTGTTTCCTGGCTGTAATTTATTTGAAATTGGTGAGTCAAACAATTGTCAGTAGTATTTTGTTCTCCTTAACTTTTTTCTCACCCTGTAGGGACTACATGCATCCATCTAGATTACATCTGAATGACAAAAATAGTTAGGTAGCAGGAGGAGGAAGAGTAATGCCTTTACGTAGAATTATCTGTCAGTAACTGTTTATTAAGTGCATCTGTCATGTCTTATTCTGAATTTGTGTTGATAGTGCCTTAACTGGTAATTCATTTTTTGATACCTGATGACGTTGATCATTTAATGTTATTCTCATTCAGGAGTCTGTGTGGGTTTTAAGTTCAGGAAGAGCAGAAGTACACTGAGTCCCTCATCCAGATCATCAATATTTTAAAATGGACTGGTCTCAACAGAGAATCCCAAAGAGCATCACTTGTGACCATTCACCACCACTCCCAGAGCCCAGTCATCCCTCCAGTTTTATACCCAGCCAAGAGTACACCCATCCAAGCCATGAATTGCCAGTTTTTCCAGGAAAATGCTGTGGGAAATGATGTCAGAGACTCTTCTGAAGTCTATACCACAGCTTTTTCCTCATTTGCTAAGGGGGTCACCCTGTCACAGCAGGAGCTCAGGTTGGTCAAAGAGAACGTGCCTTTTCTAAATCCGTGCTGGTTGGGCCTGATCTCCCAGTTGTCGCGGGTGTGCTGTGTGATTGCACTCAGGAAGAGCTGCTCCGTGACCTTTCCTGGCATGAGTTCAGACTGAAAGATTTGTGGGTGCCCAGATCCTCCTTCCAGCACTTCCTAGAGCTGGACATCACATTTGCTGACCTGCAGTCAACTGGAACCTCTCCAGTTAGCCAGGACTGCTGCTGTTTGGTGTAAAGTGGCTCAGTGAGCACTTGCATCAGCTCCCTCAGTACCCTTGGGTGGATCCCATCCAACCCCACAGACTTTTTTGTGTTTAGGTAACCTAATAGGTCACTGACCATTTTCCCTTGGGTCATGGAGGCTTCATTCTGCTCCCCATCCCTGTCTTCAAGCTAGGGGGCTGGCTCCCTGGAGAACAACTGGTCTTGTTACTCAAGGCTGAGGCAAAGACATAAAGTACCTTAGTCTTCTCTTCATTCTTCCCTACTGTGTTTCCCCCCACATCTGATAAAGGTGGAAGATTCTCTGTGGCTCTCATTTGGTTGTTAATGTATTTATAGAAACACTTATGTTTTCTTTTATGGCACTGGCCCAATTAAGTTCTAGTTGGGCTTTGGTCTTTCTGATTTTCTCCCTATATAACCTCATGATATGCCTGTAGTACTCCTGAGTTTCCTGTCCCTTCTGCAAAAGTCATAAACTCTCTTTTTTCCCTGAGTTTCAGTCAAAGATCTCTGTTCAGTCAGGCTGGTCTTCTTTCCTGACAGCTCAATTTTCACCCTGTCACAGAATTACAGAATGTTCTGGGTTGAAGGGGCCCACAAGGATCATTGAGTCCAGCTCTTGAGAGTGGTCTGTACAAGGATCAACCCCCTCCCAGCTTTGGTGCATGTTAGCACCATGCTCTGACCAGCTGAGCTGATCTAAGCAGCTGCCTATGGAGGGGGCCTCTCCTGTCCTCTTAAGATTTCTTTCCTGAAAAATGGGTTGAGCAACTGATTAGAGAGGGCAGTGAAATGAAGGCAATAGCTTCAAGTGCTTGATTAACCTAGACCTTTAGGTGGTTATGTTTTGGAGGCAGAAAATCAGGCAGCAGGCTCTGGAAGGACATGGTTGAAGTCTGCTGGAACTGGGGACTTTCTCCTGTACCTTGAGACTGGAGCACTTCTTTTACAGCTTGTTTGTGTGTGGTTTAGTTTCAGTGTGTGAATTCTAGAGGTTAAAGCCACTCTGTCCATGCTATACCAACACAATATAAATATTGTGTTGGTGTAGCATGGACAGAGTGTGGGTGACTCCTGCCCCAGGGCTGAGCCAGGAGCAGCAGGCTGGCCTGCTACTGGGGCACCCCTGCCTGCAGCACCAACATGTTCCTCATGTGAGTCTCTTCTGAGGTGTGGCTACACCCTGAAAAGCATGAATGAGAACCAAAAATGCAACAAAACCAGTTTCAGAGAAGCTTTATGTTGTATACCAGGGCTCTTACAATATAACTGGGGCTCAGCAGTCAGATCAATCTTTTATCTTCCATGTATCTTCAGATTTTTCAGACATTTTGATTAGCAAGTAAGAATGTTCTTGGTTTCTTCCAGTCTAATGAGCAGATGTCTTTTCACTCTTAGGGATTGTTTGAAGACATTTTTCAGAAAGGTTGTATTATCTCTCAAGAAATTAATGCATTTAGAGCTTTGTCAAGTCCTGTTGCTTGGTAGCAGTCATGTTGATCCATTGGAAATATTCAGACAGATATGTTAAATGGACCACCAAATACCCAAGAGTCTTACTTATCCTGTTGGTACATGAGTGCACATGCTGCAGAGCTTCCCTGTACTGCCTGGCTCTCTTGGGCAAAGATGGATGGGCCAGAGATGTGTGATGGATTCTCTCACAATCTGCAGAGCTCTTTGCTCCAGGTGAATGTGTGGCCAGCTGAATATCACTGACTCATAATCAAACTGAAAAGGTAGAATATGGAGGGCCCCCAAAGCAGGACCTGTACAATGCTGCTTGAGCCATGTCCTGAGCAAATGTGGTGCATGACTTTCAGCCATGATTTTTGGCACAATGGGCCTGTTTCTGCTCCCTGTGTTCTGAGAAGTGCAGCCAGGTCTTGTTTTGAGTGGCTTTTCATGCTCATTTGTGTAATGTCACTCTTTGCAGGTCTCTTTGTGGGACATTGAGCTGCATGTGCTGCTGAGTTGGGGCCCAGTTTTTGCATTTGTAGTGCTACTGCCTTTCGTATTTTCTAGAGCTCTTTGCAGCTTGTTTTAGAGGCTAGCATGATCTGTGAACTTTCAGGTGTCTCAGCAATATGTTAGGGAACTTGGACTGGGAGAGATGCTGTGGTTTGGCACTGCTACTTTGACTGTTGTGTTCCATTTTCTCCTCTCCCCTTCCAGATGTGTGGAGGCATCCCTAGCATACCTGTTATTAGGGGCTGCCAGGTTGGCATTCATAGCACAGTAAACTACAAGAGTTCAGGGCTTTTTTCAGGGTTCAGGAGCAGTTGGTATTGTCCACAGGTATAAAAGCCATGGCTGCTGTAGCTCTTTGAATCTCAAGGTTCTTGGGTAACATAAAGGTTTTTTTAATGTTAAAATGCGTCTCTTAGAGATAGGGCAAGAATCCTCTTCTGCCTTAATTTTTGGCCAATTTTATTTCCTATTAGGGTACAAAATGTTGCTAACTTTTGTCTTCCCTCCTTCTGTCCTTTTGTGCAGGTCTTGATGATTGCCTGCAGCAATATATAAAGAACTTTGAGAGAGAGAAGATTAGTGGTGACCAGCTATTACGAATTACTCATCAGGAACTGGAAGACCTTGGAGTCACACGAATTGGCCATCAGGAGCTTATCTTGGAAGCAGTAGACTTGCTCTGTGCACTGGTAAACTTCTTGGGGCAAATGGGGAGGGGTGAACAGTGTTCACATATTCACACTTCCTGTACTCAAATTGTTAGTCCTAAAGACTTGTCTAAGCAGCTCAAGAAACTCCTGATTTGTAATGTGTGAACAGCTTAGCATTTTAAACCAGGGGCAAGATAAAGGGAAAAATCTATTGATAGAGTTATGTTTGCTAAATAAACTCATATCAGAAATTTAGGGCTTGCATATTTGTCTTTATAGAATAAAATTTTATCTGAGATCACTAGTTTCTAGAGAAGCTAGACTCTAGTTTGGAATGTAAAATAATTATATATGTGAATGGTGTAATTGAGTGTTGGTTGCCCTTTACAAACAAAATGTGCTGATATTAACCATGTCATTCTTCACTGGTCCTTTCATGCAAATTATGTTTTAGATGATTTTTTGAGCCTGATGAAACAGAGCTGCTTATATTTCACAGTTGAAAGGATTAAATACTGAAGTAATTACCTTATGTATAAATAATACATAAATTTTTGATGGGGCATATTGGTAATGGTCTTTTCAGTCAGGTCATGTCGTGCATAACTAGGATTATCTGCTCAGTGAGGGGTGTGGTGCTGACTTCACCCTCCTTATGAACTTCTAGTGTGTGTCTGTAAAGATTAGTGATAGATTGGGCACACAGCATTCTCCACTGTAGAAAAGATTGTGAATAGCTCTGTTAAGATGTACTTCACTGCCTAAGGTGCTGTTTTGTGGGTTTTTAGTACATGCTATTCTTCAAGCCTCAGAAGGAGCTTTTAAGAAAGCTGAATCCTGGGAGAGGCAATCAAAGACGGTAGGCTGAAAGGCTCTTCACAAGGGCTTGTTGGTTCTCCATATGCAGCAGCTTTTCTGAATACCCTGTTGTTACATTTTTGGGGTATTGTGAAATGTAATGAAAAGGAGAGAGTGAAAAAAAAACATACTCAAAGAAAGTTTAAAAAAGGAGAAAGCTTTTTGGCACAGGAAAACATTTGATTTTAAACACAGATTATCTTCAGTAGAATACTGTTTCTAGTAGCGTTGCAGTGTGAGTCAGTGCAATAAGTTAACTCATCAATTTGTTTTTTAAATAAGGAAGCTGCAATCTTAAAAAAATGCTACTGATATAGAAGGGGACATAAAGAGTTATTCACAAAGTACTTTTCTTATCAAACAGTGCAAAAGAAAACAACAAAGTAAATACTTCAGTTAACTGAGAAAGATAAAGTCTAAGTTAGGGGGAGCACCAATGACCGTTTTTCTCAGTCACGCAGAGAAACAGATTGTGGCTCTTTGAAAAATAGATTACTGTTAAGGGAAAAGACCCCTTGTTTATTAGCTGAAATTTCTTTTTTCTTTGGTATGTAATTACAAATATAATCTTCAGACAAACAAACACAGCTTGTCTTTGTAGCTCCTTTATCTTAGGCAAAAGTATATGGAACTAAGTTGAATATAAAATAAGGAATTTCTAGCAAAGGATAACACTGCATCTTAAATGCATGCAAGCAAGACTCTCCCTTCCTGGTTCTTGTTGCACATACAGCATTGTCTGCTTTTCTGAGTTTGTCTTAGAGAAAATTGCTAAGACACACTGGCATGAGTTCAGATCGCAGCTTCTAATTTAGGATGAGGTTTTTGCAGTCTCACAATTGGCTCCTGATGGCTCCTCGAGGATACAAAATGTTATTGTTATATTGATTTCAGTGGACTTAATTTGAATTTATTGTTTGCCAATCAGATAAACCTCTTGGAAAATTTAATTCAGAGGCAATCCATTTGGCTGGACTGGTCCTATACTTACAGGCTTTTTTTATTGCATCTGTGAGTGTCTATCCTGGGTAGGGCTTGTCCTTTCTTCTGGTTTGACTTTAATATTAGCTGTATTGTTTAGAAGAACATTAAGCCTATGACTCTCCAATATAGGATAACTGGTAATTCAGATAGTGGCTATGCAATTTTTATCTGATTTTTTTGTTTGTTTGTTTGATAGGAGTTTGACAGAGGTTTCATGATAGAACTTAGCAAGAGTTACAAATACACGATCCAAATGAGTTAACATCTCTTTGGATGCTGGAGAATATGGTTGGGATGATGGGCTATGAATAGTAAAGTTAATTATGCCTTGCAAGCTTAACTCCAGATTGATTTAAAAGCAAATATAAGAAAAATAAAGGATTGTTGCTTCTGCTTCTTCCCCCTTTCTCTCTGGGTTAGTGAGTGACCACCTAAACAGTTTTTGGCATTGAGTACAAGTGAGGGGACAGAACTTCTCCCACTGTTCATCTGTTCCCACTCTGCAGGGGAGAGTTTTCCAATGCAAAGTTGCTGTCACTTAGGAAAGTTTCTGCAGTGTTGATTGCTGATGTGCTTTATTCCTGCCACCCCTTCCCAATATTTTTTGGGGGTAAACTTCTGCTTTCAGTTCCCTGGCAGCTGTGGATATGGTTAACAGCAAACCAGCTGCTTGTGTTGCATGCCTATAATTCACAGGGCTGCACCTTCTTACCAGGTGAAGGCGGAGAGCCTGAACAAGCATGTCTGGCTGGTATGGAGAGTGCAGGGGACATGCCAGTGGGGGCTGTTGGACTGTGCTGAACACACAAACTGCCACAGTAAGAGTTGGGAGCCAGTTATGATTGATACCACATCCTATTTAAAGGATGTTCTTTATGGGTTTTTGACAGAAGGTGGGTGGGTGGCTGGCTGTGGTCTCTCACATTATTTGCCTCCTGTCATCAGCACTTGCAACAAATGGATCCTCCAGAGTTTGTGAGCTGATCAGAGGACAAATGGTGGCGTGTGCTATCCATCTTTAGTAGAGTCTGTCTTGGCTGCCAGCCTGCCATACTGTGCTCTTGACAGCAGAACAAGCATTCAGGGGGTGATATTCACAGGTTTTCTTTTCCTGTGGTGCTTCAGGAAAGGAGGAATAAAGTTTTTGCCCAGCTGCTAAGTGCTGTTATAGATCATGCTTGCTGGTAATGGTGGGGGTGTACATCCTGCATACCTTCACTGGAACTGAACATGCTCTGGGAGAGGGCAAGCAGTCTAACAAATGCACTTCATCTCTTCCCTCTCTCCTTCAGACTGGGAAGGTGGGAGCATGTTCAATAGATGCATGCCTCAGTGCAGCTTTGTGTTTTACAAAATCCATATGTCAGAAAGGGCATGATAAAGGAAATGTTATCTGTGCTTAGAAGAAATAAGTAGTGATGTCTGTGATGGTATTTTGTTGCTGCTAAGAATTTGTCACGTGCTTTTTAAGGTGAGAAACCTTGAGAAGCCACCATGATGGATATATGCTGGCAGCATTACTTGATTTCCAGCAAGACAAATCTCCTGTTCTTGTCTTTCTGTTTAAAGGGACATGCAATCAGGCTGGCGGTGTCTGCAGGTAGATTTTTACTTGATGTGGATGGGCATTTTTATTCATACTAACAAAATCACCCAAAAAAATTGTCTCAAAACTGGTGGAAAATGATAGACTGAGGAACTACATGTCCACCTCTAGAGATACAGGAAAAACTACTGAGTTGAGTGCCATGTTTCTCCACTATTCATAGATAATAAAATATACAGTTGTTCATTAGTTCTAATAGTTGCCATTAAGATCTTAGCCTCAACATGATCATGTGTGAGGGTGAAGCTAGCCTAACACTGCTTTTCATTCAATCATTAAACAAACAACAGTGTAGCAGACCTCATCATCACAAAATGTGATGAGCCTTGTTTCTTTGGTTGCTTTAAAAACTGCATGTGAATGAACAATGCCAGTAGAAAATAAATTGAGAAGAAAAGGAGATGATGCATTGGGAGAAGTGCATAATAAAGAACAAATACCTTAGATAATGCTGTCAGATCACTGTACCAGTCATCAGGTTTGGAATGCATTGGGGGATCTTGTAGCTTCTGCTATATGTAACTGGCCTGAAGAAAGCAAAGAAATTACATAATTCTTTTTCCATCATCTGTTTGTCAGGAGATGGAGTTTCATTTACGAAACTGGGTATGACTGTTTTTCCCTAAAAAAGACTACATGCTGCCTGGAGAACACAAAGACTGAAGACTGCTCAGCCCAACATGACTTCTTCCATCTTTAAGAAAATGATCTAGTTATCTAGTTTACCACAATGCCTTGATAAATGAGATGCCAAATGAAGATTCTTTTTTTTTTCCTTTCCTGAATATCATGTTCATTGTGTTTGCATGAAGATTAAATTAATTTAATTTGATTTTGCAAATATTTTTAAACAGAGATGCTAAAGTAGATGTGTTGTTATAAGAATTTGAAAAGCTTCAAAATGTGTTTTGGATGCTTTGAAGTTTTTCATTAGCAAAGAACTTCATGAAGTTCCTGTGAATTTGCAAAATAATTCTTCAGGAAATCTTAATTTGTGTAGAATAGAGTTTAGTTAAAAAATAAAACAGCTTTTGCTTTATAGAGCATACTAGTTTCAGTACTAGTTTCATGCTAGTTGGTTAAATCTGCTATGGCTGTACAGGAATTTATTGCATACTATATTTGAATCTGTAAAGCTAGAAGATTGCAGCAGATGAAATAGCATTATTATTTGGCAGAGAAAACATTGGTGTGCACTAACAGCATGAAATTACTTACCATTTACCACTAACACAAAACATTGATATGCAAATGAATGTAAAAAATAGACCTACTTTACCCACGAATGATTTGATTCCTCTTAAGAATTATGCCTTTTGTCTTAAATTCATCTTCCTGCCATTTCTCACACAGAAATGCTTTTTTTGTACTTATCACTAGTAAGATCTTAAAACTGTTTTGTCAGTAACGGTGAATATTAGACTTAATCATTCTGGTGCTAAATGAAGTAGGCTTCATTTCAGAATGGAGATTTATATGTACTGAAGATGGAATTTACTGTTAGTATTCTGAATGCTCATAGCAGAAAAATTACTTACCGTTTTCACTATTGCCCATTGCAAGTCAAAGTTCTGCTTATATATCATATATCATATGACTCCCTGTCCTCAGCCTGAGCTAATCTAACTGCAGTGCAGGAAATCCTGAAGTCCATCACCAGATCAATAAAGCTAAGGAGATAAAGAGTTTCTGATAGCTCATATAGATCACATCGAAAATGTGTTAGCAAATCTTTTTACACAGAACTGCAGTAAACACCATCTTGTGCCAAAGGCAGTAATTATATCTGCATGCAAAGGGTGAACATCCTTCTGCCCACCAGCCTCAAGAATCAGTCATGGATCCTAGATACTTTTTAATTGTGGATTTTGTTGGTGGTGGTCTTTTTCTTTTCTTTTCTTGTTTTGTTTTTTTGTTTTTGTTTTGTTTTTTTTTTTCCTTTAGACTGCTTGGAGGTTTGGGCAAGTATGAAATACATACTCTGGTTCATAGAGTCATAGTGTGGCTTGGGTTGGGAGGGTCATTCATAAAATTGTAAGCCCCAGTTAAAAGCAGACCAGTTAAAAAGAGCTGTTACAATGTAAAATGTTTCTAAAAGGTAATGTGTTCATAACAATACTTATTTCCTTTTTCAAACAATTATTTTGAACTGCTGATTAGCTGTTTAAGACTTTTGGAATTGCATGTAACTGGATATGGGACTGGTAGTTCAAATTATGGAGAAATAAGAGCATTTGGCAGGCTAGGGACTAAATTGCATGAGAAAGTAAAAAAAACCCAAAAAAGTAATGAGCATTTGGTCTTTCAGAGGCTGTTGATTGAATAAGAGAAAGAAGAATAGTTTATATAATTGCTCTATCAGCGCTACAAAGCATGGGCTTGGCTTGGCTTTTTGACATGTTCCTTGATTGTGGTATAGAAACAGTAGGGCATTTTTCAAGGAGATAATGATGATGACTTCAGAGTCATCTTTCCTGGGTTCTGCAAGGCTAGAAGTATCACACACCTGAGTGTTTTTCTGACTATAAACATTTAGGACAAATATTTATATTCTTTGAAACAGTTTGGCTTTTAATCAGTGCGTCTTTAATAATTGCAGTAAATCATAAGTGTCATTTGAGCTATCTGGGGTTTCTGTCCTTATCTACTTATTCTGTGTTGAAGAAACAGATGTGTCAGGATCATGTGTTGTGCACTTCTAAATTACCCCATATGCCAGTGCTATTTGAAGGAGAGATAACCTTAGTGTTAGCATTTGTAGATGCTGGAGGAAGGGCCGTTAGAAATATATGTTGTAGGCAGATCTGATGAGGTATAAAGTTACATAAGGCACCTTCCATGTGACAAGCTGTGATATCAGTTGCTAGCAGCTTTGGGCTGGTAAGCTATCTGCCTCATACTTTGTGGGATGTGTTCAGCCAAATGTTTTGGAGGATGAGTTTCAGATCCATTTTGTTCATTTTTAAAATCAACTTCAGAGGTAAAGGGTGGAACTTATCTTGGTAAATTTTTGCCCACCACTAATTTTCAGGTGTGGTCGTGAAATGACTGCATGTACTGTGATATCTGTGTGATGCTGTTTTGATTATTCATTTAAAATCTTCCTCAGGCTTTTCAATAAATGAGGATCCTGTGAACTTTACTGTTTCCAGGTTGTTTGTTTAAAAGCAAATAAATCATACGAACAGAAAGGAGTGTGGAAGGTGAAAACATTGGAAAGATAGTGAGGAAAAGAATTAAACTCACCTGAGGTGATTTTAAGTCCATTTCTTAGCAGCCATATTTTATTCTTGCCTAAAACTCCTGTGAATAAGTGAAAAATGACTTTTTATTGCATTGGAGAGAAAACGTACTATTTCATTCTTGTGATAGTTATCCTTATTACTGAGATATATCAGATGTAGTTGAGAAGTTGCACTTCTTTACACATAATTGATTGCTCAGTACAGCTATCTAGACTATAAAATTTGTCTTTTCAAATGGTTGCCATTTTCTCTCTCCTTTAAATTATATTGTTTGTGTGTGTTACAAAAAATAGTTACCAAATTAAAATAAACCTTCACCTTCTTCAGTTTATACAGTCATGGTTGCATTCTGCAGAGGAGCAGCAGAAATTAATCAATGTAAGCACTGCTATCTGCTCCCTTGTCTGGTGAAGATACTGCTTTTATTTTCTTCTTGCCCACAAGCACCAGTATTACACCAGGACCTTCAGTTCCCATCTCGTGTCTCTTCAGCAGAACTGAGCACTGGTCTCTGCATGCCTTTTGCTTCACATGGTTTTCAGCAGTATTCTTTCATGCCTTTTGTTTCCCAAGGTTTTCAGATATCTGGGCTGAAGAAAAGACACAGTGATTTAGAAAGGTAGGCAGAGAGGCCTGTCTTGGAGTGTTGGTAAGAGTCAAACAGTGTCACTGAACTTGATACAGCATTTGTGCTTGGAGACGTAGAGATATTCATGGTTGCATAAAAGTTGTGATCGAGACAGCTGTTCTAAGGGATTTCTGGGTTTGTTAATGGGACTGTGGTTATGTCTGTGTTGCACATTGTACTGAGTTTAGATCTGAGCTTGGCTTATTTAGGTAGCTGAGATGGCCTTGCACTTGGAATGGGCACTATAAAAAAACCCAAAACCAAAGTCCTGGCATCTTCTAGACAGTCTGTCTAAGCCAGCAGAGATTAGTTAGCACTGTTCGAGTTTGGACCACTTTACTTTTCAGCTGTGCTAAAAGTGTCAGATGTATTTCCTACCATCAAGAATCAAGTGAATTTAACACAGAAAAGAGATGAGGTCTAAATTTTAACTTTTTTTTTCGATTGAGGGAAGCAGGGAACATAACTAATGAACATTGATGAAACTATTTTAAGAAAAGTTTGCTTTATTTTCACATTTGGTTTGTGAACTCTCTTCCTACTCTTGGTATGCTCCTGCAAGGATGGGCTTGCAGAGGGACCAGGCTGGCTGTTCTCACAAAAATACCCTCAAAAAACTCCTCAGTGGTGATTAGAGCTGCTGCTTGTCAGCATGTGAAGAAAAGAGCTACAATTCCTTGCTCACACTGTCATGTTAAGGCACAGAAAAGTAATTAGCAGGTACAATGTCTATTAATAGCTCCCACCACCTTTAGTTCAAACACCTGCTGACAAGCTATTACTCTGTGTAGTTCAGCTTCATCAAGTTCTTGTTTTATGATTGCCAGAAGGGACTCCATTAGAGCCTTTTCTGTTGGGGCAGGGTATCTGAAGACACTCTGTGGCCTCTCACTGGGGGAGTGGATGCCTAGGCTTGTGTCGCTTCTCGTAATCTCTACAGGCATGCAGAGATTTCTTTGTGGCTCTTTCAGTGACTGTGAATATATTTTGGCTAATGAAAGCACAACTTTTGTTAGTGCTGGCTAAATGCAGACTAGGGGAAAACAAAGAACTGTCTCCTTTGCCTGCAATTATCTTCTTACAGTGCTTGAAAATAAACGCAGTGCTTTTCTAACAAAACCATGTTGTTAATAGTGTATTATTGAATATAAAGTATGATTCAACTTGGCACTTTTTATTTAAGCATGCTTTTTCCTAGTATTAGAACACACAGCTCTGGTTGCTTTTAACTTGGGCCAGAAATATTAGTGATAAACAAAGTGAGGATTTTGTTAGCTTGGCTGCTGCTTTAGGATCCTTCTACTTAAAGGCTTCAATAAATACAGCTGCCCTGAAATATATTTTGTCTGAAATTTATCTCTGTATTTTCCATCTCTGGCTTTATCTGTATGATATTACAGGTAGAGGCTTTTCCAAAGCCATCCTCATCTAAGACTGAATTCACATGTGGCCTAGGCACAGTGTTTTGTGTTAACACACACACACAGACACACACGTTTGATGAATAGGTGTTAAAACAGGCTTTGAATTTGTAATGCTGTCTCTTTCTTCCCTCATGATGGTGAAAAACAGCCTCTGAAAAAGAATGTGCCTGTAGGTGGCCATCACTTAGATATTAAGAGGGAGCGACTAAGGTTTTGTAGCTGATTTTCTAAAGAAGTGTGTACATAAATGAAGCCTATTTTCCTGTTGTACAAAAAAAACCTGAGTGTTTTGCCTGGTCTGCAGTGTTCAATATTGCAGGTTTTCTTTTATTCTGGTGCTTTACTTTCTGCTGGTGCTGCAGGTCTGCACACTGCCTGCCAGGGCTCCCTCTGGGGTGGGCATGGCGGCCTGCACAGGCTGGGTACCAGCAGCTGCCTGTCCGAGCAGGTGAGGGACAGACAAGGTGACAAAGAGGAGATGGCAAAAGAGGGGGAGCTGAAATAATCTGGGGTTGTTGAGGACCTTTGGGAATCCACCTCAGCATCAGCGTGGTCTCCCCTGGCTCTGGGCCCTGTGTGGGGCACGGCTGGCGTGACAAGAAGGTGCCTGGCCTCGTATGGCACCCTGCCCACACACCCCTTCCTCACCCACCTTAGTTGTATTTTTGGATTATCAGACTCAGCTCCTTAGGAACAGCCTGCTGAATTAAGAAATTCAGCGTTTCAGTGTGTCAGAAAGAAGGCAACCCTGTGAGCAGGCCCGTGGCTGGCCTGCAGCCTGTGATTGTACCCCCACGTGTGGGGGTGTGAGTGCCATGTTGTTGGGGCTTGCTTGTGGCCGGTCTTTAAGACATTTTTGGTGATGTCTCATTCATCCAGAATATTTTTCATTTATTTCTTCCCCCATTAATTTTGCCAAAATGAGCTAGATGCTCAAGAAGCAGAATGAAGTAAGAAAAAAACCTGTTATCTTTTTTCAGCTTACTCCCTCCCCCACTCCTTAATCGTGCTTCCTCAGCAGGCCAACCACAGAAAGCTACAGGAAAAAACAGATATGTTTTTATCTGATATTTATCTTCTTATTTTGGGCTGGTTTAATAAGTTATGAGCCGTTTAGATGCATAATAAAGTGCATTTTTCTTTTCAATCCCAATTAATTGTTTTCATCTTGTAATCTCTATTTATAACCCAATGCTATCTGTTGTATAATTGCTCTTAAATATGTACATGGTGGAAAAGTTACTGCCCAAATATACAATTTGTCTAATTGGGATTGATTGTAGTGGCAGGGGACAGCATCTGTGTAGTTGAGAAACATGCCTGCAGAGCCTTTCTTGCCCGAGATAGGGATGTTCACAAAAGTTCCAGTAATGGTTTATAAAGTGCAATCTTAGTTATATGGTCAGTGGCCCCTTCAGCAGAGTTCCAAAGTGCATTTTCTGCTGCAGAAGGATAGTTGTTGGTTGAGCAGCTCCCTCACAAAGTGTGCTCAGTTTACAGGCACACAGAGCTGGCTGGGAGATGGCAGATGAGCTGTGTGCTGTAGTCTTTCCATCATGAGCCCCCTTGGCATGGGAGTGGATGTTGTGGAAGGGCTGGGAGCTCACTGGGAATGGCTTCAGTATAGTGTTCCTGCAGTCCCTGTGTAGTAAAAGAGGATGAAATTCATTTAGTAGGTGGTTTGGATTGGGAGCAAGACAACTGCTGTAAATAATCACCACCTCACATTGTGCCCCCTCAATTCCAATAGAAAAAGATTAAGGTGAATAAGCTTCAGTAGTCTTCAATTAGCATTGATGAGTGTATCTTTTCTCCTTTCTCTCCTTGTGGACAGATCAGCATGGGAGGAGAGCTGGGGCTGTCATGGAGTGTCATTAGGAAGTAGATTTTTCTGTGTTCATCTGAGGGGCTTTGTGCATTCTGCTTCATAGTTTGTGGTAGGAAATGGTCCATGCTCTGTAATGAGTAGCCCATTTCATTGTCAACTGAGCGAGTTGTCAGCACCCCATGCTATCACCCTCTGATGTGGCTGAAGTGAGAACCTTCAAAATTCCATAATTCTCTTAGAGGAGTACTAAACTCAAGTCTGTGCAACTGCTTATTCCTTTGCAAAGGCAAATAAGTCCTTTTTGTAATAACTCTATCACTCTTTGTGTATGTGAGGAAAACAAATCTTTTATAGAAATGACAAATCACTGATGGTACTTTATTCTGTTGTAATTGAACATTAAATCAAGGCATTCTTGAGGGCTGTTTTGGTAACACTTGTACTTTTGAAGGATTTCCAGCTGCTGTTTGTTAATATTGTTTGTTTACTACTTTTTGTTAATATTTCTGCATAATTATTTATGTCTCTTCTGCACAGCTAAGGAATGTAATTTAAGCGAGTGACTCTCAAATGGAAATATAGTTTAAAACTTGACTTAAAATGAATGAATAATACAGGATAGAGGTTGTGCAGGGCAGCACTGTATTGTTTGGTATGTGATTGTGGTGGTCCTTTACTGCTAAAAAGAGCTTAAGTATGCTAATTAACTTAGATCTCTGAAGCCAACAAAACCAATTTAGTGCCACACCATGTCCATGCTGCATACTTCTGCAAGTTGCTGGGCCTGGTGCCAGGTGTGTCTGAGGAGTTGTGAGTATGGACATGAGGTACCAATCCCTTATCATCAGGTCTACAGAGAGAACCCTCTGATCAAGGCCAGTTTGGATGGGGCTCTGCTCTAGTGCAAGGTGACTGTGTACATGGCAGGGGTGTTAGAATGAGATGGTCTTGAAGGTCCCTTCCAACCCACACCATTCTGTGATTCTGGTAATCTACTGACAGTGATGCACTGCTTTGAAAAACAGCTTTCCAGACTAGGTTTTTTCTTTGAGATGTTTTTCTCACTAGACATAGAACAAGATAAAGGATCACTCATAATTTTGCTCTTCTTTTGTTCTCTTTTTATGCACTTCAGAAACAGAACATTCTATACATTTAAAAACTACTGAGTGGGTGTATTTCTGCTTTAATTACTAGGAATGAAGTAGAACATCAGTTTTGCTGTTCTTGGTTCTTCTGTTCATCTGTAAAGCTAACTTTCTTTTCTTTTTTTTTTTTTCAATGCAGAACTATGGTTTGGAAACAGAAAATTTAAAAACCCTTTCTCACAAACTGAATGCATCTGCCAAAAATCTGCAGAACTTCATTACTGGGAGGAGGAGGAGTGGTCACTATGATGGAAGGACCAGTCGCAAATTACCGAATGATTTTCTGACATCAGTAGTGGATCTGATTGGAGCAGCAAAAAGTCTTCTGGCTTGGTTGGACAGGTAAAATCTCCCAAATGTCTCACAGGTAACCAGAGCATGCACATGAACAAGCTCCAACTTCTTTACAAAATGTAACATAGAAACTGAATTGAAGTAGAATTCATTCATATGTTCCAAGGGGATGTTTGTACCAATTCTGCTTTTTTTAGGTCAGCATGCAATTCAGATTAGCTTTTCAATACAGTACCTTCAAATGCACTATGACCCTACACATATATATGCAACACATATAAGCAACAGGAGGACATCATTAGGTTATATATGTATTTTTTACTAATATAAAGCAGCAATTTAACTTGCATAAATCAGATTCATTGCTTTGATGCCATCAAGTTCCCAAAACTAATCATACTTTTCATTTTATGGATGTCAGCGTATAATTTCAGAGTGTGTGTGTGTACAAACATGGATGTTGTGTTTTAGGTTTTTTTAAATAGCAGTGAAATACTTCTGATTTTCCAGAGGTAGTGCTCTACACTTTAAACTGTTACCTAGGACGTGTGTGGGACCAGGATTGAAGTGGTTTTGCTACATTTGTAGTGAATTTTTCTAATTATAACAAGAATAATACGCAGGTATTTAAGATGATCATTGAAATTCCTAAAGTGGTTAAAATTAGTCTATGTGTAAGTCTTTATATAATGCATCACAGTGGATTTCCATCAGAGAAAATAAAATGCTTATCTTGATTTAAAGGTGTATCTTATTTTGTTTCGAGCAGCTGAAGATGTGTTCAGAGTATGATATGTGTGTAACTTTTTTAATCCAACAGAATTATTTAGTTTTACTGTTGTGTATTTTGTTTTTCTGAGGAAAACCAACTACTCTCCCATAAATGATTTACATACGAATGGTTTAGGTGAGGCCTGAATCTTTTCCACTTCTTAAGCTGGACTGGAAGCTCTTTGTTTTGTTCAGAAGATTGCAGCTACCATTGCTTCTTCTTTTCTACTCCCTCTCTAGCCTTTCCCCAAGGTTGAAACCCAGAGTACCTAAAGTTGGCTCCTAAATTTTTCTTTAGGTATTTAAGATCAGTGTGTAGAGAATTAGTGCAATTTCATGGAAAGAGTTTAGTACTGAGACTTGAAAATTTGGGAATATATTTTTAGCTCTATTCTAAACTGTTAGTGCTTGGAATATCTATAGGCTTCACTTTTTTCTCCCCGCAAAATTGTTATTGGCAGAAAGCAACGCATCATACTGAGTTTTGAAACAGAAAGAACAGTAGAAAAACATGTTCTTTTGCATAGATGAGTCAATTTTTGCCACATATTTCTGTTGAGAAATAATCTTGTTTGGTTTCTCATTGAAACTGTGGTCATGATTAAAAGACTGTTGACTAGTAAGAACTCAGAGTTCGTTTTGGGTTTTGGTTGTTTGTTTGATGGAGTTTTGAGTTCTTTTTTGATAGTCTGTTATTCAAAAGTAAATTTCATATACATGTACACACATTTAACACATTGAAGAACAATGGGTTTTTTGCAACTAAATATAAATTTAATAATGGAAGTTCAGGAAGAAGATAGTTATTAATGCTAGAAAACATCTGTATCTGAGGACTGGTGTGTCACTGCAGTACTGTGCACTGCATGTACTTTTGCATTTAGCTGAAATGATCAGTGATCAAACCCAGGGATTCCAAGAAGTCAAAAACGAAGGAAATTATGGTGATATCACACTTTCAGCAATGCTGTCTTGAGTGTCCAAATAAGCTTCAGATTTCCAGGAAAGTTCTTTTGAAGATCTAAACACCTGGTTCTAAGAAATGTTTTCTAAAACATTTTAAGAATTTTCTGATTTCTGAATGTCTGGGTATTTTGGTAAAGTTTGTTCTTCCTTACTTGTGAAGACCCAAAATGAGGATGAAGGTAGGCCAATAAATACATTTTTCTCAGGAAATGGGAACATCTGGATATCAATATGATTCTGCTTCTTGTATGCCTTCTAAGAAAGTATTGGTGCCACTAGGGGGAGATAGAAAGATTTAAAAAATTGATTAGTAAAAGTTAGAAACATGGATTAAATTTTATTCTGCACACCTGTTACTATCAAATCTAGACCCCAAATCTTAGTTTTTTCATTGTTTTCTAGTACCAGTTCCATCTTAGGTTGTGAGAGGGGATGATTAGGATGAATGAAGTGGCTGTTAGGGTTGTCCACCCCGTTGCCCTGCTAGGCTGCCCCTGTGCAGTGGATTTTGAGGTCATGTCTGGGAAAAGCAGATAGCAGCAGCTCCAACCTGTATGGACATGCAGTGATGGGGCTTTATACATAGGGAATGGTGACAACAACATACAGGTTGTGCTTCCCTTGTTGCTGTAGTGAGTGATCTGTTTATGATGTTTCTGTGGGACACCTAAGATCATAAAGGACTTCGTGATGCCTGGCACAGTTATCTAAAGGAGTGTGAGAGTTGTGATTTGCTGAGTTACTTTCACTGTGGTCTTGCAGACTGTGCAGGGCCGATCCAAGGACACTCTTTGTTTCAGGTCTTTGCCTGGAGCAGTCCTACTTCCAGATGTATGTCAGAAATTGAGTTTAACTGAAAATTAGAGTAGCTTTTATTTCCAGGCTTTAAAAGTGTTTTGGTTTAGTTTCATTTATGAGCTGGAAAACTTAAAAGAGAATTCTATTTTCAAAAAAAGTTGTCTGAGGATTTTGGGGAGCATGGAATAACTCTGCTGTAACATGCTGTAAGGAAACTGTCATCACACTGATACATTTGAATCTAATTTTAACTTCCTGTTACTTTCTCAGCCCACAAAATGTATCTTCTTTCAGGAGACTTCATAGCTTTAAAACCTTTTGTTTTATACTTTCTCCATTATCTTAAAATTCTTCCAAGTGAATTTCCTGACAAGATTGGTGCCTTGAAAACCCATGAGTCTTTTGTGAAAGGGTGATGCCTTTCTACTTGACTCCGAACGTATTGTAGACAGATGGAAACCCACACTTCAGGCTATGGCAAGAAACTGCTTACCCGATCAAAGCAACTTGGTATTGACTGTCTCCTGTGATACTTCTCCGGAATTACAGTCAATCAGGTCTTCTAATTACAGTCAATCAGGTCTTCTAGACTTCCAGATAAATCTCTGGAGTTCTGTTCAGTCTTTACTCCTGTAATTCATGAAAGTTATATTCTTTGGAATAGTAATATATGTCACCTTTCTTTATCTTCCTTCTTCTCTGATGTGTCAGATTCCTGGAAATTCTTCTGCTTTCTGTAGGGCTGATTCACTCCATCCTGGTGAGGAATATTTAAAAATGTGTAAATTAATTAGGATTACTGATTAAAATTCACTACTATGCATCTGCACTATGAATGTGTTGCAATTTTTTTGGCATAAAGGTATTTCTAACCTCATGAAAATATTTTTTTTTTCTATGCACGAGTATGTCCAATAGTATCTGCACATTTAATTGAAATTGTAATTAGGTATATTTACTTCTGTTAATCCTGATTAAAGTTTCATTCTTAGACCACACATTTATAATTCACCTGAAAAGCACTTTGTAAAATGTTGCTTTATGTGTGGATGTGTTGGTATTCACTGCCTCTGCAATTTCTGAATTACGTATACATTATCCATCCATACATTATCCATCAATGGCTTTCATGATCTAAAAGGTACATATGAACACCTCAAGGATTTTGAGAGCTGAAGTTACTTTTTTCCATCTTTAACAAAATTCTGTTAGGATTTTACCATGTTACTTGCATCTTCAATGACACCAGTGAAAACTTCCCAGTTGTTGTCTAGAGGCAAGCATAAACTGGAAAGTAATGATATTATGGGGATCCCAGAAAATTCTTCTGAGTTTAGAGCATTTACCAGTGCCTATAAGTAGCTTTCTCTCTGCTTAGGACACAGCCAGGTCTTGTACTGTACTCCCAGCTCATTTTTTTTATATTGATTTGCTGATACCTATCAGTTGCATTACTGAAATGACACTGAATCCTGAATTCCTGAGTGCTCAGATTCATTCAATAGATTTTCTCCCAAATCTTAGCAGACCACCTGACAGGCAAACAGAAAGTTGTATCTTCTTCAGAAGCTGGCACAACTCTGAGTGTTGAATTTGTCTCCTAATGAGTCAGAAGCTGCAAAGTGAAGACAGCCTTGGGAGCAAAAGGCTTTTACAAATCCTTTAAGCACCTCATTCTTTTTCTTCAAGTCCCACTGTACATCATATGTTTTTCTTTCATGGGACTGCTGGATTTAACAGGTACAGCTCATTACTGTAGTCCTGACTGGGAAGAACTGTATTGTTCTTTGTGGAAGAGGAAGGATCCTTAGCAAACCTGGACTGAGGTGACATTTGAAGGCAGCTTCATGAGCTCTGTCTCTTCCCATTTCTCTCCTTGCTCTGCCAGCACAAACTTCTTGTGATGTCATCTCCTACGTTGTTCCTGGTTTGATATGTTCTCTTTCTTCACCCTCACCACATTCAGTTGTCTTTGCCAACCAAAATCCCTGGAAATCTGTATTTCCTGCAGATTGCACTAAGCAATAAATAGAATTCTTGGTTGTGTTTCTGGGTTTCTTCCTGTCTAGTCCAGTGTTTGGGCCATGTTATCTGGAGCAAGGACTCCTTATACCATATATCTTATGCAGCATCAATAGAACATTTTGGATCTTAACAATAGGAGTAATATCTGTATAAAGTATAAACACAGACTTAGAGAATTGTAGTGAAGAAGGATTGGTTGTTTTTAGGACTGTGTGAGTCCTCATTAAAGAGACTAAGATAATGTGGTAGGTTTTGGGGTGTTTTAGTTTTAAGCATTTAAAAAATACAGTCAACTTCCCATGAGATAACTACTACAGCGTTTTGCATCTGTTGTTGTGTCACAGGTTTCAATAGTCGTGAATTAGGATTTGTCAAGCACCACTGGATTTTTTCGTGTACTGTTTGACTCAGCCATCTGTGTGGGCAGAGATTCAATATGTCTTTTACAGCAGCTCTTCTGTAGCTCTTGTTTTTCATACTAGCACTATCCTCTTTTTGAAAATAAAAAACTTGAAGTGCTGCTGCAGATTACACTGCAGTCTAAGTAGGAGAAACAAAGAGATTTTGTGGAGATAGATTTTTGTATTCAAGACTTTCAGTGCTGTGGCCAGAGAAAAGCTAGGAGGCTGACAAATGTGCATCAGTCTGATTAAGTTACCACTGCTGTCTGGACACGTGGTACATGAAGAAAATGGAAAAAAAAAATGTGAATAAAAAACCTAACTGTAGCTAGAAGTTGTTGGTTATATAAAATATATGGTAAAATTGCTGATGGAAATAAAAAAAAAAATGTAAACTTTCACAGTGAAAGGCCTTTTAGGCAAGTCTAGGTCTGCTTTTAGGGTCATTCCCAGAATAGTGGGGTATAATCCTATAACTTCTAAAACTCAGGTGGGCAAATTATTTTGCTACTGGCATGAATTGCTACAATTCTGTGAAGCAGTTGTATCCATTCAGAAATCCTATTAAATAATAGTAAAACCTGTTCCTGAAGTTAAGGACATTTGAATGCTTCAGTGGCTGACAGCAGAACAGGATCTCCTTACACGATGGGTTTTTTTTGGTGATGCTTCAATGCATCAGAGAAGTGCAGCCTGCAATGATGTAAATGCTTTTGGTTTGTGACTGAACAATTCTGGGTATTCAGGTTTAGCACACCCTCTAAGTGTGCATTGTGTAAAGCATTGTAGTAGGAGAACGCTCCCCACACCAAAATGGATGTCCTTCTTTTCACCATGGTGACATACTCAATGCATACATTTCCTTCCATTGTAGGTAGAATGTATTCAGCTGGGTTTCTTTGCCTCATTGTTTTTGGTGAATGAGCCCTGATGATGTTTATGGTGTGACTGTTTTGTAGTTTTAGTAAAGAGGTGCATTGTTTGTAAGCCCATAACTTCTTACTTACAAAGAAAGTGTTACTGGTTTAGAGTCTCCTTTATTAGAAACTTCATAGAGTCCTGCTAGCTGTGCTTGATTATTACTTGTCCTGACAGGGTAAATCTGCTTTGTACACAAGGTAGTGGGAGTAAACAAATGAAACCCAAGCAAAAAGAAATAAAAGACTTTAGTGGTTCTTTACTCACCCCACCAGTATTGCACTGTTTGTCAACTGGGTTTCAGCTTTAAACCTTTGAATCTTGTTTCCTTTATGCATTTCCCTTTTTGCTGGTTTGAGTGGTATACCAAACCTGTCAGTAAGTGCTGCCTCAGAATGCTATGGTACTTAACTGTATTGTGCTCCTGGAACAGCTGTAGAAGTTTAATAGAGCACTCATTTAAAGAGTTCCTTTGTCCAGTGTGAATTTTACTGCATTCTTCCCTGATTCTACATAAAGCAGTTCCATTAGAAATACAACTGAAATGTTTGTTTCATGAAAGCCTAGAACTATGAACCTTGTATGGCTTAGGCAGTGTATATACAACAGTTTTGTGCATTCAGATTTTTACTTGACCTTAATATGTTGCCTTTGAAGACTGTGTTATAGTACTGCTTTGGTTGCCTCTCTCTTGAAAGATTTTGGACTATTATGTTTAATCAAAAGGCTTTGAGGATGTTTTCCCTTGTTAGGGTGATAAAATAAGTATGATACTGGTTTTAAACCGCTCACAGTGTTTATTGTTATAAAATATCTCAGTACTACAACTAATGGTGAAATAGGATGAATTTTTGGTTTGGGTTATGGTTTTACTAACAGCAGTCTGAATTTGTCCAAATTGCAACTTTTTAAAATGAAAATTGTTATTTCTATGTATTATTTCCCCTTAATGTTATATGAAGAAGACAGATGAGGAGGCTAAAGCGTATGAGGACAAAAAAGTTGATAATGTAGAAGTACTGAGGGTATGCATCTCCTTTGCAAGTTTTTAATTGTTTTTGAAGGATTTTTCTTCATGTGGAATCAGTAGTCGTGACTATTAATAGCTGTTGAATTGTATTATTTTCTAATTCTGTGATGGAATTAGCTGTGCTATGTTAATGTGGCTGTTTTTTCTAATAGTCCTTCAGGGTGGTTTCATGAATGAATGTTTAATAAGATAACTTATTTTTTCATTCTGAAAGATGCTGATGCTGCTAAAAATGCTAATTAGGTCTCAATTCATAAAAGTGTACACATATGCATGTGTGTTGCAGCCTACATTACATGTGTATAAACAAAGTCACATTTCAGAGCTGTTAGATTATTTATGTCCAACACTGGTTTTAAAAAGTGTGTAAAGAACCTGTCGCCTTTTCATGCCTTATCTTAGGAAAAGCTTACATACTATATAGATCAGGGCATTGAAGTTGATGGACTTTAGTGTTAATAAAAAAAAAAAAAGTAAGCATCAGTGTTTTTTCCCTGTGGATGAGGTGTTTCAAGGCTCTTCATCTTACCCTGGTGTATCATAAGGTAAAGGTTCACAATGTGGGTTTGCACAGTGACAAAATATCATGGTTCCCACTTTTTCAGCTGTATTCATGATCACAAAATATCTATGAACTTAATTATCCTTGAAACCCATTACCCACTCATTTGTGAAAGTGGTTTGAAAATGACTAATGGCCTCAAGTGTTGGAAAGGAGAAGGATGGAGAAAATGGGAGGCTTAAGGCAAAAAATACGATGTGTTTGCAAAAGCATTCACGTGATTGTGTAAATTTATTTTCCTTAAGATATCAGTTAAAGAAGGGTTAGAGAAATAATGAAAATGGGAAACCAACAGAGGTTTGGAAGAGGAAATGTGGAAAGGGCATGTGGTAGGCATGCTGTGGAGCTACAAAAGTGTTTTCATGTGCGTGTTGTAAGGAAATCACAATTTTGAAGGAAGAACAAACAAATTACATGAGAAACAGTAAAAAAATCTTCCACAAAGAGGGAAATGTGTGTTGGAAATATCTTGGAAATGCCTGTGAGAGGTGAGACAATGAGACACAGATCAATGTTACAGCAGGAAGTGAGACAACATGTGGCCCCAGAACAAGGCAGTTCTTTACTTCCTGTTTTAATTTAAAAGCACCAAATTGGACAGTACAGGTGTTGAAAATTGCAAGTTTTTCTCAGGGAATTTTCTTCACTGTAGTTGTATGAGGCTCCTCAGACCTGAAGGTCCTAGAGTCTGTGAAAAATGTGGCTTTGAAAGAAAAGCATAGAAGCATTGCAAGTGATGGAAGTGACTTTGCCAAGCCAAGGATATATTATTTTTTTTTAAGTAGAGAGAAGTTGTCTAATTAAACAGGGAATTTCTTACACCTGGTGCAGGTCTCAAGGAAGAAAGTGTTTTAGCAGCCATCTGAAGTTATACTATATGTAGGCTTTATTTGCATTTATACAAGTTGATTCATCTATTCACAGTCAATAATATTGTGCAGTATTAAAATTGTAAGCAATGGGTATATCACCAATGAAGAGGTTTTTTTTTTTTTGTCAGATTTTTCACTGTGTCTCATGTGAAATCTAGTTGGTGATACTACAGTGAAGTTTCTGTTGCTATTTTTTTTTGCAACTGCTGGCGTGTTGTTACACTGAATCTTGCTGGACTTTGGCAACTGAAGTTGAGGCTTGGGATGGAATCCCAAAATACATTTCCTTTGGAGGCACATATTTAGAGAGGTCTTTCCCATTTATCCAGCTGCTTGTGTAGAAGTGGCTGTGTAATTGTGCATGTAGATTGCCTCCAGGGATGGGGTCTGAACTGGAGATGGGGAGAAAATACCCCAGAGAGGCATCTGCAGAAATTGACGCAAGGGAGTTGGTTTAAAAGCTGCAGAGACTTCCAGAGGAGGCAATTGGAGGATCCCTTTGGTTTTCTGCAGAAGCAGAGTTTATTTAAACTATGAATCTGCCTCCTTATCTTTTTAAGTTGTGAAGCACTTCTCAAAATCTTACATCTTAGTTGTTGATTTGTAGTAGTCTTCTCCCGCTGACACCCTTGCTGCCTGCTTGACATGCTGCTGCCAGTAAGTCTTCACTGGGATAACTTAAATGTAACTAAAATGAGTAATATCTCAGTCCCTTTGCCTGCTCTTTAAAGTCAACAAAGTTTATTTGGGGCATTTCTAATGATTTTCACTCAGAGTAATGATGGTAAAAAATACTCTTATTTTTCTCATGAACCGTGAAACCAAACTAAATTACAAAAGTATGAGGGAGGATGATGTGGTATTAGAAGCCAAAGCCTACTGTGTGATTTTGTTTAGAGAAATGCTGGAGGCTGTGAAATGTCAAATAGATTCCAGTTGTGTAATTTCAGGATCAAATTGTATTAACACCCATACTTAAAGTAAAATAATACCATTTGCTAGTTTGATTCCATTCATCTTCAATAAAAGTAAGTTCCTAAATGAGCATGACCTTTTTAAATCAAGGTTTCAGGTAGATTTCAGAACCTCAGTAGTTACAATTATGGAAGGAAAAATCGGTGGTTTTGTACATCTTGACTAATGTACTTCTTCAAACACAATCATCACAGAATCACAGAATCCCAAGTTAGAATGCACCCATTGTGATCATGGAGTCCATCTCCTGGCTCTGACAATGACTCCATGTGCCTGAAAGCATTGCCCAAATACTTCTTGAGCTCAGTTGTGGTTCATAACCAAGCAGTTCAGTTACCTTGTTACCTTTCATCCTTTAATATGCTCATATATGTCCTAAACTTCAGAAATAATCTCTGGGTCTGCCTGTGGGTTGGCCTGCTCTAGTGTGTCCCTACTGTGTGGTTGTCATTTGCTGCAGAAAACTTGGACTCGGAATTGTGAGTGTACGTCTATGTCCAGTGACTTTCATAAGGCACCTTTTGGAACTTACCTTAGCTTCCAGTGTCTGTACTTCCATTTTAAAGGAATGTACTGGTTTCCTCTCTAGAAAATAAAGGCAGAAAGTGGATGTCATTGTGTGATGTATTATATAAAATTGAAGCTGGTTGACTTAATTAAGCACCTCAGAGTTAATTCTGTCTTATGTACCATCAGGGCTGGATTGAGAGCCCTAGAGAAGAAAGAGAGCATGAGATGAAACCATCAGAGATAGTGGAGTTCACATGGGGTTATTAATGGACAATTCCAAATCTGCCCACACTAAAATTTCAGTAATTCTGTGTTTAGAATTAATGTAATTTAGAAATCTGTTAGTACCAGTAGAAACAGAGTATTTACAGCTATCACTGGCACTTGCTTATAGCAAAGTTCTTTGTACTGGAAATATCTTTAGGCTTAAATAAGGAAGGCATAATACCAAGCAGTGCTGTAAAACTCTTCAAGGTAGATGCAACTGTATGCGAAGTGATGAAAGAAGCCAGTTGGGGAAGGTATCAGTCACCCATCCTGATATAAAGACAACCTCACTACCACCTGGTTTTTTGTGTGTTTTAAATGTTTAAGCAGGTATATTGGAGACAAATCCTATCTTTGTGATGCTAATAATGCCCATAAAATCCTAATAAAGTCAAGCTCTTGACTCCTCTTAGAGAAAATAACAGTCCTGCCTAGTGTTTGGCTACTTTGAATAAAGAATGAGTCACATATATGAGCTTACAGTTTGAGAGGCTTGAGGAACACAAATCAGATGACTGCCAGCTTCACTAACCAAATATATTTTAGCAGTGCCTCTAGAAGGCAGGCAAGCTTCCAGGTAGTCAAGCATTTTAAATATCCTGATATAAAATTTTTAAAGGCTAGGACACATGTAGGTAAGGTCTGTGAATGTTGGATTACTCTGTTCATTTCACTAAGCAGTTCTGACTGTAGCACAGTGTGTGAGAATGTTGAGTTGTGCTTCCAGTTTAGACTTTGCAGCCACTTCTCAGCATTCATTGATGCATCTCTGGCTTTAAATGCTGTTTCCCCCTCTAGATTCTACCTATTCCAAGTCCCTTTACTACTTCTCCCAGATATTAGATCAAATCCCAAGAATCCCAGTGAATCAGCCAAAAGCTTCTCTGATCTCATTCACATCTGGACACTGTTCATATCACAGGAGGAAGTAGTGCCTCTGGCTGTCTTTATAAGGGTATTCCCAAACCAATGCAGAAGGCCAGCTGGGCTTCTTCTGGGGGAGTAAAGGTAGTCCAGAAGTAAACTGTTAGGAATAATGCTTTTATAAATGGAATTTCTGAAAGAGGAACTTAAAACTGCAGGTGGATATCTGGTAGTGCTATTCAACTTTTTTCTTTTTTTTCTTCTTTTTTTAGATCACCTTTTGCTGCTGTCACAGATTACTCAGTTACAAGAAATAATGTCATACAACTCTGTCTGGAACTAACAACAATAGTACAACAGGTATGAGACAGTTTGCTTAGCAGTTTATTTTTTTCTTAACTGTAAATGGCTATTACATTTTTCCCCACAATTTTGTTTAACACTGGCTATATCATTGTCCAATCAAAATAAGGGAATACTAGTATTTAGTAAATGCTTTTTTAAAATTCTATTTTCTGGTTTTATAGTACTAGTTTCTGTTCTGTGTATATGGCTCTGCATATCTCATCACTAATATTTATCTTGGGTTTTCTAGTATAATATAATCACTGTAAAATGAGGTAACTACCTGATAATTTGCATCTTTAATTTCTTATATTTTGTCTTTCAATTTTAATTACCTGTCTGATTCAAATGATATATATTTATTGAACTTTAGTAATCCTTTCTTTCCTAAGGTTTGTATCATCTAGACAGCTGTTGAAACATGTTGCCATGGGGCAGTTAGACTATTTTGATTATATTTTTGTACATCCTACCTTCAAGAAATTCAGAAGTAGTTACTGAGAAGTAACTTGCTTAATGAGTTTCACTGGGGAATGCAAACCTGGGAACCTTCCCTACCCTTCTGTCTGTGGGTTAGGTCTGTCTCTTGTTCTGCTGTCTGTTGTTCTGCTGAACTGTATGGTCTCTGCTGCCAGGCAGAAGTCTGAGGGATGGTTTGCACTTGAGAAGTTAGAGTGGAGAAAAAGGGAGAAAGTGTGCTAGGCAGTAGGAGCACTGAGGACACTTTCTGGTTTTCACAAGCATCACACCAAACTAAGAAAAACTAAACTTCTGACTTAGCTGTCCAGACTGGTCATTTTCCGCTGTCCATCACTGTCTTTAGATAGTTTTTAGGTGAGGGAAGGAGGACCTGATCAATTTTCCCTATTAATGAGAAAGTGGGTAAAGTAGCAACCACAGCAGTATTTCCCAGGAATTAGGTCATTATCAATTCTTCTGAAAAATTCATCCCTATCCATCATACTGCTAATTCACTGTGGTATAGGTTGTTATTTCTCTAGGTATATTTTTCAGTGTGGATGATAATAAATGTTACTATTTAATACCTTTGGAGAACAGCATTTTTACCTTCTCCAAAAATGACATAGTTCTGCAATCAGAAAGCGGTTCATGAATCCATACTTTGAAGTCAAAAGGAGCATTTATGTGCCTAAATCTAAGCATCTACTGAAATTGAATTGGGCTATATTCAGAAGAACAATAATGAAAAATTCCATTAGTGGTCTCAAACATGTGTTTTGTGCTCAACTTAAATGCATTCCAATGGTGCATTTCAAAATGTCCTAGCTGCTGTTTTTTTAATGTGCTCACTGAACACACTGATTCTTCATTGTGCTTTCTTTTGGATGTAAATTAAATCTTTCAATATCACGTGGGTTTTCTGTCTCAGAGTCTTGTTTTCTTTTATATGCAAAGCATTTTATAGTACCTTACTAGCTTAGGGGTTTTTTATAAAAAATCTACAGAAAAACTGTTGCAGTTTTTCTTTTTAACAGCAGAGAACAGTTTCTTACAATGCTTAAAGGTTTATAAAAGGTATACAGTCTGTACATTTTTAATACCTTTGAACTTTTTTAAGACTTTTGTAAAATTTAAAAACAGAACTTCAGTAGCTGAGTTCCATTAGGAACTTTTGGTGTTGATTAATTTATAGTCAATGTTTAGATTTATTAACCAAAACAAAAAAATCCAATTCTGTAGTCAATATGAAGAATAAAAAGCACTAAACTTAAAGTGGCTTGCTTGAATTATTTTGCACATTTTGAAGGCAATTGTAATACTGTGTTTCTTCATAGAGTTAAATTATATTGGGCATCTCCCTCATTATCAAAGCTAAGCAGATAATGAATTAAAACGACAGTATTGCATCACTCTTATAAGGATAAAGTCTAAGAAAACCTAATGAGTGTCTATGTTTTAACTTATAAATAATTAGAAAAGCTGGAGTTATAGACAGATTTTGGTATAAAATGTGAGAAGACACATGCTTTGTTTTAACTATCAGGTTTTCTATGTGTGTTGCACATTGCCCAAGACCTGACAGGCCAGTGTGCAGTGGATATTTGCCAGTGAGAGCCGGCCCCTCAGACCACTGCAAGTTATCACTGTAGCCTGCACTAATCATCTGCTTCTATGCAGCTGCTTTATTTTGGCTGAGGTATTTTTTCCTCCCCCTTAGGATTTTAGGATATTGTTTCACAGCCTCTTCCTGCAGGTTTTGACTCCTAATACTGTCCTCCTTGCTGATGGCTTCTCTAATTCAGGGCTTGCATTCTTGTTCATTTTTGTAAGAAACTTTCCTTGCAGAAAAACTAGAGGGGATAAAAAAGAATTTAAAAAACAAATCCATGAGACTGTTATTATTTTTTGCTACCATTTCCTTGCGTTCTCTCTCCTACACATATCTGTCTCTCAGTAGGAATTGAAGGCTGAGCATTATCTGTACTTTCTGTTTCCTTTGCTATGCATAAAGAAGGCATAGATCCTGTACCATCAAGTTCTTTCTTGATAGAACAGGATAGATGTCAAAGGGCTATGGTTGTGTGTATGGGAGATTGCTTTGGGTTGTCTTTGTTTGCCTTAGGTTCATTCATGAATTTAGATTTGTGTTGACAGAATTACTCCAGTCACAAATGTGTGTCAGGAAGAACATGAGAGCCTGTTCTTGATGGTGTTCATGGAAATCTTGCTGTTGACTTAGATAGCTGGGTTATTCAGCTTCAGTGGGAGCCAAGAACTGGTTGGTCCTTTTGAGTGTGCTCATTTTGGTTTAGAAGGTAGCAGTAGCTAGACCGATAACTGTAGGGAACAGCAGATTTCTTGCTTTCTTTGGGAATCTGTAGATAGCTTTTATTTTTATTCTCAATGCTCTTATTCCTCAGAAATTCATTAAGGTTTCACTAAAGAAGTTTTCTTCTTTAAAATTGAAGCCCTGGAAATCTTGGGAATATCTGAAAAGTCTAATTTTATATTGACTTTGTAAGTTAACAGACAGTAAAGAAAATTTTGCTGCTGAACACACTATTTCTTTTGCTGCTCTTTAATAGTGATCATTAGTAGCCCTCATCACATGTTTTTTACTTTCCTTAATCAGCTTTCACAATGATTTGCGGTGTTTATTTCATTTTCAAACCACTCATGTTTATCTTGCAGCTTTAGTGTCTGGTGGGATTTACTCAGGAGTATGCTGCAGTAGGAGCATAGCTGTAGGCCTGTAAATGCTCCTTTAGAAAAGCTTCAGTGCACTTTATTCTCTGCCTAAAGACCTCTTTGAAGAGCTGTGGTGGAAGCAATGCTGTGTAACTGGGGTGGAGATGGAGAGCAGTCACTTGGCTGGCATGGATCTGCCTTGCATTGTTGCACAGAGCACACTTCTGTCATCAGCTGTCACAGCAACTTCTGGAGGTCACCTCAGATTTTGGATGACACAGGGTGAGAACCTGAGTGATGCAATTTGGGAAGTGGCAGCCAGGATAGAAGATAGCAAAGAGAGACCAAGATAATCCTACACAAATGCACTGTCTGGACTTTATGGGCACCTGTGATTTTGGGCTAAGAGCTGTGCTATAGAGCACACAGAAGTGCTCTGTGCACTGCTTTAGCTGAGAGGTTTGGAACTTTTTTCCCATTTAAAGGCATTTGAGATATAAAAGAGAAAGGATCCATATATTCCTTGCCCAATGGATGCACTTCCCATCCCATGGGATGTTTTTGTTGGGCTTTTAGCCATGGCTGTTTCTCAGATAAAAGATGTTGAAAAGGATCACAAATTATTTCTTGGAAAATGCACTATTTTTTATGTCATTGTGGGGTTTGTAATCACACGGCTGTAAACTCAAAAGAGAAATGTTTCAAGTGTTAAGTTTCACTGAGAAATGTCAGTAGAGGCTTGTTTTCCAGTTAAAAGGATAAAATGGAAATTTACCTTCCTAGCTCCCCTGCTCTGACTCAGAATTCAAATGCAGTGATATAAAGTGGTTCTATTCATTTGCTAAGGACAGTATCAAAATCATGAATGAAGAAGAATAATTAATGTCCTGAGTGCCAGTCTTAGAAATTATCTCTCATCTTTTCCATCACAATTCCTCACTTTTGTTTTTAAGTCCTAATTATTAAGGACTTTAAGGACTCACAAAATATAGCTTAAAATTTTAAAATTTCAGGTCATATCAAATTGTTAATTATCTCAGGTATCTTTAGTTAATAAAATGGTTTTAATAGTTTAGTGGTGTGAAGCTGTGATTGGATCATCATTGAAGCTGCTTTGGGCCTCCAGATTGTAGGGATTTTCAAAGCCACGTGTGTTTGCTGGAGACAGTTGCATATTAAATTTTAAAGTTTTTTATTTACATTTTTAGCATTATTCATTCCACCCCAACTTTATTACCAAATGTTTGCATAAAAAATTGTTAGCCTGCTGTGGTAATAATCATTTCCTTCCCATCTATTTAGGTAAAAATACTGCATGATGAGGAGGCCACATTCTTGAAGTTTCCTATTTATATGCATAGCACTCTGTTTATACAGTGTATATATTTGTTGTTTATACAAAACTGCCCCATATTTGTTAAGTGTTCAAGTGAGGGGGGAGTGTACAAATAGGTAGCTAGATAGATGTGGGAGAAAGTTATAACTAAATAGCTCCCCTTGAAAACAATTCACAGGCAATATCTGCCTATGTATATAAAATCAAAAGGGTATTCATATGAGAGTATTATAACTCATTGTCAGTAATGCTGACAGGAATTCACTTATCTTGTATCCTTCATGTGCTGCTCTTATGCAAGATTTTCTGTTCTATAGGTTTCAAAGCACCTCTCAGTAGTGGTGTTTCAGGATACATACTGATCTGTGCAGTTATTCTCTTCACTTTTGAAAGTTAATGTGTATTGCATATAATGTATGTATAGTCAAAAATAGAAACTAAAGGATTGTGGGAAGCATGAAACTGTTGTTTGTTTACAAGAAGCTATATCAAAGTATTTAAATGTATGCTCAGATATGCTCTTTAGCAATGTTTTTCTCTTTTTCGTAGTAAAGTAGCTTATTTCTTTTAAAGCACACTTTTATGGAAAATTTCAGATGTAATTTAATGTAATGTAAAAAGTGCCTGAGGTACTTAGCATTGATGCCTTTTTCTGATTCTGGTAGTGTGTTTCTGCTATTTGATTATACAGGTTTTTTTCCCCTTGAAATGGTTTACTTGTATATATATTCTCTTTTGATGTAAATTTTGAAGTGCTTTTTGAAATGGAATTGGGCATGGAATAACTGAAAGATTAAAAAGTCAATAATAGTCTATTGGGATGAACCTCTACTAGAGCTAATTTGATGACTCATTAGTTGTCCTTCAGATAGGTGCCGTAAAGAGGTATGGGGTTTTCTTCCTAAAGTTGTGTACTGCTGTATATGTCTGTGATGTGACATTTTCAAAGTAGCTTATGAAGCTGCCACCCTGTAAAGGTGAATTTGTTTTCTTTTCCCTTCTCAGAGAAAGTAATTTTCTTTTCCTAGGGGATAGAAGGAAAAAAAAAGAAAACCAAAACCCACCAAAATACTCGATTGCTTAATAGGTAAAAAACTTAGTGCCCAGAAAGCAAAAATGAGTTGGTATTGACTTGTTTTGTTATTTTTAGGCTTTTTTTGTTTTTTGTTTACTTGCTTTTCTTCCGGATTAATGATTGACAGTATCTGAACATGGGGAAGAGTGAAACACAAAGCAGAATATTTTGTGAAAAAAGAGTATTCTTTTTCACAGGGCATGTGTTGGTAAACCAATGCAGCTGTTAAATTTTTCTAAGAAATGGAGGTTGAGTGAGTCAGGGTGACAGTGAAGGAGTCAGAGACTATGGAACCACATGCAGAAAGTTGCAGAAAAGTTGGTGAAAACTTAGGTAAAGTGTAGATAGGAGAGAAAATGTGGTTTTGTATCTCATGTTTCCTTTAAACAAAAGCTTTCTTTACAAGGCTGATGTGGGCCCTGTGTCTGTGCACACTGAGTGCCATCACAGTCTCCATCTGAGTGAGGCACGCAGGATATGCCACTCTTACTGCGTAATTCTTTATACATGGCAACTTCCATGATTAATGTGTGGTGTTGCAGTAGATGTGAAGCCTGAGATTCTGCATTTATTACTTTGGACACTGATCTCCTTTCCCAGGGCCAGAGCACTCTCTGTAACCAGGTACACTGAAGCACATTCCAGTTCAGTACAGTGAGTTACAGAAACCATGTGTTGCCAAGGAGCCAGTATAGTGTCTGTCTTCATTTCAGGACTATGAATGTGTTTGTTTGCTTAAATCCATTACAAATACATACATTTGAGATGATCCAATATGAAACATTGAAGTTGTAGCCGAGTCTGGAATGCTCTCTACCTAAATATTAGTACTTTTTTTCAGTTCAAATAATTTGATTTTTTCTATTGGCAAAATAACCACCTATAAAAATATAAAATATGCAATATTTTGCTGCAGTTGTATTTTTAAAACTGGGATTATTTACCATGACACTATTGGAAGAAAAGCAGAACTGAAAAATTAAGAAGTTATTTACCTCTAAATTGTCTTGGAAGTGACATTGAAAATTTAAGAACTGTGCAATACATTGTGCTACAAGCTCTGTTTTGCATGCCAATATAAAACAGTTTTGGATGCATGAGGCTTATTTAGAGGTGTGGGAAGTGTTTTGAGTTTGTTTTTTTTTTTCCTTTGGATGTACAATTTTTTTTCTCAGTTCCTATCTCTCATCTGTTAATAGTTTCAGTGGATTTTTTTTTTTGCCTCTGAGAATGTCACCAAGTAGAGAAATCATCTGAGCAGCTGAAATTTGACTTAGGCCATGTAAGCACTTGGATTCTGAAGGATATATGAGCAAGTATCAGTGATTTTACTGGGTGCTAAAATACTGGCTGTGGCTTCTGACTGAATGGTGTGCTGGCTCATTTTAGAAAAAAGGAAGAGGTGTAACTCTCTACATGCAAAGTAAGAATTAATATGTGACCAGATCCCTAAGGAAAGCAATATGATGTCTTTTACAGAAAGGAGAAATAACTGGAAATGGAAAATTACTTCAGAAAGATACAATAAAAGAGCTTAGTGTACCTATTGCATCTCTCTTAATCCAGCAAGCAATTTTTCCCAGTAGTTGCTTGGTCTGTGGGTGATTTATGTAAGTTGTATTAAATTTCTACATGAAGTATTCTGTTACTATGGTGATAGGTACCACTCCACACAGATTGTTTAAATAAAATTAAAGCAATTCTTTGTACTCAGTAAGCTGAGTAATTGCTATTAGTTTGTACACAGGGGTTATGAACTTAGAGTACTGCAGGTTTATTGCATTTTTAGGGAAAGGCTCTAGACTTCTAGAAGCATGTGTGTAGGTTGCATAAGAGATGTCCTTTTTTATAGCATTTATTTAGTAGGTTGCATTGTATTTTCCTAATAGAGATTTTTTCCTTCTCCTCTTACTGTGATGCCTGCTCACCATTCTGCTTTTCCCCACCTCTCTCAGTTCATATGCACATTTCCAGTGGGCAAGGACAAAGTGGGTCCTGCAGGTTCAGATGAGTTTACTGGCATTAGTGTGGAGGGGAAGGGAATTAATTCTAATAGAATGAGGATGTTATAGATCCAGTGGCAAGAAACTGCAGGAATTGAATAACTGTAGCATAAATGAGAAAGAAAGCAAATATTTCTGAACGGCAGAGGGAATAAAATCGACAGGATTTGTGTGGGAAGTGAAGAGGAGTTGAAAATGGCACCCAGGTTGTGAGCTTGTGGGACATAAGGTGGTGGAGCTGTTGACAGAGATAGGGAAAGAAAGGGGGAACAGGGAGTGTTTGGGAAGAAACGTGATTGCAGCTCTTCAGCATCCTGTGTAAGGGCTGGTGGCAAATATCCAGAAGGAGATTCTGAACTGTGAATGTGAACAGAAGGGCTGAGAGATCTGTGACTCATCCACACAGAGATGATAATTAAAGCAGCATGATTTTAGGAGGCTGCTGAGCAATAGGGAAGAGGTTGCAGAAAAGGGGAGAGTTAAGGATAGAGCTCCCTGGGACTGTTGCAGTTGAAGCAGCCATAATGGGAGATTTTTGAGCAGCCCAGTGGAAAGAAAGTCATGGAAATAGCATATTTTGGGATGGTTACTTAGAAATACAGTGCAAATTTTAACAGTGTCTGTGTAATTTTAAAATTCATTTGCTGTGGCAGCAGCCAAGGGTTACCTGTGCAAGCACTGAGTGTTGTATAGCTTGGAGGAGCTTCCTATTGCATTTTAGTTAGATAAGAGACAGAAAAGTATTTCCTTTCCCCTTCTCTCTGTTCCAAACATTTGTAATTTTCAGTGTCAAGGTCCATACCTTTTGTATCCAACAACCTGCCAGACCTCAAAATATAAGATGTGGTAAAGCACATCAGGAAGTGGCTGACTGTTTCATGCTCTTATTTCTTAGCATGTTGCCAGAGGGGAATGTTACCTGCTTACTAGCTTCTGTAGCTTCTGGGGCATTTAAGGTTTTTTGTTCCTTGTACTTTTAAAGGGGGGTTGGAGAAGGGGGTTGAAGGGAGCTGTGTATCTGTCAGTTTGTTTTCTATTATTCCAGTAATTACCCAGTCAAGCTGTAAATCACAGTCTAAGCAGGATTCCATAATACCCATCAGTTTTCTAATCATCATGTTCTACAGAACACAGCATTTTGTCATAGGCAGCCATAGCCTGGGCTGCTTCAAAAGCAGATTGAGGGAGGTGATTCCCCCACTCTGCTCCATTCTGGTGAGATCCCACCTGCAGTGCTGCATCCAGCTCTGATGCCCCCTATAAGAAGGATGTGGATCTGTTGGAATGACTCCAGAGGACATCACAAAGATGATCAGAGGAATGGAGTCCCTCTTGCTAGGAAGACAGGCCGAGTTGTTGAGCCTGGAGAAGAGAATGCTCCAGGGAGACCTTTATAAGCATCCTTCCAGTGCCTAAAGGGGCTACGAAAGAGCTGGAGAGGGACTTTTCACAGGGGCATGTAGTGACAGGACAAGGGGCAATGGCTTTAAACTGAAAGAGACCAGTTTTAGATTTGATATTGGGTTGAAATTCTTCTCTGTGAGGGTGGTGAGGCACTGGAACAGGTCTTCCAGAGGAGCTGTGGATGCTCCACCCCTGGCAGTGTTCAAGGCCAGGCTGAATGGGGCTCTGAGCAGCCTGGTCTAGTGAGGGGCATCCCTACTCATGGCAGTGGTATAGGAACTAGATGATCTTTAAGGTCCCTTCCAGCCCAAACCATTACAGGATATCATTCAAGTCTACTGTTTCAAAACTGTCATTGTTTATTCCTGCCCTCAGCTGAATTAGATATATTTTCAATGTATTTTCTAATTAGTGAAAGTCTAAATTAACTCAACCTGTCTTACTCTTTTACCTGTTTGGAAACTATGTACCTGTGTCTTTGTGTGAGAAAAGCGGTAAGGATAATAATGAATGGAAGTACACTAAAGGTTATGAAACTTCTGCCACCTTCATGTGTTGGCCAAGCTTTAGACTTTGTCATCATTATTGTTGAGAACTTTTGTGAAGACCTTCAGTGATGAACAGCAAAACTCAGTCCTGTGGCTCTCTTGCTTTAGCTGAATTGGGCAGCTCATTTTCAAACCAAATGAGCCCTTCTAGAGCCAATGGCATAAGTTCCCTAGACCCAGTGACTCTCAAACAGGCACCTTGGAGCCAGAACAACTTATTTTGCACTCCTGAGACTGAAGGGGCTGGAAGTTATGATCTGGGCATTCTCAAGTTAATTATTTTTTATTGTTGCTAAGTAGCAAGACCAACAGATCATCCATTTGACTTACACTGCTATTAAAGTATTCAGTTACAGTTTTAATCAATTTGAGAAGCAAAGGGATGTAAAGGATTTTTTGATTTAATTCCAGCCAATGGCTACATTGCTCAAGAGGGTTTTATGCCAAAGGTTTGGCGATTTATGAGAGTCTGAACCCCCTTTTAAGCAATCATGTAATTCATTATTTTAGTTACAAATAGAAAACTGGAGCTGCATAGCTTAGAATATTTTGCATGACTTGAAAAACAATGATGACAACAATTCCATTTGACATGTTTTTAAGCAGTATGTAAAATCTAGCCCCCTTGAAACTAGACATGGAAGATGAGTGGGATTTCTCATGCACTTTCCAGGTAATTTTACTACTGCTTTTAAATGGTGTTCCTAACACATTTACCTACCAGTTTTCATCTGCCGCATACTGGAAAAAACAGTGCAATATTAACATACATAAACATATATTAAAAAGCTTAATCACTTTGTTAATCATAATTAGCTTCCTGTAAATTCAGTTGGACTGCAGGGAAAAAGAAATTAAGAAATAAGTGAAGAAGCTCCACCACAAGCATCATAAAAGCTACCCAGAGATTTGATGATTTCATGGCAAGCTCTTGCTCTTCACAAGTTGCTCCAGTTGAATCAATCACACAGCCTGCCTTTTTAGGCAATGCTACTATCATATGAATATACGAAGGGCACTTTTGGATGAATGTGTTACCTGAAAATTTTGACATTTTGTTCCTGAAAATCGTGTAGTCTGCTTCTATATCAGTTCTGCCTAGGAATTTGCCTTGCCTTATAGGAGAAAATAGATTAGGATGACTACAAATACATGAGCAACTAAGGCATTCTGCTGAACAAGCAAATATAATGGAGGGAGTCCACTCCAGCTCTGGGTGCTCTGATGTTAGGTTTACTAGAAATGCTGAAATGTTGGTGAAAGATTTAATGCATATATTTCTGCATTTCTCCCTTTTAAAAAAAATCCATTAACTATTTCTGTGTATATATTTCTTTTTCTGAACTAGCATAATTTATTCTGAAGTATGAAGTTGACAGGAACTTAAGATTGCCACGAAGAGTGCAGTGCGTCAGCTGCCTGGAATACATGGCAAAACCATGAATAATAATAATAGTTGTAGTAGTGGTAATAATGATGGAAAGTTTTAAGATTATAGCCTGCTAGTATACTGAGAGAAATGTTTGACAGGTGATTGCAATAGGTAATTTGACAGGTTTCCAACTTGGACTTGTAAACCAAATCATATAGATGCAAAAATAGAAATGTTTTCTGCAGAATATTTATCCCACAGTTATAGTAATGGAGAACTGCATGAACATTTTTTTATCTGTGGGACATGGGAGCAGTAGGGTAAGTTGGCAGGTTGTCTGTACCTCAGTTCTTCACATTTTGAGTTCAGTTGAGACTTAATCAATGTGGGTGCAAAGAAAACAAAGAATAAGGAAGGTAGTAGTGTAATCAGCTGATCCCATTCCCCACTTCAGTGAGATTCTAAGACAAATGTCTAAAAAGGAGGTGGTAATACTGAGGATAGAAGAAACAAAAAAAGAAAAAAATAAAGCATCATAAACACGGCTTTTGGAAAAAAAAAATCCACAGATATTTGTATTTTATATATGTTGGTCTCACATCTGATTTGTTCCAGCAGTGTCTGGGGTGTGATGGGTAAAATGTGTACATGTTACAGTGTTGTCACCAGTCAGTGGGTTTAATATAAACGTCCTCAGCAATTATTCCTTATGACATTATGGTAGGAACTGTGCAGATATAATTTAGCTTTGTTTTTTTTTTTGTAGAGACCATGTGAAGGTTGTGAAGGTCAGAACTTCTGGAAGAAAAAAGCAATGCCTCTCAGTTACAGTGTGGTGTAGGTCTTGCTAGTCTTAAAATTAGGTTTTGAAATTGTACTGGGATTGAGGATGGAGAAGAACCTGCTCCTTGATTTGTGTGATTTGTTCTTGCTGCTCTTATCTTCCTCCCTTATTGCTTTTTTTTTTTTTCCTTCCATATTGGAGCTCTTGTTTCTCTTTTTTTAGGATAGTTCCAGCTGTATGACAAAGGTCCCTTTTGCCATTTTTGTGTACGAGGCAGAGCTGGAAAGAGTGACCATGAAGATCAGATATTACTCATAAAGTTGTTCCATCGTATTTCCCTTTTAAATCTCTCCTTTTTCTTGTGGATGATGCTCTGCTATTTTTCTCCCTTAAATTACTAATGCCAGTATTTGACTATATCTTCAGGAAATGTAAATTAACAGAATTTCTTTTTTTGCTTTATTAACAATGTGTGTCATTAATGTTTTCGAAAGTAATCCATAATTAGAAAATAACCTTACAGTGTTTCAGCTGAAGTTTTGTTTGGTTGGTTAGAAGATCACATAGCCTAGGTATACTTACAGTATGGCAGTGAATATATATGCAAAGTTCTGAGAATAAACAGGTAGAAGTAATACATCTCCTCCTTGCTGTAACTGTGCCTTTCAGTTCAGGGATAATCACAGTATTGGTTTAACTAAGTGAATAGCAAATTTTTAGCTTGTGTAGGAGTAAAGCTTGGTTGCAGATTTTTGTGCGTGTTCTTGCTTTTCTAAAGTAGAAAAAAGTTGATGTTAAACTTGCATATGATCTGTTTCTTACCTTAACTGCAATATTTTGGTACTCTAGTTAAACAGATAATAAAGAAAACCTTTAAGGAGTAAGATATAGGCTTGTATGGAAGAGAAAGACATTCTCCAGGTGTGGGTGGTATTGCTACTAAGAATAAAAATTTATTTCTAATTGCATAGTTAGAGGCTTTTTATAGTTCTCAAGTGCTTTAAGCTCTTTTAGGTGAAATGAAATGGGCATAAAAAAGCAATAACTGTAAATGGTAGAAGCCCCCAGTAATAAGCACTAAACCCAAGGGGTGTTTGTGGAGGGTGGGCACCGTTCTCTTTAGCCCTTGCTTAAAGACAAAGCACAAAGCAGCAAAGGGAAAGAACTGTTCCCTGTGACAGAAAGCGGCGTGTGGCTTTTGCTGCTGGGCTTGTTTAGAAGCAGTCTCAGCCCTCCTCTCTAGGGATGGCTGCAGGAAGTGGAAACAAGCTGAGGGATCTGCTTGGTGACCTTTTCCGAAGTTTCTTTGAGTCCTAGACTTCAGGGCTGCTCTGGATTGCCATCACAGTTCTTGCCATTCCTGCACATTTCCCAGAGTTCATGCCTGCATTATGTTTAATTGTGTGTCATTCATGTATAGACAAAGTGTATTTTGGATTTTTTTTTTTTTTACCTAAGCATTGCATCTGCTGTCCTCCAGTTTTTCTGTCTTTTATGGTTTACTGAACTTTCTCTTGCCTGCATGTAGTATCAACAATCTGCTGTTACTATGAGATGACTTACTTAGCAATTCTTTTACTCAAACCCCGGATTTGTAGGGAATGGTGTGTTGAGGAGGGAAATTCAGGGTGAATCTATTCATAGACTGGATGCCTGATAAGTTTTCCACTTGTTTTGCTATCTTTTGTGGATTCAGAAGCATTTTAATTTTTTTATATATAGTCTTGGTTTGCCAGAAGAAAGCATATTTCTTTATTTTCCTTCATGATTGTGGGGGAGTTTTCAATTCAAGGATTTAGCGATATTTATCTGTTATTCACTGCTTTCTTGTTTGTAATAAACTCCTACAGCATTTGAAATTAAATCTTTCTTCTCTTAGTAGTGAGACTTCTCAAACAGTATCCTCTTTAAACTCTGTTTAAACTTATAGTAAACTCTTCCTATTACCAATGAAATTATGTCTGCTTAAAAGCACTTTTTTCTTCAATATAAATGTTGCAATCTCTTCCTGCTATTTTTACAAAATGATTCATAAGTAACCATGAAGAAAATAGATGTATCCAGATTGAAAATGTTACACGCCCTCCCACATATAACAATGAAATGTGTGTTTTGCTACTAAGATTGCAAATACTTCATTGAAGTCTGCATATAATTAAATGTGTTAGATTTTTTTTCCGGCTAAACTTACTGGCAAATGTTTCCTGAATGCCAACAGCTGTTACTGGGAAAATGCTTCCCAATCAACATGCTACTTCTGCATACATGGCTTTATATAAAGCTTAAGGACACATTGGCTTTTCTTGCCTGAGTAACACTGGAAGTGTTTAATGGATTAAAAGTTCTTTTTTTGAAAGAGTTGCATATAAAAATGTTGGTTTCCTAGCAGGATAAATTGATTTTAAAATGAGACTTTAAACATGAAAACTTAGTCACATCTTGCATGTGGTTTGTTAGATAGGATGTAAAGCATCTGTTCCAAACAGAGCTTGCACTAATTACCACAAAGTTACAGCACCTGAATGAACTCAAGAGTGGTTCTTTCACCAATATTGATTGTATTCCATGTGCTCTCTGCCTTGGGAATTCTATTTCCTTATATCCACTGAGATTCTGGCCTGTCAGAAAAACCTTTGCAGTCCCAGCCCCCCTTCTGTTGGTGTTGCTTATGGAAACTGCCTCACATGCTGCATGAGGAACTGAGGATGTACCCAGGGTCCCAGCAGGCTGGGTGTGCCTCAGGTTTAATGAGTGAGCTTTGGGTGAGGTGTTTCTCCTCCCTCTTGTCAAGGTGTGTTATAAACAATCAACTCCTCTTCCCTCTCCACCAAGGTTCTCCTTCCCTTCTTCAACAGTGTGCAAAAATGTCAGTTCAGCTCAGCCAGAATTGTTCATCTCAGTCACTTAAACTGTTGCTGGTATCTCTGTTTTCCAGTGGGACCATTAGAAGCTGGTCATTTTTGTCCATGCTCAGGGGGGTCTGCTGGAAGGCACTTGGGTGGTAGACATGTGACTAGCTGGTACATGCCAAAAGCATGTAAAGTAGGAAGAGTATTTTCTGTCTCAAGGAAGGAAACAACTAGAGCTAGTGAATAGATAGAAACATTTACCAGGATCTCATTTCCTTTAAGTGGCAGCTTCACACTTTTTTCAATTCTGTCTAAGTCTTTGAAATACTTTGTTTCATCCTAAAGAGTTTTCAGTTTGTTTCAAATTGCTTTAGGGGTAAGTAAAGGCAGGGAAAATGATTGGACCAATTTAACCTGCTTTTTCTGCTTTCCTTTTTCAGGATTGCACAGTATATGAAACAGAGAACAAAATTCTTCATGTGGTGAGTACCACTTGGATTTCTCATAACCAAGTTTATAAAGACCACATAGAAGTCTAGAGCTGTGTGTTTTGTGCTTTTTGTATGCAGTGGCAGTTTGATAACTAACTAGACTGGGTATGACTGAATGAGTTTATGGAACTACTTGTGAGCAGGTCAGGAGCTTTGAAAGGGTTTGTGTTTGTCTGGCTCAGGCCCAGCTGTTATTTGTAAACCAGGATTAGAAGAGTGATGTTTTAAAAAGGTAGTTTTTTGAGAGAGAGATGGTTGCTAGGCTTCTATGAAATAATTTATGTTTGTGTTAGTAATGTAGCTTAATTTATACAGCTTTATTCCCCATAGGAGCCAGGAGATAGCCTAATTATAGGAAAATTAATGCAATGTTTCCTTTTGAATTCTCAGCATAAATACAATTGTCTCTTCTGAGAATCTTTAGTGCTATTTATGGTAAATAAAGCAGATAAAAGTTATCAGGGCATCAGAAAACATGATGAGTTTAAAAGGCTGGTGTAGAGTGTCAAAAGCTTGAGTAAACTTTGTCTGAGAGCTGCACCCAAATTTTGGGTATTAAATTGTATTTCAAGTTGTGAATGAGCTTTAGTGAGTATTAAGTTAACCCACAGCTTGTTTCTAGAAGTTAGAAGTGAAGATAATCTCTTTCAGGGTGAATAATGAATTAGTTTAATTTATTTCACATTCAGGTGGGTTTTGATATCTTACTGTTCTTATTACCAGAGCTTAAGCCAGAATATACTACATTTCTTTAAGTGATCTTCCCAGTAAATGTACTTCTTTTTCCATTATTTATTTTATCCATAGTGTACCTGTACGAAATGCTTGTCAGGCTGAATCCTGTAAGCTTTTGATGCTTTCATTTCACAGTGGAAATGGATGTGGAATAAAATGTCTCCTTGTATTTTTAAGTTTCACTGACATTTTTTCAGGTGTGAGACATAAAGAATTAGCAAATTTAGTGAGGCTGACATCGTCATCTACACTAGGTCAACCTCTGCAAGTATTTAAGTAATAAAATCTTTCATTACATAATCTTGGCAAAAGCTGAAGTGCTATGAGTTTGAAATTTATATATATAGCCTGGTTTTCAAAGCATGCTTGCTGTCTGCTGTAAGAGCCGAGAGTTCTGAAATCTTTTATATACACTATATACCTTATACAAATTGGCAGAAAGGATTGTAAAGAAAGCTGGCAGAATTTAGGACTGAGAAAACATCACTTTATACAGTCATTAACAGACAGTTTTGAAGAAACTGAGAGGAGTTAATTCAGGATACATGAGTACACAAAATCGAGACAGGTTTCAAAATTATTTTACATCATTCAGACTCTTGTAGGTTTATTTCTTTAGTCTGCAGTAACTTCATTGTGGTCACAGATGGACACAGGTATAAATGTACCTTCTGTGATCATTGCTCAAGCTTGAAAGAAAACATGAGCACAGACAGAGCCTTGAATGCCTTAGTGAAGCCGTGGGTTAAAAATGACCCTGTAAGGATTAAACACAACTATATGGATTACATGTAACTGGGAGCATTTCTGACCATGGTGCATATCAGCTGATCAGTTGGATTTGATGGGGAAAGGCTGACCAAAAGCAATTGGTAAAAGATAGATCTGTGACTAAGTAATTAAGTTATGGCATTTGAGGTCATAGAGGCACGTAGAAGATACTCATCATATTTTCAGTTTGAAAGATAGTTTTTTACATGTGCAGGTAAAAAGGTTGATGAAAGAATTGGAATTGAAAGCAGTCACAATTCCCTCTAACCCTTTTCCTTGGAAGATAGAAAAAGGTGTCATGGGTTTAGCCCATTAGACAATCTGGAGGGAGCAATCCAACAGTGAAAATGGGTTTCTCTGATACAAAAACAGCAGTACTTGTGGGAAAGGCACAGAAGGAACCTTGAGTTAGAAATACTGGGAGAAATAGGAAAGATTGAGAGGACATGTGCACAGATATTGTAGGAGAGGAAGTAAATTCTCTCTTTTTAAATTCTGAGATCACACCATTCCAAGTCCATTTGCAGAGTCCATTTCCCATCTGAAGTGACGTTTGACCAGTATCCTATCCAGCTGCCTTTGAATGATCAGATACAAACATAGAGCTGTGTTTGCTGAGCTGACTTGGACAAGAAGTTGAATTCAAAGCTGTGGGCTCATCCCATGTAATTTCATGTACTACTTTCTCTTCGTGACACAAGGAAACAAGTTTCTCAAAAAAGTAAAAAAAAATTACTAACAATCAGTTAGCATTTCTTGCAATTAGCTTAAGGAAATCCTTTTTGCAAGGTATTCTTACTTAAGATTGAAGCCAAATTTTAAGAGAGCCTTCTTACATGAGTAAAATCGATCTAGAGCTACAGAAATAAAAAAAAAAAAAAACAAATTTAAAGGACAGTTGTGTACTCTTACTTGTCAGGACACCAAGATATTTACCACCTTAGGAGCAGACTGTTGGATCAGAGTAGTAGATTTTTGTGTTCTGGGTTGAACATCTCCATTGTCCATGGAATGAAAAGGGGGTTGTTTTTTTGTTTGTTTGTGGGGTTTTTTTGTGGGTTTTTTTTTGTTTGTTTGTTTGGTTTTTTTTTATGATTCATGCTGTGGATCAAGGGCTGGAGCTCTGTAAGCACAGATCTCCTGTGGGGATGCTGCCCTGTTTCCCTTGGAGTGAGCCTGTGCCAAAGTGAGGAAGAAGAGAATGTGTGGGCACAACAGAGATGTGAGACCATCCTTGGCTATTGAATTACACACAAGGAAACCTCCAAAGTTAACCCATCACTGAGTCTTCATGGCTTCCTCTAGGGGGATAGAATACAGGAAAATAAAGATAGTGTAGAAAGTAATCTTATCCCTAAGGAGCTGCAGCTGGGCCAATTAGCAAAGATTAGGAGCAGGCCTGACCTTACCAGGCCACAGCTGTAACCAAGGAGAAGAAGATGCTATAAAAGAGTGGGGTGGCTGGGTGAGAAGGGAACTGGAGTTAGCTGGCTGCTTTGTGGAGAAGAAAGTCAGTGCTCTGAGGGGCTGTCTGCGAGAAACACCAAGAGGGTGTGGAACTTCTGTGACAAGGAGACAACAGTATGGAGACAACAACCCCTGCAATAAGATGACAACAGCTTCCTCTGAAGCATGATGAAGTAGGCAAGAATCTCAAATAAATGACTGACTAGTTTGCTTTGATTAGGGAGGCCAAAAAAGGGTTCATGTGCTCGTATTCTAACAGCACTAATTTTTTCTAAAAGCACATGAATGCCCTCTTTCCTTCAGAGGTGACAGTGTGTGACTTGTGGAGATGGCAGAATTGCCTTGTCCACAGACAGCACGTTTCAGTGTCACTTAATGTATTCACATGTTGACTTTTCAGGATTTGCTTTGTAAGAAATGGTATTTTGAAGACACACAACTGTATAGCTTCAGCTGATATTCAGGGAAGATATATTTTTGTTTGCTCCAAGCAATATGAGTTTCAAATGTTTTTAAAAAGCATTTTGATTATCACTTATTGTATTAGGTTAGCCAGGAAATGAATCTGTTATTCAAGTAAACATATAAAATGTATCTGAATGAAAAAGGTCTGACTGAATAATTATGAAGTTTTAAGATGCAATTACCTACTTGAACTTGTTTACTTCTTCTAAACGGACTTTCAAAGTGTGTCTAGGGAAAAAAATGTCTTTTCTATAATATTTTTGTCCTAGTGTTGAATAAGCTATTTAAAGACACCTACATTTCTTAAAATTTGGGGGGTTTTTTCTGTGACTTCTTTCTCAGAAACACTTGGTTTCTGTGGAATAAGAAGCATAAAACCGCATAGAAATAATGTGTTGGGTTCTGCTCATTAAATTTCTGAAATGTTCACGAATAAGGAGAAATGCTTTGGATTTCTGCCACCTCATTTCTCAGTATGTTTTTTCCAGGGTAGCTTCCTCTAAGTCAGCAATGTAATAAATAATTAAATTATACTAATAATAATTTCTTGATATAAACAGAAATGAAATAGCACTAGAAAATAATACTAACAGAAGTAGATGGCATTATTAATTTTTTTAGTATCTTAAAGAAAGCAGGTTTAGTATTACATAGGGCCTAAATAGGGAAGGATAGGCCATAGGTGTGGTCCTGGTTTCAAAATTGAAAATTACTATGCTCTTGCTAGTTCATATTTAGAATCTTTATATTGATTTAACTTGAGATGATAAAGTATTTAGAAAATTGTTCAACTTAAAAGGCTATCAGTTTATATCTGCTTATTTGGGGAATTATATGTTAATCCTTGCAAAATTCTGACTGGAGTTTTAAAATACTTGAAAAATAATTCATTGATTCCGTCCAGCTGTTCAAGGCTGTATTTGATGGAAATACCCAGTTCAGATTAATCCACATGAAGCAGTAGAGTATTAAAAGAAGAGCAAAGCTAGAAGAACTAATTATAGAAAGTAGAAGCCAGGCTTCGGTCAGATTAACAATAAGTTTTAACTGAAAATTTTTAATAATTTTTCTTTTAACTTTTTTAGATTAATTCCATAAGAAAAAAAGACACTTTTATTAAGGAGTTTCCCTGTTTAAAAATTAGGCTGCATGTCCTGCAAACAGAAAATGCTATTTTTTTGAGTTGAAAAACTGTAGAAAGCGATCTGCAAAGGGAAACTGATATTCAGAAGTTTTTTCAAAAACAAATGAGCTATGCAAATTTGAAGAGTTAAAAAAAGAGAAACAAGCAATGGATCAGAATGTTCTCTTTTTCCAAGAGCCTCATTGAAACCACAGTGATGATAATTTGCTCCTGCCCACTGTATTTGAATATTTGTTATAGAAGTATAATGAACTAAAAATACATTGTCAAAGGTATCATTTTATAGTCTTAAAAAAAAAAGAAAATGTAACCACCTTCTGCCTTTCAAGATCTATACCTTGTAAATTGAACCGAACAAGCTTCAGTTTAATAGAAACTTCTCTTTTTACAGCCAAAAGCAGATGTGGTTTACTATTTCAACTTTATGTATGCATCAGTGCATGTTCAGGCCCACTTGGTTTTAAGACTGCTGGAGTTACTGATGTGTTCTGTACAATATAGCAATTGTTTTGGACTAAAATTAATTGGTTAATAATGATTTGGTTTGGCTTGAGTTAATTAGTTAGACTTCATTCATCTTTGACAGCTGCTACTAACTAAACTAACAGACTAAGCTTAACATTACCCTGACATTTTTTTTCTTACTGTTAGTCTTGAAAGTCCATATGTCTTCTGGGTATCCTGTTCCTCACTCTAATGCCATAGGTGGGGTGCTGATGAGGGAGGCTGGTGCTTTTCTTCTTCTCAGTCCTGGGAGCATGTTTAAGCCAGGACGTTTCAGTATTGCAAATACTTGGCAAGATAGAATTTAAACTTGGCCACTAGCCTGGGTAAAAGGAAGGGACAAACCTAAGTCTGTTTGCTTGAGCAGAAATGCTTGGTGACCCTAGAGCTGCCTGAGCTGAGCAGACAATGGATGGACAGGTTGAGGAGAGGCCGCTGAGGCTGTGTCCATAGGTTCTCATCTGATGCAGAACACAGATGTTTTCCCTGCACAAACTGGAGTAGCCACAGAGAATAGAAGCAGATGCAAATCTAATTCAGTCACCTTTAGCTCCCCATCCCCCTGGCTGAAAGAAGGAGCAATTGTGGAAAAGCTGTTAGAAATTGGTACCTTACAGTCCAAAAATACAGGTAGAAACTAAGTATTATCTGTCATTCTTCATGCTCTGAGGCATAAAGAAGTTGCCTACTGAGGGAAAAATAATGTTTCCCTTTGAATTTCTACCAAACAATGAGGTGCTGTGTAGTGATATTTTTTGTTCTCCTTTGAGTCATTTAGCTTTGCACATAAAGACTGTGGTGTAGCTTCAATCTGCAATTATAGGTGTGTCACTTGAATAGAGAGGAGAATTTATTACTGAAGTGCACTGATGAGTTACTGCAAAAGAGAACTGAAATCGTTGCTTTAAAGGCTCATAGTGAGAACAGGGACCATGTGACAACAGGAGAAAATATAATTATCTGTTGGTTTCTCTCAGTTAATCTTTTGTAACTTGCTTTTTTTTTTGGTCTGGACAAATCCTTTCACTATGTGCAGATACCTTGCATACTGGGAGCTGAGTGCAGCTTGAAAAAGGCTGGGGATTTTTAATGCCTGCTGATTTCTGTGGGAGCAATTGGATCCTCATCTTCCTGTGTGTCTTACTGTAACTAATACTGCATTGCAGCAGGCAATCAGCACTTACAAAGGATAAACGATCCTGATCTTGTTAACAGTGTTTTCATAATCAGAGGTGTAGTTTTACAAAGCCTCCAAAGGTATGACAATTTGAGAGGAAAGGTGACTACCATCTGATTTTAGTGGAACTAAAATACATGTCTGTGGTACAGATTGTCCTGAATAATTCTGCTGAGAAATAATGTGCTCAAAAATTGTTAGGAACAAAGTGAGTGGAAGAAGTGCAATGCTTGAGTGCTTTGCCATGTGGCTACATCTTTGCCTTGGAAGGACCTGATCCACTGAATGGGTCCAAGGTTTTTTCCATACGGATGCCTAATGGGGAGGAAGTACCTTCATGGCCAACAGACTGTTTTGTTTGTACACCTATTGATTAGCATGCTATCAGCACAAACTGTGAATGAGAGATTCCTGAGAGTAAAGGCAAGGAAAAAAATGCATAATTTTGCCTGTGTCAGCCTTTGGACATGGTTCCAGTGAGGGCCTATGTACCCTGCCTTTGCAGTGGGCAGAGAATATCTGCAGTGTAAGTGTGTGCTGCTTGCTGTCCTGGCTCTCTCTGGACAAGTTCAGAGTTAATGAAAATTTGTCTTTATAGAATCACAGAATGACTAGGTTGGAAGAGACCTTAAAGATCATCAAGTCCAACCCATGCCCTAATCCCTCAATCAAACCATGGCACTGAGTGCCATATCCAGTTGTTTTTTTTTTTTAACACTTCCAGGGATGGTGACTCCACCACCTCCCCAGGCAGGCCATTCCAGTACTTTATCACTCTTTCTGTAAAAAACCTTTTCCTAATATCCAACCTGTATTTCACTCAGAGCAGCTTGAGACTGAAACATACACCAAATAGATACCTGATCCTACTTATAGTTCAGCTCTTTAACCAAGGAATATTTAATGAAAATATTTCAATGTATAGTAGTTTATAGCAGCACATTATCCCCATAATTAATTAATGTTGGACTGCAGTGGGAATATATAAGGAAGCTGTGAGACCCAAAAGGCAATAGTCTTTTAGAAATGCATTGAAACATATGGCAGATTTTTTTTATCCTAGCAGCTTGGTGATTTTGGCACCTAATATTCCCAGAGCTCCTCTTGAGGAATATTCACACCATCTTTTTTTATGATTGCAACCAATTAACTGTACTGGAATGCTGATCCCCATAGGCATTGCTGTGTAGACTGCCTGAACCCCTCTCATGGGGGCAGAGGTGCAGCTGCTCCACAGGACTGTTTAATGCATCTCACCTTAGGCTTCTGCTCCATGCCACATCCTGGACTTGCTCAACTCCTCTCCTTTCCCCATCATCTGTCAAGGCAGCTGGGAGCGTGTTCTTCAATGAGGAGCCACATCTGTGAAATGCCATACCTTGTCTTAGGCGGTAGGAACACTGCTTTTCTGTGTATTTTGGCATCTCTCTGCAATGCAACAGTTGAAAATTGGAGAAAAAAATTAATTCACTATAAATAGAAGCTTTTCTGAAATTGCTAATAACTCCATACATTTAATGGGTTTAGAGGAGATTATTGGGAAGAATAGGTGGATGAAGTCTAAACAGATATGAAAAACTCCATTTTCATCTGCAGAGAATAATTTATGATGTGAGTCTCTTCACTTTGCAGAAATAGCTGAGTGCTCTGTAATTTTTTAAGCAATTCTTCAATAATTCTCAGTGCAGTTCCAAGATGGAAGTAGAAATAACATGCCAACACTGTATTTAAAAACACAAATCAACACAAATCTAAGCTTTCATTTTTATTATGTAATTTATTATAATTTTACGTTTTAAAAATGTCTGCTCAAAGTAATTTTCATGTGTCCAAAAGCCATTAAAGAAGCCCAAATTTCAATAAAGATCTCTTTTTCACTTTTTTGTAGTTCAGCTGAAGCACAAACCATTCTTAACCTCATTTTATAGATTTCTTGATGTCTTCTGTTTAGTAATGATTCTCCATCATGAAAAAGTAGAAGGGTGATGTATGTGACTGTGGTTGAAGGTAGTATTTTTTCTGGAAGAAGGTCATGTTGGTATTATAAATTTTGTTACATTTTCCATTTGATTTGCTTATTCACCCTGAAATGTTATTGCTCAGTAAAATAAGCAATTTTTGCGTAAGCCTAAACTTTCATCTGTTTTTAAATACTTTAAAGAGAAGAAGAGTGTACTGGTCTGTAACAGGATTAAGATGTCACTATCATTGGTTGGGTTTTTTTTTGTTTGATTTTTTGGTGGGGTTTGGTTTTTTCTTTTTTTTTTTCTTTTGTTTTGTTTGGTTGGTTTTTTGGGTTTTTTTTTTTGATGTTTTGTTTGTTTGATTTTAATCACTTTTTAAAAGTTTCCCTTTTTACATAAGGTATTTGTAGTTTACAATTTGAAATCATAATGGTGATTTGGCAGGAGGTTATATCTGGTTTTACATCACGTTTCCATAGCATTGTTGCAGATGTTTTTACTGTACTTTGGGATCTTGGAAGATTGATTGGAACAACTGTTGTGTGCAGTTGTGTTTCAGTCATTTGAGAAGACTGGTTAGCTTTCATCTTTGGAATTTCAGAGGAGTTAAGCTGGTTCTTAATTGCTTTTGGACATGCCCACAGTTTTGGGACCAGAAGAATCTCCTAATCCCTGAATTTGCTGACAAAAGATGGAGTGGAAATCTGAATAGGGAAATCATTTAAAGTTGCTGAAAGGGGGCTTCCTAGAAAACATTGAAACTCTCAAAAATCATTTTCTTACAGAGAATGATAGGAAAGCCTCACAGCATTCCTGCTTCTTAGAAGAGGTTGTTCAGGGAGTGAGAGATCAGGAGATGAAGCAGTACCAATTTAACAGTTTCAGCCTTTTTAGAATTTTTTTTCTGTCTTGCTGCAGAGGCTGCCAACTATAACTGGTTTAAGAGTTATCCCATTGTGAAGTGGTGCTTTATTGTAATCTTCATGTCTGCAACAGTAAATCATGTGTGGCAGCTGTAGAACATGAGAAATGCAGTCCAAGGACAATTAGCATGTTTTATTAGTATAGAACTTCAGAGTTAATGGGAGTTACCTGTCATCATCAAGAGCCTGATTTTCATCTGTGCTGAACAGCTGCACATTCAATGAAAAGCAGTGGGCTTTGAGACACTTACTGTCTTTGCAAAAGATGTGGGTGGGGTGGGAGCTGGGGTCACCACACATTCCCTGTGAGCCTGAGCAGGGCATCTATCCCTGAGAGTGCGTGGGAGCCCCTCTTTGTCTCTATTCAGATACAAAAGCATTGGCATCCTGTTCTTCCCTGATCTAATGCTGTTAGTTCAGGGTCATCACAGATTATGTATTTCATATTGTATTGCTGCCTGAGGCCTTTCCCCCTCTGCCTTGTATGAACTTGAGAAACATTGCGATTTCAACTGTATATCGACATTCAAATAGTTAGCAGTGGTCTGCTTATTGTGACTTTTTCTTTTCTTTTTTCTTTCCTAGTGTAAAACTCTCTCTGGAGTCTGTGATCACATTATCTCGCTCTCTTCTGATCCGCTGGTTTCCCAGTCTGCCCATCTCGAGGTGATCCAGCTTACAAACATCAAGCCAAGTGAAGGGCTGGTAAGAAGTACGCAGTTAATCAAACCCATCATCCAGGATGAGAAAGCGATGGTTTTAAAAGAAGTTGTATTTATGAAAATAAATAGGACATTTTAGCCTTTTCTATTTTAAAGTTTGAAAACAGTTTGATTCCTTTTGCTAGTTTGGTTTCTCATGCAGCTGGGCTAACAGGAAGAGATTTTGTAAAGCTGACTGAAGTATGCGGAGTTTAGTGAACAGGGAGAAATGAGTAAGAAATTCTTGCCATTTATACCAGCTTCTGAAAAATGGTTCAGATTGTTCTAGGATCTTGAAGTCAGAAGGGACTTAAATTACTGAGATCAACTCAACCAAGAAGTTTGCGTGGGCTTATGCACAAAACCTGTCAGATTCTGGAAAATGCTTCATAGTATCTTGGGGATACAAAGCTATTTTATAAGTTATTCCAGGGCTTCATAGCACTGCTGGTAAGTAACTCATCGAATTTTACTGCAAGAATTCTGCATTCTTAATCAGGTGCTTGTGAAGGCTCTTAATGCAGCCATCCTGTGTTTTTTGTTCAAGAGCTGACCATTGATCTCTTGTTTACTCAAGTATCCAACACCCGCTGCATGGAAAAAACCAACACTGTAACAATTCCAGATGTATGACTTTACGTCTTTAATAATATCTGTTCCCATAATATTTGGAGATAGAAAAGATGTTCAGAATACAGTTAATTTTTTTTTTGTCTAGAGAAATAGCTTTTGCAATTTCTGCCCAAGCTTATTCTCATTCTATATTCTTGAATAGTCTTGAAGGAGGACTGTCATACTCTTTACAACAGGTTTTTGAAGTTGTCTGGTTGTTGCAGTTTTGGAGAATATTTTTGGTTTTGGGTGGTTGGTTATAGCTGGGTTTTGGGTTGATTTGTTTTTCTTGGCAAAGTTGGTATGCCAAGTTATTTTGAGCAATTGTACACTAAATTAATTTTCCATTCTTTTGGAAAATTGCAATTGAAATATGAGAAAAACCTCAAAAGCTTGGATGAGTAAATATGGCCCCATCCTTTGTTTTAGTCTGCAGTTTGTTTTCCCTTCCTCTTCTGGCTTTCTTTTTTATCCCTGAATCCATTTTAAACTTGTCCTTCAGGATTTCAGCTTCTCATGGATTCTCTGCTCCCTCTCTTTCCCTTCCTTTCCCCTGTAGTCAACCTTTTGAACCACTGCAGTCAGCCTTTTGAAACACTTTCTTCTATTGTAATGAGAAAATCTTCCTCTTTCTCTTGGTCACCCTTTTTTGAGTGCTGTCCATTTTTTATCTGAACTTGAAATTTTTTTCCTTTGTCTTGTGGCTGTTTTTTTTTTTCTTTTTTTCCCCTTCATTTAAGTTTTCGTGTAGGTTGGTATGAACTCCCAGGGACCAAGAAATGCTGAATGGTATTTTTGTAACTAAGAGTGTGTTTCATGGGTCTGTTCCTGCTGGGTAGCTGATGAGAGAATCTCTTTCCCTCTCTGTGCCTCTGTTTTACACCCTCTGTCTGTCTTGTCTGTTTAAACTGGAAGCTCTTCAAGGCAGGGTTTTTTTCTTTTTATGTATTTGTCAACCAATTTAGCAGGGTCTTGATGTCATTGTCTAAAAAAATAATTATATGTAATTTTTTAAAAAAGGAAAATAGCAACCATGCAGTATACAAGCTTTAGAAGGATACAATGCCATTTTGACAGTCATGTTTTTTCCCCTCATCCTTGCCTGTGTGCCACTATTGTGTTGCCTGGGCCTTGTGCCGCTCCTGTAGATTGTGAGCTCTCCAGAGCAGGCACCAAGGATGTGGATTCGCGCCGGGAGAGTGAAAATCGTCCCCTTCCCTTCGGAGCCGCGCCATTCTGGCCAGCAGACCACCTGTGTCGTGTGCTTCCTGGTGATTTATGTGCTCTTGGGATTCTGTTTGCTTTGTAAACTAATACCTGCCCCACTGAGTGCTGAGGGTGTCAGTTTAAGAACTGGTGGTGGAGCTTGGAGTTGTGAATATTCTTTGCACATCAGAAATGCTGGGATGAATGTGAAGCTCAATCATTTCTGGACCTTCTTCCAGGATTTGTGCAATGATGGATCTGGAAAAATGGTTTATTGTCAATTTTCCTGTTTCCAGATTTTTGACCCACATTACAGTTCTGTGCTGGCTTTACCAATCAACAAATAAAATGTTGTATAAAAACAGAAGGACTTCAGGCAGAAGAAAAAAGGCAAGGATGACTGCCAACTGGGAAGATTTTTTTGTCACCTATCATAAACAGAACATCTACCATCTCAAATTCAATAGCTAAGAAGCTAAAGTAAATGTGGGAGAGAAAAAGCAAAGGACATGAGAAGGAAGTTAAAAGCATTGGAAACAATGCTGTTGGTGTTGAAACAATTGGAAAACAATGCTGTTTCCCTAAACTCATGGTAAATATATGATGGAGTTAAGAAAATGCTTGAAGCTTTTACAATTAAAGAAGATTGGCATGATCAGGATATTTTAATCAGCACAAATAGTTCCTTCACTGTGTTTGGTCTTTTCATGTGAAAACGTAAGTATTTGTCAGAGGTACATGTAAATTTTCAGACTAATACCTGAATGAGAAAGGATCAAGTAAATGTGTTACCATGTCTCATAGATACTAAAACTAGCTAGCATCTCTGACTAAATAACCTTTCAAGTGACTAATCCTGGCAAGCAGAAAAAACTGTTAGGGTGTAATGTAGAGAACCTTTTGTGTACTGGGTAAAGCAATGTTATGGGTGGGGTTTGGTATTGGTTTTGTTGTTTGGGGTTTTTTTTCATTTCTTTTTCCCCTCTATCCTTATGTCTTGTAACTGACTGCATTCATGTTCTCCAGTGAGTGCTGCTGGGGGAAGAGATATAGCCTGCAATGGCTGTGCAGTAAGGGTGAAGAGTTCATGATAGGAACTTACTTAAAAAGCCTTGAAATGGATTAATGTGGTCAACTTTGCAATCGCCAACATGCTCCCATGTGTAATCCTTTCTTTTTTTCTATTTTTTTCCTTTATGGATTTGCAAGTTGTTTCATCTGTATCAGTAAGAGAATTTAATTTTGTTTGTTTTTACATTGTTCATATACAAAGAAACCAAACTGACTAGCTTAGGTAGTATGTTTTACCATGAAAAAGACTTAAGAACGTCACTGCTTGACTGAAAACAGTGAATCTATTTAGACAAAAAGCAGAAAACCGGGTTTTTCTTGGGCAGTTTTTCTGCAACAGTCGTTTCCTACTTTATTTTTAATATAGAAAAGAATATCAGAGATCTGTAGCAAAGGTTAATCTTGACTTTTAGTTGTTTCCTGTTCATATAATCATTTTAATCCCAGGTAAGTGTGATGTGATCTCAAGGGTTCAGAAACACAAAGGTAAATTCATCAGAATATGGGGTTCCTTTTTGCCTGCTGAAGCAAACACAAAAGAAAGCTGTAATGTAAAAAATTGCTCATAAAATACAAGTCATTGACACAGCAGGGTGTGGCAGCTGATTTAAGTGTACTGCCTACTCTCTTTCCAGGATTCCAGTGCGCTACTATTTCTGATATTTCTCCTGAATTTTTTAGTTTGAAATACTGGAAGAGCTGGGAAAGAGTTATTAACAGTTGTTTGGGGTTAAAGAGGCACATGTGACTTTGGAGGGCTCCATGAAAGTTGAGTCAAAGTAAAAAATTCAGTTACATGTGTGATAAAATGAAATTTGTATCTTCTTTCTTTTTCCATCCAGCATTGCATAAATATTGAGAAATATGTTATAAATATATCACATTCTGTTTTCATTATTGAAAAAATATAAACAAAAGCAAAGAAAAGGGGGGGAAAAAGCACAAAAGGTCTCTTTTCTAACCCTTAATCACCAAGATAAAGTGTAATGATTGATTTGAAATTAGAGCTCTACCCATAACTGGATCAGGACAATCTCTCATGTAATTAGGCACGAGTTACTAATTTTTTAATCTAGGCATACATTTATTCCTGATTACTAGATTGGTTATAATATGGTTATTTTAATAGCAGGAATTATCTTTGCTTTTATCTGGTGTAACTGATTCTTGTAAATTCTTAGGGACTTATCTTTGAGTATCTAAGACTGTATCTACCAATTTATTTCAGTGCAAATGGACAGAGCACACACTGATTTCCCCTGTATTCTTGATTGCTAAAAGTATTATTGATATTGTGCAGCCACAAGGAGGCAGAGAAAAGAAAACCTGCAGATGTGTGTGGTATTCTTATTTCCATTCCAGATCAAACAGTTGTAAGCCAGAAATGTTCTTTTCTCTTCTCTGTACCATTTCCCATATATTGTTCACTTAAACCAAGGAGTGAAGAAACATTGGTGAAAAGGGCTTATTTTTGTGTTGCAAAATGTTACCTCTCCTCATTTAAAAGCTGCCTTATATCAAGAATTATGTTGGCTCTTGTAAAATTGTGACATGGTACAAATATAACATTAATTTTGCTCTTGTGGAATAAATATAATCTAGGGTGGATATTTTTCAGGTTCCTTCTTCCCTCTATTTTTTAATGTGTGCAAAATCTTGATCCTAGCCTTTAAAGAACATTTTGCCAAAGTTCTTTCTCCTCTTTTGCATTTTCAAAGTCTTTTAAATTTATTAAAAAGACTAGATTGGATGTGAATTGTCCTCTGGAATGGTAGGACACTTGGATGAATTTACTATCCTTTGGAATAATGCTTTGCACAAAACTAAACACTGTATAGCATAAAGTGTGAAACTTTTCCCTTGGCTTTCACCCTGTTGTTTAAGGTTGAAAGTAGTAACTCACTGTGCATAAAAATAAAGATGTGGCTTTCTTCAGAAATTGCTCTGTTTGGGAACCAGACTCCAAGTTCCTGTCACCATGGTCACTGTGGTTTTAGCTCTTGCCATGTTGCAGGGTGTGTGGCCCAGTGACTTAGATGGGGATCCTGAGAGGGATTGAGGTCCCCATTAGTGGTGGTTTGAGGGTAGGTGTGCGTACCAGGGAACAGATACCAACATGTTTCAGCCTCTTGTGTGGCTCATTATGCTTCCTGTAAGATATCTGTGTGAGTGTTAAGATGTGTGTATATTATTAGTGTTTCCCTACCTCACAGGGGTGTTGTGAGGATAAATGTATGAAAAAGCCATTCTACATTTGAGTTAAGCAAATGCTGTGTGATGGAGCCAATCAATGGACAAATTGCTGAAGGTTCATAGAGATGCTGGAAGTTGAAGGATGATGTCAGGGGGTTTCTGACCATGTATTAATTAGTAGGTTCTGGATTATTTTACCTTCTAACTGTGGCAGCTGAACATGATAATTGGGTGTGATGTGATTAACACTATGTAATTGTGCAGAACAAAATAGGAGTTCACTTTTGGGCTCCTTTCCAGAGAAACTCAGGAGGCCCCTGGCTTGTTTTACTAGGGATATTATCTACGTTGTTAATTTAGGTGTACTTGCTCATAGCTGCTACCAAAATGTGTGCCAGTTCTGGTCCCAATGTAGGTTAGTCCAACTTGATTTGTCTTCTTTGCCTCTTTACCGTTCCTGCTCACCAGGGAGTGCACTGGGCTCCTCAGCTAGGGACAGATTTCTCTGTGGCACTCTGATTAAAAAGAGGAAGAGTAGGTTATGGAGAGGATGTTTACTCAGGCACTCAGTGTTTACCTGCTTTCTGTAAAGTGGTTGAGGTAAAGGAAATTCCTCAGAAATTATTGAATGCTCAGAATGTGCCAATTATCTCTCCCTTTTTCCTTCTCTCACTGTCATAGTAGATGTTGTTAAAATGTTTGAATTGAGGCTTGGTGGAAAGGCATATTTGAGACACTGTCTTGGACTATCCATGCCGGAACTTCTGTCTGTTCACAGGTTATCCCTCCTTTTTCATATTTTTTTGAAAGAAGTGGGGTAGCTAAGAAAGTTGATGTTGAATTTTCCATCATTGAGTTTTATAACTGAAGTGTTCATTGGGATGAGTGAAGCTATTGAGAAGGTCTTACAGCCACTTTACAGGCACAATTCCAAGCACTGGCTTGAAAGTTGTGTTTGCAGTGTTGCCTACTGAAGACTCCAGATGTTTTAAAACTCAATGTAGTTTTCAAAGCAAAACAGACATATTGATCATACTAAGGCAATTTGTAGTTCTGGGGATTTTGGGAAGCCATTGTTCTATTTGTAGTTGAAGAAGTGTGTTTAAAAATACTGGGAAGTATTTATGGACATAGCTGTGATAAACATTTTAGTTTTCTATTGCTAATTAGGGCCAAAATGATTTGGGCTGTTCTTGAAGTGTATAAAAAACCACTTTCTTGTGCAGAGACAAATTCCTCATGGCATGCAATAAAGTCCACATGTCTTAAAGAAAACAAAAAGAAAAGAGCGATTCTTTAGGAGATATGCAAGTTTTGTTTGGATGGTGATGGTTTGTGAAACACTTTAAAAATTCTTTCCCATAATGTCTTTTTCTTAGGGTATGTACATTAAGTCAACATATGATGGTCTTCATGTAATTACTGGAACAACAGAAAATGTAAGTATTGTTAATACTGTATGTTCAGACCTGGAAGCCTTTCTGACCTTTCCTGTGGTTAATGCTTTCCCTTTCCCATAAACTACATTTTGCTTGCAAACTTGTGCTGGTTGGCTGTTAAGAACCAATGGCATGTTGGACAGCAGAGATGCTTGTGCTTGTTTACCTCAGAATTGAAAGAGTTGTTTCCAGTTAAGGACCAAGAGAACCAGTCTTGATGTGTTCTTGCAAGACACCTAAAATGCTCTAGTTGATCCAGACAGGAAGCTGCTGCCTTGGAGTTACTTTGCTCTGTGAATAAAAGATAAATGTCTATATTATATGTAGACTGTTATGCTGAAGTTTGCTGCAGTATTAGACAAACAGCTTTTATATTTTCCATCTATCAAGCTTCATTTTTAAAGAAATGAGTGCATGGAAATGGACATCCCTTCACATTGACAAATAACCATGTATTTCTGCATGAACTTCTGAGTAATGCCTATGGAAAGGAACACTTATTACCAGTGTACTAATTCTCACTGAAGGCATTAAAGAGCAAGTAAAACATGACAGTCTACTTTTCAAAAGCCTTTGAAATACAACCTCCTTCCCTTGAACACTATGTTTAGGGAACTGGCTGTCTGTTAGGAGTTGAGAAAAATTATAATTTTGGAGGAAAAGACTTCTATCCCTGGTCTTCAATTAATGTGGAACAATCACTAAACAACAGCTAAACAACACTGAACTGTTCCATAGTGGTTTAGTCAATTCCTTTGAAAGATTTTGATGGCATTTTCTTAAAATGAAGCTGTCAGAAATGTTTGTTTTATCATACTACTGTGTCATCCTGTGGGATGTGCGAACTACCTACATGACAATTACAGCTGCTGCATCTGATCTGCAGTGAAGTTCTGTTAACATCTCAATAAAATAGGAATATTATTTTCATCCTTTCATAGGAGCTGCAATCTGATAGCCTTTTTCCTTTCTGTTTTCTGCTGTGGGCAGAATATCCATGGGTCATAACCAACAGATAATACTTGTAGAATTTGTGTGAATGAGATCTGTATTGGAATTTTTTAAAAAAGTAAGGAATTTCAAGGAAAATAAAAATTCTAGAGTCAGGCCTACAGCTATAGACATGATTAGTGAAATTAGCAAAACTAAACAAACCAAACAGAACTACAGTTGAACTTAATCTAGAAAATAGGTGAAATAAAGAAAAATTTTTACAGTTGAATCTCTCAAATTAAAGAAGGAACAATTTCTTTCCATAACTTGCTAATGGATTTAATTTCCCAGGGGCAAAGATAAAAATAAAATCCTAATGCATTCCCTCAAAACCCTTATCTTTTGTGATTCATGAATATAATTTAAAGCTATGTCAGGAAGCTTCAGTCATGATGACTCTTCTGCTGTTGTTACTGACTCTTTCACTCACTGTGACACCCTGGAGGTGCTCACAGACCAAGAAACTGCACTCTGTTATCAAGGGAAAAAGCTGCTGTGTGTTGAAGCAGTTGTGAAAATGAGTAGTGCTTTAGAGAAAGAAGGATGTCTCTTGCTTTTAAGAACACAGTTTCTAGCTGCTTTCTTTAACACACACATGCACACACACACAAAAGCACCCAGAGTTTTGATTTTGGTAGATGGGAGGAGAAAGATCTAAGGAGCATGTCCAGAATAAGATCACAGTGGTGCACATGTGATCTGACCTGCTGGCCTCAACACATTTACTCTTTGCAGTACAGTTTGAATCTGAATTCTCTTGCATTTCAACAAAAATGTGTCCTTTTCATTCCCAAGTCTTCTCTTCCAAGTGAGACAGTGACACAATTGTCTGAATGATCATGGAGAGGAACGTGTCTGTATGAAACACAACATCATGGTAGTGCTCTCCACATTAATGTAAGAGTAGTTTTGCAATGACAGTTCTGCTTTTTCTTTCTGGCCTTTGAGGTCCTTGATGTCCAGCTGCAAAGCCCATTAGAGTTTGGATCTTACTGTTTGGCATTAAAACTCATCTTCTCCAGCATATCAGCCCTGCAGGTCAAAGCAACTGAGCTCTGAAGCTTGGACTGAGAGAGAGCAGTGTTCCTTACAGGTCACTGCCCTGTAAGGGCTTCTCTCTGGTGGCCCTGTAGCCTTAGAGCAAGCTCATCTTTCCAGCTCCTGTCTTCTGTCTTTTGTTTGGAAATAATAGTCTAAAGGGTGTTTTGGTCCAATGAAAGATTTTAGGTTCCTTGTTGAGTAGCCCATCTAGACCATATTGGAGAGATTCTTTCAATTCACAAACTGAATGTGTCCTTCAAATAGGACCATTTTGTCCTTTGGTTTTCCAATGAAAAAGAGCATTTTGGTAAAGTAATAGCATGCAGTGCATCTCCAGCAGGAATGTGGCTTTGGAGGGAGAGCTCCCGGTGTCAGTACTTACTGTGGTCTGGTTTGCTTTGCACTGTGCCCTTAGATCACAGGGAAGAGGGATTTTCAGAAGAAATACTACTAAAATCTCCACTGTGGGCATGCAGCAGTTGTGCTCCAGGGCCTCTAAACTGGACTTTCAGACAGTGTGGGTCTACCAGGGAAATAGGAAAAAGGCATTTAGCCTAAAGGGCAAAACTAAATCTATTCTAAAGCATAAATCCAAGCACATTCTGGATAGCTTTTAGTTACTGATGTGTGAGCCTCAGTGACAGGTGCTTCCATCTCTTCAACTTCCTGTTGAACCAATTTACCAGCTAATGAGGATGCAGTTGTGGTGTGGCACACTTTGTTCCTCCTAGTAGGACTTCATGAGTGGATTCTGTGCTTAAAGGTCAGCATATACCTCTAAAAAAGAAAGACCTTATTGATTCTCCTCTGTTTTCCTTAAATAGCCATGATAAAAGATACTGTTTTACAAGCAATGTCTCTTTTTTACTGGAGAGGAAAAAGCAATAAGGAACAGGTGTTACAACCCCTTCATAAGACCACAGCCTTGACATATCTTTCTAAGTTTTTTTTTTTTTACCTCACCTTGTATTTGAGGCATAATTGCAATGAGGCATTTTTTAACATAGACTTTTCCAGTTTGAAGATTCTCAGACCATGTTTTAATGTCTTGGCAAACTTGACCTGTTTTTTCAAGATTTAAGCTGCAAATCCTGAAGACACTGTAAAGCAAAGGATGTATCATAATAAAGTCCTGAAGAGGTCAAGAGTAATGACACAAAATTCACTTGCATTTGCATTTTAAAAATCTTAGCTGTTATTACATCTGAGCTAAAATAGCTGTATTGCATAGGAGGATTGTAAAGATTTTAGAGGTATGAATGAGTAAGTGTGAGTAGTAAAATGGCAGACAGAAGACAGATTATTAGGACATAACCACCACTGTTAATATTTTTCCCCAGATCACTCAGCCAATACCTTTATTGCTTAAGTAGTGCCAAAATATCAAGGCTGTTCTTTATATAAAGTAAAATGATATTACCAGCCCAGTTTGATTTAGGATGTTCTGTGCAATGTCTGCTAGGAATGACTCATGAGTGACCATTCTTTCAGGCTTTCATGTCTCTTGAATATCTTTCATTTGTACACTGTCCTTAACATAGGCCGTGAATTGTGTGCAATTGAACTAGAAAGTCATGGTTTAGCTGTGGGACATATGTTTTGAATGGGCATTTACTACATAGGTTATTACAAAAAGTCCACATTTCAGATGTGGAGCGTTTTATTTAGATGACCTCTTATCTCATGTGAAAATTAAATTAATTTAACTCCTGAAAATAAAATTTATAGCAGGTTTTTTTTTTTTAATCTGCTCCTGAGCAACATGTTTCCTTTGGGTTCTTTTTTCAAACTGTCAGTCTCACCTTCTACTGTGGAGTCAGTTAAGTGCCTTCTGGCAGCCACAGTATTGTGAGAAAAATTAAAGTGTGGCTCTGAAAACCTGAAGGAATTTATTTTCCTTTGAACTTAGAACTATTCCCCTCAGAAAACAATTGGTCTACTGTAAAGAGAGAAGGGAATGTTTGGGGCTTTCATTTTAATGAAAGAGGCGGTTTTTGTTGTGGTTTTTATTTTTATTTGATTTTTTATTGCTGTTCTCACTGAGAATTTTTTGAGGCAAAAGCAAAGTACAAAACAACTTTGCTTTTTGAGAGTGTGATCACTGTAGGATTCTGATGATGGTTACATTTCTTTCACCCTGATAGTTTTTCAAAACCACAGTTACCATTAACTTACTTGCTCTTCCTAGATTGTGCCTAACCCAATCTTCTCTTCTTTGCACTCTTTGCAGAACAGTACTTTACTACAGCTCTCTGCAACATATTGAAATGTTGTAGAATAAAAAAGACAATTTTATGAAATTTGTTTAACAGGAATTATCAGCTAGTCTTGATAGGTTCAAAAGTCAGCCAGAGATTGAGTTTTGAGAGTTAAGATATGTCCAGCAGATTAAAGCACCCTTTTGGCAGGACGAAATTCAGAAGAAATCCTTAGGACTCAGTTACCATATACTCATACCTTTCTTAACATGTGATTTTATTGTGTAGAATAGTGCATATCATTTTTCTCCCACAAGAAAAAACTGATTTATTAAGTATTTCTTTAATTCTTTATTTCACAGTAGAATGTCTATCAATCTAACCTGATTTACATAGCTTAGCAATCATACTGCTGAAAGAGAGATGATGACCGGTAAGACCTGTATTCTTGATCATCTCTTTTATTTTAAATTCAGTCACCTGCAGATCGGTGCAAGAAAATCCATGCTGGGGATGAAGTGATTCAAGTTAACCACCAAACTGTGGTATGTATAACTATGTTCTGTGTCAATTAGAGATAGAGGTGTTGGGGCACATAGCATGTGGAGAGAAGAATTGTATAGAAAAATGTATTTTTATAAATCATTAATTCTTCTAACATCTAAGTTTTCCTTTTCTCTTTTGAAACCACATAGTTCTTAAGTCTTTAGCTAAACCCTGATCATCTGAGCATTACTGGAGATACCAAGTTAGGCTAAATATCTATGGCTTGGGAGATCTCTTAGGCTGTTTTCTGCTTGCCCATGCACAAGTTGGTTTAAGTGTAATGGAAATTTTGGGTTGAACAGATGCAAGGAGTTGGAAATACTGTGCCCATATGGGTTTCACATCAAGAATGCTTCCTGGAGGCTGGAAAACTTGCTACTTTTCAAACACACTGGAAAGTGTAGAATGTGATTTTTAAGAAGACAAGCATGTGAAATTCCCATAGGGGTACATAGGGTGGTTGACCTAATGTAAAGAGATGTTTTAAACTTGGAATTTAAAATTAAACAGACCTTTCAGATATGATAGTCACGAAAACTAATACTACGCAAATTGCCCTTTGTGGGAACAGATAGTTGTTAGTGCCTGGTGATTTTATTTAGGATTAGTGAACTGTTAAAATTAACTTACCTTTTCTGAGGTAAGGTTTTCTAAGAGAAAAGGTGGACTTACAATATAGGAGGCAGCTATTCTTTTTCCAAAGGATGAAGTTTCTTGAGAGTAGTGAAATTCAATATATGGTATTAGTGCAGCAGCCATTTGTTAAAAGTTGTGTTTTGTCATTCCACATGGGACTCCACTTCCAGCTTTAGACCATTGTACATCATGTCAGCTCGTCTGCACAGATTAGGGTAATATTTCACAATACCTTCCAGTTAAGTCTGAAATCAAATAAACTGTACATATGTGGACCTTAAGAGATGAGAAGCTATCTTTGGAGCTATGCAATGTAATTTGATAAATCCAAGCAGGTCAGGGTGAATTCTAATATTGTTTTGGCCATACAGCTTCTAAGTGTTGTATCCTATGATTAGTTTTCATGTACAGTTGATGACTAATTTCTCTGGTGTTCTGCACTGAGGGAGGTTATGACATCAATTTAATTTGAAAAACATTTTAGAGCATTACTATTTTGGCTATTAAAATGTATACACATCTGAAGAAGCACATCATTAAACATTCAGTACTAGCTAGCTGTTTTTCCCAAAAATTTCTGATGGTGCTGTAAAGTTGCCTTGTTAACTTGAAAATTTCCAGTTGGCTAGGTATTTATTCTAGTTTTCTTAGCACATCTGCACTGCATTTATTTGATGGAAAGATCAGATTCTTAACCCTAACGCTACCAGTAATGTTTTGACTATCCTTAAGATAAGCTTTCTTACCTACATGGATGGAATATTTAATGTAGGATTTGAGTGTCTTGGCTTTTGCATAAGTGAAGTATTTTCAGAGTCACAGAGAGAAATAATTGTACTTTTAGGTAGAAGGCACCATAGAGAGCTGAGACAAACTTAGTTTAAATGGTGAATATATATAGCAATAGACTAAACCACACATTTACTTTGCTTTTCTTTGTTGTATCAACAATATAATGGAAATAGTTGTCATCATTGATATTGTAAACAATGTATACAAATAATTTTCTTGTGTCCTAGTGTTAATTTTCCACAGTGAAAATCAACTAGGATTTTCTTAGAAATCTGATAGTACCTCTCACGTTATCTTTGCAAAAGTACACTGCATTCACTCATCAATTTTATAAAGCCCAAATATTTATTTTTTTCTGTAGATTCTGCAGAATTTGATAAGAATCTAAGAAAATCCTTTTGTACTCCAGCCCCTGTCATGAGGAATTTACTGTCCAGTTCTAGAAATCTATTTTTCTGGGGAGAGGTATTATTCCTTACACTGACTCTTGCTCAGGAGATAAATAATTCTGAAGATAGAATATTTTGTTTTTACTGGTTATTGATTTTTTCACTCTTGATGTACTACTCACCAGCAGCAGATACAGGACAACTTGCTCCCTGTAACTTATCATATATATCATATGTACATATCATACATATCATATGTAACTCATAATACTTATATCACTAGTACTGACCATAGAAATAACTGATTAATTTTTTTAAATATCTGATTTTTAAAAATATCTAATTCTAAAGCTATAAGGAAGTGTTTTTCACATGGAGCTGTTATTAAGCTCATGTTTTGTAAATGAGGACTCAAAATGTAAAAAAAAAATTAACTTTAATGTCTTTTAGAGTTAAAGCCCCCTTTTGAAAAAATTTTCTTCAGTTATTTCAGTGTATTTATCTGTCAAATTGAAATGAATGTCTGTCTTATGTACTTTATATTTCAGAGAGTAAATACAAATATGAGGAAGAGAAGTTCCATACAATTGGTTTAAAAATCCAACTTGTTATATAATACCTTTTACAAGGGTCATATTGTAATCACTATGAAAAGGCTGCTTTTTCACAAAGTCCACTGGCTTTCAAATAAGCAGCATGACAAAGTAGGAGAATGATTAAGTGATTTATACTGATTTATCATTATGCATGTCCTAATACTGGTCAAATAGTTTTAAGTTATCTATTGACAGCCTCTGCTTTTAGTGATGCCTGATCTTTGTAGTATATTATTTGGCAGTGAAATCAAAGAATTTAAAGTTATTATTTTGATTGTTTGCTATTCAATATAAAACATGCATAACAGGATTATTCCACTTGTTGCTGGCAGGATATTTGGACTATTGGAATCTTCTAAATTAAAAAAATTTATTAGGCCTAAAGTCAGTGAAAAGTTAATGTTCAGAAAATTGTCCTTTAAATAGTGGTTTCTTGAGGTTAAATAGCTATGTGGGTCTTCTGTGTCAGTTTTGCTTTACAGGACAGATCTGTTCTTCAGTAGCTCTACAGTAACTAAGGGTTATAACTCCCTCCAATATGAGAACGTCATGGACCTGTTAGATCAAGTCCAGAGGACATCACAAAGATGATCCCAGGGCTGGAACACCTCTCCTATGAGAACAGACTGAAAGAGTTGGGGTTGTCAGCCTAAAGAAGAAAAGGCTTTGAGGAGATTGTGTAGCACCTTCCAGTAACTAAAGGGGCTGCAAGAGAGCTGGAGAGAGACTTTTTATGAGGGCCTTTATTGATAGGCCAAGGGGAATAGCTTTAAACTGAAAGAGGACAAGTTTATATTCAGTGTTAGGAAGAAATTCTTTGCTGGGAGGCTTTGTAAAGGACTGGAAAAAGTTACCCAGAGAAGCTGTAGATGCCCCATCCCTGGAAATGTTCAAGGCCAGGTTGGACAGAGCTTTGTGGGGATGTCTGTGCCCATGGCAGAGGGTTTGACACTAGGTGATCTTTAAGGTCCCTTCCAACCCAAATGATCCTGTGATTCTGCGACTCTTCTTTTAAGATTCAAAGGATTTACACAATGTCTTCTAAACTTCCCTGCAAATTCTATCCTTTATCTTGTCTAAAAGCCTGTGTGTCTAAAATATTTCCAATGTAAACAAACAAGGAAAAACACCTTCCTCATTTGGATATTTCAGAATTTGCACTGCAAATTGATTCATTGCATACTCATGTTTCTGCCCATATATAATTCAAGAGCTTATTTTGGCTCAGGATAGTCCTTTCTTTAAGCAACTAAAAGTGCAGAACACTATATTACTGCTTAAATGAATTAGTACTCTCCACAATGTTCTTCCTGGTTGCTGTTATCAGTGATAAAACAGTAGAAAAAATACTGCAAGCAGAGAACGGGGATGTACAGACTCAGGATGGTATAGGATTTTTAATTAACAGTCTGTTCTTGTGTAATAGTTTTTTTATTTTGGAGGCATATTTGGCATATGCATATACTTTGAATACCATTATGATATGACTTATGGATTGAATACACATTTGATATGACGTGATAGAGTTGTGGATTCCCAAAATTTGTGTTTGTTGACTAAAACTCATCAGAAGTTATGTAAATATTGATGATGGGGAAATAATAGGTGACTATGGTCAATTATCAATCTGTTGCATGTAGAAGCTGGTAGGTTTAGTGTATTTAACACCTATAAGTTGGAATTGGTATCTTGGCAACTTGTAGTAGATAACACTTAGCTTTTATATAGCATATTGCTTACTGTGGAAACTCCAGTGTGCCAAACCAAGTCCACATAATATATGTACAGGAACTCTTTTTATATTTACATTACAAAAACTTAGAGGAGATTTTGCTAAAATTCCTCTGAAACATGACAGATACATTTACGAGATCATACCTTGCCTTTTTGTAAGGATATGCATTTAAGGATATGATGCCTTTCTAGATACTCATCCTAAATTAAATCTTTGTTTAGGAAAATGAAAGAACAGATTTTTAAGTTTTACTGTATAATTTGTGAGGAAAGTTTGACTTTTGCAGAATGTCTTAAGATTTTTTGGAAGATGGTAAATTCCAGCTCATAAATTCTGAACTTGGGATCCAAGTGAATCTCTAGAGCGTATGCACCCAAAATGGACTTTGCAGTAGATGGCTTCTTATTCTGGGGGGACAACCAAACAAAACACCTCTAAGTAGAAAAATTGTGTTGCAAATATTTGTTTGTTTTTTCTTCACCGTTTCAGATCCAGCTAGGCTTTTTTTAGCACAGGTATTTCATTTATGGCCTTGTTAGCTTGGCTTTTAATGAGGCTGTGTTTCTAAAGAGGCTTAGTGGGGAAGTGGGCTGGAACAATGATGCCCTGAGAAGCTACCTGGAACAGAGGCTAGACAGTGTTAAAGGAATAAAGTAGGTGTTTATTGAAAGGCCTTCAAAGGACACACCTTGGGCAGTAAAAGAGCCTGGCCAAGGCTACAGCCAAGAGGGATGATGGGTCAGGCGTTTTCACACTTTTGTAAGTTTTGGTCAATTTACATACTGGGGTTAATTGTCCAATTACAGCTTCAGGTTATGAAGTCCCATCCTCCCAGACTGCTCTCCTCAATTCACTGCTGTTTGTACTTTTTGGGCCTGAAGCTGTGATGGTGTCCTTGGTTCTTGGCTGGAAAGGGATTGTTTTGTCTAACTAAACTGTAAAGAGAACCTGCTAACGCTTTATATGAAGGTCAGAGTTATGTACTAATGCAGTACAGAATCTGGAAAATATGAAAGCTAAAACTTAAAGCATCAACAGTACAGGGGAGGGGACAGTCAGGTCAGTCCAAGCTTTTAACATAAGGTGTTTGACACCTTATACAGCTTCCATTCATAACATCTTTATTTAAAACAGTACTTTTATTTTCTTGTGAGGCTTGACTTGAACAAAAAAAACCCCAACAAGTTTATAAAAGTTGATGGAAATAAGCTTTTTTTCAATTTCCTTCTATTGCTGTCATGCATGGGGTTCTATGGAGGAGGAGATAGAGGAACAGCTCCCAAATCATGCTTTTAATACTTTCTGAATCCTTGGACTTTTTCTGTTTATGGAAGTTTGGTAAATGTTAACAAAAATATTTAGTTTTAAAGATGGGATTTACATTTATAACCTTTATGGGGCTATCCAGAGATGTTCATGGAAGTCTTTATGGAAGTAACCTAGTTTCGTAGGGCTCTGTCCTAAACTCTTTCTAGTTTGCCAGGATAAGGGGTCCATACTTTGTCGCACATTTGGTCCTGTAGCCTGGGCACTGGCATCTCACATCCAGTGTGCTCTTGGTTCTGTGCTCCAGAGCACCTGGTCCTGACCCTCTGCTGCAGTTTGGTGCTCTAGAATATGTGCTGGGCACGGTAAACCTCATCCATGGGATTGGTGTGGAACTGATGGAGCTGTGAACAGTCAAGCACTGAAAGGCTGATGTTGCTGTTCAAATCCTTTCAGGAAGTTCTTTCAAGAAGAAGTTGGTGCAACAAGAGATGGTCTTCATCGCATATGACTGGGACATGGCCTCAGTACCCATACATTGTATTTCTAGAGGTAGTCCCTGCCAGCTGATTATGGTCTTGCTCACCAAATGTCATTTGCTGTCCTACAGCTCAGTCAAAACCAGATTTCTTTTATTCTGTCCTGGCTGTACCCCAGAATGGACAACTCTACTGCTATTGAGCCCTGGTACTTTACTTGTGTGATTATATGAACATAGAGGGACAACATTCAGCAGACAAAATTCATACTGAGTTCTTAAATTATTTTTCTTTGGGGGGAAATATTCTTTAGTAGTTGAGGACATAGATTGCTCTGTACAGCTGTTGTTTAGGAATACACACCTGGGCTGACTTTCAGGCACCAAAGTATCTTTTAAAAGCAGTGTAATTGTGGTAAGAAATCCTCTGCAGACACCAATTGACTTTTTCTGTGAGTGTCACTGGTGGGCCTTCATAGTGTCACCACTGGCAATAGCCACGTTTCTGAGTCCATATCCAAGTCTAGTGTTTTTATACGAGCTATACTTAGGACTATACTCCTGAGGATGTGTTTGCTAAAAACTGCAGCAGTGTTCTGTGGAGTATTTTTGTGACCTAATTGATAAATTCATCTTTCTGCACAGAACACACTGGAAGATGATGTATTTTAATGGTTTTATTTTAGAGGATTTTTTTCTGGTTTGTTTTTTCCTCCACATGATAGCATTTCCATAGGAAAAAAAACCCTCTAAGTGGTGCTGTAAATGGTATTAATATTTTCAACATAAATATTGAAAGACGATATACTGCCAAAATGTTTTGCATATATTCCTGATGAAAATTATTTTCATATTCTCAGTAGTTGCTGGTGGCTATAAATCTAGGTACAATTTGTATTTGTAGGCAGTTAAAATTAAAATTTGAACATTATGTTCTCTATAGTGAGAATACTGTAAATTCTGCAGTTAAAATGATTGTTTCAGAATATATAATTGATTTTTTTATGCCAGGTAGCAGATATTAAGTAGAATTAGAGTTTTATATTGTTAAAATTTTTGATGCCTGTAGAACAGAATACAGATTATGTACTTCTTTTTGTCTCCTAAGAAGAGGTTAAAAAGGCTTACTGTTAGTGTATGTACAGGTGTGTGTATTTGAAAAGGAAGGCAGGTATTATTCTGCTGCTAATAATTTCCTTTTAACCGAGATTGCTGAAAATTGAAGTACACTGTAGAAAAGATGATGAAAGCTTAAGGAGAGATGTCTTCAATGTTGTGCATATTAACACAACAGACATTACAGTTGTGCACAGCCTGGACCATATATGAGTTCGGATGGAATAATTTTGACTACTTCTGTGCTTTGTGCAGGTAGCAGCTGTGTGTACATGACACAGCTGATCTTCAGGTGCCAGCCTGATGTTCTGTTGCATAATCTGTTGTCTTATTCTGATAAAATTAGGAGCTAACTGTGAGGAAGTGTAAGACAGTGATAGTTGTTGTAAAAATTGATCAAAACAGTAAGAAGAGCAAATCCATGCTCCCATGGGAGGAAAAAATAAAGCAAGGGAAATTCTATGATTTACTGTGAGCACGTTAATTTTTATTTTAAAAAAGTCTGTACCGGATTCAAACAACTCAGTGGCTTGAACAGAGTACGTAGTCTATATTTGATGATTTTAATGGAAATAAAATGAAAAAAAAAAAAGAAAAGCTCTATCATGACTAAATAATTCCTGCATTTTTAAGACAAATTCTTTTAACTCCATATCTCTGTCCTCCCTCCCAGATAAGTGATGCAGACTAAGTTTGCTTACAGGCTTATTTTCGATTTGGATATTTTTTTTCAGTTTGCTTGGTCATTAATGTCCTTAATTTTGGGTTTCTTTGACAATTTCTATGTAATGTCTTAATTTATTTTCACTATATGAATTCAGTCTCGAGAAACATCTGTTTCAAGGGTAACAGCACTTGAGCTGGGGATCTCAAGTAGTTTATTTATACACTGAAAATCTGGGGGAGGTCAAAGACTGTTGGAATTACTGACTCACTGGAATCATTCTAAAATAATGAGTTTTGATGATGTAAATCTAATCTGAAAGAAATATGCATATGTGTATGCATGTATGTTTCCATATGTTTGTTGTTGTAATTCCCGGACAAGCATTTGGGGATGAGACTGTGCAATGCACACACACACAAGTCAAATTCCCATGGTGAGATTAAGCACAGGGCCACAAAAATGAGTTCCTGTAAGGCAAATCTGGCTGGGGGTTAATACTGCAGGGTCACTTCTGAAGAGCACATTCCTTACGCCACATGAAGTGTGGAGAACTTGGCTCTTCCTCTCTCCTGAGGAAGAGGGAACCCATCCACATCCATACTGCAGCTTAATCTGTGGGACAGCAGGGTGTGACCCAGTCTGCCTAAATTCTGCCTCCAGCTCTTTGTGCCTATTTAGACGGCACTTGAGATTTCTTGGCATTCACCAGAGGCCACCCAAGGATGCTGAAATGCCTCTTTGTAGGCTGGGGAGATACTGTCCTTTGGCAGAATCCCTGCTGAAATGAAAAGGCACCTGGGCTCTCCATATGTTCCTTGGAAGCCCTTGGAAGTGAGGCCAAGCAGGGACTCTGGTTGCAGCACCTTTGTTCATAAGAGTTTAATTTCTGTGTCCTTGCTGAAGAAAGGGGTAGGGCCTGCTCATCACAACAGGGCTCCCAGACCCTGTTCTCTGCAGTGTGTGTTAGTTTGTATTGCATTTATATTACATAAAAAAGTGATGTGTGGGAATTGGGACCAGAGCCCTCATTGCCCATATGCCAGTGCAAGGAGCTAAAGGTTTCTTGCCTGTTGCATGATTGGGGTTTGTGTGTGCATAGTCCCATCAGCACAGTGCTTTGCCCCCATGGAAGTTATGCACATCTTGGTGCTTGAAACACCTTTGTAGTATTTGAAAGTATTTGACTGAGTTTAGTCCTTCTGAAGTTAGAAAGTGCTGAGATCCATGTTCTGAAACTAGATGGACAGTTGAGTAAAAACCTTCCAAATTGCCAGTAGCTGTCTTTTCTGGTTATCTGTGCTCCTGGTTGAAGAGAGAGATGCCTTGCAATTGCCACACTGCAGACAACCAGTCACTGCAGGTTCCCAAGTGAAGGAAAATGCTTCGAATTTCAGAGGTGCACCAAATCTGAGCTGGAATCAACCCCATTTTTTAGCGCCATACCCTAAAATGGGGAAATGAGACCCTTCTTCCTCAGAAATTGTACCTAGTAACTGACCTTTATGTCTGTAAAATATATATAACCAAACCCATAAAGCTGGAGTCTGGTCTTCCAACAAATATGCTCATTTATTTGTTCTAGGATGTTGTACTAGCAATGACTCAAAAGCAATGGGGTAGCTCTGAGCTGAAGGTTGATTGTATCAGTACAAAATGAAAGGTAAGCATTGCTATTAAACAGTGTCCAAGCTTCAGTACAAAACTGATTCTCTGTTTCTGGATAAATCAAATTTTAGTTCCCTCATGGATAATACAGATGGTTGCCTCCTATACTGAGGTGCTCTGTAGTCATGTTACTAATATTTTCAAGTTTGTTGAATTATGGTGGTACTTTGCTGTACTTGTGGAATTTAAGCTCTGGGTCAGATACATGTTCTGACAAGGAAATGTGTTTAGGGCAGTTTAATGAGAGGTGGTGATTTCTGCACTCAACTCTCAATTTGGATCCTAACTTAGTTTATTCTTGGGAAAGTCTCTTAATTGTGATCTTTAGTATACATAGACAAAAATGAATTTAAAAATCACTTATTTCATGGCTTGATGGTAGTAAGCAGAAGATTTAGTGAAATATCAGGAATTATTCAAGTAAGAGATATGATTTTTTTTCAATTTACTTTACATACAAACTGTATTGTTGTGACTTTGGGCAATGATACAGTGCAGTATGATCAGTGACATTTTTAGGATGCACAGAACTGACTTTTAACATTGAATTAGAATTGCATTGATTTAAATAATGTAGCCAAGATACTCTTTAATTAGAATTGCAGCCTATGCAATTGCAATATTATTAACCTCTCCTCTTTAGGAGAAAATGATTATGCAAGTAGGATGCTATTATCATGCTAGCTTAAGAACCTGGATAAATCCCTGAAAAGACATCTGCTCTCCTGACACTGCCTGCCCTACTACATACAGACACAGCTTTCATCTCTGTGGTGGTCCATGCTGGAAGCATCCTTTTCTGGTTTCTTCACTAGTTATGTTTTCTGGAGACAGAAGACCTATGGCTTTCCATTAATTTTTCACCTTTTCAGGCATCTGCAGCAAAGGAAAGGGAAGAAGATACTTGCTACTAACATTTGTTTCATGGGGCTAGTAGCTGACTGAGCTTGTTCCTGGCCAGTGTTCATGGAAATCAGTTTGCTAATTTAACAGCATGATGCTGTTGAATTTCTTGTCAGATTCTGAGTTGCTGAACAATGTGCTATGTTTGATATTTGTTATTTGAAGTGCAGTGTTGGGGATTTTTTCCTTATGCACTATTTTTTTCATTAAATGCAAGATAGTGTTTGATATGGAAGTCTTTAAAAAAACCTATTTTTTGAGGTGAATGCATTTTTGCTTCTAGAAATTGTTCAGGTTTTTTAGCCGAAAAGTTGAAGCCTGAAATGTTGATCAGTCAAAGTACTCTGGGTGCATGCAACTCATTACAGGCAACATTGAAAGAAAAAGAATTTTGGTTATCTTTCCAGTCCACGAACTTTTTAAAATTAGACACTAGAGTGGTTTTTGCATATTCCCATAGTTAGAAAATAGGAAATGGCTTAGCAGACTATATTTAGCAGCAAGGTATTATTTTTCCTTCAAAAGTGTAAAGATATTACTACTTTTACCTTTCCAAAATCTGCAATTTAGGAAATAATTAAAGTAATGGGAAAAAAAACCAGTTTTGTTTTCATGGATGCAGAAAACTTTCAGTAACTTTCAAGGGTCACCCTTAGAATAGAATTATGCCTGTAAAAATGAGAAATCTGTTCTCTTTACCATTTGTCTGTTATCCCACCCTCTCAACCCTCACAGTTGCACTGTGTATTGGGTTTGCACACTGCTTTTAATTGATGCAGCTGTTCTCTGGGGATGCAAGTCATAGATTTTTCAGACTGTAGGTTATTTCATAGGGCCATCCAATTGTATTTGAGCTGCCTGCTCAAATACTTTACAGATCTCCTTTCTGCATCATAACATACAGCAGTACTCATGAATGAGCACAGGACTATGGGAATACTGTCATGAGTGCAACTGAGTGACAAAAAGATTCAATGAATGGTTGTGGTTACTTCCAGAAAAAGCAAGATTATTGCCAATCTTCTAAGCTTGTCATAAGGGGGTAATAGACTAATTTGGGGGGGAAAACCTATTTAAGAACAACTTTTAATTATTTAGAAGTGAAATTCTTGACAATTTAGAATAGGAATTCAAAATAAAAGTTTAATTTCAGGCTGTTGTAATAGTGTCATCCAGATGGACTTGCTGAAAGCCAAAGAAGCATAGAGATCTTTTAAATGTATCTCAGCTTGCTCAGAAGCATGTTTTTTTCCAGGTGATGGATGGGGACTTGTAACAGCACCCTTTGCTAAAGCTGCCTGTGATTTGGGTTAGTGGGTGCTTGGCAAGGAGAGGAGGAGGATGTGTCAGGGCTGTGCAGGGCTCCCTCCCGTGTGCCTCTCTTGCCCTGCTGAAGGAACCTGGGTGTCCTGAGTGACTCTGGAGCACCCTGTGAGGCTTCCCATCCTGGCCACAGTCCCTGGGCATGCCGTGGTGGAATGAATGAGAAATGTGGAGGTGGCCTCATGCTGGTGCGTAGGCACCCTGTGTGCAGGCTGTGTCTCTGTGCAGGGTTCCCTCTGCTTTGGGAGTGTGGTGCCCCTGCCTGTGCCACCCCAGCAACACTGTGGATCTGGCCTTGGGCCACCAGTCCATAGGTGTGGGTCACCCCTTGTGTCCCTCCCTGCCCTGGCAGACTCCTCTAGCAGAGCTGCTCTAATGTTGGCAAAACTATCTCACCCAGACCCTCAGGGCACCAGTGGCTGTCCTGGAGGCCATGAGCTGCACAGGGATTCAGGCATGGGCAGCAAAAGCCAGCGCTGGGCTTGGGCTGCCATCAGACACCTCTCCTGGCTGCTGCTTCCAGGGGCACTAGTTTAACAATGTAAATTTATGTTACTGTTGCTTGTTTTATCTTCCTTGCCCCATAAAAATGGCCACCTGGTCAGCATAGTGCACTGTTCTCAAAATTAATTGCTCAGGTTATTTTACTATAAGTAGTCTGCTAATACAGTCCTCTTACGTATATATTGAATTTTCAAACCAGTGTTGAAACTTTCTTGTTACTGTCCTTTTTTTGTAGTACATGGGCAAGGATATGATAGGAACTTTAAAAATTCTGCCCAAAAAATTTCATGATTAGAAGTTGCAAATTTTTAACTGTGGTAATGAGAAAGGAGATGTTAGAGAGAGTAAAACCAAATTGTAGTTAAAGGGTAGGTTACATGTCACTGAAGTGGAATTCTGAAAGAGTTTTCAGTTCCAGATATAGTCCCCGCTTTTTCCGCTTTGCAGCCTGACCTCCTCAAAAAAAGTTGTTTTGTCTGTGTCAGAGTGAATTTTGAGAGTATCTGAACTATGTTGGAGCTGGAAACCAGGCCTCCTATGTGGGCATTGATTTCCTTCAATTGATTATTGACTACCTTTTATGTGACTTGTTCCTCTTAGGCCAATTTAGTTCTTTTTGTTCAGATTATGAGGAGTCATCAAGGCCTGTCTGAACAGCGAGAAAACTTTTGTCAGGGAGCTAGATAAAAGCAGAGGATGAACTTCATTTGAAATTTATAGTAAACTCAGAATTTCACTGTGAAAAATTAAGTTAAATTGTTTTTATTCATGAGCTTCTAAATTAAATACATCAGATTTAGTGCTTTGAAGCTATTTTTTTCTTTAATCCCCCAAACTCTTATGAAGAGACTAGATAATCTCCCATTTATTGCAATGTAATGCATATTTCAAATACACAAGGCAGTTTACCTCTGCAAAGTATGAAAGTACATTTAAAATTATTTTTAAAATGCTAGCATAGCCAAAAAGCCCCAATTTTATTTATATTCCTCTGGCTGTTTCAGTGAGAAACACATGGCTTTAAAGTACAGTTTTCACAAGCAGTGTACTTCCAACTTAATTGGGAAGAACTTTACATCCTGACTCCATAACTGAGGTCAGGTCATGTTCTCCTCAGGGCTCCCTGTGCTGCTTTGTTCAGCAGGATTCTGCTCCACTAATCCCTCTTCAGTTGTTGCATTAGGGAATTACAGTGTGCAGTACCTTAGGTACAGAAATAGCTTACATGAACTGTAGGCCAGTGATTCCTTCTTTTGGATAGCAAATGAAAGCTCACATATGCCCACAGTGACATGATGTAACTGTAGAGAATATATTGCTTCTAAGCTGTGGTGGGAGTCTCTAAAATAAGAAAACAGTATTGTAAATAGCAAGGGGTTTTTTTAATAAGATTGCAGTGTCCTTACACACACAGCCTAGGCTTGAAGATATTTTGTTTAAATGTTGTTGAAACACAATGAAAAACTTCAGTGGGATGTGGGAATTGAGATGGAATTGGTTAATTTAATGTTTCATTTTGTTCAAAGTTTAATATCCACATGCCTAGTACATAGGAGTAAAAATAAGGATTTCAGCATGTTTAGAAGTTTTCTGTGAAAGCTGAAAAATATTTATAAATATGCATGCTATCAATACCCTTTTTCTTTGCATACAATAATCTTACTGTAGAAGTGCATCCTGGATATATTGGGCTTTGCTGTGGTGGAAACAGGACGGGTAGGTTCACAGGAGCTGGAGAAAGGGTGATGGGGTTTGAGCCATGTCTGTGATTCAGGGTTGTTGGTAAAATTAGTGTTGGCTCAGGTAGTTTGTTGGGGAGAAGCAGTTGTTAAAAGAAGTGATACTAATCAAAATAAGTGATACACCAATGCTTGGTGTAATAGGGAATAAGGTACAAAATAAGTAGCAAGAACCTACATGTGATTATCTTGCTTAGGCATTGGTAACATATGTTTGTGTCGTGTTGCACTATACCAGTGATAAGGAACATCTGTGCTCTTCGTTCACACTGTTAATGGGAGTTTTCAATGTATTATTCAAATATAAAATAACCTTATCACTTCAAAGTTCTAGATCTTTGTTTTTCCTTTTCTCAGCTAGATAATTTTCTTCTTGACAGTCTTCTTGTACAAATTGTGAAAGAAGGAAAATGGCCATAACTGTGATAATTTACTAATTAGGGAAATTTACTTGTTTGTTTAGCCAGGCAAGGGTGGGAGACAGAGCAAAAAGAGGTAGAAAAGCTGTCAAATTTACAGAAATAATCACTTTCTGGGTCTACAGGCCAAGATTTTGAAGGGATATATGATTCTATGTATTGCCAGTCTAGGTGCCAAACTTGAAAAAGCATACTTTTACTATCCTAAAGCATTTTGCAATAGGTACCCTGTAATCAGGCCATATTCAGACTTAAAACCATTGTCATAAATTGAAATGTTTTAGTATTTAAAGTACTTTTTTTAGTATTTAAAATACTTGAAAGTGCAAAATAAATTATTCAGACTCCTTGCATTTATAAATAGAAACTTGTTGCTTTCCATTTTAATCAAGGTTTTAATTTTAAAATATTTTGAAATGCTGTAATTAGGAAAATTTTATTTTGGACTAATGCGTAGTGACTGGACTGTATTTCTGTCATTGATTTACTGTATTTGTTTCTGAAATCATCCTGAAAGAAACACTGTTTTAAAACAGGCCTTGTGATTCTGGCTTCATTTTTATAGCAGTGTGAAGAGTAGGTTTTCCTGAGCTGGTTTGTGCCTGCATAAGCTGCTAGGAGTAGTAGTGTATGACTACATGTGGTTAGTGACATTTGAATAGTAACCACAAAGTACAAAATGCTCAGTTTTGAAATGAACTTTCAATGCAAAAGGCAGGGCTTTTTAACTTTCTAGTCTCTAAAGTCTGTGTACCAGAGCTGAGTTTGAAAACACCTTGAGATTTAATTGTGCATTTTTCAGTGAAATAACAGTAGTTTATTAATTCTAAAACCTGACATGATGCATATACATCTTAATGCATTATAGTAATTATTTTAGTTTATGTGATTTTTATGCAGTAATTAAGTTTTGACATTTCTAGAGTTAATCTCCTTTATGATATATATACACTCCTTTATGTTATTTACTAATCTTATTTAAAAAGGGAACATTACATATTGAATAATGTACCTCAATTTTATTGTAATGATTTTACTGGTTACCAGGTGGGGTGGCAGTTGAAAAATTTGGTGAATGCACTACGAGAGGATCCGAGTGGTGTTATCTTAACTTTGAAAAAGCGACCTCAGAGCATGCTTACCTCAGCACCAGCTTTACTGAAAAATATGAGATGGAAGCCCCTTGCTCTGCAGGTAATGAAGCTTAATCATAAGTCATACACCATCATTTTAACTACAGATTATCTCAATGATGCTTTATTGTGCTTCATCCTCAGCAGCATATAGATTTACTCTTGTATACTTTGAAAAATTGTTTCTGAAATTATTTCTATGCGATTTGTTCTCATAGGCTTAATTGAAATTAAACCTGTTAGAACTTTTCAAAGTTAAAAAATAACCATCCCAGTGTTCTACAATGCAGAAAAGTAGATAATCTTTTCTAGCTAAGGAGAGACAAACAATACTTCACAAATGATAAATTTTAGTTTGATTTCTTGTGAAGATCTCAGTACAGCATAACCTCAGAAAAGAGGGGATAAAAATGTTTGAGTTCTCACTGATGGAGTTATAGGAAAATTTATAAGGTGATTGTATTCAATAAATCACTTGACAATCAAAATTTCCTCATGTAAACAAAGCTGTATTTATGTCAGAGTTGTGTTTGAGACCGAAGGCTTGCATGTAAGGAGGCATAGCACAGGATATCTGGCTGGGCACATAATTTTAGTAAATCTGCAACATGCTGAAAGCTGCGGAAGAATTTCATTAAAGCTTTCATGTTTAACTCTAGGATAAAATGTCCCTGTGATTGATTACTCTAGGAAATAAAAGCTATGTTCAGACTGATGAAGGCATGTAACTAACTGATGCAACCAACAAATAATCCTTTTTTCCATTCAGTTCAAACAGAATACTCTTTAGAAATTTATTTTGTTTGCATAAAGAGTGCATTCTTTGGGACATTTTTGTAACCACACTAAAAGTTCTAATTAAAAATTAAGTACATATGAAAGAGAAAAGACGTCTGCAAAGTTTGAACAATAGGAAAATGAGATATGGAAATGCCCCTGCCATTATCTGTGGTCTTATGCCATTTGAAATATTAGGAGATACATTAAAAACTAATGCCATGAAGAACTTCTTTCAAGTGTGTGTGTGTATATATATATATATATATGTGTGTGTGTGTGTGTGTATAAATATTTATATAATGGTGAAATGTATTAGAGTCTTTGAAACTAAGATTTTAAATAATTGAGGATTTTGGCCTTTCAGATATAAACAGCTGAATGCACATGTGACAAAAACTTTCAACCAGAAATTAGTATCTGGAGATAAAAGTGCAAATCTGGATGCATGAAATGAGTGTATGAATGTCTGTACTTGAAGGCTGTTTCCATAGCTTTAGTGAGAATATAAATACAAATTTGAAATTCACATCATTGCTTTAAATGGAGTCAGATATTTTCAGTCTAAATCCTGAGTATGGGTGAGTTTGGTATTTCTTCAGGTTAATTGGACCAGGCTCCTAAATACTCCATTTTGCTTCACTTTATCATTTATTACCAGAATAATTACACTGCAGACCCCACATCGAAAGTTTCTGACAGGTACTTGGGTCTTACTCAACTGATCTAACTTTAGATCTGCTATGTAAATATGTACATGTCATTCAGGTTTCTCATTTAAACTCCCTTTGGCCAAGAGATGTGCATTAGTAATTACTGATCCATTCATCTTGGCCTGTTTTTGACTGATCTGCCTTTAGGACACAGTGAATTTGCCCCTGCACATGCCTCTTTCTCTGCATTTGATGATAAAGGGAATCTGGACAGCTGCTTTGAATGTGGATTTTCTTTACTGGTTGACATTGACCCTAGATGGTGATTTTCTGTAATGTTACAGATTTGGGGAATGGGGGGCAATGGGAGTATTGGGGTGGGAAGATCAGTTCTTGCTGTTAGCATGAAAAATATTAATATTTTCAAGGCTAAATAGAGCACAAATAGAGATACTGTTAAACATTGCAGATAGAGTTCTGGTATCATGATGATATTCTGATTTTATCAAACATGACACCAGGAAAAGGCCCGAACCTCATTCAGCACTTGTGTGCAGTGGGCATATGTGTGTCTGTTTTAATTTATAATTTTAGTGTGAGAAACAACAGTTTCCTTAAGTAGGCGGAGTGTGGACAAAGCTCCAGGGTAAAGTGCAAACTTCAGAAGATGCATAATGTGGAAATTTCTGTTGTTGATTTATGCAGATCAGAGTTGAACAGATGTTGAAGTCAGCTGATATTGAAGTTCAACTGTAGCCTAAGTGTGATATCAGTACTGTATATTTTAGCAATAACAAGCATCAAAAGAAGTCCGAGTGCAGTGTAAATTTATAGCTGTTAAAATATGAAGAAATTATATTTAACTAATTGCCTGGGAAAAAAAAATTCTTCTGAAAAACTCTTAAGTGTAACAATTGAAATTTGATGCTATGGCAGTTCTGAAATTTTTTATGTTCCTGATTCACATAAAGGAGCTGTTCTTTAATAAAGCTTGGGATGTAATGTGAGAGGAGAGGAAGGAAAGTGATAGCAAATACCAGAAAAACGTAAAGGAAAGCATTGCTTAACATCAACTTTGCAAGCAGGGGAGGTTATGCTAACTTGTTTTCCCGTATCAGGATGTCTTGAAATGTTTGAGAATGTTACACATGTGCTGTCATCCCAGAGTTAAGTTAATTGAACTAAATGTATTATTCAGCAGACACAAGCTATAAGGAAATTGTGACTTAGTAATAATTCTGTTGAAGTGCAAAATATTCAAAAGATAATAGAGTGAGATATAGATTATAGAGTGAAATTCTGAAAAAATGGGAAATAGCATCAGCAAAAAAAAACTGCTGTGGTCTTTTTGTGTCTGCAAATAGAGTGAACACAGGAAAAATGTGGTGTCACAGCCTAATCATATTGTTATGAATGAGGGTGGAAGGTGGAAGTGTGCCCTAATGTAAGGAGGATGACACAAAATCAGACTGGATTTTTTTGTATGCATCCCACCAATCAATACATTTAATAGCTTATGCCATAGGTGTAGAAGGTAAATTTTTCAGTGTATTAAATTAGAAGACTCATTTACATTAAAATTTACAATGTAATGTTTTAATTGTGAACCTCTGAAACTTAATTTTAGCTTAAAGTGAATAATGTGGAGGCATTGTTGGTAAATGACATTCAGCTTGTTCAGTCTGCAGTTGCGTTTAAGAACATGAAGTTTACCATTTGCAGCTGCATGACAAACTAAGCTTAATGGAGAGATAACAAATATCCCTGTGAGCTGGGAAAGTGCTCAATGAGTGTCCCAGCTCAGGCAGTGTGCAGGTACCACCAGTGCATCGGGCTGGTTTGTGCGTGGGTGACAGGGTGTCCTACGAGTTAAATTATAAACTGATAATGAAATGTTTGAGAGCTTTCTGCCCACTGTTAATGATCTAGGTTAGCCATATGCCAGCCAAACATTCACAGTCTCCAAGTGTGGAAAATGCTTTTAGATCATTCAGATGTTAACTGGTTTTTAATTGGCATAAATGCTTCTTAGAATTTTTAGCTGTTTACTTTGAACAGCTCTGCCTTTGCATTGCAGTCTTGCCATGAACTAGGAGTTAAATTGAGGCTACATAATTATTGATTAATTCTTAATTCTTGGTGAAGTTTTTTTTCCTTTGTAGCAGAAACACTTATATTTATTCTTTTCATAAATTTTCTTATCCTTAGAATAAATATGAAAGGTTAGGAGAGAGATAGAAAGAAGTAGGAGAGAGATAGAAAGAAGAAGAAGAATTATGCATCTAATGTAGCCATCCTGAAACTGAATGGTTTGATGTGCAGTAAAATAATACAATTAGCCTTTGGCTATACCATGCACCATTACATAATGAGTTTGTATTTACAAGCGCACTAATTCCAGCTCTAAGGTCAATCAGTACAGAAAAAAACCCTCCTTTTTTTTCCCCCCTTGTGTCCTGATTAAAGAAAGTGCTGTTTGGTTGATTGGGGATTTTTTTTTGTGTTTTCAGTGAGTTGATTGTCTGTTTTAATATCCATCAGTATCCAACCTCTTACTGGTAATCAAGGTTCTCCCATGATGCATTTTAGAATCATGTCCAAATTTGCGAAGTCAAGGGATTTTTCAGCCTGTGTTGTTTGTTACTGTTTTTTCAACAGTTGAATTAGACAGTTGTGGCCTTGGGGTATTTAGTTGTTGCCTTTCGCATATTTGAAAGTATTTATTAATATGGTATTGTACCATAAATGGTAAGGTGTTATGCCTGCAAGACAAACCTTACTAAATTTTCTGTTCAGTTAACTTTTTTTGATAGGCTGATCCATTGTGTGAGAACCTAGAATGATATTGCAGTTTGCAATATTTGTATTTCTGACTGCTACTGAATATGGTGAACAAACCAATTAACCCTTATTTTTTTTTCATTTTCCTTGTTTGATATAGAGGTGATTTTATCTTTGAACTCTCTAAATTTTTGTCTAGTTCAAAACCTAACCAAAATAAATTTCCTCTGCTCTAGATTGTCTGTTTTATTTCTCCTTTCCAATTTGTGTTGTTCTGGGGAGGTTTCAAAGGAAGGCTCCAAGTGCTGTTGGAATAAAGGTGGAAAGTTCAATAGAGAAGATTCTCAGAGCATAAGAAATTTTGTGTAAGTTGCTGGCGGAACACTAGCAAGAACCTAGCTGCAAAGTCCTCCTTTGTCTTCTGGAAAAGTCTTTGTTAATTACTCAAAAGAAAATGGACTTTATTACAGCGTGGAAGTCTCTTCATCCAGTTCTTTTTCAATACAGAAAAAGAGTGCCAGAGCAACCTGTGCCATGCTCCAGTTAATGTGGAATGCACCTGCTGGTGTCAGGGAGAAGGCTCTTCCTCCTGCCCTGAGGATGGGGCAGGTCCAGCTGCCTGCCATATCTGCTGTGTTGACTTGGAAAAAAATCTTCTGAGCCCTCCTTCACCAAGCCTTTTTAAATGTCACCTTCTGTATATCTTTATAGTTTGCTGTACTGTTTTGTATTTGATTAAATTGTACTGTTTTAAAAGCCACCAGCAGCTCAGTATCTGTAGTTTTTCTAACAGAGTTTGTTTTGGATTAGATGTGCATCATATTTCCACTGTTACACATTGAGCTTTTCATTTTCCTAAGAAGCAAAGGCAACAATAAGAAGCCCTTTGTTTGAAAGAAAATGATGCTTTTATTATTTTTATTCATTATATTTTCTTATTTGATTATATTGCCTCCTTCATTCATCTAGACACAATGCTATACTGTTTTCATCATTTATGACTAGAACTAATGATCCTATCCTTTTTAATTATTAAATTTGAATAAAACACTCAATTGTTTGTTTTTAAATTACTTAGTTGTCTTTTAACTGCATGGGAACTGGGCATTCTTTGTAGCACTGTTAAAATGAACTCTGAATTAGTTACAGTGTCTCATTATTTCATGTCATGATTGTAATTATAAAAAAATTATTGGAAACATTTTGTTCAATGTATTGTTGTAATTTTGATTCAATTTGAAAAATATATTGGTAGTAAAATCTGCTTATTGATGCAAATACTGTAGAAAGATAATGAAATCCAAAATTTTGTATTAGCTTTGCTTATCTTTTGAAAAATTGTATGTCTTTTTTTTTGGAGCAATGTTTCTCAGACTTCTATTGCAGCTTCCAAGGGTGTTAATGAAAGGTTCAAAGAGTTTTGACATTTAAACATTTAAAATAATTTTAGATAGTGTATATTACATATTGATTACATCCATTGTTAGATAGAAAAATCAAAAAGAATATGCTGATTCACTGTGACACCCTCCCAGTTTCTTCAGGACTGGGAGTGCAAAAAGCTGCAATGGGTCCTGTTGGCAAGAGGGGAGGTGGGGGCCACAGGGCAGAGCCAAACGGGCAGATCAGCTGCTGAAGGGAGGGGACCTGGCTGCTGCCAGTCAGTGCTGACAGGGATTTCCTTTTTCCCAGCTGCTGTGAGTAAAGACTGTTGCTTTCCTGTTCTGCAGCCAAGCAGCAGTTTTGGGAAGGTTCTGCAAAGACTAATGAACCTGAAGGGAGGGTGGTGCATTCAAAATGTTTGAGAAATAGTACTCCAAAATATATTGAATTATAGCTTTTGTGTCTGTCATTGTGGATTAAGATTGATGCAGGGTCATTTGTGTGACATTTTTAGGTTGTTCCAGTTTTAATATGTAACTTCCAAACTTTCTCTGTCAGACTTTTCCCATGGGCTAAGTATTCAATTCTTTAGACCTGAAAATGTTTTAGTTTTATTGCTGCTTCAGCAATCTCACTTGCCCTGGCCAGCCTGCCAGAAGGAACTGCAGCAGGAGAATCTCTACTCCTTGTCAGAGAATTAAATCAGTGATACCACTGATCTCCAAGGCATCCACTTGAGAAATACTTGACTGGAGTTGCCTGTGGTTTTGTGTCCAAGGAGCCTGCATGTGGCCCTCTGGGTGGCTGCCCCTGAAGCAGAGAGCTGCATGAACTGGTTGCTTGCATGTGACCAGATTGACTTGAGCAGTTGAGGTCTCTAAATTCCTATGCAAAATGCTCTGTACATGTACCATACATTTAGGCCATGTTCTGAAGGCTTTCTTTTCAACCAGAGGGGTCTGAAGACGTTTTCATTCTGTACATAAAAATGAAACCTGAACTTTTACAGGACAAGGTGGTAGTTACAGCAAGGCTCTCAGTGTGTTGAGCTACTACCGGGAGAGACTATTTGTATGTTTTTACCATGTAAAAATTCTTACTAACCTACTGATTTACTGACATAATCATGATAAATGCTGGGGGTTTTAAATTGGGATTTTGCTTTTTTCTATTTGGACAATTTTTCTGTTTGTTTGGAAATAAGCAGAGTTGAGGTTGGCAATGCAAAAGCAATATTGAAAATAAATGAGACATCCTAGTATGTTTTGGGACAATCCTACAGGATTGTAGCTCCACATGGATTGGATTGGATTGTGATTTCTGTCCCCTTGGGAGCTCCAGGTGCCCTGGGACAGTGAATTTGCTTTGCCATCCTGTGAGGTACCACAGTCGTTCAGTGTCCACAGTTACACTGTGTCTTCACCTCTGACAGTGTCTGACAGGGAACCACTGCCCTTCAGTAAGTTGGATAGCTCGTGGCTTTCTGGGTTAAACTGAATACCATTTCTTCCTATTGCACTCACTGTTTCAACCACCTTCCTGTGCTAAAAGATAAACCAAAATACGCATTTGTCAAAGATGTCTAAACCCAGACTGATTTCCAGGATCAGCCAGCAATTTGCCTGGAGGACAAACTGACGTGTATGTCAGGGCTGTGTGTTGTACCAAACAGATTCCTCAGACTTCAGGTTTATTTTTTTTTTTCTTTTTCCAGAAGTTAGGACAATATCATTAGAATTTATATAGTTGCAGCCAGGTATTCTAGGCTGTAACACAAGGAAAATTCTTTCTCTATGTTCTCTAGCCCTGCAGCAGCTTGTCAGGATCACCAGAGGCACATCAAACTCTTGTAAGTCCAGAACACTTTCATGCTTGAGCATTATTTTCCCTATGTAAGATAAACCATAAGCTCACTGCTTATGGTTTGACTGACTTTGGTTTCATTGACTGCCATAATTCTGGTCTCCAAGTCCCCCTCTCCTCTTACCTCCCTTTTCATGCAGGTAAGGTAAAGGCTTGACTACTTCCTCTAAATGGAGAAGAGCAAACCCGTCTACGCAGTTTGTCTTCCTCTCAGTGCTTCTGCTGGTATGAGCCATGAGCAAACAGCTTGGGCTTAACAAGTGTAAACAGGATCTAGGTCACAAAATCCTCTTGGCTTACAATGAAAAATAATTCAATGGGCCACTCAGCAAGCCACGAAGTGTTCTTGTTAGAGAAGTGCAGGGTATCAGAAAGGTAGCAGACACTGTTGTATTAGTGGTTCAAAAACATCTGTGGCTACAGTGTCACAGATGAAAATATAAAGGATAAGATTTTTGTTTCTCTGAAAGAGAGAGGGAGGATGTTTAGGATGTTTTTTATTGTTTTGGGGTTTTTGACCTGTTCTTGCCACCAATTTTATTCTTATTTTTGTAATTTGTCTTGTTTTTAGTGGTTGTAAAGTCTTTTACCTGTCTGGTTTTTGTGTGTGTCTTTCTCCCTTTCTTTCTGTAAGTACTGGCAGTCTTTCTTTGGCCTGGCTGTAGGATACTCACATTAACTCTAATGAGCAACAGAAGAGTTAAGCAGTATCACTGTTTATAGGAGACAGATTTTGAACATTCAAAACCAGAAAACTTCTGTCAATTTATAGCTGTCGCTCTAAAGGTGGACTTGCAAAGTTTTAACAAGAAAATTTTAAGCATGTATTTTATGTTGTTAGGGCTACATAGCACCTAACACAGCTCTGTTCCAAAACAAGGCAGTAACTGGCTAAAGGATGAGGTTTCCTAAATGATATTTGTTGTTCCTACGTACAGATTGTAAAAAAGTGGCACAGTGGTGGGGCCTTGGTTTGATAGGCATAGATTTGTATCTCTTATCACCAGCTGATGAAAGGCCAACATTCTGGCAATGATCCGGCTTTAGACTTTTTGGGTTTTCTGCTACAATGTCAAGATTAATATCTAGAAAATGAGAATTTATTATTCTGTACAGGAACGCCCTTTTGCTCTGTTATAAAGTATTGGTAACAGTGGTGAGAGAAGGACCTTTCTATGCACCCATTCAGTCCACATTTAGAGCTTCTCTGCCATCAATACAGTGTGAAATGTTTGTGTCTTTAAGTAGTTACTAAGGTCATAAATTTTAGGTATAGTGAATTCTCTTCAATCCTAGCACTTCTTTCTTCAAGGAGTAAACTTCCAAAAAGATGGAGGAGAAAAAACTCTTTCAAAGCAGAACTCAGTATATTTTAATATTGGATTCTTTTTCTGGTATATGAAGATACTCTTGAACTTGCTGTTCTGCTCTTTCTTTTTCTTCTGACTGAGTTTAGCTATCACACAAACCAAGCCACACAAGGCTTTTGTTTATAGACAGATGTGTTATTAAGTAGACTAAACAAAGTTTTCGTCTCATTTGATTTTTCTGCATCTGTGTAGAGACTTAGAAAATCTTGTGAAAAAATGTGATTAAGAGAAGGATACTGTATGGACTAGAATGATAGCTAGAATGCATTATTATTTTGAAAGGAAGGTACAGTTTATTTACCTGTGAGTAAATGTTATTTTGTGAGGAGTGTACCCAGGAGAATGAATAATAATAATAATAATAATCTCCAGTTGATTCTTTCATAGCGTGTGTGCTCTGAGGATGCAGCACCTGATTTAACAGCATCTGCAGGCATAAGCTGAGGCTTTTACAGTTAATTCTTAAGCTGTAGAGCAGATGGAAGGACTTGACATTCAATTTAATACCTACTTATGCACCTTTTGCTGTAAACACTAGACCTTTTCTTTACAATGTTAGTTTATTTAAGGAATTGACTGGATTCTGTTTGTTATTTACTAATTAAGCCTTCACCAGTAGCTCATGTGATCACTGATTATGGGCATTGGCAATAAACTTGCTGTTCTAAAGAGAAAAAGATGCAATCAGAGGAGTCAATTTTATAAGCACAATACATGTCCATTTGTAGATCTGTCCTCTTAGCATGAGTGGGTTTTAATCAGTTTAAAATCACTCAGAATGTTAGAACTGCTAACTATTTCTTTAGACTTCTGAACTAATTCTGGTTTTGGCTTTTACAAATAAAAATGTGTAATATATAAGGATAATCCTGATTATTTCTCTTTCTCTTTTGAACCAGCCTCTTATTCCTAGAAGCCCTACAAGCAGTGTTGCTACTCCATCCAGCACTATCAGCACACCTACAAAAAGAGACAGCTCTGCCCTTCAAGATCTCTACATACCTCCTCCTCCAACAGAACCTTATGTTCCAAGGTAAAAAAGACCATTTCTCAGCACAATTGGATTAAAAATGTTTGTGAAGTAACTGACCATTCCATTCATACCTATTTATTAGTCTTCCCTGTAGATAATACTGTATTTTGCAGGTAAACTGGTTATTAAGGGTAGATGTGTTGAATCAGACACAGAATATTCTGAATCAGTATCTTGTCTGCAAAAAGTAGCCTTCAGAAAAGAAGGTCCAGTACACTATTTTCTCATATATGGGGTCATCAATTGGCTGCAACAGTCTCATTCAGAAGAGCAAAATTTACCTGAAACCCTGGATGTGTAACTAGGAAAGGAGCTCATATTTGTCCCCTTGCCCAATAATGATAATGCAGCAAGAGTCTGAGTTAAATGAAAGAAACTTTTCAACTCCAAGAACAGAACTGTTCAGTCCTGCCATAGTGTTTTCTTTCTCTGATATTTGAGAATTTTCAGATTTGTGTTTTAGTGTGGCCACTCAGCCAGACTGTGCAGTAACCTTGCTGTTCCCTGTCAGTACAGCTGATACTCTGACCTGCCACCTGGAACAGCATTTTAATCTCTCCCAGGCCTCTGGACTTGCTGAGCCAGAAGAGCAGCAGATCCTCCTTGCAAATTCATTAGCCTACCTTTACATAACCACAAATGATTCAGTATAATTCCATAATGTACACAGATTCCTGAATTCCTGAAACTCTGAGAGAATTATGGCCTACAAATAGTGCAAAAAATGGCTGCCCAGAGTTTTAGGATTGTCTTTAAGAGGAATCAGAATTCCTAAAGCTTCCATAATCCTAGACACAGGTATCATATGTCCAGTTAATGTATTTTTAAATTAATTGTTGCTTTTCTTTTAGTTACCTTTCTTGGAAAGGTTATAAGGGCAGCATGTTCTTTCTTGCACTTCAGTGTCTTGTACCTGAGTTTTTCTTACACTTTCTTATCTGCAACTCCTCTAGCCAGTTGATAAGATGACCTGATACTGACAGGACTTTCCAGGGGCTTGTCCAAGAGTGAGGTATATGGCAATTTAAATTGCCTCCTGGGGGGGAGGAGTTGACATTCTATGATAAATTATTACTTTTCAGATATATGAAAAACCTTGCAGGGCACAAGTGTGATTTTGGCTTCATGAGGATGTCAGAAGCCTTTTGTGAAGCCTTAAGCTGTGCCCCATGTTCCTTCCATGTACATGGCTTGGTTTCTGTTTCTCAGGGAAAAAAATAATTATTTCAAATGTGGCATGTATAACCCAGTTGAACTCACCATACTTTAGTTTACTATAACTATTTTTTTTCTTTAGATTAAATGAGAACATTCTTAGTCATAACACTTGAATTGTGCACAGTAATTGAATACATATTTTACCTCCCTGATAACAATTCTTTGTTATGCTCACATAAATATTTTAAGGGCATGGTTTTCAGAAAATTTACAGAAAAGAACCAAGTATTTAATTCCAATCCAAAAACATAAAAAAAGTTGGGGGGGAAGACAAACCCATCCAAAGAGTAGTCTTAGGTGTGTTTCTCTTTGAATGCAGTAGTCATTTGCTAAAAACCTAGTGCTCCTGAAACTGATTATGTTTACCATCACAATATTTTTATTTGATAAGAAGTGCATCCTCATTTTTAAATTATTTTTGCTAAACATTCACTACTCTTCAGTTTTTGAGTTCTGCTGTACAAATTGAGAACTTCCAAATGAATTGTGATTATTTTTAATAACATCTCTTAAATCATGATGATAATGCAGTAGTTTGGACCAATTCAGATTAAATCTTATAATACATATTAGTACAAGCTGTAATCTTGTTGAGAGATTAGGCTTGGTACATTTGAATTTTTTCATCAGCTTAATCCAAATGGACAGTTCTTGAGTTCACCTGTCTCATAGGGTGCAGTGTTTCTGAGTAATTTGTTAGGGCATTTCATCAGATTTTTTGCCCATGATTAACTATATTAAATCATGTGTGTATTTTGGGTATTATCAAACTGCTCAACATCTGTTTCTCAGCTTGTTGTTGCCATTCCAAAGGAAGAAAAGCAAACAATCAAGCCTCCTTTTGTTCCTAGAATAGAGGAAAAGACTTGATATTTTGATGTAAATTGTAAAACCCAAAGGCTGGGTGATGATACCCACAGACAGTACAGCTGCTGACATATCCTCTCATGGATGCCATGACAAAAAGGGACCAACACTTGCCATGTGCTGGTTGTGTGTTAGTGCCTGCTCATATTTATCAAGTACCTTTGGGGATGGGAACTGGAGCCCTCATCTCTAGAGGGCTGTGGCAAAGGGTGGCTCTGTATTAACGCCATGCTTGCAGTAAAGATCCCTCTAGGTCAGGCTGCACTGCCTTCTTTGGGCCAGCCCTGATGGTGGTTGCAGCATCAATCAGCATCTGGCTGGGTTATGTCAGTGTCCATCCTGCTACCTGCTGGGGTGCCCAGCTCTGTCAGCACAGAAGGGCTCTCTGTGGCTGGAGGAGAGCCCACAGCCCTGTTGGGGCTGCACCAGCCTCCTCCCCTAAGCCAACACCATGCCTGCTCTGGGAAAGCAGCTTGGCCAAAGTGAGTGTAGTGACCAGTGGGGGTTTGTGATGCTGCACTGTCACACCGAGGCAGGATGGCCTTTTCTCATCCTTCATGGCTGCCTGGGTGCCATGAGGAGGCTTTGCCTGGTCCTCAGATGGAGTCTCAAGATGCCAGGTGAAGTAGGGGTCAGCATGGTGGCCAGCTTGGAACTCACATGGAGGTTCACAGTAGCTGAAGGACTCCAACAAGAGCATATGGCCCAGCTTGTCTTTTGATTACCTCTTGAATACGGACTTCTCTCTTGACCACCTTTATTGTGCTGCCCAGAAACGGCTGTCTGATCAGGTCTTTTGCAGCCATCTCCAGGCAGTTGTAGCAGCACATTTACTAGATAAGTCCTCATTCATCTAGTGCAAGAAAGGACTCCTAACCCAGCACTGCTTGCTCTCTTGTTTGATGCCTTTGACTAGTTTCCATTTTCAAAGAGTGGGGCACGGGTGGAGGAAAGCAAAAAGATAATGGGGATCTGACACAAAGTGCAGAGTGAGCACTGTCCTGGGGTAGCAGCTGATAAGCAGGTGCTGCACACTGTATGTGAAACTGCGTGGATGTGCCTATACAACTTCTAGACCTGAAATGATTGTGCAAAACTATGTCAGGTGTCTGTACATCTTCTGTGCCTGGTTCATCTTGATCTGGGATAAAGTGTGAGGAACCAGACTGAGTTTGCTGATGCTTACCACGTAGACATGTCTTAAAAGTATGCGAAGTAAGGCCAACATTTCTCCTCTGCCCTAAATCCCAAAGTGCTAGGTAGATTCCAGAAAAAAACAAGAAAAATTAAAAGAGTAATGGCACATCAATTTTATTTCTGTAATAATTTTCAAGAGAAATCCATGAGATGGATAAATCAGTAACAAGCAGAAATGTGTGAGGTAGCTGGCATATAAATGCATATATGCTGTGTGCTCCTGATGTGGGGTGGATTTAATCTGTTTCAGCATATAAAATATTGGCATAGGCCCATGTTTATTGCAATGTTCGCAGTATAAAAAATTCAGTGTCTTATCTCAATATATTAAAAACTTTTCTTTTTAACTGCAGGGATGAAAAGGGAAATCTCCCCTGTGATGATGTTGGCAGACATATAGTGGGCAAACCGGTTCATACAGGATCTGAATCTCCAAACTCATTTCTGGACCAAGAATATCGGAAACGCTTCAACGTGGTTGAGGAAGATGCAGTTTTGTACTGCTATGAGTATGAGAAGGGAAGAACAAGTGGTCCTGGAAGGAGAGAGAGCACACCAACATATGGTACAGCATTGATCTCATAAAGATAATCACCATTTGTTGATTTTAGGATTTTCATGCATCTGCTTTTGTTTTTAACCATGAAAATACTTCTGGTGGCCATTGATTTTGCTGAGAATTAAATACTACTTTAGTATAATTTCAGCCAAAGAGCTTATTCTGTTATAGGAAAGAAAAATATTTACTATGATAGGTAAGTCCAGTTTAAAATTGATGGGATTTCTGTACATATATTTTTGCTATCAGCTTAGTTTTCCAGACTATGTTTCAGTATGATTTTATTGAAAAAACATATATCAGAAGCTCATATTTTTTTACTAAAAATTCAGAATGGAGTTTCTCTCATTGGAAGGGCAAGATTTGAATAAGCTTCAGAATTCAGCTTTGGAAAATTTTTCTTAGGTGTAACAACAATCAAATCCCTTCAGATTTACCAAGAGGTGACTTGCTGCTTTCATGCTGCACTGCTCTCTAAAACTCTATAATACTTTAGTCCCAGAATTGAAGTATGACTGATGACAGTGGTCTTTTTTTGGTAATACTGTATTAACCTCCTGTAACTTCCTATATTACAAGTGGTGGCTTTTTACATATAGCAGTTCCTCATTATTTGAGACCATAGGTTGTTACAAAAGTAACTTTGCATGTGAGCACACATGTGTATTTGTGCTACATCCACATCTTGGGTTTTGGCTTATTTTGGATGAGAATTCAGGAACAATTTCTGGTGAGAGTTCTGATGCTCAAACCCTTCTACTCCAACTTATTTTACCCTTGAAACTGTTGGAACTCTACCTAGTGTGGTAACTGGTTTAGCTTTGGACTAGGAGACCTGGTTTTCTGTTGCCAACTATAAAATTGTACAGACATAGAGTTGGTAGGCTGTGGAAGAAAATGAATAGGATATCTCATGTTTAAAAAAGTTATTTTGACTGCTGTAGTATTAGCTGAGCACACACTTGAACATTTTTTCAACCTACCTGCTGTGTTACTTCAGCTTTAAAAGTGAGCATAAGCTGTATGTTAGTTATTGTAACAATCCTGTCATCATATCCCTTTGTGAAGAAAATAGATGTAAATTATGAGGAAGCATAGATTTAGTACATCATGCAGCCATTCCCCAGAATCACTTGGGGACCTTGATATAAATTGAACTTGAGCTGTGTAAAGTATCTTTAGGACCTGGAGCAACATGCTTGCACAACATGAAAGGTTGCATGTTCACAAAATGCACTCTTTCTACACAAGTACATTATCCTGCTGAAAAATCTTCAGTATCCTTTTGATTTCAAAGTGTTTTCAAGTGTTTTCTAACCATGCCCATTCTGTGCAAAATAACTAAGTTTTGAAAATGGATACATCAATTTTATTACTCCAGTATTTCAAATATTACAATTGGTGGCTGCAGTCAGTTCCATTAACAGAGATGTACTCACTGTTCCAGACATTAAATTTTAATGCTGGTGGTTGAGAGGGAAGAACACATTTCTTCTTCAAGGACTGCTGAATCTATTATTTTGTTATAGGATAGCTTTTTCTGCCTTTTTTTTTTCTGTTAGCGGAAAGGGTCATAAAGACATGGATCAAAGACTCCACTGAAAATCAGTCATTATTTAACACGTTTGTTTTACAGTCTTTCACTTTTGATCTCACTTTTTAAATGAATTCAATTCCATTTTTAATGAATTGTCAAATCCATTTTCATTTAAGTGTATTTTCTAAAAATATTACCATTTCAGCATTAAATTCTAAAATTTCCCACATGCATTTGTTAGCCTAAGGTTTGTGGGTAGGCATGGCCTTAGGGTTTCACAGAAATCTGGAAAATGACAATAACACTCTTCTGGCTTATGGTCACCCATTAAAGAAGGTCAGAGAGAGTTCCCAGGCCTAGAGAAATAATTATTTTCAACATGTACTTACCATTAATCTTGTGATGTGTCAACTTTTTTACAAAAATTTTCTCAGTTCTCCTTCATGAGAGGTTAATAAGGCCCTTAGTAATTTCTTTACTGGAATATTTTGATATTTTTTGACAATGTTAACAAAGATATTTCTCTTTGTTGCTCTTACTGGCTTTGAGGTCTTCCATAGTTGCTGCTAATTTGCCTTGGAAAGCTTCTGTCCACATGCAAGATGAAAATTTTCCTAAGTGTCCTTTTGATGGAAAAGAGATTAGGGAATCCATAGGGGTGTAAAACCAAGGTTGTTAGGAGAGGAAACAGACAAATGAAACTTGAATTTAAGGAAAGAAACAAATTTGATCATTGCAGTTTTAATGCCAGATACAAAAGCAGGTGCTTTGAACAGCTGAAGGTTTTGCTGAAAATTTGTTGTTACTTTTAATAAGAGATTTAAACAATCAATTTTGTAGCTTTTCTATTTTATTAAGTGTGCAGTTAATAAGATACTATGTGTTTAGCCTCACAAAGAAAAGAAAGTTTTATTTCTAGAAAAAGAAACTGTTGAGAGCTGTTTTTGATCAAGTAAACATGAGCCGAATGCATTCCCCACTCAGGAAATGACTGTGTGCACTAAATCTCACCAGCTTCAATCAGACTTAAATATGTGTCCCTAAATAGTAAAATTAATAATAAGAGAAAATTATGATTTTCCTGAGTAGTGAAGTATTTGTAACCTGATCCTGTGGTCTGAACAGAATGTACAACTTTTTTTGTCAATATTTTTTTTAAGATGATAACAACTTTTATCATTATGCTGGCTGAATGGTGTTGGTGTGTTTTCCGTGGATACAGTACTACAGCAGGGAGATGGACATGTTTGAATATTTGTTTTCATTATAAACATGTATTTTTTTTTTCAGTGTATCTTGAATTTAACCTCAAAATGTGGAGTAAAATTTTAATGTAGGAATTTTCTACTAAAATAATTTACAGGACTTTTGAAGTTTTTACTTTAAGCTTTGCTACTTTTAAAATCAAACTATTTACTTGCTTTTTTGATTTGTGACTGGTAGATTGATTTAAAAAGAGCAAGGGGTGATCTTGTTGGGAAAACATTTTGTTTTCAGTCTGTCAGATAATATGCCATGTGCTATGCTTCTCTGTTTTGTTTCAATACACTGTTTAACTTGCTAAAGAATTCAGACCATTCTAAGACTATTCTAAGTGGCCCCACTAAGTTCCTTAGCACACTGATTTTACTGATTTCCAGCTATATATGTGAAGTCCCTAAACAGAAATCATAGTTTACAGCATTTTTTAAAATCAATTCAGCAGCTTCCAGTTAAAATTTAAAAGACAGAATAGTCTTCAGCTATTTTTGTTTTTTTTTTATTTTTAAATATATAAAATATATTAATTTTTATTGCTGTCTGAGATCAAAGTGAATTTAGCAATAATAATGTACTTTGCTTTCTGTGGATAAAATGCTACAAAAAAAATGACATGTAGAGGTTTTCTATTTCCTTTCTCAGTCACTGATGGATCTTGTAAGCCCACCAGCAAATATGCTATTTGTGAAGGTACTTCAGTGATATGCACAAGTTTCTGTTACCAACAATTCCCATGTGCTTTAAAACAGTTCTCCCATGTGTGTGCCAGGGGCTTCCAGAATAAGAAATAGATACTGCTCAGTGAAAGCTGAAGTAATTTGAATGTATTTTCAGTATCAGACGTCATTCCACTGATGACTTTGTAGGGCACTGGATTTATTTTCTAAACTTAAAAAAAATTCCATTAAATACTTAGCTGCTTCTTTTCTGTTAAAGAGAACAGAACTCCTGTCTTAACCTCTTGTTCAGAGGCAATGCTGGATCCTCTTTCATAAGCAACCCTGTAGAATTGCAGCTTAGCACATAATTTGTTCTTTCTTCTAAAGAATGTTGGGTTAATGCTGCCTTATGGTGCATGATCTCAATTTTTTCCTCTGTTTCCAGGGAAGCTGAGGCCTATTTCTATGCCAGTAGAATATAACTGGGTGGGAGATTATGAAGACCCCAATAAAATAAAAAGAGATACTAGGAGAGGTAAGTAATCTGAACACACATCTTATACAAGGCAAGGTTTTATCTTGCTTTAAGCTATATATTTCGGCATCATTTTGCTGCTTGCTTAGCTATATATGTTTGTGAACCTGTTTTGGTATTTTCTTTATTATATATGCTTAATTTTTTTGCAGAGTCTATTTTAGTATTGAGAAGTTGGTTGGAAAACATTCTAGACCAGAATGGGATTTACTTCAAAATCAAAGAGGATAAGTTTTTCTGGGTTGTGAGACTTGGATACATTACTCCACGTACAAAATTATGATAACAGCAACCTGTGAGATTGCTGTTATCAACCAAGAACAAGATGTTACAGCAATGATAGCTATTTCTGTAAAAATAACTAAATATTCAGTAGGGATCACAAAACGAAATACTTAGGAATTATTAGGAAAAGAATACAAGACCAAATTTAGAAGCATTCTTATGCTGCTGTGTCAGTTGTTGTCATGGTATGTGTGTGGAATTCCAGCCTCTTAATCTCTTAAGAAAAATACAGTTGAATTCAAGAAAGTTTAGGAGACAACAAAAATTAATCAGATGCCTGAATTGACTTCTGAACTGGGGCCAGTTACACAGACTGGCCATTCTCAGTTTGGGAGCAGGACATAATAAAATTTTATAAAAGCTTGCGTGGACTGAAGTAAGGAAATAGGTTTGTCAGTGTTTAATCTGAAACAAGAGCAAAGAGCTCAAATATCCCTATCCAGATGCTGGATAAAAAGAAAATGAGCTGGTGCAGTTCATGTTCAAGCTGAAGAACATCTTGCCACAGGAGGTTGTGGGTACTGGAAGTTCACATTAATGCAGGGAAAGAGAGACAATTTTGTGAAAAAGAAATCGGATGAGGTTTCCTAAATTGACAGACATTGCTTCTGGGTCAGCTGCAAATTGGTACATGCTGAAGAGTATTCAGGGAAAGTATGTATGATATGGTGAATGATCCCCAGTGAACATTCAGAGCAAATTAGTTTAAAATGTGTGGTGCCACTGACTTTTGTATTAATTATGACTCCTGGTTAAAAAAGTAGCAAAACCCACAAAATTATCATAGGTCCATCATTGCTCATTTTTTTTAAACTCCAAGACAAAATTTATTGATGTGCATCTTCTCTTATATTTTGTCCCCTTTATTTAAAACATACCAGAATAAGAGTCATGAATTTTCCCTACCAGAAGTTTTCTTTCTTATTATATCTGAACCAAAGAAGCATATGGGTTTTGTAAATTAATAGTCCCAAAGAGTTAAAATTGGCAGTAGATCTTAGCAAGAATATTGCATGTTCTGGAAGCAGGATTTACATGCGTGTAAAAGTTCACAATGATGTTTTGCATTACTTTCCTTTCAACAGAAAATTCATTGCTTCGCTATATGAGCAATGAGAAAATAGGTCAAGAAGATTACATGTTTCAAAGGAATAGCAAAAAGGATACTGGGAAAAAGTCCAAAAAGAAGGGAGACAAGAGTAGTAGTCCAAGTCATTACTCACTGTTGCCTAGTTTACAAATGGAGTCATTGAGGCAAGAAGTCATGGGCACACCTGGACCAGAAACTGCTATGTACCATGTAAGTAAAAATAATATTAACAAAAGTCATTGCTCTGTGCTTGTGGTAAGAGACAGTCTTGATTTAATAGTGTTCTTCAAACCTTCTCTGGACTGCTGCTGTTGCACTGATTTATATTCTTCAGACAATAACTAAGTCTCCAAGAAATATTTCAGAATTCTTGATTTTGCTGTTAAGATGAAGGATGGACAGCATTATTTTATTTCCTGTATTTGAAAATGGCACTTTTGAAATGCAGTGTGGTATCTCTGCCTTGACTGACTTGCTGCTGATGGAAAAGGAAGCAGCAGCAGTTTCCTGACTGGCTAGATACCTTCTTCCCAGCATCTCCATCACTGCAGTATGTTAAGTGTTGTCAGACAGCCCCTTTACTACAGGTACTTGGAAGGCCTGATAATGGCAGGAAAACTTGTGGGAGGTGTTTGTTTTCCTTTGAGGTAAGAGGAGCTCTAATGCATGTAACTGTTTTTAACATACAGCCCTCAGGAATGCAGGTATAAATGTGAAGGTAGCAGTTCTGCTGGATAGGATGCAAAAGTAAAATTGCAGTAACTTGCTTGTTTTTAAGTGTGTCCGAAAAATGGAGTTAGAAGATCACAGCATATTTAAAATAAGACATTCACCCCATAGCACTTTCCATGTATCAAGAGAATACTCATCTCTCAGTGACATTTGTTTCTCAGTATATGTTAAATTCCTGACACTATGCAGTAACAAAATCTTTTATTTTAGAGTGCCATCTGGTTTTTTTGCTTTGGTTCCCTCTGTAACATAGTAAGTCTAGTTTCCAAATTCTACAAAATTAACAATGCATACAGGAACTGGTGGATTCTCAAAGCTCTGGTTTGGAAGTTAATGAGCAACAGCAAGCATAGAATTGACAACAAGCATTTTTCATTTACTTTGGATATCCATCCACAAAACACTTGAAATGTTACCACCCCAAATTCCACCAGTATCAGCTAATCCTTCTTGTGCATCATTGCCATCTCTCTCTGTAATGCCGTTAAATCTTCAGCATCTATTTGAAAGTTTAGTTGGAGCTTATTACTTTATAAAAATAAATAAAGGTTATCCATTCTTTAGAATAAAAATCAGTGTTGATCTGCTAACTGGTTATGAAGCAAAATGCTTGAAGTAAACTGAAAAAGGAATCTTGGACTATTGATTTGGTTGTGGAGCAAAATGCTTGAAGTAAACAGAAAAAGGAATCTTGGACTATTGATTTGTCCAAGAAATGGGAAATAGAAAGGAGCCCTTCACAAAGCATTTACAGTGCTCTGCAGCTGAATCTTGCTGATGCTGCCTCTGGAAGCTGGCTGCTATCATGCAGTTCCAGAGTTTCTGCTTAGTGGTAATGACACCCAAGTATTCTGGTGCTTATTTCTTTTGCTACACAGCAAAGGCTTTTTAATAAATTGGGCAAAACTTTTCTTCCAATCTTAAATAAACAGTGCAGTGAGCACACAAAGAATGGGGGAGTACAGATAACACACAAGGAACTCCTATCTGTTTGCAGTAAAATTTTATTAAGCTATAGATAACAAATCAGACAATGAAAACATACTTTATACTCAAATTGCATCTTAAAGATCACTAAAAGAGTGGCTGTCCTATTAAAATTTTCTTTTTGCAATCAGCATCTACCTAGTTTTTCCCAAAGATTTCAGATTATTTGTAAATTGAAGCCTCCAGATACACGAGTTGAGTGTAAAAGAACTACCCTGATAGCAGTGAAAGAGCTGGAGGTTTTTTTTGTTTGGTTTGGTCTGGGTTTTTTCAGAAGTCAATGTTTTCATCATGCTAGAATATCAGGGGAAGAGAGAATATTGTGACTCTGTGCTGTGTATACCACAAGCCAGTAGATTTTTCTAAAGTAAAGAGCAGCCTTTACCATGTGGTTTTAGTTAAATTTGAACCTGTAGTGCCTCAATTGTTTGCATAAGGTCCCAGTGCTAAAGAACACTCCACCAGGCTTGTTAAGTAGCTCAAATCCCTCATTGCTCTTGTTTTTAAGAGTATTCATCTGTTACCCTGTGTTTACCTGGCTTGTAAGTCCAACCATAATTTTAAATGTACCATTATCCATTATCCTCTGGTTTTAAACATCTTTAGTTACCAAATTTATCCCTCAATATAGGATTTTACAGGTTATAATCAAATAATTTTGTAGACTCCTCTTGCTTGAAAGAGTTATAATGATCTTCTTAGGTTTTTCTTCAAAAATTGTGTTTTCACATCCTTTCCTCATTCTCAAGATTCTTTCAAATCTTCATATCTAATCCTAAACTATCTTAAGCATCCTTCCTAAAGTATGTATGCCAGCACAGCACATAAATTTCCAGAAGCTGCTTGGAAAGGTTACATAACCATTCCTGTTCACTACTTCTCTATTTAAATGCTCAAAGGACTGATTACTGATTTTATCCATAGCCTTGGAATGAGAGTGTGTTTGTTACTTGGTTTTAGTTTTATTTTTTCTGTAATGGTATTATTTCAAATCAGTTATAGGCAAGATGGATATTCCCAATCTAAAAGCTTTTATTTTGCATTCTTTGTTCTTAAATAGAGTAAATTGTATATGGTTGGTCATGTTGAAACATGTAACTTCTTGGATATGCTTGATGAATAATTCTTGTCTCTGAAGCAACCCTAAGTATGAAATATGTGAGGGTAAGGACTCTGGACCCTCAAACTGGACCCCCATGACTCTCAAGTCCATAACAAAGGAGTATTGAAGCTCCAGGAATCTGGAGTCTGGTGTGGAGTCTCCTTGATCTGAAATTATATTTTTAATGTGTGTACTCTGTGAAATAGAAAGCATGCACATTTAATTTCTTCTTCTTTTTCTTCTATTTTTCCTTTTACTGAATTCCCTGGAGTAAAAGCCATGCTGCTCACTCAGCAGTAAGGTGTCATTCTCTGGTCTTTGATTCTGTGTTACCTTTAGTCAGTGATGTTTTCATTCTTTTTTGACTCCATTGCTACAAATGTTAAATAATTTTGGACTAAAATGCATCCCACTGGCCTTTTTCCTTTTGGATTTTGCAGCCATTGACGTGAGCAGGTTGGTTACCTTTTTACTGTGAAGCTTTTCTGCAGAAAGCAGCTTTTACAATAATGCTGACTTCAGCTCCTTCTGCTGCTTTTATGTATAGCTCTATAGAAAAGAAAAATCTTTGATCAAAAAAATACACTGCTGAATTAAATTACCACAGCAGAAATGGTATTTTTTTTTTGTGCTGTAAACAAAGTGGATGGTGTTAAAAAAATTACCATGGTAATGTAGAAGTGCCTGGTTTTTATTTGCTAAAAGCTATTCTGTAAAATGCCAGCAGATTCAAATTGTTATATTCTAAAATGATCACAAGATTGTGTCAGTCTAGCATTTTTCTGACTGTCAGGATACTAAACTTGCATTAAATCACCAGTTTCAAAAGTTTTTATTGTATTACTGACCTGCCTTTGCAATCAAAACTGTCTGGTCAAGGGTACATTTCAGTTGCAGCCTTGAAAAGTGAACAGGGTTTGCTTGTATCCACTGAACGTAACCAATGTGATAGCCAATACCACAGCAAAATGAAAACTAATTTGTGTTGTGTCTGTGAACTAAACATCTCTTGTATCCTCTTCTGGTGTTTCTGAATCCTCATATATAAATTTTCTGCACTTCTTTGGTTGTTTTTCCCATCCTAGAAATTGTTTTCGGTGTTTTGTTGATTTCTAGACAAGTTATTGTTCTTGCATTCTATTTTTCTTCCTCAGTATTGTAAAAGAAACCAACACAGTGTGTTAATGTTTTTATTAAGCTGAGGCAAACTGTTCGAGCTGTTGCTAATCTGACGTGCAGGCAGGTGTTCAATGTGATCTATTTCTGTAGGCAGAGAACAGCACATTTTGTCTTGAACTTTTGGGGCACAAGAGATGAAAACTCTGACATATTGTTGTAGTTTCTCAAGTTCATTATGTTTTCTGTAAAGGAATTTTCTTGGTGTGTTGTGCTTTGTTTTTGTTGAAGGAAAATAATGTGGTTATTTAGGAGGGAGATAGTCATAGGTCAGAAGAAGTTCAGTGTCAGGTTAATAATAATTTGCTGCTAACTGGATCAATGCAACTTCCCCTTAGCCTAGAAGCAGCATTGCCATGTGAAGAAAAGCTTACAGGCTATTGTTTGTGGTAGTAAGTGAGATTGCTTTTTCTTTCATAACTCCCTGCAGTATACAATACGCTGTAACCTCCACAGATAAACTTATATTATTGACCTTGTTTCTTCTCCCTTCCTGCATCCCATTATCTCTGCATTTTCCAGTGTATGCTCAGTTGTTCATGTGTTCTTACCAATACATAGTGACTCACTAGTTGTAGGACAAGTGGCAGAAAAATAACAGCTTCTCACTATGCTGTGATAACCAGACTATTTAAATTTGTTTAATTAATAGTGGAGTTTTCTTAGTTATTTTATTTGCATTTGAAAATAAGGTTAGTTTAGTATGAAATGTGTCACTTGAAGTTCATGTAACCAAAACAGATCATTCAGTAGTGGGTTGAGCAGATAAATCAAGGTTTTGTACTATTGGGATTTTGCTAAATTTACATGTGTTGATATGTACACATGCACTTTAATATTCCAGTTCTATTTTTAATAAGGGAGAAATGAAATAAAAGCTATCAGCTGGAGTTGTGCTGCAAATTGCATTAAGTTGGTCCAACTTTGGTAAATTTCTTTTTTTTCCTCTTTAGCAATGTATAACCATTCATGTGGTTGAAATGCAGCCTGATAACTCTTCATCACATAATTCACAGCAATACTTGCTGCAGTGAGCACCCCTGGAGAGCCAGGCTCTCTCCTTCCTACTCTGCCAGGGAGGCAGCAAGGACCAGGGCTGTGAGCAGGGCTCAGTTTGAGCTGCTCCTCCCTCCACAACTCCCCAGGTGGCTGTGCCAGGGCAGCTCCTTGGGTTTTCTCAGCAGAGCAGGTGGGGCAGCATGAGCCGGGGTCAGCTGGCTGCAACAGTGATCTTGTTGAGAATACTTCAAGTGAAGAAGATTTGTTTATGGACCTATTGCAAAAGTCAGTTTTTAGCTAATAATATAAATTGGAAAGGAGACAGTAACTTTTAGCCAAAATGACTTCTACTTAAATCATGCATATTTCCAGGTTTTTCTTGCCTCCTACAAACCCCTCCAGAAAAAATACAGGGAAATGCTTTCTAAAAGTTGAATGCAAAATGTCTATGTTTAGATGTTGTCAATACAGAGAAGAAGTCACTAAAAAACTCATGATTTTGAAAACTTCAGATCTAACTGAAGTGGTTGATTTTCCTTTACTTCTCCTTTTCCTTTCTGCAGAAAGGCTGAAAGGAAGTAAAAAGTGAAAATACTTTAAACTACATAATTTTTTATGAAAATTCTTGAATCAAAAATGCATGTATTTATAAAACTTTTAATCATAGTACCCAATAACTAGCATCTTAAAAAGTGCATAACATGTGCATATAGTTTCCTAATAAACTTATGTGCTAGCTACCCATCAACCTATTGCAAAAATTTTTCTTTATAAAAATGGCGACTAAAACACATTAAATAGTGTAGAATGATTTACAAAAAAAATAGCCCTAACAAAACTTCCCCACTGAAAAACTAGCAGTTTCCTACAATTTTGGATATCACAGTATTTAAAGAATTTCTGTTCAGTTAATTTTTTTGTTATGGGTATTTGTAAATAAACAAAAAATTTGTAGAGAACAGATTAAAAATGAGTTGAACAGATTTTAAGTAGGTGTCTGAAATTTTGAATGTCATTGTACCATTACAACAGATGGCGTTGGTTTTTTCGTAACTTAAAAGTGTCCGGAGTCCAACTATGGCATTATTTAAATAACAAGCCTCCTTTTTTCTTTTTCTCCTCCCTGTTTTCACAGTAGTCTATAGTTAGGCATGTAATTGTTATAGAATAAAAATCTAGCAGTTGGTATGAAAGTTCAGTTTAACCTGAGTGCATAGTAAAAAATATTTTCTAATAGAGTCTCCATAAATTTTGTTAATATTTGAATTAGTGTTAGTTCTTTGCTGTGGTCTTTCATCTCCATTTAAATATATGTATTAAAATAATACTGAAACTTGCAGATAGATTACAGACTTATGTGCTTTAATTATCTGCAAAGGAAATCTTAAACTCTCTTTTGAAAATGTAAGAATTATGTAATGTAAAGAAATTATAGTTGTGTTCCAGTTAAAAACCATTGGCATTTTATATTCCCAGCTAAGAAAGTGCACTGGATTTCAAGTAACTGTCCAGAAATTAAATAAACATAATGAACAGTTTTAGAAATAGTCATGAAAAATTTCAGTGTCTAATTACCACAGTGAGAAATTATTTTAAAAATCATTTCTTTACTGCTTTGTTGAAAGTTATCCCTTTGCAGTTGAAATATAATTGTGCACACTGTACTGTGCTTCTACTCTAAAGGCAGAAAAATGCAAGCCTTTACTAAAAGTAGTCCATATGCTGTTAAAATGTCACAAGTGAACAAACTATAATTTCTCCTGATGCCTGGACTGTTCAAAGACAGCTGTCTCAGACTGGGCTGGGAGGAGGCTCCTGGGTGCCTCAGGGCAAAGTCCAAGACTGAGCTGCTGTGGTGCCTGGGTTTCTCCTCAAGTGCTTCATGTTCATGGAGCTCCAGCAGAGCTTGGCTGGTAAGAGCTCAGCACCTGGATGTCCTCTCTGGAGATAACTGGAGCATTTAAGACATTTACATCTTTCTTCTCTAGGTTATACTGGTCACATCTCAGCTAAGTTTTTGTCGCCTTAGGGGGTTGTTTGTCTTGTTCTAAGACTTCAGCTCCTTGCTCCCTTTTTCATCAGTGTAATGAGGAAATAAGCTGTGATGGTAGCTAGGTCCACATGTATGGAAATGGAAGGAACTCGCTGCATTGCAGTAGAAACTAAGCAGAAGAGGCTTATGAAGTTATAGAATAATCTGATTTGGAGTTGTTTTAAAAGCCTCAAAGTCTATTCAGAGGCAAAAGTGCTAGTCAAATGTTTCATATAATGCAGTGCAGAGAAGCAAATGCAGTTGTGCTGTGAAGACATCATGAGCTTCTATCCATTTCTCATCAGCCTAATCTATGGTTCAGGTATAGACAGCCCTTTGCTCTGAGAGACATATAGAAAGAACAATGCTGAAAAAATTAAAGGAAAAGTAGCATAAGAAAAAGAAACATAATAGGAAATTTTTACCTGTTGCCTTTATGAGTCTGAAACACCATAATGTCCCACAGCCTCATTGGCCATGGGCAGCTTTGAGTGCCTACACATGTGGGGTTTCTTTCAGTTGGATACTTGTGGGTTTGTATATTTGGTTCAGACAGGAGAGCAGCATGTCTCACTCATATTCTAAAATTTGGAATAGTGGTTCCAGGACTTGGCCATCTTCTACATCCAAAAAGAAACCATCTAAACAGTACTGTATGTATCCTTTCATTTGAATGCAGCACTTCACAAATGTAGCAGACACAAGATAAGCGATAAAAATAGTGTTCATGTTGTTAAAATCTGTGTAGAAACTTCATCTAGGTCATAAGTGACCTGTATAGCATAATAAATAAACAATGCAGTGAAACAGTTAGTTAATAAGCAAAATATGCCTTTCTTGTGACAGTTGAAAAATGACTGCCATAGGCATAAAATTGTTGTGGTCAAAGGTAATTTTTGCTATTCCATCAGTTTAGTAAAAGTTTGGTTCAAAATAAATCTACATTTCTGAGAGAAAAAGCAAGAGAGAAACAGCATATAAATTCCTTGCTAATGGAAGTTGGCTTTATATTATTTTTAGTCTAGTGCAATCAACAGAGAGGAATAGAGAGGCCTGTGGGTCTAGTCCTCTACTATTACAGTTAATCTCTTTCACTTAATCCTATTCAGATCTGTACTAAATTCCACATTCAAATAAGGTATGAATTGCTGTTACTAATGATGGGACCAGTAAAAGGTGATTAACTGGGTGAATGGGTAGCCAGTTGTCATAATTCCAAGTAAAATGTTGGACAGAGGGAGGAAAGACGCCAGCAAGAGCAAGGCATCTAATGAATTTACTACAGAAAAACAAAACCCAGATGCCTCAGAAACCAGCATAAAGTGCATAGGATAATAGGATAATTCAGTCTGGGAGCAACCTCAAGAGGTTCTGTGCTTGGTCTTTGGCTCAAAGCAGGGCAAGCTCTGAGGTCAGACGAGGCTTCTCAGGGTTTTGCTCAGCTGGATGCTAAACACCTCCTGAGATGGAGTCTGAATGGACTCTTGGCCAACCTGCAGCACTGCTTGTGTGCCCCACAGCAGGAAAGTTGGAGATGAACAGCAAAACAGGTGTTTTGGCACTAGCTGAGAGGATAGCAACTTGCTCAGATTTAAGGGATAGTTTCTGTTGTTTCATTGCTCCTTAGCTAAAATCATCTCAGGGATGTGCCTTGGTATTCTCACATCTGTTTTCCCAGCTCTAGACTCTCAGTCCCTTGAACTCAAGACTGAAGAGAGCAGATGTGCATATGCAGCTTTTATATTTGAGTTCTGTTTGAGCATATATTTTGTGAAACACTAATACTTAGTCTCCTTGGGAGGGAGTGCTAAGTTCTTTTAATTATATGGAATAATATCTGCATTGTTCTTGAGGTATATTATTCCTGTCACAGATTAGAGAATATTTTCACATCTGCATTGTTTCTCTTTGAAAGAAATAGGTAATACCATTAATTTGCTCTTATTGGGGAAGTGGTTGCCAAATGAAATTTGAAGGTATTGAATATGGGAGATTTTACATCTAATTCTATATACTCTCTGATCATTTCTAAAATCCAGAGTTACTTATTGCAACAAAGCAAAATCCTCTAGAGATGAGGTAAGATTTGTTTATGGGCCATCATGAAGCACAGTGGGAGTCTTCTGTGGGAAATTTTTGTTTAAACTTTCTCTATTACCTTCTTTTGCATTGTGACCATGAGGGGAAAAAATGGCCTGTCATAATTTCTTTCCATGGCAAAGCTGGGAAAATCTTTAAAAATTAGAGAGTTACTGTAAAGGTCATCAGCTCTGCCAGTCTAGATTTATTCCTTACTGCATAGAATATAATGGTCTGAAAATGTAATTTTATATGATCTAGAGATGTAGATCCATACATTAATAAATCTCTCATCTCAGAACATTTCCTAATTTCCTTTCACGTCCCCATTCTGTATTTTTTCTGTTATGTATTTCATAGAATCATTCCTGATTTTATCCTGCTTCTATTACCTGATAGAGGACCATTGCTTTTGTAGGTATTAGCATTGTTTGAACATGAGTAAGCTACATTACCTGTAGCTGGTACAATCACAGTAGCACAGTTTTATTTCTTATTAATGTAGAATAAGTGATTTAGTCCCTCAGTTATTCCCCTTTGATAAAGAAGAGATGAAGTGCAGTACATTGTTCAGAGAAGTTTATGTCAGGTATTGCACAGAGGGGACTCAGCATGAGTTACCACTCCAGTATGCTGGGGATTGTCACATCCAGGAAAACTTTGATCCAGGGCCTGCCTTCTCTAGTGGCTCTTCTCTGTTTTCCTTTCTGCACAAGGGAAAGGGAGATACCAGGGCTCTGAAAGCATTTAACCAAGGACACTGGCTGGCATGTGTCAAGAAATTTGGCATTCTAAAAAACTTGTACTGAGTGGTGGAAATGTTGTTTGAATTAATGGAGCACATGTGCCTGTTTCAAAGTGCCATTTTATGTCAAAGCATCAAAATGCTTTGACAAAGAGCTCCATTGTTTCTGAACAAGGGATTTTTTTCCAAGTAGTGGTTTTGACTCCACAGGAGTCTCTGCCCCATTCCTCTGCCCCACTTACACAGTGATGGCCCCTCGAGCCTGCTGCTAACACACAATATGGGAGATTGCATGGTTCCACCTGGGAGGAAAATGGCTCTTAGCAGCACTGCAGCTCCTGAACTGAAGCTGTTTTGTTGGGTGTTTCTGTTCTACTGGAGAGAAGTGCTTGTTGCTTAGTGCCTGATCCCTGAGTCAGCCAATCCATCTCTGCTACTGTGCTGTGCAGGAAAAAGCAGCCTGGTATTTTTCATAAAGCAATAACTGCTTTTTGTCCACTTCTCAAGTATATCCCTTTGCTTTCAGATAAACCCAAGTAGATAGCATTTCCAACACTACAGAATTCTGGCTTTAGAGTGATGTGTAAAATTTCTTGTAAGCTGGTTTGTACCCATAAAATCACTATGGCCAGCTCAGAATTAAAAAGACCTAGTGTTATCTTTCCCCACCTTCTGCAAAGTTCTGCTTCATCTTATGCTTAAAGGAAACCTTACTGAATTCCAGCAAGTAATGAGACCTTTATCCTGCAATGAACTGTTCTTTTTCTGCCTTAATTCATAATGGCAATGGAAGTATTTGGTATGAATTTTAACAGAATATGTAATTCCTGATGTACAGAAATTCTTTCCTTCTTTTCCCCCTGAAAACTTCCCCTCTTTTGAAAGCCAGAGGGAGTTTTCTGTTTCTTTCCCCAAAGGATATTATGTCCAAGTGCTTAAAGAGAATAACTTGCAATAGTGTATCTTCCTTAAAGCAGAAATCTGTTTTCGCAGACCACCTACATCCTCTGCACTTTTTCTGTCACACAGAGTATGAAAGAGATCATGCTGAGGGGCACAATCAGAAGTGTTGCTCCCTCCTCCTGCAGAAGGAGGTGTTTGTGCTTGTCACCATAAGCAAGCACCAAGGTGTTGTAAGTGGGCATGAGACTTTTATTCTAGGCTAATGATTTTTCCTCTGCAAGGACCAGGGGCTTGGTGGAAGATGTTGTTATTGCCCCAGGGGTGACTTTGTTTTACAGCAGTTTTTTTCTTCTGAAAAGATCCATGTTGTGCCACAGACCACCTCTTGAATCCAATAGTACATCAAGAATAAGTTTCTGAAATCTGTTTGGATCATCTTGCTGTTTTAATGTTTAGATAAGCATACAAGGAAAACCTGCCTTCCCTGTGAATAACATAGAAATTTTCTAAGCAAACCAAGATTTTTTGTGGAGGAAATTGCAAAGTTTGGTATCTGCTGGAGGGGCGTAGCAGCAGGGCACAAGTATCCATGGGGTCTTTGGGGTGACTTGTCTCAGACACACTGTGAAAAGGACTAAAGGCAATGGACAAAAATTGAAATCCAGGAAATTCCATATAAACATAAGAAAAATATACTTTTACTGTGAAGATGGTTTAACTGGAGCAGGTTGCCCATGGAGTTTGTGGAGTCTCCATCTTGGAGACACTGAAAACACAACTGGCCACAGCCCTGAACAGCCTTCTCTGCTGGAGTCTGCTTTGAGCAACAAGGCTGGATAAAATGATCTCCAGGGCTGATTTCCTGCCTCAGTTGTTTTGTGGTTTTTCTGACTGGTCCATTCTCTTCAGTAAGAGGTTAAATTGGGAACTGATGGGGAGTAGAAATCCAAATAAAGGGTTAAATACTGTTCTGTGACAGGTGATAGTTTAGTTTCTATTTTCCTTCTTAAATGGATACACTTGAAACACAGAGTGATGGGGCAACTGATGCATCTTGGACTTATGCCATTAAAGGATACATACAGTTTTTGAATCCTCCCTTTCCCTCCTAGATTTCTTACTGTCAATAAAAAGTAGTGTGGGAGGTACCAAAATTGCATGTTTCAAAGTAGATGTAGAGCAGAAGAATGACCACAGAATAAATTATCCTAATGAGCAGCACTGGTCTAGTTTAACTGTTTATTCTCATTTGCTTCCAGCAGCTGTGACACTGCTGCAGTCCTTGTTATGTCAGTCAGAAAGACTGGGGGAACATGAGAACTCTCATTTAAAGTTAATGTTGTCCAGGAGTTTTGCTGCTTTGGTATTTCAATATTTCAAAGAGTCCTGTGGCTTAATGGCTAAGAAGGCGAGTCTTTCCCTAGTGGTGGAAAGCAGCACCACTGTATATTATTTTTTCCAAATAGCCTAAAGATTTAAAAAATCATTTTATTTTTGCATTCATTATGCTAACAACTTCTGACAAAATACTTGCACTACCTTCTGTAACTGCTGAGTTGTATCCAGCTACTGTAGTATTTGCCACAGATCCCCCCCCCCCCAAATGATAAGGAAACATTTAGAAGTGGGAGAATGAATAAGAAAAGCTGTGCTTGCTATCACATTTCAGACAATCATAGTTCTGCCCTCAGCTAGCCTATTTGTCTTGGATAAGCTGACATAGGGGCAGTTGTATGAAAAGAATAGACATCTTAGATGTTATCAACCCTTGTAGATTATGTGATAAGGAGACCATCCTGCACAGCTCATATAGCCATTGCTCACCTCAGAGGAATATATAAAATTTGGCAGCTTCAAAATATCAGCCTGTGTTTTTTATGCAGTAAAAAGCTCTTGAGGCACACACATGCTGTTTCTTTCTTTTTGTGGACATTAACAAAATGCAAGAAGGAATATCTGCTGCTGATTGGCAGGGGGTTTCAAACTTTCTAATCTGACAGAGGTCTTACCTCATCATATCTTTATTTTCCACAAATATCCATAAAAATAATTAGTACTGTGTGCTATAGGCTCTTAATGGAGACTAAACAAGGTGGTAAACAGAAAAGATTTTGGCAAAATCCTGTGTTGTGAGTACCCTTAAGCATGTTAATACTGATATAAAGTGTGGTGTTGTATCTAAATAGGTTTGCATTTTCCCCCTTTTCAGTCTTCTTTTAACTCTGAAATTTTGGATCACAACACACCAAATGCAGAGAAATGTGTATGTGGTATATCAAAACAGTGAAAATAGAACATTGCCCGTGTTCTCAAAGCATTGAGAACGATCTTTCAAAGTGAGAGATCAATGATATGATTTGCAGAACCAGCTTTCATTTTTTTCCCAGATCCTGGCTTTTCCATCTGTAGCAGAAAGTTCCAGTAATCAGATGTGTTGCAAGCTATCCTGCTGAAACTAGAGAAAGCTGTCTTACAGTGACAGAGGGGAAGTGCCTGCCTGTAAACAGTTCCTTGGTGTCTAAACTTGCAGCTTGAGAAAAATTGGATTTGACCCGAGCTCTAAATAAAGCTATAGATATGTGCCATTTTCCCTTTCACTCAGACTGAGCCCACATTTGGGTAGAAGGACTGGATATTATTTTTTTCCATAACCTGTTTCTCTCTTCCAGCTTTTTTTAAACGAGTGAGTGAAAAATCTCAGAAGAATAGTGGAGAAACAAAAAAGCCCTTGAATGAGAATTTTAGGTGCTGTCCAATATAGTACTAGTTGCTGTGGTCAGTCTGTTCCTTCAGAGAATCTTCAGTTGTGCTCTTTTTTTGGTAGACCTACACATTCTGTAACCATGAAGAAGTTTTTATAACTATTAGAATATATTTATGTTTTGGGCATGGATGTAATGTTCTGTAATTTAGGTCTTAGAGAAGTCTAAGGAACAGCTTAACCTCAAATCTTCAGACATCTTCCTCAGACTCTTAAGTTTGTCAAAATAACTAATCTTCTCAAATTTATTATTTTGATAATCAATCTGCATTCTACTTTTATTTGAGCTATCAACTGGAATATAAGTTTTCTAACTTTCATCATAACAGTTACATCAGTCTCCTCTTCTGATAGCAGTTTCATTCCAATTTAATATTAGTACTGAAAGACCATTTTATTAAGTTTCCTATTTGGCATGAAGCAAATAAATTCATTTAAACTTAAATAATTTCACACTTTCATTTAAATTCATTTTTCCAAATAGAGAGCTATGAAATTACTAGAAAATAAGTTACATTTTCAGGCTTCTGAACATTAATGACTAACTTTCCATCTGGTTTCCCTTCTGAACATTAATGACTAACTTTCCATCTTTTTTCTCTTCTGAGCAAATGCAGAGCAGTCACAGGACTAACCGATAATAAATACTTTCTCCCAGAAGAGAAACCTGAATAACTGTGAGACTGAGACAGAAACATGAAAGTCTCATTTCTTGAAAATGTGTTACACGTACCAAGATGCTGATATGTTACTGTGTGCATGCAGAGTATTGATTAGAGCACCTGTGTGGGATTATTTTCTTGCTAAAAAACAACTGCAATTACAGGCCAGTGGTGATCTCTTTGGTTGGTATGAGCCTCCACCTGCAAGTTTTTTCCAGTGTAGCTGCATTGCTGTGTTATAATCCTAAAAGGCTTTGCCCTGGGGCTGGTTGCTCCTTACAGGTGTGCAGTCTGCTGGCCTTTCGGAACTCTGTCAATCATTTTGAAGACTGTTAGAGTAAATACGACCCACACAGCAAGTCTGGTAATGAACAGTTGCAGGAAGAGTGGGACTGTTGTGGCTCCTCCCTGCACAATTAAATCTCCATTGGCTCTGGTTCAAGCTAAGACCTCAGAAAAATAGGGCTAGAGGCATGCTAGAACATTGGTAAGAAAAACCAAACAGACAAAAAACAACCAAAAATCCTCACCCAAAAACCAAAACACCAAACCAGAAACAGAAAAAACCCTTTAATAAATGGTCTTTTATTCCTCTTAAAATACATGTCCCTTGAGGCTGCTAATAGGAAAGGCAGGCTTATATATACATTAAATGTTTCTTTGATATTCTCCTTAGAGATGCTATTGTCCAGGGGCTTTATTAAATAGAACAAGCTCAAAGATCACATATTACAGGAGAGAAAATCATTGTGTCTAAAAAAGTCAGTGAGTCTCAGTGTATTCAAAGGGGTTTTGATGAATGTTAAACATCAAGTGATACCTTGGTTTTGGGTAATGTAAAGTTTTTCTAGTTGTGTTTTGGATGATTTGAAAGCTTATAATTCAAAATATTATTAAAGAGTTTCACATTTTCTTCAGGAGTGCCAATTTCCATTTCTCTTAAGGTACTCATCCATTTAATCTTTTCAGTGTCCGTCTTGTTTCCATTTTACTCATTATTTTGAGTTAATAATGAATTTCTTTAATATGGAATGCTGCTTTCTATTTCATTTCATGCTTGCTCTCAGAATTAGTAGAAGAGATGGATTCTTGGAAACTGGGACAAGATGTTTATGAAAGCAGTTACTCAAAGCCCAAGGTGTATCAGAATCAAAATGCAGTGAGCATACATTGAATCTGGCTTTGTGGGCAAGTGATTAAACAGTGTCTTACAGCAAGTTTGCATTAGTACAGCTGAATTTCTTGGTGTAAATCCATGGTTTTAGGGTTCATGGCATTTAGAAGTCATAGTTACATTATTTCTGTATTTACCACATCACAGAATTAAGCTGTAAAAGAGGAAACATCATAGTGGCCAGCATTAGAACAGGTTGCTTAAAGAAGCTGTGGAAAGTATGTCTTTGGAGATAGTTAATCAAGGCTGGAGATGGATCCAGTGTTGGCTTCAAAGCAAGCCTTGCTCTGGTCAGGAGGAAGGATATGACCTCCTGACACCACTGAGAAAACAGCACTTACAACTGGTAAGGCTGTAGATTGCATTCAGTGAGTTCCTTAAAAAGCAATAAAAGAAGCATTTTTAGATTTCATGCTCACTTTTTTGTTTTTGTTGTTGTTGTTCTCTAATTACATATGTCATATTACATATACATTTTCTGAGTTAAGAAAAAAGATGGTGCTGTTTTTTGCAAAGGGTCAACTAACTTGAAGTCTGAAGTCCATGTAAAATAATACAAAGTGCTAGTTAAAATCACTGCAGTGGAAATTATTCCTAGGAACTTCTCTCAGTTGTTGAATTTGCCTTTAATTATTATTTCATTCAATGAACTAATTTAGAATAATAGCTGAATTTAATAAAACCTTTCTATTTTGCAATATAACATAATGTATGGAAAAATGGTTAGACATGTAAATTACATGCTTTTTTCCTGTTAAAAACTGATACCCCTTCATTACCCTTTCTTCCCAAAAACTGACTCAGAAGTTAAGAGGTGTGAACTGAGGTTTGCAGGATCAATTTACAGACAAAACATCTAAAGAGAAGGCTTTTCATATGTTCTCACCTGCTCTCAGAATTACTTGTGAGAAAATGGAGCAGAGATTTTCCTTTTCTGTTTTGACACTGTGAAAATAATAGTGCAGAAAAGTCAAACAACAGAATGACATTGTCTGAGTTGTGAACTGAGAAGTGCTAAATTTTGGATTTGTATGTTTGTGTATTTTTTCATCCACTTTGAATTAAGTAAGATTTCCAGAGGGAGTTACTCATTTCTGCTCAGCCACTCTGTTATTCCTGGGTCATTAAGATCTCTTCTAGTCCTTCGCAGGTTGAAATATTTTGTGTGATGTAAGTGGGATGGGTGTTGCTGTCTTGGTTTGTTGAGAGCTGGTGCTGATTTAATTGGTAACCAGTAGCAGAAGAAAAAGGACAAGAGCCAGGAAATGAGAACAAGTGGGATCCTCTTTTTACTTCCCAGTGGAGGCCTACTTTGATCCACAGAGGTAGCAGTATAGGGGAGTAGGTTTTGTCAGATATGGTCTCTGAGGGATCAGCACATGTAGCAAGTCAGTTAAATTTTTTAATTACACTTAATTATTGTCTTGCTAGTAATTATTCCCCATGGGCATGTTAGTTTTTGCTGCATGAAAATCTCTCAGCTGTGAGGCAAGAGATCCCTTTGAAGCTGAGTCTGCTGTCTGTGAGCTCAGGGGTGTGGGAAGCAGGGAGGAGAGACATTATTAGAATAAAGTCATTAAGGTTGGGAAAGAACTCCAAGATCGCTAACGCCAAGACCAAACAATATCACATCAATTAAGCCATAGCACTGAGTGCCAGGTGCAAAACCAAAGCTGCTCTTTGAATTGAACTTAGTCTTGTAAACTAGGGAGAGCGTTTCTGTTACCACTAGGAACAGGATTTGGACTTGCAGAACTGTCAGTGCTTTTGCTTAGATTTATTTTTACCAAGTGGCACAGAAGTATTGATTTCTGTATTGATTCCTGGCAAGCTGAAATAGAAAGTTTTAATAAGCAGACACGCTAATGGTAACCTTTTCTTAGTTTTAACACTGATAACATTTGTCTGCCTTTCTAGAAAACTGAAGTTCAAAACAAGTCAAATCACATCTTTAAATTTTTGCTGATGCATTACAGATTTATTATTTTTTTAGTTCACTGGGGACTGTGTTTATCTGAGTCATAGTTTTTAAACAGAAATGGTTATAAAATGTGTTAATACCTATTGATCTTACTAATAAGCTAAGATCTTAAATAAAGGAGCAATTTCCATCCTGTCTCATTGTCAGGGGAGTTTGTGGGAGTGGATCAGCTGAAGGGAAATACTTCCACTTTAAAACCTGGTGAAAAAATAAAGTTCAGACTTTTTATTTGGGATACTTTTTCCCAGTTGTGATTAAGCAGAATTTACTGATGTCTTTCAGAATACTAGGCCTGGTTCTGAGAAAATTGTCTGATGATCTAATGACCGTTGTATGAATACTTCCACACCTGCATTCGGCAATGTGCTATTTTGTATATTTACATATAGATGTCAAGAATACTTTATTTAGTGTATACATTAGAAATACATGGGCTGTGTAGCTTCATTACTGTACTAAACAAAGAGAGATATTCCTTCTTTATTAACAGAACAAGAGGAGAGGGACCATTTTGGGCAGAAACTACAGTTGGTTTGGCAACTTAACTGGTGATCTGTTTTGAGATGTTTGACAGTGTGCTTTTGCTTTACAACCTTATGAACAGGTGAACTAAAATCATCTTTGTTCTTAGGCTAGAAGTCTCTTGGTTGATGTTACCTGATATGATTTAACATAACATTTCTTTTATTATAAGTATGTGGTTGAATATAAACACTGTAATTTCACTTCTTCCATTTTGATTTTCTTGTAGACATTTCAGCAGTCTTCTCTACAGCAGAAAAGTAAAAAGAAGAACAAAGGTAAAAAATAAATTTGTTTTCATACATGGGTATGAAGGGATTTGCCAAGATGGATTTTATGGTATTGCAGTATCTGAGGAACTCTAACTTGTTAGCTCCAATAAAATGTTCAATTCAGTTGATCACGTTGAGAATGTATTAGTCCATTTCTGATGTCTCAGTTACCTAATGTTCCTCTACCTTCATGTATCTGCTTTTATCTTTTTTTTTTTTTTTTTGAATACTTAGACTCTAGCCTCTTTGGGGCCAGGGTTGGTTTTTCCAGCTGTGTTCAGGTAATGCCTCACTGCAGCACTTGCTCATTACCTACGCTCTCAGGTAATTTATATCATAGTAAATTTTCCTCCTTTGATTTTGAAGTACAAAGGCCTTAGGAACTGTTTAGTTTCAAAAAGAGCTGCAAAGAGAGGTTTGTGAACACCTGTGAAGTACTTAAATAGTTGTATTTGGTAACCAAGTGGGAAGTACATAAATTTATATGCTGTGCACTTTATTGTAATGTGAAATTAGTTGAAAATTACGAACAAGCATTTTTCTTATTTTTAAATATCTTGCCTTTCTTTTCCCTATAGTGTCTTCTGTCTTCTCTTTCTGTGTGGCTTTTTTTTCTTTTTGTCTTATCCATAGGATATGAGCTCTGAGATGCTGAACATGGTTTGGTTTGGTTTGGCCTTTAAATTACGGTGGTGTGCATAAGCTTTGTGGTCAGAATGCTTGTAATAATTTTTCATGGCAATTCGAGGTTGAAATTTTTAATTAATTCTCTTAAACATATATATAGTGTTTTCTGACTAGATATCTTGTTGATTTAGTGGACAAATCAAATGCTTTCACATCACCTTATTGTTGTTTTCAGCTCCTATTCCTGGTAAAAGCAAAAGACGGATCTCGTGTAAAGATCTTGGCCGAGGGGACTGTGAAGGCTGGCTTTGGAAAAAGAAAGATGCCAAGAGTTATTTCTCCCAAAAATGGAAAAAGTACTGGTTTGTCCTGAAGGATACATCTCTGTATTGGTATATCAATGAAGAGGTAAACACCTGTACTCATGGTCTCAATGAATACTTCATGTAGTGCTGTAGTCAGGATTTGGTGTGAAAACAGTGCTTTCAGTGCTTATATATGTTAATAACTTTATTCACCCAAACAATCATACTGAAATTAATATTAACTGTCTGACAATATTACCATGAAGATTTTGAGATATCTGTTCCTTCCAATTCACCTCTTACTACATGGAGAAATAACACAGTTTTCTGTGTCCTCATGACACCAGTTTAGAATAAATTTATCCTCAAACCCTTGAAAGTGAAAAGGTAATTACTTAATCCTGTCATTCAAGCTTAGTCATGGAAATGTAAACTTTAATGTTGTGCTGCCTGGTGTTTCTTGTTTATCTCTGCTAGGCAATTAAGGAAGATAGTTCTGTTTTCTCAGTTCTGTTCTCCTGTTGTTTCTTCTTTGTAGCTTTTAATATGATTTCAGTGCTCATAAATGCTGAACTTAAAAGCACTGGAGCATCCCAGCTGAATTGTGTACAGCTTTGAGTATGCAACATTTTCTGCATTGGTACACATTTATTATATCAGCTTTAGCTGCAAAGCTTTTTGCCAGGGTTATGATACCTTGATTTTTAATCCTATTAGACTCATTAGTAAATATGCTGAGATCAAACCATTGTTAACATCTGTATGTACTCTGTCCAACTTGTTCTTTTAATCACAGCAAGCATTTGTACATAACTTTTTCAAAGTAATCCCCAACTTCTCTCTGAGTAAACAGAGAGCAAGTTGTTCCAAAGCTTGTTTTCTCAGACTCATTCCATTTGTGCCTTCATCCCAGCTTCAGATCAGTGACCCTAACTCCCTCCTCTCCATTCTCCCTCCCTTGGCTACTACAAGGTTTTCATCAGGGCAGTAATTGATGCCTACAAGTGCAGTGAGTGGTCAGCACTGGGTCCAAGGAGCAGCTCTGAGCTGTGCTGTACTTTCCATGTGGAGTGCAGTGCTCTCAGCACCTCCATCTCCTACCCCATCCCAAGTTTCCCTGAGGTTTTCTGAGTTTTGGTTATTTTTGAGCCCTCAGCTCCCTCAGTGTCTGTCATCACCAGTAGAGTCAAAGGCTGGTGGGGGGTGCCTCAGTAGCAGGTGGACAGACAAGCAAACACTGCTCTTGCCAAAACTCTGTTTCTCTCGGCAACCATTCAAAAAAGAAATAGCAAGATTATTTTAAACAGTGTCTTTTTGATTTTAAAATATCTGCTAATGCAGAACCAGTTACAACCCTGTACATTCCACATAATGACTTCAGCTCTAGTTTTATATGCTGATTTGTGTCTCTTACTTATTTTGAGGAAGGCATATAATCAAATGGACTGCATATGTGGTGTAAATAACCATTTAAACTCTTAGGAAAAGATGTATATTTCTTCACATACATTTGTGTGTTTTCCAGTTTCATTTCTATGATCCTGTGTTAATTTTGCATGCAAAGTTATGAGCAGTTAAATAACCAAGTCTGTGTTATTGATGTAAGAGTAGCTTAATATAAATAATGTTTTCAAACTGTGAAAAGTCAAGGGAGATTGCATAGCTGATAAAATAAACCCTGTAAAATCTTCAGAGGAGAGGGGAGAAAGGTCAAATATATGCTGAATGTTGTAGAGAGATAAAAGTAGCTGAAGAGATATCATGCCTCTTAGCTGTGGTACATAAAATGATAAACAACACCCATTGAAATTGCTTTTTTTCTCTGTTTCTTCGACCAGGCTGCATTTCTCCTTACTAATTAGTCCATTTTCCCCAAAAATTAACTAATTACAATAACTAATTGACTGAATACATTTGGTGATTTTGTATATTTTCAAATGTTGATTCAGCTGTGAAATTGTTTCAGAAAACTGAGTATTTAAAACTGTATTTTTCACCAAGGGATCTGTCTTTCTGCTTCAGCAGAAGTCCCAGTGACTTCTGTGAGAGGTTTGCCAGAGCAGAGCAGACATAAGTATTCCTTTTGTAAGAAGCAGGCAAGTGAAAATATTTGCAAGTTTTCAACAGGCTGTTTTTTTTTTTCCTTACACTTTAGCTACAGTAATATCTCGAACTATCTTTGCAGGATGAAAAAGCAGAAGGATTCATCAGTCTACCTGAATTTAAAATTGACAGAGCCAGTGAATGCCGCAAGAAATAGTAAGCATGCTTAAAAATAATGCAATGATACAATAAATGAACTGCAAACCTAAGACAAGGTTTTCCTTTAAAACAGGGAAATAATGGACTTTGTTACAATTGTCAAGAGGTTGTATCACAGAAGAAGCTATATGAAAAAAGCAAATTATTTTTTTCTGTTTGGAATGCCATCTTGCCCAAAGAAGGCTATTTTTTCACTTCATCATGAACCACAGTGCTTGATTAGACCAAAGTTAATTATGAGCAAGAAGGCTGCTTGGCTGCTGCTGTCCCTTTATTTTCCTAGTTCTACTTTCCTTTGTTTCTTTCCTGTTTGGGGTTGCTGTTTTCTTTATTTGTTTGTTGAGGGTTGGAGAGTCTTTGTGTTCTTTATACTCAATAAACAGCTTTAAGCATAATACAGAGACCATCCAAATAAGAAAGTCCCCAAGTTCATGGCCAGGCATCAATATTTAATGTAACTCCAAATCCATTAGCATAATCTCAAAGTTTGCTGAGACATTATTTCAGTCCTGGGGCAGATAAAAAAAAGAGGATGACAGTGATTTGTTGTATTTTTGTTATATGACCTAAAGTCTCAAAGAACATTTCTTCTCACCTGTTTATGTGGCTGTCCAGGTTTGTGCTATTGCAGAAATCCATTTATTAGTTAGATAAGTTCAAGCATGTGTAGCAATGTGACAGGTCCCATGCTCCCACAGGGATATTTTTAGAGCCATTATTGTTCAAAATTTTTTTCCTTGCCTTCTAGTATTTTTAAACAAGACTGGAATTGCTGAAATTCGTCCAAAACATAATTTTCAAATGCAATATGGTATGATTTGTACTACCTCTAGTTCTACAGAAAGCACCAACCTTGTATCAGTTGATCTATATCTCTCTTTAGGATGAGCTCTACACTTCAAAGTGGTCTCAAAGGGCAGAAGATAAAAGCTGTGAAGAAAAAAAAAAAAGATACATTAGCTTGAGTCTGTTGTCCTGTGTCCTTGGGCCACATTGTTTCTTTTTTGGTGATGCAGCCGCATAAAGTCAACTCATTTTTCAGAATTGCACCCTGCTGAAATCGTTTAGTTTGGTTTTACTTGATTTAATGTCTGTTGAATAGCAGCACATAAAATGTGGTTATTAAGATTCTTTGCTTGGGTGTCACATAAAGGGAAAAACCCTCTAAGAATCCAGATGAAAGATGCTGTAACAGTTTTAAGAAGTCCAGTTTTAGGTCTCAGTGACTTGATGATGTCTTTCTAAACTGGCAGATGTCACTGTACATCTGCTTTGACTTGCATAATACTGTTTGCTGTCATGTGATAGAGGAATCTGTTTAGTCTCAGTGTTATGTTATCTTCTCTAGAAGTAACTTTCCTGTTACCGATTTCATTTGCCTGATTTCTAAAACACTGATATGTGTACATCTGTGTGCACACATACATGTATACTGAAAATTGCAAGCATGATAAGTATAAAAAAATGGTGATAAGCACCATTTTTCTGAGACTCAATTGATTAGAGAGTGAGAATTATTATATTACATTATATATATGTGTGTATGTGTATATGTATAAAATCTATTATGTCTCAGAAAAATGGTGATGATGCTCATTATGTATCATGTTTGCAGTTTTCCTTATTTTCTTTAGGACTGTTACATTTTTTGTTGTTAAGAGACACCTTCAGATTGTTCTCAAAATTATTCTTCTCTACTGTAAATTATTCATTATTTCAAATGCTTTTGCTGGATCTTCACGTACTTCACCGTAAATCTTTATCCAACATAGTTAAAAGACTCTTTCTAGTAATTTATTTCATATTATGTATGAAATGCAGTAATTCTCTCAGCCCAGTCATGTTGATTACTTTGGTGGAAAGGAAAGATGAGATGTAATTGCCCATTGCTTAGGATGACCTTATGAAGACACTGTTGATTTATGACAGCTTTTCAGAAGTCAATCAGCACATCACAATTTCCTGCTTGAAATGCAATCATTAGAGCTAAAGGTAATGTCAAAGTCATTGGGATGTGAGAAGTCACAAGGACTGAAAATTTTACTGTTGTATTGAATTAATTGTTTAGTCAGTTTTCTGTTCAGAAAAAATTAATAGCTATATGTATATCAGCAAAATTACCCAATACATAAAATTCTATCCTTAACAGTACACTGCAGGTGATGGTTGAACAATTATTTATGCACATATGAATCAAGGATTATTTAGAAGGGTAGTTGAAGAGCACTTCACTTGGTGAAACCTGGCACAATCCTAAAAGTTGTATGTTCATATACTGTTTGGGGGCATGCAGAAATATGAACTCATCTCATTCCTTGGTGACCATGTGATCTTACATTTCAGATTAAAAAAAAAAAGAGTTGTGCCATTACATTTCTTTAATTGTGTTTTTCCTCTACAGTGCATTCAAAGCCTGCCATCCTAAGATCAAAAGTTTTTATTTTGCTGCTGAACATCTAGATGATATGAACAGGTAAGGAAATCTAGCAAAGTTCAAGGACCCACTCCTTAAATGTGAATTTTCTTGAAGCTACTAATAACATAGGTATAACAAATTACTTGTTAGTATAAAAAGATAAGTTTAGTTGCTGAGAAAATAGGTGCAGAGAAACATTGTTTCTGACTGGCTTCATATGTTAATTATTTAATTCAAAAATATTACCTCTTTTTTGACACAAAGGTTTGAAATCTTTAGAAACATGATTCCATGTTTCTAAAAAGAAATAAATACAGTGTGTGAAACAACATCCAAACACAATTTCAGAATTTCAGGTTTCTGTTTTTGGTTGTGTGACACCTGCAGAGCTGAGGTATCGCCAACTCTGCTTCTTTTCATACTCCCAAACACATGATGCTTCCTCTGGGAGTCCTTCTGTTTCATGTCCTGAAGGGAGTAAGAAGTTGGAGAAAGATTTAAAACAGTCATTGTTTTCTTATGCCAGTCTTGAAAAAGGAGTGGAAGTTACAATGAATTTTGCAGATTCTCTCCACTTCCATGAATTTTGAAGTGAAACTTTGGTTGTATTGGATTTGATAGGGAAAATTTCAGCATTTCAAAAAGAACGAGGACTTAAGTCTTAGCTCTTTGAGTACTAAATTTTACTGCATCTGTTCTTGGCTCCTTGCGCAATTTTTCAGAAAAATTATTGAAATTTCAGCACAAAATAAACACAATTCCTCTTAATTCATTTGAATGGTAAATTAGACCGTGAATCCCATGTTTATTCAAATATTAGGGGCTTTATTTCATTTATTTTCACAATATCAACAGAAATTAACTCAGTTCAAAATAATATGCCATTTTCATCAAATGACAGACAACACAAACAAAAATCTATTATTGCAGCCTGAGAATTGTTCTATCTTAGATAATGTCTGTTGATATCCTCAATGACCAGAGCTGTTTTCAAAACAGAGGAAAAAGGAGATAAAACTGAATCAATAAAACTTAGCAAGGCCTGTAATCATGGTTTAAGCTGTCTTGTGTGTACTAGATTCAACTACCTGGCAGAGCACCTTCAGGATACTGCCAGTTCATTGCTGATAATATTTGGGTGGAAAGGCATGCAGATACTACACTGTGCCTGCTTTCCTTTAGAAATATCTGTCAACATTTTTTTCAGAAGTTTGTGCATGACTGAGGCTCACTGCAAAATCTCTTCACAGTTAGAAAACTTAAAACCTTTTTATTGGTTTGGGAAATTTTAGGCTTGCCTTTCCTTGATAATTCTGTCCAGCCAATCACTCAAAAAACAGTTTGTTGTGCAGCAAACAGAATAATGGCTTGGTCTGTATTCAGCATATCCTGAACCATAGCAGTAGCTGAATCATTCCTGTCAGCAGCTCCTCACTCAGTATGACAAGGCACCTTCTTTTTGAGGATAGAAATTTATATATTTTTTCAGTAATCAGAAAGCAGCAGCAAATGTGCAGCAATATTTTAAAAATATATTGCACAGTGAATAACCCAGGAATTACAATATTTTTATTTTCTCACCATAAATATTCTTTTTACCATATTTTGAAACTAGTGCATATTAATTCCTTTAGAATGAGCTTGACAGAGTTTGGATCTGAGTTATAAACATATAAATTTAAACTCTGTCAGGGTCTGTGGAATTACTTGAAATTCTTACATTTGAGTTGCCATCAGAGTCTTACCAAAGAATTTTATTTTTTTCTCTTTGTTTAAGGTTTTAGAAAAATTATTTCACTTTCACAAATATTCAGTTAACTCAACAGATGGGAAAAAATTTACTGAAAAATAGTCTTTCAAATGCAGGGATAATAAAATACTTCCTGTCTAAAAGTATTTTGAAGCCTAGATGAAGTAAAATATGGAATGAAATTATGAAGTTAAATTAGTTCTCTTTTGATCATTTTATGTTCTTTTTTTTGTCAAATTTCTAACATAAATTCTAGTTATGTATCAGGCAGTCATTTCAGTTTTGTTTATACTTGAAGCAGAAGAAACAACAGTAGAAAACTGCTAATATATGGAATGACTGAAAATTCAAAATCGTTCAATTCCTTCATCCCTTGTATAAAATGATTCAGTTGTTTCTATTAAAAAAATGTTTGCCAGCTATGAAGTTTTTGTTTGTGTGTATCTACTCACATAAAATGGGTATTTTAATCTCAGGTTATTCTGTCACTATTCAAATTTTCTTACTACTTTTATGACTGTGCCACACCATGGTGCTGGTAAGGAGTCTGGAGAGCTGTGATCACTGAATTTTGTTGCTGTGGCATCTGAAGTCCCATTAGTCCATATGGTCACAACAGCAAAATGTTCTTTGTACCTGTTAGCATGCTTTTTCCATGTGAGAAGAGGACAGAATATCCTTTATAGATGTAAAGAACTTTTTTCTAGTGTAAATGTATGGTCATGGAAACATGTTGCTTGGAAATTCGTTGTTATTCTCTTCACTCTGGTTAAACTGCATTCAGGTATTCATAGACACTCTAAGGTATCCAGATTCCCATACAGCAAGTTCATCCTATAGCCTTGAGGTTTATGATTAAGGAGAATTTGAAACTCTGCTCTGACTAAATTTATTGCATCTACTTGAATGTGAGATAAGATAGAAACGTTTCCTACTAGTCTGTGAGAGTGAGTACTGTGCATCCTTCCTTACATAAATTGCAGGTCTCCAGAAAGTCAGGGGGTTTTAATCCTGTTCTATGTGTCATAAAACTGTTTTAATTAAATACTGACAAGAAATGAATGTGCTGTTCTTAAAAAGAAAAAAAAAAGGAAACCTGAATGACTGCTGCAGTTACCAGTGACACTGTATTGTCATACCTAGAAAACAGACTTTAGAATTCTCACAAGAAAATTGAAGCTGTATTTGCTGTAAAGAAACAATATGTTCTTGGCCTCTTGCCCTCCAAAGGTTACAGTGCCTACCAGGACACACACACTGAAGGGAAGAAAGATAGAAATCCTCCCATGGCCTAGGGCTTTGTATCTGTTAATATGCATATTAAGAAACATTTCTGTAGCTGTATGATTGGAACTTTTGTCCTCAGTGCATTGTAACCCAGGCATGTATTACTCCTCTTCCATTCTACAGGAGATCAGTGTGTTTCCTCTTTGATACAAGTCCAGTGTGTTGGATTTCTCATACAAGTCTGACTTGAACAAACCAGAACTTGAACAAACCAGAATAGTACTTTATTAAAATAATACTAATTCCCTAACCCTATCTGAAGAGGCTTTAGCAGCCACATATCAGAAAATATGCAGAAGTCAATACCATTCCTTTAGTTTCCAGACTGGCAAACTGCTCAGAAGCTGTGGTTGTTCACAGTGTACAACCTCAACAGGGGTTACAGCCACCTTCTGGTTCACCCCGCAGGCACTGCAGGTCACAGTGCACACCTCAACACAGATCATGACCTGCAGAAATTCATTAGAGGTGAAGTCATTCTGCTCTCTCACTCAAGAGTGAGAGAATGCTACACATTTCCTGGGCTCTCATTAGATTTTATTTTTCAGGAAATAATGCTTTCCTGGAAACAGTCTTCTGTCATCTCTGTAAGCAGCATCAGTTGTCTGACAGTTGAGTGTTCATTAATTTAACTGGTTACCTCAATAATAAGCAAACTTACCAGGAAATGCTATCACATGTTTAGGACAGAATGAAGGACAGGAGAATCTTTATAGATCTATTGTCTAATGCTTTGTGGTCAGCAGCCCTACCCAGTGGGGCTCATAGGTGGCTGTTCCCTGCTGGCAGTGCAGGTGAGGGTGGTAAACCAGGGGTTGAACTGGGGATGTGAAATCCTGAAGAGGTGAGAGGGAAGCAAAGCACCATCCCCACTGTCTGCCATGCCATTTGACAGAGCAGATGCTTATCATCTTGTGCTGCTTTACCCTCAGGGCACAGACAAGTCTCTGGCCTTTGCTGGTCCCTCTGCAGCACGGGGCTGGAGTGCTTTGGGTGAGGTCCCTGCCTCTGTGCCTCTGATTTGAGCTGGCTCAGCTGGCAGCTGAGCTTTATTCCCCAAAGGAGGTCTTCACATATCAAAAATGTGAGCCTAAAATATGGCTTTTCTTTTGGCTTTGAAGGTGTAACATCATTGTCTGAGATGAGGTTTGTTGGATTTCTGTTCCTGTGTGCTGCTTGTTTTTACAACTGTATGGCACTTGCTAACAATTACAACTCAAATTGGAAGTGTCCTCTTCAGCTTCCCTATTCTTCTGGCAGAAATTTTGATTGTGTGGTAACATGAAGTATTCTGCAATCACTTTAGGAGCAAATCCCTAGCTTTCTTCCCAATTTACAATGATTTATGGATCATTAATATGGTTTATGGATCAAAAATGTGGTCACTGTTTGACCACAGTGGCAGTCATTGGAAAGTGTCCCTTCGCCCATGCCAGGGGGATTTGTAACTAGAAGATTGTTAAGATCTTTCCAGCCTAAAGCATTCTGTAGTTCTCTGACTCCATGATGACAGGAGTTAATTTCTAGGAAAGCAACTGTATTTTATGATTTGATGCTTGCTCTGCACTGCAATGTCTCAAAGGCAGGCATGCAGGAGACATTACAAAGGTATGTCCTCTGTTGAGACAAACATCCTGTTTCTGTGCATGCAGTATGCAAACAAAACCCATCAGGCACAGGTTTCTGACATGGGGGTTTCCCATTCCTGAAGAAAACCCAAACCTGACTGCAGTTGTCTTTCTGTATACCCTAGCAGTTAAATTGCAAACCAGTAGGTTGGCAAACCAGGCCTGTCAAATTCTGGCTATGGGATGACTGGAGCAAGTAATTCCAGGTTTACCATGGACTGGACAACACGGGAGATTGCCATGGTGGTTTAAAGCCTCGTTGATGAAGGACCTGATTCAGTGTAAGCATTTGGCTGATGAATACACTGAGAGCCCCATGGGGAAAGAGCACAGGTTGAAACTGCCCTGCTACAGACAGTTCAGTGTATGCTTGGCAATGACAGCCCTACTAGAAGAGAGCAGCAATAGCCTATTTGCTTTTTGGATTGGGTTTTTTGTGGGTTCGTTTTTTGGTTGGTTTTTTTGTGTGTTTGGGTACTGGGGTTTTTTGTTTAGTTTTGTTTGAGGTTGTTTTTTTTAATTTGTGCAGTTTATGGAAGCATTTTTTCAAAGCTAAATTGGGATTAAAGCCTTAGATGTGAATTGCATTGAAGCAACTATCTTTCTCCCTGCATTTCTGTGACACAAACACAAAAGTGAATTCTGATATGTCTCCTTGTCTTTGTACATGGCACTGTAGGTAAGCTCTAAAACATAATGGCATAATTAAACCACAATGTCTGTTTGGGAGTGAACCTTTTCTTTTTTCTGCCATTTTCTGCTCTGTTCCTCTGCTAAGTTGCCAATTCAGGCCTTAAAATATTGCTTCAATCTCTGAAAAGTGGTATTTGTTCTTAAGAAATCAGAACAGCAGGAGTATTTGTGTGATGGCATATCTGTGAGCAGCAGACTTAACAACTCTTTGATTATCTCTAAATCCTTTATTTTACAGATGTTTGACATCATACATGGTTTTCCATTTGAAACAAAATCCTTGCTGTGAAAACAGTTTGTTCAACAGCAAAATCATAGATCTTTGGAGACTCCCTGAATAAAAGTATCAAAGAGAACAGCTGTCTGATATGAAAAATAACATTGTCCTTAATCTCCTTCAGATGCTTCTAGGTTTGTTTTTGCTAGAAATGCATGCAAAAATTAAGAGGCTAGATGGGTATCACTGGTTTTTTTAATATTATTTCAGATGGCTCAACAGAATTAACATGCTTGCTGCTGGCTATGCAGAAAGAGAGAGGATCAAACAAGAGCAAGGTAATGTGTTGTTATTTTGTTTTCTTCTGTCAGCTCTTATCACAAGTTCATCTGTTCTCTTTTCCCTGCTGTGTATCAGGCCTCATTCTCATCATCTGAAAGCAAATCACATATGGGTATTGCTGTTATTGCTTTAGAGAATTCCTTCTCTGACAGGAGCTCTGACTAATTCCTTCAGACTCTGATCTGCAGACACTTCTGAGATTATTTCTGAGAAGCTGCAAAAGATAGCTAAAAAAGCAGATGTACTGCCAGTAAGCTCCACTGTATGGTACCAAGGAATCTGTGTGCCTTATCAGAAGAAACTTAAGAATCTGGAGGCTAAAAAAAATATTTGAAACATTGCATTTGTGTTTGAATTCACAGAGGGCAGGAGTGCATGAAATTGGTCTTGGGAACAAAACCATTTTTCTAAAGCCTGTTGAGTCAATTGGATTTACTCTAAGGACTTTAATTTTAAGGCCACTTAAATTTTGTGATTCCTACTGGTTTTATTGTATTGCAGTGTGTTGCTACAGCCCTGTTGGCATTTCACTTTGAGTTGTAGGCTTACAACATTTTACATGTTTATTTTTTATGCCTAATATTTAATGGGTAAAAAAACCAGCATATATAAAATAATGTGTTGATTTTCTTTGAACTGTTTCAGTAGAAATTGTAATTGCAGACAGAAAAAAGAAAGGGTCAGTTCAATTGTGTTGTGGAGGCTGTTTCTTGGAATTGCCAGTGACATGGATGCACAGAAGGGTTCCTATCTAAGTATCTGCTTTGGCAAGCAGATAGCTTTTGAATTCATGCTCTTTTCAACATATGTACCAAGCAGCAGGCACCAGAAAATTGCAGTGGTTGTGATGATCCAGAGCTTATTCAGATGCCTGTCTGCCTGCTTCCCACTCAGTCAAAATCTCAGTTTTTAATTCTGTGTCTCTGAAGCCTTCATCAGAAAGATTTTGGGTTTTGGGCCAAAAAACTCATGTCATTTTTGACACCAGGCCCTCTGCATTCCCACAGCCCAGGATAGCAGCACCATGCACACTGTTCTTCAGTCATGTTCTCAGTGTCTTACCAGACCTGGAAATCAGTTTGGGAACCATATTTCCTAAGCAGCACTACTGTAACCTGTTAAAAGAACCTGTGTACCATCTGTTGTCACTGCTTGAAGAGGCTGTGAACAAATTCTGAATCTCAGAGTCTTCGAGGAAATCCTCTGTTTTGGCATTCAAAGCCAAATTACAATTTTTATTGACAGCAGGTTGGCACCAGAATTACAATGCCATGTGGGGCAGTAAGTGAAAGGTGTATGTTATGCTAATGGTGTCCAAGTGCACAATTACGCATTATACACCTTTCAAAATCCAGATGGACATGGAGAAATATTTTTGCTACTAAGAAATCACTGTGTAATAAAATAGATGATACAGATAGACATGAGATGATGTGCATTCAGGCCTCATGTAGCTTATTATTAAAATGTCTCCCTATTGAAGATAATCAGTGAATCCCCACTGACTATGCAAATTACATCCTAGGCACTGACAGAGTTCTTTATTACCACTAACACCATTCACTCATGTTGATTTGTTGCAGGCAGGTAGGTAGAACTGTTTCCTCTTTGTGTTGCTTAGTTGTGTTTAGTGTGGGAGGCAGTATCACATGGTCCCCTCACTGCCCTACACTGTTTTAATGCCTCTGGTGATTTTCCTTGGCCCCCAGCACAAGGGCTATTACACAGCTCAGTATTGTCCCTAATTAGCAAAGTTAGCAAAGTAAAACCTCTCTATCAATTTGAGCATTTTTGCAATTACAGAAACTGTGAAGCTAGAATTTTCTATATTCAATGACTGTACCAATTGTCATCTGCATATTTGATTTGACAAAAGCTCTTTTCTTTCTGTGTGGTTCAGCCCTTTGCAGCAAAGCTTTATAATACCTCTGAAACAATTCAACAGGAGTTGTCAAATCTGTCTCAATTAAGAGTTGAATGGTTCTGAATCTAAAGTTCATAAATATATTTCAAGAGCTTCAGAGATGCACGAATCATCGAATTGTGGGTGTACTGCTGAAAAAAATGTTACATTCTGTACAGAACAGTTTTATAAAAATACCTTCAACTTTTCATGTGAAATACAATGCATGTTAGCAATACATCAAGGGACTTCCTTGGATGGAGAAGTTATATACTTTCCAGTCACATAAATCAGAGGGAAAAAATCCCTAGTTTATATAAATAGAGTATATTTATTCAGGAAATGGAAGATCAGTGTTGGTTTATATATAATATTCAGTCTGTTAGTCATTGAGAAAACTTTCACGATATGCCTGATACATAGAGCTTGTCCATCATTGAATTGGACAAATCTACAGAGAGAGATACAGCAGCTGTTTCATAGCATCATACATGTTTTACATGGACTCTAATGAGTCAGTTGCCAAAAGCAGAGCATTTATAAAAATTGGTGGGAAGCCATTTTCATACATTTTATCTGAAAATTGACCCCTGTTACTGCAGAAATTTTCAAAACAAGCTATAGGCTGCCAACAGAATTCCCTGTCTGAGATAAGGTGTGCAAAAGCGTCATCCCACGGTGTTCTCTTTTATGTGGATTTGACAGGAAGAACACCTTCGTATTTTTAGCCAAAATTGGAACCTGCACTGAGGCTGCTAAATTTTTGCTTTCAGAATAAACAGTTGAGCTCCAAGTCTGCAGAAATGTCACTGAGCAATGCAGTTCTGACAGGTCTCTCACCACACAGCACACCATTAGGCTTTGCTGCAATAGGAGCAAACATGCCTACCTGCCAATATTTTCAGCTAAGTTGCTGGAAACAAGTTTTCTTAAAAGTAGGATTTATTTAGAAAGAGAGTTTTCACTGATTTAGTCTTTCATTCAGCAGAAAATAATTATTTGCAGATGTCTAGAGACATATCTGTTAGGATTTTTTTTTATTTTGTAGTCATAAAAGCTTTATTTATGCAACTTATTTATTATACTGTTTCAAGAGAATGTCTCAGCTGTAAGCTTGCAGAAAGCCAATGAAAAGGCTTGGAGTAAAAACAGAATTGCTATTGTGTGGGAAAATTGGATAGATAAATAAGGCTGTCCCCACCAATACTAAAATCTAAAAAAATACAAAACTATAGGGACTCCTGTTCAAGGTGATGTCATTTAAAGGTAAGTTTATGCTTTAAGTCTTGAATAAGATTAAATATGGTAGATCAGCGATCATACAATACAGTAATCGTAAGAGAAAATCATCAAAGACAAAATTACATGTGGTGCCAGATCAGATTTTTAGTTTAGACCATTTGTGAAGAAGCAATCAGTCTTTTTCTCCTTATTTTTCAAAGAGAGAGTAGTAATGATGCACTTTGTTGAACATGTGAAGTGAAAATTGTCTGTGGTTAATCTGTGAGCAGTCTGAGCTATAGTGTCCTGTCACACAATGATTTACCCAAATACTGGGAGGTGATGCAGTCAGAAACAAAGTGACAGCAGAAATGTTTGCATAAGTCTTACAACATGCAAAAATGTTAAGAGTTGTCTGTCTTGAACCAAGTCAGCAGTTAACTAGGGTTTGTTTGGGTTTTTTTGCAGGAAATATTAAGGTTCAATGTCCTTTTTTTAGTTAGGTGCTGTTCTACATCAAAAAATATTTGTAACATAATAAATGCCCATATATATTCTTCTTTGTGTTTTCCCCTTTGAAATAAGCTTGGCCAAGACTTGATTTCCTGAAAAGATGAAATGTTTTAATTAAACCATAAACTTAACCCACAAAATCTATGTCCTTTATACTTTCTCATCCTTCTTTTTGAATTCTGTTCTTAAATGTCATTGTCATATTTTTCCTTACCATATCACCTTTATGTTCTTGCATGAACAACAGGGCAGCAGCTGTTTATGAAGCAGATGTATGATATAAAATTTTTCTTTGTCTTGCCTTAAATACCACTGTTTGTTATTAGAAATTGAACTGAAAAACATGTCTGACTGGTAGAAAATAATGGAAAAAAAGGGTAGAAAAATAGCACTGATTATTCATGGGTGCAATAACTCCTACCTGTTTGGTTTTCCAGTTGGTTAAATACATTTGTTGTTGTTATTTGCAGTCAACAAGACTTTAGCAAAACTATGTTTTTAATAATTTCAGTTCAGAAAACATTGCAGGATTTTTCAGCCAATAAATATCTAATCTTAATTATTTTTGTGGCTGTATAAATATTGGAAAGTCTGATACACATATTAAGAGTATTTTATATGCCTGTTGCATTTATATGGTGTGCACAAGAGTTAAATCTGTGGCTCATTTTCACGTTGTTGTCCAACGTAATGGGACATGCTCTGTAATGGGACATTAAGTTTATTATACCTCATAATGTTTAGATTTTCCCTCTTTAGATTAAGACAATTCCAAGTTATAACAGGTAAGACTGACAGCATCAGCATTAGTATTTCACTGCCACCAATACCAAAGGAGAAATTTCATGTTGCTTTTGTGAAAGCGCATCTCTGATACAAAACTGCATCAAAATGCGCTGGCAGTTTCTGACCTGATCCTTGTGTGACCCGTAGATTACTGGAGCGAGAGTGACAAGGAGGAGGCTGACACTCCATCGACGCCGAAGCAGGACAGCCCCCCGCCCCCGTACGACACCTACCCACGGCCGCCCTCGGTGAGTCACCTGCAGCTGGCCCTGGCAAGGGAATGTGTGCCCAAAAGGCCACACCTGCAGCTCCCTAGCAATGGAATGTGTGCCCAAAGGGCCACCCCTGCCTGCTCTCCTGCCCAGGGTTACAATCATGCACCCAGGATGGAGCTTGACCATGAGGTTTTTAGTCAGTGCTTGACTGAAGGCATTGGTTAAGCAACACAGATTGCAGACTTCAATGGCCACCTTTGCTGTTTCCACTGGTTTGTAGAGAATAGGGATTTATAATCCCACTTGCTGTACAAAATAGATTAAATTACAGAAGTCTTTCTTCTTGTTCTTCATTCATGATGGACAGCTACTCATCCATGCAATCCCTCACCACCCTCTTACCAACTTTCTGAGAAAATATTGCCTCAGGAACAACAACACAGACTCTTCTCTAAGGCTCCAGCAGTTGTTCTATGAAGCATTACAGTAACAAATTACACTTGAATTTCCAGAGAAATGCCAGCATAAAAATGTTCTGTCTTGTATTGCAAAGAGCAGTACCAGGTGTTCTCTTATTGTGAAAAAGTAGGTTTCTCTTATAGAGAAATATAAATTAGAAAAAAGGGGGCTTATTTTGCTTGAAGCAGTTGTTGATATAAAACTACATTATAGACCTGTAGCTTACTTTCCACTCTAAATTTGAACTTTCATCTCTGCATACTTAGTGTTAACTAATGCATCTTATTTGGATATGGATTTTGGAATTAACAATGGGGAAATACAGGGGAAAGAGAGCATTCATGATGTTTAATTTGAAGGCAGTACTTTATCTTACAAAATTATAGACCTTTGAATGGCAGTACTGAAGCACTTCAAGCATGATTCCAAATAAGCAAAATAGAATAACAGGCATTTGGAGAGCATTTTTAAGGTTTTGCATGAATCGGGTCTATGTCTTCCATAGTGCCATATTTTGCAAAGTTTTATGCAAATTTTCATGGCTTATTTTATAGATTAAGTGACATAGTAAAGATACTTACTATGAATAACTATCAGTATTTGACCTACTGTTGTGACATACAGACATGGGTATGCATTAAAATTAGGATCAGGACAGGTTAATTAGGTCAGGTTGCGACTTATCAATGAACTGGGTGCCATGGCTGATAAGGAGAAGCGACATTGTAATTCTGTAATTAGGAGCATCTCTCAGAGTGGATTGATCTGAAGGCTGCTCCTTGCTGCCGTTGCAGATGAGCTGCACAAGCCCCTACGTGGAGCCCAAGCACAGCCGCCTGTCGTCCACGGAGACGTCGCAGTCGCAGTCGTCACACGAGGAGTTCCGCCCGGAGGTGGCCGGCAGCGCCACCGAGTCCCCGGTGCGCAAGACGGCGAGCCAGCGGCGCTCCTGGCAGGACCTCATCGAGACGCCGCTCACCAGCTCGGGACTGCACTACCTGCAGACGCTGCCCCTGGAGGACTCGGTGTTCTCCGAGGTGGCCGTGGTGTCCCCCGAGCACCGGCGGCAGTCCACCTTGCCCACCCAGAAGTGCCACCTGCAAGACCACTACGGCCCCTTCCCCCTGGTGGAGGGCGAGCGGATGCAGGCGCTGAACGGCAACGGGGGAAAGCCCCGAAGCTTCACCCTGCCCCGGGACAGCGGCTTCAACCACTGCTGCCAGAGCCTCTCGGTCGGCGCTGCCGACCACCACGAAGAAGCACAGCAGAAGGAGGTGGAGGAGGAGGAGGAAGGCAAAGCAGCAGAAGAAAACCAGGAAGATAAAAGTAAGTATGGGATATTTCTGTGGCTTTTCAAGTGTCCTGTTTGTGTAATGTAGAGGTTGTTTTTCCTTTTTCCTATCAAAAATCCCCTACAGTCTTTCAACGTTCCCCATGTTTTACCGGGTCGCCCTTGTTGCACACCTCTTTGGTCTGCCTTGTGTATGAGGCCTAGTAACCAGAATGCCGCATGACCTCTCAATCCCCAGACATTTCCCTGTAGGCTGGTCACCAATCCCCTTCTACTAGTAATCCTCAGCTTAAATGGATTTTGCTTCCATGCTTTTCTTCATGTTTACACTTGCACAGTATCCTCCTCCAGTAAAAACATGTTTTTAAGGGACATACTTGGTAAGATTTCCAGCCAACCCCATCTGAGCTTAAAAACCTCTTGGTAAATCCTGGAGTGCAGAGTCAGGCTGTGATTGTGCAGTATCCGAGCAGGCAGGTCAAAAGACATCCCAAAATCTGTAAGAAGTTGAAAAAGAGAAGGTATTTTCCCAGTTCCTCTCATTGTGATTTATAAGGAAAGAAATTTAAAAAGCATTTCAAATAAAAAAAAAATCTATAGAGAACAACTGTGACCAGCAAGGCTTAAAAAAACCCCATAATGCTGAGTAACTGTCAGTCACCTGGCACAAAAACTCCATGAATGTTAGTCCTACTTATCAAACATAATCCAAATGACCAGGGATTACAGAAGGTCCCTGCCCCTCCTGAACATGTAAACACATTTTTGTGTCTGTTTCATGCTCTGTCCTTCACTGTCATTTGTGGAGCTTCTCAGTATGTGCTGCTAGCAACGTTGAGTCCACACCCAGGTTGTAGGGTCAGTTGGTGAAGCCTGCACTCATGAGTTGTGGGGTTGCACTGCAATTAAGTTATCTGAAGAGGCAACAAAGGCAGCATAGCCCTTTGAAGCTCTCCAAGAGTCTCTGCTATCTATTCCTTCAAATTCAGCTTTTTCACTGCAGTAAATAAGTACAAAAATGGTTAAGAGAGAGGAAAGGGTAATGAAGGCTTTGTATGATTAACCATCTACCTAAGTTGATTCATTAAAGTTAGCACCTTTGTTGAGCATTAAAATTAATGTGGATGTTATTTGGTGTACTTAGGAGAGATCAAAAGTTTTCCATTGTTCTTATGCTTTAGGCATTACCTTCTAAACATCTCCAATTCTTTACTTTCTTCTGCTGCTTTGAGAAAACAGTGGCTTCTCTTGCAGATATTAAATTTGATGCCATTAAAAGTTTAAAAAAGCACTATTTCAATTGTGTTAACTTTGCAAAAAGCTGATACATTTATTAGGGTAGTATTAGATTCTTACTGAACTGAAATGAAGCTGTCTAATTAACAGGGTTAAATTTCATCAGCCGTGCAGCACATTTTGTCCTATTTTTAGCCTTCAGATTTGGTTTTCAAATGGGTTTTTACTGATAGAAATACAAAAATTTTTTCTAAAAATGTCCTTACTGAAATGGAAAGGGTCAAGGAGACTTTCCACCGGCTTTGCTGTGCTGTTTGGGCACTACTTACAGATACCATTGCAAGGTCTAAGAGCTTTTTTAGGTGGTTTAAATGTCAATTTCAATGCCTTTGTGTACCTGCTTGTAGCATTTTGTAGCATGCTAATTACTAGTAAAAGGCTAGTGCTTGATTTAATCATCTGGGGTGTTTCTCCATCCTTCTATACTAATTTCCAGAAAAGGAGAACAAAGGTGTAATGTTTGAAGTGATCTCCCTGTATATACATGCTTATATTTTTTATTTGAGTGGGGAGGTTTCCTTGGTTGAAGCTTTAACAGATTATTTTTGAGTCACTGATGACCAGCTAGACAGGTCAAGTGCTCATGATGAGTTGTTGACCTTGAAATTTTACTCAGAGTAAAATTTTACTCAGAAGTAAAATACTGTCTTGTCTGTTGAAAAGTTTAACTGTTGAATTGCTTGTTGCTATGACTGCAATGTTCTGTTTGCAAAACTGACTTTTTCCAATGCCCTTACCACTAAAAGGCAGGAGGATTTCCTGCAAATGGTGTTCCTAAGTGTAAAATCCAGTTTCTGAGTTGAGAGGTTTGCTTACATCTGCTAAGTCACTACCTTGTGTGTGCTACCTCGCTGCCTCCTTCACTTCCATTGCTCTGGGAAAATGAAACACTGCAACTGGCTGGAGAAAGGAAATCCTCTCTCTTTCAGAAATGTTTTAACCTCACGTTGAATGTTTCCTCATGTGGTATCAGAATCTTTTAAATATATTTATTTGCCTTACACGTTTGTGATCCTGACAGAGTTCTGGGCTCTTGGATGATTATGTGTGTTCTTGTGTGTATTTGTGTGTGTTTTAAAGCTTAATCATTCCTATTGCTTTTTGTGCAAGACAAGAATGCAGCTCCTTTGCTGTTGTCAGATGCCATTGCCAAAAGTTTGTTCTCTCAGCTTTCTGTTGTTACATTCTCACTGTTAGAACCACCTGAATTTAAATTAGATAGTAAAATGCAGTCCTGTTTCTTCCAACTTCTCTTGCAGAATTGTTTTCAAATAACTGCACCACAAACTAGGAGCTCCACAGTTTTTTCAGATGCTGTCCCCAGCTGCTATAATTTAACATATTTCTGTTGATTTTGTACTAAAGTTACGCTGATTTGCAACAATTAAGCATCTTCTCTCAGACAGTCACCACTTTATGTCTTAAATAGATATTTCAAGACTTTACTGACCCTGTAAATAGTTCTGTGTTTCAACTCTTCTATAATGCCTAGATATATATGACAAATTGAAAATATGGGTTGTCCTTTCCTGTGTTTATCTGTCAGGACCTAACTTTGTTGTGTGTTCAGGTGCTTATTTTTGTCCTGTTATATCACATTAACATTGCACTGCTAATCCTTAATGGATTGCTTTATTTCCCAAATGACTTTTGTGTAAATCATTTAGATGTTCCATATTGACACCATTTTGTAATGATCTCTTGCTTTGTAATCAAAGAGGATTCTCTTGTGGGATATTTGAGCTTTTTCATGTGTTTGTTCCTGATTATGCAAGTGGCAAACCACGTTCAGACCTGCAGCACCAGCATGCCCCTTGCTGTGCTGTTCAGAGGCAGCCTGAACACAGAGGGCAGGTTGGAGGCTGTGGCTCAGTGTTTGCATGTCTGTGATTCAGTTGTGAAGGAAAAGTTGGGCTTTTCAGGTTTGTTTTCTGCTAGTGGGAGGTAATAGGAGACAGCAGCATATCATGACACTGTCACCCTCTTCCCCTCTGGCTCCACCTCTGTCTGCACTCTGTTTTGACAGATTCTGCCACTTAATGCAAAGAACACTTCTAGAGAGACTGCTTCCAAGTTTTGTCCCAGGAAAGCTTGTTTCAGTTTTTTCTTTATTTCTTTAAATGATCTTTGGTGGTGGTTCCTTCATTTTCAAAGACTTCTCTGGTTTGTGCATTACTAGGGTTTACTAGCTCTCTGCAGGGTGTAGCTAGCTGTTGATCCTGCAAGCCAACTAAGTCAACTTAGTTGCAGGAAATCTTGCACCTTTTTTGCATACTCCCTGAAAAAGTCTTTGGAGAACAGCCGTGTCTGGGGAAGTCTCAGGTGCTGTCATCTGCCCCAAGAGTGCTGGGACAGGAGCTCTGCTGCTGGCTCCAGGTGCTGCAGGGCTGGCTGGGGTAATACTGGCACACTTTCCAGGGAACTCACACCTGGGACCTGCAGCAGTGTGCAAGGGAATTTTCCACTGTGCTGGCTCCATACAAATTTATTCAGGGAACATGGATAGAAAAGCACAAATGTCTGTGTTTGAGTCTGAAAAGGGATTTGCAGCAGGAAGAAATCACTTAGATTGTCTTCGCAGTGTTAAATCTCATTTCCTTCTGTGTTGTTTCTTCCCTCTTTGTTCTGCAAGTTTTCAGTCCTTTTTCTGCACTCTTAATACTATTGTTTTTCCTTACATGTGTTCAAGGATTTTTTTTGTTGCTACCCCATCATCTTAATTTCAGATAATACCTTCTGTATAGCATGGACAACTGTAAAAAAGTTTTACATAAATTCTAACAAATTACTGGCTGCCCTTCTGGGGCAATTAATGGCTGAGAGCCGCTTGTTTGCTGCACTGGTTTCACCCTCCAGAGTGTTTACAAGATGCTACAATCTCCCTCCTGTGACTTCTGCCACCTTTGAAAGATTTCACAGGGCTTCTGAAGGCTGGGCAAACTCACAGACGATCCCTGGCATTTTGCTGCATCACCACAATCTCTTGTGCAAGTTTCCAGCATCTCCTGGCATCCCATGCTTGGTCCCACACAGTCTTGTGAATGCTGCCCCAGAGGAACACAGTAGCCTCATGCTCCAGTCTCTGAAACCTGCCTTTTGACCCTAAACTTCTGAAAACACTGTCAAAGGCCAGAGCAGGAGCTAATGTTGGCATTTTGCAGCTCTGAGAGATGTCCAGTCCCTGTGAAGGGTTTCAGGAAAGCTCTCCTTTATGTCAGGGAGGGCTGGTCACTGAAACAGGTACCAAATGACTGTGCTGAGGTACCAAGCCTGAGAGGTTTTCTTCTTTTTTTTCCCAATAAAAAACTACAAACCAGCCAGAGAATAAGGGAAACTCAGAACAATTTCTCCCATGTTGCAACTTCCCAGTTGCAGAAATTAAATTCAAGGTGGCAGTGCTTTCACAAAATAGGACAGAGGAGCTAAGGACTCCCATGACTGGCAGCAAGTATCATGCACTGTGCCCAAGGTGTATCCATGGGACATCCTACGCAGATTTGCTTTCAAGAAGGAGTTATTGCCAGCGAAAAATATACTCTCAATAAGGTCAGGTATTTCAAATTCTAAAATACAGGTCTAGGGAGGCTTCCCTCTTTGTAATGAGGGGGCTGCAATGCATGGTGCAAATGGTATGTCTCAGAAGGATCAATGTTTGCTAATTAAACACTATGTTGTGAAATGGTACCCTGTGTACACTTCTAGGCTTTGCTTCCCTGCATTTTAGGCAGAGTGTCTTCACTTGGCAGGTTTTAGGCAACAGTGAAATGTGGGAGTCAGGATGAATAACACACGAAGCCTGGATTGCACACCCTGGAGTTGATGAGGATGTGTGGCTGAATTTAATAGGGCAGTTTGCTTTTTTGACAGCCTCTTTCCATTTTAGAGAGGACATCATTAGTGGTGTCCTGTTGTCTGGCCACCTAGTTTTATCCTCACTGAGAGGCAAGGGAGGAAGCATTAAGATTTACTGTATCTTCCCCTCTGGAATTAATGCCCAGGAGGGTTTTAAATAAGCAGAGTTATGAGAAACTGAGGTAATGTTTCACATTAGACATATTCCATATGAAACTGCTGCATAGCACAAAGTGCAGCACCTTCTGGGACACCGAGGGTGTTATTCTGACTTACTGCATCCACTGTCAGTCCTGTGCAACCAGGAGCATTTAACAAGTAGGGGGTTGGGTTTTTTTGCCTGACATCCTTCTGGGCAACACAGTCCATGCATGCTCAGACACTGGAGTAGGTTAGTGAAATGTCTACTTTTCCTGAGCTTTGTTTTTATAGTCTGATTTTTCATTCCTAATTCCCTTTTGAGCCTTCCTGTGGCACCTGACTGGGCATTTGCACTCCTGTGGACTGAGGACCATCAGCATTTTATGCCTTGTCTACTTGTCCCATTGCCTCCAAGGCAGTGATTTTGCTGTTAACTCAGATTGAGCTTACCTAAAAGTGCTGCCCAATTATGCTCAAAACTATGACTACCTTACATAAACAACTTGGAGTAGATGTGTTAATTTCTGAGCATGTTCCTTAATTAAAATTTAAAATTTAGTAAATAAAGCTTTTTCAATTCTCATTTGCAAAAGCAACTCCCCTGCAGAAGTGAGTTTGTATTCTAAACAAAAATGATGGGATACAAAACCTCTATATCCTGATTTTAAATTTCAGTTCAAGGGGAGAAAATTGCCTGCAGTGTTTGAAAGCCAAGTATTGAATCATTTAATAAGTAGCAGTTCAGAAAGCAATATGGGCTGTCAACAAAAATAAGAATAGTTTTAATTTTATGCTTGTTACTGTTTATACATATAGATGCATTTTGCCCACAAATATTTTGTTGCCACATTTAAAATTTTATTTGATTTCCATTGCCCATGCTGCTAAAAATACAAAGGAGAGATGAATTCCTACTTTTCTTTCGGTTTTAATAGCTTTGGGTGTCATTGCCAGTAAAGGTCATCTGCTTTTGCCTGAAATATATGGATTAAATTATGTCTTTTTATGTGCAAAAGAAGTTCACAAGAGAATTTCTTACGTGGCCATTCTTCCAAATTGCTTTTCTTGCTAAGTTTCCTCAATTCAGTTTCTAAGCTGGGGACTGTCAATGGAGCTATGGTGCTCCCTACCGGAGACCCCTTTGGGTTGGGTGGTGAAACAAGGAATCTGTACATGAAAAAATATATTTCTGGTGGGGCTTTTTTATGTTCTGCATTAATTCTCTTGCCAGGTGTTGTGTAACCAGTCTGTTTTACATTTAATTTTTCCACTTCATGGTGTCAGCAAGCTCTGTCTCTGCTGCTGCCTGTCTGGGTCTGGCTGCAGAGATGCTCTCCTTGGGAAAGGTCACTCATAAATGGTAAAACACTTCACAAGCAGCACAGGGAAGACAGTCCAAGTCCTCTAGGGATCTCTGTTTACCCCACTGCTGTTCCATCCCAGTTTGCTGGCCTGAAAAGTTTTGGTAGCAATATTAAAAATGCCCTTTTTTGTGCTTGCTGCTTACACTCCCTCAATTCTTAATGTGCTTTCAGTCTTTCAATTCTGAAGCTATAGTCAGATTTTCTAAGTGAAGATACTTAGATTTTTTTGAAATTATTTTGTGGGTGAACAGGAAAATTCAACTTTATTTTTTCATAAACCCATGATTTTCCAGTGAAAAGAGGGTTTTCCTGTCCTAAAATTTAAACTTACTTACATTTCTTTTGGTTTCAAACATGAAAAACATGCATTTTTAAAATCATTTATATATAACTTCTCACTGAAACCTACAGAAAATTGTTGTAAAGACATTCTTAGATTTGACTACTGCAATTTAACTGCAATTTTTCCATGACAAAGCCATTTCTCACTGGGATTTTTGCAGAACTGGCATAGTTCTTTGAGATATAGCAGGGATTTGGGCTAAGCTGAAGGTTTCTAAATGCAAAGGAAACAGAAATCCTCAATAAAATCTACTATAGAAAAAGTTAACTACCTATCATTTACATGAGAATGTTCTTTTGAAATGTATAATTTTAAATTTTCAAAGCTAAAAATGATTAAACCCTTTCTATAATCAATTGCAATCAAGTCAGAAGATGATGGCATAGGGGGACTAGGGGGAACAGAGGAGTACTAAAATCTTGTCAGAATGTCTTCATTACATCTCCAGGTGGTGCCATCTGTTGTGTGTGCCTCTCATGTTCTTTCAAGGCAATCATTAAAACAAGGATAAACTTGAGTCAGTAGTGCTTGCAAGGACATGGGAGGGATATGGTTTTATTAAACTACTACAATGCTGAATGTCTGGAGGGTCACCAGACACATTGTTATTTAATTAATATTTATCATGGGAAGGGGGATAGGCTATTAAAGACTTCAGTGCAAACAGTCAGCATCCTGCCAACATTTTTTTGTTGGACAGAGGACTCTAGAAAAGCCATATTTTTTATGAAGCAGTTGAGTTTAAACTATTTTTTTAAAAAGAAGTCCTCAGAATTTTTGGATTTAAGATGAATATCTTCATGGATGTCTATGCAATCAATGTTGTAGGACAATTTTTTGTGAATTGTGAATTTTTGTGAATCCTATCATGCTTGCTTGGCCTTCTGGCTGCCTTTCCTTGCAGTCACTAGCTGCTGCTCCACAGGGTCACCTGCCAGCCCTATGCAACTTCCTTGGATAACCCTGGACAGTTAAAATGGCACTAGATGCTTATTTTTTAGCCTCTTAATCTCCTTATTGGTTTCCTAAATCTTTCCAGTGCAGGAGGGCGGTGTATATAGGTTAAAGTCTTGGTCCCTGCAGTGACTCTGGTGAAGCTGTAAGTGTGATGTGGGTGCCTCGGACCCAGGAGCTGGAGATTATTTGGAAGATTTTCCATTGTAGCTCTGCCATCTAGATCTGGAGCTGCCATACCTTCCAAATTTAAAACACCCCTGGTGGTGGGCATTCTTCATTCCCTCCAGGCAGTGCTTTTCCTCTTTGCTGTTTTGGGAAGGAATAATTTTATTTTTTCCTGGTAATGGATATTGAATTGTTCCCTCTACAATTTAAGCCCAGCATTTCCATTCCCTTATGGCACAGAAAACAGACTGCTCCATTACAGCAGCCCTTCTTCCCAGCTGAAAGGTTGCTGTGAAGGTTAGTTTGGTTTTTCCCATAGTTAATGTTTGCTAGGACTGCTCTTGCTGAGCTTCCCTGGGTTTTCCAGGCTGACTCCCATCCCTTCTGCCATGGCAGTGTCCAAGCTGGGTGCATCACATCTGGTTGAGACCAGGGAGCTTGCTCTGCCCTGGCTGTTTTATGCTCTGTACTGTGGTAAGCATCTGTTTGGCAACCATGCTGTATTTCATATTTCACTTGGGGCTGTACAGTGTCCCAGATGGTTTTCTGCTTAATGCTTGTTTTTCTAATTGTAGTTGTTCTGATTTTTTTTTCTGGGCCTCTTACCTATCCACATTAACTAGCTCATATTAATGAAAGCCTCAGCTGAATTAAAATGTCAAATTAATTGGGCTAAAAACCAACCAACAAATATATATGACATTTTGTAAAACCACCAGCCTGAATAAGTAAAAAAAAAAAAAAAAAACAACAACAAAAAAAACCCACGAAACAAAACCTGGTGCTTGCCAGGCTCTGTGTCTGTTAGCACAGCATTTACCATATTGACACATAAAACTTGGCAAGAGATTTCATCCTTCCAGATCATTCCAGCTCTGAAACTGTCCTCCAGCACTCTAGGAGATGTTTGCTCACACTTTGGTGCCTGTGGATTTTAATAAGTTTATTCTCTTGCACTGTTCAGGCTCTTGGTGCCATCTGGGGCTGTTTCTGGATGCAGAGCAGCCTCAGGGGAACCCCGCATTGTGCAGCTCCTCCCTTTAACAGTGAGCCTCTGGTGTCTCCTCCATCTGGGCTTGGCTTTGCTATCAGAGGACACCTTGGATAGGAAAGGTTTAGGTATGGGGTGGCTAATATTGTTTACTTCTGAGAGCTGAACTTCTGTAAGGAAAATACAGTTCCCTGTGTCACAGACCTTCTGCATCTAAATAGCCAAGGCAGAAGCTACCTGGAGATGAGTGGAGAGCAGAAGGCTCCTGCTTTTGTCACTTGGGATTCCATCCATCCCTCAAAAGTGTGCAATGCTCAGAGTTTATAGTAGCCATGTGTGTTTCATTTGTAAGATCTTCTCTTAAGAATTAAGAATGAATTCAGAATTTCCAGTTCTTTTGAAACAAATGTGATAATACAGTATTAACAAACAAACAAAAAAGCCCTGTAATCAGGCAATTTTGCAGTTCTCATTCATTATTAAGAAAGTAAATGTTTTGTCTCCTTTTGTGCCTCAAATTTGCAAGTTTTTAAATCTGTTGGATAGTTGACAGTCCAGCATCGTTGTACTAGTGTGGTGCTATTAGATACCATGATTTATGAACAAAGCATGAAAAAAGTGCTGTGCAGGATCTTACTGTATTTACATGAAGAAAATTACTGCATTTTAAGCAGGATTTTTGCTTTCTGGCTTCACTTTTTGAGTACTGCTGGCACAAAATAATACCAGCTCATTATCTCTTCTCTTCTGGATTCCAGAGGGATAAACTTCAGGCTTTTGGAATATAAAATATCACCACTGATTTCTTGAAAAGTATTTGAGTTGTTATCACCATCAGAGAGAGGGGAGAGAGACTGCCAAAAAACTTCAATTTAAACCATCTTTCAACCAGTTTTGAAACGTTCATTTAATCATGAGATGATTTACAGGCTTCAAGGAGGAAGCAAAATTAAGGGAGCCTCACTTGGAAGATTTCTCCTGGTTTTAAATTCAGGAATGGCCAGAGATCAGGCAGTGGCAAGGGCAGGAAGTTTACTCTCATCTCTTTACCCAGCACTGCTGATGAGAGTAAGCAAGAAACTCAGCTGGGGACCCTTGTGCTTTTAGTTCCATGTTGAAAGGACTCAGATTTTGAGTGAGGAGGGATGGCTTGGGGAGGCTCCAGGAACAGCTCCTGCTGTGGTACCCAGGGGCTTGGCAATGCCAGAATCCCCTGTTAGTGGGGCTTCCTACATGTGCAAAGTTGTCTTCATGGAATACTTGAGAGATGGTGAATAAGAGACACAATTAGAGAGTGTTTTCCTGTAGTAAAAGTAGCAAAATCTGGTTTAGAATTCACATAACAGTATTTCAATAGCTTCTACACTTGCCATTAAATTGAGATTTTTTTGCTGTACTAATGTGCACACTTGAAAGCCAATCTAAAAATCATACTAAATCTATAAAAGGCTTGAAGCTGATTATTCTGAAAGTTCTTGTTCTTTCCTCCCTGCTAGAATGTGTCCTGCCATTTATTTTAAATTTCTAGTTAAAAAAGAAAAATTATTCTCAAGACATTTTCTTCTTTTTTTTTTTTCCATTAAGCTAAGTATATGTACATAATTTTACAGCAAAACAGTTATATTTCTAACTTTATTGTAATGGCTTTAAAGACAACTGGAGTTGCTGGTTTCTGTTTCGTTAGAAGACAGAAGAGAGAAGTTTTATTTATTTACTTCTGATTGTGTAAAGAGCCTGGAGAAAATTCCATTTAAATTTTACACTCCAAATGAAAACTATCCAAGACTGAATTACTAATTTTTTGCATTGTTCTGCTTACCTTCTCCAGTGTCACTGTGTGATCTAGGTATTTAATGTCCTCTTTCTTAATGTATCCTCAACAGTTTCATGTGACTATTTTAGGGGCTAGAAATACTTACTAATGAACTAGACTAATTTAACCATACCAATTTTTTTTTATACCAAGACACTGAAAATTTAACAGGATTTATGAAATGGTGAGACTGTGGAATAAAAATAAAATTAATAAAAAAGACCCAACAAACACAAATGCACTTTAGGCACTCCTGCATTATGGATTAATAAATCAATAGTTTCCAAGTTCTCTGCTCACTTTGTGTTTTAACCTTGAGTTCACAAATTCTGCCAGCAGATAAAGATCTCTTTTTAGTGGCTATCATGAATCTTAGGCATAAACAGGTTATCCTTGTATCTATGCAAATTGTAAGAAGTTGACAAAATTCATTTTATGAAAGCCTTGCATAATTTGTAAAGTATCTGTAAAATGTCTTTGTAGTCAAATAAGAGGAAAAAAGATACATGTTAGCTTTCCTGGGAATACTTGTTTAATACTTGCTTACTCATGGCTGAAAGTTTTGGCACAATTATTTCTGAACTATTGTTAGAAGGTGGAAGGAAGGGTTAGTGTTTTCATAAAATTAAAAAATTATTGTCTTGAGTACTCACAGTTTGGAAATGGCTTTTACAGTTGATGCAACTCAGAACTATGTCAGCCTTCTTCTTGGCCTGTCCCATCCCAAAAGACAAATTTTCCTAAGCTTGTGTATGTAGTGGCTAAATATGACTATGGTAATTATAGGAGAATATAAAAGTCACTTGAAGTAAAAACTAGATTCTTCAGTTTTGAGAATAGGACTTGGATCTGTGTGGATTTCATTATTCCTGAAATTTAGAGGAGGTTGAGTGTGGAAGGATGAGGGTACGGTGGATGGCCATGAGCAGCCAGTACCCATGGCCCCTGTAGTTTCTACTTGGAGGAAAACAGACCTGGAGGGGTGAGATTTTATATCCTTTATATCCTGCATGGATTTGGCTTTGCTACCAAGGCTGTCAGAAGGCTGTGTGCATTGTTCAGTACCACTGCTCCTTGGAATGATGGGGAGTAGGAGGTTGCTGAGAGTAACCCAATGAACAAAGGAAAGCACACACCCCCAGGGTGGTGGAGGCTTAATTTACCCCTTTTCTTGAAAAAGAAAAGAAACAGTTTGTGCAGTCTGTTCTGTAGTACTTGGGAACTGGAAACATCAGGGTGTAGCTGGGGAGGAGGTTGCAAAATTGAGTGGAGTGAGATGGAAGCAAAAAGTAGACTAGAAATAGGGCATAAATCTGTGATGGTGAGGTAAGCTATGGAACGAGTTTAATTAAGTTGTGATTGGTTTTTGAAATGAAAATCCCATCAGCCTCTAATTCTTTGTGCCACAACTGAGGATGATGGTGTTATAAATCTTTCCCCAATTAGAAAAACTGTTTTAAAAGTATTTTATTTCTACAGTGTCACATTTCTCTTACAGCATAACCTACTGTAAATGCACCTATGCTGCTTTAGCCTTTATTTCAAAGATTTATGCAGTTTAGCATTTTGAGCCAAGGTGAGCCACGTGGATGGATTTTATGCTGGGACCATGTTCTGTGCATTGATAATGCCAATGCATTGAAATACTTCTCAGGTTGTCTTCCAAGGAGGAGACTCTGACATAACCTCATTATTAAGTTGAAAACCCTGTAATATTAATGTCCATAATTAGTTGTTTTTTCGCCCCTCAGCTCTTGTCTTCTGAAAATACTAGCTGAGACTTTTTCTTCAGATGACTCTCTCAGTTGTGCTGTATGCAAATAGAGTAAATTTTTAAAAGAAAATTCATGAGGCTGTTTCTTTATTTTGTCCTTGTATGTTTTGCATTTCTCTAGTCTGATGTTGCTTATCTTTAGCAGTGTTATTAATGACCAAAAGTATACAGCCAAATTTTCATCTCTCATCCTCCTGGTTTTACTCCCTTCTATTGCTCCTTCCAAGGCCAATGGTTGTGGTAGTTCCAGGTTGAGCAGGGGAGATTGTTCTCTGCACTTATACTTCAACTGTGGATTTCCAGTTCTGAAATCCCCCCAAGGTTTCTGCACACACCTTCTAAGGGGTTGTTTTAAACATCTGCAGCTTGAGCTGAGTGTGCTCTTGCTGTATTTTATAGTTCACAAAGTGTGTAAATTGTGGTCACCAACATTTTTCATCATCAGCTGTTGTGTTACCAGATACGTAACCAGAACAGATCAATTCTTGCCTGTTCCTACCTTCTCTTTTTCATAGGAAACCTAAATATTCTTATTTTTCCATGGAGGTGTTGAATAGATCTGTCATATAATATACACTGAACTTTTTTGGTTACTCTGTAACTCCATGGAGTTGCCCGTTGCACTGATGGCGAGTCCTAGTGTTATAGTGGAAAATTATTGTATTTACTGACACTAGATATACAACTTCTTTAAGAGGGAAGTCTACATTATTCTGAAAAAAAAAAATCCTTGCAAAATTAAAAATTCACTGAGCCTTTTATTTTTACTGTTTAATCTTGCAATCTAATATTTCCATTCTGCACAGCAGATGTGAGCTTAGCAAAAATTGTCTGAAACATTGGTTTGTCTAGTTCTATATCAGATATCAGACTCTGAGTTATTTGAATTTTAATAATTGAATTTAATATTTTTGAATCTTTCTTGTAACCCTTGATAGATCATTCTTCCACACAATAGTTTTATCAATTTTGAAATCAGGTGTACTTTGAGCTCTGTTATGTGGCAATAAGAAGTTGCACATTTTATCTCCTAACTAGAGAGACCAAGCATCTCTTCTAGTTAGTTTTAAACCTAGCACACAAACTTTCAGATGTTTCTGTTACTTGAAGAGGCAATTACGGACCTTTTTCTGCCTTTATGTCCTTAGAAAACAGGCTTCTGTTCCATCCCCCTTGTTTATAGGGGAGAAATCTTGATTAGCCCTAGGCCATGTATTCCTTGCAGGAAAATCCTTTTGCACAACAATAATCCTATCAGCCCTTCTCTGCCTCTTTCAGTACTGCTTTTTTGAGGTGAGATGTCAGAAATTAGTCTCTTTTTGTTTTTGGCTTCTGCTTTATCTACTCTACTTCCTGTATTTATATGTAGGTAGAAGCCAAACCTCCCTACTTCTCTGTTTTTGTAGAAGCTGATTTGACATTTTTAACAAGTGCAATCCAAGAAGAGAACTAAAGGGAGCTGTTTGGTATAAGATGTTTCTGCCTGATAGGGAAAAAAGGAAAAGGTTTGGTTTTGATGTTGGTAATGCATGAAAAAAGATGTGTAGTGTTTATTCATGTACAAGACTGAAGAGGAGAAGAAAGTAAAAAAGACAATGTAGCTTCTGAAGAAAATAGCAGAGAACAATAGCTAACTGAGCAGCTTGAGAAATGCATGGGAGGGAGGTTGCTGTTATGGGGTAAGAACAGAACTCAGCTACATGATAATCAGTGTTTTTCAGGCTGTAGAGATGATATTTTCTTTGTTTAGTTGTGATATTTTGGGGAAAAGCACATAAGCAAAGCAAAGCCAGAATGTGTAGCAAATTGCTGGGAATACATCCCTGCAGACCAGCTCTGGGTTTTGGTGCAGCTTGTCCAGGGGACCCTTGCTCTGTGACTGGTGTGGACAGCAGAAACCCCTCCTTACAAGCATCCTTTGGCTGACCATCCCCTGAGGGAGGGCACTCTTACCTGCCGTTTTCAAAAGGTGGCTGTTTTTACAGGTGACCCTTCCCCCAGCATCTCTGGGTGTTTTGGTCTGTTTGGATTCCCTTGCATACAAAGTCACCAGTTGTGGTGACAGTAAGGGATTTTCTCCTCGAGTCTCTTGATGCCCTTTGTGCTGCTGTTGGCAGGACCAAGGGCTGAGCACACAGCAGCTCTGAGCGCTGGCACTGCTGGAGGCTGCCAGGGGAGCAGGCTGGGCCCTCCACATCATTACCCAGATCAAGAGGTTTCTTGTAAAACTAGTTATGTTTGAAAAGTGTCCCCACCTCCCAGCAGATTGCTATAGCACTGCCAGGGTCAGGTGTCAGTGGTGTCACTATAGTGGGTGCTCCCTCCCACCCAGCCCTTGCCTTTCTCCAACTCCTCTTCCTTGCCTCAGCCTGATCAGCCACCATCTCACACCAGCCATTCCCTGTGCCCAGCTGCTCCCAGAGCTGGGCAGCCCTTTGAGGAACAGCTGCCCTCACTTATTTCAGACTTCTCTTTCCCTGGATATTGTTAACTTGGAATAAACTAAAAGTATTTTTCCCTTTTTGCGATCAAAAGACCTGGATGAGGTAGCAGAAGCTAGCAAGTAGTCATGGTCATTCTGAGATGATGGCACTCTCATTTCCAGTTGAAAGCTGCAGAGATCCTGTTTTCATTCTCCTGAAAGAACACCACTTCCAATAACTCAAAAGGCTTCGAGAAGTGCCCATCTCCAACACAGCTCTGCTGGTTTCTGCCAGTAGAAGAGCTTGATGTACCTTAGGAATGGGGAGGTTGGTACCTGGTGGGCCCTGTGCACTGCTCCATCCCTCTAGGGGGACAGCAGGTCTCCCCCAGGCTCTGCCCTTCCACACTGGGGAGGGGTCAGGTGTGCAGGAGAACAGAACCAGGGCCTGAGTCACATATTGGTGCTGTATGTTCAGTGCAGGATTAATCTTTTCTGTGGAACAGTGCCATCATACAGAAGTATGGCAGCTACACCTCACCAAACTGTGTGTGATGGGCAGTTTTGGAGATGCCTGGGGATAAATTATGAAGGAAGAGGCTAAAGAGAAGCAATTTTCATACCTGTGTCTTTGTACCTCTGTGCAGAGGTCATTGAGGGTAAAACCTCCTGAGTTGATGGAGGAATTGGTGGAAGAGTAGGAATTGATGGGAGTGTAGATGTACCCTCTTACTGGTTATCACCAGTTCACCAAGAACTTCATCAGGATCTTTCTTTGAAAACCACTGGGTGCACCACATCCTCTCACCAAGAAGGTCTCTGGTGGGTGAAATACAGCCTTTCTGTATTTCAGGAAAGGCTGGAAAGGAGGGCTAAGGACTCCTGCATGGCTGGGCATCATGGCCATGAAACCCTGGCATGGCATCCTTCAGCTTTGTCTAGGTTCCTGGCCAGTCTGACAAATCCCTTTTGCCGTCCATTTTCATGAATGGCAGCCTTGTGATTTTTCAGAAAGAGTTTAGCCAGCAGCTTGAACACATAAGGTGATATGACAAAATACTCCCTTGATCAGTTTGCTGGTTTTTCCCCTCCTAAAGGGCGTACTGAAATATTGTCTTAGCAGGCTTCAGGAGGTACTATCCATGCTATATCTCATCCAGTCTAGCATGTTCAGGGATTTCAAATAATTTAAAATTTGCTATTTATTGCTATCTATAAAGTTAAAATACAGTCAGGAGATTCTGATGTTTTCAGCACTTGACTCCTATAACAGGAGTCCTTAGTGTAATGAAATCCCTGTGCAGCCCTGATTTTCTTTTATTACACTAGTGATAGCATTGTTTGGAATATGAAAAGTTTAAGATACATTTTTCATGAAAAATTTGTATCCCCTCTGAAAACAGCTCTTACACATTAAAAATATGCAAGTGATTCTTAACAAATAGCATAGCAATGTTTGACTTGTCAGAAGAGTACCTTGCATAAAACCTTTCAGTGCAAGCTTTCTATATGGAGAAAATTATTCTCATAAAAAAATAATTTAAATTTACCAGATGAAAGTACAAGCCTTCAGCATCCAACAAGTGTGAAACATTTAATCAGTAATTCTTCATTTTATGCTCTCGAATAGGTAAGGAATTTCTCCCAGGCAAAGAAGGAGGCCATTTCTGTGTTGGTTTGATGGGCTTTCAAGACACCATAGATAGCCAAGAAAGTAGCTCAGTCATTGGTTTAGAAAAAGAAAGATGATTCCTGTCTTATTTTATGGGAACCAAAGTAATTAAAAGCAAGACTTCTAAAAGCAGTTTCTTTATATGCTAATTTTATGCAGTGTATTTCAGGTTGTTGATAGGAGGGAGGGCTTCAGGTCTGATAGCATTCTTGTTACTAAATATGGTCCTCCTCAAACCTGAAAGACACCTGACTGAGTCAAAAATAGAGTTGGAGCAGAATGATAATTCTTGCCTGGGAACAGTCAAGGCAGGTTGGATTGACAGATGAAACACATGCTAGAACATGAGGAGAGGAGAAGGGAACACCTTTGTTAAACACAGCACAACCAGCCAGGAGTGGTGCCAACAATTCACTTGTTGGCCTTGCCAGGACAGTAATAGTAGAGTCCATGTTTTGTGTGTGTGCCCCTCCAGTGGGCTCCAAATTAAATTACAGTATCTCAACCTGATCAATGTTGGTATAACAATAATGATAATCTGCTCCCCTAATTTTCCTAGAGTAGGTTTTGACACCATTCCCACTGGAGCTTTTGGCAAAAGCTGCTGAAAGACCTCAGCTGAATGTGGCACAAAGAAGATAACACTTTTTTCTCAGTCTGTTTTACTTTAACCACATCTTATGCTGTCAGTAGCTTGCAGTGTTCAGGTGCTCTGTGCCTCTTTCATTGCCCAGTCACAGAAGGGGTCCCAGCCCAGGCTGGCAAGTTGCTTCAGCTGTCAGCACCTGTGGCAGGGGCAGCTTCTCCATGCCCTGCCCTTGGATGTAGCCTGGCAGTGGGAACATGACAGTCTGGCTGGGGTTATTTAGTCACACCAGGGATTTTGTCAGTGTGTTGGTGTTTTTGTTATCAGGATGGAAAGCCCCACCAGAAAAAGCAATCATGTTACTTGATAACATAATTGTTATCTGTTAGTCTTCTCTGACCAAAGGGGATTCTACTGGTTGAAGTTAAAAATTTATTTGTATAAATTTAAATTTGTTATGCTATAATTAATTCAGTATGTTTCTGTCTGCTTTTGAAGCCCTGAATAAGTTAATGTTAAAAAAAGTTCCAGAAATACAATTCTTGAAAAAGTAATTAGTAAAGTAATACACATTACAAGAATAATTTGTCACAATAATAAGACTAATTCTGCTTAAATACTCCTTACTACAAAAATCATTGATAACAATGCAACAAATTAGTCCGTTGCTTTCTTTTCAGGGTTGATGTCCAAAGCATTAGTCAGGAAACAGAGCTCCCATCTTTGTGTTGTACATTAACTCTTTCATGGGGTGATGGACTGGAACTACAGTTCCTGCTTTATGATCAGGAAACAAGGATATGGCTTTTCAAGTAGTTCCCAGAATAAACAATGCAGGAGGTTTAGTAGATTAAATTGAGTTTTATATTCCATTGCAGTCATAGCCTGGCTGATTTTAGCTTACAATACTACTAAGAATTGTATTGAAAGGAATTTCACCATTAGATATATGCCTTATGTACTTGTCTTTGGGATTTAACATAGACTTCTCATAGGTGAGGCTTATCCCATAGGCATGTGTAACTTAACTCTCTGTGTAATCCAGCAGTTAGAGTGCCAATATGCAGAAATTTTAATATCATTATCAGAATTCACAAACTGCCCAGTGGGATGCTAAAGTTGTGATTATATCCTCTGCTTCTAAATCTATATAAAACTACGAGAAGTCCAGCCAGCTGGCGTTTTTTTTCCTGAAAATGGTTATTCAGCTGTGTCTCACTGGTTATGTCCCAAATTAGAGGGCTTCCTTTCCTGGGAGCAGCTCTTTGTATTGCTTTGCAATTGTTACAAAATGAACTGCTCTGGAAAAATAACCTTATTTTCCGACATGACACTCGGACTGCTCCACCTTGAAGCTGTGCATTGTCACTCCAGTGAGACCCTGGTAATGAGCTGAAGGAGAGAGTTTTGCAGATATTAGAGAGATATCTGAACAGCATAAGAATAACCATGAGATAAATCTAATATGGAGGAAAAAAATAGGGGCAGAATTAGAAATAATATAATATAATATATTACACTGTAATAATATAGTAAGAGTTAGTGATTTGGCAATTTAATGTGCTACATTTTAGTTTGTTTAGTTCTTTAGTACTGGGTAGACAGGGTTATTTAGCAGTAGCTGTAGTACCTGAAGTGCATAGGAGAGCTGGGTTACATTTGCAATTTAGAAATACTGTGCTAAGTGGGAGGGAAAATGCCTGCTGATCAGAGCCCTGTAATTTCCACTGCCTTGTTCTCATGGGACCCAGTGCAGCACCTGCAGAGGAGCAGGCACTGGAGGTTGTATGTGGGCTCACACCCTGTGCCTGTTCCTCACCATGGTGCCTTCCCATGGAGCATTTGTCCTCTTGGTGTTCCTCAGTGAGGACATGGGGCACACTAAAGCTTATATTGTGGTGTTGGAAAAGCTGAAACTTGCTTTTGGCAGAGAGCATACTCCTGTATTTAGAATTGTTTGATTTAGTGCCCTTTACTGCAGCGTGCTGAGTGACTCCTGCTATTGCTTCCATACCTGACTGGATTCCCACAGGATGATGTGGGCAGGCACTGCTTTGGAGTGCAGTGTTGGGGATCTGCAGCACCAAATCCCTCCTTCCTCAGGCAGTCTCACTGCCAGGCTCTACCAGCTCCTTTCCATCTCTGCATGGCATCTGTCTGAGCCCTGGAGGTGGTGGGAGCTTCCCACCAGTGAGCAGCAGGCAGTTTGCAGATCTGCCAGTGTTCCTCCCCAGCACCTGTGTCAAAGGGCCTTGAGCCATTTCCCTGGTAAGGAGAAAGATGTGTCTGCCAGTGCACTTCCAGCAGAGGCAGCTTTGTGGCACATGGGGAAGGTTTTCTCTTCCCTGCTGTTCTTTGCATTCATTCTTGTTGGTACCCTGATCACTCATGCAAAGGATTTACCTTTTGGGGAAAATGCATTACTAGATATGCTTCATTATAAGACTAGACAGTAGGTAAGGGCTTCCAGTCAAAGTTCTTCTCTCCTGAATATGTAGACAGATGTAGAAATAGGTACACAAAATAGGATGAAAGCTAAGGAAAGGGTAGATCTTCAAAAGGCAGGTACAGGTTTACTGATGGTCACTATAGATGGGAAGTCTGAAATTTTCTAAAACTTCAGTATGAATTAAAAAAATAAGTGAATTAACCTGCTATTCTTCAACCTAACCTTTCTTTGAAAAGAGAAGTTGTCATAAAATACCATTTAATAACCAGGTATCTTGTAGTCTGTTTAGGCAAAATATATCACGTGAAGATTGATAAGAAAGTGTGCCACTAAGTGGCAGTGGTAAAATCTTGTGCTTTTTATTATGAAAAAACTCATCAAAGTAAAAACCCGAACTTCATACCTTCTCATTAGTGACTGCTGGTGTTCCCTAAACATTTATTTATAGATCAGTCTCAAAGAGAAAGAGTTGTATCACCTTCTGTGTCCCTTTCCTTACATAGGACTTCTTGTGTGAGAGCCATTTTGAGAACCTATTGATTGTGACTCTCAGATATTTCTCTCATGAGAACTTTCTGCTTCCCTTTGCTTCCATTTTTATTGGCTTTTGACACTTGGCCTGGAAAGGCACACAGAGCATCCCCTTGCTCCTGCTTGGTGGGGTGATCCCAGCCCAGGTGCATTCTGTCTCACCATTTTAGATGGGTAAAGTACCTCCTACTGCTGCAGCTTTGCTCAGATATAAAATTCTTCACATCCTACATGACCACTTCAGCTGAATAAATGGGAAGAGATTTACAGCAGACAGTTTTGGATCTGTGACCACTCTGGGGAAGTCATTTGCCATAAAACTCATAATGCAGACAAAATTTGGTTGATAAATGCAGTAAGTTCACTTTGCTGTATTCACAGGGTCACATTCATTTTTGTATGTGAATGGCAGTTGTTTTATTTTTCAAAATGTTTGCAAGTCTCATGAGTTTCATAAGTTGTAGTGTCAATAAGTATCCGTCCAAAAGCACGTTACTCGTTCATTGTTATTTGTATTTGTTCTCCTTTAAAACGAATTTTAAAACCCTTATCTAGAAACAAAACCACATGCTGGAGATTTTTTACATAAATAATTTTGCTAATGTTAGTGATACAGAAAAAAAATGTGGAGTTTGTAAAAATAAGGAAAAATAATTTTTACTACTAAAAAGCAGATTTTCTAAACACTTAGTTACTATCCGTAAGTGGTATTGAAAATCTATTTAGAAAAGCCCCCTAGTGCCTAAGAATTGTAGTCACATTAAGATAAATAGGAAAGCATATGCTACCACTGACCTTAAGAGGTTAATGGAAGGCAGTTCATGCACAGTGACTAATCCAAACTGGGATAGTGAAAAATTACCATTGTTTGATAATTTATATCATTTATATAATAATAAAACCTTAGCAATATTATGGAATAGTCTTTACAAAAGTGTGTCATACTAGCAGGTTTTTTTTCAGAAATAGTTTTCTAGTGTAAAATTTAGTTGAATTTTATGTACATAACACAAGTCCTGTCCCACCATGTGTTGAAGGTAGCAGTTCTTCCACAGATAGAGGACATGTCCCAGCCAGACTCAGCTGGGTATGAGCAAGAGCTGGTATGGGCATCTGCTAGATAATGCCCTTGCCTTAACTTCAGTAACCCTCCTTTATTTCACAGCCACCTTGTTTCACAAAAAGGGAAGTTTCTTGTGCCAAAGCCTGACCTTTGAAACAAACTTTCTGAATTCTTACTGATTAAGTTGTATGAACAGCCATAAGATGACAGGATCTCTGGAAGCTGCAGAAGTGATACCTATGAGGCAGCAGTATCCTCTTTCACTTAATGCCTTTTTCCAAATAAATCCAAGATTCTTATTTTCAATGCTAAAACTGTTCATAGTACAGAACAGGATGAAATCTGAAAAATATTCCCTCTTGTGCTCTACAAAGTCTCCCTTTCCTCAACCCCATGAGTCCTGAAATGTGCTGGTTTGGCCTTTTGTTTGTCAGAGGGTTGGGGTTTGGTTTTGGGGGTTGGGTTGGGGTTTTTTTTCATTTTGGTTGTGAAATCTAATGGGGTTTTTTATTTTAAACAATAGGTTATGTAAAAGTTTCTCTTGACTGCTATACTTAGAATTTAGTTATATAAAGTGTTTTCCTCACACTTCTTCTTCCTCCTCTCCTTGTTGACGCACAGAGTCCCAGGAAATCTCAGTAATAGAGAAGAGGCTGAACTGGGTTTGAGTTCTGTGTAGCATTGCTCACCCTCTGCCTCCCTGAAACTCATTTTCCAATTGCTGCCATGTGTGGAGTAAATGTCACCAATGTTTCCATCTGGGATTCTTTCTACCTTGTGTTTTCTGTCCCTAAGAAAATATTTCTTGTCTGCTTTCCAGACCTTTTGTGATATGCTCAAGAATAAAAATGGCAATGCTTGATGCTTTCCTTCCTTTCCATCCTGTCTTTTGGAAAAAAATAATCTCTTTAACAGGGGTTAAACAAATCCCACCCGTTAATTGGAATGAGTTTGTACATCTTTACTTTAGGCACAGTTGAACTCTTTCCTGAAGTTGTTTTGTTTTTTTTTTAACAACAAAACATCCCCCATCTTTTCATATGTGGGATTCAAAATGACAATGGATGTTAAGATCCATGGAGTTTCATTTTTTATTACAATTTAGTGTAGTAGGCAATAGAATAGGGAATGCACCGAGAACAGCCAGGCTTTTGAAACTGCCAGTGCAGAGACTGCATATCCACACAGAAACTCTAAGTAAACAATTTAGCTGTATGCTGTTTATTCCACCTCTCTCTTTCTCTTTTCTTTGCTAACACAGGTCCACAAAGATTCTCGAGTTCTCAAGCCCTAGCTTATGGAAGTGTGTAATGTCAGTGTGGTTGCAAAATCACACGATCTCCTAGCTCTGTATCTTATCCTTCACCCACCATTGCACAACGCTGGACTGTCAGCTAGGAGAACGAAAGGAGCCAGATTGTGTTGTGCCACCTCTTTTTCTAGTTCTCGCATAAGTTGCCACCAGGATATTTTTCTGTGTTTGTAGCACGTTTGGTGGATTTGGGGCACATTCTTTGCTTCCGTTCTCCTCATTCATGTGACCCTTTCCCAGTGCTTCCAGATGAGCTAATGTGTCTTCAACATGGAGAAAACCAACTAAGTTGGTTAGGATGTGTATTGTTCTCTTGTTTTATTTGTGGGTTGTTTGGGGTTTTTTTAATTGGTCTTTGTTCTGTTCTTTTTAAAAAAACATATCTACAAAAAGAGAATATATAACTTTCTGCCCTAAATACCTCTTTTGCATCAGGGATGGATATTTTAATGGAGTGAGGTGTAATAGCAGAACAGTGCCATGTCTCTGTCCTCACAAGCATCGCTGCATGCAGATTAGAAAGGCTCTGTAGTGCTGCTACTGTATGCCAGATTTGCTATTTGCTCTTGTTTGCATGATAGTATTTCTAATTTACTAATATGATATGGAAATAATGGCACATCACCGATCTTTCAACATATTGTATCACTGCTTTATCATATTAGGCTAATACACTGCGAGAGTTGATAGCACCTCTCCATGTCAAATGGGAACCACATCTCTTGGCACTGAACCGATTGGACTCAAAGGTTGATAAACTTATCATTAGAGAATTGGCACGACGGAGACTCAACTTCAGCCTCTTGCAAGCAACCTAATGGCCTCCGTTCAGAAAGTCAGTTCTTCTTGAATAACATTGATGTTTATAACAGAGAACAGACCTGTTAAACATAGACAACCACATGCCTGAATATGAGGCCTCCAGGAAGGTGTCAAAGGGCATGGCCAGTCTTTTGAAGAATGCACCCTTTCCACAGTGGGACTAGGCACAAAGTCAGATCCAGTCTACATGGAGCACATTTGCAGAAAATACTGCCCCCCGCACGGGAGAACAGAAGGGGAAGAGGGTCTTGGCAAGGGAAGGGCTTTGATGTCACTCAGTTTTGTTCTGCACACCTCGAGGAATTAAAGAGGGATTCAGCCATGGTAACTGTAATTTCCCATTGCTTGTACTGAACTCCAGTGAACCCATTCAGGCCAACCAGACAGAGTCGTGTCATTTAAGCGTGCTTCACGTTAGTGAAGGAAGTTTCCTTACTGTGTCATGCTAAACTAAGTGTATTCTGTTGAGTGGAGGTATGTACAGACCTTTCAGAGACTTCCATTTATCCCATGGTTTGTACTGAATTCCCAGAGGGTACACTGGCACTCGTTCGGACGGTGACGGAGAAGATACCTCACGCTGAGATTTATTAGACTCTGCAGTTCAATCTTTGGTTCCTCTTTATCTTCTAGGACTAAAACATGTGAGTGATGCTGCCTGGCCAAGCAGGCACAAAGTATTCTCTGTGTAACACCCAGACTCCGGAGGGCTGTTTTGGGGCCAGTATTTGTCTGGATGTCACTCAAAGTAGATTCAGATATTGTATTTATCATTATGTTCTGAGTCCCCTATGGGTTGATGTTTGCCTCTATCTCTGTGATTAGAATGTGGATTTTCCTTGATATATTTGGCTAAGGGTGTATTGTAATAATGTTAATGCTAATTACTTGATATTTCATACTATCTTACGGGGAGATACTTTTAAAAAATGTATTTTGAAATGTTTTCTTTCTGTTTGCTCAATGTATGGTATTGCATTATGTTAATACCAATAAAATTATATATATATATAGTTATATATATATTTCCCTTTTATAAAGAAGTAAATTATGCTTTTTTGCCTCACAAACAGGAAATGTGCAGTGAATGAAATTACATCATTCTGCCTTACAGCAGGTGACAAAGCTTATAATAGTTTTAATATTCTTTTTTTGAAAAATAAAAAGTATAGTATGACATAAATTAGTTGGAAATTTATCAAAATGCATGTTTTATATTTCTGCTCAATGGGACTGTCACAAAACAGCCTAAATATTTAGCAATGTTGTTTTGGCATCTTTAATTTTTTCTAATCAGAAACATGCACTGTATTGCTATTATTGATTACAAAACTGTACTGTCATAAATTTTTGCCTGTTGGCCAGATAGACAAACCCTCTGAGTTTGTCTGTAGGAATTGATTTTAAAATATAATTTAGTGCTCTTTACAGTGCTTGGCAAAGGCAGAATTTATTTTTTATATAAGGTTGCCTTTGAAGTACCTGCCTCTGCCAGGAATGATAAATCACTGCTAAGTACATAAAGATTCTGCAACCTGAAGGATATGTGATTAAAGTCTTGTTGGAATGGCCTGCAACCCCAGCCAGTCCTTTACATTCTGTCATTAAATTCCATAATTAGTTAGAGGTGAAATGTTTTGGAAATGAATTAGAGAAGCAGAAGCAAGGATGTGACTCTAAAATGTCCTTTGGCTGCCATTTGGGGTAACACTGATGGCTTATTTGCTGCTCGTAGCCAAAGGCCAGCATATATCTGCACTAATGCCTATTAGATTGTCTTCAGCTTCCTCTCTTTCTTTTCCCAACCCTTTCTAACATATTGTATTGAGTATCTTTGTTTTGCAGAGGCATTCAGAAGGGCTGTAATTAGCAGTCCCTGGCATTTAATTGCATACACATTGTTAAATATTTTTCTGTATGCCTTAAAATAAAGTATAGAAAATGGCAGTAAATGTTTCTTTAATGAAGGCATTTGATTTATTCATGAAGTCAGGATTTTTTAAAGGTGTTATTTTGGGCTTAATAAAGGAAATAAGCCAGCAAATTTTCTGTCTTGCTTTTGCATAACCATCGTCTGTCAGGGCTGACGTTCAGTTCCTTTCTCTTGTTCCTTTTGTGGCAAACACATTCTGCCCAATGGGGGAGGATTGGACCTTTCTGCTGTGACCACTCTCATGCCAGTTTTCAGAGCACTTTATGCTGAGGTTCATGCATGTTCACAAGTTCATTTTGACATCTGGTGACATGAGTGATGTCTGGAAGAGCCACGTGGAATTATTGCATTTCTCTCATCACAGCAAAAGCTTTTGTCCTGAAAGGTACCTTGAACTCTGTGTGGTGCTTACAGACCATGGGGGTGTGATGGGCATTCAGCAGCTGATGGGGGGTACCTAATAGTTGGCAGTGTTGTGCCCTGCATAATTAAGATGTAACTCAGGGTGCAGCTTAATTAGGTTGGAATCTAATCAGTGCAGCTATCATAATGTGCAGTTATAAATCCATTAATAAATCTGAATATCTGAATAATTATGTCATCCTCTGGGATAACATTTTGGGAAGTATTTTGGGCCCCTTTCAGAAATGCCTCAGGAGGTGCTTCCCCAGCAGACCACAGTGGGTTACAGAGGTAACTGAGGCAGACATTCAATAACCTGGCCCCTGCCCACACTAATGTTTCTCCCATGTTGAAAGTAGAATTGCAGTTCCTTAGTGATGCATTTTGGAAGACTCCATTCTCGGTGCTACATTTTCATACAAAGAAGCAGCTTGGGGTGTGGTCTGAAGTGGAGTTCCTGTTCAGGGTGGGTGTTGCTCCCCAGGAACGTGTCCCCCATGTGTTCAGGCTTGCTTTCAGGTATCAGTTCCATAAGCCTTGCCAGGCACTGCTGTTGTACGAGCGTGACTGTGGCTTGATTCTCACTGGTGAGTAATGTTGCTGGGTCCGTATCGTTTGTCACTTAACCTTTCACAACTTTGAGTGGTGCAACCTTAGGTTAGGTTTGTAATACCACCAGTATTTTCCTCAAGGAGTAATTGCTTCTATATATTACTTGTGATTATTATTTGTAGGGAACTCCTCGTCCTGTTCCAAAGCTACAGAATCCCCACATGTCTAGCAATTTTACCCAGTTTGCTCCAGCTCCTGCCTTTCCTCATAAATATGAGTTTTCTGTTGTTTTTGAGCTGCAGGGCCCAAGGGGAAGTCTACCATCAAAGTGGGATTGGTGTGTTTATTTCACTTCAGCTTTGATAGCTTGTAGTAAAATTAAACAGCACTTATATCAGTGTGTGGCACAGAAAAATGTCAGGATATCCTATTTCATTGTGTAAAATTCTCCCAGAGAGTCACTAAAATCAGCAGACTAAGGTTAAACTAGAGCCTTTGTAGGCAGCTTAATGAGCGGAGTACCATATCCAAAACCAAGGAAGGATGCAACTATAACCCTACTGCAGAAAACTTCTGCCACTGATCAGAATTCCATTACTTTGGGAAGCTTTGGAGTGACTTCATTCTTATGCCCACAAATATAACCTCATGAAACAGCAGGACTGTGAGCAGAGGGAGCTACAGATGCTCATTTGAGGTGTGCAGGAGCTGTCAAGAGGCAGCACGAGCAGATAAAGTTAATTATTCCCTCTGTGTGTCCCCTTCTCACTAACACAGTGACCCCTTAGCTGGCACCTGTACTTCACTGCTCAGTGCATGTCAGGAATGGCTGAATGTCACTGTCAGCTCCACAATGCAGATCTGCAGGAGAGGGTTTTTCCTTAGTTTTTCCTCAGTTTCGTTCCAGCTGTGTTTAGTAAGCAGTTCCAGTTGTGTGGAAGGCTGCAGAGATGTGGCTGAGGTGGGTGTGGGACTCAGAGCAAGAGCAGCCCAAGTGTCCCATGAAGGTGGAGGTGGCACTGTGAACGTGCTCCAGCCTGCAGCTCACACTGCAGCAGCCAGCAGGGCACAGGAGCCTGTGGGCCCATGGCTTGTCCTTCAGATGTCCCCAGAAAGGTGACTCCAGTGGAAAAGAGATTCTCAGGGATCTGCTGACCCAAAAGGAAAACTGCTAGTGCCATAAGTAGTTCCCAATAAGAATTAGGCCTTCAGTGCCACAGCAAAGGCTTGGCATCTGTCAGGCCTGGCAGAGGCTAGGGCTGGATCTTTTAAAGGTGGTACCCACCTGATTCTGGTATTGAACTTGGCTGTAGTGGAAAATGCCTGAAATACCTTCAGATATCTGGCATTTGGAAGATGAGTTTTCCACTTGCTTGCACAGTTCACTTTATTTCAAGAAACCCAATTTATGCTCATGCATGTGAGAGGAGAAGCAGGCTGGTACCACAGGGTGTAAAACTGCAGCAAGTGCAGGACTCTGTTGTGTTGGTGCTTTCAGTGAGCACCCTCCCTAGGGAGTATCTTCTATTGTCTGCAGGCTTATGTGACAGGAGGGAATAGAAACTGTGTATAACTATCTTGGTAACCAAAAATACTTCCACTTTAGAGGAAATTATGGTATAAAATCCATATTTAATACCTGTATTGAATAAATATAAAATAATAAATACAATAAATATAAAATTTAATGATACTCCAGCTAGTGAAATTTCACCAAACACATGGATCAAAGCTTGTTTTTAAACAATGCTCCTCCCTTCCTTGATTCAAGACTTCTGGGAAAGTCCTGCATTTTTACAAACACAGGGGCAGAAAGGACAGAGGATCACATGAATCAGAAGAAGGCAGGGAAAGGGAAGCAGTGCCAGAGAGAAGGGTTGCAAAGGTTGGATACTGCTCAAGAAGCCCCTGTTTTGCTTTTAGTTTAGCTTTAACTCAACTTGCTTAAACTTTTCTTCCGTTGTAGAAAACATTAATATGCTCATGTGTGTGTGTATAGACATATATATATATATATATATATATATATAAATATGTGTGTGTGTGTGATTACAGGTGTAATCACTTATCCAGTCAGACCTTGATGTTAAAGTGGCATAGGACAAAGCATAGGTATCTTTTGTACTTTAATGGGGAAATTGTTCTATTTTACCTAGAGCAGATGATTAGCTGCTGTTTCCATGCAGATCTGCATTTTATTGCACCTCCTGCCTGCTGTACCATGCCAGGCTTAAATACTGTGTTGCTTCTTCCTTCTCAGTAATTAGGGATGTGACCTGTAACATTTTCCTAGGAGGAGCTGACTTTCCATGTCATTGTGGCTCCCCCATACCTGTGCAGGAGTGACATCATGCACAGCCACAGCTCTGCAGACACCATCTCCTTTAAGCCTTTCATTGATTTCACCACTTTGTTCCTTTTAGATTGTGGAGGGGGAAGGAAATACATACCTTAGTCTGCCAGCCAGCCATCTAAATAATGTTAAAAATTATCAATTCCTGAATATTTGTATTTAAAGCATTTGGGTATGTCTCACTCTTGGGAAGTTTGGACTCTTAACGATTAACCTGACCAGCAGCAAAGATGGATTTAGGCTTTGCACTGAGAAACCAACTGCTTCTCTGGAGGATTTCCTTTCTCCCCTCCACTGCAACACTGCTAAAATCCACATCCACTTTCCTTTCATCCTTCTTTTTCACCTTCTATCTAGTACCTAGGGAGATCCCTTCAGTCTCTCTCCTAAGTGTTCCTGGGGTTTACAAGCCCAGCCAGGCTCTGGCAAACTCTGGCCACAGCCCTTGTCTGCCTGTTGGCACAGCTGGGGCTGCAGAGCTGCTGCAGGAGCTGCCCCTTCCTAAGGGCTCTGCAGGGCTCTGTGTGCTGCAGGAGCTGCCCCTTCCCAAGGGCTCAGCAAGGCTCTGTGTGCTGCAGGAGCTGCCCCTTCCCAAGGGCTCTGCAGGGCTCTGTGTGCTGCAGGAGCTGCCCCTTCCCAAGGGCTCTGCAGGGCTCTGTGTGCTGCTCTGCTTCCCTGTCAGTGAAACCACTGCAGGCCCAGGCAGGTTTGATGGTCCCTGTTGGCAGAGAGAACCTGAAGATTACAAATGCTTTCTTGCTGCTGGAATTATATCAGTTTTTAGTTAGCTTGTGGCAGACCAGTGTGTCTGTCCCCACCATAGACACATCAGGGTCAAGAAGGCAAAGGGAATAAAACCACCCAAAGGTTTGTGCACCCAAGGCTGTTTTATCTAACTTGAGACCATTTCCCAGAGGCCTGGGATGCTTCTTGTTTTGGGGGAGTATTTATTGCATTTACACATCAGGGTCAAGAAGGCAAAGGGAATAAAACCACCCAAAGGTTTGTGCACCCAAGGCTGTTTTATCTAACTTGAGACCATTTCCCAGAGGCCTGGGATGCTTCTTGTTTTGGGGGAGTATTTATTGCATTTACTGTCACTCACAGAAAGTCTCTGGGACACTTGAGGTAAATGCCTCCCCTGCACAAAAGGTAAACAAAAAGGTGTAGCTCTTAAATTGGAATCAAATCTTTGGGATTTGGAGGAAGAAAATAATGTGGCAGCTGTTTAATAATGTAATTAGTGATGTATCCTAACAAAATTGCCTCCTTAATATCCTGAGAAAGCTGAGGTTAGCTGGTTCCTCTGCCAGAGGGAGTGAGCTCACCAAAAGGAGTGAAAATGGGAGTTTAAATTTCAGTGGAGCCTGGAGATTTCAGTCTGACTGTGCCTTGTTCTCTTCCTGTCGCAGACTTCACAGCAGCTTGGCTTTCTGGGGATTTGCAGAGGGTGGCACTTCTGCTCAAATGCAGGGCTGACTGCAAGGAGAGGAGTGGGCGTGTGTGAGAGGAGTTGCACAGCCAAGGAAAGTGCGTCACTGAGCAGAAAAGGCAGCAAACAGAAACGAGGAGAGTGGGAAATGGAGAATTCCATCAGGATGGCAGTGGTGTCCATCAGTCAGGATGAGAAGTCTAAAGGCAATGGGGTTGAGCCTGGGTGGTGTCTGGAGGCACTGGCAGAGACCAGAGGGATCCCAATGACGAGCTTTGATCCTTGAAAAACATCACCTTGTTGGCGGGGTAGGTGACAAAATTTATTAACTGTCCTTACACAGGCAGTTCTGTTCACTCAGCCCCACCTGAAATCATGGGCTTCTCTGGTACCTCACTGAAAGACAAAAACCATGCAAGATTGTGGCAGCTTGAGCTTTAGCAGAAAAGGGAATCACAGAAATGCAAGGACCTCCACTGAAAACTGCTGGAGGTTATTCCATCTATTTAGAGCAGATTTATGAGAAGTGTGTGCCTAGAGATTCTCTGTGGCCAGAGAGCAGTGTGTTAGCCAGCTGGGCTGCAGTGACCTTCTGCAGGGTTCTAATTCAGTACCATCTTCCTGAATCATCAGTTTACACAGACCAATCATCTCTTGATCCATGTAAATACCAATGGTAACTTTCTGTCTGGTCACTTTTCACAGAAGTACCTTATGATCTTGGTTTATAAGAGGGAAATAATGGAAAGATGAATTGTCAAACAGAGCCAGGAGGTGATTACACTTTAGTACATCACAGAGCTTGGTGCTTGCTCTTTTCAACAGCAAGTGGCAACACAGTATGAGAAGTCCCACCAGTTCTTTCCTGAATGCCAAGAACCCAAACACCTGTTGGAGTTTTACCTAGTCAGCTATAATCTTCATCTCTCCCTCCTGAGAAAATGTAAAAGTCGTTACAAACATTTACTGCATTCTAGGAACTGAGGGCAAAGTACAAGAAGTTCAGAAACTTTTCCTATAGAAAGCAGAATAGTGAAAAATAATAATAAACACAATGTTTACTAGACAAATGTACTCATTGTCTCCAGAACTGAAGCAAATAACTTTAGATTCACTTGAAGACAGCAGGAGCTTCTTTGTAACAAAATTCAGTGCCTGTATATTCTTGCATTTGGAAGACAGGGCTCTCACCAAATTTAGATCCCATGTGCTGCAGTTTTGCAGCTTTATTTCTGCTCCTGATTTACAGAGCTGTTCAGGCTTCTGTGGGGCTGGGGACAAAATTAAAGCTTCAGAGAAGACACCCTGCTTTTCAGCAGTATGTGGAAACTGTGACCTGTACAGTGCACTCAGAGAAACAGGAAAGATGCAACCCCCTACTCAGCAGCTGAATGAGTGTGAAAAACAACTGTTGTGTTGGCTGCTGGTCTGAGGTCACCTGCAAATCCTATTAGACCACATTTTCTAGTTAAACAAAACATTACCAGAGGTCTTATTCCTCCTTAACGAGACAGCCATGCTATAAAAGCATGACTTGCATGCAAATCCACCAGTTTTAAAAAAGAAAACATGTTTTAAGCTCAGCTCTATATCTAACAGAATACCTCAGATGCTTTATGGTGCCAAGGGTTTCACCAACACCTACAGGAAATCAAAGGCTCTAACAGAAGGCTGAGGGAGGGGAGCTGTGTGTGTAATCTCATTCCCGCCCACTGAGAGCCATTGAGAGCAGCAGCATCACCTTCAGCATTTCTCTGGAAAATATTAAGGGCTTGGGATGTGTTCTCATGCCACCCACTGCCATCTCCCCCACCATAGGTGAACAAGGCATCTTGCCCTCTTTAGAGCTCTCCCAGCCTCAGCAGCAGCAAGGCATTGAAGGGACTTGTTTTTCTTCCCTCCTCTTTCCTCTTTAGGAAATCCTGTCCCCTTTTTGACATGCTGCTCACAGTGACATCACCAAGTCAGTGACAGAGTGTGGGGGAGGCAGCCCCAGCCTGTGGAGGTGATGTTCTGATGCCTTCCAAAGACCTCCTGCCAGAGTTCTGCTGCCCAGCCCAGCCTGTGTCCTGCCCCACAGTCCTGTGCCCTCCCTGAGCAGCCTCAGAGCTGTGCCCATGCAGGGGAGGGCAGAAGTCCTGTGTCCATGCTCCCTCTGAGCCCACATGGAGCCTGTCCCAGGGGATGAGCCCAGGCCAGAAGAGTGGGGAGGGAGGGCAGGACAAGCCTCCCTGGCACAGGGTTTATAATCACAGGGGCCATGTTGCCATCCAGGTTCATTAAAGGCACTTGCATTCAGTGTTGAACCTTAGGGTTGAACTCAAAGGCTCTATTGTGCCATGGTGGGGAGTTGCTCTGTTTTAGGAAGCCATGGGTTTTTGATGGCAAACCTGGTGGGATGGCTGGCTGCCAATCCAGGCTCTAGATCACTCTAGCAAAGTGAATTTAGATGGTGTGGAACCAAAGTGCTGGCCTGCTGCTTCAGCAAGCCATCCCTGTCCTGATCCCCCCAGGTACAGCCTTGGCAGTGCTGCTGGGGAAGGGACACCTGAGGGAGGATCTCTTTTGCCTTGCATAGCAAGAGATGAGGAGAGAGAGAGAAACAGGTGTCAGATCCTCCCGTGTCAGACCAGGAGGGAGTTTCCCTTTGCCCTTTAGCAAATCACTCCCTTCCACAGCTGTCAGACTGGTGGGCATCAGCATTCAGCAATAGGAACTAATAGAGAGATCCCAAACTTCTGACCTCATTGCTGCATAGACTTCTCAAGAAAGCATAAAAATCAAGACCACAGAAGATTTTAACCACTTTCTAATTATTCAGCTGCTGTATGTTTTGCCCCTTAGCCTATTAGATTTAGTTTTAATAAATTTTATATAGTTAAATTAGTTTTAATAAGAAAGAAAATCACAAGAAAACGAAAAGCATCACATTTCTATTTTATTTCAGTTCTGGCCACCATTGACAGTGATGAACCCTGCTCACCAAGCAGGGTAGCACAGGATGGGATGATTTAGGGAGCTCAAAATAATTCCATCAATAAAAAGTCTCCAACCCTTCTTCACTTCCATATCTCTTTTAAAAAATTAAAGTGTGTGCTTTAAAAACATTTCCCTTCTAAAAGGCCAAAGGAATAAACTGATGAGAGATGAAGCAAGATTAGTTGCTGATTGCAAAATTCTTGGATTGTATAAAGATCTCTACAAATGCAAACACTTCTTGTGATGTGAGATTTGGGTTCCTGGAGTTCTTGCCTGAGCCTGAGGAGAGTTGTTGCCCTCCTGCATAGCATGGGCTTAAATGGGAGGTGGCCTCAGGCAGCTCTTGATGGACTAAAAATGTCACTTCTAAACACAAACTGCTTCTCTCTTGGTGACTGATAACAAGCCCTCTAATCCCCTGAGGACACTGAGGCTCTTTACTGAAGGGTACTTCTGTATGTGGGAAACTTTCGGCCGCTGGAAATGTCTTGGGTCAGTCACAGGGTGAAGCTGATGCTTGGAACCAAGCAGCCTTCCTGCAAGAGCTTCTGGGAGAGCCTCTTGAGGCCACAGGCACCACTGTGAGAGCCAGGAGTGCCTGGGGAACCCAAGGCTGTGGAGCAGCCAGGAGGCCACAGGCAGTGCCTGGGTGCTGCATGAACCTGTGTCAATGTGCAAGGGACAGCAGGGACAGCAGGGACAGGGACGGCCAACACTGCCCCAAGGGCTGCCCTGGCTGCTCCTGATCCCCACTCTGCTAATCCTGGCTGCACTGGTGCTTGCAAAGCTTGTACAGAGTCACCAAAGAGTTTCCTCTGGGGGAAACATTGTGTGGAAGGTTGAAGTGGTTTGATGTTTTCTAAGTGAAGCATTTCAAATGCTCATATCAGAGTAACACTTCATGCCCAGCTTTTGCTTGGTTTTGTTTTTAAAGAAGCAAAACCTTTCTTTTTTTTTTTTTCTTTTTAAATGCTGTCAGTACTAGTTAGAACAAATATTTTAAACCTGTGATAACTAAATACTTCTCATATTTCTGTATTTTGTTATAGTACATTATAAATATTGATTTTTTTTTAAACCAAACCATAATGCAAACAGCTCTGTTTTGCTTTGCCATGCTGCCAGGTCATGCTTGTGCTGTTATATTTAGTCTCTAGTTTGCTGCTGAACCATGAGGTAATAGTAAAGTAACAGACCAGCATAAGTGACAGCATTACTGACTATTGTACAACACTGCTGAGTTCAAAACTTAGAGACAAAAATAAGTGGACTTTCTTAGGACATGTCATTCCAGAGCCACCATCACATATTCTTGAGTGCTGTTATCAGCATTTCCAGTCTGAGGTGTGATCCCTGATGGGCTCCTTAGCAGGGGCTTCCTCTGCTTGTAACAAGGAGGTCACCAGAACTAAGTAACTGCAGTACCAGAGATCTGATTTCTGGTAGTAAGTCACTGCACCTTGCACTATTTCTCTTTTTTCCCTGTTTCTCTGCATATCAAGTTTATACATTCTTGAAAGTTTTTCCCCCTTTCTTGTGAAGGCAATAGCAAGAAGGAGCAGTGGCACCCCTCCTTTCTAGGATTTAGGAGGTGTGAAATATTCTCTTTATGGTCTAGTTAAACATTTGGCAAAGGTTTTTGATAGGTCTTCATGTAATCACATTAATGATGCGTTGTTGCTTTCTCTATTTCTTCCTCCTTTTTTTGTTTTCCCCTTTGTCTCATTACAGTTGAAACTATAGAGGAAAAAACAGCAGACTCCTTGCAAGATTTGTACAGAGCCTTGGAGCAGGCCAGCCTGTCTCCTTTAGGAGAGCACCGGATTTCCACTAAGCTGGAGTATAAGAAATCTTTTATAAAGAGATGTAGCGACCCAGTAGTCAATGAAAAACTGCACCAGCTGCGCATTCTGAAAAGCACTTTAAAGGTGAGATAAAGCAGGGAGGAAAAATCCTGCCCCAGGGTTGGATTGGGCTGTATTGTAATCAGAGATTATTGTGTGCAGCTGGAGTCCAGGCTGAGCCCAGTGTGCAAACAAGGGAGACATGGGGAAGCACTGCTTGAAAAGAAGAGGAAAAATGTGCCTGGGAGAGCAGTCAAAGTGAGGGGATCAGTTTTAATTTCTTTATTTTCTTGAATTTAATCTCAGTCAGCTGCTCCTCCTCTAGCTAGTTTAACAGAAGTTGACACACCAAATTATTGGAGGAAACCTTAATCCCTTTTTTGTCCCTGAACGTTTTGATTTACCAAAACACATTCACTTTGTAATTGCCAAAGTCTGAAGTTAGACAAAGCCAGCCTTTAGAAGGGAACAGTATCTCTTGCAACACTTCTCTGTTTTCTAATTGATGAGCTTGTCCAGGAGGAAACTGTGTGCTTGCTTTCTGGTAAACTGATAGGATCATTGTATTTAATCAGTAAGATTGATTAAATAAGTGATGATAATGATAGATTTGAAAGTTTATCTGGTAATTTTAAATGTACTACAGCTCTTTTAGCCTCCTTGTCAGCTTCCTTTGTTACAGCAGTTTCAGTTATGCCCTGATAGAGATTTCAGCAAACAATATGCTGGATTTCCTCAGGGACCCTGTTAACTATATTAAATTACCACATTTTAAGCCACCAGATAATTTTACAGTGCATTTTGTAACAGCTTTCATCAAAGAGGGCTTTATAAACATTAATTAATTTAGTTTTCTATCACCTAGAGAAGCATTTAGACAATATTGTTTTCATGCTGTGGGGCTCCCATCCTGAAAAGAAATCCTACATGTGCTCAACTTTCTGTACTCTATCATCTCCTCAAAGGGAACTTGCATTATTATTTTGGTATGCAAGTCTTTGCAGGATTGAAGGCTGGCAAAACAGGGCAGCATTCACAGCTGTCCATGACTTCTACAAGCATGAGAAACTGAAACAAAATCTCAGTGCCCTCACACACATCAGGGTGGCAGGAGGTTCACGCCGTGGTTGTGGGTTTGTCCCACGGTGGGGTCACACCCCACAGCTGTGGTGCAGCACCAGCAGCCTGCTGCCGTGTGAATTGTCTCTTTGTTAGTGGTTTTTGATACCTGAGATGCATTATACCAGTGGCTTCCTGCAAATGAAACTGCTTTCCTTAGGGAAGTCCAAAACACAGCACAGCCTCTTGATCCAGCAGTGCTTGTGTTTGTTCTTCTCTGGAACTTCTTTCCTTTGGACCAAGCAAACACAATTTTTTCATTCTCTGACCATGAGCTGTATTTTCTAAGCCTGTCAGCACTCTTGTTTGGACTGTGATTGGTGCGAATTATTGTTATGTACATGAGACCAATAATGGGAAATGCAACAGCAGCAAGGAGCAAAGACAGATAATTGTTGTTTTCTGCACAGAGCAGCAGTGTAGAGTGACACATGCTTGGTTTGCAGTGACATCATGCTAACTTGTGACTGGCTGTATTACAGCCCAGAGCTCCACCTCTGCCATACTCTTGGCAATTGTATCAAGCAGTAGCTGCTGCTATTTCCCAATCAATTAGTCTTTCTTTCCATCAGTAACTTTGATTTCTCCTTCCTGAATGCAGCCAATTCCACTGGCCTGTTGGCACTGATATTCTGAACTCTCCTTGAATTTTATCCTACATAATAATATCCAGAGACAGTCCTCCAAACTGCTTCTGGCTCCTGATGTTCTGTCTTCTAAGTCATTAATGAAAGACTCCTGTGCTCTCTATCTTGTGATAACACAAAATCATTCTCCTGTCATTGAGTATGAGCAGCCTTGGCTGGTAGTGCAGAGGTGTGAGACCAGCCACAATCTGTGAGAAATAAGTTATGGCAGCTCAAGCAGAGATCTGGTGACCAGGAGTTCCCATGGTTTCTTTTCCACAGCTTGCTCTCAGCTTGCCCTCTCTTTCTGGAAATGAGTATTCTAGCAGGTAGTGTTAATTTGCTGTTGATTGCACAGCAATGGAAGCACTGCTTATGGAAGATGTCTCTGACCCTTCTGATCTGTCCCATCATGCACAGCTTGGTATTTCCCGTTGCCATGCTACCCAGAAGGGTTTAACATACTCATAGCATGGACATGGAAAATGTGAGTTAGCCATGAGGAGTGTGAAACCCATCTTGCAGGGAGCTTGGAGGGGGGATTGCTGGTGGCCAGGCCATTCCTGTGCTGGGGAGCAATGCTGGGAACCATAGGTGTGTGTTAGCTGTGTTTCCAATGATTCTGGCTGTGGCATCCAGCTTCCTCCACTTGCAACAACCACGAGTGGCTGTGGGTACATCTGAGGCTTACTGTGACACTCAGCTCCATGAACAGTCACCAGAGAGGGTTCATGGTACAGTCACTTCCCCTGCCTCCATGGGGCATAATGAGGCACCAGCAACTGTGTTATATTTTCCCTTTTTCTGCCTTCTCTCTGCCACATCAGTGGTAGAAGAGGTTGCAGCCAGCAGCCCGTGGCATGCAGTGGATCTGCAGTGAAGATGAGCTCTCATTCCCTGGGACTCCTTGCACAAACCTTTGCAGTGCAGAGCTCAGGTGCCCCATGGCAAGACTGTAAGGAGGTGTAGCTGTGCTGTGCCTGTGTCTGCATCCCACACACCCACACAGAATTTCTGATGTGATCAAGAGCAAACAGATGGCACTTCGCTGTGTGAAACCCATCCTGAGAAATGCAAGCAGCTAACAGTAAACAGGGCAGGGCTTTGTCTGAACAAGGGGGCAAGTGGGGGAATAGGAACTCTCACTGAGGGTTCTGGACAAGGCAAGGGAAGCCCAAGTCCCACAGGGGAATGTGGGACACCCTGTAGAAAGGCTCCTGTGTGTGAGTGCTCAGAGATCAGATAGTCCCTGTGCTTTCAGGGGCTCTGAGGCTTGAGCTGTACCCTCCATTCCCTGCTTCCACCCACATGATTGATGTTGTCACTGACTGATCCCTTGCATTAACTCTCTGCTTGTTCCTTTTCTCTCACAGGCCAGGGAAGGAGAAGTAGCCATTATAGATAAAGTTCTGGATAATCCAGCCTTGACGTCTAGAGACTTTCAAGAATGGAAACAAATGTACCTTGATCTCTTCATGAACACCTATGAAAGCAGCCCCCGGAGGGACTCTGTTAGTGCCTCATCTGAGGTTGAAGCACTTATAGGCTCCTTAGCACACACTCACTCTTACATAGAAACACATGTATGAAGGTCTCTCTTTCTGTCCATTTGCTACACCCCAGCCCTTTACTTAAGTGCATAAAGTAGTTTTTATATCAATATGTGAGAGCTCTAGTAAATTATATTTTAATGTTACTCAGTTGTGTGAAACCTTCAATGGTCAACGGTACCACTTCTTTAATGAGGATTTGTATATTTTATATGCTACCAATGCTCTGCTTGTGTTTACCTTCTGTGAATTAAAAAAAAAAAAACATAATCTTTAGCTATTGAAGAAAAGGATTTAAAAGCATTTTTGGAAGACTGTGGCCTTCATGCAGGAAGTTCCACATGCTATAAAGCTTTTGTTATCAAAGGTCATTTTTACAATGATATTTTATATTATATAATTCCAGTATTGCATTGCATTTTTGGAGTGCAGGTACTGTTTTGGTGGTGGGAGAAAACCAATTTTTATATTTCATGAGAAACTCTAGGAGTTTTCTTAAATAACAGGGAAAAGGTATAATGCAGCTGTTGTGTTTCAGTTTTGTCAAACACATAAAAGGGTAAAAATCAGCAGACAAAGAAATTACTAATGTGAGTTTAAGTGTCAAAAGGTTAGGTCTTATTTCCTTGTGCTTTTTTAAAGCCTGCTGCTTAGGTTTACCACCATTGCAAAGGGATGCTGGTTTGTATTATAATTAAGACCAAATTGTGTGTTGTCTCTTAATCGCATTAGGTTGATTTACAAAAAAAAAAAAAAAAAAAGAAAAGAAAAAGTCATGGTACTGTGATTGATGAAGCTTTTGCACTGAAGGTATCAGTATAATGTGCAGATTTTGCAAAAGAGAAAATACAGATTTTCAACATCATTGGTAGCAGCATTTCTTTAGCCCAGAACAGCAGCAGTGGAACAGGTTTCCAATGAAATGCTTCAAATCTGAGATGCTTTGAAGATTCCCACAATAGAAAAGGAGTGAACAGGATTTTTCAAGTAGTTTCCTGTGTGTTTTCTGAGCTGTGAAATTTGGCTGTATTGTATGCAGGAATAATGTGTGATGAGAACAGAATTGAGCATGAAACCTGAAAAATAACCGAGGAGTAAAAAAGCTTCTGGTTTGCTTTTGAAGGGGAAGGGATTTCTCTGGGCTCTGCTGAGTTCACAGGCCAATAAAAATGTTTTAAACTTCCATGAGATTTGTTATCTGCTGAAAACAACCCAGTGAATATGAGGGGAAGTAGCTCCTTAGAGTTAGGCACGTGCCTGAAATAAAAGTGGGAGGGAACTCTTAAATCATATGTTTACTTTTTATGAACTTGGTTCTGAGAAATGTTAAGAGCATGACACAATATTTCTGCTGCTGTTCAGTATTTTGCTGCGTAAGTAAGGACTCATGACATAATTTAATAATACTCATGTGGAAAGAAAAAGCCTACTTTATAGAGTTGTACTCTTAACAAACTTGAGACTATTGCCTGTACAGCTCAGTGAATGTACTTTAAACTTTATGAACTCTGATATTTCCTGGCAGTTATATCCATGAAGGGATGAAGGAAAGAATGGATGGATATATTCTCTCTCTCTCTTTCTTTCTTTCTTTCTTTCTTTCTTTCTTTCTTTCTTTCTTTCTTTCTTTCTTTCTTTCTTTCTTTCTTTCTTTCTTTCTTTCTTTCTTTCTCTTTCTTTCTTTCTTTCTTTCTTTCTTTCTTTCTTTCTTTCTTTCTTTCTTTCTTTCTTTCTTTCTTTCTTTCTTTCTTTCTTTCTTTCTTTCTTTCTTTCTTTCTTTTCCTCTTTCTTTCTCTCACTCTCTCTTTCTTTCTCTCTCTTTCTTTTCTCTTTTCCCCCCTTTCACTTTCTTTTCCTCTTTCTATCCCTCATTTTCTACCTTGTTATTGCTTTTGGATTGCAAATGTTCTGCAGATTTTGCACAACTGTACAGAAGAGTGGCCTTTCTGTAGCCCATTTTCAGTAATCCTATATTCAAGTTGTCTGGATGACAAATCGTGTATTAACATTTGTATAGAATTCTGGATCCAGTGTAAGATTTGTACTATTAGAAGAATATTGTTTGTATAAACTGGACATTTATTTACTGCATGGGTACTGACTTGTATATTAAATTTGTGAGGTTTTTGTAAATTTCTCTTAAAAATGCTTGACTTGAAATGGATTGTGCTATTGTTCCAAGCATTTAGATTCTCTTGCTATTGTTTTACTGGACCAAAAGTAAATATATTCATATGAAAAACTCTTTATATCTGATGGATGTATATGCATATTGTGTAGTTGATTCCTTGTCAAAACCAAGGCAGTTCAGAAGACTTAGATCTGTTGCTATGCAACAGCCATTCTGCCTGCACTTTACATTAGTAAAGTTAGCTTGATTGCTTTAAAGGTGAAAATTCAACATTACAGTTTTTTAAGCCAGTCTAGTGACAAAGAACATGTGTCCTCTCCATTGTGCTGCCTTCTTTTAAGACTATTAAATGTTCTTCTATATATATTTTTATTGTATTAACTCTCAGCCTAGAAAGGGAACACTGTAAAAATGAAGTACAATAAATTTAGCTTTTAAATGAACATTTATGGCTCAAGATTCACTTTACTCCACACCAGATTGATTCTATGTCATCTGACCATTTTGTCTGCATTTCACATATCCATGTATCTTAAAGTGCCCCCTTGTGACTTCAAACACTGCCAGTGTGGCCAGAAGGGAGTGACACTATTGCTGATTTGTATGTAGGCAGACAGTGAGTAAAGACTTCTGAAAACCTTCAGTTACCTCCCTCCCCTTTGTACTCTTTGATGAAAGTAAACCTTTTCTGACTGCAGGGTTCTGTCATGCAGCAGTTCAACAGCAAGGAAGCATTTTGTCCTTATGAGCAGGTGTGATAAAACAGCAAATGGTGCCAAGGTAAATGCCAAGGTGTCAGTGACATCCTGTTACTCCTGTGAGAAGCTTCTTGGAGGCTAAGGATAAGGATAAGGATATCCACTCAGTTCTTGCCATCTAAGCTAACACAGGGCTGGGACGCAAAAGAAATGTACATCACCAGTAGTGTGCATCTTTAAAATAGCACAAAATAAATATCTGGAACAGATGCCACTGAGAGAGAAATGGCTTCTATCAAACAAACACTGTTTTAACTTTCAGCTGTAACTGAATCTACGCAGTGAAAATTCCACGCCTCTGTCCAGTAATTTCATGCTGGTTAGCTAAGACATTCTTGCCTAGTAAGTAGTATATCAAATAATACCTTTTCCTTGGCAATACTTGCTACTAATTCTTGCAGGCATCAATTTTCTAGTCTTTATACAGCTCTCTTTCCTTTTGCTTAGCCATAGCATAAAACTCAATAGCACTTACCAGCTGGGAAAATTACCTTTGATTAAGAAAACAGAAAAGACGGATTATATTTTTTAATATTTGAAAAATCCCACTTGCAACACCTACTAATTGCTATCTAGGTATTATCCAAAAGTCAAGGATTACAATTCTCACTCATCACCTCTAAGCAAGCTACTTGCTACATCCTTGTTCAGTGAGATCAGCTTCCAGCTTTATAAATCCTAGATGTGTTTCCTGTGCTGGAGCCAGATTTTCTTGCCTGTTTCCACCAAGCATTTGGCTTATCCAAGCAAAACTTCCACTCTCACATTCAGAGCCACTGCAATTTTCTTCTTCTCCAGGACTGCCCTGGGATGGGCATTCCTCAGCGTGGGAGCTCAGCAGCTGGGCAGCTTCTTCTGGTGGCTGTCACTGTCCTGCTCCTCGGCCACCTCGGAGAGCTGGAGCACGGCACACTGCAGCCCACACCAGGGCAGAGGGGCCTTGCAGATCTCCTCCCAGCCATCGTTGTCGATGTCATAGCCAACCACGTCTTGTGTGGAGACCTCCAGGGAGTTTTGCCACTTCTTTCCCCCAATGAGAAGAGCTGTTTCCTCCACCACTGCCAGGCCGTAGGAGAATCGATCGTAGACCAGGGGTTTCAACCGAGTCCATTGGTTTTGATCTGGGTCATACCTTTCTATTTCAGAGAAAGGTTCATATAATCCCAGAAAGGTGAATATGGATCCCCTGATTGTTGCCATCTGATGCCCAAACCGAGCAATGCTCATTGGGGCACGTTTCACCCACTGCCCTTCAAGTGAGCTCAGAGAATAAACGTCATTGCTGGTGCTGGCTGGGGCCAAGTACTTGCCCCCAGAGATGTATATGGTGTTCTTGCAAACAGCACTGGCATGACCATGGATCCTGCATGGCAATTCCCTGGCCTTGGTCCATCTATCCCTGCTAATATCATAGACTTCCACAGATGAATGCAGCGACCCGTCCTCGCCCCTTCCACCAATGGCAAAGATATTCTTGCCTAGGACACAGCAGGAAAACTGGCATCTCTTTTCCAGCATGCCCGTGATTTGGGTCCATGTGTTAAATCTTGGATCATACCGATGGACCTTGTTTGTAACCAATAAGGTCTTTCCAACTTTAGCATCACCCAGGGTACCAGTTTGTATTTCCCCCCCCAGGACATAGAGGAAGTTCCCCACCACGCACACGCTGTGGTTCTGCACCCTGTCCTGCAGCTGGGTGAGGGTTCTCCATTTGTGGTTGTAAACATCAAAGGCCACCACATCGGTGACGAGCCCCTCGCTTGCTGTGCCTCCCCCCAGCAGAATGATCCGAGTTTTCTGGTTCCTCAGCGTGGTGGACTTATCCTGCAGGACAGGCTGTTTGTATACAGATGTGTGATAATTTATTGCTTTTATGATCATGCACTTAATACCTGCTGAGAGGGACACTTCTGACTGGGTGTAGGTTTTTCTCAGCTCTTCCACTGGGATGAGACCATATCTTATGTGCTCTAAAAGGCAGCTTGCATGATCCAGTCTGGATTTATCCCACTTCAACCACAGCAGGACAAGATTCAACAGGCGGCATTCTTCCACCATGGGGAGATCTGCTGATTGAATCACTGCTAGCAAAGACCTGAAGTTCAGCTCGAGAAGTCCTGACAAATCCAAGTCCAGCAGCTTCCAGACATTTTTGATAATGTATTTTTCTGCAGCTGCTAGGGCATCTGGCAGGTAGAACTTCCTGGCCACGTTGGCAGAGTAGCAGCAGTTTTCCAAGGCAAGATTTTTAACCAAGTACTGATTGCACAAGCCGATAGCATCAGTCACTTGCAAGTAGCTTGCAGCTTCCAAGGTATCCTCCAGGCTTTCAAAGGAAAGGGGCAGCAAGGATGTGTAAATGAAATCCAGGATGTGCTGGAGCCCAGTGGGTGAGACAACTTGTAGGTGAATGACACTGGCTTTAGACTCCTGGGTATAACTTTTGAACATGGCTCGGAAGTAGTCGCTGGAGCATGCCAACAAGGACTTGTGTGCAGGAAACTCATTTTCTTTCACTTTCAGCAAGATGTCACAGAGAAAGCCCTCTGATCTCAGGCTCTGGTATTGGGCGAGCACGGCAGTGCAGTGTGCTTTGCAGTAGGACAGGAAGTAGCTCATGGCAGACAATGCAATGTTTTTCCCTTGAGCTATTAGAGCTAAAATGCAATTAGATACTGAAACAGCTGCCTCACTCAACAGCCATTGCTTGAATGCCCAGCAGACCTCCAGCTGTTAGAGAAAAGCCCAGCCCAACCCAAAAAAAACCAAGTCAGTCTCTTGCCTAGCATAGGGGGACAGTTAGTAGTTTTGTAGTGAATTCAATTCATTCCTTTATAGAGAAAATAGCTGAATGTGTATCAGCTGTAGGATGCTTACTTTTCTTGCCTCCACACGTTGCACAAGGATGAAGGGTCCACGGTTGTGCCCAGCACTTGCTTGGCTGGCCATCAGGTGACAGATGAGGGAGCTCGATGACGGTCCCAATCAATGGCTCTCCGCGTCTGTTCGGCCGTCAGCCCCAACCCTTCCTGCTCCACAGTCAGATCCAAGGGATCCTCTCTGCCTGCCAGCACGTGGCTCTGAGCACACACAGATGAGAAGAGAGCACCGACTTTGCTCCTCTTGTTTGTATTTTGAACTCTGATCAGTTGAGACGTCACCAGCCCAGGACAGCAGCTCCTTTCCGTCCCCTTTCCGTCCCCTTTCCGCACGGCCCTGGGAAGCCTCGGCCGAAGATCAAATCAGCACCCAGGGATTATTACAGGAACATTTTCTGAGCCCATAAATCTTTCCCCGGCAGCCACTAAGACAACCAAAATACCGTGATTAGTCACTGGTCCGATTTGACATGCATTTCTGGCTCTTTGCTTCACGTGACACCTCCGTGGCTCACAGCTACCAGAATAGCCACAGGCTCATCCCCTTGTCCCCCTCGCCTGGGAGCCGCCCCGGGCGGGTGAGAAATGGGGCCAGAGGAGCTTCCAGCGACAGCCATGGCCAAAGCAGCTGACTTGGAATGACCTGGCTGGAAATCACAAGGGTAACACATTCACACAGAGTGGGGACAAAAATAGATTCCCCCAGTTCGGCCATAATAAACCAAATTCTGTTTATAGAGAGGGCTTTGCATAATTGTGCTCTCAGTTAACAGCTGGGAGCAAACACGGAGCCCCCAGGAGTGGGTCAGCGCTGTCTCGCTCAACTTTCTCACTCTCAGTTTGTCCTAATTAGAAGCACTTATTCAGGGATTATCTCTGATTTTCACCTGGGCACTTCAGGGTCTAATTTCTACCAGGAATAGCAGCTCTGGGCAGGCTACACATTCTGACCTCTTAAAGCTTGCTTTTATTTCTTCTTTTTTTTTCCCTGCGTAACTCTGGGTGAAGATGTTCAGGAATTTCCTCCAGACACCTTTCTTTTCAAATCAAACACCCTCAGGACTTGCAGACCTTGCCAGTGTTGATAAATGCCTGATCATTTTGCTGCACTGTGAGCCAGCAGACTTGGGAGCAGAGAAGGATCCCACAAGACTGGAAAATTTCACTTTTTGCTTAAGCCGAAGGTAAAGCCTTTTTACTGTATTTGTTTATATTTATTTATGTGATGTCATTAAATTCTGGCTTACCCCTGTAGCTGAGCAGTGTTTGGAGCTGACTGGATCCTAATAGGGGCTGTGCATGCTGTGTGACTGTTCCAGTGAGCTTAAACTGTCTTGCTAAACAGACTGATACCTACACATGCTCTGCTCTGTCTGTGGGGAAGGACTCCAAAAACATCACTTTTTGTTGCTGTAGAGCTCTGAAAATGGATTTCTTGCTTGAATCCACTTCCCATCATGACATTATAGACCACAAATCAGGATCCTGCCCTTTGCTAGCAACACAACATGTGTGGGCAGTAGGGATGAAGGAGAAAAGGGATGCTTGCTTCTTTTTCCCAGCAGTTTTGCCAATGTCCAAGCTGGGACAACTCTAAGGTATTTCAGGTGTTAGTGAAACTGTGCAGGTGATTCCAAGCTTCAGTTTTGATACTTCTCCTGTTCTGGAAGTAGAGAACAAAGGCCAGGTACCTCTGTCACCCTTGGCAGTCACAAGTCCTAGTGATAAGGGACCAGGCCTTAAATGCTCCCACTCTTAGAGGGGCTGCTTTCCCCTGTTAAACCCTGGCAGGTACCAGATTTCTATAACATGAGATGCAGATAAACCTCCGCTGTTTTGAAATAGCAGGTGGGCACTGCACATCACAATTTCCCTGGAGCCTGAGATGAGAGGCAACAGTTCCTGTCCTCCACCAGCCTTAGCCTGTGCTGCCATAAGTGCTCTGACACAGCCACAAGTGCTGCACAGGGAGAAATGGGGAAAACCCAAAACCAGAGCAGCAGAGAGGCCTCTGTGGCCCAGGCCAGGCTGCCAGCCTCCCTCACTGTGGCGCCCCAGCAGATGTAGCCCAGCAGAGCTGAGCATGGCTGGCTGGGTGCCTGGGGTGCAGCACCAGGAGGGATCCTGGGCACAGAGCAGCGCTGCTCTGCTGTGGGGCCAGGGCCAGCAGCCCCAGGGCACTGATGAAGGGCCACATGTGCTGGTACCATGGAGTACCTGAGGGCTGAGGACACATAAATCAATCCATTTCCCCTGCATCCAGATTTGACCAGAAAGAGGTCAAATGTATGGCTTGGCCAACTGAGGGTATTGCCAGCAGCAGCCAAGGAATATTTCTGACCCCCATGTGACACTCCTGCCTCCCAGGTGATGCACGCCAGTCCAAGGCAATGTGCCTTTTCCTCACCCCCAGCAAGGCACTGCCTGTTCTTGCACCAGTTTGGCTGGAATGTGTAAAGTGCCAGCACAGCTCCAGCCACAAGATCTGTAATTTCAGAGGCCAAACGAGGCCTGAACGTCCCTGCCTGTGGCCAGAGTGACTCCATGTTAACCCCACCAGGTGTGCATCACTTCATTTCGGTTGGGGAAGATGAAACAGGAAAGCCTTATAAATATGATTGCCTGGCAAAATATTTTGAGAATATAGAAACTATAAGCGAGATTGAAATGAAAGCAAGTTTTGAGATCCCTTAGTTACTGAACAACGGGAAAACAACGGTGTGGCCGGCTGAAGGTAATCCCCTTTTGATGAAACAAGACCCTCTGCTTGCAGACAGGTCCAAGAGTCTGAGCAGACCCTGCCAGCTTGGCAGAAGAGGTCCAAAGAGTAGTTTTTAGGGTTTAAAATGTAGCATAGTATGGTAATTTAGTGATTCTTATAAGTTGTATAGAAATGGTATAGGATTTGTATATTGTACTACATTGGTTAAGTGAGAATCAGAATATTCAACACAGACGATGATTTATTGTATTGTAACGGGAACTTCGCTGTCTTACCTCTTAGCTCTTACCTCTTGTCTCTTACCTCTTGCCTTTTATGCTCTTACCCTCTCATCCTCTCTCCCCCTCTCTTCTCTTGGGCCTGAGCTGTGGCTGGCAGCTCCCAGCCCTGCACCCAGGCCCTTTGCAATGAACCCCAAATCCCAGCAGGGCCCTGCACCCAGGCCCTTTGCAATGAACCCCAAATCCCAGCAGGGCCCTGCACCCAGGCCCTTTGCAATGAACCCCAAATCCCAGCAGGGCCCTGCACCCAGGCCCTTTGCAACAAACCCCAAGTTCCAGCCCTGGCTGCAGAGATCTCTCGTCTCCGTTCCTCCTGACCGTCCTACCCCCCATCAATCCTACACCTTTCCAAATGAATTCCAGCTGTGGGTGGCTGTTTATACAGGTCAGCTTCTGGAGCTGATTTAACTGATTTAACACCAGTGCCAGGTAAGCAGGTCCCATAATTGTATGCAGACTTGCTGTGCTATTCTCTCTCAGACCTACTTCATCTTCATGGCAAGTCAGCTAATGGAAGTAGTAACAATCATGATCCTTATAAAGCTGTTTATTTGCCTGGAGATTTTTTTATCCTTTGGCTTATAATTGAAATAAAACCTCATCCTTTCCAGTTCCTTGCTCTGGAGTGATAAAAAAATTATCATTATCAAAATGAGGTTTTTCCCTGCTTCACTTCCAGGCAGTTAGCCTTGTCTAACTAGGGAGCCTGCTCAGCCAAGACCCTCCATTGTCAACAAACAAATTATCTTCATGCAGAAGCTCAGGTCTGCAGCACCTTTGGAAGAATATTTAATGTCCATTAGTGAGAGAACAGATGGTGACTAAACAGCTGACTTACAAATCTCAGCACCAGACCTAGCACTAAGTGGGATGCAGTGAAACCAGGATCTTATTTTCCTTGGGCATAATTTGGAAGATGAGATCTAATGTTTGACTCACTAGATGATGCTTAAAATTAGGGAAATATTAGTGTTTCAATGATGCTGATTTGTTGGGAATAGATAATACATTTTTAATCATGTGCATCATTTAGACTTTAAATTAGATTTAGATTTCAGGCTTTCAGCATATTTTCTGTTGAAGTTATTGCTCTATTACAGTAGGCAGCCTGAAATAACAAAAACATTCAGATGTGTGCTGTGAAAAATGCTGGCTTCCACACATGCAAAGGTTTTTTGCTATACAAAATTGAAAAATGGCCCAAGTTGCAATGCCATGTTCAGTTTAATATTGCAAGTAGGCCATTGGTTAATAAACAATTGAATCATTATTTTAAATGTTGCCCATTATTTTTAAGGGTAAAGATTATAGAAAGAGTTGTACAAGTGATACTAAGCTCATTACTAACAAGTGCCTTACTGTAAAATATTTGTTTTAAAATTCCACAGCAGAGGATTACCAGGCTACATTTTGTTCCAAAAGAAATCAATGCAGTCCAGAGGACAACAGAGTAAATATTTCAGATGCTTCATAATGTAAAAATGAACAAATAACAGCAAAATGAGCCAAGTAATGAGTGTAGCCATACAGGTTTCCTAGAAGTGCTAATCAGAAAGATCATATTGATTTAAGTTGTCTTGCAAAAATCATTGGACTACAGTCTGTTCTTCATCCTTGAATAATCATTCACAGTAGTATTTGGGTCAGCACATCTATTTAAAGCAAAGGATGTTTAGCCCAGGAAAGCAGCTCTTAAGAGCAAAACAGTAAGAGGGAGGAATTTTCTTGCAGCTAAAAGCAGTGTCTGGTGAATTATGTCTGGTACAAAAGCAAAAGAGAAGGTGCCAGCTTGCACGAGGTGGGCTTAGCTGTGAGGGTTCCATTGGGGCAGGGGGAGGCTGGGGCTGCCTGTGGCTTTAAGCAGTGTCCCAGTGGTGCCCTGTGCCCACTGTGCCTGTGCTGAGGAGCAGCACCAGGCAGAGCCTCCCCCAGCCTGGTAGAGAAGTTCTGCAAGCCCTCAGCACCCTGTGTCCATGCCTGTGCCACCCCAGAGGGATCTGGGGACAGCCAAAGCTCTGAGTGCAGGGCTCTGTCTGCTCGTGGGGAGAAGAGAGGCTTGGTAGGGTCAGCAGCCGGAGCAGGGATCCAGGCAGGGCTTGCTGCAGGACCATGGCTGCTGGGCCATGGCTGTGTGGCACTCCTTTGTGCTCTGGAAAAAGAGGAGGAAAGGAGGAATAACGCTGGCACACCTGGGCTGGGAGTGGCCCTGTCCCAGCTGGGGCACTCCAGCATAGCAAGAAAGCATCCTGTGTCAGATTGTGAAAGGCAACATGAAATACCAGACTTTCAATCAGACAATGCCTCATTTATTTCCTCTCTCTGTTTTTTCAGGTTTTGTTTGCCTCCCATGAAGACAGAAGCTGTTCAAGTTTCCACTGCCATCTCAGTGGGTTAGACATGAGCTTCCTTGGTGAATAAAAAACAAGTTGGAAAATTTTAAACTTGGGTTCCCACTCCAGAGCAACTGCAGTGGGATGAGTCAGGCACTGCAGACACAGGATAATGAAAGAGAATGTGTATTTTAATGAGCCCATTTCAGAGCAGATGCACTAATAGCTTTCACAGCATCTCTCAGCTGAGGGTGGAGGGCTGCTTGGGGTTCATCTGTTCCTGTCATGGCCAGGTGGCACCAGAAATGCTCTGCATTGAGCCCTGACTTTCACCCTGGGCAAGCAGGGCTGTCTGGGCTGTTGTTGGGGACCTGTTGTTGCAACCCCTGCCCAGGGGCATCTTCCTTCTGCACCCAGCTCAGGGGTGCTCACAGACACCTCTGGCTGCTGACCTTGCACACCATGGGTATGCACAGCCCTAGCTGAAGCTGCTCTGCTCATGGGTCCCTTCTGCACATATGGAATCCCTCCTGCTATAAAAGGACCATTTCTGACCCCAGTGTGGCATTCCTGCCTCCCAAAGACCTCGGGGCTGGTTGAACCGTGTTCCCAGCCCTTGTCTGCTTGGGTACATGTAGTGGCAGCAGCTGCAGCCTGGGCTGTGTGAGCACTCCTGGCAGGAGAGCTGGGCTCTGCCTTTGCCCTGGCTGGACAGAGCAGCCAGCACTCCCTGCACATGCCCAGCCCACCCTGGCCTGATTCCATGGTGATCCATGCATCCAGCACAAAAGCCCTACAGCTGGGAAACACACCTCAGGTCTAAGAGAAGGATGAGGACGTGGGGACTGGCCTCCCACAGTTCACTCATCTTTGAATGCATTTACCTGTAATTAGAAGGAGGATGAGTTTTTATAAGGATAGAGATGTAAGGTACAACCAGTGCTCTGAGACCACAGAGGAGAAAATTGACATTCTCCTGTATTGGGACACCACAGAGATCAAGTAAAGCTGCAGTGTTGAAGAAAAGCTGCGTGTCTCTGAAGCCAAGGTGCTTTTCACAAAAGCTGTTAGGATTCAGCTCTACCATCCTCTTTGATTTCCTAATTCACATTCATGCAAATGTTCTCCAAGACATGGACTGTTGGTGAGCAAAGTAAAGGTTACAGTGCAGTCAGCTGCTCTTACTGCATGGGACAATGAGATCCTGATGTCAGCTGATCACTGGAAGTCTTCCTGGAGTCTGTACAGTATTGTCATCACTGCTGTGATCACTGTCAGCAGCACCACCACACCACTCACTGAGCTGGACTTGGTCCCTCCATGTCCTGTAAGTATCAAGCTTATCCTTGGGATTGCGCCTGCACATGCTGATCCTTTTTCATTTATTCACAAGTTTTGAGAGTGGGAGAGCACCCATGTGTGAAGTGCAGCTGGAATTAATTGCACATGCCAAAGGATGAAGGATGGATGACAAACCCCCAGGTGTCTGGAGAGCTTTTTTCCCTCAATGATTCTGACTGAATAAAGCCATACTGGAGTGTGACAAAGGCATTGATGGAATGTGTGTCATTTACCCCCCTGATCTTCAGGAGTTACTGACTGATGTGTGACTAGCAAGCCTCTCTGATCACTTGTCAGGCTGATCTCAGAGCCAATCCATAGTGGCACAAGGTACTGGTGGCCCTGCTCACCAAAAAGGGAGAGAGACAACTCCCTCCACCAGACATGGTGTCTAAATTCCACTCCTGAAAGAAATTCCTAGGGTAGTTACCAAAACTGTGTATGCCAAATTTTCTTCCCCAGGCCAGAGTCCCTGCAGACCATGCAGGATTTCAGTCATCTCCCCTCTTTCCTGGTATGATCTGGATGCCAGCTGGGCATGCACATAAACTGTGGATAGCAGTGAGCCAAAACCTTCATCTCCAAGGACCTCTCCGAGAACTAATGTGTTGCCAGGCTTGCAGGGGCTTCTCAGGGGTGAAGAGAGAGACGAGAATCTTGACTTCATGATCAGAAGGCTGGATTTATTATTTTAAGATATATATTACATTAAGACTATACTAAAAGGAATAGAGACAAAAGTTCAGAAGCTGCTATGCTAAGAATAGAAAAAAAGGAATTAGAAAAAAAGGAATGAATCAACAAAGGAGCTCTCTCTCTGATCTGTCCCAGAGAGAGCTTGGCCCCTGATTGGCCCTTAATTGTAGACATGGAACATGGGCCAATCACAGGTGCACCTGTTGCATTTCACAGCAGTAGATAACCAGTGTTTACATTCTCTTTCTGGGTTCTCAGCTTCCCAGAAGAGGGAAAAATCCTAAAGAAAGGATTTTTCACAAAAGATGTCTGTGACACTAATGTACTATGAGCTCACTTTTATTAATTTTAATTTGGAGTTCTTATGACAGGAACAATGCAAATACTGACTCCTCATGGAAGTGCAAAAAAACCCCACACAGTATGTCTTGCCTGCACAGAAAAAACACACAGTATGCCCAAAACAGCTTGAAAGGCTGTTCTATATTCAGCAAGTTTATTTTGGTCTCATCTGTCTAGGATAAGGATTGACATAAGTGACTCTTGAATGGAGTGACCACTCCTGCCCTGAGCCCAGCAGTGTGCAGCAGTGCAGCAGCATCTCCCTGGTACAGCAGCTGAGTGCCCAGGGGGACCTTTGCACTTTGCCTGAAGTGGGAAAATCATTGCTGTGTGTTAGTTCTTCTGTCACACCCAAGAAAGGAAACCACAGACAAGTGAAGAAAAAGCAGGTGAAGACAACAGATGGACCTGAAACTCTTTGGGAGGAAACACAAATTTTGAAATGTCTGAGAGCAACACAAGTTTTGAAATGTCTGAGAGTAACCTTCCTATTCTGCCAAGACTCACCTGCCCATTGGACATCCAGGTGGCTTCAGGGCAGGGGGTATCTCTCAGCAGAACCAGGGGGGATCTCTCAGCAGAATCTCAGCAGAATGTCTGACACTGTAAATCAGGACTGCAGCAGTGCCCCCGGGGCAGGCACACACCCTCCCCAGGAATGGGGTCAGCCAGAGGGGTGGGCTGGCAAAACCCCTCCTGCAGTAAAGAGAGAGCAGCCTTGGGGGCTGAGGGTGGGGAATACAGCTCAGCAGGATGCCAGGTTCTGACAGAAAATTCTTAGTCCTCACACACAAAAACCCAGTACAGCTGCACCTTGCTCTTTCATTTAAGAAAGCAGCACTGGTGTCAAGGAACCTCCTCTGATCCCAACAGAGCCATGTCCAAGGGGAGGATGCTAATGAGAGCTGAGGTTCAGTGAGAAATGTGGTTAAATGGAACTACCACACAATCGTGTCAGTTCCATATCCCAGCATTGAAAGGAGGAAGAGAATAAAAAATTATTGTATATGCCTCAATTTTTTTTAAAATTACAAGTAATGACATAGTTAATATTTTCTGGAGGTCAATCAAGGACATTAATACAGTGATTTAGGCCAGCTTGACCAAATTGAAAGGGTCTAACTATGGTTTCCCTACCTTCATCCTCTGCCAGTTTTCCTCTTTGCTGAACCATGGTCCAACAAACAAGTTACCACAAAGAAAATCTCCTGAATTTGCACTGTGAAAATGACAAATGCGGTCAGAAGAAACCTGATTTCAAAAGGTGATTAGGTTTATACATGTAGAGCAGTAGAGAATCTCTCTGCCTGCACCTTCATTTAGCTCACAGTAACATATGAATATGCCTACAGCACTGACAAAAAAAAAAAGAAACCAAAACAAAATGAAACAAAAACAAAAACTACCAAAAGAAAAGTTAAAATATTAACTTCACAAATTAGACTGGAGGCAGACTTTCAGCCCATCATTATGCAGGCAGATACTATGCACTGCTGGTATAGCACTTCATTACAGCAGCTAAGTCAAAACTTCTAAAAAAAATTGGATTGTATTAGGTAAATTCTCCCATACTTCCCAACAGCAGCACCATAACATAATTTCCAGGGTTTGAAGATTGCATTTTCTGGGAAGAAAACACTCAAATTCAGGACATACCTTGAAATAGCCATATGCACTCACTTTTGACACACACCAGCTGTACATATAAAATAAACAGTCTGTGCACACAAACTGCACACCCTGATATTTCTGCTACTCCTGACTGTGGTTTATAGGCTGTAAGTTGAAAGTAGAAACATAATATGAAAGCAGTCACCATACAATCACCTGTCTCTTTTTCCCCAAGCAGGTTATTTGCCTTTGATGATATAAAATTGCTCTCAGAAGTCTAACAGATCTTCTGCACGGAGCTATATTTTGCAATTTTCTTCAAATGAACCTTATGGTTGAATAAGTGTTTTTCAGTCCAAAGTTTCCAGAGTTGTATGGAAATGGAGATTGGTTTTGGTTCCTTCAAAGCCAATAGAAATTTTGCCATCAACTCTGGAACAAGCAGAAGCAGAAACATAACTTTCTTAGCACAGAGAAGCTTGGGAGGCTCTCTCAGCTTAATTTTTCAATTATTATTTCAATTATATGCTGTCTTTCTCACCTGATATGCAGGGTATAATCAACTCCCAATGGTCCTGTTAGAATAAAGGTCATTTTAAAGATCAGACCCTTTACAACTGAGCCCTTATCTCCCAGAGAAGAGAGTCTGGTGAGTTTCTGCCTACAGCACTTTATTTTTAATGGGTTAACTCTTGCTGTGTAGAGATTGTCAGTGGCTTGTAAGGAGTGAGCAAGGGTGGGGAAGGGCAGCAATAATCTCTGCTGGGATGTTCCCATTCTGCAGCCTGCACTGATGCTTTAGGGAGCAGAGTCCTCAGGCACCAGTGTTATGGGGGTGCCCTGCTGATCTCACCTGGGTTACTCCAGAAGCAATATTGTTTCCTACTGCTTCAACTTCTGGAAATGTTTAATTAAATTTTTAATAACAATAATTAATTTTAAAAGGTGGATTTTTTTCCCCTGCCTGTCAGATCAGGCATTCTCCTGATCTTCCTCTTGTTTTCAGAAAAGAGTTATTGGAGAAAATACTGAATTTCTGCAGCTTCTGGAACGGCAACACATTGCCATAAGTCCAGAAAAAAAAAAATCATTGCAGAGAACTTAACTTCCTATAGGCTATCTGTGGTTTCCCATGTACTGAAATTCTCAACTGAAAAGACAAACAAGAGGATAAATAGGCATAGCTAAGCATCAGAAACAAAAGTATTCAGGTCACTTTCAAAGGCAGAAAGAGCAGTGAGAAGCCAAGGTCCCATCAGGCAGCTAAACAATCCTAATGGCCACTGCTCCTCATGGCAGTGTCCTTCCTACTCACTAAAATGCTGTGATTCTGTCATCAAGGTGACACCAAACTGTTGGATTTGCTCAGGACAGTGCAAGGGGCACTTCTGAAACACTCAGAAGGTGCTGGAGACTGCCCTCCCATGAGGCCACTACTGTAAGGCACTGCAGTCAATAAATCCTTTTGCTCTTAATTGTTTGGTTTTCTCTTAGAAACAAATATTTACCAGCTTCTGGTTTGGACAGTGTTCTAAAGGTCACAAATGCTATCTCCAAGGGGAGCCAGGCTATTCAACGTTCAGCTATTTAACCTTGGCTTCCTGGGGCAGCCTGCACTGCCATAAAAGCAGGCATCACTATGGGATGAATGTGCAGGGATGGGAGGTAAAGTTCTTCTCCCCTTGGCCCACCTCAGCATGTTATTTTTAAAAGCTTATGTGTTCAGTGATGAAAATAGACCTCTTCTTTCTGCTTATCCTTTTGGGTGGGTTTAATATGTTGGGTGATAATGGTACGCCAGGAAATTAGAATTACTTTCTCATTTAAAAAATGTGGATGGAGGGAGGAGAAAAGGATTTTCTTGTGATTGTTATTAGTAGTGAAAATTTGTATTAGGAATAAAAAAGGCTTCATGTTCTCCAAAACAACTTTAGTCCTTCTACATCCCCTACACTATAGGTGGGAAGCTGTAGCTCCAGCAAAGCTTCAACTCAGCTACTGGTCTCAGCTTCCTAAGACTATTCAGACATGAAATTATCTCTATCAGTATTACTTATACCTACCTTTCACTTCATCATGACCAAAAATTCCAACCAGGAGAATCGCTGGGGAAGGTATAATCCAACTTTGTGCCTTGACTCTTTTCAGCATAATTTCTAATTACACCAATCACTGCACACTCGTTTGGGCTCCTCACTTGTGAAGGTAAAAAAATGTGTTCTGAGCTGCACTTTCTGCATGGTGAAGTGGTTTGGGGTTTGACTTCTAAACTTTGGTCATCTATCCTCTTCCTTTTTTCCTTGTTTTGGTTTTGATCTGTTCTCTAGTGGCATTAGAGAAGGTGGAGCCTTCTCTCCATCCTTCTCTGGACTGGGAACCACTAGCTCTTCTGAGTGTGAGCCTTCTTGCTTGGGTTCAGCAAGAACCAGCTCACTTTCCTTTTTTTTTGTCATCTGACCTAGAAAAATCACAAGAGACCAAGGTCCCCCCTTGCACGTAGATCAGTCATGCCTTGGGAAATACAGGGTTTGCTGTCTCACCTCAGGGAGGGAAATTGATATGGTTGTCATAATTTTCCAATTTGCATATGCAGGCCAATAATAACAGCTTTAAATCAGGTAAGAATTTCTAAAAGTAAAGATAACAAAAGGCTAGGACAAGTTGCCTAGGGAGGTTGTGAGGTTACCATCGTGCATGGCATCATCTCTAAAATGTGCTGCAAAAAATATATTCCTTACAAATCTGCCTGGAGGCAAGGAGATGGATTAGATGGCATTTTGAACCTCTCTGAGGGCTGTACTTAAGGATCTTCTGCTTCTAATAAGTGTTCAGTCACAAAGTCCTCAGGCTTTGGTGATTCACACAAGTGATTTTCTAAATAGAGGTGCTTTACTGAAAAACAAAAGCTTTAAATAGGAGAAAGCCTGGGATGCATGCTAGTGTGTGGTGCTTAGGAGACATCATAATTGCTGTTTGCAAAATTTATAAAGCATGTCAGCAAGCTGAAAATGTACAGGACAGAGGGCATGCAAAGTGTCTGCCTGAAAGCACAGCCTCTCTTCACAGGAGGAGCCATTGGAAGGCCAGTGCCCAACATCACTGCTCCTTATAAAGCTGCTTCCCAGAGATGTCATGACTTGAGAACTTCTGCTGAGACAGATCCATAAAAATGTATTTTTGACAACTGAATGCAATAGTGTGGAAATTAACTCCACCATCACTGATGTCAGAGCTAGTTTTTTCTTGTTATTTCTCCTACATGTCATAAAGATGAATAAAACAGGTAATTTTCTTTTTTAGATTGGTAGAGGAGAAGTATTTCTTGCTCTGGATATTAGTAATTTGTATATCCAGATGTCACTTTCTTCTCCCTTTTCTTGAGAGGGAACAAGGTGTGCAAAATATCACTAAGCCAAAAAAAACCAACAAGCAAGACTAACAACAGCCATCTGCTTCTGATTCATGCTGTTCCATACCAAGCTGAAAGAGGTGCAGCACAGAGACCCCCCTTGAAGAACTGGAAGCTGCTCTTGGTAAAGGTTTGCCAGACAATGCAACAGCAGTGAGACTGCTGGGGTACAATGAGACAAATTCTGGAGGAATTGTCTCCACACTGACATAGATTGTGTTTCCTGAAATCCTGCAATGCAAAACCACTTCCCCATGATGCTGGTTCACTTCTGCTCCAGCAGGACAGAATGACCTCACAGAGGAAGTCACAGCCACACTAAAGCTCACGGAGGGATGAGACAGTCCCAGCTTTGTGGGAAAGGACTGGAAATCCTGGCACTGGGCTTTTCCCTGAGAGGTGTGAGGAGCTCCCTGAAGGACAGCAGGGCAGGAAGCCCCAACCAAGCAGGCTAGATGGTACCATCCCAGGAGAGGGTAGCAGAGCTGGCAGAGCTACCAGAGCCTGGGTCTTGCTGAAGGGAAGGGGAGGGAAGGAGAGGAGAGTTCCTGGCCTGCCTCCACCGCAGCAGGAAGGGGTTTTGGAGGCTGTGGTCCCACTTCATGTCCTTCTGGATCAGGCTCCTCCAGAACTCCTGACCTGCTGGGGCTCTGTTCCAGGTGGAGGCTGGTGGTAAATCCATGGTGCACAGCAGCAGAGCTTCACCTGCAGCTGACCTGGCCTTTGGGTTTAGGTGAGAACAACTGATTTCAGCTGCCTGGCTGGATGTGTGGCATACGCAGAGCACGTTCCTCTCCTCTCAAAGGCAAGGGAAGATCCCACACGTCCCATTTGAGTCATGACTATATGAATTTGATGTCAAGTGAATTTTCTCAACTCTGTGGTGCCGTCCAGTATCATTTTCCTAATCTCTACAGAGCTCTTACCCCTCACACTGCCCCACCTGTTTGCCCTTACTGTGAGGATGCTCAGTAACATTTTATTGTAGAAACAGCCATAGCAGGGAGTTAAGGGGTGGCCTCATTCAGAGGTATTAGTGGCTGAGTCACTGGGATGTCATTCAGGCATGGGGACAGACTGTGAAGGCCTTCAGATCACATGCGTGCATGACATTTAGAAGAGGTGGGTGACCTCACAGGAGATTATCTCCAGCATGAACTGAGCTCTAAATTGGCCATAGAAAGTGGCATTGGAGGCCTTCATTTGCCCTCGATAACCTTCAGCAATAAAAACAGAGGATGAGCATATGGATGTGCATGCAGGGAGCATACAACAAGTGCTGAGAACGTTGTGAAGGCCAGAGGGCTGGTAAACCATACCCCAGCTCCAGGGACACGTGTCTGTCATGGAAAGAGGGAGGAGGAGGACACTCTGTGCTTCACAGGGCAGAGGAGTTTATTGGTTTTATTTGATTTTGTGTCTGTGTACATTTGCTACCTGTCTGTGCAATAAGACATTTAAGAAATTGTGGTTTTTACCTAGTTTCTGTAGGAAAGCACAAATCTGGATATTCCTCTGACCCTTGTAATTCTAGGGATCATTGTAATTCATCAGGTCAGGGCCAGGCTTGTCAGCAATGGTGACAGCAACCAGCAACACTGAGAAGCAGAGCCCTATTTATTCAAACTTTGCTGTTTCCTCCATTCCTCACCAGTGTCTCCAAATCAGCACCTCAGCACACACAAGCACTCTTGGGGGGAAGGAAGGAGAAAGATGGTTTTCCTAAGTTGAGTAACAATAATGATCCAAAGGGACTTAAGGTTTGTCTTCAAGTCTTTGGCCTCCTCTAAGCATTTTTCTCTCATGGTTCAATACAGCCCATATCTTTCACCAACCTGCTGGACCTGCTCAGGTGAACCTGCTGCATTATCTGTTTGAAAATTTGGGAAGAAAGAAGTGGTATGGCAGCAGGGATTTTAGAATCACAGAATCATAAAATTGTTTAATTTGGAAAAGACAGGATCACTAAGTCCAATCTTTAACTCAGCACTGTTAAGTTCACCACTAAACAGTGTCCATTGACCTTCTTGGACTCACTCCAGCCCCTCAATGTCCTTCCTGTAGTGAGAGCCCCAGAACTGGGCACAGGATTTAAGGTGTGGCCTCACCAGTGCTGAGTACAGGGGGACAATCCCTGCCTTGGTCCTGCTGCCACACTGTTGCTGACCCAGGCCAGGATCCATTGGCCTTCCTGGCCCCCTGGATGCATGTTGGTTCATTCTCAGGCGCTGTTGACCAACACCCCCAGGCTGACCTGTTACACCACACAGCTTTCCATCCTTTTTTCTCCAAGTCCGGAGTGTTGCCTTGGGTTGTTGTGACACAGGTGAAAGACCTGACAGTTTCCCTTACTGAACCTCATACAGTTGGCCTCAGCCCATCAATCCAGCCTGTCCACATCCCTCTGCAGAGCCTTCCTGCCCTCCAGCAGATCAACACTCCCACCCAGCTTGATGTCATCAACAAATTCTGCTGAACAGGACTGGCTCCATAGCTGAGCCCTAGGGATACCAGTTGTGACCAGCTGTCCTCTCAAAGTCGAAGGTGGCAGTTCTGCTGACCCCCCCCTTATGTCTCTAAGAATCAAAAACTTTTATTGTTTCATGATGGCTTTGCCCGAGACACCCTCCAACCATCACATCACCCATGAGTCCTCTGTCCACAAACAACAGTTCCCCCAGGGCACCTCCCCTGGGCAGCTCACTCACCAGCTGGTCAAGCAGTCTTCCACACACTCGAGGAACCTCCTGGACTTTTTCCTCTCTGCTGGAGTGTATTTCCAGCAGACAACTGGAAAGTTGAAGGCCCCCATGAGAAAAAAGGCCAGTGATCGTGAGACTTCTCCCAACTGCTTATATTTCATCTGTCTTATAAGGATACTTAATCTGCCTTACCTGAAATAAATCTTCTCCCTGCCCCTTTTCTCAAAACAGTAACCTAACCTAGGCTGTCTTCTGCCTCCCAGCCCCACCTTCCCCATCCCATTTTCTATGGTTCATCCCTCTTGCACTATTCTCCTGCACTTGATGTGTTGGGTTTGCATTAGCCTGGCTTTCCTGGTAGCAGGAAGGCCACAGAAATGGCTGTGAGAAGCTGCTGGAAGCTTCCACTATGTCTGGCAGAGCCAATCCCTGCTGGATCCAAAGATGGACGGGCTGCTGGTCAAGGCTGGTCCAATTAGAGATGGTGGGAACATCTCTGTGATAACATATTTAAGAAATCAAAACAAAAGTTGCGCCACAGTTGTAATTTTTGGCCAGAGAAGAGCAAGGTGAGAACATGTGAGAGTAACAACTCTGCAGACACCAAGGTCAGTGAAGAAAGAAGGGCAGGAGGGGCTCCGAGTGCTGAGCAGAGATTCCCCTGCAGCCCCTGGTGCAGCCCATGCTGAAGCAGCTGTGCCCCTGCAGCCCATGGGGATCCACAGGGATGCAGAGATCCACCTGCAGCCCATGGGGGAGCCCCACACCAGAGCAGGAGGATGCCTGAGAGGAGGCTGTCATCCTGTGGGAGACCTGTGGAGAGAGGGTCCCTGCTCCTAGGCTGGAGGAACCTGTCCTTGGAGGGCTGCACCCTGTGGAAGAGTGACCCACACCCCAGCAGCGTGAGGGGGATTGGTGTCCATGGGATGGGTTCATGCTGGAGAAGTTCATGGAGAGCTGTCTGCCATGGGAGGGACCCCAGGGTGCAGCAGGGGAATGACTCCTCTCCCTGAGCAGAGGGAGAAGCCACGGGAGATAAACAGATCATAATCCCATTCCCTGTCTCCCTGCACTGCTGGAGTAGGAGGTGGAGCTGAAAGGAGGGAGGGGTGGGTGGAAGGTGTTTTTAAGGGTTTACTTTACTTCTCATTATCCCACTCTGATTTTGTTAGCAAAATCAGCTAAAAAAATCAGCTAGCAAGGGCAAAACAGGCTCAACTTCATATCTCTAAGTTGAGCCTGTTTTGCCCTTGATGGTATTTGATGAGTGATCTCTCCCAGTCCTTATCTCAACTCATGAACCCTTCATTATATTTTCTCTCCTCAGTCCAGCTGCAGAGCAGACTGAGTGAGCTGCTTTGGTGGGTGCCTGGCAGCTGCCCAGTGTCAACCCATGACATCTACTCATATGGATCCTCCTCATGCCCAAAAAAATGTGTGAATCCTGCCCCTTGTGCCCAAACTTGCCTCACAGGTTTGACAGCTATGTGCTAAGGATAGAAGATCCAGGGCTTGGATTGTCAATCTCCTGTTGGAAGGGAGATGTGTTATGGACCACTAAAACCCTGCAATGGTTCAGCTAGGAAAGAAAGTATTAGATGGAAGTGAAGTACCCCTGCATCAGATGAAGATCATTCTCAACAGAAACTATTGCAGTACCTGTAAAAAACATTCACTGTGGATGCAGCATGTGTAAGAAAGACAAATTTAATTCCAGTTTCACTAAAGATACAGTGGACTAAATCCCTTTTCACAGTATGATATCCAGACAGAATCAAATGTGATTAGTTACCAGACAAGATTTACTATCCACCAGTGCTTAAGAAACCCCCAGTTGGTATCAGGGCCAGAGAACTCTCACTTCACTTGTGCTTGCAGTCAGTCACCAATCTTCTGCAGGATGCCTTTGAAAGCATCCACCTCACAGATTACTGCAAAGTAATGTAGTGGGAAGTAAATAGAACATATGGATAGGTGGGCTTACTTTATAAATGGCTTGAAACTTCTTCCAAAGACACAGGAGAACTGGATTTTACCAGGTTTGACTCTTCTTATATCCAACCCTCAGGGTTTTTTTTTGTCTCTGCAGAATATTTCATCTTGGGGATGCAGTATTTTTTGAGGACTGAAAACCTGGCTTTAGGGGAAGTTTTCTTTGTAATTATTTATGCACCAGTAGTACTAGGCAGCCCATGTACCAAAATTAGGATCTTTTTTCCAAGTGCATTATTTAATCTGCAAAAACTCACTTGAATTAAATATGCACACATTAGAGAAACTGGGACTTAGTCACAAGGGCAAAAGAAAATTGTTTCAATATTCTGTCCCTGAAGCTAAAGAAAAGATACAACTATTTTTCTTGGATCCTCTTCTGTGATTCTCTTCGCTCAACATCAAATTTTTATAATAAAAAATGGTCAAAGTGCCAGATTTTTTAATGCCTTCACATAAATAATTTACAGATTGCATAAAACAAGAGATAAATAAAAGGACCTTCTTCATCACCCTTGTGAGTACACTGAGCACAGTCCTGGTGAGATGCCATTGAACCCAGTGAACTGTGCCTCCAGAATCTGATTTGGGTAACTCACATCCATAAACACAATTGCATATAACTACAGATGTTATACTGATACAATATGTAAAGCAGTACAGCGGGGAAGAACTGCTTGCTTTTTTTTTTTTCTTAGCTGCTTGCTTTTACTACTAGCTTACACCACCACAGAAAAGATAAAACTGCCAGTTTAATTCTATAATTCAAATTAATGCATAAATCCAAGCCTCCAGAGTTTTAAGACAAATAACACTATTTGCCTCAGAAATGCAGAAGCAATATGATCTTTTAACTGAAAGTGATTAAACCAGAGTAACCAATGGAGATACATTCAAACTCCCCAAAATTTTCAAGAACAGTAATTATTATTTTACCTCTATCTTTACCTCTAAGCTAAATGTGTTTGGATTTTTCTGTGCAGATAACCAGAAAAATCATTAAAGTGTGGTTTTGTTCACTAGCCAGTGAATAAAGATCTCTTCCCAGATGTGTTGTGGTCTTGCTGCCTCATTAGACAAAACCCTTTGCTGTGGGCACTGCATGACACCTATTTCTGTTTTTTCTAACAGAACATGTTGTCACAACATCGTTGAGCAATTCCTCTTAGATTAACAAAATCTCGTTTTTGGCATTAGGAGAAAAATTTTTCAATGCAGAGCTCTGGATAGGGAGTTAACAAAGGAAACTCTCCCCCAGCTTTCATGCCCAGTGCTTGGTGACACAGGGGCAGAACTGTCCCTCTGATTCAGTCTCACACCAGCACCACAAGGAGATGGCACAGGCACAGAGATGGCTGAAATCCAGGTCATCATTTTGCTTTGTGTCATGGGTCTCCTTCTGGAAGGGTCAGGCACAGGGGTGGAGGGGAGCTTGTCTCTCTGTGTTTGCTTTGGTGCAGCCATTGCTCTGGCTCCGCTCTCTAGGGGTGGTCACCAGGGAGGTGCTCACACACTGACCCTGTCAGTGAGCTTGGCTCACTCCCACAGGACAGGGCATGATTTTAGCATGATCTGTTATTACGTGTGCTCATTCTTCACTGTAAGACCTCAGTCCTTCCCTAAATTTGTGCCAGACTCTAACATCTGGGGGATGGAATGTCCCATGCCAGAAGCACTAGGCTGCAGAGCTGCCTGGGACAGCTTTCACTGGCCTGTGTGCACCCTACAGTCAGAACCTTTAATAAGGCTTAGATGAAAAATAACCTCACTAGCACAGGATGGTTCAGGCCAGCTGTAAACTGTTTGCTAGCTGAGACAGAATCTTCACAGCCACCTTTTTTCCTAGTGCTTGGTTGCTAATTTCATGTTCTATTAAGGATTTCTTGTAGTCCTTAGACTTAACTCAGGGTTCTCACTGATCCCCACTCCCCACTAGTTGTCAGTCTCAAGGGAGTGTAAAAATTTTAATTTAAAATAAAGACAAAGCTCAGAAAAAGTATTCTTTGCCTCTGACTGGTCCCTCCCCACTCTGAAGATGTTTCAGTGGCCCCCAGTGGTACCCCTCTATCTGGTAGCAAGGATTTGAAATCTGGCAAAGGAACCACGCTCCTCTGTCAGGGGTAGGTTTTCTTTCTTTCACCTACACATTCAGGTGTGAAGACTGGAATGTAGCCCCAACTCTCTCCATCCCCTGGAATTTATACTGTGAATTTTCCTAACTATAAAAGCAGGAGGGAAATGAGGCTTTACCTTCCCCCAGTTCTCTGAAATTAGTATTTTTAAGTGAGTAAAGAAAACAAAAGCCAAGGCCCTGACTCATCTCACCTTCAGTGTGCTTTTGGATCAATGTGTTTTCTCCTTTTTATCCTTTCCAGACTGGTAGGAACAATGCAGTCCAATATCAATGACTGATAATGCAGTGTTGGGGAAAACTGTTGATTTTTGATTGAACAGACATGTTAATCTCATTGTGATGTAAATGAAAACTGCCCCTGATACATTCCATCTCTTGACATTTCCATTTCAACCTGTCCTTCAGGGATGCTCACCTTCAAGAAATGCATTAAAGGAAATCAGAGCATATAAGGATGAAGCAGGACAGTAATCAATGTTGATATTGCATATTCAAAGCAAAAAGTACAATAATGTGATTTTAATTGAGCTGCAGAGAGTACAGCTCCTTTCTAATTTCCTGTACAAAGTAATGCAAATATATGGAAACTTGAAATTCAAAAATCATTTCAGTTAGCTCTGGTATTATCGGATAGAGCAAACAAGAATTAGATGGATGTCATTGTAAGTAATATTCAACTTGAAATCTGTTTTCTAACCAGAATAATTATCTTTATTTTATTTGAATAAACAAGAGCCAGGCAGAGAGTTTCAGAGTATGTAGAATAGTTTCAATCAACATTAGAAGAATATTATTAAAAACAGCTCCTCATATCCCTTTACAGCAAGTAATATAAAAGAGACCATGGAGACACAGTGTATTAAATTTCTCTTACAATAAGATCTCATTTCCAAAAATGGAATATGCATCAGTGTTCTTTTATGTACAGTCCATATACTGCAAGTATCAAGGATTAATCACTCTGTGTAATGGGTGCTGTGATCACACATTACTTTAGCCCAGCATCCATGTTCCAGTGTCCCCTTTTGATTTGAGTTTTGAAGATAATGATCCTTCAAGCTGTATTCATGAACATGTTCCATCAAGGCTGGATGACTCTTTATTTGAATAAAGCTTGCAGGTTTTCTGTCAGCTACCTCACATCTTGTATATTCATTGTATAAAGGCGATGCATAAGTATCAGAACAGCAGTGCATTTTAGATTCCAGAGGAAAAGAAATACTTGTCTCTACAACAAAGGAAGAATTTAGCTCAACTCACCAGAAAGACCATTGCTTTTAATATTTTAATTTCCTTTATTACACATGATGCATGATTCCTCTTCTATAACTAGGAGCTCACAGCAGAACATAAGATGTTATATCACTCATTTATTCTGCACTTTGTGAATTAATTTTAAAACTCTTTTGTACACATTGACATTTTTCAAAAAGAAAGAAACCAAATTAATTGAAAATAATGATGTAATTATTTTAAGTTTTTTCTATTTTTGCTCAAACTTCAAATTACACTACTCCCCATTCTCAGGTCAAAATCATTCCTGTACATACACATATTCATTGCTAGTTGCTTTGTTCTGTTTTATTTCAGCACTACTTTCCTATGTTAAACAAAATGGACAAGGAGAAAGCATTGATATAAATGTACAAAGAAGATGATTCTTATGGGGTATTGAAGAGTTGGGAAGTTCATAGTCTTCATACAAATATATAAAATATTTGAAATTTCCTCCATTCGTTGGAATCCATTCCGTTTCACTTGTCAGACCTGTGCAACAAAGACAAGACCAGAAATTAATCATTATCAGTGCACTCACAGGTATTTTCAGATCATGCAGAAAAGCTGTGAGGGGGATGACACTCCCCACACCTGCAATTTTTCCTTCTCTGACAGCACTTGTTTACAGCCAGGCTTAGGAAATACAAATCTTTGTGATCCAGTAGCTCTTCCCACCTGCTCTCCAGATCTCTGTCTGATGAAACTTCATGATTCTGTCAAGACTTGAGGCCTCTAAAGCCTTGAGTGTTGCCCTTGGTACAGGGTGCTGGGGCTCTGCCCTATCCCACCCCACCCCATCCCATCCCATCCCATCCCATCCCATCCCATCCCATCCCACCCCATCCCACCCCATCCCATCCCATCCCATCCCATCCCATCCCATCCCATCCCATCCCATCCCATCCCATCCCATCCCACCCCATCCCATCCCATCCCACCCCATCCCATCCCATCCCATCCCACCCCATCCCATCCCACCCCATCCCATCCCATCCCATCCCACCCCATCCCACCCCATCCCATCCCATCCAGCAGAGCCTGGGGCAGGCAGGTCCAGCCCTGCACAGACCCTGAGTGGGGCTCAGCCCCAGGGAAGCTCTGCCACTGCTCCAGCAGGCACAGGAGGCAAATCCTGCCCTGTGGCTCTGCAGTGTGGCTGTGCTGCAGGGAGCAGGGATGCATCAATTCATAAAAATCAAAATGGTATTTAATTTTACCATTAAATAATACTTACTGATATATACATATATATGTCTGTGCATTTTTAATTTTTTAACTGCTTTGGTTATCCCCTTCTCTTGCCTTTTCTGTTCTACCCATTAGAGTCTTCACTGGTGAGACTCCACACTCCATCCAAACTGGATAGTCCTGGGAAATTTTTAGCCTCTCTTCTTTTGGTAGTAACTACTTTTGTCACAGCTCCACTTCTCCCTATTTCTGCTTTAATTCTCATGACGGACCAGCACTAAGGACAGTATTCTAGAAATAGTAGCAAAGAATCTTCTGTGTTCTTTTCCCACTTATTTCTTTATTTATCTAAAGCAAGGTTGAGGGGGTACTTAGCTTCTGTCTGGGGAGTGATGAGCAATTTCCTTTGACCCACCTACAGACTTTTTTCTGCACAGTCACAGCTAATTTAAAGCCCAGCATAGGGCCTCTTTCTGCTGTATTTGAAGTTAAAAAATACCGTGGTTGCTATTGAGATCAGTGGTTCTAGACAGCTCAATATTGAAAATCCTCAAAAGGTCAAGACTAACTTTCTCAGCATCCGTGTTTAATCAGCTAAGATATAAGTATTTGAAGTGGAGGAATATGTCTACCTTTGGTAAATTTTATTGAACTCATGAACCTTTAATAAACACTTAGAAAACAGAGAAAAAGTCACAGGACAGAATGAAAAATGACAACCTTCTATATCTCACGATGAGTTACATGATGGGAGTTTTTTGCTGTGCTCCTGAACACATGCAGGCTGTGCACATTTGAGTAAACAGTGGAGGGACATTCAAAAGGCTGGGACTGCTTTGCTTTTAGAAGAAACTCTTCCCTGGAGAAGAGAGGTGCTATTAAGAGAAACCCTGCATGGCTTACACTGACTGCTTGAAAGTGATGACAACCTTTAAATAAAGAAATGAAATGTTAATTAACTTGTCTAGAAAGAGAGTGAGAGTCATTGCCCACATGAAGTGGCCGTAGCACCACAAGTAGTGTTACCAACACTCTGTGGCCATTAGCAATCAAACAACGTGGCCATCTCATAGCTGGGCTCAGTAAGGCAATGCACTGCTCTGTTTCAGCTGAAAATTCCTTCCAGTCAGGTAATTTAAGGTGTTTCTCTTTCTGCTCTCAAAAACAAAACCCAACTTTAGGGCTGTATTTGATGGCTCCCTGGGATACACACGCACAAGTAATCCTGTCCTATATAATTACCTCCTGCCTAAACACACTCTCCATGTGCTTCAGCATTCAGGATTATCCTCCTTTCTCTTTCAAACTCTTCTGTGCCTGTTCCTGAGTATCACAGGGTGGCTGTTTTCAAGTGGTATGTAAATAAAACATTTCTGGCTATGCCTGAACTCAAGGGCTCAAGCCTGGGATCAGGAGAAAGAGTGTGCAGGGCACAGCAGGCAAATCTGAGTACAGTGTGGTCCTCAGCATCACAAGCGCTTTCTGATCCTTCTGCTGAAAGAGGCCAGTGACAGGTTCTGCCTCCAAACACATCGTGGGCAGACTGTGGCATGATGGACAGCTGTAATTTAGTGGTTTTTTTACCTTTCTAGCAGATTCAGCATCTTAGATTTAAGGCTGTGTTTTCTGCAGGTGTCACTCTGGAGGACGCATCTGCCTTGCATGGGAGCTACATGCTTATCTTCTTTAAGTAGTTTAATCTGTCCTTACTTCCTGAGTTCTTCATGACAGCCACCCTGTGCTGGGCACATCAAGCACCCAGGGATCGTGGTAATACAAAGAAGGTGGGTACAAAGCTTTTGGGTACAAAAGGATGGAGACAGACTTTCCCCACTGTGCTGAGTGACAGGAAAGGAGACAAAAGGCACAAATTGAAATAAAGGGAATTTCATCTAGATAGGAAATAAAACTTTTACCATCAAGGTGGTCAAACACTAGTCTAGGTTGCCCAGGAAGGTTGTGGAATCTCCATTCTTAGAGATACTCAAACCCTGACTGGACATGGCCCTGAGCAATGACCTGAGTAGGACATTGGACTGGATGTTTTCCTGAGGTGGTCCAGGGGGTCAGGCAGTCTGTAAGTCTGGCAGAGGCTTTGCTTGTCCCAGGGGAAGCTGTCCTCTGCTCAGGAGGGCCAAGGTGGATTCATGGGCCATGTGCAAGGGCCCTCTTGCCTGTGCCTGGCCTTGGAGCCATCAGTGAGTTTACAAACTAAAACAGCAAGGTGCTATAAACTGTATTACTGTGTTGCTAATAAGAAAAGTAATCTGGTTGATGGGATTACTTTTGGTCACATGCTCCATCGTTTTTAATACTTTTTTGTCCTTTCTTTGTTTTCTCATAGTTCCCACACCTTTGACCTTCAGCTCCCATTGAAATCAATATCCCTTAACACCTTCATGATCTGAGGATTGAAAGGTCCAAAGTGGCATTGTGTCCCATCCAGCCAAGCAAGCACCTCTCTGTTCCCCTCCTTCCATGACTCAGATCTCTCACTAGGCAATGGACCACCAAAAGACCTGCTGTGCCCAGTTCTTCCAGTCCCAACTGGGACACAGCAGCTCCAACCAAAGGAAACCCAGCCTTCTAGGAGACCATGTGCCTACAGGAGTAGCTAGTTAGCAGGAGGAGCAAAAAACCCCAAAAACTAGAGTTCCCAGGAATGATGCCACTTGCCACCCAAAATAAACAAAAACCAAATAGCCATGATAAATATTTCCATGGGGTTCAGGTGCTGAGGAAGATCAAGCCCACTTTTCTAAAATCTTGTCTAAAGCATGCTGCTTGCAAGTGGTGCTATTTTAACACCTGGTAACTGTATCATCTTTCTCTCAGGTATACTCTCTGCTCTCTGGTTGCTTATAATTACTACCTGAGCTCCCTTTGCAGTCAGTGGACTCTCTATTATCTCCCTGTGATGCTCTAATCCACTCAGACCTCCCACTGGCCAGCTGCAATTCTCCCTGTCCCAGCTCCCAAAGGCACGTTATTTTTAGAGCACCAACTCCTCCAGAGAGCCATGGGAGCCTGTAAACTCAAAAATAGGTTGCTTATGGTACATTAGCAATGCTCACAGTTATGTTCTCTGGTGATTCTTTCAGCTGCTGCAGGTTATCACCAGACTCCCTCGCTGCTCCAATCAAACTCACCCCAAACAACCCTCAGACATTTAAAAGCAGAATATACTTGAGAACAAATGCTTAAATGTTGTCCTGATTAAGGGTGGACATAAGTACATCCTCAGGAACACTTTGAATCATGGAATTAGAGGAGTTTTCAGCCCTCAAGACCTTCTCCATTCCCTGAGTGAGAATCTGCAAGGCTATGATTGCAGTCGGTTGAATGCCAGCGTTGTTTTCTGGAATAAAAAAGACTGGATCCCTGAGGTTTCTGACCACAGAAAAAAGCAGTACCTATTTTTATATAAGAAATTATTTAATGTATGTGCTGTTCAACACAGATGCAGCTTCAAAAATAAATGCAAATAAAGAAATGAATTGCAAAAATCTCACTATTTTTTTTCCTTTTTCAAAATTACAGTTTTTAATGCTGCATCTCCCTTTTATTCTCTGAACACACTCAACTAGTTAATAGCAAGGACACAAAATATTTATTCTTAAAAAAACACTAGTAGTTCCAGTTGTCAGTGTTTTCTGTTCTTAGAGAGCATGCTAGCTGAAAGAACAAGAAATATGAAATCTATCCAGATTTTGGCTGTGTCTCCATATATGCAATTAAATGACCACATTTGGTGCTAATATTATATAATTAAAGACCATGCATGAATCACTTGAGCACTGAATATTTTTTTTTTTTATTTCAATTGTTCCCAGCCCTATATATTTTACCCCAAAATTCTGTTAAGGCATCCTATTTTATAAGAAGTAGCTTTACACAGGATGAAAGAGACATTAGCACTTCGAAGAAGATCAGTGATTATAGCAAGTGCACCAAGGTTCAGTAAATGCCTCCCACTCAACAAGCTTCCAAAGTGAACGACCACATGATGTTTACTCCTCACCAGAACCCATTTATAGATCTCTTACTCACCACTACCTCAGCCATAAATGCAACCCTCAAAAAGAGGCAGCAAGGAGAGCTCTATTTGGGAGCACACAGGGAGTCCACAGTTGGAGAACTGGCCCTTATCTTCACAATACTCTTTAGCCAGGCTGTGGATCATGATTTAAGTCATCCACACTCTAAAGATCCCAAACTACTGAAAGTGTTTATTACATACCAGGTGGATTGCACACAGACAACAGGTGTGGCTGCTTGAGGAAAATTCTACACCATTTGGAAAAATTGATAAAAAGGGTTAAAAAATGCCCCTCCAAAAGTGCAAGTGGGAAATGCAGGTAATGACTTCTTATGGAATTAGGAGTCCTAGGAAAGAGTTTTGTTCCCATTATGTCATTTAAAAGACATCTGGCCATTCCCAGCAGATAGCACACTGGGAATGAAGAGAGTATCAGTTACAGTAAGGTAAGAAGGGGACAAAGGTCGTGAACGTCTGTGAGTCTGGAGCAGAATCAGCCTAGAATTACAAACACACTGCTCTACAGAAGGAAAAACCTGGGCAAAAGGTAAACCCAGGGACATGTCTCTTTTCATTGCTCTAGTGAATTGTCAAGGTGAAATAAAGCCAGACTATCTCCTTAGACTCTCTAATTCTCCTGCACATCTGGTAAAAGCCTTGACCTTTTGGAGACAGTAACCTGGAGTGCCAGGGGATCTGCTTTAATTCCTCTCCCCTCACTTCCCTTTGATGGGCAGCTCTTGCTGCAGTCAGCTTCTCCCATGCAACTCCTTTAATATTTATGTCATATCAAGATCAATGTCCACACAGATGCCAGAGGAAGCAGTAGGAAGTCAAATGTGCTCCAGGTTAACATATTAATACTGTGATGGGATGCCAGAGAGATGTTTTAAGTTGCAAAGGGGAGGGAGTTCATCCCTTGACTCCTTTCCAACAATATCTGGTTGACTAAATGAAAGATCCTACTTTAAATTCAACTATTTTAATTTCCTGTGTGTTTTTTTTACAAATTATTTCAACACATTTTTTATATTTCTGTCAGGATAATGAGAGCAGCTCTCATATACCTGAGCACATATCATATGTCTTTTAAAATATGTTTTCTCTTATTATATTTTCTGAGCATTGTCTCTGTAAAATATAAAAATTCCCTGGAAAGATAAAAATGTATGCCTTTTTAAAAAATTATTTTTAACTCTTTTGTTTTTTTTGCCTTTTACCTACAGTCAATAAAAATATGTAAGAAAGCAGCTGAAAATTGAAATGTAGGTTGCACATACACATACATGCAGGGTTTCGAAACAAAAAGAGAAAGGTCAGAATTTTTATCCTTCCAATTTGTCTGACAAAGAACACTAGGCAAAAAATATTTTCTACCAAAACACAAAAATAATCTTTTAAATAACAAACATTGCTATTTTCACTATGAAGAAATCATTGAAACCCATCTGCTCCTTTTGACATGCATATCTTCTTTCTCTAATGTACATCTCAGTTCAGACAGAGTGACCTGGGGAGTGAAGGACAGTTTTGACCCTTTCTCTGTTTGCAGCTCAGTAGTGCACACACAAAGGAGCTGCAGCCAAGTGCTGTGTAACAGCAGGTCTAGCCAGACACAATAAACCTTTTATTAACACAGGAAAAGTCAGGTGGAAACATTCCTTGTGTTGCACTCTTATCAAAATTTCTTGTTACCTGCACTGACACAAAGATTTGGCACCAAAGGAACTTGGAAATGACACAATTCCACTCAGTGGTTCTGAAATGACAGCTGTCAAATAGAAGTCTTTCAGGTCAACTTGAATTCTAAATATGTGTTCTCCAAAAGACCTAATGTCCATAAAGACATGATACCTGTCATTTATTATGTTGCCTTTTTTTTGTAAGTGGAACCCCGATGCCAATGATCCACAGGTATGTGGCCCAAGATCTTGCAATAAGTAGCAATTCCAAAAGTGGAAAAAAAACCCCCTCAGATATCAGCATTTTCAGTGAAAAACAAACAAATAACCCTATCTCTTGACTAGTACTAATTCAGAAGTTTTGGGATTTGTAGTGGGCTACAAACACTACAGCCTCTAGAGCATGGAAATGTGTTCTGGACTTCCACATCTCTTTAGCCCTACCAGTTATAATTTTACTTTTGTTTGGGCATTTCTTAGCTGAGATCAGAAAGCTGCCTAAAACATTATGCTGGGCTGCCAGTTCTCATTTACATGAAATAGAACCTTAATGAGCATGGGGGTTTTTTAGTTAATGGATTCACTACAAATGCTGATACAAATATATTGTCTACAAAGATAAAAAATCAACAGTTTCATAAAGCTGGTAAAACATATTTTGAAGTTTATCCTATCTGAGTAATTAAAAAAGAGACTGAATTTTAAAGGACTGATTATGCAGAGCGCTTTAAAATGCTATTACAAAGGAAACCCTATATAAATTCTAGTATACTTTCTGTTATTTGTATCATTTCTACTTCTGCAATGACTTTTTCTAGAGGTATCTTTTACATTTTCTCTCTATCCTGTACAGGTTTAAAGCACAGTGGCTTTAAACAAATGCTTACCTCACATTAAATTCAAGTTTTAATTCAATTTTCTGCTTTTCATTAACATTTTTACTACAAATTCTCACAGCTTAAAGTGTCCCCCCTATAAAAAGATTCTGCAGACCCATCTTCAGTTGCTTTGGGACTGTATGAGGCAATTTGTAATTCATAATGGCCAGCAAAGATTAAGCAGCATATAGCATATGCTGTGATTAAAGTTGTTGATAAGGAGCTGCAGTGGCTTTTTTTACCTCTCTTAATTAGAACTATGCTGCAGCACTTTCTACCTTTTAAATTAGTGTCTTCTGAAGGAAAAAAAATAAAAAGATTTTTCCTTTCTAGCTCTTCAGTAAGCTCTGCCAAGTCCATGCAGGTGTGTGCCTATAATTATTATTCTTTGCAATTATTTATCAATATAGGGCAAATTGTTCTCTGAGTTTATGTTAAGTGCTTCTCATTCACCTATACAATCTCTGCATTAAAAAGCATTTGATTTCCAGTGTAGGCATCACTCAACAGCTTGGTCACTGCTGTCAGTGTCATCCTGACCATATTAGCAAGTATAGCCAAGTTGTCTGTTAACAAAGCCAAATTACTTAAAGAGCTTAAGTAGCAAAAAGTTTATGTCAGTGAGATTATAGAGGGATTTCTTGGACAGTTTAATTGTATTTCATTTTCATTGCCCATAACAGCAGACAGTGAAACTTAAGTAATCATCATTGTGGCAAATTCATCAGTAAGGAAGCCAAAGCCTAATGGCTGATCCTGCAAAGTGTTTATTACCTCCTTTGAGGTGCAACAAATCCCATTGATTTCTCCAATAATTACCATAACCACCCAGCTGCTTGCAGGCACAGAGTGGAAAATAGCCAGTAGCAATGCACCTGGGTGGTGGAGTAGCATCAAAAAGAAAAGAGGTTGCTAGGAGCCATTATGGAGTGGTAATTTTGATGTCTATAAGGCAAAGATCTATAGAGAAGGGACCAGATGAAGTGTTAATACAAATAAAATAATGATTGGTAAAATATTCAGTACAGAAAAGCAATCAAACAAACAAAAAACCCCAAAATAAACAATAAAAATATTAAAAGAGGAAGTAAAAGAAAGCTGTGACATTTAAAACAATGGGACATCTTTCTTATACTGAGAGCAGTGATGCAATATGAAATCCACTCGCTGAGAGTTAATTGCCTGACTGGGGTTTTCCAGCCAGGGAATATCTCTGAAAACAAGTTTCCAGCCAGGAGAAAATGTGCATGGTGCTGAGTGCTCTTGCTGCAGAGGCTCCCTGCAGCCAGCACCTGGCAGCCCAGCCCAGAGATGATGTGGGGAAATAACCTCAGAGGTGTCTGCAGCGGGAGTAAGGGCAGGAACACATCACTGGTGCTGTACTCTGTAACCAGATCAAACACGGTCAGATTGTTACACAGCCACACCACGGGATTCCTGCTGTGAGAGATGAGTAATGCCATGATTGACTCTCACAATTAACAGACAAATATCGTGTATATAGGTTAAGAAAAGTTTTGTAGATTTATAGTTATGTTTTACCTTGTTGCATTGTTATCAAGGGACAGCCAGGGTTGGGACATTTGGGAGGGCTGGTTTGTCACTGTGGTGACATCTGACCTCCAGCCAGGATCTGAGGAAGAGATCTCCACCGCTGGACAGAGAAGAAGGGATCAATGCACAGAACTTTGGGAGGGATTAAAGGGTTGAAAGGCAAAACCTCCATTATGTGGGAGGGAGAGCACATAGTGGGGAAAACCCTTTGCTCCTAGCATTGTAACATTTTCTCTATTCAGTCTTCTGTTGTATTTTTGATAAGGTTTAATAAACCTTTCTAAAATTAGAAAAGTGAGTAGCTATTTGTCACACTGTATTGCTTCAGAAGTGCCTGGTGAGTGTGGGGCCACAGCCTTCAGGCTGGATGGTGAGGGAGCCCACCAGAAGCACTACAGCTCCAAAAAGCCAACCCCTCTCACATCCCACCTAGGACAGCACAATCAGGGGACCAAAGCCATTTTGCAGCTCCCAAGCCATGGTCCAAAGCCATTGTTATAGATGGATAATGAGATGATTGGCTCTCGCAATTAAAAGATAACTGTTGTATGAATATTAAGAAAAGCTTAAGTGATGTGTAGTTATGTTGTTGTAGTTTAGATGCCCTCTGTTCTCCCCATAGTCCCCTTTCCCCCCTGCATTGTTGCCATCAGACAGCCTGGGCTGTCTAGGACAGGTACAAAGAAGCTGCACGTGTCCCTTGCCTGGGGCAGGTGGGAATGGAAAAGCTTGGTGCTTAGGGGGTGAGGCATGGCAACACTTGACCTCCAATCTAGTTACAAGAAAGCAGTTTCCACTGATAAATGGCAAAGAGCTGACTGACAGACTTTGGGAGGGGCCAGGGCTGGCTGATGCAACCCCCAGGGGTATAAAAGACTGAGACGCCATCTTGAAGGTGAACTGGCCATGTGGTATTCATGAGGGCAGTTCCCAGCACTGCGAATTTTTCCTTATATAGTCCTTTTGTTGTATTTTTGTCCAGGTTTAATAAACCTCTTTAAATTTCCAAAGTGAGCAGTTGTTTCTCACACCTCACACGTCCCACTTAGGACAGCACAATCAGGGGACCAAAGCAATTTTGCAGCTCCCCAGCCCTGCCCAAAACCATTTTGCAGCTCCCAAGGCCTGGCCCAGTGCCATTTTGCAGCTCCCCAGCCCTGGTCCAGAGCCATTTTGCAGCTCCCTGGCCCTGCCCAAAGCCATTTTGCAGCTCCCCTGGCTGCCCCTCTCATGGCAGTCCCTCTCACTCAGTGCCGTGGGATCCTCGCCCAGCAGAGCCCAGGCCAGGCTCAGCTCCGACCCAGCAGCCCCAGCCGTGCCTGGCACACATGGGCACGCTTGGGCAGGAACTTCCCAGCCTTGTAAACCCTCCAGCAGCCTGGAGTGGAAAACTTCATCATGATCTTAATGCTTGTGTCTGCACCAGACCCACAGCACCTAGCACTGGAGCTGCTGAACAGCTGTGGCAAGCACTTAGAAATGTTGTTGGAGGTGTACGGAGAGCTGGGAATCGAACAAATCAAAGTCTCTTGACAAAAGGGCCTGATTTAGGTTAAAAATTTGGATTCATTCTCAGGAAATGAAAAATCCCCAGATGTGGAGGGATAGAATGTAAGAAAATAAAGATAGTGCAGAAGGTAGTCTCATACCTGAGGAGTTTCAGCGGTACTAATCAGCAAAGATTAGGAACAGGCCTGCCCTTAATAGGCCACAGCTGTGTCCAATAAGAAGACAAGTGCTATAAAAGAGTGGGTTAACGTGGTGAGGAGAGAGTTGGGGTTTGTTGTCTGTACTGAGAAGGAGTCAGTGCTGTGAGGAGATGTCCATGAGAAAGCACCAAGAAGGTATGGGAGACTTTTGCAATAAGATGATGACACCCTGCTCTTTTCTGGGAAAATTCAAGCCACACAGTTTTTGTTTTGCTAGAAAAATATTTGATTTGGGGTGGCTGAAATTTGGAGAAAGATGATGTTATTTTTACTGACATTTTTATGGTAGGGGAAAGACTCTTTTGGCAGTCTTGTTGTAGTCCCTCAGAGAGTGCAATAAAAGCCACTCTGGGGTGGGCTATCACCCTCAAGATTCTTCTGCCTTGTGCCATGTGAACTCTAAAAGGCACAGCTGTGTTACATAATTAAATTATGAGCAATGATTTTCAAGCTGTTTTGCACGAAGGAGATTCTGGAGGAGGCACTGGCCTTGGACTTCTTTTATGCTGGCAATTCAATTGTGCTGGCTCTCCAATCAAATATTAAAGCTTTACCTGAAATTATGTATGAAACATTCTCACAAATCCAAATGTAACCTATCACACAGCAAAATGCTGCTGCTGGGAAGGTTCTATGATTTCACACTTGAATGCTCATGTCTTTTGCTATTGTCATGCTGGCTGCCACTTCAAACTCCTGATAAGCTGGCATTTTCTCCAGAGACACACACCCAGTGCTAAGCAGCACTGCTTCCTGTCTGGATGATTTTCACATACAGAGAAGGGTTTAAATATTGTTTGCATTTTTTAAATTAAAAAATGGTAAGCAAAAGGTTAAGGATTTTTTTTTGCCGGAGTTGGTAGAGCTGCAGGGACAAAGACTGTGGAAAGGGAAATATTTGGTTTGCTGCTGATTCCTATGGAGTCCCTCACTAATGACATTTCTAAGGTGCTGTTGGTCTTTGTTGACAGCTGACTTTTGTGGCTTTTTCTTATTCCCAAGAAATTGAGGAACTTAATGATGAAAAGCACATATTAAAATAACATTGAGTTGATAAATGACTCACATAAGCATCAGTTAATCAGTGAAAACTGAACATGAAGCCTAATAGTGATTATTAATATATAAATATTAAGAGATCAATACCAAGTTTTTTTTCCCCTATATTTAAAGTGAGGTAGGCTACTTCAGAGGCTTACTGGTATGTAAAAAGGATGATTCAGCATTGCTGTGCTTGTTTTGTAACCACACATAATTTTGTAGCTATGAGATGGTATGAGGAAAATTGTTATGAATCATAAAATTCAGGCAACACAATATAAAGCAGACTGTACAGTATGCTAATTCACATGCAGTGACAAACACATAAACACTCACCCTTAGCTTCCATATTGCCTGATTTTTTACTTCCTATCAGACTTTAATATTGTCCAAAGATTTTTGTTTCATTATCCATAGGAATTCACATATTGTCCAGGATCCTAGCTCTGCCACTCATTTTTTATTGTATATGCTTTCTATTTTCATGCAACTTTAATGGTTGAGAAGAAAGGTCTAAGCACTGGGTGTTGACTGGTTAGATTTTCAAAAGGCATGTGCTCAAACTTTGGCAAGGCAGACTGTTGATTTATGTGTGTGCCTGAAAAATAGGCACATTTTATGTTGATTTTGGAAATGACTATGTTAAAAAAGTTTTATAAAAAAAAGTCTAATCATGTGTATCCTGTAGGTAATTGATTTTGGGGTTATTAGTGTATGCTTACTTTGGGATTAAAATTATATATATATTTAGATCATGACTTTTTATGAATTTCAAGTTGCTGGGAAATGGAAATAGAAGCAAACGGCATCTTGGTGTGCTGCAAACACGCCCTTTCTTCCTTCAGTGAAGCAAAAGGGTGAAATGACGAGAATTTTCAGGTTGGATAATTACTGGAGAAAAAGCCCAGTTTGCTTGATTTGTTGCTTGAGAGTTGGCATGGGCTGAGGCTGTTGAAATTTATTTAAAATGCAATCAGTTTTTGTACCTTAGAGTACGCCAAGAGTCAAAATGGTCCAACATTTTTCTGATGGAACATTTCTCCACTGGGAAAGTTTTGTGATTTGAAAATATAACTTTTTATGGAAAGATTTTTCTTTCAGCAATTCTCCTGATACAACATGGAACACTGAGCATGACTGATCTGGCCAGGCTTTTATCCCAGCAGCTGCCCAGGAGGCTGGTGCTGCTCTTTGGCTTTGGGGGCTTCCAAGGGTCAGCAATTTCAGGTCTGACAGACTCAAAAACCCTAATCCCTGCTCAACAGTTTTAACATGCAGAAGCTGCTGGACATAGTTTCCTAAGTGAGAGGAGAAATATCCAATTTTTAAAACTGTAAATAGTATGGTTTAACTCCAGCTATTCCTGCTCCCTTGTGGTTCAGCTGAGAGCAGGGGCTAAATCTGCAGAATAACATAAACTTGGCATTTACAAACTGGTTCCACAGCCTCTGCCTCATCTCAGCCTCCTGCTGCATTGATCTGCACCTTCATTCAGGTGTGTGATGCCAAACACTTTAATGCTGCCCTTCAAGATTCATTTTGACAGCTACAAGCTCTAAAAATGAGCTGTATACCCAGTTTCCCCTAGACACAAAGACTGACCCACAGGAAATGAAAAATTTTTATGAATAGGTCAGAAGCCAAGCCCCATGTAGATGCTAAGCAATACTCACACATACAACAATAAAGATAACAACAATAATAATAAGCCCCTATTTGGCCCACAGTGATTTCTAGTACACAATAAGACACAATTCATGGCACAAAAATTTGAGACAAATGGAGGGATAGGCAAAAGACAGCTCAGTTATATTGGGTATAATAATCAGCAGACTTAGAATAGGAGCTGCTTGACTGCTGACACACAGCAATGACTATTATTTTTATGCAGCAGGCTTCCTGAGCCCTCCCAGGGCAGTATTTTGAAAGCATTTAGCTGATTAAACATGCCAGCCCCAAGGAGTGAGGCACTTAGCGTTTCTTCGGGAAGCTGAGGAGATACCTAATTGCAGGTTTACAGAGCTCTAAGTACTTTAGAAGTTTGCCCTCTAGTTTCCCTGAAGAGTTACTGCCATGATGCAGTATTTACCGATATATTTTGACTGGGATTTATCTCGCTGTAACAGTTATTTCCCCTGGGTTTTTTTCCCCACCAAAAAAGAAAAAAGAATTCCCAAACCACATCCTACCAACAATCAAAGGTGTAAATTAACTAGATTCACCATTAACCCTTTGGGCAGTGTTCTGTACTAAATAATTATATCAGTAGAGCTGACAAAACCACAATTCATTTGAAAATTAGTGCTTGGGGAAAAAAAAACAATCTTTATTAATGGCAAACTCAGAAGCATAAGAAGACAAAAGACTGTCAGAAAAGAGTCTTTTGCATTCTTAGCACTTCAGATTGCTGAAGGACACACTGTTCCTTTATTACTAGTGAGAAGAGGCTGGGCAAAGTAAAACAACCACATTTCTGTGGTAGCCAGGGAAACACAGAAGAGCAGCAGCACAACCTACCTGCTTCTGCTATTGCAGTTAAAAGGAAAAAATGCAGCAGTGTAACCTGTACAGACCCTTTTTGAACAAAGGGCTGCTGCCCCTTGACCTGCCACCCTGGGGAAGAGGGATCATCCTGCAGATGCTCCCCTGCTGCTGCCTGATGTGCTCCCCACTTTAAAACTAAACTGCAATTGAAGTTACACAGAGAATCCACTTCAGAAGCTTCCTAGAGGTGAGCACTAGTGAGGGCTTTGCCAGGATCTGTTTGTTTGGAAACCTCAGGAAAGGAACACAGCTCTGCTGTAATATCAGCTCTTTCAGGACTTTGCAGGGATCTGGTGGGCACTTGGACAGGCTGAAGCTCTGTGAGAGTAACACCCAGTGTTGTGTGCTGCTCTGCTACTGAAGAAGATGAGCGCAGAGATCCCAGTCAGCTGAAGTGACATTTAGTGGTCCCTGCTGGCCTCTGAAGGCAGGGGAGGTTCCTTTTTCTCGACTGTGAGGCTGGTGTGGAGCCAGGTGGCTCCTCAGTAGAGCTGCACTGCAGGAACAGGGATGGGCAGCGTCACAGGATGGGGCTGGGACAGCCAAGTGCTGCCAAACCTGAAGCAATCCCCATCCCTAAGCTCTGTCTGCTTTCTTTGCTCTCAGTGCATTAGCAGCAAACTTTGTGATCTTGAAGTCGCTGAGAAGACGCTTCTCTCCAAGAAAGACAAAAGAAATCTCAGCTATCTCTATTTGAGCAGCAATACCCAATTTATTCATCATGAATTCTGCCTCTTCTGCCACTTTACCCAGTCTGTACTGCAAATAACCCATACTTGACTTTCTGTGCTAGTTACAGTTTCTAAAAATGCTACTTTCTCCTGGTCATATGGCTGCTTCTCACAGAATTCATAACGTGTGAGTGAGTGTTGTTCCATATAAATATAGTGTACGTCTAATATGCCTACCGATAATATCACAGCACAACTGAACTATGATTAATTGTGGTACTAATCATCCCCCTGTTTTCTTTCAACATAACTCTGGCACGTGCAGTAAAAAGAGTGGGCCTGAGACAATGGTCACATCCCTGCAAATATACTCACAGATGAGACAGAAGTTGGCTCTGGTTTTATTTTCAAGACATTTAAATTGAGGCTTAGTGGTCTCTGGGCACTTTGCAAATACTTTTCCTGAAATTCTTAGCACTTTGTATGAAGCAAAATATATTGAAAAATACAGCAAATGGGAGGAAAAAGGAAAGGGCAGTAAGAAAATGATTGCCAACTCAAAACCCAACATAGTTTTTACATAATCCACATTCTCTCCAACCTCTTCTGCATATCTAAGTCTCATTGTAGGTTTTATCGCTCCTTTGCCATGGAAAAGTGAGAGTTCTTAATCAGCTTGGGAAATTTGACAGTCGTCTTGCTCCTAACCCAGAGGATCGCCTCAGAGATGGAAAAGCATAAAGCCAAGACATCATATACAGGCTGTTAATTTAACTTGACATGTTACTGACTGGATCAGAAAACTGTGCATTCTGACATCTGGTCTGTTCAGGATATGCTCAATTCTTCACATTATCTCACTTCTTCAAAGATACTGCAGGTAGTGGGGCAGTTTTAATACTCTACAGCACACATGTTTTCATATCAATAACCAGTATATATATATAACCAGTATATATATATATATATATATATATATATATATGTTGTGTTTATAGAATTTTGTCATTTATTAGGGTTTCAAAGGTAAGCCCATATTTTTCCAAGGAATAGACAGTTTTCTTCAAAACATAAATGAAAGTGTTACAACATGTTGCCTGTCGTGTTAATACTTGATTTGCAATCTGTGACAAGTGAGCATTTAGAAATGAGTTATTAGGATTGACTGGAAGACATATGGGAGAACTAAACTTTCTCACAGAACTGTTTCAAAATAGAAAATTGTTTTTTGACTATACAAATTGAAAAGGAAAAGAATATGTTTCCACAGAGAAATAGAAGGAAAAGCTGTGAGGAATCACCTGCTGTTAAAACACAGGCACCAGAGACCAATTATATTTTGGTTTTGAATTTGCATGGCCATGATGTACAGTTTCTGTGGAAAATATTTCTTTAGCTCAGCTTGGCAGAAAGGCTCCTCTCAGAGGTGAGCAGCAGCTCCTGCTGGAGCACTCACACAGGTGTACCAGCACAGCTGCTGGCTCTGGCTGCAGAGACAGAGCCCCATTCACTCTCAGCAGTGAGCAATATGCAATTGGAAGATTCAAATTTGGAGTGTGATTTTGACATGCTCTTAAGTGATTTATGAGCACAATTCCCACTGAGTGACCTTGGGGTTGAGCTCCTTACCGCTAAAGGACAGCCCCAACAATCTGGAGGCCTTAGGTGCAAATGGGATGCAGGTACTTAAATCCAAAATTGTGGTCCTCAAAACCAGCTACACCATAATCTCAAACTGTGCTCATGCCCATCTAAAATGACCTGAGTTTAAATAACCCTGCTCATCTGAGTGCCAGGGAGACATGTAAACCTGAGCAGCACTCAGAATCTTGGTGGTTTTCCACAGAGCCTGTCCTCCTCAGCACCTATTTGATTGCATCAGACTGTACAAAAACACAGCAGCAGCCATCCTGGTTTCTCTCAAATCATAGCTTGAGGAGACTGTTGCTGTTGTTGCTACACAAATTATCCTTTAGACATGGTACACAGCAATCCACAGGCTAAGGCACATGGAAGCAAGTTTCCTCAGTGCCAGTTGAGCTCCACATTGCTAAGCTGACATCAGGCTTATCTAGAGATTAATTCATTTCTGCACAGAAGGTGAGCTTTAGCTAGAAGTCTAGAAAGGGTCCCCCTGCCAAGCTAGCCTGGAGTCTGCAGGTAAGGAAGAACTGTGGGTTTTAATCCTTTTGAGGCAAAGAAAGACCTGACCTGTTTTATTCATGCTTCCTAGCTGTGTATGTGTGATAACCACGGAGCCAAGGCAGAAGGGAGGAGGCCACCAATACATCCCTTCTCTTGCATGTTTGCAAATTTTTCTACTTGCTTTTTTAAAAATTTGAAGCATATCTGGAGGAGACAGTTCACACTTTATTCAGGGTGACGGGAAATGTCTCCTGGCTTTACTGAGAACATTGCTGAAGCTCCAGGGGAAAAAATCTGATTGTTTTCAATTTTTTTCTGTTAGCTATGTCTAAACAGCTTTCCACATAAGCTTCACCATGCTGCTTGCAGAAATGTTTCAAGGGTTCATAACAGCACATCCAAAATCATCTTCTCAAGATGGCAGAAGTGTGGGTTTCTGCAGGGCAGAGAGTTTCTGAAGGGATCTATGTGATCAGAGGCACTGAAGACTATGGGTGAGACAGGACTCTCTGCCTCCATTTTCCTCTCTCTGTAACCTTGTACATCTCTTTGCAGCCTGTTGGGGGAAGCCAGGACTTATCCCTGAGCAATGCTAGAGCACCTGGAGGGGAAGACAATTCTGGCCTTCATCCATCCCTTGGGATGCTGCAACTGAGGCAGAAGGCAGTGCCATAACGTGGGCCAGCTGCTCTCCACTCCTGCCTGCTTTCAGGGTCTGAGGCACTCAGCTCCCCTCTTTAGTGAGTGAGGCAGTGAGTGTTTACAGAAGCTGCAGTTCAGGCAGCTGTTCCCCCTGGTAGATCCTGCAGAGGATCACCTCCCTGGCCAAGAGAGCACTGGGGGACACAGAGATGAAGTGTCTCCCTGAGGCAGGTCAGAACAGCAGTGCAAGGTCTGTTCTGCCATCCTGGGTGCCCATCTGGAGCTGCCTGCTTAATTCTGCCCAACATGGATCTGGTCCCTGTGCTGCTCATAAAGTTCCAGACATTGCTGAGGGATGTGAACTAAGGCTCCATTGGCTCAAGGTATTCCTCTGCCATTGCACATGGTTTTTGTACCATGGGTTTGTCTTGATGGAAATGGTTAAGATGCCAAAAATCTCACTGGAGATGGAGCCCCAAGGACTTGACTTTGCTGAAGCATGGTTAATCTTTAGTTCAAAAATGAGGCTTTTAGCTGCAGGTCAGCACAAGCTTCTCTGAGAGCCAGTCTCTACTCATCTCTATAGTGTCTATTAAAGCAAGGCATTGAAGCTGACACCCTACTTGTCATCCTGCCTTAGGTGTTCCTAATTTCAACCCAACTGCAGATAACTTCACACCTGGACATGGCCCATGACTGCTTGTCAAGTGAGCTGTGGTGTTCTGTGGCCAAGATTAACACAGGTTTGGCCAGGTTCTTGTTCTCCACACATGTAAGGCAAAACACAAACGTGGTTTGTGATAGACTTTGAAGCGTTCACAAGCTCAGTCGTGGCTCAGGTGTTGTCTGCTAATGTGTTAAACTGTAGTAACTGGAGACAGACAACACTTAGCTGCAGAATTAATTTGCCCCAGAGTAATTATTCACATATATAGCATATTGATTCTGTTCCAGAATAAAAAACTCAGAAGCATATAAAAAGCAGAAAGAGATGCACTACTATGCTATTCGTTACTGTTTTAATTAAGGGTTTAAACTAAAAAAAGGGTACATGTGTGACAGACCCATCTGGACTCACTTTCAGCAAAATGGACTGAAAAACTGAAAGTATGCCTCGTCTTGACAGAGAGAGCTCTTCTTTTCTTGAGAACTAAAAGAAAGAAATATTACATATTTTTCAAAAATAAATGCTTCTATTCAAAGCCTGGAGAGACAGATCAATTTAAGTGTTTTCAGACAAAACCACAAAACCAAGGAAATTGAGAAATTAAAAATTAAAAGGTTTGAGATCTTTCATTAGGTATTTAATGGAGGTCTGAGATCATTAATTTTAGCAGAGGACATACTGTATCCCATCTTTAACAATCTTTGGGAAAGGTACTGCACTCAAGAGCAGTGTGAGTTGTAAACACAGAAAAACTGAAGGTATTATTTTCCCTGTATTCTGCCTATTTCAGCTCAAATATTTGTTTTCAAGTCTTTGCATATGCATTTTCTTCCATTTCAGTACATACTTCATGTTGGTTTCATCTTCTGTACAAAGGCAGCAAGCACGTTTCAAAGCTTTGAAACAGCAATATCCAGTTATTGTCATCATCCTTCCCTCAGAACAGGAGCAGTTTGGCTTTGGGGGAAGCTTTTTGTTCTTTGATGTTTCCTCAGTAAAAGCCATTGCTGCCCCTTTGTCCCAGCCCCGTTCCCGCATCGCTGAGAGCGGGGCGATCCCGGCCAGCGCCTCCCTCCCCGAGTGCATCCCTGCCCTCTGCCATCACTGCTCCAACATTGCTCTGCTCTGCCCTCAAAGGCTCTGCAAATTCACGCAGGAGGTACAGCAATTTTAAGACAAGGTGTGCTCCAAGGCAATAAATGAGAACAAAGACCCAGGAGAGCTAAAAGCTGAAGGACTCGATTTATTTATTTTATCCATTGAATAGCTGAATTATTAAATTAAAAGCAATGCTACATCAGCTTTACCAAGGTGGGGGAGTGAGTTCTGAAGAGCAAGACTGAGGGTTTTATTCTGCTATTACGGAATCCATGTCTGTACATGAACCTCAGCCAATTGCAGTCAGAAGCAAATACAGCCCTACTGTTATGACCAGTAAATGGCAGGACAGAAAACCAGGCATTATACTTGTTCCCAAGTTGAAGTAAAGGTTAGTTCAGCTGAGTCTCCCTTCAGCTAGCTAAAACCCATAGCAAATCAAATTTGAAAAATAAGTTATGAACAACACTGAGAGTAAAACTAATACATATTTCTGCAGGGAAACGCTCATTTATGCTGTGTCCTTTGTTCACATGGAAATACAGCGTATTTGAGATTCCATTGGCAAATCAAAGGGAAATTAGGAGATTAAACCAGCAGCAGATAGGGTCAGCAAAACCCAGCTACATTGGAAGCTTAGCATTTCCTCTGCAGTGTTGACAATGGATCTTGGGATCAGTGTCATGGTGAGCTCCACCTACATAGGGTGTTCTACCCTAACACACAGGGAGCTCAAGCACTACAAAATGTTATTCTCTGAAGAAATTTGCAAACAAGTGTGAAACAGAAGTAGCCTTGGCACTAAAAGAGCTACATTTTTTTAAAAGAAGGCACACCAGGAGCAATTTGGTGGCTGAAGCAGATGTAGTCCTGAGTACAAAGCAGGGCTTGGGACACTTGTAGATGGCCTGCTCCTGGACAGGGGGGACAAGGCTCATGCCACATAGAGCCAGTTCTGCAAGAGATGTCAAAGTACAGTAATGCAGTAATTTATGTGGTTTTTAAGCACAAGGCTGTGAGAACATAATTAGGTAGTCTTCTATCAAATGAAATGAATAAAATCTATAAAACAAAATGATGAGGCACTAAATTTAGAAGAAAATTCGTTTGATTATCACATCAGAGCTGAGATATTTCAGATCATACTGTCAACTTAATTGGCTACAATTTATGTAGATTTGATAAAACTATCTGAGCTGTTACTAATGTGGGAAGTCACACTTCATGTGTTCCAAAGCAGTTAGCCTTTTCACTCTGATGTAGTGATTGAAAACCTTGTGCTGAACACATTTTGAACTGTATAAGGTGGGAATGACTGGAATTGCTTATTATTTTGTGTTTCAGATGATTTCTGTCATTGCAGTGTCTGATTGCTCCAGGCATATCTAACACTGGCAGGACAGTTCCCAGGAAGAGACAAACAGCATTGCTCTCATCTTGCTCATACCCATCTAGCAGTGATCAGTAGGATCTTGTTCCTGCTCTCCAGCTTTTCATGTCCACAGTTCCCTGGTCACATCTGGTTCTGCATGGATTTATATGAATATGACTTGGAATAGGTGCCTTTCAAGTCACAGGACATTCATCTAAATACTTGGACCTGTTCACATGGCAAATAACTGAAGTTTTAGGGATTCCTGATATCCTGCTCTGAGATTTCCAAGAGGAGTACATTCCAGTAGTACCTGTTGTTAGATGCTGTAGTTCATGGGCTAAGTCTTAACACATCTAGCAGAGATAAGCCAAAAAAAGACTGTTGACTGTATTCCCTCTTCACATTTCACTGATCCCTCAACATCTAATATCTCATGAGACCTCCTGCCTTTCTGAGCTTCCTCTGAGGGATGTCACCCCAGAAATTGCATCTCACTCAGGCAACTGAGTGTAAAGTTTATTTTTTATGAAAATCTTTCATGAACAGCACCAATGGAAAGAGAGGGGTTATTTTATAAAAGAGTTCAGGACTAAGTAATCAACAGAATGACTACAGGGAAGCAGTTATTAAATAGCAGTGAGCTATGAAAATTTTCAGCTTTCAAAGAAAACTCTTCCAGAAATGGTTCTCACTTGAGAACAGAGCAGAGATTTGTGGGTCCACATTGCTAGCATTGGAAATATTTTGTTACTTTAAGTGCATTATAGTTTCAAAGGAGAGGGTCAATGAAGACATTGCTCCTGTCCCTGTGTAGAGGCCTGTTCATCTCCACATGTCTGCAAACTCTCCTGTGTATGGTGTGGATAGAGCAGTAAACAACATGCTCATCTTCCAAAAATTAGGACAGACTTCTTCAAACCTGTGTTATTACTTTATGCTTGTCTCCTCCAGTAATAATAATTTAAAAATCTCTGTTTGAATATACAGTTTGAAAATAAAAGGCTATTTTTTTCATATTTGTTTTGAAGAAAATACAAGCATCTATTCTTGTAGTTTGCTTTGAAGCAAAATGTTTTCTGAGTCTTCAGTGTTTGTTTCGAAGTTATTAGTCAGTTTCCAGAACCACAAAGCAAAATCTTTTCCTAACTAGTTTATGTAGAAGCATTTGTGGTTTATAAGAATATGCCCTGCTCTTTACTTGGCAAAATTAACCTCCTAACACACACCTTCAAGCTTTCTTAGGCCTCCAGAAAGCAGACTCTCTCCAGTCTGTTTTCCCCATCCTCTTCCATAATTCAGCTAGAGAATGAGAAGGAAATTTCTCCTTGACTTGCAAAGGACTGATGTGTGCTGGGCTAGAGACTCAATCCAGGACAGACAGCTGCAAACCACGTTACAGGAAATTGGGCTGGTTTGGATGGGGTGGAGTTAATTCTCTTCACAGTGGCTGCTATGGGGCTAAATTTGGGATTTATGCTGAACACAGGGCTGATAATACGGAGGTGTTTTTGTTATTGCTGAGCAGGGCTTGCAGAAAGCCAAGACCTTTTCTGCTTTTCCTACATCCATGCTGGTGGGAAGCTGGGAGGAGACACAGCTGGGACAGGTGACTCCAGTTGTCCAAAGCCATATTCCAGACCCTATGGCATCATGATCAGTATATAGTGGGGGAAAAAAGGAGGAAGAGGAGATGTTTGGAGTGCTGGTGTTGCTGGTGTTTGTCTTCCCAAGTCACTGATGTGTGCAATGGGGCCCTGCTCTTCAGGAGATGGCTGAGCTCCTGCCAGCCCTTGGGAAGCTGTGAATGAATTCCTTGTTTTGCTTTGCTTGCTTGCATGATACTTGCTTTACCTATTAATACGTTTTTATCTCAACCCACAAGTTTTCTCACTTTTACCCTTCCAATTCTCTTCCCCGCAATACTGGTGGGGGAGTGAGCTCCTGTGTGGTACCTGGTGGCTGGCTGGGGTTAAACCATGACAACTAAATATTTTGTTCTGCTCACAGAAACTCTGGGAAACATGATTTTTTTTCTCAAGGAGGTAATAGGATTACAACGGTTCCTCTGATACTAAATAATGTCCTGGATATTCCATTTTTCTCCTTGAAAAGAAATTTCTAGCTCTTCCATTTTAAAGTCTGAAAGCACATCTTAAGTACACTCAAAAAACCTGGAAGACAAACCAAAAGAACTTTAAATATGCTATTAAAAAATCCTACAAGCCTTCAGCTACCCAGTTTCTTAGGACAGTTTTACAAGAAGAAGGGACTTGACAAAGTTGATGGCTGGCCATAAAACCCTCGAGTGCGGCTGGTCTGGGAGTTCTGAATCTAAAACAGCACAATGCTGGGAAACCATAGATAGAGGAAGACAAGAAGACTTTGAAATTAACACAGGCCACGTAGCGAGTATGTTGGGGGATGCCCAGACACTGGGCACCACCAAGAAGAGCCTGGCTCTGTCCTCTTTGCACCCTGCCTTCAGGCACTCATGCACACCGAGGAGATCTCCCCATGACCCCTCTCACTTTGGCAGAAGGGTTCTGTAGAAATTCTTGATGTACATCTTCCCTCTTCACCCCATAGTTCCCACTCCAGGAGATTTTATCTCTTGACCTACCCTGGCATCCTCTGGAAGCAGGATTCCCTTCTCTCACAGAAGCTTTGGCTGCTGGGACTCAATTAAATGAACACATATTCCTAAAACTGCAGTGCCCTTTCAAGAGCTCACAGCAGGTCAGAGTTCCTCTACTAGCAAAGCACTGTTGTGTTTCTGAGACAAAAGCAATAACCTTGCTTGTTACTGTTCTGCAGTTTAACTGTAGCCCTCTGATCCATGTGAGCACAGGGACAAGATGCAAACACTAAATTGTGTGTAAGAGCAGGGACACCAGGAGAGGTAAATGGCTGCTGCAACTGAGGGGCAGCTTTAGAGCAATACAATATATAGCAGGAAACTGTAATTAAGTCTTTAGGGGGCAAAGTTATAATGTGCATTTTTAGCCTGGGCTGATAGACAAATTTTTTAAGGTAAATAATTAATAGCAACACCAAGGAATAACTAATAGCACACCATCTTGTGTGTATGGATATAAGACCTTTATTCCCTTCTGGGACTTCTGTTATGGCTTTTCCCCCTTTCTTTTTTCCCCAAGTGATGCCAATCTCAGAGGCTGCTCTGCTGACAAGATTTCTCATTTTATGTGGGGCAGAATTCTCTGCATAGTGCAAAGGCTAAGCTGCCCTAGAAAGCATTTGCTAGTTCTTTAGACTTCAAAATAGAGTTCTCTTGCTTCTGTAACCTGACAACAGAACTACCTTCTGCAATCAAACCACCCTCCCCAGTAGAGCTCCAGGTAAAGACAATGATTTGTCTGCAAGTACTGCATTAGATGGTGAGAAACCATCTCATCAACATTGTGATGGGGATCCTGACAATCTCTTTCTCCAAACACAACCAGAATACAGTGCTGGGAGTGCTGCCCCATGTCCATGACAGTCTGTTTTGTAACTTCAAGGTAGTAAATTTCCCTTTTTGCCTTTTGAGAAGTTCTTCCACTAAGAATGCTTTCTTCAAGAGGAAAGGACAAGACCCCTTTAGCTGAAGGTTTAGGTCCTCTGAAACCAAAGTCCAGCATTTAGATTCCATGGCCCATCACCATAAAAGATGTCTTACACAGCCCTCCACACTTAGGACACAAAGGTGAAGGGATGCAGGATGAAGAATGAACATGAGCTGCAGAAGTAACTGGCTGCCATTATCTATATTCTCAGGGGAAATGCCAGTTTGTGCTCAGTCCCATTTTCAAGTACAATCACCATGCTAGTTATCACATGAGATATCACAACAATTGGCAATAAATCTCAGCCACAGCAGGCTCCATTTGTCACAAACTGCTTCCTACCATTGCTTATTCAATAGAGCATATATTTTTAGTGTATGATATTTTGCTACTATTTTATTTTGCATATGCTTCATTCCTGTGCATGTAGAAATGTCCAGGTGTAAAAAGAGCAGAAAAAAATTGTAGATGGAGAAAAGGAAAATTGATCATAACTCACATTGTATATTAAAACTAGCTGCATGTAACACATCATCTACAGGTATGGAAGAAAAAAATCTTTACGACAGATTATGCTAATTAGCTAATTATAGATAGATGATAGACCAGATCCCCATAAGGGATGACTACAGTAATATCTTAACTGAGGAGCACTTGATGACCTTCAGTGGATTCAGCTTCATGACATCTCCCTCATGACATTTCTCCCACAAACTGTTGTAGTCACCACTACGATCCTAGCAAGTCTATTCATGTTTCCTAATTTGGCGAAGAGCAAGACCAAAGACATTTAACAGAAGTTACTCTAAAGTGAAAATTATGTAGGAATGGGTTTGCAAATAATGAACCAGCCTAATGCTTTGTAGGTTTCTTATTTTTGCTGCTGGGTTTGCATGCTAAACTGAGCAAGAAAACATGGATCAAAATTAATACAAAATTAATCATGTCAGCTTACAATTTATTGAAACTAACCATGAAATATAGGAGGTAAAGTTGGAAATACCTGCTGTGGTTCTAAAAGCTTTGATATCTGTGGCATGTTAAAGTGTATTTGTGATTTTTTTTATTGCATGATATTATAGGATCACAGAATAATGGAAATTATCCAGAGTATTTGGAGTTATTCTAACTGTTTCAAGTAGAAACAGAGTTTCCTACAGAGTACCACAAGAAAGAAAAAAATAATATCAAAGGGAAATCCCTCAATAGTGAATATCTGAGAAGATTATAGTACTGATGTAAGAGAGAATTAATTTCCAAACTGTGAAAACCAAAGAACACTCTCATCTATCAGTACACACTCTGCACTGGCATATTCTATTGACCAGTCAGCTCACCATTCTTTTGAGACCATCACATCCAAAGTATGATCTCTAACCCATTCTTGTAGATGGAGCAAAGTATTAGGTATATATGATTGTGAATTTCTTGCAGACTTAGATAACCTTCTCTAGATTTGTACAATCAATCATAAAACAGCTCTCTGGCAATATCACATTTTATACAAGGCTGCAGGCAGGAGGCCTTAAGCACTGGATCTGATTAATTTCCTCTTACAGGGGTCAGTCCTTACATTCAGTATCACTCAAGGTTGCTGGATGTGGCACCTGATTAATTTACATCTCAATTTTATGTGGAATTCAGGCACATGCTTAGTTTTGCACAACATCCAAACTCACAGGCTACAGTGAGAACTGCACCTGCAGCTCCTGTGAACACTGAGTTTTCAGATCTGATCTGTGACTGCACTACCCAAAATCTAGAAATCTATATCCCTGTCAGGACCTGATAACCAATACATCAAAAGAAGGACAGAGACAGAAATTACTTCTTAATAACGTCACTGCTTTCAAGATGCCCTTTACATGGCTGATGTTTCTGTAGAAAACTTTAGAGTGAACATCTGAGCCTGCCCTAAATGTTTCTGTCAGATTCTCAGTAAGGTAATTACTAAAAAACTTTTAAATGTTAAAAATAGCAATCATCTGAGAATAAATATGGGGGTAAATTTATGTTGGAATATCTCTTATAGGAAAAAACCTCCTTAAAGCCTCACATTAAAAATTTGTATTTCTCTGGGCAGTGCTTTACTGAAATTACTAAAATGTTACATTTTACAAAATGTTTTTTCCCCTCCCCCAAGTTTCCTGAAGAGAAAGACTCTGTTGCATGTTTAAAATATCAGGAACATTATGACACAGCAGGGTAAAAGCAAGAAAAAACTCAACACTCTTTCCTTCCAAATGGCATATTTATGCTGTACATAAAAAATAATTATGTTAATGATGCAGAATGCACTGGGGTAATGCACTCAAGTTATACACAATTTATTTTCATATTCTTGGTTCTTAGCATTTCTGCATTCCCAAAACCCCTTTTCATGGCTTTCTGTTTTCCTCTGTTTTTCATTTATGTTTCTGTGCAGTAAATTCCAGATGATTTTCTCCTGCTCAACTCCTCTGTCTCTCTTCAGGATAAAAAGGATTTATCAGTCAGCATGCACAACTAGCAATTCAGGTGAGTATTACGTGACACAACTATCTTTTTCTTACTGTAGCCAGGGTGGGGATTTTTTGGAATTAAAACTTCTCTGTACATCTGGGTTTTCATTGTAAGTGCCTGACACATCTTTACTGACTCAGGCTTTTCAAAGAAATCAGAGGATAATTTCATGGACAGAAGTTATCATAAATTTCTATAAGGTTCAGAATGTAGAAGAACAAAGGCTTATGGGTCTAGTTTGAAATCAGATATAAATTTTCCTGAAGTTGGCACTGAAGTGCTGAATACTTCCTTTTGGAAATATTCACTTGGCACTGAATATTTCCTTTTAAATAAAATGATCATAGAATCACAGAGTGCTTTGGGCTGGAAGGGATCTTTAAAGATCATCTAGTCCAACCCCTCTGCAATAAGTAGAGTCATCTTCACTAGACCAGGTTGCTCAGAGCCTCATCCAGCCTGATCTTCAGTGTTTGTGGGGATGGGGCATTTATTTACAACCTCTCTGGGCAACCCAGTCCAGTGTTTCATCAAACTCATTGCAAAAAACTTCTTCCTAATATGTAGTCTGAATCCAATGCCCTCAAGTTTAAAACCATTACTCATTATCCTACGACAAGACGACCTACCAGAATTTCTGTCCCCTTTTTTCTATGAGCCCTCTTTGAGTACTGAAAGGCCACAGTCTGATGTCTGCCCAGAGCCTCCTCTTCTCCAGGCAGAACAACCTCACTCTCTCAGTCTGTATTTCACAGAGATGCTCCTGCCCTCCCTTCACCTTTGTGCCCCTCCTCTGGATTCACTCCAACATGTCCATGTCCTTCCTGTGCTGGACTACAGCAAGCCCTGGAGTGCCACAAATAGCATGGGGTATGTTTGTGTGGTCAAATACATGGAACCATTAGTATGTAAATTTTCAATTACATAATTAAATTAATATCAAATGACTAATGTTCCAAAGAAGCTTTTTAAAAATACTGACCTACTTGTCCACCAATGCAATAAATTTATTTGCATTGTAAAACATTAATTTCTAGTTATATTGTAAAAATACAAGTTCTATATTTTACAAAACTGGAACTTATGCTTATGAAGCAATACATTCTTTTTAAAGTGGTTTTGATATTCCAAATGCACGGAATTCCTAGTATGCTGAACAGACTACTTCAGGCGGGTTGGTGGGTGCCATATATCACTGGATTTAGTCTCCAACGTGTTTGAAATAACAGCAAATTCCAATTATGAGTTCTAATATTTTCTAATATTCTAATATTCCTTTGAATTATGGTGTGTGACTCCAGGTCCACTGAAGTAGTTGAAAAACCATCTTTTTACTTAGCTTTCTGGATCAGCCTGCTTCTCCCAGAGCCATGCAGAGAACCTCTCTTCTACTCACCTGCTTCTCCCAGCTACTGTTCAGCTTTGGGGACATATTTCAGCTCACTCTTTATGTTCTGAATCTCTGACAAGTTGACAGCAAGACCTGGAAGTTTCTTAGCTCCTGGGAGCAGTTTCTTCTCTTTCTCCTCCTCTGTTGAAGCAGGAGCATTCTGCACAAAAGGACACCAGTGACCTTCCTGCTGCAATAGCAATCTCTTGAACATGAGCATAGATCAGTTATTTGAAAAACAGGAAATGATGTTTTTATTCTAAAGGCAATCCCAGTGGAAAAAGGGGTGGAGTCATGAAGAGATAAGTTATTTTGTTGGTTGTTGTCTACAATGTCTAAAAACATTCTAAAAGAATGGAAGATGCTCAGTGTAGAGGAATGAGGTTTAGAATTTATAATGCCAGGCAATTATATTTCTAGAAAATAACTGGAGAATTAAAGGCAACTTTAAATCTTTCATATTTTAAATTATAAAAAAGCAGAAAAACCATTTTTTATCATCTAATTCCTTTTAGAGTTTCACAGTTGCCCGACACTTGGAGAGGAAGATCGCGTATTTCTGCAGCTCTGGAGAAGAGTGTTGATAGTGGGTTATGGACTTCAAAAGCTCCATGCAAGATCAACATGAGTTGAAATTTAACTTTTCATAACTTCAGTTGCAAGACCAGAAGGGGTTTGATCATTTTATATTTGAATTAGGGTAGTGCTGCATGGCTATTTTGCTGACATGTGAAAATGCCAGTTAAATAACAGCAACTACACAACAGTGAGCAACTCAGCTCATTTCCCAATGGACCACAGTATTTCAGCCCTTGGTACTTCCTCAGCTCTACTATTGCTTCTAGATGAGTAGAGCAGGTATTTTAGACCATTTCTACTCTAGACTGGGTAATCTTTCCAAGGAGTAGATTTCCAGACATGAGTGTACTGTTGTTCCAGCCTGGTGTGTATTTTATAAAGGTGACATAAAGGAGGAATCAAGTACATGTAGAGATTAATTTCTATTTTACTATAAATAATTTCATTATGAAATTATTTTTTCATTTTTGATTACTCTGTGAATGTCCTCTTGTGATGGGCTTTTTAGAGTTCAATCATGATTCAGATTTATTAGCCACCCTTTTTGAAAAGGGGAATTAACTGTGAACAGTCAATTCTTAATATTTAACTTAATTTTTAAAATTCCAACATTACTTGTCAAATATTATTGGCCAGTAAACCCCTCTTTTTTTTTCTCTGTTGACTAGTGGACTAATGCTAATCAGGAAAAAGACTGCAATGTCAAACAAACAAGGTATTGGAGAAAACTGTCATTTTCTTCCTATCTGATCTTTAAGGACTTTCCTAAGATCACCAGATATAAGAAAATGGAATTGATAATTACATTTCTTGGCTTGGTAGACTTGTATTATCTTTTCTCACATTTTAGCTAATGCACTATTAATTATTCCAAGATAATACTAATAATATTTGACTATTTTTTGCTAGATGATTTCAAATCCCAGCCAGTAATTTATCCCCAGGAACTGTATGTACTGCCTCATACGTGGTTTAATGATCTAACATCCTGAAACAGTAGTAAAGCACAGCAGGAGTATAAGTAAATTGATACAAAAGCTGTTTGGAAGGATACACAAAATTGTATCAGTAGTCAAAGATGTAATGAGCTTGCACTGTTTCCTTTGACAGTTTTCCTAGATAATCTGAATTATCAGGGGAAACAAGTACTCCCTGAACCCAGCAGTACTTATTAGTACATAGCAGAAACTATCTAAAAAATCCCATTTCAAGTCATGTGCTATACCATTCCTCTTGTAGAACAAGTGGTGCAAGCTTTGTGCTCCATAAATTGTTGTCAGCTTTCTCTTCCATCTCAGATGTTTGCTGTTTAGGACCTCACTGCTCCCTGTATCACTCACTCCATGTGCAACACAGAGCTGAGCTTAGACTAAAGCCTTCAGTTTTATGGAAGGAAGCCTGAGGAGTTCCTTAGATATACAATAAGGGTTAAAAAATACAAGCATGGGAATGCTCTGACTGAAGAAGAGTTATTTCCTGTAATTCCCACCCTCCATTTCTTTTCATGTTAACATGTCTGCTCCACTGACCTTCAAAAATAGACATTCCTATCTGACTCCACCACCCCTTTGAGTAAGATCCATATTCCCCTCATCTCCTATGTCAAGGCTTTAAAGTACAGTGGATAATGCACTGTTAGCAGTGATTATGCACTGCTAGCAAAAGTTGCATTTGCCTAAAACTGCTCTGAAAAATCATGAGTTGTATGGCAAAACTTAACAAGATGAGAAAATTGAAAGGACAAGTTCACTGGTAGCATTTTTATTCTATTCCTATAACAAGATCTCTGTCTGAAGTGTTTAATCCCATTGGTTTGGTTGAGTATTTCCCATAAAACCTGGGCCAAGATCTTCCATAATGTCTGTCTCCTATAGGTATTCATGCAGCTGAGAAACCATCATTCAATTACCCAAACAAATGTAATTATCAGCACCAGTCATTTATTTTATTTCTCAAACATTACTAGAACTCACACATGCTATATTAGTTTCTGCTTAATAACATCCACTCCTTCACCAGTTAATTACTGCAGAGAGAATATGCTTTGATTCCTTTCCAAGGGAGAAAGCCACAATATCTATTCAAGGTCATTTTGTATGTTTGTTTTCTAAATCTTCTGAAGAGCCAAGTCAGCGTAGGTTTGATTATTTCAGGAAAGTTCTCTGTGAACAGAGCACTGTTTATATCAAAATATGGCAAAATTCAGAGAAAAAAATCTGCCTGAGACAGGAAAAGAAGAATTGGCTCTTACACAGCCTGTCCTGCCCTTGGCTGTGAGGAGCAGTGGGAGCTCTGGCCCAGCAGGATGAGTTCTCATGTGGGGACTGTGAATCCAAACTAATTAAACTGGCCAGGAAACCAGGAACACCCATCTTTTTTATCTTGCTTGGAATATCTACAACTACATTTTCTTCCACTGTAGGTGTTAGGGTCTCATTTATTATTGAAGTTAATGGTAATTAAGATGCTCTAATATGATTCAGAAATATGATATCTGTGTTTAATCCTAAACTTTGTGATCAATGTTAGTTAAGATATAAATTGGATTTTATATTCAAACCTCAGTGTTAAACACTTCTGTAAAATACAAGCATGAAAATACAGAATTCAGTCTAAAATGGAGTATTTTCACCCCTGGGCAGATAAATAGGTTTGGAATTTCTGTTTTAACTTGCAAGTGTCTTCACATTCAATTTCTTCTTGTTGATAAACCTTCTAAAAAGCGTTGTATTTGAAAACCAGTTTCCAATATTGTTAAGCTGTAACAATAAATCACACCACAGGGTGACAGATAGCAGCAAAGTCTTCCAAAGCCTTGCTATAACTTTTCCTGCTGTATCTCATCATCTCCCATCTAGAGAAATACTGCTGGTGAAATCCTGGCTCTCTCCCCTGACAGCAGATATTATCCTGCTGGGGAAGCAGAGCTACACACCTTTAAAGCTGTTTATGTTCCTATAGGTGCCTTGGCACCAAAAGCAGAACTATTTATACATGAAGTGTTAGTAAGTGGCCATTTATTTCCGTGAATGATCAGTGCATGTCCAGCTGTGGTACCTAAGATGGGTATGTGGAGCTATAAGATCACTTTAAAGGCTTTTTCCATTTTATGGCAGGGATTCTCCTCAGAAAAAAACAAATCAAAAAACCTTTTTTGCTTACCTCCTCTACTTCTTCAGGTGTAACTTCTTTTCTTTTATGAGGGTGGCCTGCACCAGGGCGAAATGCTCCCATTGGGATGTTAATATTAGCCTGTGAGAAGGAAATTTGATGCATTTAATAGTGACTGATAAACGAAGATACAGTTGGTAAATGGCAAAACTCGAAAGGAGTGGGACAAGCATACAGACATTATCATGCTTTTTCCAAGCACTTATGTCTTCAATGTATGCATCATCACACCACTCCTGTGGAAAGAGAAGTGCTTTCATCTCCATTTGCAAGAGAGAAAGTGAAAAAACAAACTAGAAAGCTTTCAAATTTCTGCATTTTAGACTAATGCTTTCTGATTTCATTGAACTTTAAAACAAATGAGTACTGGACACTAAAGAGTCTTTAGGCACCTAGGTCTGCTTCAGTTTGGTCAAGGTCAAACAGAGAGTGACTGCCAAAAACAATGTTTAAGTGTAAATCATGCAAATCCTTCAATAACAACCAATGACTGGACCACTCTCCATTCTCTAATGACACCACTTTTCACCTCACTTAATCACAGGTATCTTAGAAGGGAAGCCTGTCCTGTGTCATCTTAAGCCATAAGTATTTAAAATGTGATTTTACCAATAAAATTTACCCACACTTGCTATGAACTACAAATACTTGAACCAGCTCCAACACCAGGCAGACCACTGGCCCCTGGCTTCTGCAAACTCCCTCCAGAATTACACCCACACAACTGCATCAATCTCATCCTTTATCTGGGGCAGAAAGCCAGCAGCCATAACATAATTGGGGCTGATAATAGATATCTTAAAAGTAAAAATTTTGGGGAATAGAATAGCACAAAACACTGCTTAGGAAAGAGCAGCTGAAAAGTATCCATTTCCCAATGTGACCCAGCCAAGATTGTTTTAAAAGTCAAATGGCACGATCAACTAAATGCACAATTTATACTTATTCTTATCTCGTGATCTCAGAAGAGAAGCTGCTCCTAGGAAATGTCATCAAAATACCATGACTCCCACTGGTAAAACCAGGGGTTGAATTGGTAATGTTACGGAGCAGAAGCAGAGAGCCTTCTAACAGAGAGCTCTGCTCTTGTCCTTTACCACCTGACTGATCTGCACTAAATGAAGACAAATAATCCCATCCTCCTGCTCAAGTTATGGTCTTGCAGATCATGACCCACTTGGGCAACCACAGGAAAACAGCTCACGGTTTTCAGTAACAACAACTGTTCTGACAGCTGTAATCAAATGACAAGCAAGTCAAAAATCCATCTGCCAAGAAATGAATGCTTTTCCCTCTATTCTGCTTACCTGTTTCCCATTATCTTATTCATGCAAGATGACACTGTCATTTCAGCGGGGCTGCCAAATATCTGCAGGGTCACAGACAACCAGGCATTTGTTTCATAAAGGTCTTCCACTGGGCATTAGTTTAGATACTGTGAAACTTTTCACCTGCACTTTTAAAGTTCCATGGGGACAGGGCATTTTCAGCCTCACAGTTCCTAACTCTCTATTTCATTTATGGGTGAAAAAAACCCAGCTTTGCCGTTTCTAGTTTTAAGTAACTGCCCCACCAAGCTCTCGTATCTCCAGACAGCTTCGATTTTTGGAACCGGAAACTTCTCTGCAAATTACAGCTAGCATGGTCATACAAGTTTGCAGAGTTGAACCTTTAAGAGATATCTCTCCTTGTGGTGCACATCCGGAACTTGGACATTCCTTCCCCTTGGAGGCAGCCAAAGCAGAAGCCAGCCTCCCACAGAACACTACAGCCCTTGCATTTCCCACTGTGACTGACAGACCAGCTGCAACTAAAAGTGGTTCAGAAAGCAAAAGTCCCAGGCTGCTAATTAAATTCAATAAAGAACTCTTTGGTCTGCTTCAGCACTTTCCCAGTAATCTGTGTCACACTAATGCAGTTTGTACTTTTCTGTCTGCAGTAGGGACATTCATGCCAGAGTTTGAGCAAGAAGTATGCAGTTTTGACAAAATAATTTAGTAAAATGAGCACCCTTTAAGACATAGTTAAAAACAGTTTGGATCTGATAATACATACTGTAAATTAAAATATTTCCAGTATGAAATGAAAATATGACATTTCCAAACAATTCCTGACCATAGGTACCAAAGTCCTGAGCTGTCAATCTCTCTTAGTCCGGAGCTGGTCCTGTCTTGCAGATGAGCAGCTGTGTAATGTGTGTGCCAAATTCTGTACAGCAGCATAGCCCTGCAAGGACTTGTGCTGTGTTGCCTAACAACTTCTGTTGTTTAACAAAAAGACAATTCTGTTTTAAAAATATGTTTCAAAACTTTTGTCACCTGTGAGTTGAGATGGAGATATGACCCTAGTGTATCTCCATCCAGTAAAATGCTAAATAGGAAATTTTCTGTTCTAGACTCTGGAAATCCTAAATTATAATTGCTTTAATCAGAGTTTCTAGGTGCGATTGTAATGTTTATCCATACTAATTATGAAAACTATTGAGTTTGACTCTTCCTTTGTTTGAAAGGTATACCATATTTAGTGCCAGGCAGTTTTTGCAATGACTGGATAGGTGGGCGCACTGATGTACTCTACCAGGCTCCTTCTGAACAGACCAAAGGAAAAATACCTGTACAAATTACATACTAATATATTGCTGGTTTGACTCAATTGAATTGGTACTTTGAGATTTTTTTGTGTGCTCTTCTTTCTGTTTTTTAGAGAGAGGGCATTAACGTTAGGATTCAGCTGATGCAGCTGTGCATGAGTTGAGGACTGTTATGGATAAGTCCTTCACAACATCACAGTCATTCCTGGCTGTGCAGATGAATGACTGAGTAATCTGCAAAGACACTTTTGTAGAAATTAATGGGAAGGAAGGAGGGAAGGAGGGAAGGAGGGAAGGAGGGAAGGAGGGAAGGAGGGAAGGAGGGAAGGAGGGAAGGAGGGAAGGAGGGAAGGAGGGAAGGAGGGAAGGAGGGAAGGAGGGAAGGAGGGAAGGAGGGAAGGAGGGAAGGAGGGAAGGAGGGAAGGAGGGAAGGAGGGAAGGAGGGAAGGAGGGAAGGAGGGAAGGAGGGAAGGAGGGAAGGAGGGAAGGAGGGAAGGAGGGAAGGAGGGAAGGAGGGAAGGAGGGAAGGAGGGAAGGAGGGAAGGAGGGAAGGAGGGAAGGAGGGAAGGAGGGAAGGAGGGAAGGAGGGAAGGAGGGAAGGAGGGAAGGAGGGAAGGAGGGAAGGAGGGAAGGAGGGAAGGAGGGAAGGAGGGAAGGAAGGAAGGAAGGAAGGAAGGAAGGAAGGAAGGAAGGAAGGAAGGAAGGAAGGAAGGAAGGAAGGAAGGAAGGAAGGAAGGAAGGAAGGAAGGAAGGAAGGAAGGAAGGAAGGAAGGAAGGAAGGAAGGAAGGAAGGAAGGAAGGAAGGAAGGAAGGAAGGAAGGAAGGAAGGAAGGAAGGAAGAAGCTGGAGAGAAAATGGAATGAAATCCAGAAACAAACAACAACAAAAAACCCAGAAACCTCCTCACCCTTACCTCTGGGCAAAGCCAAGAGTGTTTAAATATAGAATAATTTTCAGTCAGAGCTGTTCACAGCCTTTAGTACAGTGAGAAGGGGAGGTCAGCAATTGTTTCCAGAAATTAACATCCTTTGGTGCTCTATTGCCCCAAACTACTCTTGGGAACCAGTTGCTGCCTTTAACTCTTACACATCTGTATTTAGTAGCTATTGGGAAGTGAACATTTTTGTCCATATCTAGCACAGTCAGAAAAAAGCCATTTCAGAGACAGAACACCATGAAACACTTCAGTTAGTGAGGTGCCACTACTTTCCCTTTGCTGCAGCATGATGTACATTCCCCAGGGCACATCAGTCCTATTATACCAGCACACAATAGCAAAGGATCATAAGATATGAATCACAATGTAGAAAAGTAATGTGACATTTTGAGTCATAGTTCTTAGACTGCTCAAAGTGTAAAAAGCATCAATTCAGGTGAAAGTCTCCCTACTAGAACCACCTTTGACCCAATGCTTAATAGATATATTTTAAATTTTTGCTGTAATTTTTCTCATTATTCAAGTCACCTTTGCAAAAAAATAAAATTTCTTAAAATATAATACTTAGTGCTTAAATTTAATGCATTTTTAAAATGAAAAACCTAGGAGCATTGTTTATATTTAGAAGTTGGAAGCCATTCTAGAAATAAAATGCAGCCTATCATTACATCTTTAAGAAAAAAAACGTAAACCAATTAATTCCTTAGAAATGTTTGTATGTACCTGTGGAGATTAAAGGAAAAATGTAAATAAATACTTTTCAGCTATTAAAGATCCATATTTTTTCAATCATACAAACATTTCTATAGTCATTGTAAAAGAGGGATTTAAATTGAACTGAGTGAATTCAAACATCTGGCAAAATGGCATTTTTTTCTAATTTCAAGTGTACAGTATTTTTCATGCCTATTTTGGTAGAATTGATGATGATGATAAAGAGAATCTGGATTTTCACAGTGCCTTGCATCTTTAGTATGATGCCTAGCCCCTGGCTGATTAATCTTGATACTCCAATCCATTGCATTAGTATTATCTCAAGAAAACAGAGAACAAAGAAGACTTCAGAAATTCCATTTTGTGTTTCTTAGGTAAGGCAACTTGAACTCCTAGTAAAATTTCATTGGAAGTACATTTTACAAAATACATGAGAATTCTGTAAGATTCTTCAGTTGAGAAGATATTTTGGCCTTTTGACAAGAACCAATGATAACATGAACTAAACACGTTCTTCATTACCTTACTTCATGATGATGTTGGGATAATTCTCCAGCTGTTTATTTTATAAGTATGCAAGTATCCTTATAAGCAAGAAGTGTGCAACAATCAACTCCATCTTCCTTCAATATATCATTGAAGAAGTTATGTGGCAGACAAGAATGTTTCAAATTAAAAGATCTGTGTTCCTCTCATTTTCCTTGGGTTTCTAAATAAAATGCTTCTTAAACAATTATTTGAACTTGAAGGTTTTTCTCCTTAAGAATGCAAACATGAAAAACTTCACCCATGCTATCTTTTTAGCCTATCATTCTCCCAGCATTATATTGGCTTTGTGGCAAATCTAATGGTTGCAGGAATTATTTTTACTTAACAGTTACACAGATGCATTACCATACTTTTCTTAGATGATCCTCCACTAGGCATAACCTAACACTGCGAAGACGAAGCAAACAAGTGATTAATTAACCTATCTGATCCAGTTTTTCTATCAGTTCAGATCAAAAGATGATCTCCAGGTCATGCTTTTTCAGTGCTTTCATATCTACTAAGCTTTTCACTTTAACAGAATAACCCCAGCTAGCACTCCTATGGTGCTTTGTCTGAGTAAAAATGCAATCTGCCAAGCAATGGAAGATGATATTTATTATTTTATTATATTAAAAACATAAATGCTATCTCTTACCTGAATGGCTTTGACATGTGATGCTGGTTGTTTTGACATTTTTACGACAGAGGCTTATCCCTGCAAGCAAAATTGGAAAGTGTTACAGGCTCTGACATTCTGATAGCTGTGGAAGATAAGCTAGAACTTAACCCATGCTGCCTCTTGACAGGCATCCATTTCATCTGCCCAGCTCCAGTTTCCATCTCAGTTTCCAAGCTGCTTAGTTATTCCTTCTGATATCAGGAGGAGACAGAACACCTGAGCTTCACCAATTAATCTTTCATAGCCACAAATGAAGCTATCTCTTTCACATTAAAAACAATAATGAGTAGAGATAAGGAATCTCTCAAACCTTAACAGCACTGTAAAATGAATAAGAATTAAAGGAAGCTTTTGAGGATAAACAGTGTATGATTAGCTCAGTCACAGTATGTGGGAATTATTAGAACTTTCAGTTTTATTATTATTTCAGTAGTATTAGTTTAAGCCTTCTCTCAAATAAAACATAACTTGTTAGAAAATATTGATAAATGCAGACATAACCATTTTCTGACTCAATCCTTGCAAAACTTTAATGCCTGTGGACTGAAAGTTATCAAGACGGTCAAACAGAAACGTTCTCCTTGACAATTGCTAGAGCACAAAGTAGCCTCCCTTCAAAGTTTTGGATCATATAGATTCATCCATTTTCTTAAGCAATAAGATCAAAATTAACATATTTTTCCATATAATTTTATGCAGGTGGAGAAATACAGACTGATACACTATTATTATACAATAGCAAAGGGAAATACACCAAAGTAAAAAGGAAGAAATTTTATTAGCAGGTGATTTGAAACACCATCTCAGCCTTTCATTCTCTCACTGAGAAATTACATTTTAACAGGACTAGAGTTTCATCAAAGTCTTGTTATTTAACTATTACAATATAAAGTAAGGCAGTAATTCTAAAGGCTGAGAAATTAATTCACCAGAAAAGTCACAGATCACCACCAAACTACAGCACATTTTTGATACTGTATTTAATCTTAGATAGGCAGGGAATAATGAGAACAGAAATAAATGACATAGGAGAGAATAGCAGAAATACACTGAGAAATTAAAAGTGTGTAAAGACTTGGCTACCTCAAAGAGTATAACTGCCACATGAGGCAGTCCCCAAAATACCAGATGAGTTGTAGGTTGGCTTCAACTTAGAATATCAGCAATATCAGCCTGAAATTGTATTGCTGGGACTGACTAGAAGACTTCCTCCTGCATATTCTCACATCAGTTTTAAATCTGTGCAGGATGCTGAGCAGAATTAAAAATACAAATGACCTGCCATTAGAGGTCTCCCTCTGGTCACACTCTCAGCTGCAAAAAGTGGTGTCCAAACCCACACAGCATTCAGACAGATGACAATCATATTCATAAATTGTTTGGGTTTAAATTGCTTCTACTAAATTAATAAATCAGAAAAAATCCCACTGTGCAAAATAAAATCAGCATTCTTTTAATGAGCTTTATACTGTGGTTTTATATATGCAATCTTCAAATGAGAGGGAGTTTTTAAAACTTCAGAATTTACTTTAGGGGATGTAATCTCAGCCACTGACATTTGTGATAAAATTCAAACACATTTCAAAAACACAAAAGGATTTACTAGACTCTATCTCCTTTAGTTTTGAAAATCTTTCTTAGGCATATAAATAACTGTTCCATTGATCAGTGACTGTATTCCAAAAAAACCACAAAATAATTCCCCAACGGACTGGGAAGATAGAAGTCACAATACAGAATGTTTAATTAATTTTTAATCAAATTCCCATCTTTCTAATCCGAATGAAAAATGGAAACAAAAGCACATTTAAAAATGTTTAAATAACATTTTGTTTAATTAAACATTTTGAAGCACAGTGGATCTACTTCCCAAAACACTGTCACAAAGAAATTCTTGCCAAGATGTACTTCATCTTGCATGCCTGTGCATTGCAGAAACACCCATACACACCTCTTGGGGCACTTAGAGATAAATGGCAAGGATTTACCCTGAACCTCAGCTCTGAAACAAGCCCAGCATTAGTGCTCCTCAGCGAGGTGCTCTGGGTTCACAAGCAGCCAGTGCTGGAAATTACTGCAATCAGACACCGGTGCCTAAAGAGGGATGGATGATACAATTGTGTAGGACTGCTTTTGGAGGAGGTGATTTTCCTAGCAGACCGTGCTGTCCTCATTACCGCCACAGAAATCAGGACAACAGCACACTACTGAGTAAAAATAGATCTCTGGCTCTTTCCCCTTCCCTCCCTTCCCTGAATTTCCTTACAGAGCAATACTGACCATCAATCACAGGAAAATAAGCCTTAGATTACACAAGCATCCATTACAGAAGTGATAAGTTAATTTTTATCAATTCCTTTGCTCTTTCACCACGTGTCTCAGAGAGAGACAGTCAAGAGTGCTGCACTGATTGTATTATTTCTGGTATTCCAATCAGCTCTGCAAACTTGAAAAAAATCCCACTTCACCCTCATTTCTACAGCAGGATTTAACATCTCTGGCAGGCAGAGAAATGCAGACACGCAGCCTGTATTCCCTGGTGTCTTTTTGGCCTCCCCACACCTTACCTTTTACCTTTTATGGGCTGCATGCTGAGCCAAACTTAGAAAGCAGTGGCAGCATTAGTTCAATTTGGAGCTGGTTTATGGCAACCTTCCCTTGCAAATTCCCTCGCTTTGCAGTGAAGTACTCACGAGCAGGACTACTTGTGAAATACAGGACTATTGCAGGGGAATAAATGAGTGTTTTGAAGGAAAACTTTGTAAAACAAAGGAACCTATCTTCTGTCTCTCTGCTAAAAATAATTTCTGACAGAGCTGCAGTAAGATAATAAGCTGATTTATTCAATTTGCTTTAAATACGATATCATAATGCCATCTTTTGTAATGCACACAAGAGATGTACAGTAGCACACAGACAACAGCAAGAGCCCTCCCCCTGCCCCAACTGGAAGCTGTCCTCTCCCCCCACTGCATGCACAGCATCAAGCACAACGGGCATTTTGGAGACAGAACTGCAGTGTATTATCTTATTAAAAGACTTTGACAGGAACTACATGACTGTGAGACCCAAGCAATTTAATGAAAGAAGAGAAACCCCTACTCTGCAGCTTTCAGCCTGTTACACAAAAACTTATTACAAGCTCTGGGCAAATGTGGTCACATTTTCCGTAATACATACACAATAATCTGTGTTACAGCTGACTGTTAGGCTTAGTGAAAGAAACCTCTTAGATCAAAACCATAATATTTCACTAACTATAATAAACATACAGAAAACAATAGCCTTCTGCCTATCTACTACAATATTCAAACTCATACACAATTCTTATGAGTCATGAGGTATTTAAGTGACTTTTATTTTAAATTTTTAGATCCCCACAGACTATGAAGTAATAGCGATCTGCTCTGAATACTCTGATGCACTGCATGAGACATTAAAATAGGCAGAAAACCACAACTATTGTAGTAAACACAGCAATTCCTAAAGAGTTTTCATGAGGGTCTTTCAAGATTTTAATTGACCCCTTCAAGAGTAGCTAACTTATTTACTTATATAAAAAAAGTTCCAAACCGTCAAGTGAGTATGCACACCTCCTTTTGATGCTGAAAGAGGTACCTTCTTCTACCAGCTGAGGTATTGACTGTGACCCTTTTAATGTGTCTGAAATAGCTCCGATGCTTTCAGCCTGGACGGCACTGAGTGCTGCTCCAGGCTGGAGTGGGACTCGGCAGAGAAGCAAAGTGTAAAAGGGAATTCCTGTCATAGCTTCCAGTTGTTCTTCCTAAAAATAGAGTTTGATTCACCCTGTAACTTGGTCCCCTGTGACACTTGACCATGGTAAAAGCAGGGCTCAACTGTCAAGCAGGAGGTGTTGAAGGAACACACCTTTAGGTCCTTTTTCTGCCCTCCCTCTCCCTGTCATTCCAGGCTTTTCCTAAGTGCCAGGCATACAGCAGTAGCAGGTAACACAGAAACTCCTCCCACAGCATTTGGGGCAGTGTGTGCCTCCCTATGCCACACTGCAGAAGGAAATAATTATGGAGACGTAATTATGAAGAAGTCACCTCAGAGGAGCTATCTAGGGGAGGTGAATGGTGATCAACATGACCATATTGCTGCTGCTTTGGGAGCAAACTCACCCAGCAGCTGCCCTGGGGTGTTAGCAGAGCCTTCCCCCTGCAGGACAGCCCTGCTCACCAGGGAGGACTCCTGAGCCTACGAGGCCACAGTGACCAGCTGCTGAGCCTGTGGGCATGGGGATGAAGAAAAGCCAAAGGAGGAGTGTGTATGTGAGAGAGAGAGACAGAGTTGTTATAGCTCATGAGTGAAGTAAAACATTACATAACTAAGCTCATGCTGGCTGGAGTATTGTCTTAGTGAGGGCTACTGATGGAGCTCTCACAGCAAGTCATGTGTGGGGCATATCCTCAGGTTTCCACTTGCAGAAGTGCAAATTCCTGGTCATCTGTGCATCTTCACAAGAATGAATTTCACTCTTCCTCACTCCTCTGCTGTACCTGATCTCCAGTGGACCCACAACAGTAATGGTGACAAGAGCTGTGTCATTATGGGTAATGACTGTCAAGGATCTCCCTTGAGTTTAACTCATTTGACCAATAACTCTTTTAATTTCAAGTATCTGAAATACAAAGGTGGCCAAGCAGGCTGCTTCATTAAGCCTGTGACTCACTCTCCACTGCCCTCTTTCCCAAAAATGTTGTCATCTGGAAGCTGATAAAGCTGATGACTTGCTCTGGGAGATTGCTGACTACCTACAGCCACTCCCTTCCCAAGCAGCCACGAGAAGATGAATGACACAGAAACAGGCACACAACCAGGACATGCATTTGTGTAAAGCAGGACTGATGCGCGTACGCACAGCCATCAGCTCGTTCCACAGAGACCTCCATTCCTCAGGTAGGCTGATGCCTGTTATGCCTGTTGCCAAAGATTTTGAGGCAGGAGAGGACTACTGCACTTGAAACGTGGTGGGGTTCCCAAGAGGGCTCACAAAGCTGCTCCTTGGCCAGAACAGAGCAGTCTGCAGTCAGTTGAAGGCCCTGCCTCCCAGGTGGTTGAGACCACATTAAAACAAAGCCAGACTCAGGTAAGTGACTTTACATACATCTTCTGAAGGTTCATATTTACCACAAAAGTACCAGAAGGCAATGGAAGAGGGAATACATTTTTGTAACACGGTCCTGTACATTAACTTATTTCAATTTATATTACAATAGTAATATTACAAACTAGCTCTTGAACATATAGTTCTTTCTTCCATGTGTCATTAATTAAGCAAAGGTAGACCATTGTTTGGAGTTTATAATTTCTTCATTTTGCAAATATGCCTAAGAAATATCAGCTCAACAATGTTCCCTTCAATAAATTTTCATAGCAGTGACAAGTAATTTAGTAGTCTTAGTGAAGTGTAAACAAGAAAAGAGTCTGTCACCAACCTAACATCCAGTAACTATCACTACACCTGAACTATATTAAATTGTGAGGATAAAAGGAGTAAACTTAAATCTTATCACTAATATCAGAAAATGCAGATCTGAGTAAATTTTTAAGGGAAAAATAGTCACTCAGCATTATTTTGCAGCATATCATTGCCTTTGAATACCCTCTGGGATGCACAACCCCATGACTTGCAGAGTCATCTGGTAAATGCATAAAGCAGATGAATTAGCAAGTAAATAAGGAGGCATATGCGCATTTCACATGATGGATTCAGTGTCTGGCAAGTTAGGGCCCTGTACATTGACACACATGGCATAAAATTATTATGTCTTGTGTATAGAGATCCAAAAGATATAGTAGAAATGCATTTATTTGAAGTGTAAAATCCCAATATAGTTAAAAATAGACTGTTGTGGCATAGCTAGAAGCTTGTCTAATTAATATGCTTCCTGGCACAACTTACTAGTTTTGAAAGTGAAGTTGATGGTTAACAGAAATGTGTATGTGTCTTACTTCTCCACTGAGATATTTCACTGCATAATGTCAGAACTGTTTTTTAAAGCTGTCACTACTTAATACATTTACGTAAATGTTTTGCTTTTTGAGAAACCTCATGAGCATAGATAAAACTTCCTGAGCATGCCAAAAGAACTTATTTTTCTATTGTAGTCCACAATGTTTCAGTGTAATGCAAACAGTGTAATACAGTTGAAAGTGCAAGTCCATACATAAGAAGTCCCAACCTCAGTTCACTTGAAATAAGACTTCTTTAAAGTAAAAAGTTAAAAAATACATTTCTGGAGTTTTGCTTCAAATTACAGATCTTTAGAAATGCAAAATTTTGCTTCTCTGTCTTAATCTTAGCTCCATAAATTACAGTTTATTATCAGGGAAGAATAGTGGGCCGATGATATTATGTATTTGGCTAATTAATTCCTATCTTTACCTTCATTTGAATTTTTTATGAAGAATACGCAAACTAAAGTTGCTGTGTAACTAGTATAACTATTCTCCTCATTCAACACACCAAAATTACTGGTCAAGATGTAAAAATAAGAAACTTGCTATGAGACAGATTTATCAGAGGAATTATGCAGAGGATCCTGAAAAAAATCCCAGACTCATCATCCATTTTTTAAGTCACTCTGGTTTGATTTGTATTTTTGGGCTCTTTCTCCTTAGTAAAGATGCATCCAGGTAGTAATGACTTAGCACATAGACTTGATGGAAGGCAGAGAATTTTAGCAATGGTACCCAGTCACACGCAGTCAGAACTACAGAAATTTAAAATATGTGGAGCTATCAGTTTTACCAGGCATCACAAACAATTCCTATGCTTGATTTCAACAGAAAGCAACTTTGAATCATAGACTGCAGAAAGAGTATCAAACCTCAGTGATTTTGTCAGAAAAAATATTGTTTGAGGAGGTATCATCTACTGGTTGTATATGCCTTCCTATTTTGCCCAATCTCTATTTCTTAATATCAAGAAAAAAATCAAGCACTTGCTCTTGAGTTTCTACTTGTACAGTTATGCCAACAACAATAACAGTAATTTATTTAAATAATGAATGGCATAAAATAGCATGCAAAAATGTTTGCTGCTATCTAGTAGGCAAGAATTCAATACAAAACATATTTAAATTAGCTGATTTTGTTTCTGTGGCATTTCTGGGCTACTAAATATTAATTCAACTCCTGCACACTCTCTTTTCCACAGAAAAGTATGATGATTATTATCACAGACTGTTCCATAGAGAAATAATTAGTCTTGTATTAAGGAGATGGTCTCATTAAAGGCTCGCAGTGACCTTGTTCTGAATTCCAGAATTACAGCATCATTAATGGTGTTGTTAGCATCATCTACCAAATTATATTAAGTTCTGAAAACTGCCTTATGAATGCAACCCACACAAATTCTAGAACATCATAGCTTTGACCACTATTAACCAAAAGCCATATTCTCTGTTGCTTGGTATTGTTTAAAATTTCTAGTTATCCAAATGTTTTCAGTAACCAAAAGATGATGATGATGAGATGATGATGATGATGATGATGATGATGATGATGTACAAGCAACAAATTTGTTTCCACTTTTCTTCTGGTAAATTTTAACCAGTATATCTGGCAAAGCTGGTAGCATAAGAAAGAGAAAGGCTAATGGCAGATTTTGAATATGAAATTTAAATTACATGCTGATTTTTGTAAACATCCTGTCTACTGTAATGATTCAGGATTATTTGGAAAAGAAACCAAAAACATGACACTGCCCCATCAGATACTGTTCTCAGCAAGCATTTTGACAAAACAGGAACTACTAAATTACTGTTGAGACTTTCAACAGAGAGACTATTAATTGTTTTCACAAATCAGGATAATTCAAGTAAGCATCTACTATCTTTCTCAATCCCATCACACACGTATTTGATGATGCCCCTCCCCATCAGTTGATCATATCAGCTGTGCACTATTAGATCTTTATTCAGATTAAGACCTTACCTGACTGCAGCAGGGAGTTTTGCTGTTGACTCAGTACAGAGATATATATGAGAACTAGGTACAGATGTACCAGAGGACTTAGGAACTCAGCACCACAGAAAGTACCTTATTTATCTGCTGTGATAAAGCATGACAAAAAACTGCAGCTATGGTCCCTCTGTGAGTGCAATCATCTGCAGTCCAACAAAAAGAACAATGACTAAATTCTCCTGATTTCTCATCTGAATGGCATATTGAGAGGAAAGAAATACATGTTTGGGACATTAAAAATCTGTCTGGTAGAAAGATGCACCCAGAACAAGATGAGGAAATGGGCTGGAGGAAACAGAATTTCAAGGACTGTATAAATAAATTCATGCCTTTAGATAAAAAGTTACCAAACTCAAGTACAACTGCACCAACCTGCTGAATTGTATGTGATTTATCAGTTGCTATCTTTGGTTTGTACCTGTTGGACAGAAAATAAAAGATGAAAATAATTAAATCGTGGGTGTGAAGATTTTAAGTGTTTGAATCAATATCAGGACACTAAGCTTAGTTCTCAAGAGTCATTAGGAAAAAATCCTTACCTTGTCACACCTGTTGTGAAAAACTAGAGCATTAAGAATGATTGCTTTCCATGGTGAAGATATGAATAAATCTACTAGCCATACCTATCTATGAAGTAGTCAAACATGATCTCTATTTATAACTTTTATTTTATTGAATCAAATCTGCTACAGAAACATTTTTCAATTATCTGACCTCCTGCCATACAAATATTGCAATGTTCAAAGAGAAATTGCCAAAAGAATTCAGTGTTGGCACAGGAAGACAAATCCTCCAGCTGCTCCACTGGGCAATGATGTTTTCCAATACAATATCAAATCTCTAGAATCAAAAAGTGTTTCTCTTAAGAAATTACACAAAGTATTTTATAAAATCTTCACATCTTACTTTACACCCATGTGAATTAGAGTTGTGGACAGGCAGTATCTTCTATAAAAATAGCCTGGAAAAAGAAACTATGTTTAGCTGTTTCACTCCATCTCCTGTGGCTGCACAACACAGCTCTTTAAAGTACAGTTCAGTTCTCACGATCTGGAGCTAAAAGTGATGCTTGAAAATCATTTGTCTTGGAAATTACTTTTGAGAACCACAGGCTGCTCTGGGTTCCTGCGCCCACCAGCTACTGGTGAGGTAGCTGGTGGGCACAGGAACTGGTAGCTACTGGTGACTATACTCTGACTAGAGTCTCCACGAAGATGTTCCCTGTTTTACTGCAGCCAGCTCTCAAATTATTTGTTTTCATTAGTACGAAAGGAAATGCTCTTAGCTTAGGCTCCTAACACAAATGGTCTGTGTAAGGCAAACCCACAGTTTTGTCATGGGGAGTTCACAGGTGCTCTGGCTGACAAGAGGCAGAGTGGATTTGTAGTACTGGGACACCAGTTAAAATTAGTTATCCACTGTGTGCAGTGCTATGTAATCACAAAGCTGCTCCCCTCTGTCCTTGAGGTAGAACAAAGCCAGTGCTGGTTTAACTGAGTGCTGTGCTGCCTGATGAAGCAATTCAGGAGCTGCTTCAGCCATCAGTGATAGTTCTGGGGATATCCTCACTGATCCATCCTGTGCAAGACATTCCTATTGTTCAGAACAGCCAAGTATCACATATGCACAGATTAATCCAGACTGGATGGGGCCCTGAGCAACCTGGCACAGGGGGAGGTGTGCCTGCCCATGGTGGGGGACTAGAACTGGATGGTTTTAAGGTCCCTCCCAACCCAACCTAATCTATGCTTCTAAAAATGTTTCAGGCTTTAACGGTCTATGAAATTATGAACTACAGACTACTTTGTCTCAAACTCTTACCTCACTTTGAATTGCTAATGCTAAGGGCATTTCTTTCCCTTTCCCTTTCCCTTTCCCTTTCCCTTTCCCTTTCCCTTTCCCTTTCCCTTTCCCTTTCCCTTTCCCTTTCCCTTTCCCTTTCCCTTTCTCTTTCTCTTTCCCTTTCTCTTTCCCTTCCCTTCCCTTTTGAGGTTCAAAGTTGATAGGTCTAAAGCTATCAGGTGCATTTATTTCAGGTTACAGTAGGCATGAAATAATACCTGTTAGACAGAAACTATTCAATTTATTTTGCATTCTGCAGTAGAATAGGGGATTGTGTCCATAGGAACTTCGCAGGTACTTTAAAGCAAAAAAAATCCCTCAAACCTTGAAACAATTTTTTGATATTATGCCCTTTTATGGTCTCCTTCTTCACTGACTAAGCCTTTTATTTCCTGTAATTTAGGTAAACTCACTTTCATGGATAGACTTTTAAATCTGTAAAGGGCTCCCAACATAAGAGCTAACGCTGAACAGCTGTTCTCCAGGAGATTTTCCTCATGTTTAACTTCTAAATTTTTACAGAGGATGCAAGCATGACTATAATCTAAAAATGGGTAGCACAAGCCTGAAACTAGTATTTTTATGGAACTGCATTCTAGAATAAAATTCAAGCCACATCTCTCAAGTTCCTCCATTTCCTTTGCTTTTCTTTGATACTTATTTCTCCTTGGAATGCAACAGCTTTGGAGGACCCTCTCTTAGATGTAATTCCAGCTGAGATTTGCCTAACAGAGTAAACACAGAGAGGTAAATGCTGCAAACTCACAGCAGATAAGAAAAACCTATCATTTGTTTTGCCATAGATCAACACTGTAAGACAACTGGTGAAAAGGCATGTACAACTATTATTTTTTGCATCATAATCTAGTAAAGGCATATTTCTAGAACACTTGTGCTTTACCTATGTTTTCATGTGAATAGTGATTTAAGAACAAATTTCATTTGTTTTAAGAATCAAAATCACACCTTTCCAAAAATACCAAGTATTTTTGGTAACCAGGTTAAATACTGCAAACAAATTCTGAGCCTTAACAGAGTATTTTGACCTCATTTCTATTTAAATAAAGCAAGACTGTTTTATACTGTAATTGGAACATAAAAAACACGCAAACCAATAAAATAGTGTAACATCCTGCTATTATCTGTTTTAAGCAGAGCAAAGATGATTTTTTTTATTTTCTTGTTTGGATTTCAGTTTAAAATATCACACATATCACCTATCTTCATAATTCCCACTACTTGAGTTTCTCCATATCTTGAGAGTTTTTTATACAATAATATTAGTAAGGTAATGAAACCAATTTTCCTTCATACTTTCACAACCAATGCTACACATCTCTGTAATGTGCCAGTCTCTGTATGTCTTGTCCTGTGTCTCAGATTTCGTCTTTATTCTGACTCTTTATTTCCTCCAGAAGCAATCTCCTAACCTGCAGAAGTGCTAAATGGACCATCTATTTCATCTTTTCCCACGGATTTCTTCTTTCATGCATTCTAGTCTGTACTTTAAATTCTCAGGTAGGCTTGGAGGCTCATTCTGGAAACATTGCTGCACTCTGTGAAAGCACCCCTTCACTTTGAGTTACAGAGGCACATAAACACTTGCAGAACCACATTTCATCCCAGCAGTCCTTTGCTGTCCTTAGCTCATCTCTATGCACAACAATCTAGAGATGAAAACTACTCAGAATATATCTAATATCCCATTTTCTTTCCCTGAGGCTCAAACACTTATCCAATCAATTCATGTTCTGATTGTAGTATCTTCAAACTGGTAAAATTCACAACCTCTCCTTGACAAAATCAACATCTTAGCTGATTTTAGGTCTGAGCTTCTGATGAACTGCAATTGGGTACAATTTCCCTGAAGCCCTGCAAACCCCTCTAACTTAGGAGTTTTTGATAGTGCTGCTCAGGCTAGTTTTACTTTTCATTATGCAACATGTCTTCTATGGTAATATCTGAATAATCACATATCTCCTTCAATAACAGATCAAAGTTGAAGATATTAATTATTAGACATATTGTTAATTAATCTCAAGATAAACTTATTTACTATGTGTAGAAAAAGATGCCTATGATATTAAATCACTAATTGAACTTGAATATCTTAATTACTGTATTATTAACAGATTCTATTTCGTATTTACTTGATTAATTATATTTAATCAGTAGTATTGTTTATGAGAGAATTTTTTTCCTGTCTAAGCTTTTTGCATGGACTTAGATATTCTTGTGTGATGACTGATGTTTAACTTTTTCCAGCATTCTTTTATACTTGCCCTGTTGAGGTCCAGCCTTGCCCTCCCCTGAGCACCCCTGAGCTGTGGCTGCTGACAGTGTGACAGCTGAAGGGCTCTGAACAGCGTGGGGACACCGTGCACTCCCATGGTGACTGCAGGGCACTCTGCTCTGGCCCCTGCTTCAGCTCCATCCCAGCTCTAAGCACAACCAAGCAGGGGGAGAATGTGTATCAGAGTCTGTGCTACCTCCCGAACCATTCTAAAGCGGGAATCTTTAATCCTGAATACCTTTGCTTTAAAATACAACCACTCTGTGTAACACAGTCCACAGCAATTTAACTCCATGGGAACAAGGATAAACTTTGCCTCTCTGCCTTGGGCAAAACACCTGCTCAAGTTACCCAAGTCAGAACTGGGGCTGGCAGCTCACTCAGAACTGATGGAACTGTTCATCCATCTTCTGCATTTTAGAAAATTCTTATTTTTGTTTTCTTGAGATAAACTTTCCAGCAGTAAAATACAGACTGTGTATTTTATTTTCATTCCTTTTTTAGTTGCACTTCCAATTTCCATAAAAACTTAATAAAATTCAAGTCTGTATTTTTATGGTACACTAACTGAATGTAGAAGCAAAAATAAAATAATGTTACAAAACCTGGTCACCAACTGGTTTATTTAAACATGTCCATTTTAGTTTGCTTTATTTCAGTGAGGATATGACACTAGGAAAAGTACTTGTGTTCACAACTGTTTGAATACAATTCCACTCCATTGCTTCTGGAGACCACCACTGGTTTACAGTCTGTATATTTATGTTAAATTCATGTTGGTCTATGGAACAACTTGAGTTTTCAATCAATAAGGTGTAGAATAAATCATATTTACATAATTTCTCAATGATTTGATAAATTTGTTAGACTGGGAACCAATGCAGAAAAAAATCATCAGATCTCAATATGCTGTTACTGTCTGTAAGTCCTTTTAGATGCTGGGGACATCCCAAAGTCATCGATGTCAGTGCATAAACTCAAATTCAGCTGCATGCAGGGCTGGATACACTTCCTGTAATTCTTCAGCTTTTATGTCCAAACGAAGTTCTTTCCAACCTTCTCAAAAGGCATCAGTCAACACGGACGGCTTCCATCAAAAAGTAGGGTTGTTAGAATGATGGAAAATCTAAACGTAAGGGGCAGATAAGCCCCGAGCTGAGATGAAAGACAAAGGAATTGAGGAAACAGAACAAGTGAAAGCCAGCATGCACTACTGGCATCAGCTCCTGCTCTGTGCCCACAAATGCCAACGCTGAGGCTGCCCAGGGCTGTTTTCTCTCACTTGCTCTGCAAGTCAAACACTGTAAATAACAAACACCTCCTCCTCCTTTGCTTAGTGTTTTAATGTAATGCCACACGGTATGGAATATCACTTTGGTTAATGTGGGTCAGCTGTCCCAGTAGTATCCTCTCCCAGGACCTTGCCCACTGACAGGGACAATGTCGCAGGGACAGCGCAGATGCCGTGCACACCCCGGAGCGTCACCAACACCTCCGCAGGCACCGATGCAAAGCCGTGAGGGAAAGTGAGCTCCGTGTCAGCCTGACCCAACACAGGCACAGGGCCCGAGAACTGGCACTGAGCGCGGCCTGGGAAGGAAACTCGCGGCCAGGAAGCATCTGCTTAAAAGCCGCGCTCCCAGGCAGCCGCACAGAATGATTCTGTTGTGCATCGAGGCCGGTGCTAAATTTGTGACAGAACGCCAGCGGTTAAAGCGAACCCCGTTACTCTCTCGTTTCTGAAGCGTTTCCTCAATGCGCTTTCATCTTGCCACCACAAAAGTCTCCCGCGCAGTCTCCTGATCGCTGCCAGTGGAGCCTCTCAGAAGAACCCACTGGAGCAGGCAGGTGAGGGAAATTTAACCAGAGGAGGGGCAACGGCCCTCAGCGCCCCGGCGCCCTCAGCCCCACGAGGAGGGGGAAACGCCACGACGGCCTCAACCCCAGCCCCGCGGAGCCCTCAGGCAGTCCCGACCCCGCCCCTCAGCCCCGGCCCCGCCTCTCGGCCCCGCGGCGCCCTCAGGCAGTCCCGACCCCGCCCCTCCGCCCCGGCCCCGCCCCTCGGCCCCGCGGAGCCCCCAGGCAGTCCCGACCCCGCCCCTCAGCCCCGGCCCCGCCCCTCGGCCCTCCCGCCCCACTGCGCACGCGCGCCGCCCTAACGCCCCGAGCGCTGCCCTGCGCCCCGGCCTGTGACGTCATGCCGCCACCTGCCCTCGCTCTACGCGCTACCCGGAAGCGTCCGCCCGGGCAGCAGAGCCGGTGGGAGAAAGGTTCCGGGCCGGTTGGGTTCCGGGGCTGCCGCGCTGAGGCGCGGCGCGGCCCGCGATGATCCCGGTGCCGGTGGTGGTGACCGTGCTGGGCGGCTGGTGCGCCGTGTACCTGGCGGACACGCTGCTCAAGGTGAGGGCCGAGGGCGCAGAGCCGGACGGGGCCGGGAGGAGGCGGCGGCAGCCCCGTTCCTCCCGCGCCGGGCGGCCCCGGCCCCGCTGCCGAGCCCGGGCTGGCGGAGCGGCCACGGCCGGGCCGGGCCCGCTGCGCCCCGCGGGCTCTGAGGCGATCCCGGGCCCCGGAGCCCCTCCCGCTCCGCAGCCGGGCCCGCCAGGCCCCGCTCCGTTCCCCCGGGGCTGCGCTCCGAACGCCGCCCGGGACAGTGCACGGGCTCCGGTCTGTGCTAAGGGACCGGAGCCGCGGAAAGTTGGGGAAAACAGCATTTAATAGATTGCCTAAGCGGCTCCGTGGCAGCTTAACGGGGTGTCTGGAGTTTATTATTAACTAAACCTAACATACAACCTTGTAAGTCTGCGGTATGTGCCTTATAATGATGATTTTCCTAAAAAATGTAAAAAGCGATGCATATTTATTTCTTTTGAATGTCTTTAGTTCTACTGGAGAAAATTTGAGACAGAACTGCATACAAATACTTTTTTTTAAGAAATAAACTTTGCTTCTCGGAGAGTATTAGGAGAGTCATCCTTTTCCTTCTGATATAGAGGAGAAGTTTTAAAAAGAAAATACACCAAGACATCATTTGTTATATCTGGGATGCAGCTGTGCATTGCTCAAGTTTCATTAAGTGGTGTGGCATTGTTTTGGGTTTGTTTTTTTTTTACAGATTCAGAGGTATGATTTCTAAGATATGACCAAAATTGCAAAGAATGTATACAAAGTAGGCTGTGTGCTGGTTAAATATGAGGGAAAATGAAATGAGGGGTTTGATCTGTAATTCTTAATTTTACAGTCCAGGGGCTGCATCTGTTAATGCCAAGGCAGATAAAGCTTAGTGATATGAAAGTACAAAATGTGCATTTTGTCACTTCTGTAAAATACAGGAAGAAATACAAGAAAATTCAGGTGCTTAGAAAACTTGGAAAAGTGTCTCCCCCTGCAGCTAATTGGAGAGCAAATGTAGCTCTGTTAGTGATGAAAGCTGATAATTGCAAAATACAGTCTATACAATAATGACAATAACAAATACAGTCATTTACCTGAAGACTTCTCAAATTTTCTTGCAGCAAGTCTATGTTAAGTATTAAAAAAACAAAACAAAACAGCATTGTTTTGAAACACATGAGGTTAGCCAGGTACCAGAGGAACGTGCTCTGACTGAAGGTCAGCCAGGAGGCTGCTGCTTCTCTTTTGGCAGCAGATTTGTGCCTGGTGGAGACTCCTGGGCTGTGAAGCAAGAACTGAGCTCAGGTGCCAGACCTGTTGTGCCATGGTGCTGAGACCATTTGCATCTCTGAGACTCTGAAGATCTCTTTCTGCATTAGACCATAAAATCATTTATTAGACAATAAAATTACTTCTGTAAATAAGGAGAGCCCCTGCATTTCTTGCAGCAGCAAGGGAAGGAAAAAAAAAAGAAACAAACTCTGCACTGGAGCCTACTTAATGCCTGGTTTATGTTGATAAAGAAGTGGGGATGCCTAGAATTCTATAGCAAGCATGAGAATCCAGCAGTTAAATTTTAATTCTGATCTTTTAACTAAAAGTTGACCTAGGTTATTAATCCTGAGGAATTATGTGGGAGCTGTTGAGTTTCGGTGGTAGATTTCCTGTACATCTCAGTTGTAAGTTTCACTGTGAGTACCACAGCTGAAATAGAATTTGGATTAAATAACCAGATTTATATCATTAGAAAGCTCAGGTTGCTTATTTTCCTGCTGGTACTGTAAATCCCCACCACAGTCACAACCCAAGGCTGCCAGCAACCACAGCAACATTGTACTGTTTAATTAATTGTACTGTTTGAATCTCAAATCACTTTCAGTGTAATTACACCAAGAGGATGTACAGAGCATGAGTGAAAAATAGCATAGGAGCACTTTTCTGTGTGTGATCCTGTTGATATTTTTGGCAAGAGCAGGATGTGTGCTGTAACTTGCAGTTAATGTTTATTCTGTAAACCTGTTCAATGTGCAATATTTCTTTGCTCAATTTGTTCCCTTACTGGTTTTGTTGAGATTTTAACTATTTTAATTTGGCAGTCTCACTCCTAGACTACAATATAGAAAGTAAAACTGAGTATAATGTATTTTTTCCCAGCTAAATCCACATTTTATAATATTCCTAGAACTAAAAGATAAATTTGTGTCAAGAAACTAAAGCTATGCCAAATCAAGCTGGAATTTTGGATGTTAAGTCCCCCTTGTTGCCTGTCCTTGTACCACTGCTGCCACCAACATTTTCATTGAAGCCTGAATTCTGTAAGAGGGACTCGCTCAGACCCCTAAATTCCTTCTCCCCAGCATCCTAAGTCTTCACATTCCATTTTGCCTGAAGGATCAGGAGTGAGTGAAGTGCAGGAGGTTGTCCCTCCTTCTGCTGTGGGAAATAAAGGATGCATTAGACACGTTCAGTCAAGGTTGGTTCTCATTTTTTAAGGTCAGGAAGCTGAAATGATTGAGAGCTCCTGAGCAGATTCTGCCAGCAGAGAAGGATGTTAAGGACTCCTGCTTGCTGGCAGGTTCCTGTGGAGCTCCTGGGGTGTTTAGCAGGTGTCCAGCATTTTAAAGGCTGCATAAATAAATAAGTGCTGCTTTTATAGTAAAACTAATCTAACAAAGACCTCTTAGATCTCAAAGAAGCAGGGCCAACTCTGTGTGAAGCAGCTTGAAATGAAACAAGGGCATGAGGGTGTTTGTTTAATGTGGTGATCCCACTGGGATCAGGACAGAAGGAGCAAAAATTTGCAAAGAGCTTTTTAAGTTATTTTGCAAAAGTTTGCAGCCATTTAGTGATTATGAATAACATTTACACAACTGGTGAGGAAAATACAAAAGGAAAAGTTTTGGTACCTTTCTTTTCCACATTTGACAGCTGTATGGTCAGTGATTCCATATTCCTCATGGAAAACTTTATACTTGTTTGTCTTGCTAGGACAGTGGGGCTGTGATGTTGGAATGAATTCAAAGGGATGAATTTGTGGCAATTCTAGGGAAAAAAAGTGGGGTTTGCATGAGATAGTAGGAGCACATTTTCAAGTGTCTAATCAGTGTATCTGATTAACTTTATTAGAATAATGTATTTGGGTTGTTCTGAGGTTTTTTTGACTGTGTGAATGAATAGGACTTTTTTTTTAAATTCACAGAAGACAGTTTCTCACATCAGGGGTTCTTAATGATATATATATTTTTGTTCTTAATTATCTGGTAGATTATGTGAGGTCTTTTTCTTTGTTTCCTTGGCTTATGTATCACTAATTGTGTACAAATCCAATCATCTTTTTGATCTCCTCTGTTAAAATTAGCAAAAGCTGATGTGATTGTGAGCACTAAACTTAATGTTGCCATGGGGAGTGAGTGGTGTTGATGGGAGTGCATTACAGTGAAAATTTCTATTGGTGCCCTCAGCTGACAGAACGAAAATGTGGCTGAAATCAGTAGGGTGAAGAAGAAGGAAATTATACAGAAATATATAGGCAGAAAGGATAAATGGTGTAATAGGTGATATGTGAACAATGGCTTAAGTAAATGGGTCTCACAGCTGAGCAAATTTGTTATTTGAAATAAACTTTTAAGTCTTCAATATTTAATTCATTTGACAAAATGAGAAAATCTGACAAAATGAGAAGTGTGCAGTATGAGATCCTCAACCCCCAGCACCACTGTGGTGCAGGGCAGGAGGAATGCAAGGAATTGGCAAGTTCTAAGTTTGTTCAAAGGACCACAGACAAGAGCCAGAAACTGTGGAGTTCCTTGTCGGGGAGAGAAGGGAGCCTGTTGTGAACTACACACTTGGATGTCTTCAGTAGGTGCTGCTGCTTGTGGGGATCCTTGGGAACAGTGCTCCACTTCAGACAGCTCCAAAGACTTGTCTGGATGTTATCAGAGACACTCCTGCCTTGGGAGCTGCCCAATGTCAGAAGGCTCAAAGCTCATCTGTGCTTTTCCTGGGCTCCGAGTTCCTCCAAGGAAAGCATTCCTTCATCTGGGAATGACACAAGCTTCCATGAAGCAAGTGACTAAAGCCTATTGAGAATGCAAGCACCATAAAGTAAAGTTAGCAGTTGCAAAACCCATGTCTATAATTCCAGATAATGCTGCAGATGGGTATTCATAGGTCACATTAATAGGTCACATCTCTCATCAAGAGAAATCTTTGGAACTACTAGAAGTACCTTGAAATGCTGGAAAGTTACCATAGTGAAACTGCTATTGCAATACAGGTTGATAATTTTAAATTTCTTGTGGTGTTTTGTCAGCCTGATCAGATATTCCAGACCTCCTTTAGGCATAGTGTTTGTGTTTGAAAAATAGACCCTGTTTTTGTCCTTACTAGCAGGTATCTGCAATAGTGAGCCATATCTCATCTATATTAGAAAGTTTTTTTCAGCTGGAGACAAAGAAGCATTTTTCATTATTGTAATTTTTAAAATGTTTATTGGAATATAATTGCATGTTGAAAGACTACCATCAACAGTCTCTAGTGTTCTAACCAGAAGGTAGAACTACTGAAAGGGGTTTAACACTAGGAAAGGTGATGCAAGACCTTGTTTGTCAGATAACTGGATACCCAGTCTCTCTCCCAAACCTACAATTGTTGGAAATAACATCAAAACAGTGACATAACTTTTATGACATTACATGTGACATAACTTTTTCACATTACAAGTCACACCTATATGTCAAAATGTAAGTAAGGTGTAGGACATCTACTTGAAATTCTATATCTGTTTTCATACAAACAGATCACATTTGCTGCTTGGTCACATTACAAAATCTTCCCAGAATGTTTTGGTCAAGCTGCTTTTCTGTTGTTTTGCAGTCCTCCAACTCTCTGAAGGCGTCCTACGAGGACTGGCTGCTGACGTGCGGCCTGAGCGTCTCTCCCTTCCACCTGCGCTGGCAAACCGCGCTCTTCAACCGCCAGTTCTACAGCTGGGGCAGATGGAAACCCAAATTCCTCTACTTATGGTACCAGTTCAGCCTCTTTTCTTTTCATCAGAGTCAACAGTTGAACCACGTTGGTGCCTTTCAGCATTAGAAGGGCAGTGGGTAGACATGGATATTTTAGTAGGCTAATGATAAAACCAATTGGAGTGGTTGCTCTAAGCCAGTATAAGTATTTAACCTCTTCTAAAAAATACATAAATGTAATACAAGTTGCATATTGAGCTGCTATAAAACCAGAAATCCTTAAACTATTTTTATCTGTGGTTTGAAGTATGCATAGTTCTGAAGAGTACAGCTGTTACATGCAATACTGCATACAGAAGTAGGTCTGAAGGTGTTTGCTCAGATCCTAGGTCATTCCCAAAGCTGTAGACTTAGCTCTCCCACTCACTAGAATTTACAAAGTATTCAGGGCCAGCTCTGTACCTGTAGTTAATAACTGCCCAGACATTCAGCAATGATACCTGCTCAGGAGCATTTTGCTTACCTTCTGTCTTTTATCTGCCTACATCTTTCCATGCAAAGGTTGCAGAGTCCTGGGAATGGGTAGATAGTAGGGTGGTCTAATATGGGTGCTCCTGGACTGGTTTAGAAAACTATTCTTCAATTGCCTCCATAGCATTACTTTGTATCTGAAAATATAAAATGAGTAAGGTTTGAATTTCTTTTCATTTCCTGTATTGCTACCCTCAGTGAGAGAGTAATAAAAGAGAGGTCTGCTTCAAATTGGTTTCTCTAGTATGTAATGATTTTGTAATAATCAGTCTGAAATAGCTCTATATCAATTACAGTTTTTAATGTGTATAATTTATTACAGTATAATGTTTCCACTAGTCTCTTTAATTAACATTACAAGTACATGTTGCTTAAAATAAATCTACTAATTCCCAGTGAGCTTCATTAAGGCTGATAAGAGAACAGTTGAGCTGTTATGAGAAGAGGAAGGATTGGTAGTGAGGTGTATGTACTGGATTTACATCATGGAAGTTTTTTTTTGTTAGAAAAAAAGAGTTATCACATCCTTCAGCTATAGGACAGTGTAAAATAAGAATAATAATATTAATGCTGAATAAAAATTTGTCATTAAGTGGAGTGACATGAATTGAAATTATTTTCAAAATTGATTTTAATGAAAAATTGGTGAGAAGAACAATGTAGCTTAAGAAATCGGTGTTAATGTGGTCTTGCAGTTGTACTTTTTAGTTACTCTTTAAAAAAGATTGAGTCTCATTTATTGTTCTTTAGCCCATTTTATTGTTTGTGAGAATGCTGCAAAATGTACAAAAGAAGCTTATATATATAAGTGCATTAGCTGCCCCATAATTTGATCCAGGTCTCTAAATATGTGATGCTGTTGTGCAACATGGCCAATTATGCATTGTTAGTTAAGTTTCTATATTCTTATAAACTTATATATTCATTGCTACAGGCAAGTTACATGTATTGGGTAACAGAATAAAAGTATTTGAAAGTTGATCAGGATTAAACAAGGATAATATAAGGTATTTGTGTATATTGTTGTTCTTAGTTTCCTTTAGCATTTTTGTACTGGATTGTTGGTGAATTGTGGTAGCATCAGGTAAGTTTTGCCCTGTGTTTTGTGCAGTAACTTGTACTGTAAAGCAGAGATTTGCAGAGCCAGAGATGACACCCTTTTTCTCTTGGCTGTGCATTGCTGAACTCTTTGCTTCTCTGTGTAGGTTCAGTGTAGGAATGGTGTTTGGAATCATTGCCATGTTTGGCTCTGTTATCCTGCTTGGGAAGACCCTGCTGCAAACACTGACCCAGATGCTCACCGAGGCTCCAAAAGCCCAGAATGATCGAATGCTGCAGGTTGTGGTGAGTGTTCCCTCCTCAGGTCTTTGTTTGAGAGCTGTGTACAGATCTAAAGCAGCTTCTTAATGGGGTATGGGATGCTAAAATATTCCTATGCAAGAATAACCCAACTCCTGGTGTTCATCTACATGAAAATGTGCTGGTTTTTCACCAGCCTTAAAAATGGGAGAGTGGGTATAGAAAAAGGGAAGATGAAGGCAAACATGTGGAAGAGTTTATGTTGAAAATCCTCAGGAGTGGGAATTGGATAATCATTTTGAAAAGCCCTAAATTATAGTACTAAGAATAAAATTATAGTACTGAGCATATAAAACTGAGTTAAGAACTCGTTTCCTGTGAGCTGTGCAGTAGCTCTGGTGACCTTACAGTTTGCAGAGCTCATACATATGTGACAAGAGGAGACAAGTTCTGTTTCTTTTAATACAATAGAAAACAACAGTGGAAAAGGAAAGAAGGGCAAAAAACTTTGTGTGATAGTAGAAGCAAAGAGTCAGTGAGAAGTTATTTTTTGATTCTTCAAGGACTTAGGACTTAATTTACTATGTGAAATTTCAAGTGCTGTTTCTGGCAGTATCAAAGTCCAATGATATATTTAATTGTTCTGTGCATTTCTGGTGCTGGACAATATATTGTATGGTTTCAGAATGTAATATTTCACAGGATGGGGGAGATTTCAAATACTGTCTTTTTAATCTCTTTGCAAGGCAGTAATGGAAGAACTGACATTGCCTTGCAACAGTTTTAACCTGGAAGGATTCCTAGTCGCCTTTTTTATACCAGGAGGGCAATGTGGCCAAAATGTATGGTCATTTTCCTGAAATTCAGAAAGTGTTATGGGGTTGCTCTGCCTTCTGCTACATGGCTTAGAGCAGAGGTGCCCAGCCATGTTGCTCTATTTCAGTACTCAGCTATTCAAGTGACCAGATGTTGAGAATTGTGTGCAGACACAATAGACCTTCCTGTAAGCACTAAACTGACTGCATGCAGATAGGCTGGCATGAGTGCAGGAAGCCTGATTTAGCATGTGCCATAAACACAGTGCCTTTGGATGGGTCTGTTTCACACAGGCAGAGTGAATATACAGAGTTCAGTGTGTGTTGGAAAAAGCAGGCAGTGAGACCTGAGGGGGAACCACTGTCACTGCCACTGCTGTCCCCTGTCCAGAGCCTGCTCCTGAATTACCTCCAGGGGCAGGCAGGAGTGGGCAGTCTGTGCATCTGGGAGGGCATGAGCTGAACATGAGACAGAAAATTTTGTAATTTACATTCCAACAGGATCTGTCCTAACTTTTCTGGAGTTCCTTTACATCTTCATTTTCTGAGGTCATTGTATGGATCCATCCACTTTTGTGACACCAGAGTACAGTGGTCATTGACAATATATTGCTCTTTGGAGAAAATAACACAGACACAACCAAAGTAAAGATGAGCCTTTGGAATCAATCTGGTGTGAACTGGAACAGTGAAAGTAGAAATGTAGGATAATGTTCACAATTTCAGTGTGGACTTGTTTCCTCAGTGACTGCCTCCTGGCAATATCACTGCATTCAAACCAAGGATTGACTGGCTCTGAAAACAGTTTAATAGATAGGGATAAAGTAATGTCATGTGTGGGGATAAGGTTACTTCTCCTAAGCTGAGTTGTGGTTCTCTTCCTTTCTTACCTCATTCTTTCAGTTTTGAATGGTCACAGTTGTATAATTCTGCCTTTAGCAAGTTTCAGTATTCTTTTTAAGGGGAATGTGCTAGCGTAAATTGACACCAAAAAGAGATTTATATGGTTGCAAAGAGGTGAAGAATTAATTAGGAGGACTGTCTCATTTAAATTATTTACTTGTATTTGGCTGTCTGGAAGAGAGCAAATTAGTTTTAAAAAACCTAACAAAATCCCACTTTTTCTTTGTAAACTTAATTTTAGCCTGTGGCATAAAGCTGTTTAGCCTTTACCCTCTGGGTGTGGAGAGAGAGAGAAACGGTTGTACTTATATTTTGTTAAGATTTTCGTATGCTTCCTCTTTTGTTCAGTCATGTACTTGATGTAAAATACCTGTCTATAGGTAACTGGGCTGTTTGTCTTCAGCTGCCCCCTCCTGTGTTGGTTGCCTACTGACAAAAGTAGGAAAGAAGCAGATTAGTTACAAGCAAAGGATCTTCTTTTACTAAAGGCATTTCCAGAAGGCCATAAAATACAAGCCAGCATGCTTTTTAACAAAATCCTGCTATTGATTGCAGAGCCCTTCATGAGAGGTAACTTCTGTTTTAGGTGAATCTTAAAATAGCTCCATTGACGTAAAGTCTGAAAGCATCTGGTGCTGTGTTCTAGCAGGCTGCAGTCATGGTGGAATGGAGATGGCAGCTCTTGCTGCTGCCATCTGTCCTCCCACTGCAGAGAGAGGCAGCACCACTGAAGTGATGCATTAGTGCCACCAGCTGATGCTGTAATGCAAGCAATGGTGTTTCAGAAGTGAAGTGTGGCTGTCTTTCATACTGTGAGGTACCACAGCTGAGCTAGTTAAGGTAAATTCCTTGGTCACCATCACGCTGGACAGAATTTGTGAGGTGATTAACATTAATAAATCCTTTTGAAGGATTTAATTCAGCTAGATTGTGTCAACCAACACTTGTAGAATTCTGCTACATGGGTAGGTAAATGCATATAAGTGAAGAATGTGCAGGACTGAACAAAGGTAGAATCCAACCTACCTAGCTGGATGTGCAGCATTTTCTTTTTCATGATGCTGGGTTTTACAGAGTTCTATAGACAGGCCAGGAGTTTTTGCCCACAGCATCTGTTTTGTGAGGCTGGATTGCAATTCATGTTGTGTTCACATAAATTGTTTGTGAGCATACTGGAGTGCAGCCAGCTATGGGTAGAAAAAGCTGTAGATCTGACAGGAGGAATGTCCCAGAGCAATCCCACTGCAGCCCAGCAGCTGAGGGTGATGCAGCTGAGCAGGATGAAGGTCCATCAGGAGGAAGGAGGGGATGGCTCCTCCTGCTTTCATTAGTGACTACTTTGAAGCTGGTCTGGAAGCAGTTGGTATCTCATGGCAAGCACAGTGAAGGACCTGGGAGTGGTGGGAATCCACAGCAATGGGAAGAATATGACAGGCCTGCATATTATGTCTTAGGTAAATTAAAAATCATTTCAAGGTGGGGTTTTTTTAAGGTTAAATTGCCATATGTAGGCTACCAAAGCCTGAAGAATAGATGAAAATTACTTTTTTTTTTTTTTTTGACACTGTAAACTGAAATAATTTTGTGATTTCTATAGGAAGGGAGAAGGAAGAGACTGACTGTTCAGCTGTCAAGTAATTTTTGAATTTTCCATGTTCATACTTTTTGGAGTGCCTTACAATTGTTACTATTTTCTTTTGAAAGGTGGATCTTTTCTGTAGCTACGTGAGTGGTGGCAGGAAATTGTAAACTAATGCTCACAGTGCCAAGGCTGTTTCATTTGAATGGAAGTCTGTGTACATTTTTATAAACTTGTTGAGCTTAATATAGAGTAGGATTTGTTTGGTCAGAGCTGTGGGGAATATATAGGGCAGGGAGAGGGCTTTTGTGCCTGGAGAGCTTTTTCAAGTTCCACAAAATAATATATATTTAACATACTTTAAAATACACTGAATAAGTTGGTAAAAGAGGTGCAAACTGATCGTGCTGCATTGAGAACAGCCCCTGGTCTGCTATGGATGTGAAGGAGTGAGTGAGAGCAGCAAATTTAGGAGCAGAATGATTTGTCTTTGTACCTCTTGTTTTCCTCCTGTGTTTTGTTTTGTTGTCATGCCCACATCAACAGGTGCCTGGTGTCAATTTGCCCATCAGCCAGCTGACCTATTTCTTCTCTGCAATCCTCATCAGCGGTGTGATACATGAAGTCGGCCATGGGGTGGCAGCTATTCGGTAATTTCTGTTTTGCTTTTCTGCTACTCTTGACAACAAAGCCAAATATTCCAGAGCAGTTACCTGGCCATGAATGTTGTTAGCTCTGCTTTGTTTTATCTAGAGAGTCTGTAATTCATAGCTTCCTTAGATTTGAAGTTTGGAAGGGTGTACAAATTAGGGATAGAGTTTTAATACAGTATTTATTATACAGATCATGGGAAGGGACTTCTGCTTTGCAAATATAGCATCAGGTTTAAAACAATTTTTTTTTAAGTGGCCCAGTTTTTTACACAGCAGTTTAATTTCTGTGCTTGTGGCACTTGAACTCATACTATTGCACAGTGAAAATAGATTTTTAATTGATTTGTTTAAACATAGCTCATGAAATATGATACAAACAGATTGAAGCAATAACTTGGTCAAATGTGATTTGTCCCTGTTAACCTCAATGATTTATTAGCTTTGATCAAAAATTATATTTTTAATGTCCTTAACTATGATGATTACTTCACCAAAATTATTTGACAGGTTAGTCGTTACTGTTAAATGCCACTTTAGCATAAAAAGGTTAAGCAGTGATTAGTGGACAGATGATCAGGGGTCCTCCACATTTCTCCTGGGCAGTATCATTCTCTCTTCTTTGAACATAAAGCCCTAAGTTGTTTCTGTGATTTTCCTGAGTGTAGGGAGTCATGACTGCATTTGAACCCATACGCTACCACAAAGGAGTGTTTTGAGAACCTCTCTCATATGCTCTGCTTGTCTTTCAGCTTTCTTCCCTCAGATATTCACAGGGAATTTTCAAATATTCACAGGGAATTTTCTGTGGAGGGTGAACCTTTTGCTTATCCCATCACAGGAAGAAGCAACAAAATTTTCTTTCTAGTGCATGTTGCTGGCAGACTGCAGAGAAGCTAGGAGTTACTACAGAGCTCTTTTTATGCAGAAAGGAAGAATAATTCTTGTATCTTAATGGTGAGATATCTTTATTCAAGGTCTAGAGCAAAGGCTTTGAATATTCAATTTTGGATTATATTTTCATCAAAAAATTATTTTCCAGTATTTCCAAAGGAGAAATTAGTTGGTCCAATGTACATTGGCAGCTAATGTTGCTGCTGCTGTTTTCTGCTTGACTTTTTTATTCTCCTTCTAGCACAGGTTGGGTCTATAGTGCTGTTACTGTAAATTCTCCGGGTTTCAGCTTCACGAAAAAGCTGTGCTGTGGGCAGATTTTATTATTCTGGCAAGCCACTTAGCCTTCCTGAAATCTAATACACTTTTTGCCAACTTAAGTTCTAGAAAGCATTAGCTGTGAGCTATAAGAGCTTAAATATTTGAGCCTTAATTTAGTCAACGTTTATACCAAACAAGTCTTTTTCTTCCTCCCTGTGTGTCTTCTACCCAAGTCATGAAATCCTGAACAGGAATTAAACTGCCTGTTATTAATTGGTAGCATGGGCTGAGTTAACTCCACAGTATTAGTGTGAAAATTAATTCTGAATAGTTTTGTATAATTGTCTTCTTTTGGTGTATATACACATTAAATAGATAAATGTAAATAAGGAAAAGGTTAGACCCAGTATATTGTCCAAGTAAAGATAGGGGATTAGCTGATCTGTGCCTGGTTTGTCTTGGAATATGATTTTGCCATGCTTCTCTTAAGTCCCTTGTACAATTTCTAGCTTAAAAAAACCTTAATGTGTTTGGTAAAAAAAATCCATTTAAAAGTAATTGCAAAACCCTTGGGAAAAATATTATCTGTGTAATAGTGTCAGCTACTAATATATTTCAATAGAATCATGGAGTGTTAAGGTTTGGAAGGGCATTAGCATTTGTCCTTTTAACCTCTTGACTTGTTTTCATTTTTTCAGATGATATTTCACTCATTTTGTTAGTTTACAATGTACTCTAAGGTCCATTTATGAGAAACAGAGGAATTAAAAATTCCAGAACTGTGGAAGTATTTAATTAAATGAAAAGCAATTGATTCTTGCAAGTATTTTTACATAGATGAGTTTGAAACTGCTTACAACAAGCTGCCATTTTTTTACTTAAAAGAGCTATTACCCTAAATGTTGAAATATGTGTTAACATTGAAGTTAGGTAGGTTTTTAAAAAGTATTTTATGTGTAACTGTTACCAGGAGACAGAAAAGAAGTTTATGTTTCTACCAAACTTAAAAATCTATACTGCTTAGAAGTGGCAACTACTGCAGAAAACATCCTTTAGTTTAATTATCTTTCAATTACTGAAAATATAAAAAATAAATTAGTTTTATAATTAAAATTTAGTTATTCTTGTTGTCAATAACTGTGTGCTTTGTAGACTCTCTCAGTTTTTCTTTTGTTTGTTTGCAGTTACACCACTTCACTTCTCTTTTCTTCTTTTTAAGAGAACAAGTACGATTTAATGGATTTGGAATTTTTATCTTCATTGTCTATCCTGGAGCCTTTGTTGACCTCTTCACAACTCACTTGCAGTTGATATCTCCTGTTCAGCAGTTAAGGATATTTTGTGCAGGTAATAGTTTGTGGTTTTTTTATTAAATCTTTGCTTAGCACCATTCCAAGGCATCATTGTGAATCTTTGATTGAGTATTTAAGGTTTAGAGTGAATAAGTACCAAAGCTTCTCTTTACCTAATGGTGATCCTCCTGTTCTGGACCTGTGTTGGCATTTGATCATTACTGCCTCATTGAGCTGCTTTCTGGGCTAGAGATGCTTTCTGGGCTAGAGATGTCACTTTCTAGGATCTTCAACAAGTGCAAATTTCCTGTCTTGAAGAACTTTATTCTATTCTAGATCCAATTCAGAATAGTTGTGCATAAGAAATTCCAGTTGTGTGGTTGGGGAAAAACTGATTTCTGATGTTCCTCTCATTAGAAAGAGCTCTTGCACTAGGTGCAGAAGTTCCTCTGTCTTTTATGTTTGTTTGTTTGGGATGTTTCTGCACGTTGTATGGCCTAAGTAGCAAAACCTTGGAGCACACAAGCTGGGAAATACTGAGCCAGAATGGTGCTATGAGGAAAGCTACTTCCTGTCAACACAGGTCAACATCCTCAAACAATTCATTACTGTTTTCTGCAATAGGAACAATCTATTTTTCAAAAGTATTGTGATTTTCACTGACCTGTGAGTTGTGTTATTGTACAGATCACTGTGTTTTGATGTTGCCATCAGGAGGAAATAAAGGTTAAAACACAAACATCCAAAGAGGGTCATAGCTTATGGCTCCAGATAACCTGCAGATGTTTTTGAATTGATGTTTTCTGAAGTCTCTGGCTACTGGGAAGTAGACCCTCATTGCTGTGAAAAGTCAAACTGAGACTGTGTTGTTCTGCCTGAACCACTTGTATGACTATTTCTAGAGACAAGGTGCCTCCCAGAGAACTGAAATAGAAATAGAAAAGTTACCATCTTGGTTCAGTTCTTGATACTGGTGTTTTTTCTGTTGCAGGCTAGCAGCCAGCCTGTTGTAATGTTTTAATTAACATTGTTTCTTGAATATTGTATCTAAAACATCATATAGAGGGTGAACATACAGAAGCCTTTAGCATGCGTGTTTTCAAGCTTTCATAAATCAAGTAAATAATTACAAATATTAGGTAAGTAAATATTGTCTGTATTCCAAATACCCAAATCAACAAAAGTCATTCACATACAATAGGCTAACTTTTAGGAAGACCTGTTTCTCAAATTAATCTGTTTCCATTTCCATCTACTGGGAACAGAACTGAAAGAAAAGGCATACTGAATTTCAAAATTGTTTGCTTAAATAGATTCCTAAGACATTATCTAGAAAAATAGAATTCTCAGCTGTAATAGAAAATAATTGCTTGCTTGTTTTGATGACAAGCAAACACCTGTAATAATTTCTCATGTTTCTCAGGAAACCTGAGATAGGGGAATACAAGGCAGGAGCAAACATGTTGCAAGACTGGTCAGCATGAATGGCTTGCTTTCAGTTAGGGATAATAAAGAAATGCGTTTTTTCACAGTTTATGATAGATATGCTTCAGAACTAGGATGCTTGATAATGATAAAATGCAACATTCAATAAACAACCAATTTCTTTTACTTTTATTTGTCAGAACAGTTGAATGAACCTGTTCCTGGTGTTCAGAAATCTGAATTTAGGGAGATATGCTCATATTTTTGTATAGCGGCTAAGTAACAGAGCTAGACTAGAGCCCAATACCAAATATTCTTTTTGTTGTCCAGCTATAGTCTGGAGATTAACAAATATATTTTTTGTACAGCAGATGGCATCATATGTTCAAGAATAGGAAATGAATGTTCTTGTAAGACTTGTGATATTTATAGCATAATTCCATGCCTACTAGATAGATCAAAAGGGATTCTGTGCAGCACCTTCTTGTAATTAGTTCAAGTATTTGTATTACTTTCTGAGATAATTTTTAATGCATTTCATCTTGTCTTTAACAGGAGTTAAATGTTTTTGGTTTTATTTTTTTAATTAAATAATAGTTAATAAATTATTTTAAGGTGTTTTAGGGTTGTGTAAAGTGTCTCTTCTCAGATGTAAGGAATTAGGTGTCCAAGGATGAGGTATTTTTAGCAAAATGAAGTTGAAGTAGACTGAGCAGTGTGCCTCTACAGGTATTCTGATTTAGAGCATGTTTATTTTTCTGTGGATCACCTGGGATGAGTTTATAAACCTTTCTGTATTCCACACAGCGAATGGTGTCAATTTTGGTAGCAAGGCCATTTTTTCTAACTGAAAATATTCCTTGTCACTCTCTAGCAATTCCATTACCTCTTATTATTATTTCAAGGGTTGGGATTTTTTCAGTTTACTCTTTGTGGCTGCCACACTGTTGAAAAGAATTTTGTTTCCATTTCCCATTTTTTGTCTTCTGTTAAGCTGAAAAAATATTTTTAAGATAAAAAAGTTAAAACAATAAAGTTAAAATATTTGCTCAGTACTTCTAGATTTGTTGCAAATAAATGTGTGTATGTGAGATAAGGAGAAGGGATTACAAAAAATTTCCTCTATCTGAGTGCCTTTCCATGAGATACAATTAAAACTATTGAAAAAAATTACTTTAAGAAGCATGTACCAGTGGAAATGGCAACTTACTTCAAGGACTCCAAAAATGTCTCTTATTTCTGCAGCAATATAAATGTGAAAGAAGGTGAGGTGAGGTGTGGAGATAGACAGGGGACATAAGTCTGCTATATGCTATGATTTCTGTGTTATATAGACTGCAGGAAAGATAGGTTTAATACATTTGTGAATATATTTAATTGAATTCCTGTGCTGTAACTGCACTGTGAGTACAGAATTGAATCCAACTCCTCACAAGAGCATGAAGCACTGTAAGAAGGAAATAAAGACTCTTCAACACTGAAAAGTTTTCCTGCATTGTTTCATACAAAACTGTTTGTCCAAGAACACAAACGAATGAGACAATTTGTGTAGTGCTGAATGTGGAAAGCCACAAAGCTTTGATGATGAACACCAGCTGTGCCTTATAATAGTGGTTCATTGCTCTTATGGAGAACCACATACTATACAAATGGCAATTGCAAATATGTTCCCCAAAACAACATGTCAGGAAGTGCTGCTATTTGGTTTCTTGATGGGCTTTTAGGTCCATATGTTCTTGTAGAAGAAGCCATTTTTTTCAAATAATTTCTTAAATTCATTTGGCACATATACATGTAATAATTTTAATTGAAATAATGTAGGTTACCATCATAAATACTGAATTGCAAGTAAATTTCAGACATCTTGCTCTCTAGGACAAACAGTATTTTTTCAAAAATAAGCCCATGTATTGAAATTCTTAATTTCAACAGTTTATTGTGTTAGAAGGTAACATGTAATGTATTTCATTCCACTGATTATTTTTTTTTTAATATTTATGATTGAAGACAACTCTGTAGATAGAAACTGTATTTTAATAATTGATTCAGAAGCCCAGTTTCTCTTCTGGGTACACTACCCTCTCATACTTAGAAAAGTAGTGGTACATGAAATCTTACTCTGGTGGAATGATACCTTAGAAATGGACTTACTGCTCTCCTGTCTTTTTTGATAGTATAATTCTCAGGGCTTAGAGTTTTCTCTAAAACTCCCTTTCAAAAGGGCATTATAGAAGCTAAAGTTTGTAATCTATGTACTCTTCTTTTATGCCTATGTTCACAAATTAACTTTTAATTTATTCTTGCAGTAATAATTTCAAGAAAGTTAATTAGAAGGCAGCTGTAGGATCATTTAAAAACCAGCTTTTTGTTATTAATGTTTATTTAGAAACTTTTTTTGCCTTCTTTTTAGGGGTGTGGCATAATTTTGTTCTTGGTGTTGCCAGTTTCATGGTGTTGTTTCTGCTGCCAGCCATTCTTTTCCCTTTCTATTACACGGGTGTTGGGGCACTTGTCACTGAGGTAGCAGAGGTAAGAAGGATATTTGCTGTTTCCATATTATATGCTTTGTGATCTGAAATGTACCTGTATCTCTGATTATCACAATCAGAATTGGTCAGTGCAGCTCTTTGCAGAATCCAATATAGTGAACTTCTTGCTGAAAGTTTTCCTTTCAGTCTCATGTATCTTAGTATTAGTAAATAAAGGAACATGGTGTGAATAATAATAGACTAATTAGCATACTATAAAACTGTTGAGACATTTGAGATGAGTTTGCAGGTTTCTTTCTGGTTTTAACTGTTTTTTAGTATTAGCACAAAGCAAATCTACTGGAAATTGTGTTATCACCCAGTTACTGCTATCTTTTTTCAATGTTAAAGATTATTTTGAGCTGATTTCCTTGTTTGGTCAGCTGGAAGCAAAGTAGAGATAGATTTCTGGGATTCTGGAAAGGAATTATTTTTTTCTGACTTAGTCAAATAGAGCACAGTTGAACAGCAGAGCTGAAAGGATTCAATCTTTCTTGGACCTAAAAGTCAATTGATAAAACTCAGGAGAGAGTGACATTTATAATGCTTTATTACTTTTTAAAATATAGGTACACCTGCTTTCTTGAAAAGTTCAGGGTATTAATTTAAGTTACTTGAACTTAATATGTTGTAGATTTTCTTAGCATTTTGACCCATATGAAAATAATTACTCAAATCTGAAGATGTGTCCAGGACACTTGAAGACTTCCCTTTCCCTCCCCTTCCCCCACATTTTTTAGTGTCTTAACCTAAAGATTTCATAGTATTCAGTGAACTGTAAACTAATCCTTGTTTATCCTCCTGTAGTAATATGATTGACTTCACTGTTCTTCTCAGGATTCTCCTGCCAATGGACCAAGAGGTCTTTTTGTGGGAGACCTTGTCACTAACCTACAAGACTGCCCAGTCTATAATGTGGAAGACTGGAATTCCTGTCTGGGAGACATTTCAGAGAAGTCACAGGTCGGCTACTGTGTAAGTGCAGCCACCCTACAGCAATTAAGCTTTCCAGCTAGAGGTATGACTTAAGGTGCTCTCCTCATTATTTTGTATGTTAATTAATTTCTATTTTAATCTAATTATGTCTTAAAGACTTTTTGGATTTAGAATTTGTTGTTGGGGTCAGATTTCTTGTAAGTCAAATCTGCTGTCCTGTCTTAAGCAATTACCAATGTGCCATGCTGTTCTGTGAAATCTGAAAGTGAGAGAGGGCTACACATAGGAATTTCTCTTGTCTTTCAGTCATCTTGTACAAATATCCTGTATGATCTGAATAATAAAATTTGCTTCTTCAGGATATTGCAGAACTTGGTTCTTAGCAGTAGTACAATTATCTCCTCTATTTTAAGTTCTGTAAAATAGATCAACTCAGTGATCTTTTGCAGATGTAAATTTCATATTACCTCACAGCTTTGATCAGCATGACATTGCAAATTGTATTATTTAACCCAATGATGTGCTTTATTATGGTCATTTCTTCATATGTGTCTCCCTATAGGGTTTTATGTCATTGCCCATGAACTCAGTTTTATCTGGATTGCACATACTGCTTCTAGAAGTCAGTGTGCTTCCTTCTGTTTCCATTTATACATTAGAGTGCTTGTTGCTATAAGAGCTTATGCCCAAGAAACCGAGAAAAAAAACCCAAAAAACTGAACTGAGCTAGAACAATAAACAAAAATTTAGTAGAACAAAAAAGAACAGTCAAGTTAAATTGGCTGAGCGTCTTGTGACATGCCCTGAAGCTCTCTTAAGTTTCTTTCATGCAAGCACTCATGGAAACTGAATTCCAGAGGTAAGGGGCTGCTGCTGAGCAAAGCTTGTGGGATGTTAGTCAGAGCTTTAAAATTGTCACTGCATTTTTCCATCATCCTGGAAATAAACAGGAGGTCAGGCAACTCGACTGTCCGTGGTTTTGATGCACTACAGAATTTCCGTGACACTGGAAAAGTTGGTTTTTTTAATTATGTAAAGAAAGTGATCTTATACCTGATACTGAGATACATATTTAAACTGGAAACTAGTGGCGTATGGGTAAGAACCTGCTTTTAGAGGTCTGACACTTTGGGTTATGTCTCTGAAGAGGAGTGCAAATTTGGCCCATGCTTTCAGCTGGGCAGGGATGGCAAGAGCCAAATCTCAGATGTTGTAGGTATATATATCCTCAGATTGTGCTGTTCTCTGAAGTGCAATTTTGGAGTCATGGGTAATAAAACTGCATATTTTGCAGATGAACTGGTCCTGTTTAGATTGGAATACTAGAGGCTTACTGCTGGAGATTGAATATTGCTTCCAAGCCTGCTTGCTGTATTGTGTTAGCAGCCCATTGTCCCCATTGCTGCCTTCTAATCAGACCAGTCTGTCTGCATTTTCAGAGTCATAAGCCTCCAGCAGTGAGAAATATTCCTCTGAAATTAAATGAACTCTGTTTGGTCTTGAGCAGCTGTCATTTATCAAAATCTTGACAGTTCACAACTTGACATAAATGCAGAGTATTGAAAAAAATGTATATAGCAAATGGACTCCATCTAGTTGACTATAAAACAAATGGAGAGTGAACTATCTGGGTATTGAAGCTAGAGAGAAAACAATGCCCTAAGGAACTTTTTGAAATTAGAAAAAAAGTGGTTTCAATGTAGTTTATAAGAATACTAATTTTATGGTCATTTGCTATTCAAAAATATCTGTGGTTTCTTAGCCTCAGGGTACTTGAAAAAAGGTTTGTATGGTACAGTGCTTGCACCTGTAAGCCCCAGGCATAGAGCTCCATGTCAGCGATTGCAGGTTGTGCAGTGGTAAATCAGCAGCCAGTATCACAGGCTGGATCTGCCTGGGAAGGGACTGCCCTTGCTGTGATACAGATCCTTACCCTGACCATTCTTCTGCATTTGTGTGTGTTTCAGCTGGACAGCAAGTTAGGCTTAATTCATTTCAAGAGCACATATGCAAAGGTTCTTTACCAGACTAGTTAAATCAAGGTTTAAAACATCATTTGTTCACTGCTGCAGCCTTCAAGGCTTGGAAGGCTTTCATGATGTAAAAAGTATGTTTTGAGTCTTGGCCATTTCCATAGCCAGCCAGTGAAATCACTACAGTAGTAGCTAACAAATTTCCATGCCAAATATTGGTGCAAGTTATTGGAAATGGATATAGAAGTGTTTTGCAACTTGTAATAGTCAAAACAATGCAATGTTAGATCTCCAGTATCTCAAGGAGGTTTATAAAGGTGAAAAAATCAGTATGGCACGTGACTGAAATCATGGGACATTCACATGGCGGTGGTAAAGCTTTATTTGTAGTTGTGACTGAGCCTCAGCTAGACTGTCAATTAGTGTAATTCTTGAATGCTGCAGGACAATTAATAATACAAATAATAGTTTTACTTCATTCAGAGACTAATTTTTCCAGCAAATAATATTGATTTTTTGCTCTATGCCTATGTTCTTTAGTTTACAGAAGACTTGATGGCACAGTAGAATGTTGTAGTAACAACAGCCTCACAGACATTTGCTTTTCATACAGCAATAAGTTGGACAGCCACCTGGTAAGTTATTTAAACTGCTGATTCTCTTTGGTAAATCTATTTTTTTAGTATTAATTTAGTAATATTTGCCCACACCTATACAGCATACTCAAGTGTTTAAGGCTATCTACAGTTTGTAATAAAGGTGTGCGTGTATACAATTTTCCCAATTACAGCTTAAAAAACTACAAAATGCTAGTTACAATTTTTCCCATAATCAAACAGGAAGTCTCTGGAAGAATCATAAAAAATCTTAAACACCTCATTCCTTTAGGCAGAAAGACACCTCAGTCATTTTCAGTATTCTGGATGCACAATACTGGTGAGAAAAAACAACTTTTGAGAAGAAGTCGAAATTGCTTATTTTGGTGTTTCAATCTTCTAAAAGTATTCAGCCCTACAGGGAAAGTAAAGCCCTGGACTGTCTGTTCAGTTATTTTGTCTGAAGCCAACAGTGCTGCTCCCTAAATTTAAATAAAAACATGCAGGAGAAGGTCCTAGAGATTGCCCAGTTTCTCAAAATAAGGGCCTATACTTTAATTTTTTTTTACTATGTTGAATTTCTTGTCACATAGAAACAAAGTTTATCAGTAGGATTTTGCCTTACTCCCTTAGAAAAGGGTTTAGCAGCATTTCAGTGCTTCAAGGGGCTACAAGGAAGCTGAGGAGAGACTTTTCACAGGGGCATATAGTGATAGACAAGGGGGGATGGCTTTAAACTGAAAGAGGACAGCTTTAGATTAGATGTTTGGAAGAAATTCTTTACTGTGAGGGTGCTGAGCCACTGGCCCAGGTTGCCCAGAGGAGCTGTGGATGCCCCATCCCTGGAAAGGTTCAGGGCCAGGCTGGATGGAGCTCTGAGTAACTGGTCCAGGGGAAGGTCCCTGCCCATGACAGGGGTTGGAATGGGATATCTTAAGGTCCCTTCCAACCCAAGCCATTGGGTAGCCATTCTATGAAAATACATCAGTGTTTTTTAAAATATGTTTTCCATACTGACAGTGATGGAATATTTCTGTTGGCTCTTTACAAGCAGCAGAACACACGAATCAACTGTGTAAACTTCTACACATACCAGTTTGTTATTGTTCTGACTCTAGTGATAAATACCTGAAGAAATTAAAATAAATTTTTTCCAAATCTGCTATGTTTAGAGTTTCTGCAGTGGTAAACTTCCCACTCCAGGGTATTTAACCACTAAGAGCTGAACACGTTCCAGTGGTTCATTTGAAATATGGCAGTGGCAGCAAGATTTGATAAATCACTATCCCATTGAGCCTGGGCATTCTTAAGCTTGTAGTTGCTACTTATAAACAAGGAAGAAATAAAAGCATCAGGAAGCTTGAGACCTTGTGACTTTCAGGTGTCTTTAGACTGGCTGTGATTTTTGAACTTTTTTTTAATGGTCTTTGCAGTGCTATGCAGCAGTTTTTGAAAGTGTGTCTTCTCCCTCATTAGAGTAGAAGGAATTTATATCAAGGTTAATGGTGAGGGTCTGACACTCATGTGTTATGGGGAGTGCAATGATCAGGCTGAGAAGGTAGAAATTACTTTTGTTTTTCCTCCTAAGGCAAATACTAGATTATGATTCCTTACTTCTATTTTTAGAACAAAAGGAAAAGTGTCACTGAGATTTTTCCAAGAGACATGAAGGGGAAAACTAATTTCCTGTTCCCTCCTGCTGTACTGTCTTTGGCCCATGGGGAGCAAGAAAGCTCTGGTCTGTCAGAGAGTGAAAGAGTGTTACAGGCAGGGATTGGGGCACAGCAGTGCACTGAGTCCTGTGTTCATCTTAGTTGAGAATGATTTCTTAGCTACCACACACCAAGCATGTTTGTTGGTTTATTTGCTAAAACTTCATCTTGAGCAGGTAAGTCACTAGGCTGTTGATACAGGCTCTGTCCATTAGAAATCACTGACCTATGTTTAGATGCCATGGTGTTTTGTTGTGCATATACATACTTTGCTAGAAAAAGTTTGCTTTTATCTTGGAATATGTACATACTCTCTCTTCCACACTTCAAAATATGGAATGACAGGTTGAATATGCATCAGGTAGAGATTTGTCAGGATTTCAGAACAAAAAACTAGGGGGGAAAATTAGATTTTAGCTCTTCATGGGCTTATATCAGTGAGGCATTTCTTTGCTTAAAAAAGGAATCTTTTGTTCCTTTTAATTTGATGTGCTGGAAAATAGCTTACCTTTACCTTTCATGATGAATTTGAATGCCCTTTGCAGTATGCCTGTCTGCCAGCACGAAAAGTTATTGAAGCCAGCAAAGTTTGTCGAACCAACATGGACTGCCAGAAGGACTTTGTTCCAAGCTTTTGTGTGACTCCTTCTTTGGAGAACCAAACAAGGCTCATCAGGGTAAAGCATCCTCCCCATATTGACATGCTCTATGTAGGACACCCCATGCATCTTCAGTACACAGGTTGGTATCATTTATTGGAAGTTTAGCAAAAGCAATCTCTAATATGGTTTCCTTTGCCTGCCTGCTTAAACCAGGTCTTAGAGTGCTTCTCAGTTAATTTGTTTAAAGCAGAATCCATTTCTTGTTACAGCCAATGGAGAGACATGGACTACTCAGACCTAAAATAAAATGTTCACAGTGCAATGAGTTATGAAGGTAATAGAAACCATATGTGATATGAGATGGTTGTTTTTTCAGAAAACTACGAAAGGGCTATTTCTGGAACAGATCCTATTCAGGTTAGTCATAGGAACCAGGTGCATGCGTTTTCCTAGCACACAAATGTCTCAAAATGCTATGGTAAAATCTCTAGGGCACCTTGCTGCAACGCCTTGCCTGGAATATTAGCATGACAGCTTAAATCACGCCTAATATCCAAGTATCTGTGACAGATTCCCATGACTGCTGAGCCACAAGTGTTATCACAACATTTATTTTTTTCATCTGACTGCCCTAAATTAAGTAACATATAAAATTTTAGTTCCTTTCTTTGAAGTTCACTGTGACTCTCCTTTGGGCATCTCATATAAATAAAAAGTTATTCTGCTTCTGAAGTGAGTATGGAAAGAATGAACAAATTCATCAACATCTGACTTGATAGCTTGAGTGACATGGTGAAAATAAGCTGCAGATGTGCTTTAAGAAATTTGAAGTGTTAAATTACTATCCCTTCCTGTGAGGAAGGTATCTGTTCCTCACAGACAGCTGAAACTCTTGAGGTGAGTTTAGAAGTACTACCTTGGAATTATCTCCTTAGGAAAGCATTGTACTTTTCTGAATAAGCAATGGAATTAGGTGCAAAAGAGTTTTAGAAACAGTGATGAAATCTGCTGGGGTAAATCCAATAACATTCTTGGATATCATATTTTTAATTAAGTCTTTATTTTTCCATACTGGTAATTTGATACTCTGTGAGGAGTTACTTATTTCAACTTTTTTTTATAATTTAAACTTTTTTTATAATTTATAACTCTAATTTAAGCCCAAAATATAATCTTCATTTGTTACTTCTGGCCTTTCCTTAAGAGGAAAACATTTTTCACTTGTGTGTTACCAACACACACTACTGTATCTGATGATATTTATTTCAAATGCAGCAACATATTTTAAGAATAGTGTTTTATAATTATTCAGAATTCCTTTTCTTGGTCTTTAACAATACAAACTATTGGTACTGAAGATCAATTGATGTTGTTCCCTTTTCAATACATTGGAGCAATGGAGTTTTCATTGGTGTGATAATTGAACCTGCCAGTCTTTCAGAAGTCAGAAAATAACGTTATTGCATTTAAAGGGGTAGTTCTTCTTTAAGAAGTTATTTGTAAAAAACTGTTTGCATACACACATAGGAGTAGAATTTTAAAGTGATTTACCCTTGGAATTGTGCACTTAATGTATTAATTTGAAAGCTATAAGTTTAATTTTATTAACAGCTTTGCTGCAAATGTAATCTGTGCTCTTATGTTCCCTTTGGAAAAACACTAGACCAAAATGATAGGATGCTGGCTTGGGTAGCAGGCAGTCTGCTGTGCCATTGTAGAATTTCATTCCAGTGAAACAACTTCTAAATATTTCAGGCTTAGCATTGCACTGTACAAGACTGGCTGGGGCCAACAGGTTTGGTGTGGATTTTTGATTTATTTTTTTTCCCCAAATGTGATTGATCAAAATGTGGTAACTGTTTTTTACAGTTTAAAAAAAGAAAATAATTTCTTCCTGTACTGTGTGAGCTTTGAAATAGGAATATGTTTTAATGAAATGCCTATTCTGTAGTGTGATCTTTCTGCCTGCAGGAAATGTTACTTTTTAGACTGGTGCTATATTTAACACACAACATAATATGGGAGTTGTAGTACTAGTGTGTACTATGACTATACTTTCTCTAGAAATGTCACTGAAGCAATGTTTGAATAACATTCTAAAATTACGCATGCATTATTTTCTGCTTAGGCTTGTATTGTTGTCATGGTAGTCCTGGTTTATGGAAAAGCAGTAATTCATATTTTCATTTGAAGGTAACTTCAGATGACATGTATTTTTTAAAAAAGTATATCTGTATTAGCTACTTAGAAGAAATAGTCTTAACAGTTTATTTCTATTAAATCTTTCTGTTGCCTCAAATTTAAATATCCTAGCAAAAATACTTTTGTTGTTATGGAGGCAGTAGATACCACTTGTTTCCAGTATTTAAAAATAGCAAAATTTTCAAGAATTATAATCCTAAATTAACTTACAGGGGTGGAGATTTGGCCAAAACTGAAACAGAAGCATGATTAGGAGTGCATATTGTTTGGGGCAGACACATTAATGCTTTTAATTAGCATTCTGTCTGTAAAAAGTATCTAATGTTATCCAATATAAATTCATACTGCCAGTTCAAAACACATGGTATTAAGTCTTTTAAACTCTTCCTATTGCAGGCCAGTTTGTTCTAAAGTCCCTTCCTCTGTTGGACAGTTGCTCTGTAAGGTTGAAATGGAGAGCCCTGTCAGTACTGCCATGCAAAATTGCAGTGTTTCTTCTTTATTATATATGAGGGATTTTATTCCCTCATGTCATTTCTAATAGTGCAACATTTTTGCTTCCTTTTCTGGCCCTTGTTGGTTGGGAAGAATCTGGTGACTAAGATTTATATTAGGAATTCACACTACTTGAGGAAACATCATATCCCTGAATGTTACTCTTACCCATCACAGGCCAAAATTGTAAGATTTTCTTCACAAAAAGAAGGAACTTACCTAGAGATCATTTCCTCAAGCTTGACCAGCCACCTACTTCTGTTGTATCCAAGTCTTTTAAAATGAAAAACGCACTTCCTGGCTTTGGGCGTGTTTATGAGCAACGACAATCCATGGTGAAGGTCTTTCTGGTACACCCTGCTCTCTCAGTATTTCCATGCTTGTTTACCCTTATAACTGAGGATGATCCTTCATTGCTTTTAACCCAGGCTTAAAGGATTACACATACAGTTCTTCGGGAGACCACACAGACGTATCTCATGCCGTGCTGTCTGTCTCCTCCGTGGCATACATGCCCTTTCCCCCATGAAGAAGTTTTGCAAAGCTCTTTGGTCAACCTAGTCTACAAGTCACTTCCAATTAAAATTGTATCTGTTGTGAATCCTTCTCGATATTTGCTAATACCATCTAGCATGAGTCAACAAAAGAAATGTTATTTCCAGGTCAAAGGATTGTTTAATTAGAGTGGGAAAACAATGATTGTTTTCTCTCACCCGGGCTCATTGCTGTTCACCTCTTCCCAGCAGTGTCTTTGATTATGCCTGTAGAGCATAATTTCTGTAATTCTTTTGTTATTCCTCAGAGGACAGATTTGACTTCTACCATTAGGTTTGATCCATTACAACCACAAAATTCATTGCTTAATATTACAGTCTCTAAAGGTCAGTCCAGCAACTTCCTGAAGAGTTTCTCTGTGTTTGGAGCTTGCTTCAGCAGCAAGGTTTGGAGTTTAGATCCATGCAGGTGGCTGTCAGTGACAACAGTTTATTGTAACAGGAGGGAAGAAGGGCAATGATCCATTCTCAATGTAGCCATAATTTCAGGTTCAGGGTGGTAGTAGCCATTAAGTGTTTGTCAGGAGACAGTCAAGCTTTGAAACTCAAGTTTTGCAGTGTGTGTCTTTTGAAACCTTTGAATACACTGGCTGTCTCAGCCATTTTGCTATTTTGGCTCATGAGCAGGAGTTCTGATCAGATATTCTGATACCAGTCTTCAACTTGACAAGTGGTTTGCATTGGATATCACTTGACCTCTGCATACAGACAAATTCTGTAATGCAAGGCTGTAGAGCAGCCCCGCAGGAACACATCTGGGTGTCTTGGTGAGAGGTAAGCTGAACTTGAGCCAGCAGTGCCCTGGCAGCCAGGAGGGCCACCCGTGTCCTGGGGCCATCAGGGACAGCATTGCCTGCTGGGCAAGGGAGGAGGGGATTGTCCCTCTGCTCTGCACTGGGGCAGCCTCACCTCAGGTGCTGGGGGCAGTTTTGGGCACCACAATATAAGAAAGATATAAAGACATTAGAGTGCATCCAGAGGAGGGCTACAAAGAGGGGGAAGAGTCTAGAATGGAAGCTATTTGAGGAGCAGCTGAGATCACTTCCTCAGCCTGGAGGAAACTTCATCATAGTCTACAAACTCATGAGGGGAAGTGGAGGGGCAGACATTGATCTCTTCTCTTGGTGACCAGTGACAGAACCCCAAGAAATGGCCTGAAACTGTGCCAGGGGAGGTTTAGGTCAGATATCAGGAAAAGGTTCTTCACCCAGAATGTGGTCAGGCAGTGGAACAGTCTCCCCAGGGAAGCAGTCTTGACAGAGACTGTCAAAACACCAAGCTTGACAGAGTTCAAGCAGCATTTGGACAATGCTCTCAGGCACATGGTGTCTCTCCTGGGGATGTCTTGTGCAGGGCCAGGAGTTAGACTTGATGATCTTTGTGAGTCCCTTCCAACTCTGGATATTCTGATACTATACAAATACTTGTGTGAAGACTGTCCCTTTTATTGAGACAAAAAGCCAATCCCTGAAGCTGTTGGTTGTGTTTCTGTCAGCTCAACCCCTACACTGGCAGGCTCACCTTCAGCTTTGTCCAGAGGGCTGGGCCAGCAGGTTTGGGGGTGGAGGGAGCTGTTTCTGTTGTGGCTGGGGCTGGGCAGTTCCCACACCTGCTTGAGGGCAGCCAAAGGGGGGCAGGGGAACAGGGACAGTTCAGGGATTAGATGTGTGAGTTTCTTAGGGCTACTGCTGGGCAGGTTCAGGTATACTGGTCTGGCTGTCTGAGTGTGTGATCAGGCGGGCGCGTTCCTGCTGGTCTCCAGAGAGTTGCCTGTGGAGAGAGGAGGTGGCTGAGCTGCGGGTGAGGCACAGGGACTCTCCTCCACAGCAGGGCCCAGAGCTGGCAGGGCTCACTGCTGTGAGTGGAGCTGCTGGCACACCTTGGCAGAGGCATCACCAAGCAGAGGGACTCCTTCAGGCAGGTTCACTGGTCAGCAGGAGGTGCCAATGCATCTCTTGCTTTCTAGAGCAATATTACCCCCACTCTTTCTCATCCTGACTTTGTCTTGCCTCTGCCTGTCACTCATGAGAGCTGCTCTTATCCAGGCAGGCTCAATCTGAGCAAACACTGGCTCCAGTCCAAGTAGGCCCCCCAGAGAAGACCCAGAAAATAAGAGGCCAGTTAAAGCTGCCAACAGCTGCAAAAGCCTCAGCAGAGTTTTTCAACCAGCCACTAACTTGCTCCTGCACAGCAGCCTGACTAGAAGCACTTTGTGGCTGTGAGCTGCCTTTGAGAGAAGCAGGAGCTGTTAGGGGATTGATGACTCACCGTTTTTTGTCACACCAGCAGATTGTGAGAGAGCACACCAGTATCCCAGCTGTCACAGCAAGCACGACTAGCACTATGGCTACTATGCAGGCTTTTCCACGACAGAAAACACTTTCCATGTGGTCCTGGCCATTAGGAGCTTCTTTGGTTGTTTCTCCAGCCGTTTCTGCAGAGCAATTCAAAGTGTTAGCCTGTCTGCTGCCTATTTACCACTTGTGAACTTGCAGCATGTTTGATATCACCAGAATGTTCTTCTTTTCCCCCAGTGCTGGTCCTGGAGGCATACTCTAGAGGCATACTCCCACCCTTTGGGGATGGTTGTCCCTCTGAACAGGGCTCAAATGATCAGGAGTGGGGGGCATTGCTGCTTGGCCAGTCACTTCTTTGGCAAAAACTCATCAGGAAGTTCCACGTGGAATTCTCCCTCTCTGGGCCAGCTCCCATGCCCCAAGGGGATGGAGGCAGGCCTTCACAAGAGATCCTCTCCCTGTCTACCTTTTCCCCAGCATGTGCACCCCTTGCAGCCACTCTCAGGTTTCAGGATGTGTTTCCCCATAAGGGACCCCAGCAGGACTGCTCAGTACCTGCATGCTTTTGGTCTGCTTGAGGAGATTCACCAGCTTTCACATTCTTTTTTTTTCTCCAGACTTTGGTAGTACTGCCAAAAAGCAGATACAGGTAGAGCCTCAGCATGGCACAGGCACTGAGGATATAGGAGGATGGGGAGGTTCCCTCTAGCTTCCTTGCCCAATATACAAGTCAGAACACTAATGTGGACCTCAGCTCATGAGAGTGATCCTGCCTGGGGCTACTTTGGTAGCTTTGGTCACCTAGGTACTCAGGACAAGCTCTGGGATGGAGCTGCAGGGGAAGCGGTAAATGTACTTTCTTCTAGCTAACTTACCTGTGGGATTATGCATATGCTTGGTGGCTGCAGATTTCTGTGAGCCATCAGCCTCAGCATCTTAAAGAAAATTGCTCATTAGTAAGCTATTGACACATTAGTGATAATTGTTCTTTTAAAAGAAGGGACATTGAGAACTTACATGGTCCAAGCTCGCCCAAGGGCTCCAAACCATCTTTCCTCCAAGCTGCCAGAGAATCTGCTAGAGAATCAGCTAGAAGCAAACACAGAGAAGTGTTTCCATTGTGTGTTGGGATCTTCTGCTCTTGTGTACAGAAGCCCTGGATGGGGGTCAGGTAACAACGTGGGAGCCAGATGTCAGTGGATTGCCAGAGCTGCAGAGGACCTGGGGACCTCTGAGCTGGCAGTTCAACACTCTTCAAGCACAATGTGCAACCCCCCTGGAGGAGAGATGAACCCTTGGGACTCTCTTAACAGGAGAGTGCTCACACAGAGGAAACCTTCACTAAAGCACTGGAGGGAAGACCCCACTAGCCCATGAAAGGCTGGACCAGTGCTGGCAGCTTACCTGCTTCCTGTGATTTCTGTGGAGCATAGTTGGCAGCCCGAGAATGCAGGACCATCAAGAGAACAAGGAGGGAGAGGAAAAGACGCTGGACGAGGGCCATGGTCCCCCTTCCACCACACTGCTGCTGCTGCAGTTGGGGTTGGGGGCTGAGCAGTTGGTTGTTATGGCCAGTGCAGTGCCATGGAGTTCTGTGACCTCATGGTCTTCTGCAGCCAGGGCAGGGCTGTGTGGGGATGGAACTTGGGGTGCTCCTGGGAAGCTGCCCTCCCAAGCAGGGGAGCACATCCCATAGGGCAGCTCCATCCAAGGGCTGGGACACGGCCTTCCCACTGCAAAATCAAGTACACCTTCTACAAGTCTGCAGACAATGCCAAGCTGAGTGGTGCAGTTGGAACACCTGAAGGATGGCAAGTCATCCAATGGGACCTGAACAAACTTGAACCCTCATGAGGTTCAATAAGACCAAGTTCAAGGTCTTGCACCTGCTCTGGGGCAATCCCCTATATCAAGCTGCAGAAGGCTGTAGTGTCTGCTTGGTTAACAATAATTTTTAAAATAAGACTAAAAGAGTATTTTAATAAAATACTGCATTTAGTTGAGTAATTCTGTATGTAGAATAGGTAAAAGAAAAAAAAATGTATCTTTGGGGCTTTTTTGTGGTTCAACTATTTTTTTACTTGATACTAAAAACTGCTCAAAAACCACATAGAATGTTTCAAAGAACTTCCCAGTTGTATCTCTGATAATCAGTGGCTTATCATACAGGCTTTCTTCTAGAAAGAGATTAGATACAATGAAGAAATTCTTCACTAAACACGGTGAGGCACTGAAACATGTTGCCCATAGAAATGGTGGCTGCCCCATCCCTGGTAGTGTTCAAGGCAAGGCTGGATGGGGTTTTGAGCAACCTGGTCTAGTAGATGTTCCTGCCGGTGCCAGGGAGGTTGGAACAGAATGATGTTTAAGGTCCCTTCCTACCCAAATCATTCTATGATTCTGCGATTGACTTGACTTTCTGACTTTCTGAGCTGGGTAGTATCCAGGATTTCTGTCTGTTGTGGTCTTCACTCTGTCATCCAACAGACTTATTTTCTCTCAGTTCCCCTAAGTCAAAGGTCAGTCTTAAGCTTTAAGCAAAAACATGACTTTCAAGCACACTGGCAGTTTGGATACTGAATAGCTCTCTGCTTGCTGCCACACCAAGCCCATTCTTTTTTTGGTTCTCCTTGCTGTCCATATCTTTCCAACCCATGGTGTGTTTGTTGGCTGGACTTCTCAGAAGAGCATCTATTAACAGAAGAAAATGTCTTTATGTGGCTGAATGGACAATATTCTCTGCCTTATGTGACTTTAGAACTGCTTTCCCCTGTCTTTGTTACTGTGTCCTTGAATTCTTTAGTGAACCTGAAGAAATCTGATCTCACTCTTAAGGAAGACATACTTAGCAGTACTTTTGGTATGTTATGTTCCCAGTGTTCTCTTAGCCTATGGTTAAAATTTCTCCAAGGGTGGGTTAAACTGTCCTTGGAAGTTCCTTTCCCAAGGGGTGTTTGTATTGAGTGGATTTGAACTCTTGCCTTCAAATATCTCTCTGTGAGGTATATATTTCTTATGGTTATAACTATTCTCCACACAGGTAGGGAAAATTCAGGCCATTGTGGCTGGCAACTCACATCTGAAGTCATTCTTTAAAGACAGAGAGTATTGGTGATACTCTGCAAGTTAATTCTCCAGGTGGTTTTCTAATTCTGCATTAATTTACCCTAACCTCTTCCTTCTGGGGATAAGAGCCTGCTGTGCCTTCCTTTTAGTAGGAAAGGCATTCTTCTTGCAGCTATCACAGAATGGTTCTCAAATAGTCCCTTGTGCTGGCAGACCCTGAATGGGTGGAACATCCCTGTACTAACATAGTGCCTTCTGGCAGGTCTCAAACTACTGCAATTGCCCTGAAGAATGTCTCAGAAACATTTGACATGCAGTCTACTGAAGGTTCATGTACACCTTCAAAGAACAGTGTGCAGAGTAATAAAGTAGTCAAGATCATGTGATCCTTGACACTGCAATTTTCCAGTCACTATTTTTATGGATGCCAAGTCCCACCTCCCAGGTTTTTGAGTTGCACCAAGATATATCTTGAAGTCACTTATCATCTGAACAGAAGAGAAGCTACTTATGTACTGACTATGATGCCCTGTGAAGGCTGATCTAGAACAGAGGCTAGACAGAGTTAAAGAATAAAGTAGGGATTTATTAAAAGGCCTCAATGGATACACCTTGGGCAGTACAAGAGCCCAGCCAGGACTACACCCAAGATGAACCTAAAATGGTCACAAAATGGATGACTGGTCACAAGGTCTCTCACTTTTATGAGTTCTGGTCCATTGGCATATTGGAGTTAATTGTCCAATTATAGCTTTAGATTATGAAGTCCTATACTGCTTGTTTTTCTCTCTTCATTCCACCATTGGTTATGCTCTTGGGCCTGAAATTTGGGTCTGTTGTCCTTGGTCCCCAGCTAAAGAAGGAATTGTTTTGTCTACCTACTCTGTGAAGAGAGCTTACTATCCCCTGATATGAACCCTAGACCCAGACCCGTACACTAAAGCAGTACAGAATTTGAAAAATATAAAAGCTAAAACCTGAGGCATCAGCTTACTGGTGATGTGGGATGCAGCTGTGAATCCCCTTGTAGCCTTTGCTTTCTCAGAGGGACTTTGGAATTCTGCTCTCCATCTCCCCCTCTCCTGGTACACTATGAGCTCGGCCTCATGGGCTGGGGGGATCTTCTGCAGGTACTGCCAGAGAAAATTTTTTCTGGCCAAAAAATACACTCACTGTGTGCATCCACTGTATGCATGTGGACTGCATATGTTGAAAAAGTCTGGTAACTATAATGTCTTTTCTTTGAAAAATACTGGAGTCATACAGTTGGGTCTTTATGACTAAGGATGCCTCTAAAAATATGTACTTTACATCTAGTTTTACTGAAATGCTGATTGTGCTTTGTGTAGTGACTTTACTGTGACAGTGGACACATTTAAGAAAAATATAATAGCTGCACTCTTGTAAAAACAAAAAAACCTAATCAAACCCTTATTGAGATTGATTATTTGTCCTGGAAGAGGGTCATTTCACATGTGATTTTTCTGCAAAATTATAATCTAAAATTCATAATTTTATAACCCTGGAATGACTTTTCCTGCTTTGTGTATTTTCATTTCAGTAAGTCTCAGCAGTTTTGTACCACGACAAAACTTTTTAAGTATCGATCTGCCTGTGGTGATAGAGACATTTTGCAAGTATCCTTTGAAGTATGTTTGTTCTTTTAAGGTAAGAAGGGAGCTGTTCAGAATTCAGTGACCTAAAAGCTTCAGTTGGATGTCGTTTTAGACAGGATGCCCTAAAATACTTCTGTAGAGATTTGACATCATTATCCCATCGCTGCATTGATTATTGTCCATGTGCCAAGCTAAAAATGAAATCTCTCACTTTCTTGTGCTTAAGAGCATATTTTTGGTCAGTGTTTTTTTTAACTCTTGAGGGTGAGCCTTAACAGATGTGACAAGAAAGCCAAAGTAAGCCTGAATTTAAGTCAGGAAAAAAGCTATGTGCTTGCTAGCTTTGCAATATCAAAGTTTTATTATTTTTGTGTCATTATACTGAACTAAATAAGAGGATATGGCAGTTTTGTTTTTTTCTTCAAAAGAAAATAGAATAACTGTTCAAAAAACAGGATAATTCAATTAACTCTTGCTTATTAATGAACAAGATTATATATATACACATAGATTAGTAGACTTGAATGTGGGTAATCTAGGAATCCTTAGCCTTAGGAACTGAAATGTTTATGTATGGCCATAGAATAACTAAACTGTGTAGTTCAGTTTGATAAAAGTCCATAGAAGCAGAGGAAAGGTACCACATAAGCTGCTGTTTTCTGAGAGCACATCAAGGTTCACTCTGCCCCAGCTGCTTTCTGGCTGTGTTCTTGCCAGGCTGTTCAGGATGGAGGTGGGTACTGCAGTTAGCAAGCCTTTAACCAGCAGTGAAAATTGCCTGCCCGTGCCTCATTCCCACGTGCACACACATGTACAGAAATCCACTCAGCTTTCCTGGCTAACAGGTAGGTAAGAGAGATAGGTCAGATTTCTGATGATATTCTAGTCATTTACTAGGGGGTGTTTTGGAAAATATTCCTAATCATGATTTCATACTTGGGTCTAGAATACCTTCTTAGTTCAGGCATGGCATCAGAGCTATAAACTTCCTCCAAAACCACACAAAGCAAGCAAAGAAGATGGTGGTTTTGCTGTCTCCTGCTTTCACTCAAGTTGTGAGGAGTGCAGGTTTAAGTATCCAAACTTAGCTCTTAAAAAACAAAAATCTGTAAAGGCAATTCCCTGAGTGGGTATGTTATGGCATAAAACTAATTTTACTCATATAATTTCTGTGAAACAGAATGGTAGCTAGAAAAATAATCTTTGTATGTCTCTCTCTGAATACTAGAAATGCAATACATATATCTCTATTTTTTATTAATTTTTTTAGCATTTTCTCAGATACTTTCAATGAACCTTAACTAATTCCACCAGGTACCTCATCTCACTATCAGGAGCACTGGCAGTTATCAATGCTGTGCCCTGCTTCGCTTTGGATGGTCAGTGGATATTAAATTCCTTCCTGGAAGCCACACTGAGCTCCCTAATTGTAGAAAAACAAAACAGAGAGCTTGTTGGCTTTTTGATTTTGCTTGCTGGGAGTGCACTTTTGGCTGCCAATGTTGCACTGGGACTTTGGATGGTGACGGCGCGATAGAACATCGGATATTCTTCCATCAGTTCTCAAAGTACACAGAAATAATGAATACATTACATTTCAAAATGTGTCCAGTACTGAGATTGAAATAATTCCCTTAATATGACACTGAAAGAACAATCAACTGCTGGTTGCTGTTTTAATTTAAAACTTTATAACACCATGCCTGTGATCATGGGAAATGTAGTAGGAAAAAGTAGGGGCCTTTTTATTTACTCTTTAAGCTCTGTATTTATTCTGGAGAAATTTCATTTTAAGATTTCATAGGAAAAAATCAGACTTCATTAATTCAGATCTCAAAATAAGGGAATTATTTTGCCTCAAACATTTGTAAAGTGGGAGAAAAAAACAGTTTTGTTTTATAAATTAAATAATTGTCTGTGTAGGCTTTGATAATTTCTTAATCAGCATAGTCTTCAGTGACTTGTTTTGGTTTTTTTTTAGTCTGGTATTCTGCCAAACTGGATTTTAAGAAGCCCTAAAGTCTGTTCTCAAAATGGGGAAAAGCTAGGTAAATGCCTACCATGTGTTAATGGGGAGAGAGCAGCCATTTGGGTTAATGGCTTTCCTTTCCACCTGGCTAAAATGACTGGAGGAATGTTGTCCTCAGGATGTAGAAGAGGGGTGCCAATGTCTGCTAAAAATGAAGCATGTGGGGGGATAACAAAGCCCACATGTTTGTGTTGCTTACACTTTCAGTTGTATGTTATCAGACACAGCTGAAGTTTTATTAAAGGCAATATTTGTCAGCAATAGCTACAAGATAACTGAAATTTAGTTTCTGAGTGCTGAAGTATGCTGTGCACAGTTTTCCTGAGTGATATGTAATGTTTGTGGTGTTTTACTCAGAAAATAATACTGTATTCGACCTGTTCACAGTTGAAAGTGAAACCTGTTGTTTTTATGGTGTCTATCTTCTAATGCTATGCATGCAATATGTACAGTAACTCACTGATGGTTTTCTGTATTTCAAAGGGTAATTCTCCTTTGCTAGGATTCATTCTGTTCAAAGATAGCTAACAAAGATATTTAGCTTGTCTTAGACATGAATTATTTAGAGAAGAAGATGATTGAGACTTGTACTATTTAAACATTTGGCTTTGCTTTCTGAGATGAATACAGACCATTTCCTTGTTCTTAAATCAACAGTGGAAGGATAGTCAGTGTTTACTGACTGGAGTATGTCTGATGTGCTTTGAAGTTCTTTCGATTTGCAATGTTTTGTACCCAATAGGATTATATATTTCATGTCTTTTCCTCCTGTGATATATTGCCTAGTTTATCTAAACCAGGTTCAGTCAGAGCCTTGCCTCAATATAGGCTGATATCTAAACAAAAATGCTCTGGTTTGGGAGCCTAAATATTTGGAATAGAAAATTTTAGAAAAATACCCTGCAACTTCTGCCTGATACAGTGTTCCCCATAGGGAGCAGCTCAGAATTCCTTTAAAGAATGGCCTTTCCACCAGGAACTGAAGTGGAACCAAAGCTCACAGATCCTGGCTTGCAGGGAGCACTGAAACATCCAGGACCAGGTAAAATAGATTCTTTTGGCACTTGAGGTGAAAGCCTGGATATTTTCAAAGGGGGCTGAGCCAAATTCCTGGTGTTGCTGCACAAATTTATAACTCTACGATGTTTGCATTTGCCCACTGATGTGTACTTTTGCACAGTAACTTTCACACTTCAGATGCACTCCTTTCCTACAATGATGCAAGCAGTAATGATTAAATAAACCATGTTTATTTCTTTGTTGTTGGCTAGTTTACATCCACTTCCAGCACTGCCACTGGCTGGGTGGCCCCTTGAAGTTCACCTCTGTGGGGTGGCTGGCCTGTGCCTCTCCTTTTCAGTCATTTCAACCCAGGCAAACTGGGACAGGTCCTTGTAGGAGAGAGTGAACCCTTCAGTCCAGTGTGAGCTGGCCCCTTTGGGGACCATTAAAAGTAAAACAAAGTGCAAGAAAGGAAAAGCAAACTACACTCTGTAAGTCTAACTTGTCATCACTCCTGGAAACACAGAGAGTCAGGGTAGCAGATGGGCCACTCTGCCATCCCTCAGTGGGCAGGAGGACAGGAGCAGCCTGGTCCTTGCACAAGGCCTGGCTCTGAGACTGTTCCAGACTGCCCTCTCACATCAGTGGCTGTTTACTGACCTGAGCTCTTCCTTTCAGTGGCTCTATAACACTTTCCTCTGTATCATCCAATCTACAGTGCAAAATAATTTGGACTTAGAAGTTTTAATGTAGTTTAGTAAGATAGGATATTGACTTTCAAAACATGTCAAGTTTGATATTTATTTATTCATGTTGACTACAATGGCTTGGAACAATCCTTTAGCATAGTGCCTCTCATGGAAATGTAGGCAACAGATTTGGGAAAACCCAAAGCTTCTGAATTGGCATGCACAAATTTCATTTGCTATAATGAGGCTGGCTGGCTGTTCCTGGTTATTTAGTGTGCTACCAAAACATGAAGTTTTATCAAATGAAGCAAAAGTCAGTGTACTTTACACAGTCAGTGAAAGCCACAGTTCTACTGAGTAGAACTTCAGTCTGTGTCTGACCTCATAAGGAAGAAGAGGGTAGAGAAGCCATTGGTCATGGCTTTAGCAAAACAGACCCACTAGTGCCCTGTAAAGACTCTAGATACCATGTATGGAAGAGAGAGGACTAGAAGTGCTTAAAAATAATTCATGAGTCCATTCCTCCACATGCTAAAATTTGACTGAGTAAGGGTTGATTTAGGTATGTACAGAATCTTTACATAAAGACTTTAGGCAAACTGAGTATAAATGGTGACCCAGCACATCTTAGATTAGTGTAGACAAAGGTAATAGTCAGGTTGGACTACTCTTTTAAGAAGAAGTTGTTCAGTGGGTCCATTTCATTCTCTATAATCCTGACATATGGATTACATTCTGATAAGCATGTGCCATATGTACACTCACTGGGATGATTTTTCCTTGGGTTTTGGTCATTTATTTAGCAAGAGAAAACACAAAAGTACAGAGTGATTTTTGTGTGTTGGATTTTTACATCAGTATTTCTGATGTGTGTTTTGTTTTTGTAAAATTAGAAAGTCCTTAAATCAAATCCTTCTACATCTTATTCTAATTAGCCCCTCAGAATCTTTACTACAGAATCCATCAATATAATTTTAGGGCATATTGACTGGACTATAAAACAGCACTCTTAAAGATTGGATGGCTGCTATTATTTATGTATATACTATGCATTTTAAATCTGTATCAGATGGAAAAAGTAATGTCTAATATTCAGAAATGTTATACTTAGCTTTTGTTTGAAAATTTCCAGAAGAATTCCATAATTATAATCATTGTTCTACTTTTTTTAAATGAAATTGTTTTTTTATATCAGCAAATATTTACATAGCATTTTCTGATAGTGCATGATATGACATGAAAATGGCAAACTCCTTAGCATGGGGGACGTTACATGTTCTTTGCTAACTTGGGAATTTAAAAACAGCTTGCTTCTGTACAAATTAAATTATAGAGGCTTCTGTAGAAAAAGTATAGGCAAACTTGCAGATTAGTCATCCCAAATTATGAGCCACGGTGGAAAATGTGTTAACTCATCCTTTTTATTTAGAATGAAACAACCATGTTATTAGTTTCTGTGACAACCATGTTAATAGTTAATGTGGTAATTTTACATTTGTGGATATGTGTGTACACATACATTTGTGTAACAGATACACACATAGCCATAGGGTGGATTAGTGCTTTTTTAGGGATAGCTTACAGCAATCCTCCATATCCTGCAATGTAGGCTTTTGTTTTTCTTTTTCCACCTCTCTGTGAATTCTCTCTATGGTTTTCTCTGGATTTAAAAAGAGAAACTTATGTTTTCTTCCCAAAAGCAATTCTTAACTTCTTTATTAACAGAAGACAAGTGATGGGTTCATGATGTAACCACAGCTGCATGAGTTTTGTTCAGCTGATGTTTAAAGCATGTTTTTTATTGCTGTGAAGCCTCAGCTACAAGCATGGTAAACACAGATTTTTCAGAGCAACTAAAAAAGGTCAGCCTTCACTCTTTACTGCTGCTGTTTGTGCTGTTCTGGAGAACTGGGATGAACAAGGCTCTGAGAGCATAGTGAAGAAATAAAGTTTTCAGGACAGAACTCTCCATGGCAGTCAGGGTGTTTCAGCTTTCTTTTAATGAGGATATGTTTTGTTTAGTTTAGCACATCAGCAATCCCAGCATTCCCATACTTCCCATACATTTTACGTGATGCCAAAGGGTGACCTGTAGGAATATTTTTTAAATAAATTATGTATGTCTTACAAATTCAGAGCTTTCATACACATCTGGATGTCACTAATGACAGATGAAGAAGGCTTATAAAGGTTTATATAGCCTTGTCTGTATTTAACTGTTTTTAAAATATGTCAGTTAAACTCTAGATATAAGTACATATTTGTAAAATATGCTTTCTGTACACCTGCATTCAGACCAATTTCCACAACCAGTCTTGCCTCAGCTTTGTTCTTGTAATTTTGTGAGTAAGGTATCTTGAACCTTAACACAGGTAAGACCCAATATTGGCAAATATTTTATACCCTCTTGGTCCTGAATTTCATGTGACATATTCTATTGATTAGTTATTTAATGTGACTGAGTTACCTGGGATACACACCCTGCACAGTGCAGCATTTGGGAACATTGCACTGGGGACTGCCACAAAACAGCAGCTCTGTGACTCCTGGGCCTTGGGCTCATCCACTCCATCATGTGAAGAGCAGATGGCAGCATTTAAGGGCAGTGAAGGACTTGAGTTCATGGCAGCTTTATGAAACTTTCACACTGCTGACCTGGTGTGAAAGGACAGGAACAAAGAGCAGGATATGACACTGCAATTCCTTTCATTCCATTTACATTGTCATGAAACCCGAAAAGAACTTGTAATTAACATTTCAGAGCAGGAAGATATGTTTTCCAGCCTTTCACTGAATCATTCAGTGACTGGTGGTCAAACTTTTTTCTTAACACTTTGTCATTCCTTCAATAAATATGTGCTGATAAGTAGCATGAGTAGTTGAAGCATATTTTGTAAAATGGACTTGGGTATTTCTCACCTCTGGATGTTCATCCTGGGATGGTTTTTGTAGCATCATAGTATAATTGATCTTCATTGATACTGGTTGAAAGTTTGGAGGCTATTTCCAAGCCTATTTGGAAAATCTATTTCCAAGTTGTTTGTTAATATTTTAAATTCATCTTTTCCTTACATTACTTTGTTTTTAGATTGCATATACTCAGTTGATCTTAACTGAAGCCTGTCAATGGAATATGTATTGTTTAAAAATTCACTGTGGGATTTTTTTTCCTTCTACATGGCCTTATTTTTCACACTGACTCACAGCTGTGGAATGTTAGATTTCTAGACCCTTTGTTCCCACTATGCATTGTTCATGATCATGGGTTTTTTAAAAAACAGGAAAAAAAGAAAGCTTCATTTTGAAAATGTCAGCTAACAAATATATGGAACACTGAATAATGTATTGTGGTTTTGTTTTGCTTTTTTCTCTATTTAATTAACCAAACAATAAGTATTGTTTTCTATGTATGATAAATGTATCCTGCAAATAAATTCATTGTCTGATTGTTGATGTGCTTAAGTCTGTTTTTAAAAATAAGGTAGAGTGACATAATTCCTTACTAGTGGTAATTGCCATATTCTGTCATATATTCTGTTCTCTTCATATGTGATACATATATTCTCTCTGGGTACCAACAAGATACACCATCCTTTTCAGTATCTGACCACCTAAAAATAATAACTATAACTTTATTCTCCCTTATTTATCAGCTTATCACAGTAAGTAGTAGTTGAAATACTGCATGCTGGATGTCAAGGTAAGCAAAACCACTGCTCTGGCCAGTCCTGTGTGAAGAACTTAGAACATCAGCTCTTCCAAGGTGAACTCACATAGGACAACCTCTGATTTGTTTATCCAGGCCAGCCCAGAGCTGGGCACATCCCCTGGGTCTGGACAGGTTTCCTTGGATGTCCAGGTGGTGTCCGGGCTGTGCTGGCACCCAGCTCTGTGTGGGAGGGAAGTGTGGTTGCTGTTCCTTGAGCAAGCTCATCTGGAGCCAGCCAGGTTATTTGTTCTGAGAACTGAGCCAGCCTTTGTTGCCTGTTGGACACGCTGTTACTGTATACAAGCAGAGCTGTTTCAGCAGTTGTGGCTTTGTTCCCAGATAAAAGATTGCCATGACAAATGGACACAAAGTACAGATTGGACACATTGGTAGGATTTCCCAGATAGGTTGCTATGCAGTTTTTACAATTTTCTGAATTGCATTTCTCTGGCATGAGGAGATGAGATCCCTTTCCTCCTACCCATGTTAAAGCTAGATACAATAGCATTTTTTTTTCTGAAGCATGTAAGCTTTTAGGAGAGTTCTGAGGTTTCTCAGTTGGTTTTGAAAAGCTTTTCCTTTATTGTGATGAGGTAGGTTCCTCTTGTAATCTGGAAAAACAATCAATTATATCCTAATGTCATCCTGAGGAATGTTGCCTTATTCACTAATGTAATTTCAGGGTAAAATTTAAAAAGAAAGCCTGTATCTACAAGTCTTATTGCTGGTAACTTTATAAAGAAAGCTAAATATAATTCTTCCTGTGATCATACCAGTTTGAACCACCAAGCAGAAGCATTCCTAAGTATCTGCACTGAACTCAAATATTTTTAAAGTACTTTTATGATCTTCTGATGTGACCTACACAACAAAATAAAATTTAAGGTTTGATTCTAATCTTATGGTGGTAAACAGATAATTCACAACATTTATGAGGACTTAGCTGATAAATGTCTTGTAGCTGGACCAAAATTTCCCCCTTTTTTTTTACCTCAGAGAGATGTGGGTCAGATGTTTGCTTTCATACTTTTAAGGCTCTGCTGTTGTTGAAATATAGTTGGATATTAATACCAATTATCTATCATATTATTTACATCTATGATTAGTTCTACCTCTTTTTAGTTCTTTGCAAGTATTTTAGTGGCTGCATTCTATATCACTGCCACTTCTGCCTGTCTTGAAAACACATGGTCCTACATCCTTTTTTATTTCCCCCTCAAAGGAATTTTCCAAACTGAAAATAAATACTTTTTTCCCTTTTTTTCTTTTTAATGTCGTCCTTTTAACTTGTTATTTCATTACAAAAGTTCCTGTCCTTTTACCTTTTATGGCTCTTGGAGGACATCTATTAAAATATTACCAGATATTTTTTTTAATTTCCCCAAACCAACTGAATTTGATTCAGTTGCCCACGCAGGCATCTGTTGTGGTCTGAGATATCCTAAGGTGTTCTTAGGTTAAAAATCTGACTTGAAAGAACATTTTGAAACTCATCCCCCACTTGTCTCCTTTTGTCTCCTGGTGGATGAGTCCCAGGGTTTCTGAGATCTCCACATGGGGCTTCCAGATGTGGGTGAGACCCTACAGGAGATCAAAGACATTCTGGACCAGCTGCTGGATACTTGGAGAGGTACCTGAAGGCATTTTGTATCGCACCAGATGCTTGCACGTGGGCAACAAATCAAGCCAAACAGATTCCTTTCCTTCCTTGCATTTTTTTTCTTTTTGGCTTATGAATTACAGTAGACTATGAGGCTTTTTGAGCAAGTATATCTGACATAAAATTCATCTAAGCTTTTCGGTTTATGCAGAACAGTGTGATCCAGACTGTTACAAATGTCAGGCTGGCAGAATACATTTATTCTCCTCCTGCACTGACCTGAGGCCTGGAAGCAGCAGAAATTAGTGCTGCTGCCTCACCTAGGCAAGGAAAAGGAAGGCTGATGTTGTGAGGAAAGTCCCATCAGTCTCAGGCTGTGGAGGCACCAGGTAGAGACAAGGCATTGAGGGGGCTGTGATCATCTCTGCCAAGTGCCACAACTTTGCATTTGACTGGATTTAACTTGCAGGAGAAAAGAAGGGAGACTTACAATTAAAAATATGATAAAGTCAGGGAAAGCAGTGATAGAAAGGTGGTTTTTTCATTTACAGAATCATTAATAACTCCACAGTAAGCATTTTTACTGCTTTTTTTTTTTTTTCCATTGAAGCTTTCATAGAGCTGAACTGCAACCAGACCTAACTTCAGTCATTGGTAGAAACACATTGGTAGCAGGATCAGAGGGGCAATAAAAGCCTGTCCTAGACAGCAGTTTAGGGTGTTCAGACTTCAGAGATTTGTCCCTCTCCGTGACTGAGGATCAGGACCAATCTGACTTTCAGTTAGTCTGGATGCAAAGTCAGAACTTTTCTCCTCCTGTTTCCAGAGTCCCCCTTCAGCATGAGTTAACCTTACAAATGCAATTATTAAGAAAATAAAATTTTTAAATGTTTTGCCCCTTGGCTCTGTTTTCATTCCTGTAGCTATTTGAATAACTAGCAGATACTTGGCCAAACCACCTGTATCTCTACCACTGCTGCAAAATCAACAAAGATTATGAATGTGCATTATAAACCACAAGTTCCTGGGTACTTGCCAGTGGTTATACCAACATTTTTTTTCCTTCACTTTGACTGTTTACTGCTCTTTATTAGATGCTGGAATTTATTCCCTGGAAATGTTCTGGCACTTGCAGTGCTAAATGTGCTGCAGTGCTGAAGGAAGGAAAAAATGGGGAACCTAAACTTGCATAGTGTGCTTTTTACAACGAAATTCACTGTTGTGTTTAGTGAACCAACACAGATAAGATTATTTTATCATAGATAAAAGCTCTGGTTATTTTTCCAGCATTTATATTCAAGGGTACTGCTAAGGAGAGCATTTCAGTAGTTAACCTAACTGGCCTCTGTGTACCACTGACCTCTGCAATTAAATGGAGCTGAACCAGAAGTTAGATCAGAAGTTAAAATATTACTGTCATTGTTGTGAAAACTTCAGCATATTATCAAATGGTAATTTTTCATCAAAATGCAGAAATATATTGTTCAGTTGAGATGTCAACTAACTGGAACTGCACCAATTTTTTAACCTCCTTTTTTATTTCATTTTGATTGAAAATACCTAAAGCCATTCTGAAGAGAATATTTTAGCTTTCATTTACAGGGTTACTTTAGAGGGGTTCTCTTTTAACATGTGCAAATGATGGTATAAAAATAAAAGTGCATAATTTAACAAAGTGATGCTAAATGTGACACTAAATGTATAAATTACTCTGTTCTTATATATGTGGTCATGAAACAAACCCTGTCATGTTTTGATGTAAAATAGCAAAAATAACCCAGAAAATTAATGGTTATGCAAATTTAAAAGATAATTATTTTATTATTAATCACATGTAAGTAAATAAATTGAGGGGGAAAGCCCCTTAAATGAAGGCACTCTTCTAGATCAAAAAGGAGTTAAAAGGCAAAATGAACCTCTTGTCTTCTGCCATGGGTTTGTGCATACACAGCGTTGTGAATTTGATAAGCACTTGGTTAACTTCTGCTGGCCTGCACTAGCATCAGTTGAGATAAAAGTGATGATTGTTGTGTCCTAGGAAGGCTGTGAACCATCCAGGCTATGCTGCAGTGAAGTGGCCCTGTCAGATCCATAAAACACAACTTGTACTGAAGAGAAGTGGTTGAGCAGCTCTGTCTGGGCCCGGGATGTGAGGCCACCGTGCAGGGCAGGAATCCATCCCACTGTGCTGCCCTGTGTGACCTGCAGCCCCAGCCCCAGAGAGGCACCTGAGTCCTTTGCAGGGACTTGGGCCAGTGCATCTCACTAAGCTCTACCATTAAGACCTTTCTTGCCCTGAGGTCAACAACCCTCCAGAACTAGCTCAGATTTTTACCCAAAATAGCCCCAAGCCCTTGTGCACATGGCCAGCCCTGGCAGGAGAAGAGCTCACATCCAACATCCAGGCTGGGGTCTGGCAATGACATGTGCTGCTCCTCTTGCTTGAGGCTCAGCATAGCATTCAGGCTGGGTGTGAATTTCTATAATCCAGCATCCCACAAAAAGCAGCAGGCGTTAGTTCTGTCTTTGTAAATGCTGTGTGCAGGGGTGGGAGCAGGATACAGCAGATGGGAAACAGCCTGATACAATCCAGTGTCTGTTTAGTGAACCACTGAACAGTTTATGTAACACTGTAGGTGAGTTCAGTATCCTGAGTGGCCAGGACCTACTTAAAATCTCTGGGACAGAGCCACAAAGTTTCCAGGAGTGTTTTAAATTGTGTCTTGGTTGATGGTTTTTTTAATGTTTGCTGTATCTGCAGATGCATACAAACCATGTAAGAGTGAGGTGTTTTCTTGTTGGAGAGGAGTGTTAAAGAGATGCTGCCAATTTTAAGCTTTGGAGAAAAAGGCTTTTATTTTAAAGAATAAAATTGCTTTGATATTTGAAAAGCTGTTCTGCTTTTTCTGAATTTGCTGAAATACCTTTTCAATGATTAAAAAAATATTTTAACTTTCTTCCAAGTCTAGGGAGTGTGCAGCTTGGGCCATGGAAGCTTATGAGCAAAGGAGCTTTGAAATGGGCTGTCTCCTCTTCAACTGCTCCAAATGTTTAACCTTGTATCAGCACCAAAAACTTGCTGTTGTGTAGCTGTAAGGCAAGTCAGCTGTTAACTTATTAGTCAATTGAGCATCTGAAACCAGAAATTTTTGCTTGTGCATCCCAGGCTTTGGAATGCTGTCCTATGAAATCTAACACTGCAGCCAGACTATTCGACCTGATACCAGGAAATCGTAGGTCCAAATTAAATTGATTTCTTGAAGTAGACCCTGAATATGATGTGCATGTGAAAACAGAGCTATATTGTGCACGAGTAGTAAGACTCTTATCAATATGGAAAAGTGAAGGAATCCTTCCTTCCGTCCCCGTTCACCACAGACATGGTCTGGCTACACTGACCTTAGTGGGAAACATCCTGGCCCTCTGTGGAGGGGAGTATGGAGTGTTAAAGTGACAGCAGAATAAGGAGGCCTAAAGAACAGGGTCAGAACTGGACTACTTAAGGAGAAAAACAGTTGCTTCAATGTACAGAAAGAAGCAAGGAGCATCTCTTGTAGTTAATGCTTTTTGCAAAGCTCTTTACTTCTGTAGTGTAAGACATAGCCCTATTCTTCAAGCACATCTTGTAAAAGTTATTTTGTATTGAAGCATAAGGATGTAGCAATCAAATGGAATTTAGAAGGTTTTTTTGCTTTGGGCTGTAATAAGCTTTCAAGGCTGCTTGTTTGATTGAACATGCTACTGCTGTGAGGGGAGGAATTCAGGGACTGAACCCCACCTAGCTTGAGTCACTTGCTTTAGGCATTTGGAAAGTCACCCTGGCCTCTCTCTAGAGTTTACGAAGACAGACATACCACCACAGATAAGCCATGTGAGGAGCACCAGGCTCTGGGGCTGCTTCTCACCCAACACACTGCAGACCCAGCCTGGGTGAGCAGCCAGGGCACAGCCTGCTCCAGCCATGTTGCAGAAGGACTACATTAATGGATAGGATTGCTCAGAGCACCTGCACAGGCAGTGCAGAGTCAAACAGAATAATGAGTGTTGGTTCCTACACTGACTGACTTCCTCTTTCTTTCTTGGGCAGATTTATGAATAAGAAGTTTTGTGTGAATAAACACTGGTTTGTGGCTGATTACTGTGCTCAAAAGGTCTTTATTCATGCACACCACTTTCCTCCAGAGAATGTTTTAGGACATGTTCTAAATCTTGTAAGTATTGGTCTCAATCATTCACAATTTTAAAATATTTTAGTCTAGTAACACAATATCTCTTCTTATATATGTTTGTGTCTTTAAGATCACTGAAATATGATGATGAATAATTTCTAAATGCTAGGTATCTGGAGTTAACAATCTCTTCTTTTTTTTTTTTTAAGTAACAATTACAATAAAATGAGTTTTAAAAGTAAACAATAATGCTTAAAAGTACTAATTATGAAGATAGTGATTTAGAAATCAACCTGTCTAGAACAGACTTAGAAATAAGCCAAATGTATGCCTGAAGACAGGCATTCTCAATTACATCTGTGGCCTCACTCACATCATCCCTGTCCACCTCCCACACCAAACATATCTGCTGTAGTTGTAAATAATCACTTTTTACCTTCAGAATTGCTCAGTAGCCTTTTCTCTGTCTTTCTGCCAAGATCAAGTTTGAAGGCTGGAAAGCCATTTAGAGATACAACTCCCCTGTCACAGCTGACTGCCCATGCATTCATACGAAAGGGACTTTCCACAAGGCTGCACAGTGACAGGACAAGGAGGAAAGGGCATAAGTTGCAAATGGCACATTTAGGTTGTGTATTAGGAAGGAATTCTCTGCTGTGCAGGTGGTGAGGCACTGGAACAGGTTGTCCAGGTTGGGATGTCTCTGGAAGTGTTCCAGGCCAGACTGGATGGGGCTTTGAGCAACCTGGTCTATGGGAGGGGTTCCTCTCTATGGCAGGGGGCTTGGGATGAGATGATTTTTAAGGTCCCTTCCAGTCCAAACCATTCTGTGATTCTATGATTACCAGTTTGACACTGAATTCACAACCTCTACTTCTTCTGCCTCCTGCTTTTCCCAGCAGCTCCCCCAACTCCTCACTTTGACTTCAGCTTCTCTCTGACAAATCCAGAACCACATTGCAGAGTTATTAGTATCTGCCTGCCTTTGTTTTGTCAGTAATACATAATTTTTAAATGAAAAAGTGATAATTTCTCAACAAGCCATTCCTGTGCAGCCAGGAGGAAGCAAAGGAGGAGCATGGCATCTGTGTTTTACTCTTGATTTAGCTGGGGACTTAATTAGCAAATGTATTTGTCAGACTTTCTGGTTTTTACATGTCTTTAAAAGAAATGACTGTGCTGACATGATTGACAAGGACTACTTAGAGAATGATGACTCCCTATGTAATTATGTGCAGTTTGCCAGCTGTGGCAACTATTTGAAAGGCTGCACTTCTGGCCAGAGATTATTAGCTTATATATCCCAGGTTACATACTTTCATACAATCTATTGCTTAATGCTTTATCTCCCTTGAGGTCATTAGCAATATTAGGCAAAAACCTGGATTCACACTGAAGGAAGATTTGCTTTAGGAAGAAAGATGTTTTTACAGTGAGTAAGCATCACATGCATCGTGTAAAGATCCAGCCAAGATTCTGGAAAGCGATGGCTGAACCTGGGTACATTTCTAGAATTCTCAGTCTAAAGGATTTATTTTTCCAATGCAAGAGAACAGAAAATGAAATCTTCTTAGAAGAGCCAGCTTGCACACCAGAACCATTGCTCACCACACGCTAACCTTTGTGTTTGTGTATGTGACTCTCATCTACTTCCCACTGAAAGAAAAATAAAATTGTTGGAAAAACTAAAGACAGGTGCTAGTAAGGGCAGTAACCATACTATCACACACAATCACACTAGTTTCCTGGACAGCTGAAATAATAGCAGCCTGGTTTAGTGCCTTGGACCAGTTTCTACTGGATGAATGCCCTTCACAGTAAAGCCTGCAATACATCTGTCATCAAAATTGACAGCACCTTAAATGTGATGCTGAGTAACTATGCCAGGTGCTGAGAAAATCACAACTGCCCAGACTTGGTTTTACTCCTTGGAGAACCAGGGAGATGATCGTTTGAGTAACAGAATATTTCCACCATTAACAAACTGGACTAAGTTTCACAAGACCTGAATAAAACCTTCAGCTCAGCCCATGGCAAAGAGGAGCAATAATGTTTTGGTGTTTTGCTGATCCCTTTTATTTTCAGTATTTGGATCATAAATTCTCTGTGTAGAAACTCCCTTTTCTGAGTGCAATGATGTGAGGAGATGTTTGGAGAGAGGAGCTCCAAGTACTGATATGAAGATGGTTTGAAAGTAGTGTGCACTGGAAAAATTGATTTTTAGAAAACAGACACTAGGTCTAAAACATGATCCCTGTCACACAATCCAAACTCCAACAGCAGAATGTATTTTGAAAATTTATTCAGTCAGGAAGTCAGCAACAGGGCAGGCAGAGCAAGAAAAGGCAGTTGTAAACAGCAGGGAAATAAGAAACTTAGGGAATGAACATCCTACAAAGGACTCAGCAGGAGAGAATGCAAATGATGGTATCAAACAGAATAAAAGATGGTTTAGGAGAAGAAGAAAGGAAGAAGCACAGAGAACAAACAGTGCTGCATTCAGAACAGGTTGGGCAAAAGTGGTTTGAATGGGAACATGGAGAAAGCTCTGCTTATTTCAAAATAACAGATCAAGATGCTGAGATAAATGAAAGATATTAAGGTAAATTAAGTATCAAAGAGCTATAGACAGAAGCAGGGCTGGAGTAGCATGCAGCAAATGAAAAATCAAGTTACTGGGGGGGAAATAGTTGGGAGAGTATTGAAGAATGAGGCCGCCAGTCAGTAAAGATTTAAAGTGATGATCGCAGGAAAGAAAGAAGAGAGAATGGAACTGAGGGACTGGAAGTTATAAGGGGGAATGGGAGAGATGACTGGGACTTGAAACTGCAGAAAGAGTAAGGATTGGAGAGAGGCCATATAGATATCACTGCTTCTCCCTCATTCTGAGGTATTTTGTGTTTTTTTAGTATTTCCTTGACTACTTACTCATGCAGCACTTTTTGTATTTACACCAGAGTTGCACTACACATTTTTAAGATTTGTTATTTCAAGCAGCCTGCAATATGACCTTAGGGGAGGTTTAAGGTTTTATAGCAACCTTTTACCTATCCACCCCCTCTTCTCAGGAAATTTCCAGTTCATTCCTGCCATGACTGAAATGCTGCATGATAGCATCTTTACAAAGCCTTCAGAAACAGCACCAGGCCAAAAGCATCTTATTGCTTCTCAGCATTCTCTCAAAGTCAGTTTAATCCCACATATTTAGTGCTGCAAGCAAGCAATTTCAGAAAATTAAACTGGAATTTCCCTATGTGTTTATAATATGGCAGTAACGATAGATTTTTATTTGTAGTTAAATATTATCCTGCAGTGTTTACCAATTAAACATTCAAGGCACACAGGGAAAGTGATTGTGGGCTTGACTGAAAGCCAGATGAAGGGAGAAAATGTCATTGATTCAGATGTGGTTTAGAATTGATAAAACCAGCCCAGAAAATGATTTGTGAATAAATGTGGTCATTTCACTAATACATTGGAAGTGAAAATGCTTGCTTTTAAGGGCTGGAACACTTATGAGACATTTAACTCCTAAACAGTTTATAAATAGAGCTCTGTGTTCTTTTCAGCAGAAGGATATACTGTAAATGTGTTCCTGGAGGCTACCATTCAGACAGAGTGCACATGATCCAAGCAATGGAATATGCCATGCCTGATGGATGTCATATGGATAGGACTACTCTGGCAATAACACATGCACTATCCCTCACAGTTGAGCTCCACTAATTATTATCAAGGTATAAATGAGGCTTACTAACAGAAGTAAGCCTAAAGCTAACGCTACTCACAAGATACATTTTGACCAGAATTACCCAAAAGCAGAGAATTATGGTCGCTTTCCCATCAAAGAGTACCATTTACATTTTGAACAAAACACAGGAAAACAAATTTCATGTGTTTTTATGTTAATATTATTCATGAATGAGAAAGAAAAACAATGGGAAAACAATAGAATGGTTAAGGCTGGAAAAGGCCTTTGAGATCCTCAAGTCCCAACATCAACCGAGTCCTACCACCATGTTCAACATTAAACCATGTCCTCCAGTGCCCTACCCACATGTTTTTTAACACTTCCAGGGATGATGACTCCAACACTTCCCTGGCTAGCCTGTTTCAATGCCTTACAATGCTTTCAGTGAAAATTTTTTTGTAATATCCAATCTAAACCATAAACCATTTCATCTTGTCCTGTCAATTGCTACTTGGGAGAAGAGACCAACTCCCACCTGGCTACAACCTCCTTTCAAGTAGTTCAAGAGAGTGATAAGGTCTCCCCTGACATTCTTTCTCTCCAGGCTAAAAAACCCCAACACTCTCAGATGCTCATCATAAGACTGTGCTCCAGACCCTTCACCAGCTCTCTTTCCCTTCTCTGGACTTGCTCCAGCACCTCAAATAAATATAATTGAAAGTAAAGTAAATTTGTTGCCAAGGGGTCAGTAGTCTAAACAGTCCTATATGCACAGTAATAATGGGCTTGTTCTCTTGTTCACAAATCAAAGAAATGTTTCAGAGTCCCTTGGGTTTACCCTGCAAAACCACAATCATGTGGTCCCACAACTAGAAGGGATCCAACAGTAGAAATGCTGATAAGAAGGGAAGAAGAATACTTAAGGAGTAAGGTGCTTACTGGTATTTCCTCTGACCATCTTGGCTTCCTCCTGCAGGTGTATTGCAGCCCCTCCCAAGTGATCCCATGGGATTTGTTTCCATACCACTAGGAAGCACTACAGCAAGTACCATGCCTGGGGATCAGAGGGACCCCAGCCTCAGTCCTCAAGCCTGGTTTATGACAGGATAAGCTGTTATCCTCTAGGGCCGAGTATTTTAATCCATCTACAGAGTTTCAATGCAGGACAGTGAGTGGGAAAGCAGAGCTGGGTGCTGCTTCTGTACTCCTGCAGTGCTGCAGCCAGCAAAGGCTCCACACCAAGTCTGGCTGCCCATAACACAAAGGAAAACTGACCCCATGGACCAGGGGAGCCTCCTTGTGTCAATGCTCTCAGTGCCACAGTGTGACCATGGCAGAGCGCAATAAAATCTGTGGAAAAGTTTTCTGGAAGAATGGAGTCAGGCAACTGCATATATTGTTCCAAGAAGTCTGCATCACATATTGGTTAAGTTTTACATCTTTGTTTGACATACCCAGAAGTGGCTGTCACACTGAAAATCTATCTTGTCTTTTCCTGAGCCATTTTTTGTTGCAAAATCTGTTATTCAGCATTCGTTGGTCAAAAAATGAATTCATACACTTTGTCATTAGTTCCTGCACACTTCCTAAGCAAACAGTAAAAGTTAAAGGGTGGCAGTTCTGTATTGTTTATTGTTACATGGGGCTCTCTCAGTTTGAGTATGTGATGAAGAGAAATACAATAGTGCACAATGTAAAACAGGAATCAGGAAGAAAATATAGTCCAAGAGTTTCACTTCAGCATTCTCAAATATCTTTTTGAATCAGTGTCTTTTGGCATTGACAAGACCCCATCTTGAGCTCTATTGGCACAATGAAACGCAGTATCATTGATTATGACAGATGAAGCCCTTGAAAAGAAGGCAAAATAGAAAAAAGGTCAGGAAGTAATGAGCACTCAGAATACAGCAGCTTGAATTCATCAGAGTACAAAAACAAGGCCACCATATCACTGCCTAGATCAGAAGAGAAACCTAACCAGGATTTCTAGTACCCTGCAGGTACAACAATACATTCTTTTCTTCTGACAGCTTAACCCCTGCATAGTAGCAATCCCAAAACACTGAAAGCATAGGAGCCAGACCAAACTAAATTACCCACGATTTGCTTTAGGTCATAAAAGCAACCTTTCTGTCAAGTTTTAATTGAAAAATTAAAATGTTTCCAAACCAGAAATTCTAATGACATTACCTATTCACTTATGTTTTTACTTTTGCATGTCATGCTGGTCTAGTTGGGATTGGGAAATCACAGGAAACAAAACAGCTACTTGCTTTTTTTTCAGGATTCGTGCACTCACAAGAGTAAGACCCTGAATTGATAAACTTTAAAATAAAGAAATTACAATTGCATGTTATTCCACAAGATACTTAAGTTCTTAAATTACAGAATTTATGAATAGCCTTCCTTTGTGTAGCTGAACAATCTTTGTCTATTGAAGCAGCTGGCATCTTCAGTGCCTAGGCTTTGACATAATTCTCATCAAGGGAGTTTTTTGCTTCCTATTTTGTCCAGAAAGAAGAAATTAATGGTGATTTGAATTCTGTATAAGAAATTATTTTGCTCTATCTCTTTTTCCAAGTCTGAATTTCTTTCACCATTTTCAGCCCAAAAGTCAAAACAGATACAGTACCCAAGAGACTTGCCTTTGAAAATTATCCTCAGATGTTACCAGTAGCTGCAGGTTCTATTGGAAATCCCCTTAAAAATTTGAAAATCTTCCCTCTCAATATTTTCACCTCTCACCTCTTTGAAGAAAACCTTCCAGAATTCTGGTGCTGGGAAGAAAAAAAAATCCACCTACATTTGAACTTTGCATATGGTAAGTATTCCTATCTGATTACTTTTCTGATTTTCTTGTATTTGAGTTTAATGTTGCTGGCAATAATAGTCATTATATAAGTGTTGCAGCCAAAAGCTCTAAGCAAACTACATGTTATCTTTTGAAGAACCCCTCACTCATTGACAATATCTTTACATGCCATTCTATGTTCTGCAGAACTTCTTTCAGTTTAAAATTAACAGAGTAAAGAAGAAAATCTAAATAAGAAATCTAGACTATCCTGTTAAATAACTGGAGAATATATTAAAGACTGTGTAAGGCATCATTCAGATAATATAAGGCAAGTAATAAAGAACCATTATGGAAAATTTGTGTAGAATACCATATACATTATTCACAAGAGGAATTTAGAGCTACCTGTTGAAGTTGTATTTTCTAAAATGTCACAGCTGAAATGGTTTTCATCCTCATGGGGTTTTATCCTCATGCCCAAACTAACAGAGAAAGAAAGTACTGTTACCACCACTTTTTGGGTGGAATAAGCATTAGCAGCTTAAGAATTAAAACACTGATCTCCTGACTCCCAACCTACTGCTCTAGTTTCTCTCAAAGTATCAGCTGAGACATTTTAGTAAAGACTGAGCTGGTACCAGTGGGGACTAACTTCTGCAATCAGTATATCTTACCTGACAAACTTCTGAGTTGCAAGGATACATAAATTTTCTGATGTTTACAACAGGCTGTTTCAGACTGAAAATTTTTATGTCATTTCCAAAAGGCACTTTGCTGTAATTACTGTCAATTACTACTTTATTAATTTCTGGTGAAATTTTGGTAACAGATTGCAATACATTATTATTTTATTACCTTGTTAATGGGGTCAGTATTTTTCCATAGGTTTTGGAGGATTAACTACTAGACTTTTGTATTTTTCTCCAAATTTGGTTTATCCATTTTAGCTCTGATTGTGAAAGTACTTAGATGAGGTATAAATCAATAACTTTGGATTATATTCCTGACTCTACATTTTGATTTACATTGCATTTAAAAAACATACAAATTTATGATTAGATGTTACCTGACAACTTCTTAGAGAAACTGACTGTGAAAAATCACAGCCTTTCACAAAGTCCTTTGGACTTTTTTTCTGTGATGTTATTTAATGAACTCAGAGATGGTCTGACAGCAAATAAAATGAGATCATGGCCAGCTGAGTTGATCTGTATTATTTTACTGTATTGGTTTTCCCCCTAGGAAACTCATCTCCCTTTCCTAAGCACATGCTGTTTCTTATTTACAATAGAAAATGGAGAAGTTGGTACAAAAGTTTCTGCTAAGGAGAAAACTCAGAAAAAGTAATCATGGCTCTCATCCCCACATGGCAATTCTTATTTCATGTTGACAGTATCACTGAATAGAAGGAAATTAATTCAATCTGTTCAAAGCACTCCAAGAATGTGGAATTCACCTGAACAGTTCATAGGCAACAGATAGGAGCAGAACACATTTTATCTGATCTGGTTTAAACTGCAGATGAGATGAACTACATCTTTAAACTGGCTCTCTGCTGTTTCTGAATGCAGTCAAGACAGCCAGATCAAATACAGGCTTCTGGATTGTAGATATCTGAGTTAGAGAAGATAAGTTAAGGTTCATGAACAGGCTGCACAGGAGAGCCTGATGTGCAACAGCTGTTCTGCACTGGCATGTTGGCCTATTTAGACAGGCACCTTTCTTTAATCTGGAAATCCCTTTGACCATTTTCTGACTTGGAGTTTGTATTGTACTTGCAATCAAAAGGTTCACTCATGACAGGCATAATGGTAATGCCTTGGCTCACAGGAAGAAAACTGAACTCATCGATACAGTAAATACCCCTTATAGAGTTCTGAGGGGTTGAGTTGAGTTTATTACTTGATTGTAGCTAGTATAAGTTATTGGCATGTATTTAAGCATTTTGTTCATTCTCCTTGGTTGTATATTTTCAATGCTGTTACATACAATTCTGCCTGAAAAATAAAATGACCAGATAAAAAAGAGTATTGTTCTAACCTTGTCTGCAGTGCACCAGACAAATACTGACATTCTGGCTCCCTTGAAGGTGGCATTAAGTCTGTCTTTGACTTCAGTGGCAACAGAATTTCATGAAAGAAGCACTGAATCCACTATACAATACAGATGTGAGAATAAAATTCACACTATAATTTATCAGCATTTCTCAGAAGCATGCATGCTGAAGCATCATCACTCAAAAGAGAATTGGGAAAGGTAACTAAAAGGAACAACTTCATGAGAAATACTGTAAAACATGCATATAACGTACATATTACTGATGTCTAGTTAAGGTAAAACATCTTTTCTATTGTATTTTTTTACACTCCCTCTCTTTTGCTCATTTGTTTTATTGCCTCCATGCTGTCTGGATGAATTCATTACTCTAATTTTAATCAATTTGCCATCCATTCTTCTCTGTGCAGGGATTCCCTCCCTCCCTAAAAAAAACCCAACATTGATCAGAAAGAATATTATTTTCTTCATGTTATGAGAGGCTAGGATTACAAATTATTCCCCCATGTACATTTTTCACTAATATAAAGAATTTTACAAGGTATAAAAGAAATTATTTCACCCTGATCAGATTTTCTATAATATTTACATTGTTTCAACTGTAGCAGCAGAAAGGAGAATGGTGTCCACTGGCTACAGAGTGCTGCGATGAAAAAGAGGGGATTTACCTATTCAGTGTGTTTTCTGATATCTAGGGGTAACCTCTTCCTGAAGTCACCTGCATACCACGGGAAATTATAATCAATAGACAGGATGCTGTAACCTGAAGGGATTGGGGAAACCTGCATTAGTGGTTTTGTGACAGTAATTATTAGGACACATAAACAAAACAGAAGGAGAATAGGGGGGAAAAAACCCAAAACGCCAAGAAAACAACCAAAATCAGCTTACTGTAATATGATAAATGATTCTGTTGTATTGCTGCTGGAAACAAGGTCTATCATGAAGTCCCAACCATGTCACACACAGCCACCCCTGGCACTGGTTATCTGACCTCACCTGAGCTTCGTGTGGGGGGAAATGAAGCATTACAATCCTATTTTTTTGATTATGAACCACAGGTCCTGTCCTGTACTCTGTAAGTCACCACTTGGGAGTGGTTTAGATATTCTAACAAGCTGATGCAGCCATCAGATGTAACTTCTATAGCTTAGGTCATAAAGGAAGACTTGTACTGGCAGGTCCTGTCAATGCCTGAGGAGGTGCATTCAGACAATGCGACAGGCATGACAGAAGGTGGACAAGCCAGACAAGTCCTTTGGTTGCTATCCAAGAGGATGATAATCTGATGTGTTACTGGGAATCACCTGATAGGCTGCTCATGGGATCAGACGATGACTGGGGACAAGGAGCGAATAGGGGAGATTGTCTGATAGGAGTTATAAAAAAGGTTCCTCAAAGGCTATTTTCAAACACCAAGAGGGCCTTATAGGCTGTAATTGTCCTGAGAGATTACACAGATGTTAAAGAAAAGCTTGATCAAATTTTGCTGCATCATGTGGTAAGTTCACAGGCAAGACTATGGTTGGGATGGAAAAGCAGTGTTCATCTATCCTTTCCTTGTATTTGGTTTGGGGGTAAGGAAACACTCATCAGGATTCTGGGGAATTCTATTGAATGGTCAAACATCTACAGAGAAACACAGAAAGAAACTCCGTCAGGTCTGTGGCATTTTGGCAGTCTGGAAAAAACCCCAACCCCAAACCTCCCAATATGTGCGGGTTAGAGGTACAACATGGGCTAAGCTTAGAGGATGCTAAGGGAAGGCAAAGGTAAGGAAGGGTCTGTGAGGGTTTCTGTGGCAACTTCTCAGTGTTATCAAAACAATTTGTTAGTTTCTGTCAAGACTGAAACCTGATTAGTGAGTGTTTTAAAGCAAGTAAGGTGTCCCTGAAGAAGATGTGCAGGATGACCAGGATCCTAGGCTGACTGAGCTTGAGGTCTCACCTCCATGGTAAACAACCTCTGCCCAAAGGAAACAGACCAGAGTCTATCTGGACCAAAGGAAATCCCAAGGGTTCGCACACAGCGCTCTGGCTAAAATCCAGCAGAGGGTTCTCCAAAAGCAGGGAGTATAATAGCTGCTATAATTTATGGTAGCACTTATTTAAGTAATTAACTCTTATCTGAGTTTGCTAACTTCCTGAAATTGTTCTCTTGTTCTGTGAGAAGTCTTACATCCTATGATATAATTTGACTCTCCAGGGTCTTTCTTTGCAGAATGAAAAAAAAAGGGGGAAAAAAAAGAGTCTTTATTCATCTTGTAATCTACCTGAGTAAGTTTCCTGTTGAACTCAATATGCTTGTTTTTAAAGTTATGAGATTTTTCTCATAATTTCCAGTAAGATGTAGACTCCAAACTGCCTAAATTTAATTTGAAATGGACAGTTTGCTCTCTCTTTTTTTAAGCCTCTAGAGCTATGCCCCAGCAAGCCTACATATTAGATAGAAAGCATCCAAGAGAGGCGGGAAAAAATGTATTTGTTTTAGTAAACAGTAACATGCTCAGGCACAAAAGTAGAAATAAGAATTAAAGAAGTAAATTCATTACAATAATCAGTTCTCATTTTCTTAGCTGTATTAAACAGTAGTTCACCTCTAGAAAACACAAATTTCATCTTATATAATAAGATGATAATGCTGTTTTGCAAAGTGAATTTCATGTTTGGTCACAATTGTGATACCACATTGTCACCTCAAATAATTTCTAAAACAACCATTAACTTACAAGATCCTTTTCCATCCCACCCCACCAATATTTTTCTAAAATGAAGTATTATCTTCCCTCTCCTACCTCTCAAACTTTACCATGACTTCTGTCAATGATAAGCAAATACTTAAGAACTAGAGCTGTGTTCAAAAAACAAAAATTTCTAGGGAAAAACTGATCCAAATGCACAAACAATGAAGAGGATGAAAGCACTTTCAGGGGTTTATACCAAGTTCTACTCCTCTTCTGTTTGTAGCCCCTGCTTTTCCCATTTTAGTAATATCTTCTAGCAGGCACTTCAGCTTGGGGTAATATGTTTGAACATGTTATTCTGCTTATTTAATTCTATTGTATTGCATTAATGTTTAACAATACTTTGAATTTGCAGAACCAGGCATGGAGAGAGAACTCATGTGTATGTATATTTTAGATAGATACATTACATTTAATTTCAGGATTTCAATTAGCATTGTGAGATGGCCACATTATTCCCAAGTGATAAAGCCATGAGATATAAAAGTGTCTCTAAACAAGGGTGAACACAACCTTTGTGAACTCCTGTCTTAAATGTGTCATCACTTTAGAAACTTTTCAGCCATTCAGGAGAAAAAGTCTACTATTGTTAAACAACCCTAGTGAGCCCTAGGCCAGACTCAGAAGCACCAGAAGTTAATGAATTTCTGAACAGGTTATAAGCATGAGGAAAACGAATCTTTTTCTTAAAGGATGTTTCTTAGCTGTGTATGAGCAGTTTGGTTTATCTTTCATTCCTGAGGTGAATTTGGGATTGTGGCAGTTGTAGGTGAAATATCTTCAGAACAATGAACAGAGATGGATGTAGTCAGAGAGGATGAACAGGGAACCTGTGGTTAAAAATTACACCCTGCTTAAAAACACCTGAGACTTGAAACACTTGGTATTTCAGCTGCTGTGGTCCTGCATGAAGAACAGAAGTTATGCAGGCTAAACCACACATTAAGTGCAGGTTGTTCCCATCAGCTGATGTTCTTTATCTAATCTGTCCGATCTACCTGTAGAGGGTGTGGTCTCTGCCCTTGATTTTCAGCACAAAGCTTTTCAAACACTGGTGGCTCAACCTTTTTTCCCCACTTTTGCAGTTTCTACTGGTTTCAAAATACACAGGTAACCTCACACTGAATAAACTCTTTCCAGTCTGTGCTAATCTTAACAACCTGATGTCATCCAAACTCCACAGCATTTGTGAAACATGTTTTAATATTCCAGATCTTTTGATCTTGTCTCATAAATCAATCCCTTCATCTCTTTAATTACTTTAATTGCTCTTTTTAAAATTCCCTTCAGTGTAATTTTCTAACAGGAAGATTCCCAAAAATATCCCAGGCATGACCTAGTTAAGTAGTATGCACACAGTAGTCACACCAAAGAACTGGTAGAGAACGGTGTAAGTTCCTTCCTCAGCAATGGGATCCTTTACAAGGAGGGTTAAATTCTGTAGGCTTTGTTTTTATGCTTTTCTGTAAAACCCTATGTAATTTACTGTTTGCTTTCACTCCTACATACTGATAGTGCAGGTTTCTTTCTCTTGTTGGATGTTTTCCTACAGCTCTACCAAAGTTTCCAAGATGCACCTCTTCTTTTTCTTCTTTTCCACTCTGTATTGAATTTGTTCATGTTGTTTTGCCAGCTTTCCCAGTTCCACCTAACCCAATGAGCAGCTGCAAAAGCCATTTATGCATAAGAACTGTCCTTTAAGTCAAAGTTTAAGATAGTCAGTCTTCATACTCTTCTCTGTAATAATTCATTAGCCTATTCAGATCTTCAGCCCACTACAAAATCATAAAATTCTCATAATATAAAAAAGGAGACAGTAAAACCACTGGGTTTTTTTCCATGGCAAATTTAATTAAAAAGATGATGTTTCAACTTTCTCCAAGTCTGAAATGGTTGGCCTTCAATTGCAAAACTAATGCCAGGAAAAGATTAGGATGACATATTGATGTTCCTTTTTTTTTTTTCCTTCCCTGTAAACCCAGGAAAGTTGTTCTTAGGTATGTAAGGGCATAATTTAGCAAGGCACTTAGCACTTATGAACAAATACATTTGAAGGTACTTAGGTGGCAACATCACTATTACTTTTTTCCAAATATTCCACAATGGATAGACAGTGTAATAGGCTGAACAGAACACAGGGCGTTGCTCCCACTGAAGAGAGTAAAATCAATCCAGTAAGCTCCTTTATGGAATGAGGTAACTGAAACCACTGCAGCCACAAGCAAAGGTGAGAGATGTAAGAGATTTTAAAGAGCAGGGATTTTACTGGCTTGTGGCAGTTGCATGTCTGGAAAAAAAAATGTAGAGAGATTGAAGTTGGCAGCAAGGAAGCATTGATTTTGGTTAAATAAAAAAAAAAAAAAAAAAAGAGAGAGAAGGCATTAAGAAAAATCAGAACTCCTGATGTAATGGCAACAAGGATACACAATCCACCCAAACAGAACAATGTAACCCCCTACAACATCCAGGACTGGATCAAAGACATTGAATGGGAACATGCAAAGCTGTATATTTTAGGTAATTAATCACAAAATCCCCTGGCCTCTCGTGAATGAGCGGTGTCAAATAAAGTCCATCTGAAGAAAGTACAGTTAGTACAGAGCTGAAGATGTCTGTGTGTCTTCTGATGCACAATTCCAGTTAATGTTTCTGCTTTGCTCAGGGTGCCTGTGAGGAACTATAACTGTTCAAAACAAGGATACTGTAAGTTTGCCCTGAAAAAAACCTTATTGAAAGTTATGGAAATAATCATGGTAGCACATTAGATTACACACTAGCAGTTACTTGTAAATATCTTAATTTAATTGTGGAATCATGTGAAACCATTGATGCCATGGCATTGTGCAAATCCACTCTCATTCATGCAATAAAATTAAAGAATCTGCCAGCTGGCAAAGCTCCTGGTGACTGACAGAGCCAAACATCTAACCCTGTTCTGAGCACTGGTGAGGGCACACCTGGACTCCTGTGCCTGGTTCTGGGCCCCTCAATTCAGGACGGATGTTGAGGGGCTGGAGCATGGCCAGAGAAGTACAGTGGAGCTGGGGAAGGGTCTGGAGCACAAATCTGATGAGGAACAGCAGAAGAAGCTGGGGTTGTTAGGCCTGGAGAAAAGGAGACAGAGGTGACCTTATGCTCTCTACAATTCCCTGAAAGGAGACTGTAGACGGATGGGGTTCGGTCTCTTCTGCCAGGCAGCCTGCAACAGGATGAGAGGACACAGTCTTTATCTGCACCTGGGGAGATTTAGGTTGGACATTAGGAGGAATTTCTTCACAGAAAGGTTAATGGAATGGGCTGCCCAGAGGGGTGGTGGAGTTACCATCCCTGGATGTTTTTAAGGAAAGACTGGATGTGGCACTCAGTGCCATGGTCTAGTTGACATGGTGGTGGTCGGTCACAGGTTGGATTCGATATCTCAGACGTCTTTACCAACCTAATTGATTCTGTGATGTTGTGATTCTGTGATCAGTCCCGTAGCCAACTACTGCTGAACACTATTTTTCTGGGCTTGTAATTGCACGTGATTAATGAAATTTGTGGCGACAGCCCGCTGTTTTACAGTTATCCGTTATAAATAAAAAAGACTTTAAACAAAAGGCTTTAATGACTCCCTGGTCTGGTCCCTCTGCAGGGAGGGACAGCGGGGCCCCTCCGTGCCCACGGCGGGCAGCAGGTGACACACAGCAGCCCCACGGCTGCTGGAACCGCTCCGGGGCCTCAGCGCCAGGCCTCTATTACGGGATTTCAGGGGGTGGCTGCAGGTCAGCCGCACGCCAAGGGCTCCCCGGGCACGCCGATCGGGGTCTCCGGGCCCGCCGCTTCCCCAGGCCCGCCCCGGCCCGCCCCGGCCCCGCCCCGCCGCGCTCCCCCCCCGGCGCCGCCGCAGCCCCGCGCATATAGGGCCGCTCCGCCGCTCGGGCCGCGCCGCCGCCGCCGCTCCAGGCATGGCACAGGGCTCTACCTCACTATGGCAGCAGCAGCGCGGCACAGCACCCTGGACTTCCTGCTCGGCGCCACAGGTAACCGGGCTGGAAGGCAGCGGGGGGCGCGCACCTTCCCCACCCCACTCGCCCCGCTGGGCGTCTCGCCGGGGCCGCCGAGGATGAGGCCCGCGCGGGCGCCGCCTCCCCCTCCGGCCCTTCCCCGGCGTTCCCGCCGGGCCGTGTTTGTCCCCGGTACCAGCCTCTGCCCCTGGGCAGGCGGGCGGGCCTCTGCGGCCTCCTGCCCGGAGCCCGCCGCCGCGGGGGCTGCACCGCCTGGGGGGAGCCAGCGGAGCTGGGCCGGGCCGAGGTGGCCGTGCGGGTTCCCCCGCGGCGGCTCCGGGCGCCCCAGGGCGCGCTTTCTCCGCATGGGCAGCGGACGGCAGGCGCCGAACCGGAGGGCCGGGGGCAGGGAAGCAGAGCCTGGCTCTTGGCGAGCGGCCGGGCCCGGGCACCCCCGAGGCCGCCCTGGCGCTGCGGCTGCCCCGCGCTTGAGGCGGGTGCGGAGAGCCGGGCTGGCGGCTGCCGCCGAGCGAGGCGGGAGTGCGGTGTCACTGCGGTCCTGCTCGAACCTGCTGGAGCGCCGGGCTGTGGCGGGGCCTGACCCCGCGGGTATCTGCAGGGGGCACGTTCGGGCCGGGAGCTGCGGCCACAAGCACGTTTCCCGGCGGCCGAGCCCGGTGGGAAGGTTTGGTGGGGGAAGGGGGAGCTGCCGTGGGCGCCAAAGCGCCTCGCTGAGTGCTGGGCCAGGCCGCGGGCCCGGTGTGGCCTCCTGCACCCACCCCCGAGCCCGCCTGGCCCGTGTCGAACCCCTTTATCCTGCCCAGTTTGGCGTGCAGGCACTTCCGTGCATCCTTGCAAAGACAAAATCTTGTAAAAGCTTCGTTTAAGAAAGAGATTCCTGACCACAGGAGCTTTGCTGCGAGCTGTGCTCTTTGTGGCGTTGCTGCATGTGCACTTCGGAGAGCCGGGAGCAGGAAGGGGAAGGTGATGCTGCAGTAGTTCCCAGAGTGTGCTTTTGGATAGTGTACTGTGGTTTTCACGGTGAAAACCTTTCGGTTTCCCTTTTACACTGGGTTTTTTTCAGGGTGGGTTAGCCGCAGTAATGGTGACCTAATGGCAAATTAGATAGTGCTGCTATTTTCCTTGCACCTTGTCTGACTAATCTAGTATGAGCAGAACTGGTAGCCTAGACCAGTATAAAAACTAGTTTCAGAGAAACCAACCAGCCCCCACAATGGCTTCTTTGTCACCGTAGTTCTCTGAACTACCATGGGTTCAGGAGTTATAACAATGACTGACTTCTGCAGAAGGGTCGAAATTGCCGAGGATAAAGTAGATGCTTTACCTAGGGCTTATTTATTGAAAATAAGCTATAGGTATGTTAGATCCTCTGTGATATGAAAAGCAATGCTGTTAATTAGAGAATGTGGTAAGGACTTTAACTATTACTTTGATTTTAGGTAGGCTTTTCCACTTGCCTTAACTTTTGAGGGCAATGTTTGCCTCGTTGTCTGACCAAGATGGATGTACCTAAGTGGGGATGGGTCGATGGACCCACTGTAGAAGTGTTGCTGTGTAGGTCAAAGGAAGGAAGAAGCATTCTTCTCTTCTTACACTTGTCTCAGCAAAACAAATATCTTCAGTGAGACATGAAGAACTTTCAGCAGTGACAGCTCAGTAGTTGGTTTGTACTTCTTATGTGGAATTTTCCCTCTCATCTAGTGTTTATGGTGCAAAGCTCAAAGGAGTCATCTAAATAGAAAAAACTGGTGAATGTGCATGTGTAGATTGTATCACAGGAGTTAAACCTTATAGCTTAATCATAGATTGTTAACTAATTGAGGTTTTTTTTGCTCAAAATTAGGTGGTCAGTTAGACTTCTGAATGGTCTGGAATGCCATGAAAATAGCATTTAATAAAATTAAATGTGTGGTTTTGGACCTTCAGATCTTGTAAGGATAACATTTTTCTAGGTCTCAGCTAAAGCTGTTGCATCTTATGGAGAAAGCAGAATCTGTAAACTTGGTAAATGCACAGTCCTTTTACCTCAAAACATTAGCTGTGTCCTTGTTTTTTACAAATGTGTATTTTTGTATAGGTATTAGTATAACAAAAGTTGCCAGCTTATCATGGATGGGTTAAAAGGGGCCTTAAGTGTTCTCTACTTCCAAGTTCCCTGCCATGGGCAGCCACACCTTGGGCTAGGTCAGTTTACACTGAGCCACATCCAGCCTGGTGCTGAACACTTTCAGGGGTGTGGTATCCACAGCTTCTCTGGGCAGTCCATCCCAATGCTTCACCTCTCACAGCAAAGAGTTTTTTCTTAACCTCTAACCAAACCCTTTTCTCTTTCAGTTTGAAGCCATTCCTCCTTGTCACTCCAGGCTCTTTTTCAAAAGTTTCTCTTCATCTTTAAGCTCCCTTCAGGTACTGGAAAGCTGTGATTGGGTCATCTCAAAACCTTCTTTTTCCATACTGAACAATCCCAATTCTCTCAGCCTTTCCTTGTAGGGGAGATTGTCTATCTCTCTGAACATCTTGAACTTGGTCATCTCTGGACTTGAACAGTTCCATGTCCTTCCTGTGCTGAGACCCCAGAGCTGGAGGCAGCACTGCAGGTGGGGTCTCACCAGGGCAGAGGGGCAGAATTCCCTTCCTCAGCCTGCTGCCCTCAGTGCTTTGGATGCAGCCCAGGACAGTGTTGGTTTTCTGGGCTGCACCTGCCTGTTGCTGGGTCATGTCCAGCCTCTCACCCACCAGCACCCCAGGTCCTGCTGGGCAGGGCTGCTCTTGATCTGTTCATCCCCAGACTTTGTTGGTACCGGGAGTTGCCCAGACCTGGGTGCAGCCCCTTGCACTTGGTCTTGTTAAACCTCATGAGATTCCCATGAGCCACTTCTCAGGCTTGTCCAGATGTGTTTGGATGCCATCCCATCCTTCAGGTGTGTCAGCCATACCACTCTGCTTGGTGCCATCTGTAACTGATCTCTTTGTCTGTGTCATTAATGAAGATACTAAATAACTGGCCCCAGTATGGAGCCCAGAGGGGAACTGCTTGTTACTGATGTCCACTGGAACTCTGAGCCACTGACCAGGACCCTCTGGATGTGACTGTCCAACGATTTAATTGTGCACCAAACAGTTCACCCACTGAGCCCAGCTCTCACCAATTTGAGAGAGGGACGTTGTGGGGGATTGTGTCAAAGGCTTTACACAAGTCCAGATAATGGCATCTGTACTTTGTAGAAAAGTTGCACAATAATTTATTTCATTGCAATGCATCTTCCAATAACTGTACATGGTAATGTTTTTTTTTTTAAGAATCTGCTTGGTTCTGAGAGTCATTATACATTGTTGAAATAATCTATATATGTTTCTCACTGTTGACTTCTAGCATAGCAGCTATCCAAAGGCATCGCTGTAATTGTCTACCATCAAGACTGCATAAAGGCTGAGATGTTAATAGTTCTCTGGGATCTGTTTATCACTTTGTTCTCTGGTATGTGTCTCTTGTCTTTATCCTCAGTCTTCTGAGGCTCTCTGTGGGTGAAGGATGGAGGCTCTTTGTTGCTGCAGGGACAAGATCCACAGGATACCACTCTGCATGAGGAAGATGGGATTTTGTCATGTGTTAATACTTGTGCAGCTGGTAGCAACTGCTTGTGCTGCAGAATGGTGTGGATTTGTTGGGTTGTTCTCACTGGCTGACTTCCTTGGCATGTCACAAACCCTTTCAATAACAGCCCTGGTTTCTTCAGGCAGTCCTGAGAGAGTATTGCACTGTGGAGCTTGTCATGTACATTCTTCAGGACTCAAATGTACTCAGCAAAAATAGTGAGACTGATAACTCTTATGTAGCCCTTAGTGTTTGCAGTCATCACTTCCATAAGGTTGTTGGAAATGCCAGCAATGTCAATTAAAATGTGGGTCTGGAGAGTTAGAGAAAACAGGTCCTCTTGTGTTGGTTTGAGATGGGGGTCACAGTATTGCCTTGGGAATGGGGTTGCATGAGATGATTAAAGCCATGTACTTCTGTTAAAAGCTGCCAGTTTGAAAAACAATCAGTAAATTTTGTGTACTACAAAAATCCATATGCTATTAAAAAAGACCCTTTTGTCCATGTGCTGTCCTTGTCTTTTTTTTTGTGTACTACAAAAATCTATATACTATTAAGAAAAAGGTCCTTTTACCTGTCCTTGTAACTATTTCCTCTAATTAGGCACCTCATTAGTTTTTTAGGAATAGTCAGTTAAAAATATAAGCAGGGGTGAGGTGAATCTTTTGATTAGCTGGTTAGCACAGCCTGAGTTTCAGTAATGGTCTTCTCAAGAGCTGGTTAAATTAGCAACTCTAGAGCTCAGCCCTTTGAGCAGAAGTATGTTACTTATCTGTGACCCTGGAGATAAACAGGCAGCTTTAGCAAGCAAACAGCATAGTGTTCCCTATCCTAAAATACAAGAAGACTATTTTAACATTTATAAAAATGGACACAGCTTGCTGGCCTTCTTTAATTTGGGCATAGAAAGCTTTAGTTGTGATCTTTTTGTTAGTCAGAAGAGATGAATTTGAGGCTCCTCAATTTACTTTGAGGGCTTTATTATGAAGATATTTACATATTTGATGCCTTATACCTGTACAGAGTTGATTTTAGATTTACTGTATGTTGTAAATCTGCTTGCACATGGGAGTTTTTCCATCCATTCATGAATTTGTCAACAAAGCTTAGTTTTCTTGGTTGTTGAGTATTGAACTGATGGATGTTCTTCAGATTTCTCTAAGGGGGTGGGAGGAGAGATAATATGAAGACTCTTGTGAGATTTGGGTTCTTTGCTTCAGAAAGGCAGATTAGGTGGAAATCAGTTTGAATTGTCTCCGTGTTTGCTGTTTGGGATTATTGCTGGGGGCATTATAAATAGTATATGGCACAAAGAGTTGTGCCTGTAGCACTGAGGGCCAGGGCACAGGTGAGTGAGCTGGTGAGGAGAGCAGTGATTACCTGAGCTGGCACAGTTACTGAAACCAATGCTTAGGAAGCTCTTGGGTGACTTGCACACTCTGGGGATGCTGGAGAGAGTGCAGCTAGGGCAATGCTTAAATTTAAGAAAAAGTTTAAGTGAATGTGTGCACATGATCTGATTTTCCTCAGATTCATGTTTTTAAGGAGCTACAAAGAAGGGAATGACCTTTTGTAGGCTGAGCATCCTCTGTTAGTAGCTTGCTTCCTGTCTGCTCAATTCTGACACTGCAGGGGCGGAAAAAATCTTAACTATCAGGTGTTCTGAGTTACCCTTCTAAATATTCTTTCAATATTGAAGTTTTTTACTTACACTATCAAATTGCTAAATATTTTAACTGAATGCAGTTAAAATAATATTTTCATTCCTGTCTTTGTTTGGATTGGAAGTCTTACTGTTCTTCATGGAGCAGTACTGAAGTTTTATGTGCTTATTTTTGGCTGTGTTGATTAAACTTTTGAAGGAGGGGAAGACTTGAGTTTTACACCTTTTAAAAGCTTTTTGTTGAGTTTCCTTACTTTAGAAATAGTGAAGAAAATGGTTTTCTGAAAGGGTAGTCTCCTGGGAAGAGGAGTGTTTAGGAGAGCTAAATACTGTGGGTTGGGGGGTGCTGCATTGGCTCTTTCTTGCTGCTGTCTCTGAAGTCTTTGCCCTAACTTCTACCTGGAAAACCACTCAATGAGCTCAGTTGCTTGTGTTTTGAACTGTCTTGCTGTATTAAAGACAATTTGGAACTGGTGCTGGTTTGCTTTATTTAGCAGATAATCAACAGTTCTAGATGTTGAATCATGTTCATCCCATACAAAGTGTGGAAATAGCAGAGAATGCAGGAAGAGATGACTGGCATTGAAAACTTGATATTTTTCTTGAAAACTTGTGGTTTCTTTCTCAAGTAAGTCAATCTTGTGTATGAAGGAGCAAGAAGTTGAGTTCAGTATTAGTCCAAGCCTAAGATTATAAATAAAACTCATCAATAAAAGATTTGAGCACTTACCTGTATAGAGAGTTACTGTATAGAGATTTGATGTTCTCTGGTAGGTGTTTTTGTTGCTGGATGTACTAGAGATGCTAGGGCTTTGGTTTTTTTTTTTTTTCTGTGAGACAGATTTTGCTTTTGTGGCTGGAGCTGGCTGCAGTTAGCTGTAAAAACAAGTATATTTGAACTTCTTGTGAGGGTGTGGTATCTCTGATCCTTGTAGCTAAATTTGACTGGTTCTGTCAAGCATTGGATTGTCTGAAGTGCTGAAACATCTGATTGCAGTGATAACATGCAGATGACAGGCTTATCTTCTTACCTTATTGATTTATGGTATGTGAACAAAATATGCTGACTCCTTAGCTATGACCTGTATGTGAAGACCATGTAAATAAGGCTTAGACAAGACTCAGATGTCTCTGGAGCTTGCAGCTGTGTTATCAACCTTTGCTGAAGGTGTGTTTGCATGCAGTTGAGGAATGGCTCTGTTTGGGTTGTGTTTCCTTAGCAGCTCCAGGAGTGGTGTGGGCTCAGCCGTGCCTTTGGGCTGTTGTGAGCTGAGCCCTGCAGGTCTCCACGCTCCAGTTGTGGCAGGCCTGGACCAGGAGCTGGCCTGCTGAGTGTCAGAGCACAAATGGGGCTTGTCAGGAGGTGTTAATGCAGGTATTAATAGCTTTCCATTTTTAGCAGTAACGGCTGCTATGAACTCATTGCCTGCTTTTGTTGGTTTCTAGTTTTAAAGATTAAAATACTTTATGAGTGGAACTCTGAAAGTATAATTGTCTGATTCTCCAGCATGATGTCAAGTTCTCAATGGCTGCTTGCTCAGACATGAAGGAACTGTCACCTGCAAAGGTGAAGGCTAATAGTGTGGGAGATGTTTGTTGTGAGGCTCATGGTTTGAGGCTGTAGAGCAAATTCTTGCTGGAAATTAAGGCTGCTTTTGACACATCAATATTTCCCATTTCAGATTTCTCTGACCATGCCTCTTAAATATCAAAATCCTTGAAAGGAGAGGAAAGTATATAGGACAAGTACCATGCTTAATATTTTTCTAGAAGATGGTCATAGGTGATTAAAGTGGCTTGAAAGATGTAAGTGACCAGAAGAGCTGATATTATTTGGGCATGCTGAGGTTCTGTTACCAAGTGTGTTTTCTTCTCTACAGCTTTTTTTGTGTGGAAAGTCTGCAGGTATTTCAACAGATGCTGAGGTTTAAAATATGAATAGTCTTTGTATGCCAGTTGGTGGACTTCAGTTACTGGGAGACAGATGAAGTTTAAGGCATTGAAACTACAATTGTTGGTACTAAGGCTCAAGTGGAGGCCTGTGTTGTTTGGGATTTTTTTTGTAGTTACCAGAGAATTGCTTTGTGGTCTGTTGTGCACCTTTCCAGAAGATGGGCATATAAAAGTTAACTATTGTAGGATGCCAATCATTACTAACTGCAATTAGATGCCAGATATAGGAGAATACTTTTAAAGCATATATTTTATTAAAACTAGAGAAAGAAATAATTTGTAAATGTCAGAGTGAATGGGGGAGGCTCTACTAGTGATTGAAAATATGGTCCCTAATGTACTTCCAGGCATGATGGTCTTCTAAAATTTTGCCAAAAACGAGCAAGGGAAAACCCTTCTCACAGGTCTCTGTGGTGGATTTTTTAGTTTTCCATAATATATTGTTGTGCAGGAATCATCGGGAGTGAGCCTTCAGATATTGATGAATCCACAAGCAGAAGCACCCTATCTTTTCACAGTAAATTAGATTTTTTGATAGCCCTGATACAGCAAATCAAGAAGAGGAAGGGTGAAGGAATAACTTATTTTTTGTGTATTTATTCCATTATGGAAGTGGATAGATTTCATAGGCCTGTATTTGCTGAAAATCTGAGATCTTCTGTGGAATTCTCCCTTGAAAGTGATTAGGGAGCTAATACCAAGGTGGTGGTAGTGCAGGGGAGGAGAGAGTGTTGAATTCTCCTTTTTGTAGCTGGGTATTGTTAATGCTTTAAGAGCTCACTGTGATCATGGTTGTTTTACCCACAATTTCCTAAAGGACCCTTGGATGCACAGACTGACTCCTGTTGGCTCTGGTGATCTCATGGAAGTGCCACTAAGTTCATGCACTTGCTGATGTGACACAGCATAGCTATAGTTACACAGTATAGCATTTGTCCGTATTCACTATGTAGCTGGAAATCCTTAAAAATAGGAGTGGGGGAGGCATTCTGTGGAAACCTTTGGAAAAAGCAGCCTTCTACTGCTAACCTTGTGTAATACCTAATGCAGTAGAGTGAGTGCACTAGGAAACTTGCTGATCTGTTTTCTTGTGAATGAATGAGTGGTAGATGACTATTTCCACCTGCTGCCCCCTTAAGCCTCATGCCATACATGATTTGTTGACTTCTTGTCGAAGTCGTCATAATGAGGATGGTCCTCATGGGTGCAAATTGATTGAAAGGAGTAATTTTAGTATAATTTTCTGCTTCCTGCTGTTTTCTTCTTTTGCAGAGCTGGCAAGGACAAAAGAAAGGATTTTTCCTGTATGCGTATTCTGATGGGAGACTTTAAAACTTAATACCCAGAAGATGTATGTTGCTAGAGCCAGTTGTTATTCATTTGCATCTGTTAACATGTCAGGAAAAAGCTACCTGCTTTGTTCTGGGCAGTTATGAAAGCAGGGCTCTTGGGGTGTGCTTGGAGGGTGTACTTTCATTCTTGTGAGGCATGGGGTTATCTTGTTGTTGGAGGACAAGGCTCAGCTTAGGCAGCTGTTGGCATTCTGACTTTAGTTGAGCCTGTGATATTGCTATGAAAACTTCTCCAGATGTCTGTTTAAACACCAGTGTGCCCTGCTCTCTTTTTCCATGCAGGCAGATCCTTTTAACTAGCACAAAATAATTACAATTCTTAAGTTTTCTAGTTCTAAGAAGATGATTGCCATGCAGGAGTTGATGTCTAAGTGATAACAAGTTATCTGCAAATTATTATGTACTGCTCTACCTGGTCACATACAATGGAGAGGGGGACCTATGAGGAGGAGGCAGCTGTTGATTTTCCATGAACTGTTGTGACTTATAGCTTTTTTTTTTGGGTTTTTATTTCTGTTTTCTCAAGTGCTAAAAAAATCTAGGACATACAAAATACATGGGAGCCTGAAGCTTCTCCTTAGCTCAGGATTTTTAAAGCTAATGAACAATTTGCTCACCAAACATTTCTGCAAACCTCTTAATTTTGCCATTTTTTCATGGTTGAGATTGAGATACAATATTGGCATTGGGAAAATGCCTTGAATCAGTCTCTGGATGAGATTCCCTGTACTCCTGTGAGCCTGAGGACACTGTTTCCAGTAAGAGGTGGTGGTGGAGGGGCTGCCAGTTTGACTGTGTGAGCTCAGTGCCAGAGCAGTCAGGTGTGCAGCTGTAGCAGGTTGGAGGCACCCCCTCCTGCTGCTCTTCTTGAGCTGCCCCTGGACCTCAGCTGCCCAGAAATGAATCTCTTCTGTCAGGTGTTCCCTTTGTCCCTTGTACATGGTGCCCTCCCACCCTGTCTCTGTATTCCCTTTTCCTTTAAGATTTTTGAATAATGGAAGTTGATAGGTAGGGTGCCTGTGTGCAAGGATATCAGACTTGCAAAGCACAAGGATTTATTATGTTGAAACAACCTAAACAGCTCTGAACTGAAACAATATGCCAGCACTTAAGGTTGCTATTTACTCTTGGCATATTCTGCATCTTGATTCCTAATGTATGCTAACTCTTTCATGTATTCTTAATGAAACACTTAGTTTGATTTGTTTTCTTCACCTTTCTCTACTGAATATTTAGCTGCCAATGGAAAATTCATCAGTTTCTGAATCATATATAAGTGCTTTAATGTGTTTTATTGTTTTGGTTATGCTATATTCTCAATTGCTAGAAGAAATAATTGAAAATCAGGGTAAGAAAGTTTGAAGTTGGAAGTGGGGTGTTTTCAATGAGAATTAATCTGTTCCCATAGTTTACTGAAGTTTTGTTAATTGTAGGGCATGAAGAGATCTTAATCCAGAATATTTTTAGAGGTGATCTGGCTCAATAGCAAATGATTCCAATGCTGAGCTCAAGTGTCAGGGTGGAACTGATGCATGAGGCCAGACTTGGTGCTCATAGCAACTCTGGACTTTGCTCTCATGTTCACAGATTACTGTCAATTACTGACTGCTTTGCTGCTCAAATTCAGAGAAACATCTGCAACTGCTGCAAGTCTTCTCCTCAGATGTGCTGGGGTTCAAAAATTGCTAAACTAGGCATTAATTCCCTTGAAAAATACATATATTTCAAATCCAGTACATAGTGGGTTTTGTTCCTGTTCTCTAAAGTTGACACTCTGGGCATTTTTCATTACTTCTGGCAAATAATTATCAAATGTCTAAATCAGTATTTTATACTTGGTATCCAGAGTTTGTTTCTTTTGTTCCTGAATAACCAAAAATGTAATGACTACTTGAATAAACATTTAGATGTAGATTCAAAGGTGCTCCTGTGATTTGAATCACCATTGTCCTATTTGCTTATCAGTGCTTGATAAGAGCATATCTGAGCTTGGAGTGAGGTGGTGACAAGTGGATTTGAGTGAGATATCCTGAGATCACTGAAACTTCCTGATGCCTTCAAGCAACCACTTAAGGCCTCAAACATTTTATAAGGGAATCTCCAACTTGGGAGAATTAATTAGCCCTCCAAGGCAAATCTTGTGTGGTATAACTAAAAGGATACCTGGTGAAAGAGCATGTTGTTGTTTTAATTTCCTGAAGTTAATAGCATAATAGGGAGAGCTTAATCAAGCTTGTGCCTGGGTTCTCAGCAAAGAACTTTGTGGCTGAGTGATGAGCTGTATGTGAGGGGTTGATCTGTTCATGGAGCAGAAAAATACCAGTGATGATTTGTCCTGCAGTGCCTGCCAAGATGCACCTAGCAGGATTCCTTAAAGCTGTTGAAAACAGGCTAAATGTGTTATGAGTACTTCAGTCTTTCAGTCTGTTTGCCCTCTTGCTGCTGAGTCTTCCAGAAACTGCAGAAGTGAGGTGGTTTGGGGGTTGGTTGGACACTGGTTCAGTTTGAGTCTCATGTCATTTTACTCTTGGCCCTTGGAGGGTATGGCACGCATGAGTAAACAGGGTTCTTAATGTTTTTGTGGTGGTGGCTTAAGGAGTAAGTGGTGGAAGTAGGCATTTGTTGTGAAAAAGATGGAGAAGGTAAAGGAGTTGGGCAAGGAAACAGATGCTGCTGGGGAAGGGGGGACTGCATGTCTGAAGTGACAGAAATTCTTTGTGCATGTACTGGCATTGGAGGAGCAGCTCTTACCTTCTCCAGAAATGGCTGATGCCTGCCAGAAGCTGCAAGTTCAAAGTGAGCCTTGCAAAGTTCCCTTGCCAGTGCAGGGCAGAGATTAGAACCTGTTTAAGAACTGTGGCTCATAGTTATGGCCCCATTTATCTATTCTTTTGATGTCTGAAAAACATGTTGGTTTGATTGCTGGCCCACTTATTACTGCTGTAACCATGGTTACTGGGCAGACAGGCTGTGTACTCTGAGCCTTACTGCCTGTGCCCTGGTAGAACCTGACACTGGATAGGAGTCTAAAATCTTACTGTACAGATGATGCATATTTTTACAGAAAGGTAGGGGAAGGAAGAAGTTTCATAGTGGTAGTGTGCTGTGGCATTTCATCAGTGGTGCTCCTGACTAAGAAGGAACCAGCAGTTAAATAATTCACTGTGGTCTAGCAGAATTTGGTTTTGTTGGTCCTGTCTGCCTTTAGCTTGCAACATGGAGTTGAGTGAGATTTAGAAGGTGAAAAATAAATCTATCTCAGAACATACATCAAGATCAGATAGAATGAGTAATAAGCAAAGCCTTCCAAAGTCTATTAAATATCATTGGCTACTGGGGAATTGGCTTGCTCTTGGTTTTGCTTAAAGAAAAGTAAATACTCTGTCAGTTACTTCAGTTTATCTGGTTGAAACATTCAGGGGTAGTTCAAGTCTGGGGTTTGTGGATGGGCAAACATAAGTTTCAAGCAGTCAGATTTTTAGTTTAGTCTGCTGTGGAGTTGCATAGAGATGATTGATTCAGGAACTTTGATTTATTTGGTATGTGTCTTTTTTCAGTTCTTTATACCTAGTACAACTCCATTTTATCCTGGAACTATTGCTGATTATGTCTGCTGGCTACTTTTACTGGCTTCCAATGTAAATGCATTTTGGGAGCAGGGGTAAAACAAAATAAGTACCTTGGGAATAACCCTTTATGAAAGGCACAATGGGGAAGATTGTCTGTGCTGGAGCGTTTGGTTGTAAGCTGTGTCTGCATACTAAGGTCTGTGATACCTCTGGTGGAGATACGAACTCCTGGTTACATTGTTGCCATTGCATGACCGTGGTGGCTCAGTTCTGTGTTTTGTGAAGTGGAGATGATGCTACTTGCCTTCCAGGGACAGCCTGTAAATTAATGTTTTATTAGATCTCCTCAGTGACCCTGGTGGGCTGTGTCTTTCCAGTTTTGTTCTTGTTCTGCTAAGTGCAGCTTTAGGAGCATCCTCCCCTAATTCACCTTGTCAACTCCAGAATAAATGGGCAAAGCTTGCAACTTGTTTTTGAGACACTTATTTGAAGAAACTAAAATTGTTCATTAAAGCTATGTTGTGGGTAACAAAACCCCACAAATCTGTATAGCAAACTTGACACTTCTGAATTTAGCGTATTCTGACTGAATAAATACCTTTATGGACAAATTATCAGCTTGCTTTTGAAGGTAGTTGTACCAGAGTAGTGTCAGTTATTTCCAAGTGAATTTTTTGTGCTCTTCTGAGAGTTTTTTTCCCATAATATCATGAGGATTTCAACTGGAGACTTGCTCTGGCCTCGATGTTAGAAAAAAGGATGTTTGTGTAGGGCTAGGGTGGATAGGTTAATCTTCAATGCCTTTGTTATCCAGTATTACAGCTTAACTTTTTTTGAGATTTCTTGTCAGTCTTGTGGGGTTTTTTTAGGATTGCTGTTTGTGTGTTAAATGATTTTAAAAGAAATTATGTGAGTAAAGACTTGCGTGGATTGTGATATAGTATATGATCAATAGTAGCTGTAATAAAAACACTGATTACATCCATGTGAATAACAATTTTTGCTCAGGTGTGAAAACTGATTTAAAGTTGTTTGGATACCCATGCACAGAGAAATATCTCTTGGTAGATGAGGATGGGCAGAAGAGAAGATACATGAAAGAGTGTTCAAATGGTACTTAAAAAAAATTAATCCAGGCTTCCAGGCGAAACTTTCCAGCCTCTAGAAAAAGGCAGAAGTAACTTGAGTTGAAAATCCTCACTGATTATTTTTTTCTCTCTTAATCTTGCAGCTGATTGTAATGCCGTTCTTAAAGCTCTACAGCCCATTTTTCAGGAGCAGGGAATGACAGAAACAGTTCATAACTGGGAAGACCATGGTTATTTAGTAACCTACATCAAAAAAAATGGCAGGTGAGTGGATTTTTCTTTTGATTATGTCTCTGCTGTCTTTCCTCTAAGTATTTATTTCTCCCTCTTGTAGTCTTGATAGGGCAGGCTCTCCTTTTATCAGCCTTGTGGATGCAGTAGCTATGATAAAGCCGAATATTGTTTCTAATCTGGACTATGTCGTTTTGCAGTTTGGATATCAGAAGGTTGAACTGGTCAGTCTGATCTGTACCTTAGAATGGTGCCTGGGTCTCAGCACTAGTCCTTCCAGATGCAGGAAAGTTCAAGTCAGTTCAATGTATTTGTAATTTTCTGACCATTAAATATGTCCAAACGTGTTGTTGTCTAACCTTGGCATGTGAACAATGACAGCTTTGTGTCTGTCTGTATTTACATGCTGTTCTATGCTTCAAATTCTCAAGCAGCTTCTGAGGTAATTAGCAGCATGATAAGGGTGATTGGTGTCATTAGTGACACAAAAGCTGAGTCTGCTGGGACAAACTGATAAGCAAAACTACATTCACTTTATTTCCAGATGCTGCTTCACAGTTAGTTGATTATGGTGTACATTAATCTGGTCTATTTATAAGTAACTACCGTGGTTTTATTGCACTAAATTTGTTTATCGTTATTCAGTTACTTGTTCCTGTCATAATTGTGGCAGCTGCTGCTTTAGGGTTGCCTGTTTTCTTTTTGCTGGTTGGATTTGTTATGTTTGGTGGTTTGTTCTGTTTGTTTAATTGGGATTTTTTTGTGGGGGGTTTTTGGGACCCAAATTAAGGTAACAAATAAGTGGATATGAGTAGTTCTATGTTTATCATTCTCAGTTGTGTTCTATGAAGTTTTTATTATATTTCAGTTAGCTTTTCAAATGTGGCACTGGCTTTTTCTGCTCAAAATTACTTGTTTTTTTATACTTCATATGTCTAGAAAAATCTGTTAGTTGTATCTTGCTTTTGTACAGCCTTGTTTATTTTGTCTTTAATTGCATGTGCTTTATGATCTTCCTGAATTATTTAATCAACATTGCAGTTCTGGTAACCTTATGTCTCTGAGTTGGTGAAAATATAGCAAAGTTGGTAATTTTTTTCCTCTGTAATAGTTGGTAAATATCCTTCCTCTCTATTGTTAAGCTTTCATGTAATTCTAAAAAGATAATATCAAGTTTCTACCAACTCTGAAGAATTAAAAGATATTACTTTAAAGTAAAAAGAAGTTAGAAGATTAAAAGGTTGGTTTTATTTGATTACATGGCCTCATGTTGCTTTTCTGCATTTCCTTGAGTGTTAGAGGAATATGAGATGTGAATTCTCAAATTGGGTTTTCTCTTTGCAAATTCATCTGATCATTCGCCTTAAGATGATAGCCTCTTCTAAAGGAGCAGTTTCAGAGTTAAATTGCCTGTCTTTTGAGGTGTTCCAGGAACTTCCTAAAAAACAGTGTTTTGTTGCATAACTTTTCCAGGACATAAATGAACTGGCACTTGGAAGCATCTCTGAGAAAGGCTCTTATAGAAACCTAAATTTTACAGTATCTGACTCGATTGCTCTTGTTACACTGTCAGCTGAACACATGCATAGGGGAACTTTCTGTGAGTTTTGGGACCTCAGCAATTTTGTTTCCTCTGCTTATACAACAAGCCTGAATACTTTTTTTTTTTAAGGTAGCCCTAAACAATACATTTCTGCTAGTGTAGTTTGTATTTGTTTGATGTAGTTTCAGTTAACTTAAACAAATGAGGTTGTAAACCCATAAAACCCAACAGACTGGACAGTTCAAAAACCTTGCAAAACAAACAGGTTTTACAAATTGTGAGAATGAACCGATGAACGTATGGATTTCAACTGACTAAATAATTAAAACAGACCTGCCTAGTTCTGTTTTAATACCAGCAAGTTTGTCTGCACTCTATCTTAGTGCCTTAAAATATCATACATTTTAATTAGCATAAAAATATTACCTGACACAACTACGAAGAAAGTAGCCAGGGCGTGCAGGCTTTTCCTCTTCTTGTCTTGCAAAACAGTGTGTTTGGCAAGGCAAGAAGAGGAAAAGCCTGCACGCCCTGGCTTCATTTCCAGCAGCAGCTTGTAGTAAAACTTGGAAAAAAGACTTGTGATGTAGGTATGTCACGAGCAGCTCTTGTAAGGATGACTGGCTACAACAAGTTCCCTAGAAGGAGAGATGGAGGGGGTGCTGTGAGTCAGGGTTTGTGAGCATGTGCACACAAATATGTTTTTAGCCAGCCAAAGGTGACTGAGCCATTGCAAGACAGATGTGCAGTTGATATAACAAGCTGGGTACTAATCCCTGGGAAAAATATCTGAGATGAGATAGTAATGTGTTGCTAAACAGTGTCTGTACTCCCGAGTTTGCTGAGATAACCCCCATAGCCTGCAGGGTGCCCTGTGCTGCACTCTGTGGAATTGTGGGCCCTGCTGTTGACAAAGCTGTCTCTGACAAAGCCGCCAAGTGAACAGCTCCATGGAGGGCTGCACTGGTGGAATGAATTGGAGCCGATTTGGGGATTAAGACCTGCTTTCCTGTTGTCATCACCAAAGCAACAGATCCCTGTTCTCTTTTGTCCAAAGCTAAGCAAGCAAAAGTCGTATGTGGCAACTCTACCTGGTCCATTTACTTCGTGATTTGTTCTGACAAAAAACCTAATTGAGGGAGGTTCAGCTGAAGATATTTACTAATGGGTTGTCAACACAAGGTCTGGAGTGGGGCAGGGAATGGCTCACTTGAGCCACTCAAGTTCTCTCAAGCCACTCAAGTGGTGGGGATGGATGCGTTCCTCTGTGCTTTGCCAGTCCCCTTGCCCAGACACTTGGGGAGCTGTAAAATGTGCCTGAGTGGAGCTGTCTCTTGAGTTTTGAGTCTCAAGCAGTCTTGTTTTTCTGAGCTGTGTGTTTCTTGAGCTGTGTATTTTTTAGATTCCTTCTAGAGTGGTTTGTAGGGTCACATTAAGCAGCATGCTTTTACAGAAATGTCACTATCTTGGACTAAACAGTTAAAAGTTAAGTTTAAAACATGTGAAATTTTTATCTTATTTATTGTATATGTGACTTTGTACAGTAATACTGCCTAGTATATTCCACAGATTGACAAGTGTTGTTACATCTAAGTTAAGGAGAAAAATCAGTGAAGCTAATCTTTAGAAACTGCTGTCTTCTGAACTAATACTTTGTTTTAATCTCATTACTGCTTATGAGCAACTCTCCTTTTATCATACTGCATAGAGCTATCAGAGTTTTTCCTTGTAAATCTGTGCTCCATCTTTTGTCATGCTCCACCTTGAAGTTCCTAAAAAAACCCCCAAAACCTGAAACTTGAGTCATTGTTTATACAGTAGAAGAGTGTCTTTTAGAAAAGCTTTGACCTCCTTTATAGCACACATCCATTTTTAACTTTGGTGTCTGAATTCTTGCTTAGAGAAGTATAACCCTACTGCAGTTGGCTTCACTGTTCACAGCAGTGCAAGCTTTACCCAGTTGAATTTGGTTTCTGTGTCACAGATGCTGAATATGTTAACCCTGTGAAGGGGGAGGGGAGCGTGCTTACTTTTTTTCTTTGTTAGTCTTTTGCTAACCACTCTGTATGCTAGACAGCATATTTTAAAGGAGCAGGATGAACATTCCTCAGCTCTTAGTTTCTGGCTAAAATGTTGTAGTTGCCTATGAAGTGACCCAGAGTGTAAAAATGGGCTGAAGAATAGGAGGCAGTTGGTAGGAAGCAGCAACAGCTTTTTTTGGTTTAATTTTCTTATTCTGTAAAAACAGAACTGGACTAATGGCATAATGAAGAAATGTGATTGCCTAGCTCCTTAAGGTCCCTCAAGTACTTTGTAATTAATGTGAAGAACTTTAAAAAAGTGTGTTTTAGTAAAACAGTATCATGCCAGTTTGAAAAATTTTACGTTTTCCTGGTATAAGCAAATTTTTATTTCCTCTCTCATTGAGTAGTTTGACAGGTGATGCTTTTAGTGGCAAGCTGTTTTTTAAATACTTGAACTATTCTCTTTTTATAGTGATTCAAAGTTAGTCAGCGGATAAAAGCTTTGATGGGTTTGTAGGTACCTGTCTTTCTATCCAGCTTTTTTCTCTGGGTGTGGTGGTTTGGGAAATCCTTTCGCGTGTATGTGGGATTGCAATGTTCCATTGTTCTCTGCAATACAATTAACTAAGGTAGGGTAGTACATTTTGGGTTAGAATGATTTGATCTTTGCTTCCTAGTTCTGTTTCAAGCAGTTACTTTTTGATTTGTGCAGTTTGGAATTATTTGTTGACATCTGATGTGTTCTGATGTTCAGGTGCTGAGGTGCAGCACTCAGTAGAATTGTGTCTGTAGCTGACACCTGTGCATACCAGCACAGAAAGCTTGAGCACTGCCTTGGAGGATGTGACAGATATACAGGTGCAGCAGCAAGTGAAGTGTTCTTACAGTGGGGGCTGCTTTTCAGGTGCAGATTTCCTTGCCAGATGGAAAGGAAGAGGATACCTCCTCACTGAGCTTTTTCCCCTTGCTACTTTTATGAAATTACATGCAAGCACACATCAAAAGTGTGGCAGGTGGCTTTTTTTTTAAAACATGTATTATATTTTTCAGAAAGATGAGACAGTAGGGGCTAATTTTGAAGCAAACTTTATTTTTCCGCTATTGGATTCTAAACTAATCTTTCCTGTATATTTATATATAGAAAATGGAAACTATTCTCATTGTTTTAAAGAACCCTCTCCCACATGTTAAAAGAGCAGCTGCTGATAAAAACCTGTGGTCATATATGTTCTGCCAAGTAGAAAAATGTAAAGTGACAAAAGCCAGCATAGCCTTTGCTGTCTGCTGACTGAAGCTGGTAACTTCTTGTGAGTTTAGCTTTGGCCTACCACTACTGCATTAATGCCGCTTAATACTGACTGTTCATATTTGAGTCTGTTGGCTGTGTGCTTAAATCTTTACAGGCATTTTAGCTTATTTTAGGTGTTTCTTTTCATCCAGATAACTTATAGCCAAGGTATAACCAACCTGTACCTGTATTATTGTTGAGAATTTTGAATTTCATTCGAGTTTTTTTACCATAAAATAGCTCAGAATATCAGCCAGAAACTTGGAACTTGGAGTTTAGTCCCATTACACAGCCTGCTGCCTGCCTTTCACCTCATCCCCCTTGCCCCAGGTGTCAGGACCCTTCTCTTCTGCTAGAGGTGACAATTGGATGAAATGGATGGTTCTGCAGGCTGTTGTCTCTGTATTCTAATGCTGTCATACCACTTACAAATCTGTGAAGTTGTGTGGCTGTACTTTCAGAGCAACTCTGCCCTCTGCCTCTCACCTCCCACCTCAAAGCAGGGGCAGGAATATCCCCTGCTGAGGCTCTCATGGAGTCACAGGGGAAGTGAAGATGTCAGCTGTCAAATCTTATGATAGCTGTGTGATTCTTGTAGGAAATTAATTTAAAAGAGAACTTGAGTTATGGACAGTCAATCTGTTGCTCATTTGTGCCAACAGCATCTCCTGGAATATGGAAATAAGCTGATAAAAAGTTTTTCTAACAGCAAAAATATTTGACACCATGCCAGTTTTCAGGGAATCAGAGCTGTCTTTTGAAGTGCATATACATTTTTCTGTCTGTACTGCCACAGCTCTGAGAGCATATGGACTTAACCCTTTTCAGTATGAATGGTCATATCCAAAACCTGCTGGAGTGGCCAGTACTTCCATCTTCAAAGTTCTGCTCTTTTGTCCTTCTCTCCTTTAAAAAACCCCAAACCCTCACGCAAACAGAATCCTGGTGGGCTTTTGTGTTTCCTCACCAAAACCCCGTGTCAGAGGACACCTAGTGGGGAAGCTCTGGGATGGAGGGAGGGAGGGCTGCTCCCCGGTGGTGACAGTCTGTGTGCTCTGGGTGTGCATGTGTGTAGTAAATGGAAATGCCTCTTCTTCTGGAGACAGGACCTGTCTGCAGAGTCTTGAGAAAGACTCAGACTGCCCAGACCCATCCTCTGAAGAGAACTGGGTGACAGTAGTAACAATGAGAGCTGCAGATCATCACTGCTGTTCCAAAGCCAGCAAGGTGTTTTTATTCTTGAGTTGCTTCAGTCAGTTTCATAATTTGATTGTTTTACAGTTAGCAGAAGTTATCTTCAGACAACACACAACATTCAAGGTTTTATCTCTGACTGCAGCTGAGGGCTGACAGTCCCAGCACCATGGGGAAGGTGGTGTTCCTATTGAGGCTGACAGTTTGCAAAAGGGGCTCTGGAAGAGACAGAAAAGGTGGGAGTGGTGGGGAGATGAAAGGTCACATAAACTTTGTCATAACAATAGTTGGTTTGTGTTTTCCTTTGGGGCTGAGTGGGGTGATAGGAGGCAGGCAGAGAATGATACAGCTTTATCTGAGGTTTCTGTGTTGTACTAGTGCATTTCTATTCCTGAATACCCTTTCTTTGTTCAGCCATTCCTGTTGTCATCCCCTCTTCTGCTTTTTTTTCTGGTGTATGTTTTTCTCCTCTGCTTCCTTTGTAGCCTTTCTGTTTCTTTTTGTCTTCTCTCCTCCCTAGAATAGGAAGGATATTGCCTCTGCTACACTGTTTCATTGTGTCTTTCCCCACTGCCCTTAGTTCTTGTTATCCTCATTGCAAGTTCTTGGAGATCCACTATTTATTCGCCTACTGTACTTAGCCTGGCAAGGCCTTGCTCTTTGGTCTTTAAATGTTTCTGTAGTAAATATACAGTAGGAGTTTTGTTGACTTTGCATGTGTATTCATCAATGAGAGTTTGCTGTGCAATTTCTTTGCCCATCAGAGCTGTGGTTTGCTCCAGGATGCTTATTGTTTTTCACTTACAGATTTTTATTCAGCTTTGAATGTGATCAGTGTCTCTGAATTGTAACTATAAAAAAAATTGAAAAAACAACCGACCAAAAAAATCAAACTACCAGTCCCAACCACCCTGCCTGCAAAACAAAACAGAGACACACCCCCAGAAGTGAAGAGGAAAATACAGAGGAAGGAAAGTGTCCAGATGTTTTCTTAAGGATTGTTTTCAATTAAAAAGCCTAAACCAACCCACCTGTTCCAGCAGGCCTGTAGACTAGCAAGCAGTGCATTCTCATTGTACCATTGTTGTTGTGGCTTAAACACTGTTTCACTGCCTTGCTTCCTACTGGTTTTATTAGTTGTTTAGTGATAGGCAAGTTCTTGCAACTTTTTCTCTTTGTGACTTGAAGAGGAAGACTTGAGCTGGAACTGCCAACAGTTACAGATGCTGGAGAAAAATACACTCATTCTGAACTTTATACAACTTGCTTTAGATTTTCTTTCCATACTCTGATTTTTGATAATAAATTTGTCATTACTATCTGTGTTGTAGTTTTGCCAATTTGAGAATTCACCCTCATGGACTGGTGTTGGTGGATCTGCAGAGCTACAATGATGACATGAAAGGAAGAGAAGAAGTTGATCAGGTATGAATGTTGCTTACCTTACTAGGATTACCTAACTGTATGGGGAACCCCTTTTTAGTCGGGCTTATCAAAGTCTATAGTGGTAAAATATTAGAAATATTGAAGTCAGTTCAAACCTGGGTGCTCACAAATGAGGAGCAGTAGCACCTGTTGAAGTTGTGCACACATGAGTGCACGAATGCACACACTCCTCTGCAGGTACTGGGCCTTGTGTTTTTTGTAATATTTGTGAAAATTCAGCAGCCTTGGTTAGGGCTTGGGTCTCTTCAGCTACCCAGGTCAGTGAGGGAGGACATGAGATGCTCAGTCTGCAGCCTGGTGCATTAGTGTGAGACTCCTTTGTACTCTCTGTTCTGAGAGGTAGGAAGTCTCCATACTCAATCTTTTGCACCATGAAGAAAAACAACTTCATCTTCCCTGGCATGAAGGCACTAGACATTGAATATTGCAGGGGAAGAGCCCACTGCTGTAGCAAGAATGGAACTTTGAAGGGTTCTCATGTTCCCTCTTTGGATGCATTGTCCTGGAGAACAGCTAACTGCAGTGATCACAGCTGCTGAAATATGCACATTCTTGCTAGTAACAAGGCTGAGGAGGCCAGCTAGTTACTCTTGGGCTTCTAATGTTACATTTCAAAGCTTTCTCATGGCAGGTGCTGCTTTATTGACCTCCAGGTAGCTAATTTAACAGATATTTTGCCTTAAGTGCTGATTTACAAATTCCTACCTCTTGTTTCCTATTTTTTGCAGCTTCTAAACAAAGTAGAAGAAAGAATGAAAGAGTTGATTCATGGTAACATAAAAAGGGTGAAACGGTAAGTTTGTACCTCTACTTCTGTATGTGGCTTGTCTGCATAGTTACTAAAGATAATAAGCAAGTTAGGCTTTGCTGTAATGCAGTGAATAGCCTGGAGTGTGAAGATATGGATGGGAATTTTTTTAGTTTCTTGCAAGGATTGCATGAAATAGAGAAAAATGCAGTGTGGAAGCAGGAGCAGACTGCTCTGAAAGAGCCAGGGGTGGCAGAGGAATAGGCCATGGCATAAACAGTACCCTGTGGGCCACATGCCAGAGCTCATGGAGAAGGTGAGCTGGTGATGGTGACCAGGATCAGACCCAGCCCTGTGGTTGCAGGCTGGGCTATAGTACTGAGGCAACTCTGAGCACGAGCTGGGTGTCAGGGCTTAGCAAAAGACTTGGGCAGGTGGGGATGGAGCTGCAGTGCAGCTCTGGCACAGGGACCAGGGGTGAGGATTAGAGCTAAAATGGAGCTCAAGCCCACAGAGATTTTGCCCTGACAAGGTTTTCTGCAGCCCTTTCCCACATCTCTGCCTCTGCCATGCCTCGTGGTGCTTGCTTGTGGGTATGTGTGGTTTAGGGACCTGCCAAGAAGGTAGCTATGTTTTGTAGCAAATTTTTATAATTAAACTTAAGGATGGAGACTTTGCAAGCCCTTTGTCAGTTAGTATTTAAATTCAAGGCTATATCTTAAAATTTAAGGACTCAAATTGCAGCTCGTGGCCTGGTGCTGAAATAACTTTCATACTGGATGTGGCTTGTTGTTATCTTCATGGTGACTGTTTGGCAGTGTCTGATACCTTGAGGCCAGGGAGCATTTACTCTAGGCATGCACATGGTAGAAAGTGCAGCAGGTGCTTGAAGGAACATAAAAGTGAAAATGGGTCAAGAAAAGTAAAAAGCAAGTGTGAAATCAACAAGGCTCAGTAAAGCCAAGGAGCAAACTACAAAAAATAGGAAAATGGTTAAGCAGTACTATGGCAGAAAGTAGATCTGAAAGTTATGAAGAGAGTAGAAGCAAAATGGTAGCAATTTGAAAAGTGGTATTATACTTTTGCATATTATTTCTGTTTTATAGTTGTATGTAAAACAGAGTAATTATCTTGTTCCTTCAGCCTGGTAAAGCCTCACAAAAGGTACACAGTGTATGAACATAGATGATCTTGTATCTGTGCTTATGGAGGAGAAGCTTTCTGATGTTGTTTTGATGCTGAAATGATAAAGGGAGTTTGTTGAATCCCTGTAATAGGTATTTCTTAAAAAACAGGTCAGGGCAATGTCTGCCTGGAGTGATCTAGATCTTTTGCTTACCTTAGTATGGGGAAGTGAACCTCCTAGAACAGTCTATCTGGCATGGATCTTGTCACATGCTCATCAATGTCTTTTTTTTTTTTTTTTTTTTTGCTTGTTTTTGGTTTGTGGGGTTTTTTATGGGTTTTCTTTGGGTTCTTTTTAATTTCTTTTGCATTTTGCATTGTTTTTGTTTTGGTGCCAGCTGCACACGTGCAGGTGCAGTAGGATGAAAGTAGCTGGAGAGGTTTCTCACGCCTTTTGTTGTAAGGCAGGGTTGCCCTTGCTCCCGCCCTGTGCCGCCATCTGGCGGCTCGCTGCGGGTAGGAAGTGTTTCTGGAACGTTGATTGGGAATCCCTGGGGAATTTAGAAGAAGCCTGTTGGATCTGATCTTCTGCTGCAGTCTCCTGGAAAAAACCCTTTAATTCTGTGAAGTGCGTGTGCGAGATGTGATGAACTCTGTGCCTGCACGTTTTGCCTAAATGCAATCTCTGGTTGTTTGCTGTCATTTCAAAGATAGTTTGTCTTTACAGGTGAAATGCTGGTTTCAACCAAGGTACATCTCTGTGGAATTTTAAAAAATCCTAATACCCACAAACAACATACCCAAAACCGTCCTAGCAGACACTTGAACCACTTTTAAAAAGTAATGCAGACTATGAAGTGATATCAAGGATTGTGGTTATGTACTGCAGGCTGACCCAGCTCGGTTTGAAACGCTGTCACAGTTCTCTTTTTGTTTCTTTATGTGTTAAAATGTGTCTCAGTATAGCTTCAGAATGAGATCTACTTAATCTCAGAGAAATGTCATTCTTAACTGAATGAAGATGGGAATAGGTTTTGTCATGTTTTTTTCCTGCATTCTGTTTTTTGTATTGTATTAATTTCTAGTCATGAGCTAGTTCTTCTACAGAGGCTCGTTCATGATGAAAATTCCATCTCTTAGAGAGAAATTCACAAGTGCATTGTAGAAGTTGTACATAAAGAAGAACCATGTAAACTACCTGTCCATTAGCAAGTTATATATATTTAACATACAACTGGTAGATTTTATATCTGTTAACACTTAATGTGATAAGTTTTCTTAGAAGCCTCTCACGAATATTATTGTGGTGAATCCACAGTATGTTTGAAGTGGATTTTTAAAAAAAAAAATTCCAAATTTTTGTAATAATCTTTCAATCATCTTTTTGTAATCATCTTCATCTTTTTGTAATCATCTTTCAATGAAAATAAAAATCTTTCATTTTTTTTCAGGTTGCCAGCCATTTTGAGAGGAGGTGTTATTGATAGATACTGGCCCACAGCTGATGGGCGCCTGGTGGAGTATGACATAGATGAAGTTGTTTATGATGAAGATTCACCTTTTCAGAATATTAAAATTCTGCATTCAAAACAGTTTGGGAATATTCTTATTCTCAGTGGGGATGTTAGTAAGTATCATCTCATTTAAGGATCTCTGGTATGAAAATATCAAAAGTGTTGTTTTCTATCCTGCTATGGCAGTTTTAATGGATGTCTAAGGGTAATGGTTCAGGTGCTGGAAACTGTTTGTTTATGTACACATATATCTGTTCCTGTATATTCAGGATGTTAATCAGGCTGACCAGAGTAAAATCTAGAGTTAAAAAAAAAAAACCAAACATTTTTCCTGAGTTAGTATCTTTGCTGCAGAAAGTGGCCTGGGAGAGCAGAAGATGGTATTCTATAGCAGAGCTTGCTCTCCACTCTTTTATATGAACTTTTCTGTTTGTTGCCAGTCCAACTAAGAGCTTCTCTTTGGCAAACAAGCTACTTTATCAGTCTTCAAAACACAGTGGAGTTCTAAAGAAATATGAAGTGACCTGGCACGTGTGTGTATAGTCTTGCTGCTCCCTTGATTCTCTAAGGGAGTTTCCTGCTTGGTGAGGTATAGGACAGCTGTATCTCAAACCATTTAGCTGCTTTATTGGTGAACAAATAATAGAACTTGAACTCATAAGTTAATCAAAATAGTGACCCAACCTTTATGTTGGGGTTTTTATATGTGGTACTTCATGCGTGCTGACCTTTGTATTTTTGAAAGTGGACTTAGGAAAGGTGGACTGCTGTTCATTAAAGCTGGAGACTGCTGGAAAATCTAGGCAACAAAAGGACTATGCTTTGTAAAATCTCTTAGTTCTTATGTTGAAAAGGACTGACTCTGGTAAATGAAGAGTGTTGCTGTCCAGGTATAGAATACCTATTTTCACTCTAATGGCAGAGTAATTAAGAAATTGAAATACAGCTTTTTGAAATCATTGGAAGTACCGCTAACAATTCAGTTAGCTTTCTGCAACTGTCAAGAGGGCTTCTGTGCAGATGGCAGCTGAAAAGCACTGTTATTGAATTCATTAACAAGGTATTTTCTAGTCCAGATAGAATTGTATTAGAAATCATCAAATTGGATATTCAATTATTCTAGCCAGAAATTTTTATCAGAGTTTAATATGGAGATGAGGTTTTGCTTGAACATTATGACAATGTGCCTTGTAGGAGGGGAAGTATGCCATTATTTATTTCCCTTCCAGGGGATTTTGAAATAATGCTTTGTCTCATTTTGTTGTTGTGCACTCATAAGTGAGGTGGTGACTGCCAGGCAGAGTGACAGGATATGCCACAGTGTTCTGCTGCACAAAGCTTGGCCCTGCTGGTGTGGATCTTGGCTCTTGTTGCTGCAGCTTGGGAGTGTTACTGCCTGCTTTGAAGCCACTGCTGGCAGCAGACTAGCTGCAGGGCCCTTCAGCACCTGAGTGTTGATGGTCACGTTTGTTTCTGTGCAGGGATCCACTGGTGTGCATCTAGGTTGCTCTTTTTAGCTGGGGTCCACAATGCATTTTCAGAAATTTCCAGATCTATCTCTTGCAGGATGAGCCTGAGATAAAAACCCACTGAGGTATGAAGTGAGCAGCAAGTTACAAAGACTGATGGTTTTGCTCTGCTACTTTTTCTCTTGGCACACACACAGTACTTCTCAATGCTGAGGTGGCCATTGTTGGGCTCATGGGGAGAACTGGAGAAATCCTGTGTGGGATTCTCATTACTTGGACTGTCTCTGAGAGCCAGGTTGTTTCTGTAGATGTTCTTGCTTTGGTCTGTATTGTATCACCTCTGGATTAATACCAGTTAATGAGAACTACTGAAGATTTAATATTGCTGTCCAATTCTTTCAGATCTGGCAGAGAGTGACCTGGCATATACTCAAGCCATAATGGGCAGTGGAAAGGAAGATTACACTGGGAAAGAAGTGCTAATCCTAGGAGGTGGTGATGGAGGTATACTCTATGAGATAGTCAAACTGAAGCCAAAGATGGTTACTATGGTAGAGATATCCTTTGACAAATGGTCCCTCATTCATATCAACTTGAGCTTTCTGCTGATACCTTAACACTGAGCATAGTTACCTGATTTGGATGAGGAGATAGATTTCACTTCAGACCCTTTTTGTCAACTTAGAGAGAGCCAGTGACTACACATTTGTGCATCATTATGCAACACCTGCTTTCAGGTTCCAAATCCATACCATAACTCTCAGTAGTAGTTTGCATAAGGCTGGAAAGGAATGCCTTTGCCATCAGACTGATGCTTCCTCTAATAACAGAAGACGGGTCTGTCAAGTTTGGGCTCACTTCTGCCTTCTTGAGTTTGCCTGTTTTCCTAAAGAAAGCTATAAAAAAATAATGCCTAGAAGCAAAAAAACTTAATCAATAGAAGTGTCAGGACTTGATGAACTGTATTGATGAATTGACCAACCCTGTTCTAAAAACACCAATACAAATCAAGTTTTCAACATTCTGTAATTGGTATAGTTTGTAACATGAACCATTGTTAGCCATATGAGATCTATTTGCTGAGACTAAAAATAATTGTTATAAAATATAGGTTAAAATCTTAACCTAGGTTAACTTTATGGAGTTTTTGGTAGTCTTACAATTCACATTTCAGGCTTTCATAGTAATGATAACCTAAGCTATCAAAAATACTGGTTAAAACTAAAAAGAAGCACTTTGTGATCATCTGATTTCTGCAGTATAGATTTGTGTATGTATGAGTACATAGTCTGTGTACCAGTACAAAATCTATGTACTGGTAACTAAGGTTGATTATTGCAGGATATATACCAACAGACACATCTAATTATTTCTTTGTGAATGCCTCTTTGTGAACTTGTTTCTGAAGAGGTAGAAACTCTTACCTCTATTATTTCTGGAATTTATGATGCCTTGACAAATTTCAAACATTGACCAAATGGTGATTGACGGGTGTAAAAAACACATGCGGAAAACGTGCGGAGATGTCTTAGACAATCTGAAGGGAGATTGCTACCAGGTAATGTTCTGTTCTTCTTTCATTGCAACTCATATTTCAAATACACATTGACCTAGTCTAGAAGGACTGCTATGGCAAAGTTTTGGGGGCAAGTCTGCTGATTTAAGTTAGAGAAGCTTTTTTTCCTTTTGCATGACACTTGCATATTTTAATAACTGGAGTTTATGTTGGAAGTATTTTAATTCTGCTTTAAGTCTTCTAAAATGAATTGCATATGTAGCTTTTAAGGAATATGAAATAGGAGAATGTTTGCTATAACTTGGAAATAAAGAAGAGATAGCAGTAGAATGTTGTGTTTAACATCATTGCTTAAACAGTTAAAAAGAGAGAAGAATGCGTTTCTTAGCTGTTCTGTACTGATGAAAATAGCTGAATTTGTAATACACATTTAAGAATTATTTTTAATTTGCAGGCAAAATCCCTTAGTATTACACTGCTATTATATTAAGATAAAAACCCCAATAGATGTCATGCATCCCTGCAGCTGAGTTCTTTGTGCTGCATCTGACAGCACTTACAAATGAGCCCAGGTGTAATCTGACATGCTTTTGTTTTCATTACTGGCCCTTAGATGTTGTCACAGCTATTAACTTACAGGAGTTAGCTAATAAAAACACACTAAAAAATAACAGAAGTCACATGCTATTCCATGGAAATCAGTGGCCCTTCATACAAATATCTTACTTAACTCGCATGTAGGAACTGGTGACTGTTGTCAGCATTTGGTAGAAAGAGCAGTGGTCACAGATCTAGGAACTTCAGTCCTGGAATGCCTCTGTTTTCATTGCCATACTTACTACGAAGTTTCTCCTTTCTATATGATGTAAAAAGTTGAAAGTGGAGCCTAGAATTCAACATGTATTTAATTTTGTAATTTTTTTCTTATTTCTGTGAATCCACATTTGTTCCTTTTACCTGGTCATTTTAGGATATTTTTAGGACTAGCAACAATATTTCATTCTTACAGGTTCTAATTGAAGACTGTATTCCTGTACTGAAGAGGTATGCCAAAGAAGGAAGAATGTTTGATTATGTAATTAATGATCTGACAGCTGTTCCAATCTCCACATCTCCAGAGGAAGGTAAGTCTTCTAATTTATTTGCTTCTGAGAATTTTCACATTTCTGTCCTTCTGCTGCATAAGTCTGCAGCATAAATGCTTTTATTTTTTTCAATTTAAATAGCAGATCTGAGAAAAAAAGACAGCTTTTTTTTTTGAATATTAGAAAAGACTAGCAAGTGCCTAGCACTCTTTTCAGTCTCTTATTCCAGAATAATATGAACTCATGTAGCTCTTGAGAAGTATTTGCAGTTCGTACTCCAGTGAATTTTCCTCACTGCATAATTTATTGAAAACTTCAGGAGAACTCCTGGGAAGAAAAACAATACTCCTGCCATCATTGCCATTGTGTATGGTTTGTGTTTGTTTTTTTTTAATCCAGGCTTCATTTTTTTTTTAACTGTCCAAGTCTTGAATATGTAATAAGTAAACAAGCCAATAATGTGCTGTTCTGTTTTTCAATCGTTGCCCATATGCAGATTCCACATGGGAATTTCTGCGGTTGATTCTTGACCTCTCAATGAAAGTCCTGAAGCAAGATGGAAAATACTTCACACAGGTATGATACTTGGCTGTAATAAAGTACTGCTTTATATCTATTGCAATTTGCATATTTTCATTAAAAAAAAGATAAAACTAACTAAAAATCTACTTCAAGCTGGTTTTCTCTCTTTAATGACCTATCAGACATTTTTCCTGAAAGTTAGGATTTGCTAACTGACTTGTCTTTTTTCATTATTTCAGCTGAATGTATAGTGCTTTTGTCTGGAGTTCAATAGCATAATTTGAAGACTCAGAAAGGCACACTGCAGAATATTGCAGCTAAACAACTCTGGAAAAGCAGAACAGATGTACTTAATAAAGAGATACATGGTTTTTAAGCTAATTGTAGAGTGTAAAACACAGAAATTTGTCATTCATTAAAGTGTGAGAGTGACATAGGTGCAGTGGGATGAGAAAATTGTTATAGTCATCTCATACGTAACAGAATTGTGGTATAGCTTTCAGCAGATAATACTTCAGGTAATCCTGAATTTGAAATGCCACAAAGTTGTGTGCAATTGTACAAGAATGTGACAGGAGCCAGCAGATGGTTCGGTGAAGTCTCAGTCTCTGAAGTTGTATTTCTTTTGTCATGCTCATAAACTAGTCTTCTGATGTGTGGAGAATCTAAGTTCTGTATTTTAGAACAATATCCTTAAGCTCTGAAGTATATAGAAATTGGTTTACTGTAAAATTGCGCAGGTTTATAAAGAAAAGGAAAACATGGGGGATGAGGTTTCTGGCAATTCTAGTATGCTGCTCTGTTTTAAAATGCTGTAGTTGTATGGGCAAGAGAAATTATCTTGTGATTGAAACAAAAAATATGATTAATGTGGTTTTTCCACACTTTAAATTTTAACAGCATTGCAGTCCTGTTGATTGTGGAAATATTTGTGGCAGATTTTGCTATCAAAAGGACACTAAATGTTTAGGAAACAGCAAGTTGTTGTCTTACAGTTGCTGTCCTTGTAGCATACACAGTGATACTAGCTCACCTTGTTGGAATGTAGGTAAATGTATATCGGGGAACAGGTTTTGTTGGACTTTACATAAGGACTCTTAAAAAGAAGCTTGTGCTGAAAGCTGAAATGATGGCTGTGCTGCAGCCAGAGGGCAGGGGGTTGTTCTGTGTCAGCTGGAGCCAGCAGCCCCTTCTGCTTCATTTGTCCTCATGGGAGGAGATAAATCAGCTCTCCAGCAAGTGATTGCACAGAAAGAAGGAAAGGACAGCAATCCTGAACCAGCCCTGGTGGGCTTTAGCTGTTGTGAAATGATGCAGTGTTATATTTTGTGATCCCAAAGCAACAAGGTGGTACATGGCAGGTTGGGAAAGAAACAATATTAAAATTGATGTGGCTTAAAATTGAACTTAGGGCTAATGGGTATCCAGTGCAAGGGCTGGAGTGTAGAAGCAGTGTTCTCTAGCAATTTAGTTTTGCTGATGATGTTGAAAAAAGGACAGTTAATACTGGGACAGACAGCTGTCAGAGCTTTTGATACAGCTATTGATAGACTACTCAGCCCATTTGATGGTCCTTGGAGCCACTTCCCAGTTGGGCCTGAAAAAGCAAAATAGTCCTCTGTAAAAATAGAATAACCCTCTCTATTGTGTTTATATGGCCAGGTTTTGGTAGTGGGGGGAGTGGGAAGAACTCCCTATGTCCAACAGAGGCACTGCCAGCTGGCTCCAGGGTGGACCTGCTCCTGACCAGGGCTGAGCCCAACAGTTACTGTGGTAGGGCCTCTGGGATAAGATTTTTGAAGGGCCAAAAGTTGCTGCACAACAGCCAGAGAGGGAAGTGAGGACATGGGAGAGAAACAGCTCTGCAGACTCTAAGGTCCCCTAAGGAGGGGCAGGAGATGCTCAGGTGCCAGTGCAGAAATTCCCCTGCAGCCCATGATGAACACCATGGTGTAGCAGGCTGTGCTCCTGCAGCCCATGAGGCTCCGCAGGGGAGCAGAGACCCAGCTGCAGCCCCTGGAGGGCCCCATGGTGGAGCTTGTGGATACCTGAGGGAGGCTGTGACCCTCTGGGAAGCCCACACTAGACCAGGCTTCCTGGCAGAACCTGTGTCCCTCCAGGGGACCCTGCTGGAACAATGGAAAACTGCAGCCCATGGAAGGACTCATGTTGGAGGAGTTCATGGAGGTCTCTCATAGGGAGAGACCCCACACTGGAGCAGAGCAGAGTGTGAGGGGAAGGAGCAGCAGAAATAACATGGGATAAACTGAGCACAATCCCCATTCCCCATCCTCCATCAGTGCAGTGGGGAGGAAGTAGAGAATTTGTGAATAAAGTTCTCTGGGGAGAAAAGGGAGGTAGGGGAAGGCACTGTTAAAATTTCAGTTTATTTCTTATTATTCCACTCTGATTTGATGAGAAAATGGAGTTTATTACCCAAGTTGAGTCTCTTTGCCTGTGACAGTAACTGGTGAGTGTTCTCTCCCCAGCCTTATCTCAGCCCTTGAGCCTTTCTGTATTTTCTCTCCTCTTTCCAGCTGAGCAGGGAAATGCCAGGGTGTTTTTTGTGGGCACCTGGCACCCAGACAGGGTGAGCCCTCCACACCCTCAGACAACTCAACAGTCTGGCCATAGGATGAACAGATTATTGGGTGCTTAAAATAAAATTAACTGTGTATAACTTTGTTCAAATTACTTACATTTTAATGCAATTGGACTAACTGAAGCTGGCTACTTGGAGGATTGGTTTAACTATAGACAGAAGGTCAAGCATGACCACTACCAACTTTGGCAGCTTAGTCACACACTGGGAACTCATAAAGGAATTTGAATGTTCTGTTGTGTTTGCTATTAAATGCCAGTGGTTTTATCTCTCTGGAATTGGGAATTTAAGTTACTTTTGCTCCAGCTCTCTGCTTCCAGGATGCTTATGTTACATAGCAGGCCTTGCTGAAGAAATCATGTGCCTTTCAAGCACATGTTGTTTGTTGTGTTTTCAAAGTGCAGGACTCTAGTGTCCCCCAGCCCCTTCTTTGCATTTTGGTTCTCTAAATCAAAAAACATTAAATTTCATCAAGGAAAGGGACTGAGGGAATGTCCACTTGTCAGAGATCATCTTTGCTGTGGTGAGGAAATGCCATAGGAAAAATGCAGCAAAAGAATCGTTGTCCTGGTGACCACTAGCCAGCAATTACAGTTGTCTCTTCTGCCTTGACATTGTTTACTAACATTGAAAATTTCTGTCCTTTGTAGTCTGTCCCCTTACACCCTGAACAGAATCATGTGCATCTAGTAGGTTGTCATTTATATCAATGCCAAAGAAATGCTTTACCTGAAAGTGGAGTTGTGTTCACAGAATGCCTTCCTTTCTCATAATGTATTGCTGTCTGTCTAAATGCCACTGCTGGGAAAAATAAAGGGAAATGCTTGTCACCTCTTCATTGAGCTCTGCACAAGTTTTAGGAAATGTTCTGATCTGCACGTGAATTGTCAGCAAGCAGGATCTAGTGCTGTCTAACTCCAGATGGATATAATTTATCTGAGATTATAAAAAGAATTATTTCTGGCATGCTGCTCTTAACACACCTGGTGGTTCCCTCGGGATTCCTTCCGTGCTGATCCTCGAAGCAGTCTCCAAAGGCTGCTGCAGGATGTCCTGTCACCACTAGGTGGAGGCAGGTAACCAGTATTGCCTGGCAGTTCATGAACATTTATAGAGATTCTGCCTGTGGAAGGTTTTTCAGACTATTTATTTGTATTCCTAGGGGATACAAGAACTTATGTGGCCAATTTTAAGATGCAGGAGGGACTTCTTCCTTTTTTTCATCTCTGAAAAGATATAAAAGGGCAGTTAGTGGATGCCATTCTCTGCTGCTTTAAGTTTGTGTCTGAGTGTGTTTGGGGAAAAATGCCTCTATTTTCTCTGTGCAAATAGTAATCACAGCTTAGAACAAAAACTTGTATGAGTAGCAGCTGTGCTTTACACACCCTTGCTTTTCTAGCTGCATCATCCATACTGAGTGATGCAGCCTACACAGGATCTGCACGGAGAGACATGAGCTGTAGGGCCCTTAGCCTGCAGAACTTGCAAACTTGTCTGTAGGTTTGCGACTTGAAGCTTGTTTGTGAAAACTTGCTGTTAAACATAATCCCACTGCTCTGAGGTTCAGTGGTCATATGGTATGCTCTTATTTCCATTCTTCTTCTGAAACTGGTGCTTTGAAGTGTTTAATGATATGATATGATGCCATGTCTGTGAGGTGCTTGGTCTTATGTTCTCCAAGGAGAGACAGAGGTCCAGGCTCCCAGCCATCACAGTGGAGAGAAATGGGAATTGATAAGGTTGTAAGACCTTGATGTATCCTGAGGTCCACTTTCATCTCTAATATACCTTTCTGGCAACTTGTTTTCAGACACTTTAGGTGTTTTTACAGTATTAGACTTTATAAAAGTATGATTTTTATATGGTCCAGGTGATTCAATTCAAGTGAGTATATATACTTGTAGATATCAGAATGATACGTAGCTTTGGCTTTTGTTTTTCTGAGCCATCACTTGTGCATTCACAGTACCATGTGAGGATTGTCCCAAGAGCTGTGAAGCCAGATTCAGAGACTGGTTGTAAGGTTGTCTTTGAGTGTCAGTGGATTATGTGTAGCTAAGAAAATGCCTTTTTCTGTGCTAAGTTTTTGTTCTGTTGATCTAATCTTTTGAGGTTGAGAAGGCTGTAATTTTCAGCCTGTTTATGTAGTAGAACCTTTAAAAATACGTCTGAGCAGGAATTTGTGACTTCCTGGTTGGGGTCACTCAGCCCAGGCAGAATAGAACCACAGACCACTCCCAGGTTCCAGTAAACAGCACTGACCCACTGAAGGCATCATGTGTCTCCCACACCAACATGTGGCCCTTCACTCAGCTCTCTCTTCCCGGCCACTCTCTAAATGTCCAGACAATCATCATGTTGCTCCATAGTTAGACTCCTTTTTTTGGCTGCTGTGTGGGCTTTCTAATTAGCATTTCCATTGAGGGAAGAGGATTCTCCATGACTGAGCCATGAAAGGAGGCTGGAGGAATGGCTGTATGTCCCTATGTGAGCCTCTGATTTCTTGGTAGTTTGAGAGACTTGAATTAACAGACATTTTTATTTCTGTATGTTATTGAGAGTTTAGCCAGTGGAGGTACTTACAGTTGGGTTTGCCTCCATTATTTCCTTAACAGCCCTCCCTGCCCCCCAAAACCTAAGCCTAGCTTTGGTGCTAGGTGTTTCATGCTCTCTGTCTTACTGCTCATTAGTCACTCTGAAGTGAGGAAGGATAAAACCCAACCATGGCCGTGTCCAATTCTGGCACATCATAATAAATAAAAATAGAAACCCATGCTAAACATAAAAATTAAACTTCTGTGGCATACAGTCACAGACAAAGGTGGCCCATGACAATGACATAAGGGGTAAGACATGTAAGAAATGGGCAAGTAAGGAAAAGGGGCCCTTTCACCTGCTTTCAACTCACTAGTTTGCTTTTTGAGGATTGGAGGAAGCATAGTGGCCTAAGTTCAACATGTAACCAGTTGACGGACACATCCACTTTATAGATGGGCAGAGTTAAATGGAACTTACAGGGTTAATTGAAACAATTTTTTTTTTGCTGCTTAGTTTAAGCAATGTTTTTTGTCTGTCCAGAACTGTATTTGTTATTTAAATTTGTTGTGCATTGTCCTGTAGTAACCTAAAATTATTGCTTGCACCTACAGAATTTATGCCTTGTGAGAGCCCAGAAAAATGCATACTGGGAGATGGGCATGAGCTGTTGAAGTGGGTGCAAGCACTGAGCAGACTAAGGATGCAAAGGCTGTGAAACAGCTCAGGAGCTGTCTAAGGAAGGTTTTAGAGATTAACAAATCTTAATCGCAAAGTTAAAACTGCCTCAAGTACTTTTGTGTCAGAAAGATGCATTTTAAGGGTAAAAAAAATTTATAATTCTCCTAGTTCTTACCTTCCTAGTTCTTACCAAATTGTTTGGCATGGAACAGAGATTAAGTGAGGGGGTCTGGGGAGAGGAGTTTGGTAAAGGCTTTTGTATATATTGAAAAATTGGCTGAACCCTGTGGGAAAAATAAAAGGAAGTGATTTTGCTTTTGAAAACGTGTAATTGGTGAGTCATCTGCTTTAAACCTTGTTAAACAACCTTCAGTATTAGCTATTGTTTCAGTTATATGGTGTCTGTGCAGAACAAAGAATGCATTGCTCTACTACATGGCTCTTCATTAGGCAGTGGGAGTTAAAGTGAACAGTGTTGCATTCTGGGCTTGGTTCCCTGTGGCATTTTGGTGATACTGGAACATCTAAGTGTGATTGACATTGTTACTAACTCTGTAGTCTTGGTTAATAAAGCTGGTCATGTTTTAAAGAAAGGTGTTCATAATACTGATTTTTTTCAATAAGCTTATTGAAATAAGCCTTAAGTTTCATAGATTTGATTTTTGGAGGGCTTAACTTTGTGTTGAGTAAAGCCAGATAGTTAAAAAAAATAACTATGCAGAACTGCAAAATCCTGTAATGTTTGTCCAGAAGAAAAATGTTGATAAAAGAGCCAGGTGAGTTGTCTGAAGCTTTAGGCAAGATCTTTATTTGGAGATTGGAGAGTTGTGGGTTTAAAAAGTAAAAATTGTTTTTTGGCATGTTCGTTGTATCTGTAATTTGTTTTCCATGGTGTCTGCAGAGATTTGTCTCTTGCTGAAGAAGGGAGAAATGATGAAATGCTGAAGGACAGTCTGGGAAACTGTATACTCTTCTATCATTGTGTATCCTGTTCAACTTCCTACGTAATAGTGGTGTGCTCTGTAAATTACCTAGCAGTGCTCCTATTTGTGACTCAAATTACACACACAGGTTGTTTTTTAGTTTTCTTTTGCATTCAGTCTGATGTTGAAACAAAATAATATGTTTGGTGAAGGGCAGCTGAACCAAAAAAACCCACCACAATCCCCTGGATAATAACAGGTTACTAAACAAGTGCTGCAGCAGTCTGTTCATTGTGCTCAGTTTGTGTTAGTCTTCTACTTTTGACAAGTCTCGTTTCTTTTCTGATACCCAAACATGTGGGTTTAGAAACCCAAATTTTTATTAGGAAATTTCTATATACAGCAAGTCATTTTCCTTTACCAAATAAAAAAGTACTGGTTTGTTTGTGCAATATGACCAGGATGATAATCAAACATGTTTTATGCGAGTTCTTTTGAAGGAGTGCTTTCCCAAATACGATTTTTAAAAGATTAGGGAGTGATAGAATAGAGTGGAGTCATAGGATTTTGTGCTGTGGAAGGGGCCCACAACAATCATCCAAGTCCAACTCCTGGCCCTGTACAGGAGAGCCCCAAGAATCACATCATGTGGCTGAGACCATTTTCAAGATGCTGTGTTAGCATTTTTTTAAGTTGAAGTTTTCTTTTCTACTTGTGGAGACTTGAGCACAATCCTAAACAAAATTGAGCAGGATGCAAAAAATTCAGAGGAAGATGAGTGGAATGAATTCTCTTTTCACTTCCTCTGGAACTAGAAATGTTTTAAATATGCTGTGAAAAAATCCTACCAATAAAAAGTAGGAAAAATAGTATAAATCCCAAAGTCAGAATGTACATTTTACAGTTTGGTTCTATTTACCATTTGATGTTGTTACATGGAAAAATCAATGTAAATGGAGCTGTTTAGAAATACTGATTTCAAATGTCACCTCTGCTTGTTTTAGCCTCTGCCTGTTGTATGATGTATAGAGCACAGATAGTACTTGTTCAAATGCATCTTAGTTCCTTGCTTTGTGAAAATTAATTTTCAGCTGCATCTGTGTGCATGTAATAATTTTAAGGCCATTTAAAAAAATCTGGGAGCACCAAAATTAAGCTGCACAGTAAAACAAGTCTTGCATAACGCCCCTGCTCCTGGATTTAAAACCTTTGCAGTGTCTTAGCAGAGCAACACAAGGTGTGAAACAAAGGCAGTCAGACACTTGGGAAGCATTGAGTAAGTAAGTCCTTGGTGCCTGGGGTCCTCATTTCAAGTTAGAGGTCCTAAAATACAGAGTAAGATGTGAATGTAAGGGAGCTGATTTTTGATTAGATCTAGTGTTTTCTGATTGAGCCATCTGCATTCTTTCACAGTCAGGAGCAGGTTACACATGTTATTGAATGGCAGGAGTGAATGAGATGCTGCATTCAATGGTCAGTTAAAAAAACCCCCAAAATTGTGTACTTGTGTGTACACACAAACACTTCCCAAAGTCATTCAGAGCAACAGGAAGATGCTGTCATTCTGTAGATAGAGGCTCTTGATTTAGACTTCTTTCTAACACAGTTTCTGTGCCTTGCATTTCTTGCTATAATTTTGTGGGACTTTGGCTCTTGTGCTGGATCTTTAGGAACTGTGTGTATTTGTTAACATAAAAATTTCATTTTTGTTCTCCTTTTTATCTTCTTTGGCAAACGTTTCTCCACTAGAAGTGGTAAAGCGTGTGGGAAAGCTGAGGATTTTATATATGTTGAGAATAGCTCTAGAAAATGCTAGTTAATGCTTCTGTATCTACTGATCAGAAATCAGAAGAGGAAAGGAGGGTTTGTGCTAGATCACAGTACAAGACATTTATACTACATGCTAATAAACCCAACCACTAGGGGAAGATGGGGACACACATCTCCTGAAGATCTCATCCTGCCCCACATGTGGCCAGACTGGCACATACTGTGTGGGCAGGAGAGATTCACAGTCATCATATAACCTGCTGCTGATGTGCAGTGTTATAGCATGGCTGGTTTAGCATGTTTGGGGCCTGTAGGTAGAGCTGAAGATTCCTCAAGAAAGTGGTGGAAGTAGAAGACCACAATTCAATTCATTTGGGTGTCAGTGTGCCAAGCGCCTGTAACAGTATCTCCACCTTGACCACAATCACAGAATATATTTTCTCTGTGCTGTGCCACAGAAACAGTACCCTTCTTTTTGATGAGTCTTCTTTCAGTGCCTCATACCTGGAAAAAAACAACTTGAGTGATTTGTAGACCATGCAGTGGTGACTGTATTCAACTTCACTTAGTTTCAAATTAGTGTCCAAATATCTTGTATTTGCACATTCTTCCTAAGACTGTTGGATTTAAAGTTATAAAGTGTTTGCTTGTCTACTTGGTTATGTAGTCAAGAAATTTGACAAAGGTTTTTTGATTGAACTTACAATTGACTTTTCTTGCTTTGGGTTGTTGGTGTTTGTTCAGTCTGGTGTTCTGGTGAGCTCACTGTAACCACTAAATCTTCAAATGTGTTATGGATATGGAGAATTCAGACTTCTGATTAGAGCTTTCTCCATATGGGCACCCCAGGTATATTGCAGTAACTTCTGCTTCTTATTAATACTTAGCCTGGGACAAGGTATTGCTGGCAAATAGGAGTTGCTTAGGGGAGAGTTGGGTGGGGTTTTTTGTTTTAATTTTTTTTGTGTGTGTGGGAGGGAGGAGGATGTTTGGTTTTTTTGAGGTTTTTGGACTTGGGATTTTTGGGAGGTGGGGTGTTTGTTTCTTGGGGTTTGCTTTTTTTTTTAAATTCCTCACTCAGTCCTTGATGTTGTTTCACCCCAAAGATAAAAAAAGTATTGCAGGAAAATCTTATTTTTCAGAAGCATGACATGTGGAAACTCAAGACAATGATGTAGCCCACAGCCAGAGAACTTCTATATAATTTAATGTATTTTGTCATATTGCTTTGTGGAAGAATTTGTTTAAAATTAATAGGCTATAGTTTTTAAAAAGTTCATTTAAACACTGTAAGATCTAGGCAATGTTAAATAACTGAGAAAAATCTGGATGTTGTAGTACTGTTTACTAATAAGTTTAAGCAATTATAAAGAAAATGGTAATGGAGTAGATGTTATAGGTAAACAACACATGGTGGTCTGTTTTAACTGGAAGCCCTCATACAATGATTGCTTCTGCTAATGAGAATATAGATAATCCCCCCCATACTTACCCTTTCTTGAAAGGATACAAATTGTTGTTTGCTGTAGGCAGAATGAAGACAAGCTGTTCAGTGTTTGCATTGTAAATATTACAATAGAAGAAGAACAGCATGTATCTGGTTCTGAAATATGTGGGAGCCTTGCAGTAATGTCAAAATGTATATGTTCATCTGAAATTCTGCTTATTTGCTTGATTGTGACTGGGATTTTTTTTTTTTCTTCAGGGAAACTGTATCAATCTGACTGATGCCTTGACTCTGTATGAAGAACAGCTTAGCAGGCTTTATTGTCCTGTGGAGTTTTCAAAAGAAACTGTGTGTGTTCCCTCCTACATGGAATTGTATCCTTAAAGACTGAGGAAAACTGGAGATTGTGTATTAATATATCAAGCAAGCATAGATTGTTTGGAGGTAATGTACTCAAGCAAAAAGGCAGTTCTGATTTAAATACTTAATGTTTTTTTCATAGTAAACGAACTGTTGCAGTTTTATTTTGAGGCTAACTGTAGGAATTATTTTCTAAAAGTGCTATAAATTCATAGCTGGTAAAATGATCAGCACCTTTCATGACTAAGCTGTATTTTTGTTAATGTTTTGAGTGGTGTATGTGATATAGGATAAATTGTGTGATAAAGGTAATACTGCCTGGCAGTTCTGACAAGGCTGTATCTTCTTATTTTCTTTTCTTCTTTTACTAAAATAAGGAACTAACTTCATACAGATTAGCATGATCCAAATCTTTAGATATTATCTGATAGAGCTATTCTTGAACATACAGTTCAGACTTTACTTTTAAGGCTGGGGAATGGGGAAGAGTGATTCCCATCAATAATTACTAGTTAGTGTTACTGGAAAAAATATTCCAAGTAGAGGGTTATGCATATTCTCAGCAACCTCCCATTCCTAAATATAATCCTTCAGAATTTCTTCAGTTTGTGGGTGGTAAGGAAGTTATGTAAGGAGCCTAGAAGTTTAAACTTCAAGCCCTTAGTGTGAGAGGGGCATTTTGAACTGCTGTAAGGTGGTTCTGCCATCTGCATTTGCCTTGAGTGTTTACTGCTTTTGTGGGATCTCCCTGGAAATGTTCCTGCAGAGTGAAGCCTGCTCTGGCTGTCTCTCTTGACAGGAAACATCTTTTCACAATCTTCTTATTCATAATACATTAAGCACATGATACTGCCACAGCCTTTCTTGTGTTGTGTGTGTTCATTCCCCTCCCTCTTGTGTCCCCAAGCCTGGTAGTGCTCACTGCTGCAGCCCCCAGACTGACCCCGTGCTGACCCCAGCCAGCTCCTCCTGCTTCTCATTATTGTCAGCTCTTTGGGAAATGCAGATTTGACCTTATTTTTTCAAGTCAAGAGAATGTGAAGGATATCAAGATACTTGCCCTTAAAGATTACAGTTTCAGAGAAAGTGGTTATTTTTGCCTTTACAAGTGCCAGGCCTTAATGGAATGTGTATGTGTTTTGAAGAGTAGGCATCTTTGATCTGCTGAGTCAAGAAGACAATCCAGGTAGATATCACTTTTGAGTGTTTTCCCTGCCCTTTATGAGCTACCAGAAGTTTTCAGAATTTAAATATAAGTAAAAAGAACTGCATTTTAACTGTGTACAAGTGTTGCCTTTTTTCCTTAACTGCTTCCTTTCTCCAGATGGGTATTCTACACAATTTGGAAGAAACAGACTAACATCTGAACATCGAGATTATTTGAGATGATCCTAAATGTACATGCTGCATGGAGCATATAGGCCTGCCACATGCTGCATATTGGCATCTTGAACCTTTAAATTATATGCTGTAGATGATCCTGAAACTTAGTCATGCTATTGATTGTGAATTCTTTAAATGTTTTTTATTATTATTTTAATTTAAAAGCAAATGGAAAATGTATATTTTGATGAGCTAGGGTGTTATTTTTGAAAGTCAACTTAGATGAATAAGCAGCAAAACTATATAGCTGCTGACTGCACTGAACCTTTAGAATGTGATCCTTTTCATTTTTTTGTAGATCTTCACAAACTGGTTGATTAAAAAAGACATCTTTAGCATTTCATCCCTGAAGGGTGGTCCATGGAGTTTTTGTTGGTTTTGTTTTTCCAACAGATTTTTCATTTATGGTGCTTTTTAAAAATGGGAGAGGGTTTTGTGTGGTTTTGGGTTTTTTTTAATGAACACTGCAGTGCTTCCATATAGAGAAGAGCATAACTAAAAAAGAAAAAAAAATCTTGTGGGAGAATACCCCAAGTCCTTTATTGCAAAGGGAAGAAAGCCAGTCTTAAATTTTTATTTACCCTAGCAATTCATCATTGCTGTAATCTCTGCTGCAGAAGAATCTTTGGCCTTTTACCTCCTGGATTTTTTTAGTTGCTGCCATATTGATTTGGATTCTGATATGGATTTCACAGTAGCTTTGTACTGAAGCATGAAGATCAAGTCTGGGTTTTCATTCCACCATGGTGCAAGAAATTGAGTGTAATGAGGTTCATGTGGGCATATCCTCTCCCCAGCCTTATGGGAAGCACTAGATTTTTGAAGTAAAATTTGGCTTAGAGGATGAAGAAATGTGGGTGTGATATGATCTATCTTTATGTGCACCTGTACTGGATGTTTTGAAGAGTGTGTGTGCTTCAGTAGGGTCAGTGGCGGTTGTATTGCCACAGATGGCCCATATTGTCTGAGGCTCTTGCTCAGTTAAATTCACTTGCAGTGTAAAAATCAGTAGAAGCTGGGGTTCCTTGTAGTTCTGTTCTGGAAGAAAATGCATTTTTCTTCAGCATTTTCTCATGCTGTCAGAAGTTATATTTTTGTAAGAGTTTGCTATCTAGCAACTAAAATATTTGTGCTTAAAAATCCCACTTGAAAGGAGGTGGAAGGATATGACCAATATGTGCATTTTTTACTTTTCCAAGGTAGAATAAGAAGTGTACTGTTTCCCTAAACACTCTAATCCTGAGCAATGATGTTTCATTCAACACCCATATCAACATTTTCTTAGTTTTATTGGAGAGAGTTGATTTGCCCCACCAATATACTGTTAATGAAAACAAACCATACAAAAGCTGTCCTTTATGTTTCTAAACCACTCATAAAGAAAAATTTTATTGCATGCCACATATATAAACTCTTCATAGACTCTGAGTAGCCTATGCAGAATTCCAGAGTGATACTCAAAAATGTGCCAAAATTTGCTTTGTCTTTGGCCTATAATTGGTCTAAATGTTTTCAGTTTGGATAGCCAATAGAAGCATTTTTCAGTCTTACTGATTGAAATGATCTCAATTAATTCTCTAATAGACACAGGGTGCAGTTCTTCCATGGCCTACAGCTTGTGAATCACTGAATACTCCCAAAGAACAGAGCTTCCCTCTAAACAGAATAAAGTTTCCTGTATTTCCCTGAGTGTTCTAGGTCTGCTGTAGGCATCCCAGAAAATAATTTGATATTATTATCTGTAGTCTAATAGAGACTCTTAATTTATGATCCAGGACTGCAATCAGTTTGTCTAGCTGCAGATGAATGCAGATACCCTGTAAGCAGGTGTGTCCATAACTTTGCAAGCATGAATATTTCCATTGGTTCTTAGTGTGATTAGTCATGTAGATGAAACGAAGCCCACAGGGACAGAGCTCAGAGCATCTGTGTTCCTGGGTGAGCTTGGCAGATGTATAAATCAGTCACAACAGGTAGGGGTGGTTGGGTTTTTAGCAAGGAATTTTGTGAGCTGGAAGATGACTTAATCTGCTCTTGTACCAGGGCTTGTGCTTCCCTTTGGTGTCGCTGCACAGGGAGCTGCTGGGTGTGCAGGAATGTTCTGGAAAGATTCCCAGAATGACCAGGGGACCTGAATTGCATATTAATAGCTGAGAGACAGCAGTGCTTGCAAACTTTTCAGCTAATAGGGTATGAAGAGAATTGGAAGAATTTTTTCTTTAACTTTTTTAATGTAGTGTTTCACAGTGATAGATGCAGTATAAAGCAATTCAGCAAACACTGAACATTATATTTTTTTAAGTTGCTGAATTGATTCTGAGCAAATATATATACACATTGTTAGCCTTTATTTATTTGTTGCTGTAGTATAGATTTTTTTTAAAAAGAAAAACAAGTCTGTGTTAGAATTTTCAAATGCAAACTGCTATAGCTGATCAGTTTTCCATGTTTAAGGGCATTTGGGAAATGCCTGTGAGTGCTGCACTATGTATGCAAACAGTTCCCAAGACATGGTTAACATTAGAGGTTTCTTAATTATTCTTTGCACTAAATGCTGCTTCCACCTAGAAGTTCCTGATTGATAATAGTTTGTGCAAGGAGAAGACTGCTGGCATTGTATCTACTGCATCAGTGCAGTGCACGTGTTACAATAAAGGTACGCTGTCATTACTTGTGTGTTTGAATTGTTAAATCCACTGTGGATTCAGTGTTCAAATGACAGAATTGATGGGTATGATGCATACCATTGTACCTCCTTTTTCCTTGTTCCATAAAGGTATTTCCTGGTCCTTTTATTGAGTATCTTTTCTGTCTCAGATTAATAAATTGTTATTTTCCATATAATAAATGCTCAGATAAGATACTCTGTATATGGAACAGCACACTGATATTTGTAATGGGGGGGATCACTAGAGGCTTCAGTGATATTTGCCTAGAAAGAGTTAATTTTGTGTACAGCATTTTAGATGTGAATTCTTTGAAGGTCTCTAAGTGGAAGAGAATTTTTCTGCTAAAGTAGTAAGTTGGCTTTGGGGGACAGTGATTCATTGTATGGCACAGAGAAAAGACAGGCTTAGGAGAAGTCAGTGTGACATTGAGAATGATGGAAACTGGCACAGAAGTTTAGGAAACAGGGAGAAGGGCACAAACAGAATGGGCACATCAAAGAAGTTATTAGCCTTACCAAATCACACCCTATCATAATGTTATAAATGAAAGAAAGACATTACTCACAGAAAATATAGAGAGATTTACATGAATTCCAGCCAACTGGAAAAGAGAAATATTCGCATCTGCATTAAGTACAGTGATAGCAGAAAGCTTGCTAGTAGGGAAAAAGAAAGGGGGAAGGTTTAACTTTGAGGGGAAAAAAATCTTACACATAGACTGAACGTAGAATAAGGGGTAATTTTGGAGTGCCTGCATGCACAGTAGGGAAGATAGATATCTTGGGTTTTTATTTTTGCTGTTTGAGAGTCTGAGGTGTTGACAGCTTGCTGGAGGGAACAAGGTGAGGGGATGGCTGAGAGGAAGAGAACTCAATTTCTTATTTTAATTGAGGAATAGGAGGCTGCAGATGATGTTGCCTGTGGGTAATAGCAGAGAGCTGACAAACTTTGCCCACAGAGAGAAGAGTAGTTGGAGTCATTAGAGATGCCAAGGGAGCAAGTGAGAGTAGTAGCAAAGTAAGCAACTGCTGCAGTGATTAATAATAGCACTGAGCAGCTCAGAAGTGCCTTTTTGAAATGTGGAATGTTGTAGGAAGCTAGGAATGAGGGATGTGGAATGGGAACTGGGAGGATATCAAGAAGTTCATACTGTGGTCATACATTGCAGTGAACTTGAGCTTCAGAGGTAGAAGTGGAGAAGGTGTAAAGAAGGATAAGTAAAATGTGAAATTGATTTCATAATTGGAAGTGTGATGAGAAGTATTCCTGTGCAGTGTCAAGAGCAGAAAGGATGCAGGGGCAAGAGGCATTAAGTTGAAAAGGAACTGAGGAAATGAGCCAGGAAGAGGAACCAACAAACAGGACAGCACAACAGATGTGGTGTGGGGATTTGGGGAACACATCTGGACATACAAAAAAGTGCCAGTCACACTGCCCAGCCTGTCCTCTGATGGTATTGGATGGAGAAGGAAGAGAAATTGGAAACATTTGGGGTTTTTTTGTTGTTGTTGTTTTTTCTAACTGAGTAATGAATGCAAGATGTCTTCTAAGTATTTTCGGAGGAAAAGAGCTTAACTGCTGGAAATTAAATGAAGACTAAAAGGAAACTTCAGATTAAGGAGTGTTTAAGGGTAGACTGATTACTGAAGCAAATAATTACAAACTTCATGAAGTCCAAAGGCAGGGCAGCTGTGGGATTTAACCGTCATGGATTGTCACTGAGCATGGAAGGGAGGTAGGTAGAAGATACTAGTGGTGTCTTTGCTGTCTTCAACTCATGCAACTGGAAATGCTGATCAGAACTGGCAAATGTATGATAATAACTAAAAAGCACTGCTACAGCCATCTGACTTCAACATGCCATGATGACTTTGTGTGTTACTTGAGAGGAAATTCTTATCAGTGATGAATGCACAGCACAATGTGCCATATTGCTGTGCAGCACCCAAATATAAAAGTATTTTATTGGTGTATAATGGAAACATCTTAATGCAACTGTTATTGTATAGGCACAGAAATGCACCAATGGAATAAAACACTGGTTTTAGTAGATGGGAATAACAAAGATGAGTGTGTACAGCTCTCTGAAGCCTTTGGTTTTTCTGGTAGCTGCTAGTGTCATCTAACACTTCCCCGTTTAACTTAATTATCAAACCTGATAGCATTGATTTTTAAAACTATTTTATGCCATGCTTTGTCCTGATTCTGCTCTTAAGCTCCTCACTGGACATTCTGTGAAATTACTTCCTAGTGATTGGCATGTCTTGTAACACTTCGGTGTTTTCAATGATGTTTTATAACCACTGGTTAGTTAATTGGGGTGGAAGGATGACAGGTTTTTTTCAGGAAACAAATTTTTGACAGCTCATTGTTTAAAATCACAGTGAAGACTGACAGAACACTTATAGGAACATGCCATGACTTTTCTTTTTAGAAAGGACCAAATACTGTTAGAAGTTTTCACTTGTGTCTTGAATTAAAATGTTTATACTAGGATTGTAAAATTCTTGCAGTATATATAACACTTCAATACTAAGGAAAGGAAAGTTATGTGCTGGCATTTTCTGGAGCTGATTTGCAGACAGCCACGTGGCTTAAGTTGTATTCTAGATACACTTAATAGAAGCACGAAGATAATCAACAATTAACCTAATACTGCCAACACTAAAGCGTATCCCTGAATGCCATATCTGCTCCATGGATGGTGATTCATCTGCTTCCCTGGACAGCCTGTTCCTGTGCTTCACAATGCTTTCAGTGAAGAAAATTGTTCTTAATAGCCAGTGTAAACTGCCCGTGGCACTGAGTGAGGCCACTGGCTCTTCATCCTGCTGTTTATTACTTGGGGGAGAAGAGTGACCCCCAGCTCTCTACAATCTCCTTTCAGGTGGTTACAGAGAGCAGTAACGTCTCCCCAGTGTTTTTTCAAAGCTAGAGAAACCATCTTGCCTCAGCCACCCCTCCTAAGGTTTTTGCTCTAAAGTGAGCCCCCAAAGGCCTGTATAGGCCCCTGAGTTCTCTGTTCTTGACTGGCAGACTGCTGGAGCCTCACCCACCTCTGGATGCAGTTGGATGGCTTCTGAGAGATGGCCTTGTGCACAGAGACTTCTGGTTTTTGCTTTTGTTTCTGCACTGCTCGAAAGTAGAAGCATTGCCTGTGTCTCCTGGGCAGCTGCAAGGGTCGCTCATGGTGCAGGTAAATTAATGGGTGTCTTTGGCCCGGGTCTCTGGGCCTGGGAGCAGTGGGGCTGCAATGGCTGGGCTGAGGAGTGACAAAATGTTGCACAGTGGAGTTGGGAGCAGCCCTGTGAGCAACAAGGTGAGAGGAGGAGGAGAGAAAGTACTGCAGGCATCAGAGGAGAGATTCCCCTGCTGCCCTGGGCAGGGCTCCAGTGGAGCATGGACTCCCCTGCAGCCCTTGGAGGGAGCTAGGCCGGAGCAGGGATCCGCACGCTCTCCACAGGACTTGCACTGGGGCATGTGGCTATTTCCTGAAGAAACTACAACCCCTCTGGCCTCAGGTTTGTCCTGAAGGACTGTGGCCCTTGGGTGGGACCCCACTCTGGAGCAAGGGAACAGTGTGTGGAAGATGGAGCAGCAGGGTCGAGTTGGTGGTGACTGAGCCCACCTTGCTGCCTTGCACCTCTCAGGGAAGTGGGGCAAGGAAGGGGCAGGAGTGAATTTGAGCCCAAGAAAAAAGATGAGGTGTGAGAGGTGTTTAATCTTTGTTGCTCACTTCCCTGCATTTTTAAGTGGCAACATACTGGATTAAGTTGGTAACTGGTAAAAATGATGAGTGGAACAGAAGCACAGCTGAAAGGAACATGTAGAGCAAAAAGAAGCATCTAACCCAACTTCCTGACCACTTCAGAGTGACCAAAAATTAGAGCATGCTGTTGAAGGGCATTACCCAAATGACTCTTAAATGCTGACAGGCTTGAGGCATTCACTACCTCTCTTGGAGGCCTGCAGGACGGACATTTTTCTTAGGTCTCCCTGGAATGCCTTCAACCTTTAAAAAAACAGGTGATACATTAGGTATGACTGGGAAAACAAGAGAGGAATTTAGTGCTCTTCTGGGTAAGTAGGGCAAGAGACAGCCTCATTAAAACTGAGGAGTCCAAACCATTTTCAAGTTGCTGACTACTTAGCCTGGAGGCATGAAAATACGAACAACTTTTGGAACTTCTGGAACAATGAAAGGTTGTTCTCTTGAGCTAAATCTAAAGAGCCAAACTACTGCCAAACCTTTCTATTGCAGTGTGTTTTCAGCCTAGGGGCTGTGCTAGAACTATTTTAAGGGCTTGTTCCCAATACAGACCTAACCCTTAGGTTTGCAGAAACTGGAGGGTAGAGTCCCTCTTGTCCCCTGTCCCTCTAAACTTCTGTTTCTAGAAGTGCTGCAAATGATTATGAGATGTATGGAAATTTAACTAGCTGTAATTTCTCAAAGATAAATATTTCAGACTTTCTTGACTGGAGTGTTTTCTAAGGTCTGTTTAACCCAGTTCCCCCAATGCTACAGCTTATGGGAGAGGGTTGCTGTAGAGTCATTTTTTCCACTAGCTGTGCCATATGAATGCTCCCAGCTCTCTCTGCTCTCTCATTGCTTTGGCCTCACCCTGTGTTGTCCCCTCTGCCATGAGAGTTTCAGGGAGCTCTCCCATGGCCATGTGACAAACCAAGAGGGTTAAAAACAAACAAGCAGACATGTTAAAGGTAAATGGGAAACTGATGTTGCTGAGCTACACTCCTGAAATGAGTGGACAAAAAAGCTGTCAGTGCTTCATGTAGACCTGTCTGGCTCCTCATATGCTGGCAGACCTCAGTGGTGAGCAGGATTGGGAACTGGTGGTGGGATTGAGAAGCAAGCCACGCCAGGTGTAGGGAAAAATGCTTGAAGTAAAGGCTGCAGAGCACCATGCTTTATACTTGCTTTAGAAGTAGGGAGAGGAGTTGTTAAGGGGGCTACCTCTTGTTTTTTTCTTTTCTCTGATCCTATCTACTGAATTACTTATGGGTCCCTTCCAACTAAAGATATTCTATGGTATTTTGATTTCAGTCATCCAGAAGTTTCAAATCATTTGAACTTTAGACAGCACATAAAAGGTAAGCTAGTAACTTTGATCTAGTGGGAATTAAAAGCTTTATCTGTGTTAGTACTTTAGTGTTGGTGTGGCTTTGTAGGGGGATGTGTTGTTTTTTTGGTTTCTTGTTGCCATTCATACCTTCTAAACTTTTAAATAAAATTTTATGTCAGTAATTTGGCTGTCCCAGTTGATTTTGGTTACAATGACTGGTTTTTTTTTTTTTTTCTGTTCTGAGAATTAGATTAAAAATATGATAATACTACTCATAAGGAATTTTTTTAAAGAATATGGGAACAGCACCCATTTTGTGCAGTGTGGGCTTCCTTGCTCTTGACCTTCTTTGGCCTGTTCTTTAAAAAAAGAAATGTAAGGCCCATTATTTAATTTCATTTTTACTACAAGCAAAATCAGCAATATGTTTTTAGATACCTTTGCACAAGGAGTGCTGTTACATGCTATCACAAAGGCAAAACCCTGCTCAGTGAGTTACAGTGGCAGGGTACCTTGTCGGCCGTGGTGAGTTCCTTCATCCAGTAGAAGTGTTTTTCTGTACTGAGCATGCATTATTTGGGAGAGCAGAACAACATGGTCTAAGTCTGGATCATGTTTGTAACCTGGCTTTCCAGCACCTACTTGGCTGTCTGGTGGCAGTGAGTAAATAGTTTTCCAGTGAACAAAAATGTGGCCATTTTTAACCATTTAATTGTGAACAAATGATACTCAAATATATCTGAACTTCAAACACACTAAAATGCATTTTATGTCATGCTGATCAAAATGCATTTGAATAGCTTTAAACATTTTATAGTGCATCCAGATTCATGCAACAATGGATGAGTTTCATTCAGTATTTTATTTAGCTTAAAATTATGTTTTATCGTTGCTTTTATGCCCAGATATAGGGAAGAAAAAAATGTAGTTAAAATAAAAGCAGCAAGCCATAAATGTTTTTATGAAATAAGGTTGAAAGCATTCCATACCTCTTGAGAGTGTGTTTTCCAAAGGCAAAGGCTTCAATGTCCCAAGAAAATGTAGTCATGGCACCACACTGTGAAAGCCTAGACAAGAGTGTGAGTTTATCTGATTGACTCAGAGTGAAGTGAGCTGCATTTGCATCATTCCTGGTAATGTGTTCTGGTGCTCTGAACAGTGGGAGTAGTGACAGCAAAGGGAATGAATTAATTTCAGCAACAGTCAGCACCTTGCTAAAAAGCAGAAACATGGCACTGCATTTTCAGACTGCTTTTGCAGGGAAAGACTTGGAACCAGAGAAGGTTAGAAAAGGCCTGTGTGAGAGGAGCAGGTCTGAGCCTCTAGGAAGTGTAAGAAAGTCCTGTGAGGAAATGGATGGAGGGTTTTCACTTAACACAGTTGGTATCCTGGGCTATGGGACCACATTCTGGCTGGCTGCAGCACAGCCTGGGATCCTGATCTCTCTGATGCCCCTGGCACATGGGAATTCTCATCAAGGTCTTCCCAGTGTTCTTCTGTCCCGAGCTGCCCTGAACATGCTGGAGGCTGTACCCAGGTGAGGAGCTAAGGTTTGGGAAGCCAGTAGGAAATTCTTTTGTGTGTCTTAGTCCAGATGTAGTCTGGCTGTGAGTGCTTTTGCTCTGCTTTGGGGAGATGGACTATGCCTCTCAGGGTTCTTATTTCCTCTCATTAATTGCTGCTTCAAAAGCCATGATACTCCTAGGTTGTTTTTTGAAACTTACTGTCAGTCTGCAGACTTTTGCTCAGGTAAAGCAGATGCTGTGATTATGCCCTGGCCAATCTACATTCTGTTGGTAGTCCAAATTGCAAAACACATCACATCTTTCACTTTTTTATTAAAAGCACAATCATCGTGGAAATTTTACTTGAGGATTGTTTTAAAGTTGGGTAATTAATGTCCCATTTCAGTCAACCAGTTCAACTAAGGAAGAGGTTGATTGTGTTTGCAGCAATTTCAAAGAACTCTCAACAGAAACAGCATTAAATTATTAAAAACCTATGAATTTATCAGCATCTTTTAGTGGACTAACATTCTGTCATTTTCTTGGGAAGTGCATATTGAAGAAGTTAAGGAAACTTTTTCAGAAGAGCATGATTTTTTCTGCAAGTTGTGGAAAAGGATTTGGCTTTGATCAGCTTAATTTTCCTTCCCTTTAAGCAAGCTTGGTCATGACTATTTTTGTCATTAACTTTGCTAACAGTATTGCTAATTCCTTTGCATGGTTATTTAAATGTCTAAGAGTAGCTAGTTAGAGCCATACTGAGGCCCTTTCATCAGTTTCCCTAATCCAGCTACTTGTTCTTAGGTTAGTGAAAATTTATGGGGAGAAATACCATGTAATGATCAACTTTTGATCTGTAGATCTAACAAGTAGTTTGGGTATTTTTAATAGTACAGAAATCCTTATTCTGTTCTAAAACCTTGTGTTAATAGTAAAGACAACAAACCTTTATTTGAAATAGAGATGTTGGAAACTTAAGGCCTGTCAGAGACATAGCAATTTGACTTGTAAAGATAATTATAGTTGGTGCCTAACTGATTTTTGAGGATTTCTGCAGCTTCAGGAAAGCAAATGTTTGGTCTCGATGATCCTGTCCCGTGGGGCCTCATGCTGTGGTTTCATCCTGATCCGACTCTGGTCTCCCCTTTCCAGAGAACTCGCTGACTAAACACATTTCAACTCTGCTGAGGGGCTGCTGCTTAGCATTATTAGATACATACATAGTTACTGGAATTGCACCAAGATGAGGACAAGATGAGAAATGTCTAGAGATACCTCCACTGAATTAATACACACAAAATCTCACATTGTCAAGGGGCGTTTTATTTAGGACATCATATTTAATGTGAGATTTTTCTGGCTTTCAGCTGTGTGCAAAGTGAATTTTAATCTCATTTTGAAATGAAGGAAAAGAGCTCAGTGGAATAAAATACTTTGAAATAAAACTAAATTCAGTAAGACCCTGAGCTGGTTGTAGCAATGCCCTGGAAGAGCAGGATTTGGTTTTTCAGGTTTGTGGGTGGGGTTTTTTTGTTGTTGGTTTTTTGGGGGTTTTTTTTTGGGTTTTTTGTGGTTTTTTTTTCCCTCCAGGCTGATTTCTTCTGAAAACAGAGGTTATGCAGTTGTGCTTTCCTGTCTCTGTATCCCCTCTCTCTCACCCAGCCTTGCTAAGTAACGCTAGATCTTGTCAGCCAGCTTCAGTCAAATTTGACAGAAGGGATTTGGGTTCAAAGACATTAATTCTGACAAGTCTTTGCTTGGATGAAAAGATCTCTTATTTCTGCTACCAGCCCGTGGTCAGGTGCATTTGTTATACAGAGGGATGTGATCCAACAGCCCCTGAGTGAGAAAGCTTTCACCAGAGCTTGTGCCTGATGGGACTGCTGAGCTCTACTGCCTTGGCCTTAAAGCACTTGGAGGAGCCTCTGCTTCACTTTCTTTTGTTTCCTACAAAAGTTATCACAAGCAGGCTCTGAGTAGATGGCGGTGACAGAGTGCCTGTTACCTGTTCAGTGGCACCTCTGTGGAGCAATTGCTCTGCTCCTGGCTGCAGCTCTGAGCTCTGGTGCTGCCAAAGACAGATCTGTGCTGCTGGAGATCCAAGTGGGAGAGCAGGCAGAAACCATTGCTTCTGCAGGGGCAGTCGTGCTTCTCTGAGAGACAAGAGCTCACAGTGGAGGGATCTCTTTGGCAGATGCTGAAAGCAGCCACATACAGGGCTGGTGGCTTTCCTCCTCTTTTAATTTAAAATGCTGGTGAATGTGTGTCTCATTGCACACCTGAAAATTCATCCATGGGACACAAACTCCTTGGTAACCAAGCTTTTTGCTTCCACTCATAAAAAGAGACTTTGACAGCTGCCAGCAAACATCTGGACAAAGCAAAATAAGTGAGTAAAGCCCTGGTGGAATGATGCAATATTTCAAGGAAACAACAGATATTTATTTGTGTTCTATTTCCCTGTACCTACAGCTGTAGCCACTGGAAAAATGATATTTCCCAGCAATGTCTTTTTCAGTGTCTTTACAGCCTATATACATAGTTAGACTATATTAAAAAAACCAAAAATTTGCTCTGAGTTATGCCAGGATATTTTGTATATTTCTTAATCCCCAACTGAAATGCCATTCTACAGCCCATGTCAGCATGCACCCTTGTTTAATCTCTGCAGCAGGATGACAGATGGGAAGGATGCCCATGTGATGGCTGAGTGTAAACACTCTCTGGCTGTAGTGAGAATGTGGTCTTTAGGAGAAGTAGTGTTTGGTTTAGCCAGAATTTAATGTGCTTCTTGACGAAAAATTGCCGGAAGACCTAAAGCAGTTCCTTCTGCTTGAGAACATATGCATTGCTTCATTAAAGTGCTTTTTCAAAAGAAGCAAATAAAAAGCTTGCAAACTTAAGTGGCGTAACTTTAATCATCCCAGATGTTTGGTTTCATAGTCAGTTGCTGTTTGCATTAGATATAAGCACCTTTTGGTCAGAGAATGCAATGTTTCCTGCAGAAGGGAAAAATTGGTCTTGGAGTAATGAGAATAGCTTAGTCTACTTGGAATAGAAAAAGAAAAAATTGATTTGGGTATTAAATGTTGGAGAACAAAGTTTTCTGCTTTGCAGGGTGTTCTCCTTACAGTTGCAGTTATAGTTAGTGGAGAAGCTTGCCACCAGCAGTGTTTGGAGCCCTGCAAATCCTGTTGGCTCAGTATTGACTCCTAATTAATGATCCACGTTCTCACAGATGCGCTGAGGCCTTCTGTGATGTGGCTGGACCACTGGAAAACAATAGAGTCATTTATTTCCAGCTGTATTTGTCCCATGAATAAAGGACATGAATTAGTGCCAGTGTGTGGTTTCTGTTGGCTGCTGTACAGAAATTTGGCAGCTTTTGTAGCCAAGGGAGTGTAATTTATAAAATTCAGAGATCTGATGAAAACTGGTCAAGCTGTCTCCAAATGCAACATGTTGGGCTTTTCTCGAGTTTGCTTTGTGTACATAAAGTCCAGTTCTGGCTACAACAGCTGCATAGTCCAAAAAACCAGTTCAAGGCCCAGGGTGAAATGGGGTGGAATACAGCCTTTACTCTGACCCACACTAATTAATCTCTTTCAATGAAGTCAGCATATAGCTCTGTTCTGTGAGGAAGCCACTCAAGCTGTATCTGGTGTCTCTGCTTCCATCAGTGTGACGGTGACTGTGTTTTCCTTTTACCATGGGCTAAAAATGCTCAATAGTACATCACCAAAGCTGTGATGCTGTGATTGTGGACTGCTTCTGATAAGCTGTACTTGCACTAATGTACTTTAGGAACCTCTCAGGTAGGATAAGTGTTTAATGTGCACATGAGGACAGTGTCCTCTGAGGCAATGTCTGTAACTCACAGACATTGTTGGTGTTGGTGTAACCTAAGATGTTTTACCTGTATTACATTGGGGTTTACATCTAGAATTGAACTGGGATTTTTTTCTCTTTTTATAAAAAGTATCAGTGACTGTTTTAATATGTTTTGAAGTTATCTAAATGCCAGAAAGATGAAATATTTTACAGCACTCAGGCTCATTGCACGCAGGTTCTTTAAGCAAGCTTGGGCTGGCTATGTGCTGTCCTCAGGCTGTTTTGCTGTTCCAGACATTCACCAACACCTATGCAACTGGTTTGGACTGTTCCAGTGAAAACTGGGTAATATGTGTGATTTTGTTGATCAATTGAATAATCAAACCTCACTTTCTTGGGCCAAGCTATATGAGGTGAAGCTGACATGGTGCTATTGGTTTTAGCTTTGATAATTCTCTTGTCTGACTCTGACATAATGGCTGGAAGTGAGAATTGTGTCTGCTTGTGGAAGAGCAGGATAACACACACTCGTGTGTGGTTGTGAGTGTACATTCATGTGCATACACACACACACATATTTACAGACAGACCTTTTCTAGAGGCTGGGACACTTGCTGTGGTTCAGCCCACAGCACGTTCCAGAGGGTTGGCCAGCTCTGACATATGACCATGGATAGAATTGTTTATGCATTGTCCTGGCTTTGTTACAAGTGCTAGAGTGATCCCATTGTTTGAGTGGGATCTTGATTCAGATGGAATTCTGAGTGAATGAAGCGTGGTTTGGAGCATGTAGCATTTAGTTATTGCTTTTTTGCCACTTATGTCTGTTCAATGTTTTATGAATGTTTAGCAGAGTCTTTGCACCGCCTCATTAAGTGCCTTATTGGGCTGCAATGGCCAGGAGTGCTGTTAGCAGTTCCAGCAGGAGGTGTGGCCATGTATCCTGTACCTGCCAAAGAGCTGCTGGACTTGGGAAGAGCAAGGCAACCAAATCCTAGAACGCTCATCAAAAACAAGAATTAAATTCCACAAGCTTCTGTCACAGATCATCAATATCAGGAACTTACTCACATGTGCTCTGTGCACCTTTTCAAACACTGCCAGAAACGGACCTCTGCAGCTGCTGCCTGCAGCTGTTTATGGTTTAGCTGTAATTTCATAGTTCTGTACATGCTGGAGAAACCAAGATGGTTTATTGACTGCAGGCAGGCTCTACAGCCAGAGGAAAGGACACTTTATACTTTATGCCACAGTGTAAATAAGCCCACAAACCCAAACATGGAAAAGTAATTCTGTTGCTGACAACTGATTTGTGATTTTTCTTGCCACAAAAGGATTAGGTGCTGCTTGGAGCTGACTCACCAGAGGACTTGTGTAGTTGGAGCTTGCTGGATTTTGTTGGGGTAGCTCGATGTTCCCATAGTCCTCACCTTCTTGTGTTTGGGAGAGGGGAATGAATTGTCCAGCTTCTCCCTGCTCTTTCCCTATCTTTCCCTTTTCCCCTGACACAGATTTCCAAAGAGAAATAACAGGTTGCTGCTTTGTCTGTTGAAAGCTGTTCTTAGTTTCTGGCTTGATGTTGTCCTAGAAAGGGCTCAATTGTGCCAATGTAGAGTGATGCAGAGTCCCCAGGCAGTGCAAAGGAGAGCTGCTTTATTGCAAAACCAGGCCTTTTAAAGCAGTTAGCCATTTATCAGTTTACCTGGTAAAGGTAAGGTACAACAAGCCCAAGTCAGCCAACCACTAAACAGCATGATGTGGACAATGCAGCCATCACGCAGCACATCTCCCACATCTCTTCATCCCTATTCCAGATGAGTCACTCTCCCATAGTTCCCTCCTATTTAGCTGAAGTATCAGGCCTGAGCCATGATTTTACAAGGCCCTTATTTTATAAGGCGTTACCTATGTGCAACAATTGATGAAAGCGAAATCCTGCTAGTGAAACACTGAAAGAGCATGATGGTCAGTACATACAAGTACTTCTCAAAGGGGAAGAAAATGAAATTTAAAAATTCTGGGGGAATTGAGTAAGCATATGATAATTCAGTGTTGGTTGGGGGGACATAAAGCTGACGATATGAATAGGTCTAATATCTCAGTATTTGTAGTGTTGGGGTTCAGTAGAAAAAGCAACAGCAGGTCAGGTAACCAACAGCAAATAGTTGTCAAAAGGTCCTTCTGAGGTTTACTCAGTGTTCAGGTCATGGATACAGTGGATTAGGTGTTGAGATCACATGGTGTCCATGCATTTTCTGTAAAAACCCTGCCCTTTTGGCAGCCCCTTTGAGATCATAGTGATTTCTGATATGGGGACTAAATTGCACCAATGTCACACAAATACCTTCCCAGACCTGTGCTGGTAACAGTCTTGTGCTGAGTATTTTTTATAACCAGATATCTGCTCACACCCATGGAGTCATTCACACATGACTGGGAATTTCTATGGTGGGAGACATGTGGTCCTCCTGGTTCAGCAGCATCATTTCCCTCTCTTGCCTCAGCTGATGGATGTCAAAATATGGGTTATATGTGGGACAATAGGCAGGTGAAAAGGAGCAAATGTTTTTTTCCTGTTCTGCATCAAGCAGGGAATGCCCTCTTGGAACTTCCTGGTGAAGAGGGACAGGGCATTTTGTTTGCAGGGCACCAACAAGGCAGTAGAGGGGGAAGAGAAGTTTGGATTTCAGGACCTTCAAACTCTAAGTCTTCTTCTAGGCAGAGTGGGCTTTCCCTTTAGGTTGATATGACATCCAGGACAACTTGTGTGCAGGTACTCACATGGAAAAAGGTTTCAGTCTCCAGGCTGATAACTGCCATTACACACATTTTGTGACACGTGTATGTCTTTCTTCTCTCTCTACTTGTGCAACTTATTATCAGGATGGTTGGGGGCTGAGATAAGGACTTTTTAGTCCTCATGAAAGTAAGTAACTCAGTAACATAAACTGTTGAGAACATGAGCATGGTGCTGCCTCTCCCTGCATCCTTACGTTTAGTGTGAGAGTCCAGCTCTCGAGAAAGCAAGAGCTCCTCAAAGGGCTGAATGTCACACTCAGCTCAGAGAATTCGCCCTGAAATGGCTATTTTTTTACTTGATGAATGGAGAATGTTTGCTAAATTGAGGGGACTCCAAGTTTACTCCACTGAGAAATCTATATAAAAAAGATATTTTTTTTAATCCCCTACCATCTTCAAGTGCCAAATAGATACTTTTCCACTAAGCTTATAGTAGTACTTGACTTGGAAGCATAGGATCATCTCTTAAAATGTGTTGTGTACCAGCAAGCACTGAAATATCTTGCCTAGAAAAAAACAGATCTAGCTTTTAAAGCAGAACTTTTCCGTAGGTTGGCTGATTATTGCTTTGTGCTGCTTGACTGTGATTTTTGGCACACAGTGTCACATACCAAATTCCCGAAATAAAATGCTACATGATATTCTAAGAGTTCTTAGGAAGCTTTAAAAAGGGATTTGTCTGCTGAGTGGGTACCTCTTCTGAAGCCAAATGATGCAGCAGCAATGGTTTGAAAGGAGAAAACTTTAGTCAGCAGATAATTAGTCTTTTTAAATAAATGCAAGGGGAAAAAAAAAAACCTTCCATCAGACTTGTGTTTGTAGAAGTTGTCAGCAATCCTGCTTTGATTGGAGAGGGTGTGCAGCCCTTTGAATAGTTAAAACATCTGTTCAGCGACGTTGTGAAATGCTCGTGTTGGGAACCCCTGATAAGGGGGACTGCTGAGCACTTGGCTCCTACAGGCAGCAAGGGCTGCACTAACTGTGGCCACTGCTTGCCTTTCCTCCTCCTGGGCAGAGCACAACGTAGGACACAGCCACTATTTTCCATGTGATTTTGCTTTGAGAGGCAGAGAGCAGGAAGTGCCTAGGAAATGGTTCATGACAGAAACCTGGAGTTTTAAATAGGAGAGAAGAGGAGGAGGAGGAGAGCACATGGGCACAGTTTGTGAACATTTTAAACACTGACACAGCAGCAGGGGAAAACCAGACTTCTGAGAGAGCAAGCACCTCCCAAGCTGTCCTGATGGAAGGAGAGACAGTCTCTGAGGCCAGGGGAGCAGGCAGCAAAGCCACTCGGATCGCCCTCGGTGTCTTTGTGAGCGGCACTGTCGTGCTTGGCACCGCTCTTTTCTTGGGTAAGTGAAAGCCTTGACACTAACCTGAGCACAACCTCCAGCCTGCCTGCTGGGTGCCTGTGTTTGTGTCTCGCAACGTCTTTCGGTGAAAATGTAAATATATTTTTCTTTCCCCTCTTTTTATATTTATCCTGGAGGGGATATGTGTCAGTAAAGGAGTTCTTGTTGTGGGAATGCTAGAGCTGGGGGATGCAATGGGAACTCATGTAACATTTTGAATGCCGAATTTAAATTTGGATACTCAGTTGAATGTGTTCTGACCAGACTTGGGTTCTTCCACAGGACAGAGAGAAGCAGGGGAGATTATGCTGATTACGGATTCAGTGGTTGTGACTGATGTGGAATAATATTCTCTGTTTCCTGAAAATGAATCTGTGTAGTGCGTGCATTTTATGGAATCTTTTAGAGTTTTCCTTCATTTGGTTTTCATTTAGGGCTTGACTAAAACCCCTATAGAAATCTTCAATAGTGCATATGTGGGCACATATTTTAGATCTTTCTGTTCTTCTATGATGAATTGCAAAGTTGCCTTTACAAAAGTCATAAAAAGTGCATCTAGGATGAAATTGAAATATTTTTGTTAGATATATAAGCTGTAACTAGATGCAACTAAGAAGGAAATAGTTTTTCCTCTCCCAGATTTGGAATTAACTGTAGATTGGTTTTGTTAGCATAACTTGAAAGCATATGCGTACACTTTTGAAATTGTGTAGAAGTATAAATATGCCCAGAAACTCCAAGCAAAGAGGAAACTGTGTTTTATCCTGTAAGAACTTTGCAGAGTTGGATCCTCTTTTGGAGTAATTCTGCCCAACTTTTTGTTTCTTTAGACCAACACAGATTTCCCCAGATTGGTGGAAATCTGGCCTCTAAGTGTATCTTTTTCTTTCATCCAATCCTTTATGATCTTGTTTGAAAGGTCTGCTTTGTTTGCAGTCACAAAACAATGTCAGGTTTTTCATAGAATATTTAAATCAACAGGCTCACTCTTGGTTAGAGCTCTTTTGCTCTTGAGCAATTTCTGCCACATTTGCAGGAAAACAACTCCTGTGTCAGTGATCCCATTCGAGTAAACTTTTTATAACCATGAGTGAGTTTGAATCTTCTAATTTCTAGATAAAAGAAAAAGTTTTTCCCTTAAAAAATGCAGTATAAACACCAGGGAGTAATAATGGAGAGACCTTATTTCTTTTTACCTTCACTAGATTTGTTTGTTTGTTGCTTAGAGCAACCACCACAGCTTCTCAGAGATAGAACTGCTTTATCCATAGCCAGGTGTGAAAATTCAGGCAAATATATTGATTCTTGCAGACAGTTTTCCAAGTGTGCCTGTGGCATGTTCTGTAGGCAGCAATTCAATATCAAAATTTTCATTGGCATAACTGCTAAGAAAATAAAAATGCTGGCCTTGGGACAGCCAAAATGCTTTTAGGATTTCTTTGGAAATGGTCTGAAATTTTCAACCTAAAGAACCAAGGGAAAAAAGTTAAATTGTTGTGGTTTAACATTTTTTCAATTAGATGTTTCCACACTTCATTGTGACATGGTTTTGTTTGTAAGTTTGAACTAATTTTTTTTTTTAATGTTTTATTTAACTGTAGAAATGGACATCATTCTTTCTGTCCATATTAAACACTTCAGGTGCCTCAAGATGTTCTTTTTTCTTCAATTTTCATTTAGTCTGCAAAACTTATTGTTTCTGATACACCTGAAATTAATTTTCCAGCCTGAGGAGTGAAATGTAGCTTTCTCCTGCTCTCTTCTTCTCATAGTTCCTACAAGTCTAAGGAAGATGTGGGAGAATCAGATATTGTTATTTACTGTTCCTTGCTCGTGCTGGCTGTGATCTCTCTGTGACTCCAGTGGGGAGCATTGCTGGGGTCCTGCCTGTGGCACTCTGGTGGGAGACCTGTGACAGGACAGGCGCCACCCCCTCCTTGGAGGAACCAGATTGCTCTCCAGTGTCCTTGGGTGAGAAGTCAGGCAGCTTTGAATCTCAATTTGAAAGCCTCTTCTACAGACTTGGTGGAACATTCACATTATTTCCATCTGTACATTTATATTATTTTCCTTTTCCCTTATAGATTTATTTTTTTAAACTCAGTTGTGGAGTGCATTTGCTTAACAATCTGGAAACAGGCTTATCAAGGAGGAAGCTAGGATGCTGAGGGTTATAACCATGACTCTTAAGTAATAATGTTGTGATTAGTTATCTTAACAATAAAGGCAAGAGAAAAAAACTGTGCAAAGTTTTTTCTGTCAAAATTAGCTGTTATTTAAAATGGAAATGTTACTACCAAAAATTTATTCTAATTATAAAATTGTAGGTGTCCCATTGAAATGGTATTTTGTATTTGTTTAGAAGTATCAAAAGCACAAGGGCTGCCTCAGATTAAGCATGAAATTATGTCTGGGCTTTTCCCTCCTTTCTCTGCTTTGTTGAGAAAAAAGTCTAGCAAGCATTCAAGACCTGGATGGATTCTAAAGGACTAAATTGTAATCAGGGAAAAAGGTGAGTTGGGAGGAGTGCAGCACTTAATTAAAAGGGACAGTATCTATTATTTGTAGTTCATCTTTGTAGTGGCTCAAAATCATATTCTGGAGATCTCCACTTCTCTATTTTCTCCTGGTTTTCAATATTCCAATTACAACCTTTGCATGCCTCAAAATCTTGTGTATTTCTTGGCTAATTGACAGAGGTGTTTGAGGTGTTGTGTTTCACTAAACCAATGAAAGCTGTGGAAAAGCTGTCCAGAAATAGTTTTACATTTCCATTTTTTGAGAAACTTGGATTGAAATCCAGCCATTTCTGCTATTAATTGCCATTAAAACTGTGAGACTGGAAGAGAGGAAAGAGCTTTTTATTCAATTCTAGCTTTAGGACATTTTGCAAAAAAATTTTCCTGGGCTGAAATGAAATTTCAAATTTTTCTATCACTTTAAAACAACATATAATTACAGCAGAAATTGCTTTAGAACTATCAACACTGTTAAAGCTATGGTACCATAATATATTCCATTGTTGTGTTTTTTCGTTCAGTGTTATTTGCTTTTTTTGTTTTTGTCATGGACTGTTATTAAGATAATGGGTATAATGAGACATTTCTTTATGCCTACTGAGCACATCTAGTGAGAGCTATTTCACCTATCCCTTGGGATTCTCCCTTCCTAAACGCAAGTATTAATTATCTGCATATTTGCTGCCTGAGAGCAGTGTCTGAAATTAGCAATTCCTGTGCTTAAATTTCAGTGGCAGTTGTAATACATGTATTTAAAAGATGAGCGAAATTAACTGACAATTTCATAGCTCTTCTCAGCAAGGCTTTGGGAAGCAAATGCAATTACAAAACTTACAAGACAATTCAGACAGAACCTGGGTTGTGCCCTATAAAGCACAGCTATCCTTGTGCCCATTGCAGTCTGCTCTGTTCCAGGCTGGAATGAGGAGACCCTGGGAGGGTCCTGTAGGTGCTGGGTTGTGCTGGGCAGGGCAGTGTGGGCAGCACAGCTCAGGGGAGCTCTGGAAGCGCTGCAGAGGGTGGGGAGGCTGCCCCGTGGTGCATTTCCAACCATGGAAGGTGCAGCCTGGTCCTGTGCAAGGCCTCTGCCCATGGCAGAGCATTGGAATTAGAGGGTCTTTAAGGTCCCTTCTGAGCCTAGCCATCCTGTTCTCCTGTATTTCCAAGCTCTGGAGGATGATAACAATGTGAATTGTTTGTATGTGGTGGTGCTCACTGTCAGGGAGTAGGGCTGAAGTGATGCTGCTCCAGGCACTGTGCACAGACAGCCCTTGCTCTGTGCTGCCTGTGAGCAAAGAGGGGCAAGCAGAAAGCAGCACTAGGAGGGGGAAGTTATTTGTACAAACTGCAGTATTTACATAATATATATTCTAAATATTTACTTAATATACATTCTAAGTGCTCTAAATCAGTGCAGTCAGAGAGGCACTGGGACCAGAGGCTGCACTGATATTGGAATGATTGAGTACACAACATTTGGCTGCAGCTGTCAAAATTCATTGCAAATGATCTCGTTATGGTTTTCTATTTTGCAGTTAGCCAAGGTCTTATAAAGTTTCATCAGAAGCAACAGTACTGTTTGACTGCAGAATGCATTGAAGCTGGTAAGCAGCAATTTTATCTTCTCAATTATATCATGATTATAGTATGTTAATGAGATATTTGTACCATTTAGTTTTTTTCCCATTATACATTTTACTCAGAAAGCTCAGTTAATGAGGGAGAAAGAACGACAATCCCAAACTTTTTAGAAAGTCAGTCCTCAAGTTGCTTCTGTTTTGTTTATTTTGTACAATTAAAATTCACATTTTAATTTGGTCTAATTCTACTAGTCTAACTAGGTTGACTCAAAGTTTCCCAGAGGGGTTATTTTCTTTTTTTTTAATAGGAAAAAAAATGTTGAGTGACTTTGAGTGACTAGACCTTCAGGAGATTTTGTTGCTTCCTCTCCAGTTATCAGAAAACTAGCAAGGGTATTGTTAAGCAGAGAGATGCTTTTGTACCAGATCTGGCACACATTTTATATGATTTTATATAAAAAGAGGGTAGATTCAGACTAGTTATCTGGAAGAAAATTTTTATGGTGAGGATGGTGAAACACTGGCACAAATCACTCATAGAAGTTGTGAATGCCCCATTCTGGAGGTGTTCAAGGTCAGATTGGATGGGACTGAGCAACTTGGTTTAGTTGATGATGTCCCTACTTTTTTAGAAGGTTGGACTAGGTGACCTTTAAGGGTTCCTTCTGAGCAAAACTATTCTATGGTTTTATGATTGTGTATTGAAAAGCTACTGAGTCTTGGACTTGTCAGACTGATCTCTCTCTTACCACCTCTCTTTCACTGACAATAGTAACTGGTAAGGAAGCAGTCACAAAATGGAGCTGAAAATGCTGACAATCTTTTTCAATGAATGGTAGATCAGAATTTGATTTGTTTTCTTGTGCAGTATTCAGCTAGAGGTAAACACTGCATGGTTACTGAAATGCTAATCACAATCTACTTAATATGTATACTACTAAATTCCTCAGGCAATTAATTCTATCATGACAACAATGGAGAGCCTGTCTTCAAGTGCCTGGCTCCAGCAGCTCATGTTCATGTAGTGCTAAGTTCAGTCATCATTTCTCTATGTCTCTCAAGAAGATTCATTGCAGATATTTTGTCTTTTTTGTTTGTTTGTTTCTCATTAATCATAATTTCTGGACTGTAGCCCTGCCTAATTCTCTATTTATAAAAAAGTGTTCCACAAAATCTATGTGGTATTTTTTTTACAGCTGCTAGCATCCTGAGCAAGATAAATCAATCTGTAGATCCATGTGAGAACTTCTATCGATTTGCATGTGATGGCTGGATAGATAATAACCCCATTCCTGAAGATATGTCCAACTATGGTGTTTATCCCTGGCTGCGACACAAAGTGGACCTCAAACTAAAGGGTAAATAGATAATTTCTAAAAGTACTTGGTTGGCTTGTCACTGTAACTTGCTAATTGGCTGAGTTTGAGAGGACCAAAAATCTCCACAGTTCTCATCACTGGAAAACACCCAACCGCCTGACTTGATGTTCTCTTTTAAGTATATTTTTCTTTTTTTAAAATTGAAAATTACATTGAGAGATAATGAATTTAACATAAACAGAATTTGGGAGGAAGAATAGAATTGCTGGGAATTCTGGTAATTCTACAAGTTAAGAATGGATGGATGAAATTATATTGATTATAAAACAAAATGCAAAGACAAGGGGATTTAAATCTTTCCCCCTTGAAGTAGATGGTTAGACCGGAGTGTAGGAGCTTAGCACATGCAATTAAGAATGTCCCAAAATCAATCATCAGTCCAGGGCAGCAGGCTGTCTCTAACAGTGACCAACAGCAGGAAAGAATGCAATAAAGCCAAACCAGGGTGATATTTTCCAGTACAGCTAGCCCTCAGCAGAGGCAATTCTCAGGCTTCCGGAGATGGAGGTTGTTTGGGTATTGGGTTTCCTTCCCTCTGCCATTCAGGCTGCTGCTGAAGTACCTGAGCTATCATCAGTGAAACAGAAAGTTGCTTAAGAATGTGTTTCTGGAGGAAAAAATAGCTCCAGGGTGGAAATGTGTAGGAAGAAAGGTATTTTAATCTGCATGTGATTTGACTTTAGGCTATACTCTGCAGTGTGGCTACCTCGGCAGGAAGCCCTGCAGGCCAGCTGGGGGGAAAGGGTGATGATTATTGTTAGGTAGGAAAATCTTGCCAGATTCTTACAGTCTTGGCTAGAAGTGAGTCATTCAGAAAAAGGGAGACACGCAAGATTTAATATTGTTGGTGGTGTGCTTGAGCTTTGCCCACCTTGAGTACATAATTGACATAAGAATCCTGCTTGAGCTCACCACAGAACAGAGGCCAGTTTTAGAATTTCATGATTAAATACAGCATTTGTTTTTCTTTGTTTTGTGTAGGCACCAAAGCTCTTCTCCAATTGCTTTCTGCAGTCTTATTGTATCCAATTTTCAAATCATTAAGTATATTAAAAGCTGCATTTGGGTTCAGAATATGAGTTTTGGTTTTCAGCACAGTACATGACCTCAAGACTTTTGTTTAAAGTCTGCTGAAGATGTCACAAGGAAAGGAAAAATAATGTTGCCAGAGCCTATTTTAAGTTATTCTTTGCATTCTAATTGTTCTGCTGCCAGAATTGGGCTATATTAGATAAGTGCACGTCCTGCATGAACCATAGCCACAAAGAGGCCAGTCTTAATTGAATATAGAGTAGCAAGCTGTCACTGTCATCCTTAATTTCCTCTTTTTGCATGTCCTAATCAAGGACATCATGCTAAGCCAGATTTTTATTTGGTTTTCTTTCTGCAGTTCCTTTAGAAGTTGCTAGTACATAGCTAGAAAAAATGCAAGACAAAGAAAGAAGCATCCAAGTTTTCATTAAGCATTTGCTTAATGAAAACTCTATATCAGATAAAGGGAGTTTATACAGATTTATTTAATAAGAGGCCCTTGGCACAGACAGGGACAAAAATATGTGAAATGCTGGTTGGTGTACAGGAGTGTTTTTAAAATAAAACTTCCCATTTCTTCCTTAACTTTTAACTTCATAAACTTTCCAAAATATATTATTTGTAATTAATAAAAAGGAAAATAGAAGGCATTGGCAGCTGAAATAATATGCATAACTTCAGCCTCTAGGTATATTTGTGTTTTCTCTTGCATTATCTCAATATATTAGCTCAACACTGAGTTATTAATTTGTGTATGACCACAACCTTGCTAGCAGTTTTAACAAGAGGAAGAACTTCTGCACAGAGAAACAGTTATAGGGTTGAATAGACCTTGGAAGCAAATTTAATCTCTCCTTTCTCAAGAACTCTTAGCAGAACTTTGTACCACATGGTAAATATACCTGTTTGACATTCAGTAGATTAAAAAAACCTCAGTATTTAAAGACCTGGTCATTATGCAAGTTCTATGCTCTGAAATATTTGTCATATTAAAGAAAACTATTAATCTTAAAATGACAACATGGCTTGGCAGAAAGACACATTTTTAATTTTTGATTTTCTTTGATGGTATGATAGAGATGGAGACATTTATTCAGGCTATATATTAAAAAATTATGTTAGTTAAAAGAAACTATTTAGACATCTAATCTGTTTTTGGTCCCTGAATGTTCCTGAGACTACTCCTGTTCCAGAGAAAAGGGATTTTGGGCAAAGACCTGTAACACATATTGCACAAGTGTATCTTCAGTATTCTGGAAACTTTTTTTTTTTGTTCGGGAGCAATTGCTACAGAAGAAGATCTTCCAGTAGATAATGAGTAGCAAGTGTAAAAATTAATTTTGTCTTACCAATGAAAGGTAGTTGTGGCTGTGTAATGTAATGTACTGAGCCCTGCATTAGGTGTTAGTGGGCTTGAGAACAAAGCGTTTTTTTTCTATTTCTTTTGGGTGTTTTTGTTTGTTTGTGGTTTCTTTGTTTGGTGGTTTTGTTTTGTTTGTTTTTTGTTTCTTTTAGTGTGTGTTTGCAATTTTCAGTTTTGTTTAGTTTTCTCTTTTTGTGTTTTTTTTTTTTTGGTGTGTTCTTGGCGCTTTTTTGAGACTCACAAGAGCAAACAGTTTTTCAGGTGTCAGCTTCAAAAAGGGTAGAACGTTTTCTGTATCAGTGAAGGTTTTTGGTGCCTTAATAGGGAATTCTAAAGAGGAAATGGTAGTAGGTCAATCCAAAATAGCTAAGGACTACTGGGTGGTAGATTTTTTTGTCTGCATATCTCTGGTTGATTAAAAGATCAGGATTAGAAATATTAATTTTGGGGTTCTTCTAGATATCCAAACCGTAATGTGATAGTTAAAAGTAGGGTTTTTTTAAGATTTGGGTTTATAGTGGGGTAGGAATATGTATATGTATATGATGCTCCCATGGGTTTCTCTGTCTGTCTTAAGATGCATTCAAGCTAAAATCATATCATCATATCCTCTTTAATTTCTTTTCCATATGTTGTTTGAGGGTACTTGGGTTTATTTTTCTGCGCTCAGAGGAATCCACAAACCACATGTGTAACTTGCTTTGATCTCCTGACTATACAAAATAAATAAAGTTCCAGCCTGGAGAAAGTAGTGGTAGGTCTTTCCTTGGATGTGACCTTCAGCAGGATTTCAGGCGTCATGGAGGAATGTAAAGGAGATAATCGTAGAGCCAAAAATACCTCAAAAGCAGAGGCCTGTGGTTTGGGTTATAATCCAAACCTAGGTAAGGGACATGTAATATTTAGGTTAAAATTGCTTATAGAACTATTCCTTATAGAACTTTTCTGGAGAGGACTGATATATGACTACTTCCCCATAACCATTCCTGGCTGGAGCCAGCCTTTCCTTTTCAGCTACACCACTTGTTAAAAAGTACCTCACTAAAGAGCTAACACTCCTGGTGCCCAAGAGGCCTCTGATGAGGAAGTTCTTGGAGTTCTCCAAAATGGAAAGAATCATTTGGCTGTGGCCTGTGTTGTATGAACAGAAGCAATCTCAAACTGCAACAGCTCCAGCCTCATGTCAGGGCAAGATAGCAGTAACTCTAGGAGTTACTAAATGTTTTCCAAATACCATAATATTTCCTCCAAAGCTATTTGTGTTCCTGATGAACTTTTCCATCTTGATTTGATGACCTCCATTAAGGTTTTAGGAGGGCTTTTGTCTTGTCACTGAAAAGCAAGTGGCTTTTTGTGAACAGTTCAGAGCTGGAGGTCTGAGGCACATAATTCAGTGCTTATTACCTGTGGTGAATGTTGGTGGTGAACCCAGAAGCTTCTTTTCCTTTCTCTGAAGTACAATGGTATACAGCTGGCTTATTTTTTTCTTTCTGGGAGTGACCGTGCAGGAAGCAATAAATTAAAATATAAACAACAAAACAAACTCCACAAACATTCCTAAATCTCAGCACTGCAAAGGAGCTGATTTAAATTATGTGAATAATTTGTGAATATATCTTCCAGATCTTTTCAATTTAATTTATGACTGTGGAAACCAGTTTACAAATTGAGACTCCATACTGTTCCTGGTCCAGTGAGACACCTACTTCAGGCTGATTTGCTGTGCTAAGCTTTGTAGTGTGGCTGTTTTCTGAATGTCAGTCAGTTTAAAATGAGGAATTTCCAGTGTGGTAAACAGAAAGAAATGGAGGCCTTTTAGGAGAATATGGTGTGTGGGTTTCTAAAGAACATGAGACAGACAGCAAACAAAATATCTTGGCAGCGTAGGCAGCTTTTCCCAAGATAATCTGCAATGATTTCCTTTGGAAAAGAAATTGTTTATAAGTAAAACTGGTAAGTAAAAATATATCTTTGGAAATTTATGCTGTTTGACTATAGGATATCCTTTCAGACTGGTCCCAGGAGTTGGTGTTGAGCAGTTGTTTTTGCTGTTGAGTGATTGCTGTCATGCACAGAGGCCCTGTGCCATGGGGCTCCTTTAGGGCTGGGTCTCTCACCATTCAATTGATGCTCAGCTGAGACCACTGGGATAGTCTGGATGTGTCCCATGAAATCTGTAATGCAGCTGCTGACACTCCTCCCCAGGTTTCCATTAGCTGACCTGTCTCTTTTAATTTGTTTCCTTCAAAGTTATTTGAGCTTTTTGAGCGCTGTCCCAAGTATGAGAAAGAATACCAGTAGCAATTAAAATAAAAGAGGATATTTATGGTTTTGCCTCCAATATATTGCTGGCTAACTGCTCTTGAATAACAAGAAGGCAGAAAAAATCAATAGCACTTCATGCTGTTTTGCTTGGTCTTTTCTGCAATAAATGGATCTCTTTTCAATGGTACAGACACTTATTCGGTGGTCCAAATCTTTACTATAGTGGCTTATTTGTAAGAAAATGTAAGAGAAAACATAAGTGGCACAAGTCAGGTTAATCTCTCCAGGCAAGAAGTTAGTAGCTTTTTGGTAAGTACCTAAGTCAAAAGTGGAGAAGCCAGGACTTTTTCCAGGCTTTGTGGCTGCTCAGAATGAAAATTGTTTGTAATGGGTGATTTTTGGGAAACCATGAGTACAGAGAGGAGACAATTTTGGTTCCTAAATGAGGTTTAAAGGCAGCACAGTGACTGAGCCGCAGGATTCCCACAGCAGCTGCCTGGTTTGGAGACAAGAATGGCATCCTCCTCTGAGCCCTCAGCTAGAACCAGAGCAGGGCATCCTGCTCGCTGCTGTTCCACATATGGCACATATTTCCCTTAAATTTACAGTGAACCTGGGGTTTGTATGATGATATGTGCCACTCATACTTGCAGATACTGAATTTCAAAATTTTTAATGGCTATGTTTGGGTGGGCAATTTTACAGAATCAGGACTGATGCCTTGGAAGGCCCAGCAATCCATGACATATGATTCTCCTTTTTGACCAAAAAATTTCCACAAGTACATGTTGAAAGTATTATTGTAATGAAGTAAATGTAATGCTGCCATTTAGTACGGAGCTCCACCTATATTGTAATGATTGGGAAATTTGCAATCTTCTGGTGTAAATGTGTTTTAAAGTCTTTTGCCTAACACTACAGTGACATGTGTTATCCCCTAAAGCATAATACTAGGAGGCCAGAAGGGCAGGGCAGGAAAGAGGGCAATTCTACTCAAATGAGTAAGATTTATTCTTGAAATTTAATTTATGAATAGAGGGTCTCACTTCCTTATAAAACAATATTTTGTTTGGTCACAGTTTGTGTACATTTATGTTGACTTTTGGAGGAACTCACATGATGGGCTTATCTTTTGATATACAAACTCAGAGAATTTACCAAATACTGAAACTGTAAACAAACAACATTTCTGTTTGGGAAATGTGCTGTGTGTTAGGGCACTGAGCAGCATTAGGAAGCATTTATGTAAGCACAGCTGTGTGAATGCTATTTCCATGAGAACTTCCATATTGCTAAAATGGATATTCAAGGAAAGAATTTGTGGGGGAATTTCTTTTCAGGGGGTGCGGGGGATCCCTAGAATGTCAGTACATTAGTTGGGTTTATTTGTCTAAATAGAGAATCCTTTAATGAAATTCGTATTTGGAAATATTTTTTTGTTCTACTTGGTTTATGTTCCTTGGGAACTAGAACCTATATGAATCGATTAATTATGAGATTGTCATGAATTCCTGTGGAAATACATATTCATAATAATTACATCCTCATGAGTGCAAAATTAATTCATAATGATTTAAATGTTCCATTGGAATATCATAAAAATTAATTATGAGGGGCTGTTATTTTTCAAGAGTCACTGCTCCATCCATGATGAGATGAATGCTGCCATCAAGAATTGGCTGATGGACAGTAATTGCATCAAATAAAAAAGATAGTTTCCTGAATTGATAACTGGTGTCTTGATCATGATTAAATACCTTTAAGAAAAACCAACAAAATAAAACCCCAAACCGAAAAAAAACCCCTAACCAACTCCCTAAAAACCAAAAAAATGAAAAAAATAGCAAAGAAACTAAATTCCCCCCACCAACCAACCACCAAGCCATCCTCTCCCCTCAGCTCACAAAATAAAACCAAGGGGAGGAGGGAGACACAGTTTATCAGAGCAAGGCAGACCGAGATTAAGGCATTACCTCCACAGGGGCTATTCTGAGGAATGAACTTATGGAACTGCAGAAAACACTGGTAGATTTATTAAAGAAGAAAACAAAAACAAACTAGTTACTGGTTTAATAATAGGGAAACTTTTATATTTAATATCTAAGGCATATCTGAGGCCTGTGAGCCAACACAAGGCCTTTCAAAAGTGACTAATGGCCCCGTCCATTGACATCCTGGGTGGTTCTGCCTTCCAAAGTGGGAATATACAATACAGCAGGTGTGGACAATCTGAGAGGAGGCTAGTGCTCTGCATTGTTTCATATTTCTCTGTGAACAAGGGGTTTGCCATTATTAAATTTGCATTGACTGATTATTTCAATCACTTATGCACACCAGTAAGATGATTCTGGTTCTGGTGATCTGATTATTAACAATGGGGAACTGAGAGTAGAAATGTAAGAAAGTAGTGGAAGGCTGGTTAAGAAGGGAATGCAAAAGACATGAAAGTGGAAACAAGGTGTGCTTTGGAAAAATTTAAAAACTCTTTTAAAAGCACCAGAAAGGTGTATTGATTTGCTATCTTATTTTATTTTAGACACTCAAAGCAAAAGGCTTTAATTAGGCAAGGGTAGTTGTAACCATATGGAGAAAGATTTTTTTGCAAGCCTTTGATGCTAGTTTGTTCTCCCATATATATATTTAGCAAACAGTACAGAAATATGGACTATAATTAATCAAAAACTCAAAACAGGTATTTATAAAATCCAAGGAAATATACTTTGTACTGCATTAGGCTTGGATACTTCTCTTCCTGTGCTCTGAAACTGAGAATTCTTTACAGCCACCAACGCACAGAGAAAAGGAAGAAAAGGCTTAATGTCAGTAACAATTTAGCAATTATTTAATTTATTTATGGTGGTGAGAAATTTTTTCATCACTTTTCATGCTTGTTTATTTGTGAGTGAGTAAAAATTTTATCTTTAGACTGTGTATTTTAATATTTTGGACTTTTGGAAACAAATTTTTATTGAAAACCAATTATTTGCAGTTCACTTCTGATAAAGTGTCTGGTGGGGGAAAGGACTCCAGACTTCACATGTCAGACTGTACACAAAATATGTGAACTAGAAAGAAGCAATGCAGAGCAATTAGCAGAATCAGTAGTTTACAAAAAAGGAAATAAATTTATATTAGCTCATATTTTAGGGAAACCTCAGAAACCAAATATTGCCATCAATTGCTACTAGAGGAAAGAAGTGATTTTGAGTACTTAAGTCACTTATCAGGAGACATTGTCAGCAGAACTTGTGTTTTTAAGGCATTGAGGACTTTAACGAGGCCTTGAAATGATGCATTTGAGGTTGGGTTGCACTGGTGTCAGACAAGAACTGCGAGCAGTCATCTGCACCTCCACTGAGATTTGTCTCTGTGGTATTTTCCAGGCAGGCAAGATCTTGCTTTGCTCTTCTTCCAAGGCTTTCAGATGCACAGCAATTCTGAAATTGAAGCTGGGTAGGTGCATTCAAGTGGGAGTTTGACCTGTGCTATTAACCAGCTAAGATGGATAAAGTTGTACTGAAACATTAAATGTTGTGTCCTACAGCAGATGTCCATGTCTTTTTCAGAAGAGTGCTCTGAAGAAACAGATTTAACTCTAAGAATAGTCTTGGCTTGATGATACTTTTCTTGTTCCCAAGAAATGTGTTCAGCTTGAAATATCAATTAAGTCTATCACTTCCATTTAGAACATACATACATACATACATATATATAAATATAATATTCTTCACTCTCCCCTCAAGACCCCATTCCAGCTATAAGTCCCTTTTCCAAACTAATGAGAATAAAAATATATGTATCAGATTTTCTTCTTTGACTATTTTGTAGCCTGGAATGTTGCAGTCTAATTAAATCTTATTTTCATGTATCAAGACAGAAATGTTACTGTTGGTCAAAAGATCTCAGCAGTCTTGTGTATAATTCTATGTGCTGTGGCCAGTGCTTTTATTTTGGGGTAGAACATTGTGCCCCTTGTAGGAACAATGATACTTACCACTGCCAGCTCTCCTTCACTTTGGACTTTGAGAAGGAGGATCTGGAAACCAGATACTCTAAATGAATGTCAGCTGGCCCCAAACCATTCTGAAATGATCACTCTTGAAACGTGCAAGCTCATGTTGCTACAGACTGTACATTTGTCTAGCTGTGATGTCTGTAATAGCAGTGTGGTATCAAAGTTCTTTGTGTGCCCTTTGGCATCTTGGCCAAATCTCTGCTCTGTGAACCATCCTGATCTCGACTTCTGAAATCCAGAGTGCTGAGAGTTCGAAGAGGGGTGATGCCTTCATGCTGCAGTTGGAGGGATAAACATCCCCAGTGGCACACTTGCAGGTGGATACTTGGTTTTAGAGGTTACTTTGCAGGAACTCTTTTGCCATACCGCTTAAGCATGAAGAAAATATGGGAATTAAGAGTTAGACATTTTTATAGAGGGCTAGATTAATCATAATTATCTTATAGTTCAGGGACCTCAAGGAATGACATTCTGTACACGTGTTGTGTGTTTAGTTTGATTGCTAAACTCCAACCAGTGTTCAAGAAGTTTTTTCTCTACATTTCAGAGGTAATTCCTCACAGAACATCCTTAAAATAACCTGTTGTTGTCATCAGTGGGCCATCTGCAATTTTCCAAAAGATAACTTGGGGTTTTTTTTTTCACAGAGGGAGCACATAGCAGTGCTAATTTAGAGGGGAAACAAAGGTTATCACTGATAGCTGGAGATGGGAACAGCTCTTTTAATTATTCTTCTCATCAGTTAAGAAACTCAGCTCTTATAGCTGTAGAGCACCGTGAGGGCAGGGTGACTAGCAGAGTCTTAATTGCTCAAGTGTTGAAAGAGAAATTATCTGTCATTGGGTATTTACAAATAAACCTGCTAAATGTGCAGGGCCTTGGGCTGCTTGATCCCAAAAGAATGCCTTACAAGCTGCTTTCAGTTTAGTACTGAGCATCATCTGGGCAATGCCAAGCAGCTCTCACTGTCTCTGAAATTAAAAGGGCTGAGGGGCATTCACTGTCTCCAAAGGATCAAGCTCTTTGAGTGTGTGGATCAAGTTCAGCAAGCCTTATGCTCATAAAGGAGCACTGTTCCAATCACTAGGAGGCTGACATTAGTTAGATAAGGAGCAGTCTGTGGCTCACTTTCTTTATCTGCAGCAATGGATAATGGCTGTGTCTCCTTGCTCTGCCATGCCTAAGAGTGCTTTGAGATCTGTATCCTACATGTATAGAGTGCAATGGCAGCAGTAACCACCAGATTATTTCCTGTGACCCTTTTTGTGTCACAGACAATTACATTACCCATGTAATGCAGCTCAGTAGCTTGCACTGGGATAAAACATAATTGACTTTGGGGTAAAGTTTATCTCCCAAAAAAGCATGAAGTCTTTAAGATATTAAGGGGCAGAGAAGTCACTATCTCCTCTGGTTGCTAGTTCCAGTGGTTAATCAGCGTCACTGATGAATTTGTCTTGATTGTTCAGCCATTGCCTTTCTTTGTGCCTTTTTGCCATAGACTTCTAAAGACCTCTCTAGCACCAAGCATTTTCTAAAGGTGTTTTGATATTGTGTTCCCATCACCCTTTCACATCTCTTGTGAGAAAAATCATGTTCCCTCACTGCATGCCTTTTTTGTCCCTCCCTTCTATTTCTCAAGCCACACCCTCCAAAGAAAAAACCCAATTGTTTTGATATTTTTCTGCCCTCTGTCCAACTGTCCAACATTGTTTTTAAAATTCAGACAGCCAAAGGGCAGGCTGTGTTCCAGTCTGTCTCACCAGCCTGTGTACACACTAAGATCATCTCCCCATTTTGATACTTCTCTGGTTTTGCAATCCAAGACTCCTGTCTGTTCTAGAATTGCCCTGGGAGTTCACACTGCATTATTTGTCTGCTTCTAGCTTTTGAGTCCTCCAGGGTTACAACTTTCCAGGAAATGGGATGTCCCTTGGGGTTCTTGTATAATTTTTGGGTTTTTTTTAGTCCAAGCATATTCCCTGGGGGATGTTTGCACATGGAGTTCTTTTTCTTCAAGATACAAAACATTATAATATATTTCAGATCATTGCCAGATATCACTATGCAAACACTTGAACTTGCATTTTCCACACAGAGCAAATGTTTGTAAAAGGATAAGGACAAAAACTAATGGCAAAATGCTATCTTTACCAATTGGATATTTCTCAATATTTAGGGTTGTAAAGTGCAGAGAAAACTTGTATTTTTTCTCACTAGAATAGGAAATAAACCTCATGGATAACACAGTATTTCTCAGGATTTCAACTCAACAATATATATAGGAAATGGTCTGATAGGGTAAGTATATATCAGCATACAATCTGATCAGGACACTGATAAATTTAATCAATATTTCTAATCTGAATGAATGGTGTGCATGTTTCTTTTCTCTGCAAATCTGGCTTTTCCATCCTTTTTCATGCAGTCCAAGTCAGAAGAAGGAAAGGTATGGGATTTCTTGGTGCCATAAATAAAATATGATGGTAGAAAACCAAAGTGAAGCTGTGCAAGACAGTGGGCTGGAAAATCAACAAGGGCTGGAAATGGAAAGTGAGATTAAAGGTAACACTTAGCCACAAGACTATCCTTAGCAGCTTTAGAATAGTATGCAGCTAAATAAACACACATGCAAAGCTTACTTTGTAATGTGCCTTGCTCTCACTTTTAACAGCAGATGATTGCTATTTACTCAAGGGTAGTGAACCACAGGAAGCTGGCCTTTTTTAGCACTCTTGCCCTGGAAAAGAACTGTGTGAAGGCAACTCAATATAAACTCCCTTCCTTCCTTCCCAGCTCCCCACCCTCAGCTGTGCCTTTTTTCCCTTGGCTGTGTATCTGAGCATCTCCAGTTCAGACAAATGAAGAGCACTCCCAGCTATGGAGTGGTTTTTGCTGGTGAGGCTGAGAGTTTGTGTTTCATAAGAGAGTCAGGGAGTGCAGTGATGCAAACCTGCCTGACCTGGGGCGACAGAAGTTCAAGAACCTTGACTGAAATGGGAACTTCTACATGCTCATCTCCTCTATACAAGAAGGTGAATGATGAAGCCATTTGCAATCTCAGGAAATTTAGGATATTGTGAACACCTTTAGCCAGATTCTGACTGTGCAAGTGGTAGCTGCTTAATGCCATGAGTTATGTTATTACAGCACTGTGGAGTGCAATTGCTAATAGGTGTTGACACTTGCCATAACTAAGTTTTATGTGAAGGAAAACATAAATCTTGCATTTGGGCATCCTGTGCATATGGAAACATGAACAATGAGGTGCTGAGGTCAGTGATAGAGGCAAAGAACTTCTTTTTATCCCAAAGAAAATGACTTTGGAAATAATTTAGAAGTGAAGAAAGTGAAAGATGTAACTGAAAAAGAACTGTTTTGCTAAAAAAGCTATTCAAACATATACTTGATATTTGGCTAAGGAAATGGGATCCAAAGTGTACATTCAGCTGGTTTAAGCTATGCTAGTTCACTTTGTGATTTCTGGTTATGATATTCTGCTTTGCAGGCAGGCTAGCAGTATAACTCAGGAGCAGCAGAAAATTGTTAAATTTTGGTTGATGTTAATAACAATTCGGTGCTTTTTCAGATGCCTGGAAATCAGCTTAGATTGTAGTTTCTTTTTAACCTCTGCAGATTTTGTTGGAGTGATGTGTATTTCCTAATCTGATCAAAACTATTTATTCCTAATAATTCTTCTTTAAAGGTAAAAAGAATAGTGTCCTAAAATGGAAGATTACTTTAAGAAATTATAATTTTTAGTTTAAAACAAGAAAACAGCAAGCAAGCAAGCAAAACAGCTCTAAGAAGAAGCTCAGTGTCTTTCTCAGTGCTAAGTGAGCTGTTTTAGTCAAAATGTTGGTAGCCCTGATCTCCCTAACTAGGTCAAAGTTTAAGGAAACTGTGCTTAAAGAAAGCCTATCAGACTGAATTGCTCAGTGGATTTGTATGAATACACACAATTCCTTAGTGAGGCATGAGAGCTGGAGCTTGGAAAGACAAAGTAAAAAACCAAACAGCAAATCTGTGGTCTCTTATGATCCACAGCATTAACTGATCTTTGGTGGTCTTTCTCTTCCTATCCCTTGAAAAACAACATAGGTTTTGGTTATATTTTGGTGTCAAAACAGAAAATATCTGAAGCTATTTCAATTTCCCAAAGTAGAAAGACAATTCTCCTAGACAAGTGTAGTTCAGGTGAATTTTTTCAGTGGGGCTGAATTTGCTGTCTGTGTGTCACTGGATGGCATTTCCCTTGCTGCAGATGAAATCCATGTCGCGTGTCAGGAGGTGAAGCACTGCTCAGGGTGTGTGGGATGGCCCTGGAGCAGGTTTGCTCAGCTTGCAGAGCCCTGCGAGAGCAGACTGAGCTGCTGCCCTGTAGAGAGCAGCAGGCATCGACCCACACAAACAGATTTGCTCTGTTGGTGGGTTTGTCAGAGCCTGCAGCTGTGGCCAGGCTGCTCACAGCACCCAATATTGCTAATTTAAAGAGAGCTTGATGGGCCTACATTGATTTCAATCACAGTAGTGACTTTCTTTCCATGAATAAGCAACCTCTAGACAGACTAATTGATTACATATATCTTTGTTCAGTGTGCTGAGCTTCTTGCCTTTTCTTGCTGTTCTTGCCTTTTCTTGCTGTTCATCTTTAAGAATTTAAATAATAAAGGACATGTAAAATCCATATGTATTGTGAGCTAAATAAGAAGCAAATTTCTAAATCTTGTGTTTGGATTTTATACTAGTTAATGTAATTTTATATTATATCCACATAACTAGTGGATGTGCACTGCTCACATCCACTAGTTAATACATGGATGTGAGCAGTGCTTCAGTTTTGTGCTTCTAAATCTTTCTGAAAAATTGAGGTTAAGGCTGGGAAACCTCCGTAGCCTAAAGACCATCCATGGATCACACCCCCTATTTCAGTGTCCACAGGATTCAAGCATCTTATTGAGTCTTTCATATTTGATCACTGGATTTTATGTTATCAGAACCGAGAATTGTCTTCATAAAAGAATTTTGCTGCAAGCTGGCAGCATCTACCCCACCTCACTCTTTGCAGTAGTGAGGTAGTGTAGATGTCACATTAATGAGATGGTTTGATGGGTAAACATCAGGTCTGATTTTAACACAATTTGATGCAGTTTTATCTGAAGAGTTGATTTTATTGGCTCTTATAATCTGTTTCTCTCTTGAGCTTTAGCCATTGGATTTTATTAGCTTCAAAATTTCATGGTTGTACAGCTCACAGGCAAAGAGAGAAATTATTGTAATGGCTTTAATGGGAGGGTAGATTTTCATCCTTAGTTTTATGGAGGATTCATTTATCATTTCTTTCAAAATGCCATTTTGAAAATGTGAGCAGGTCTGATTATGCTGCTACGAATTGTACACACTGAACATATATATAGATGATTTGCATTATATTGTATTTAACTATTTGGGAAATATTTGAGGATTTGAAACCAAAGCTATCCTCTCCAGAAGTATTTTAATGGGAAAATCTTATTCATAACTAAGAGAGAATAATCTCATTAAGGGTCTCATTAATAATCTCTTAAGGGTCTAAGCAAACGAATTGGGCAGTGGGGTTTTTTGTTTGTTTGTTTAAGGAGAAAAAGGGTCGGAGGGAGAGAAAAGTGGCATTGCTCATCACTATGGTACTCCTTGAGTAAAATAAAGTAATAAACAGTGTGAGGTCAGCTTTATGGTCCCCTGAGTGCTCACATAAGCTCAGGTGGGGAGCTCAGGGGTGCAGCATGGCTGGTTCCTCAGGGGTCTAGGGAAATTTTGGGAAATAAATACCTTAAGATCCTGCCTCAAGCAGTGAGTTCCTAATACTGAGAGAAGCTGTGCAAACTCAGGCCGTTCTCAGCTGAAGAACCCAGCAGTCACACCCAACTTCTGCCTCCCTGGAGAAGAGGCATTGTGGGGTGGAAGGAGCAGGGCTGGAGAGTGAGTGCCTGCCTCTGTTTGCAGGAGGGCGCTGCTGTGGATGGCAGTGCCACCACCCCTTCTGTACTCTGCATGTCCCCAGCCAGTCCTGGCAGAGGAATAACATTGCCTTGACCCTGATCCAGCTCTGTGTGGGAGCTGTTTGGTCTCACCATGGCTGATGTTACGGAGCCTCAGTCGTTCTCTGCATTCACAGGCCTCTGGGACTCTTGTTTTCTTTGTTCCCCCTTTTGTGTGGGGCACACTTCTCTGCACACTTGCACTGTGCTTCCTCTGCTCATTGAAACCCAGAGCCTGGGGTGGTGCTTTGCTGCCGGGAAGGGAGTCTTGAATTTTTCAAGGCTTTTTAGCTCTGGCTAAGCACATAATGGGAGGGACTTGATGCCAGTAAAGCCACTCCTTCCAGTGGACCCAGTAACATTGAGGTAAGGCTGTGCAGGACCTACTTGGGTCTTGCAAAACCAGACGAGGTCCAACAGAGTTTGCCAGCCCTGTTCCTGTGCTGTGCTCAAGAGTTACCTGCTTCTCCTGGCCATGGGAGTGCTTGTGCAGTGCAGCACCTGAGCTGACAGATCTCTTGAAGCTCTTCTGCCTCTGCATTCATCCACAGTACTTTGGATCTGCAGCTGCATTGTGGCGGATTTACAGCTTATTCCTGGGATCCTGTAATCTTCTCCATTAGGTCCTGATTTCATAATGTACCAGAAGCTGAGCCGCTTGAAAAAATTTCTGACTCCCTGCTCTGTGTGTTGGTTCCCACCCCACGATTGCCTGTCACCTCAGTTGCTGAGGGTAGCTGGTTGTGAGGATGAGTAAAAAGCTGCATCTGTCATTTGGCTTTATATCAGTTCTCTTTAAAATAAATAAATAAAAACCCCTTCTCTGTTGGGGATAGAAAAAGGTTCAATTATGTCTATGCTACTGCTTAAGAAAGTACACATAGAGCCTCATACTAAATCAAATAAATCCTATGATTAAAGCCAATGCTGAAACAGGCAAACAATGTCTACATCTTCCAAAGTATTGAAAAAATGACTTGTTTTTTTCAGCATTGTTAGAGAAACCCATCAGCAAAAGACGAGACAGTGAAGCTGTACAGAAGGCAAAGATCCTTTATGCATCCTGCATGAATGAGGGTAAGTAGATTGATTTGAGGAGGGCATAGATGCATTCCCTGCATTTATAAAGGCAGGCTTTTTGTCTCTCTGCAGAGCTCTGTGAAGCTCTGTGCAGATGCATGGATTTTGCTGATATGGATTCAGCTGGGGTTGAGGGTCTTTTGCACATTTAAAGCTGTGAATTGAGACTGAGGTACACTCAGGCGCAAGTCAGTTTTAGAGAAACCCCTACTTGTCAGAAGTATGAAGAGATATTTATCTCTTTGCAAAAGGATGTTAAACTGTGCCTCAGGCTTGTGGGGTTAGTGCCTGGGGTTATTAAATCAGAAGAACCCTGTGATGAAATTCTCATCGTGATGTTTTCAAGAGCCTGTTGCTCATCACCTTCTACATTTCTCTAAATCTGTTTAATCAAAACATTACCCCAGGGCTGGGTATAGACGGCCCTGGACCCTTTAGCTTTGGTATCTGCATGTCAAGCAAGTTAGCCATGTTTGCAGAGTGCTTTTCCTCAGCTTGTAATGCTGCTGTAAGGTAATGTTCACTAATTTGGGACACATCACTACTCTAAGGTAGCTGCACAGGTGAAAGAAGGCTTTGAAGTCCCCTTTGTCCTTCTGACTCTTTCAGGATTTATTTTCTGCAGAGTTTTCTTCCAGCAAGGCCTGTCTGACTGCCAGCAAGTGAGATAGCTTGCTCTACAGCTTTGGTGCCCAGATATTGACTCTCTAGCTTTGACTATGAGCAATAACCCCCCTAATTTCCCTAAAACCAGTGAAATTTCTATGCTAGTTCCTAAGCAAGGTGTGGTTTTTTTTCTTTAATTTACCTAATTCCAGCCTTTACCTTTTTAGAAAGGCACTGACTTGCTTCTCTTATTATTAATACAGATAAACAGGATTGGACTTCTATGCTGCCATGCTCACAGGCAGAGCAGAGGCTTTGAGTTTCCGCTATTTTGATTGCCTTGCCTGGAAATCAATTGGTGCCAATAAATCTTTGTCTTGTGTGGCTGCTGCTGGACTTGAATTGTCTGGAATGTAATTGTTGTCGCACTTTGACATTTCAGATAAAATTGAAAAAGCCGATGTGAAACCCCTGTTAAGTATCCTGAAGCATTCACCCTTCCGCTGGCCTGTGCTGGAATCCAACATTGGACCTGAAGGGCTGTGGTCAGAGAGGAGGTTCAGCCTGGTCCAAGCCTTGGCAGCTCTGCGTGGCCAATACAGCAGCTCTGTCTTCATCCGTCTGTATGTGGCTGCTGATGACAAAATCTCCCACCGCTACATCCTCAAGGTACAGCACAGCATCTCTGATAGGTTACTTTGCATGCTGCTTTATGGTCTCTTTATTTAAAAACACGTTTACATACCAAAGGTTTACATTTGATTGTTGTTGTTATTATCTACTGGCTTACAGATGTATGTAGGTGCCAGTTTAAGGGAGTGTAGAAGCCACTAGCAACCACTTGCTATTGGAAAGTATTTCTGTGCAGGTTTTCTTATTTCAAATGGAAAAAAACCCATAAAAATGTCCCAGTAGACCAATAGCCAGGGTCTATGTGCATGAGAATAAGAACTCAATATCTAATTCTGTGTGCTGCTTATGACTCATTGGCTGCATGAAGAAGGCTTTTTGTCTGTGAGGATGAAAAATGGTCCATCAGTAGCAGATATTTTGAACTTGAGCTGTTTTTCTTGAGATGGAAACACTTAATCTGGTGCTTATACAGCACCTTACAACACAGATTTAGTCCAAGTGCTTTTAAATGTGAAATAAGAGAATTCACATTTTTCCTGAAATGCTTTTAGACCTGAAATTGCTTTTAGACCAAAACATTACTGAACTCTTAACAGTGCATGGCATTAAATAACAGTTTAGTAAGAAAAAGACTCAAGAAATGTTGCCTCCCTATAGTCTAACAGAACTCCAGATAAAATTGTATAACTGTGGGAAGACTGAGCTCCAGATAAAATTGTATAACTGTGGCAAGACCAAGTGCCTGGGCCAAATGCATTGTTGTTTAAGAGCTTCAGATGAGAAGCCAGAGCCGACTTTCCCTCCATGGCTACAAGAAAATAGTTCATGAAACAAGAGAGAAGGAACAAATAAGAACGTTATGATGGCATTCATCACAGCAAGAAAAGTATTTAAGATCCTTATTTTGCTGGCATCTTGGCTAGCTGTAGGTGAAAAGTGACATATTATTCTGTAGGGTGTTCTGATGTTAGTTTGATTAGGACCTTGATCTGCAGAATGCATCAGCCAGTGCTCTACTTTGTCCATGTTTTAACAAATTCCCTCAAGTGTAGATGAACCACACAGTATTTCAATCTGCTTGAAAAATGGCTTTATTGCAAAATTCTTTTTGTTCACCATTGCAAAATCATCAATGGGTCATAAAAGAAGTGGAAACTCCAAATAAAACTTTGTTCAGCATTCAATATGATATTTTTTCTTTTTTTTTTTTCATGAGTACTGAAGCTGGTGGTTAACATTTTTGGTTTATTTCTCATATTTGTGCTCTCTTGGTTTAATGTGCTGTCAAATCTAATTCTTAAGATCAGGGAATTTGAATGAGCATTTAATGTAACAGTCACATTATTGAAATTCCCCAAATAATCAGGAGTTAACTATTGCACAGACACATGTACAAAAAGCATAAGAGTATATTCTTTTTGCGTCATTGTGCTGACAAAAGAAAGTTATGCTGTTTTTCAAAGAATGAGGATTGCACTGAGCATCACAATTACTCCTTTCTGAGGATGGTTTGCTTTGTAGAGGAAAAGATTACATTTATTCATTCACTTAAAATTCTAAGTTTTATTTATTTTTTACATTTTTTTACATAATTCACTTAACCTAAAGTATTTGGATAAAAAAAGGCCTATATGAATTGTATGAATAAATACAATCTATTGTCACTAGACTTATCTTTTAAAAACAATTGCAGCATCAAACAAAAAATGTTTAGAACATCTAATAAGTTGTCTCTGCTCCAATCAGTATCTTAGTCAGAGTTTGGAAGCTGGTTAGTAGAAGTTTTCAGCTTTGGCTTCCAAACCCTAACCTAACTTGATCACATTGAAAAGTTCTGGGAAATCTCAGTTCCTAGTAATTACTACAAAATATGTGCTGCATAGTGAGTTTTTCCTGGTTAGGAAAATTCCTATGTTTCAAATGAAGCAGTATGCAAATATTCCCATGTAGATGTTTCACTCAAGACGCTAAATGCAAATCTCAAACTTTCAGGCCTAATTCCAATATTAGGGTGAATGTAGACCAGAAAATCTGATCCATGTTTAGATGGAAAAGGTAAGTGAAGGCCAAAGATCCATCTGGACTACAAGACACCTTTAGCTAAAGTACAGAGGACAAAACAATATCCTGTGCATGCAATCCTGGCTAGTAGCCACTTCAGTTTCAGTTCATCTTTTCAAAAGACTGAATACAGCCCCCAGTGCTGGTCTATGTGAAGCTCAAGTGTAACCTCAGTTGCAGTCACAAAAACCTGATGATGCCTCCCAGACAGAGAGCAGCTCTCATGCTCCAGCACCTCAGGGGCATTTGGTGCATACACTGGACTGGTGTGGTCCCAAGCTGACTCTTGTACCCCTGGAATAGACATAAGATGGATGCATGGTCATCAGAAACAGGGATTTGATCCTGTAGACCCAGTCCTTTTGCATTTCCTACTCACTGATGTAGCTGTTTTAAACACCTAAATCACACCTGTGATTCTTTTCTTTAGGTGGCTTAGCTATTGCAGGGGGTCATCTGAGGCTCCTCAGATCACAGTAATGTGATAACAGTAATTACCCATCAGCACAGCATAGCATTTTCCTGTTTTGAAATCTTGTCCAACTTGGACTGGTGCAGTGTTTTATATGTTAGATATTTGCACAAAACTATTGTAATTGTCAGAAAAACATGAACCCTTCCAAAGCTGCTTGTCAGTTTGTCTTTGAATCTGATGAATTTACCTGTTAAATGTTACTTTGTGCTGTTTTTAACAGCTTGATCAAGCAAGCCTCTCTCTATCGTCTCGAGAGGATTACCTAGAAAATACCACAGAAGCCAAATCTGTAAGTATTGTCAACTAGATAATAGAGCCACCATTTCCCCCTCATCTCTTTTAATTGTTGGTTTTGTTTTGTTGAGCTCCAAACTGAGAAAGGGCTGTGCTTTGTTTGGATTTGGATTTTGCAGGGTATCTAGCAGAAAACTCCACTTATATGAGACACTCTTGCAAAGTTTCCTAAATGAAGCTTGCACTTGTATACAAGTACTTCTGTCTCATGATGGTTACTGTATTAGTTGGCCTAAAATACTGCTGTACACTTTGACATATTGTATTATCCATTTGTAAGAGCTGAAAGTTGTCAGTCTAATCCAGAACTGTCATTTGCGTTTCCTGAGACTTGTACTCTCTGAACCACAGCACTTGTCTCTGTCATGCACAGTATTTTTACAGTGTTATTTCTCCTTTTTAACTTGCTTGGCATTCAAGTTAAGGAAAGCACAACCTTGGTTCCTAAGGCATGAAAGCAATATAACCCTTCCTATAGCTGGGCATTTCTGGTCTGCTGCTGCAACTCTGCTCAAGAGCAAATCCTGTTGACATTTCAGTCTTTCTCTTTCTTTACAGTACCGAGATGCCTTTTTGAAGTTCATGGTTGATACAGCAGTGCTGCTGGGTGCAAATGCTTCCCGAGCTGAATCTGATATGAAATCAGTTCTAAAACTGGAAGTTAAAATAGCAGAGGTTTGTAATCCAATATAATCCTTTCTTGAAATGAAAAGTCATTGTATTAACAGCATTAGCAAAGGGATTTTAGAAGCAGAAGGAAAGGAACAGATCCTGATGAAGAAAGGATGAATAATATTTCTCCCTTAGTTAATTGTTAAACTGTAAGTTTTATTTTATTTTATGTCAGGGGAAAAACTTTAGCCAAATACCCTTGGTGTTTCAAATTGCAATGTCAGCCAGGCTGACCAGAGGCAAGCCTGGGGGTGACATGGCAATGTTTAAGGGATGGTGTATTAGCAAGGTCCTTTGGTTTGCCATCTCAGTGGAGGTGGGGGATGGAGATCCATATGGCAACAGAGATACAGGGGCTGTTGATGTGTTAGAAACTGTGGAAGTGCCTGAGGATGGTCCCATAGGAGTTAGGGCTTCTCCTTCCAAAAAGGTGATGAGATCAATATCCCAGCTGAAGTGCATCTACACCAATTCACTGGTACCCACTGGGCAGCTGGAAAAATATGACATAACTCAAGACCTTACATGTCTTTTCCAACCTAAGTGATTCTATAATTTTGAAGCTGTGTAGAATCTGAGCTCCTGCCATACACCTGTGTTGAGAATGCACAACACCTCTGTTTAAGAAGCAGATTGAGATGATTCTTTGTGTAACAGTCTAAAAGCAGTGTAAGACCTAGGTGGGATATTGGGTCTTGGTGGTGAGAGGTGGTATTTACAACAGTACCACCCTTAGCTCCTGAAGTGTTTTCATAAAGTAGTCTAGGAGAGAGGATGTTTTAATTTAGGGGATCAACTGAATTTAGTAAAGCTAAGTGTATTTAAAACTGGTACTTGGTTCTGACATTTACTTGGTATCATTTTTGCAAGGAGTTTAATTTATGTCACATAATTATTGCAGATTGAAGGAATGTTTTTGCTTCTCTATATCTCTGTTTCAGTGTGGCTTCTACAGGAATCCCACTCATGGGAATGGCAAGTTCATTATCATTTCAGCCTCTACTAAAACTGGAGAGAAAGGTTGGCCTCAGTGGTCACAACCCTTTGTGGCTGGGAAACCACAAAACGTAGGGGCACAGACTTGATGCTGGTCTGTAGAACTGCCAGCTGAGTTGAGTATTCCTTCATATTGGCAAGAAAAGGAGCTATCCCTGTTAAATGCTGGTCTCCTGTTAGCAGAGAAGCCTTTTGCACAGGACAGGTGATGCAGCAGATGTCTTTTATCTGGACCCTGCTGTTGCAGTCTACAGGATGCTTCTTAATGGTGTTTGTAAAGAAGTTAGGGCCACACAATAGTAGCCAATCAGTGTTTCCATCTCTGCTGAAAGGGATGAAATTTTGTTAAACATCTAAGCCAAGCCAAATATTAATTTTCAGTTACTCAGGTGGACTAATGCACAAATACTTCCTTGTGACCCAGCACACTTGAAAAGCAGTACATATTTGTTCTGTTTATCACTGATGGCATAAGAAGATGTATCCTTAGCTCTGGTAGCTCTAATGCTTTTCTTAACAAGTGTCTTACAGAGCATTAATCCACAAAGTATGTAAGGGAAGCTGCCATGTAAGATGACATGGATCATGTAACAACCCTCAGCATCAGTAATGCACATCATTATGCAACAAGCCATGCTTGCTTACAGGTTCTTTTAGTAAGAATAATCCTCCTAACATCTGTCCAGATATAAGGCATGAGTCAATGAACATGGATTGTTGCATTAACCTTAATAAACAGAATGATTATATAAACATCTTACTGTGATGGAGGTAGTCCTGTTTGTCACTGGAGGTTTCACTGTATCCAGGGTTCCTCAGCATTTTTCTAAGTAAACATGTGCAATGGAGAATTCCTGTGCTCAGGAAGAGGCAGCAGGAATACTTTAGATATAGGAAGGAGTGGCATGCTTTCAGAGATCTTGTTGTGTACAAGGAAGAATTTTTTATTAAGTTTGAATCACTGGAGCTAGAGGGAAGGTTTTGAGGGGAAGGGAGTAAATTGGTTCAAGAAGTGTTTAAAGATTTTTCAGATAAATGAAATCTGCAGAAAGGGAAAAGAAAGTAATTTTTTCCCTTATGGCTGAGCAATTCTAAAACCATAAACACTTACTGGAGATTTTTGTTTGGAGAAGTGCCAGCTGTCTGGTTGGTCTGGTGTCAATCTCTGTCCTTCAGAGTGCCCAGCATTGCAGCCTGTTGTATAGGATTTACCTTACAGCAGGGCTGGAATTGCCATTGGGAATTTTTGTTTCTCTTGAACACTGAGAAAATTTTGAGCTATATCTTGTGCTTTCTTTGTTTTACATTTATGAGCCACAGGGGTGTCTCGGAGTCTGCGTGTCCTTCTTGTCAGTTATAAAAGGACTTGCTTCATATTTAGGATTTCTTTTGCTGTATCCTTGGAGGCTGCAGAGGAACTTGAGATCCATCTCCTCTGGTCACACAGATGAGAGGCCTGGCTGGGGAACACTTTATTCATGTCTGGGCTATATACTCAGGTTTCCTGCTATGGAAATCAGGATGATGGGGTGAAATGGGGAGAAACTTGTGTGTATCTGGCTCTTCCCCCAGGTGGGGTAAATCCCTAGGAAGAAAACATTCAAAGACATGAGATGCACTTCTAGCTATGAAGATGCACCCATCTCAGATTTGACCTGTTTGGCTTCTACTCGATAGGAAGGAATGAATAAATATTAATGCTCTAGGTGCACTTTTATCTCTTATGTATTAGCATGTCTTTCCTTAGTATAATCAGAGCTAAACCAGTCTAAAGTCCAAAGACAACATGCAGCTCATTAAATTTCCCAGTAATAAGTTAAACATAAAAGGAACGATGTTCCATTTCTTCCACTTAAATGCAATCCTCAGAAACAGAGGTTAATGCCATAAATGCTTGGAAAACAGGTGGTGAGATATTTCTGCACCAGGATTATGAAGGATGGTAATGATGTAAGAGCCCCTGCAAGATTATGGTTTGATGGTTTTGTGCATTTTTTTCTCTTCACCAGATCATGATTCCATATGAAAACCGGACAAGTGAGGTGATGTACAATAAAATGAACATATCAGAGCTTAGTGCCATGATTCCACAGGTTGGTTGGGGAGATTTTTTTTAATCTGACCTGTATAATTAAAACTGTCGTTAGTGTTCAGAGCATGTTAAAGAAGTATCATTAGCAATGTGTGTGCTCATTTGCAGAGTATGTTCTCTTAAATATAGTTCCAACTTTAATGAGGATTGAAAACATATGTAATGACAAAGTGTAATAGTTCCTAAGTTTTTAATAAGTAAAGCATTGAAATGATTAGTTTTAAAGGTGTAACTTAGTTAATAAATCATCTCTCTTCCATAATCCGCTTTAACCAGCCTTCTCTTTGTCATTGCAGTTTGACTGGCTGGGATACATCAAGAAGGTGATTGACACCAAACTCTATCCTGAGCTTAAAGATATAGGTCCTTCAGAAAATGTGATTGTCCGTGTTCCCCAATACTTCAAAGATTTATTCAGGATACTAGAAAATGAAAGGAAAAAGTAAGGATCTTATGATGGTTTCACTCACACTTTTAAGGGGACATCAAATGCTTTTTCTATTTTTTTTCCCATGAGTTTCAGCTATTCTTGGAATCAAGTCTCTAGGCAAACAGTCTGTTTGGATTTGTCTGAATGAGGATTTAGATATTACCCTGTGCTCAGCAAGAGAATTTTCAGTTTCAACACATTTCTTCTATAGTTAACACAGGTTGCAGTAAAGCTGCTCTTTCCAGAAGCATTCAGCATCTCTTACTTTTATAGGGTCTTGTATCTTGTGAAATCCTTTACAGCTGTAGAACAGTTGTAAAATGCAGGTAGCTCAGATTAAACATGGTAGATGTGCTTTGCACAGGGAAGCAAGATGGCTTTGGGCAGTAATGAAAAAGTGACATCCCACTTGAAACATCCTTACTGATGACATCTAAGGGATTTCTGTGATAATTTGGTCTCTGAGGCATGTTACTGAACTTGAAAATAAGTTTTGTTAAGATGTTGTCTCCAAATATCAATCTGTGCTGATTGTACAGTATGGCCACAGCCAAATGTATTTCAGAAAAAAAAGGACAAAGATTATTCTTATATTGTCTCTCTCTATCACTAGTGATGGGATGCTTACATTAGTTCATAGTACCTGTAAAAATAGAACACAAATCAAACAATTAGAAAAATAAAAATTACTGATTTGCCTACAGATCATCAAATATCCTTTCTTTAAAAAGATTCAGATAAGTAGCATTACTGCTGCCAATATTAATCTATTGAAGAAAGTTTTTAAAATTATTTGGGCTCTCCCTGCTTTCTAACTCAAAGTTTGTTACATCAGTGGGTATAAATGTGTGATTTAGAGGATGCATATCTAGCAAGATAACAGAGAATTAGTTATTTCCTGCATAAAAATAGATTTAGATGCAAATATATTTTGTAACTACAGAGTAAATATGTGGACACTTTTTCCATCATTTTCTTATTCAAGGAAAATCTGAGTATTCAAGAGAATTTAAGCCAGCCTGTGTGTCGTGGCAGAAGGACGCTGGAGTAAGACCAGAAATAATTGCACTGCCTGTCTTTAGCAAAGCTCAGGACCAGGTTTCTGACCTCACAGGTCAGGGGGAGAGGGTGAGCAAAATCAGTTCCAGTATATTCACACTGCATATTTTATAGGTGTTAATGGCTTAGGCATTTTCTGCTCAGTCTTATCCTAAGAAATTGGCATCATAAAATGTTAGAAATGGCAAATAATGCTAAACTGAACCCAAGCAGGCTTCAAATTCTTGTGTGTAAAATGTATCAAAACAGCCCAGGCCTGATAACCAAGACCATGTTTATCTATTAGGTGATAATGTTCATTACTTAAAATGTCAGAGTCTGCTCCAGAGGTAACCTTGCTATCTGGCCTGAGAAAATTAGGAAATCATCTCAATGTGGACTCCTAACAATGAGGTCTCAGCATTTCCCTGTAGGGTGAACTGTGAAAGCCTAACAAGGATATTTTCTTTTAGGTAATCTCATTTGTCATTCTCCATATGACATTTTAAAGATTTATTTAATGTAAACAACATGAATTTGATTTGTTACTGTAAATATCTGGACCTAAAGTTCCTAGAAAAGCATTTCAAAATTTTAGATTTGCTTCAGTATTCATCATGGTAATTATATTCTCATAATTTCAGGAGATGGAGTGTCATTAGGAAAAGCAGGTACTTTCATCAAGTTCATATTCTTTTCAGTTACAAGGCTATCCCTAAATTATACTTTTATTCCAGTGCTTTGTGTGTCCTCTTCCTGAATGAGCACCCTGCTAGCCTGGGTACTATTTAAAATGTCACAAAAAGATGGCTCATGCCCCAGTATTTTACCCAGTGATCTGGTAAAGTATTTAATGAAGTTTGTTTCAGGTGGAGGAAAGAATGGAGTGAAAATTAAGTCTGGATACAGAAGCAATTTTTGGTGGAGGTGGCAAGTTGTACAAACTCACAATCTCTGTATTAAAAATTTCTCCCTCAGAGAACCTGCTGAGCAATCTTGAATTGTGAAATCATTCACGGGGCAATATTATTAGAAGAGAGCACATTGACATGGTGTAGCATGAGTTTAGCAGAATTTTCCTTAACTGCATATAATCAAGTTATTGAGTGGAGCTTGAAAGAGGTGCAGCAGTGTCCAGAGGTCAGCCTGGAGTCTCCAGGCCAGGGCACTGCTGTGACTCCAGCCCAGGAGCTGGGCTCTCCACAGCCAGCTCCCCAAGAAGCTCAACAACCAGCCTGCAAGAGTTTCTACCAGCTTGGGGATAGCTAGCCTTAGTCATGTCAGGCGCTGAAGTCACGCCTTTATAAGAGATCTCCAAGGTTTCCTTCAGCTTTTTGGTGTACTAATTCATTTTCATGGGTTTTATCTCTATTAGAGGAAGAAGAGAAGTGTGTATGTAGCTGTAATGTAAATGAGCCATGGCAGAGCTCCAGTACAGCTGTGCCATGTGAAGGGGGAGACAGAACTGTGCTGGCACTAACTGGGAGCTTATATCCCTTCCCTGTTACCGGTGTGCTGGTGCTTTATGGGAGCCATAAATAGGATACTCGAAATCCATCCTTTCTGGAGATCTTTGCAGCTGTTGAAAGAAGCAGCTTTTTCATTCTCATAGATCTCAGAATGCATAATTAGTTTAATAGAATCATAGAATGGTTTGGATTGGAAGGGACCTTATATATCATCAATTACAGAACAGGCTCTTCTAGGTGGGTTTGGGGCACTACCAAGTCCTTAGAGTTTTAAGTGTTGGTGCTCATAGTTCTCAGGTGGATCGGGGTAAGCATCAAGATTTAGGGCCAGGCATAGTGGAGTATCTAATCCCATTTTGGGGCCTGGCTTTCATGGAGTTCAATTAATCATTGTTCTAAGATCTTCTTTACTTTGGAGGCCTTATTGGTATCTTGGGCTTGTGAGAGCTCAGTTGCTTTTTAATCTTAGCTGCTTGGATAACATGTGACCACTCTGCACGCCGTTATGAGGTTAATTTGGGTCTCCTGTGGGACCGCGGTGGCTGGCACAGGGTTTGCCAACCCTAGACTTGCTGTGGCTAAGTCAAGTTTACCCTTGTTGCAGCAGCCCTGCCACAGGCAGGAGCCCTTGCTCTAAGCTGGGTTGCTCAGAGCCCCATTGTGCTGACCCACTCTTAAGGCAAGGGCAGCCTGGCCTTGAGAACTTCCAGGGATGGGGCATCCACAGCTTCACTGGACAACTTGTTCAGTGCCTCATCTCCCTCACAGTAAAGAATTTCCTCCCAACAGATAATAAATCTGTCCTTTTTCAGTCTAAAGCCAGTCCCCCTTGTCTATCACTGTATGTCCTTGTAAAATGTCCCTCTCCAGCTTTCTTGCAGGCCCCTTTTCCCTTGTCTTACCTTCCCATACCTTTGCAATATGGGACTGTTAATTGAGAAGAGCTCTAATTCATATAGCATATGAGCAATTTTCTTCAGAGTTGGAGAGAGGCACTGAATCTCTTTTCTGATCTTAGTCTGTGTCTGGAAAATCAGAGCAGTTACAATAATTTGCCTTGAATTAGTGCCTCTAGCAATAGAGGCAAAAGTTTTTCAGTACTTTTAATTTGATTAGTGACTCAATTCTGAATAGAATTTTCAAACAGATCCAAAATTTGTGAGAGATCTTTTTCTTAAAATGTCAATTAATTTTTCCACCTATCTCATATTAAATCTGTCCTCTTTAATTGCTACCATGTCTGTTGATTAAAATATTGCAAACTGACAGAATTTTACATGAGCAACCTACTTTATTCTCAGACAGGACAGAAAGTGGTTTAGTAAATATTCGTAAATACTGGTATAATTTTAACTGTGCCAGCAAATAATCTCTCTACCACTTCCTTTGGGAGTGTGTGTCATAATAAGGGTCATACTGGTTAAAACTGAGCCTACACTTTCTGCAACAGGCATTTAGCAGGAAGTTAAAATAGAGTGTACTCTTCTGAAGGGTTACAACAACAAATAGTCTGGTCTCATTGAAAGAACAGAGAGGATTTTTATGTTTTATTGGGTACTGAGTTTTGCTTGATGTGTAGAGATTAACTTCTCTGAGCCTCAGTGAACTTATTTGTGAAACTGGGATGAAAATCACCCCAAGATCTGCACTGTAGCAACTTTATCAGCAAAAAGTGTCAGTTTTCAAGCCAACTGAAGATAATGAAATTATTTGAAGTTTGCATAGTTAGCCCAAAATGTAAAATATTCATTCCCCAAATAGGTAAATAAATTCAGATAAATTAATATTTTATTTTGTTTTAAAAAACAAACTAAATCACACTGGGCTTCAAACACATCACAACAAACCCCCTCAACCTTTCCACCTGTTTCCCACCCCTGATCCATAAGCATTCAAATGGAACCTCCCTGTTGTTTAATGCATTGTGGATTCTGTTGTGGTTACAATCTGGAATTATTACTGTCTCATCAGACAGTAATAATTGGTTTTAGCATGTGTCAGCCTTTTCCTTCCCAAATTAAAGCAATCACCAATTAATTACATTTCCTGCAACTGTCATCCACCTTCATTACTTATACCTGACACAAACATTTCTGAATCCTTGTTGATATTACTGCCTTTCAATAAGTCACCTTTTGAGATCCCTTTTATGAATTTCAGTCTTTCATTCATTGCCATTTTGAGAGAAGTTCCCCAACTCAAATGTAAGGACAAACATTGCTGTGTGAAAACAAGTACACAGAAGACAGAATTGATTTTGGTTTTGTGAGTTAGTATCAAATTGTAATACATAATTGATGCATGATATTGATTTATTTAGCTAAGGATTTTACCCAAGGCTTTTGACTGGAAGCAGATCTTTAACCTTTTAATCTGTGAGATTTGTATAAATGCTGCAGAAGTTGATACAGCTGGGTATTCTTCAGCTCTGCTGAAATATCTGAGGCAGATTGTTGTGAGGTTTCTGGAGTTTGAGTAATTTACCAAAACAATGAGAGCCTAGGGTGCTTCACTTGTCATTGAGTGAGAAAATTCCACATTGTCAGAAACTTTTAAAGGGAAAAGTCTGAACTTTGTGGCATTTCTTAGGTTGAAATGAATTTTTAATGATCCTAAAATGGTGTGATTATCTAAACAGAGCTCACTATTTTGGCTTTTGTGACTTGTACCATCTTATAAATGTACATGTCACATGCTAAAAAATCTTTTTCAGATATGTTTTACAATTATTATGGGCATTTAGGTGCACTATAGAATATATCTGTGTACTAAAAGAGGGAATATACCCAGTGTGAGAGATGCAGCAACACATCTTGAGCTGAAGGCTTTGTATGGGTGGACTGGAGCCTGGGTAGAGGCAAAACCAAAGTTATGTCTCAAGCAAACGCTGCTGTCAAGACAGCATGCCCACAAAGTGTGTTCCCAAGCTGTTCTGATTCAGAGAAGGGAGCTGCTTGGGAAGTGTCTCTGAGTCATGTGTCTCTAATGGAGTGACACTGCAGCAACAGCTGCATTGCCCCGCACCTATGGCAATGGGAGATTGCAGAAATGGGATTTTAGAGATGGGGGAGTTGTTCAGACAGCCCATAATAGCACCCTTGGTCGCATAGGAGCCATTTTTCTATTCACAGAGAAGTCTATGGCCTGTCAAAAATGTTATGTATATCCCAGTGGGGAACAAATAACATTTGAATATCCTGCCTTTGAAGCAATGACTGTCCTTGAAAAATATGTCATGTATAAAAGAAGGTGAGAATAGTAAGTGTAGGCCATTATTGGACTTGTTTTGAGACTGTTTGAGGTTGAATTGTGTATTTCAGAATGCACCTTTAGCTCATACAGCCACTGCTGAACATGGAGAGATATCAATCTAGGATGCATAAATCCTCCAGTCAGGTGCCCAAAGTTTTAGAAAAGGGGCATGGATGCCAGATCTCCTGGGAATTTTAAACAAGCTCTTCCTTGATCTCTCAGCCTCAATTCTCAGAAGATTTTTGTTACTGATACTTCTCTTTTTTGGTATTTCAATTATCCATCTGACAAAACAGGAATGGTAATACTTTAATAACTTTGTGAATAGTAGAAGTTTTCAAAGCATATTGATAACTTCTAATGAAAGATACAAATATGAGATAATGAGAGTGTATATGGGATGGACTGTTATCTGTTCTGTTACCATTTATGTGCCCTAATAATGAGGGGAGATAACATTCACTTTGATCTACAAAAGAAAAAACAGTTAATCTCTGGATAGAACTCTGATGCAACTGTTATTATAACACAGTTCTTGCCACTTCTAAGGAAAATCAAAGCTGCCTTTTGAAATAAAACATTACCTAAAAATTACATACTATGTGATGGACCTGTTATAAATTATCCCTAGCAGATGGTTATTATGGGGCAATTATATATTAACTGGCTGCAATCATACAGATTCTTCCATGTAATTGGGATTTATCAATTTGGCCATCACTCATTAATTTTTAAGGTGAAGTTTCCACCATTGGGGTAAAATGTTTGGGGAAATATATCTGTAAGTGCTTTGTGGTACATCATATGTGTTTACATATCTGATAAAAAATATTCCTGATTTAACAGGACTCTTGCCAATTACCTGGTATGGAGGATGGTTTATTCAAGGTTATTTAACCTCAGTAGACGCTTTCAGTATCGGTGGCTGGAATTTTCTCGGGTAAGTTATGCTTTCATAGCATTTACCAGGGTCCTAGTGCTGACACTGTTGGTTTCCCTTATAGTTGCCTATACCTTTGCAAAACAAAAAATGTTTTCCATGCTGGATATATTTCTTGAATAAACTTTTTTATTTTTGAAGACACCCTCTAAAGCAATTGATAAACATATTTTTTGTGTTTGACACTAAGACACTTACATGACACTAAAACAAAAAAAGTCTTTTAGATGATGTTAGAGAGGTTTTGAAACCTCCCCTTTAAAAAACTTAGTCTTCCTTGGCAGAAACTTGAATTAGGTTATGTGGGCTGTGACATTCAGGCCAAACCCTTTTGACCAAAATCTATACTTTTTGAAAACTACTGTTTGCCCATTTGTGAATACAGCTGTACTAAACCAGAAGTCTAGGATTTTACTTTTTTAAAGCTTTCTCAGCACTCTCCCATGCTCTAATGCCATTACAGGAGCTCAAGCACAAGGATACCCAGTCATTTCCACAGAGAAAATGATCAGGTGCCTTCCAGCTTGGGGTTGCAGAAGAACCAGAAAAGTGCCAGAAGCTGTGAGAGCAGAACCAATTATCTGTTCAGTAATATGGGCATCTAAGTAAAACACATACATTTGATTCAGTGAACCCTGAATAGAAATCCACCTTGGTAATTGTGTGGGCAGTGTGAGGGCTCCTTAAGTAAACCAAGGATGAAACTGAAACTGAATGGTGCTTGGTCTTGTGTCTCAGCTTCTTTGGATGCTGAACATTGTTTGCCATTATGAAAATTGGCGGACAACAGGTGGCTGGCATGGTGCAGGAGGTGTGGGTGTTCTGTCCTCCCTGGTGAGCCGTGCAGGTGACTAAATAATCTATACTGTTTTGCTTTGAGGAATACTGGAATAGTTCTGAGTTGATCACATACCTAGCAATAATCTCCAATATCTTGATGGAAACTACATAGGAAAGGCAGCCTCTTGTACTTCTGAGATCATATTCAAAATAGTCTTGTTAAAGATGCTATTTTCTTAATGTAAAATATGAGAAATTGGCTGTCAGAACCACAGTGACAAGTTTGTAGGTGTTCCCTCCTGGGACATTTCTTGCTAGTCAGGAAAAATACATTGATGCTGGCTATCAGCCAGTCTGTAGCATAATACTGAGTTACATTGAGTTATATAATGGCAGAAAAAATCCTGAAAGAAAACATTAAGCTTTGGGTACTGTGCATTTTAATATGGTAACTGGCTGCTATCACATCTCTGGGACATAGAAACTTAGAGAGAAATCGAATTCAAAGTGATTCAGTGCTTATTAATAATCTCATCAAGGCTGTCATAGAATTACAGAATGGGTCAGATTGGAAGGGACCAGAGTGGGGTCATCTGGTCCAACCTCCCTCCCTGCTCAAGCAGGGCCATCCCAGAGCACAAGACACAGGATTGTACCCAGGTGGTTCTTGAATATCTCCAGTGAAGGAGATTCCAAACTCTCTCTGGGCAATCTGTGCCAGTGCTTGTTCCCTGCAGAAGGAGGAAATTCTTCCTCATGTTCAGGTGGAACTTCCTGTGCATCAATTTCTGCCTCTGGTCCTATTGCTCAGCATCACAGAAAAGAGCCTCCAAAAGGCTCCATCCTCTTGGCAGCTCCCCTGCAGATACTTTTAAACAGTGATGGGCTTCCCTCAGTTGTCTCTTCTCAAGGCTGAGCAGGCCCAGCTCCCTCAGACTTTCCTCATAAAAGAGATGTTCCAGTCTCTTCATCCTTGTTTCCCTTCACTGGACCTGCTCCAGAAATCTCTGTCTTGTGCTGAGGAGCCCAGAGCTGGACCCAGCCCTGCAGACAGGCCTCACTGGGCTGGGTGGAGGGGCAGGATCACCTCCCTGCCCTGCTGTCCCTAATGCACCCCAGGATCCATCGGCCCTCTCGGCCCCAGGGCACTGCTGGCTCATGGACAGCTCATTGTCCATGGGACCCCAGGCCCTTCTCTGCAGAGCTGCTTTCCAGCAGGGCACCCCCAGCCTGTGCTGCTGCCTGGGCTGGTCCTTCCCCAGTGCAGGGCCCTGCATTTGCCTTGTCTGAATCCCAGACCATTCCTCTGCCCCTCTCTCCAGCCTGTCAGGCCCTTCTGAAGGGCTGCCCAGCTCTGGGGGTATTGGCCACTCCTGCCAGCTCTGGGTCTGCAGGGAGCTCACTGAGGAGGCCTCTGCCCCTTCCTGCAAGTCACTGATGAATAAGTTAAACAATTCTGGCCATGTAAATGGGTGTAGATTTCACAGGTCAATAGAAAGGACATGAGGAATGGAGTCCAAGGCATTGCACTAGTCTATTGTTGAGTAAGATTTGTCTAGTCAGAGGATGGAGAACTAGTGGCACTTTAGGATCATAAAAAAGAACGACCAACCCCTCTGTCAGGTAAGAGAATAAAACATTGAATTACTACTAAAAAGATATGGCCATGAGATAAATCAGTGACCATTAAGAAAAGGATGTATTTTATACATTCATTGTTTCATTAATTCAGTTAGCCTCAACCATCATAAGCAGACTTTTTTTTTCTCCAGTTTCTCACTTTCTGTTGGTGGCTTTTATACCTTATGTGTAGAGATCTTGGCACCAGGGCCTTAAAATCTTTGCAAGGAGAAAGAAAAATGCATGATGAGACTTTAAAAAAACTTCAGGTTTAGAAATAGAACAAACCTGCTGACTCTAGAGAAAGTGCTTTGAGTACCCACACCAGCAACTATCAGCAGCTCCTCTGCAGTGGCACTTTGAGGCCTTGTAAATGTGCAATGGCACCTGGGGAAGAGGTTGGTTAATTGTGTCATGAAGCTCTGAATTGGCTGGGAGGGCTTGAAACCCGCTATTTATAGCCACTGTTACTACCTGAAGTACTGTGTTTTAGAGTGGTACATTAATATTAGGAGGACCATTTGAGGGAGTTCCTGTTGGCTGTTGTGACATAAATATCAATAAACCAGCTGTGGGATATAATCTATTCTTCTCAGCTCTATTTTTATTGGTCTCACAGCCTGTGCTGCCTTTACATCCTCCTTACAGTCAAGCCTCCCTCAAAATAATGATAATTATTATGTTGTAATAATAGTATGCCACAGTCTAAAAGTCAGCTCTGTCTCCTGACTATTTCTATGGCTGATGCATACTCACAGCTTTTGGAAGGAATTTCAAGCTCTGATGACTAATACCATAGTTCCCTTCTTTCCCCTGTACCAGGAAAAAGCTCCATCGCAGGTTTACTCTGACCCTAGAGAGAAATTTTTCTCCTCTTTTGTTCTTATCTTTTTTTGAGTGTTTCGTTGTGTTATGTATAAAGGTTGAAGAATTTGGAAAAGGAGTTAATTGTCAAATTTGGCTTTGTTTAGAAAAAAACACCTTATTTTTTATTGGTTTGACTAATAGGGGTTCTTTTTAGAAGCAATGTACTCTTTGCCATCGAAAATCTATTACTGCATATAGAGTATTAATAAAAAGCACTTGGAAATGCAATTCACTGCTGTATTTAAGTGTGAGTCATTGATGATGCCTAATTACAGACAATATGATAGGGAAAATCAATCTTTGAACTACCAAAATATCTCACCTTCAATAGCTGAGGGTTAAGCTGCTCAATGAAATATTTTCCTATTGGAAAAAGACAAATCCAAACCCTTAATTTTGCTGGACATTTAATCTTGTGCTCAAAGGAGGAGAATAATGGGAAAAAAGAAAGGGCTCAGAAACTGCAAAATTGGTGCTTAAAAGTCTTTTATAATCTGTGAGAGGCCAGAATCTCTATCCCACTTGCTCTGGTCTGATGCTGACTATAGTCTGCCCTTACACTGCTGTCAGGTGTTGGCTGCCAGACTGGAATTGTGCTTCTTCTCAGTGGAAAAGCTTAAGAAGTAATGTAATGTTAGCTAGGTAAGCAGCCACAGTAATAAGATTGCTCCTGGGAGAAACAGAAACCAAGGCAGCAAATGTTCTTGAGTTCTGTTTTACCTTGTTCTTTGTTGTGTTGACCATTCTTGACTGTTTCTTTTGAAGCTCATTTATGGTGACATCATCAGAGCCTGAAAGTATGGATTTAATACCATTCCTTTAGTAAAGCATGCAAGTTGTTCTACCAATCTCTTTCTGCTGCAACATAGAGTGATTTTTAAATTTTTTTGGGGGGAGACAAACATATTAAGTGTTCTTGAAGATTTAAACCTCTTTTCTCCTGAAAATGCTCCATTTGGGAAAGGAACTGAAAGTAATTTTACTATTTTACACAAACTGCCGTAAAAGTAGTTGGACAGGTAAATGACAAGAAGATGTGAACCTGTACCCATCTGTGTTAGATGTCATTAGTTCTTGGCGATGGAGGGCTCTGCAGGAGCTGTTTCATAAGGACTAACCCAATTTTGATGAGGACAATCTTCCTAGGCTTCTCACCTTGTCAGAGGAGAGGGAAACGTTTTCAGAAGATATCTCACAGCAGGGTTTTTCTAGAGGAAATTGTCTCTCACACAGAAAGAATACCAAGATTAGTCCAAAGTAAGCACTAATTCTCAAAGCCTAGTCCCTCTAGATCACTGCTACCATTGTACTGTTCTGAAGTTTAAAATCTTACAGGTATTTTGTGGTGTTCAAAATATTTGTCATAGCATTGGATGAAAATAAGAATGACTGTAGAGTATCATTGTTTTTCCTTTTGGTGGCTTTTTGACAAATATGCTTTGGTGTGTACCCCGTGTAGATTCTTCTTAAACAGCATGATATTATGGCCTAATACTTGCCTCTGTCAACAGGTGATCCATGGGACTACAACTTTGCTGCCCCAGTGGGATAAATGTGTGGACCTTGTAGAAAATGCCCTCCCCTACGTTGTGGGTAAGATGTTTGTGAAAGCCCATTTTAAAGAAGACAAGAAAGAGATGGTGAGTCCTCTGCAGTCTCTGTCTGCAAATTTTCAGTTAGTGGTTTCATCCTTACAAATTGCCTCTGATGTTAGAACAAAGTTTTAAAAGATATAAGATTTTTGAAAATGTTTTTATTTAATTTAAAAACACTATGAGAAAATGGAATTAATTTGAAGTGTTAACTTTCTGCCCACCTGGGCACTGCCCCTTCTTTCCATCTGCAGTCTTACAGACAAATAAGCAGTCAGTTCAAAAACAGTTTGAACACTGTTAGTTTATGTAAATAATGACAGCCCAGCTGTGCAGGACCAGAGTGAGTGGTATTGATGAGAAATAGTTTGGTATTGCTAATATAATTTATTATGGTAAAGTTTTCACTGACTAATCAAAAAATTGGTCAAGATTTCTCTGCTTTAGGATTGCTTTTTGAAAACTGTGACTGCTACACAGTAGCAGTCTGTGTAATCTGAGCAAAAAGCATGTGACTGGTATCTGGCCCAAATTAAGGGAAGCTGAGTCACATAGTGAGAGTTTATATCTGGGATTCAAATTTTTCCTGCTGTACAGTGGAAGGAAATATTCTTCCATACCTTTGAGTCTAGAGAAATGTTCATCCTCATTCTAAAATTTTCAATATTCAAATAATTAATTACCCTTCACAATAATTTATGACTTATTTTCAGTCCATGCTTTTCTTATAAAGTTTTCCAATATCTGCTTTTACAGCCATTGATTTTCCACCAGTAATCAGTTTTAAATTGACTGATTTAGTCATGAACTTAGCTCTCCATGCAGGAGAGGCACAGCCATTGAGGAGACATGAGATGGGACCCTGTGCTGGGAGCAGCAGCTCTGTGGAAGCCCTGCACTGCCCTGGCTCAGTAGCCTGAGTTTTCCCCTTTGACTTTATCCCCTTGGACTGCTTTCACAGGGAAGGATCCCATTTTAGAAAGCACATGCTTATTTGACTTGTCCACATCTTTGTCATCTGTTTCCCTCTCAGGTTCTGCATTTCTTTTCATATTTGCCTTCAGCTGGACTTTCCTCTCTGAGATCCAGTTTTTCCATCTCCTTGGAAAAACATCCAGTTTGTAATGTGCTATTTGGCCATTTTGTGGCAAAAATATGCCAGGCATATGCAGTATGTACTCCTGCACAGATAAGTGGGAAGAGTAGGAGTATAAGAAATGTACACTATATGGAGGGGATGGACACTTTTCATATTTGCATGTGTGAGGAAAAATTATGAGAAGCAGATAGAGCAGAGTTTCTCTTGAAATGCAAGTTAATTAGAATGTTTCTTAGTATGCACATTCCTTTTAGACCAAAGCTTTGGAAAATTATGAAGTCTGAATTTGCAGTAGCACCAATAGTGAGAAATGCATATAAAATTCATAGTGTAGGTCACAACATTCAGTCTTAAAATGAAAAACCCATGGAGATAAAATTACATACGGATGAAATTCGTTGCATTTCATTTCGAAGTGTACTTTTCAAGTTAATAATTTGTGGTGTTATCATTTTCATTTCAGTGGTTTTTAGTTCTATTTCTCTTTCTTAAGCAGTAAGAATGCATGTGAGTAAAGCACTCTTATTTGTACAGGTTTTTTTCTTTTTTTTTTTTTTTTTTCTGGCTTATGGCATATATCTGTCTATGATAAGCAAATCCTGACTTACGGATAATATGGATTCTTCCCCCCACCCCCCCCACCCCCCCCCCCCCGTGTTTTGTGATTGATGTTTCATACCTTAGATACTTCTTTTATCAAGAAAGACATTATTTGTGTCTAAATATAGCACTGCTTCTAACTCAGAGTGCCTGCAGTGTTTTTTACAGTTACGCCTGAGCAGTTTCAGTAATAACTTTGATAGCAGGAATAGGTTTCTGCCCCTGCCCCCTGCAGCTACAGCTGCTGCAGAAAGCTTAAGTATACACCAGGGCCCAGCTGTAGAGCTTGAGTTTGAACTTGTAACCTCCAAATACAGGGAGTTCACCTCATTAGTGAACAAAGTTAATTGAGTCAGTGCTCTGTCATCAATATCTTTAAGTTACCCTATTTCCTGGGATGCAGTTTACTGTGAATGTTTACTCTTTAGTCATAGTTAATGCTAGACCTGCTCTCATTGACCCATATATTGCCTCTAAAAATGAGAAAATGTTTTTTGAAAAGGGTAGGGAAAAAATGAATAATCCAAGGAACTTTGCTACATTTTTTCTCACTTCACCACAAATAAAGGACAGTTCCACATTAAAATGTTTGTCTGATACATTAATGACAATTTAGCTAAAAGAAATGTTACTTTTGAGGGTTTAGTCCCTGCTTTTAATGACATTTCAGATCTATTAGATTTATAGAATAAGATTATACAAATCTCTGCTGCTTGACATTTTCATTATTTTCAAATGTAACATAACTGATAACACAAAGTTCCAATAAGTCTTCATCTAATGGGTATCTGTCATGTCTTGTGCTGTCTCAACTCTGGTTTGTGCTAAAGGACTCAGGCAGTGGCTGGATCCCTCTCATTGCCTCACTCTCACAGCATTCCCAGGGCTATTTGTTGTGGGGTTCATCTGCTGACATAAATAGACAGCAGGTTGCATACACTTCCGGGCTGCCAGACAGATCCATAGGAATGAGAGCTCTTTAGACTCATATAATGCATATCTTAGCCATTATATTTCTTGGGTTTTGTCATTTCAGGGTTTTCTTAGTGTGCATGCTCACTGACCAGTCCTATTATTATTATTATTATTTACTTGCTTGAGATGCGGTCTTGGCTTTGCAGGGGTGTCTGAAGAAGCAGCTGAGGTGAAGTCGTTGTGGGCTTTCCCAGTTTTGCCCAGATCCAAGCTGTCATTTATGGTCCAGGACCACAGAAGCAGCTAAGGCTGCTCAGTGGTGTGAGCCAGGGTCTCCCTCCCTGCTGTAAGTAAAGGGTAGCAATGCTTCACAAATGCAGCTAAATACAGGCTAAATATTTGGATACTGCTTTGTATTTGGATCATGATGCTGTTAGCCCAAATTCAGTTCTTTGCCAGTATTAATAAGGCGTGTCTCAGTCTCACATAAACCAAACCAGGCCACAGGCATTCTGCAGAAAAGGCTTTTTTTGTGCAAATGCCTTTCAGCTGACTCCTTCTGCATGGGCCAGTGATCTAGAACCTAAGGCACAGAAATCTCCCCAAAGGACTGCAAATCTCTCAGTGTTTTTTATCATCTCAAGATGGGTATTCTCACAAATATGACATGAAATGATCAGCAATGAACAGGGTGTGTGATGCCAGAAGGGAAAGAAGATGGAAAAAACTTGCCTTCAGAAGAAGCGTGTTACTACTGGAGAAATCAGAAATTAGCCTTCAAGAAAGGAGAGCAGATACCATCTGATTTGCAATTATTTGTAGTCTGAACAAATCTATCACTCCTATACACACCAAAACTTTCGTTACAATTATTCTGCCTTGATATATTTTACTGGGGAGGGATTTACTAAATATTTTGCAGATGGAGGAATTGACTGAAGGAATTCGCTGGGCTTTTATTGACATGTTAGAAAAGGAGAACGACTGGATGGACTCTGAAACAAAAAGAAAAGCTCATAAGAAGGTAATAAATATAAATGTTGTATAAATAAAATCCTGCTATGATAAAGATTTGACTTGAGTGATAACAGTATGCCATGCACTGTATTTGCAGTTCCAGTTACTGATCATTTTCTTTGTGAAGGGACACCTTTGTTTTTCTGGATATGGAGCCATCTGAGCTCCTGCTTCTCTGCTGAAGTTATTTTTGTTACCTTGTTCTTCTTTCCTTGCATCCACCTTTCCCTATCTGGCTCTGGCTGATGTAGACTATGAGCTTATTTCAGAATTGGCTTTTCTTGACAAAGTCTTCACCTTGACTGGAATCCCACGGACACAGCAATCTACAGACAGAAAACAGTGCCTGAAACACCTGTGACAGCCAAGAGTATTTGCTGTGAAGAGGGAGGATCTAGCCTAGAAGGGGATATGAGAATAATTCAGGTTTCACAGTTTTTCCTATGCTGTGGAGGGAGGTCTAACTTGAGAGCTGTCTTTTGAGAGCATAATGGTGATCCCAGCTGAACATCCATTTCCTGGCAGAATAATGCCAGTTATGAAGTGTTATAATCAAGGATGGCATTAGTGGTCCTGATTGATTTCAGATAAAGTCACAATAAAATGCAGGAGGCAAAGGTGAAGGCTGGAGGATGTACTCCAAACCTCCTTTTCACCTTGTTTCCACATTTGCAACATGTGACGAGTGGAAAAGAAGATTGTCCAGATGCAGAGCCCTGCCCCTAGAGCAGCAATTGGAGGGGGTGTATAAAAAGACAAGTGGAGGGTGTTGTGTAGGTCTGTGTCCTTATTTACCGAGGCAATGGGATATCAGTGAATTAGTAAGCACCCTCTTTGAATAAACTGACAGGCAAGTGCAGCTGAACTGTTCCTGCTCTCTGTACTTGAATAAAAATAGCAGTGTTTTAATTTAAAAGCAAACACGGACTTCAAAATTTTTAGTAATTCTAATGAAAAGGCTGTTGAGGAATTTTATCATTGGAAAGATTTAAATTCCATGTGCAGTCCATTTACATTTTATAAAGCAGTGCTATTCATATATGTGCAAATGAAATAGAGCTGCATAAATGCACCAATAAACTCAATAACAAGAGAACAATAGTGAAATGACATTTTTTCCTGCTAACCTGGTGGTAAATGGGCTGCAGTTATTACTTCTTCCTGTCTGTTACACTTTTTTGTTTTTGCTAGAAGTACCATTAGAAATATAATAATCTGTAATTTAGATATTTGTTAAAATTGATGCAAAATAAGAGCAGGATTATTTTGTAATGATTTCCTTAATAAAGATATTTCTATATAACAACATGCTTAGGTACTGTGTTCAAAATTTGCTACCTACCTTTCAGCAGGGAAATAATACAAACATTGCCAAAACCCAATGAACTCCTAAAAAAAGCTCTCCCTTTCCCATTTTAAGGAGGATATTCATCAGAAGGTAGGCTAGATCTCTGGTAGGTAGAGATGGCTGTTTCCCTCTGTTGACAGATTTTGGAAGCACATGGCACTTTGCTCCCAATTTAGACATGTCATTGGAGGTTCTGAATTTAGGAGGGTGAGTCTGGGCTGAAAAATGCATAACAAACTAAATTCCATAAGTACAACAAAAATAATACTACAAGCCATAGTACTATGAAATGTATAGCCAATGGTTCAAAATCATTCTCACTGAACTGAAAAACCATTTCATAGCTTGCTGACATAGGAACAAAGTCAAACTTGTAAGACACGAGTGTTATGTAATGCCTTAGATACTGCAGCAACAATTACGTGATACGACTTATGTCTACAAGTTTAAGTTCAGAAATAGCTGCTTGCTGGAAGGAAAGAGCCTAGAGAGACATTTGGTAGATTTCCAGGCATGGAGTGTATGTTTATTAAATATTACTTATTGTTAATGATAGATCTTCTGTTTGTCCTGGAACTCTTGGATGAGCATGTTTTTAATTCAAGAAATAGATTCATTACATGTAGGGTCAGATAATTCACAGGGGAAATCTAAGTTTCATAATACAGCAGAACCTTCAAAATCTGTTACACTGTTCTAATTAAATCTCATGAGCCTAGCACTTTCTGCTGTTACTTTTTCAATACTTAGGCTTTAATAAAGCAGCACAGACAAGCATGAATTTTATGAGGGAGATTGGTTGGTTAAAAAAACCCCACTATTACTCTAATATAGAGATCTGTAAAAGTTGCATTTCTTTGTCAATAAATGTCATCCACATGCTGGACTCTGCACCCAGGATGGAGAAACACCAGGAACCAAGTATAAATTGGGAGAGAGAGGGTGCAGGGAAAGAGCTGGGGGCTTGGGGGCTGTCTGGTTTGGAGAAAAGGAGGCTGAGGGGCCACCTCTACATCTTCCTGAAGTGGGGAAGTGGAGAGGGAGGTGCAGATCTCATCTCCCTGGGGTCCAGTGACAGCAAGTGCTGCACCCAGTTTGGACATTTCAAAGCTACTTTATCAGGAGTGGTTGTACTGGACATTAGGAATCTTATTTTTACCAAGTGTGTGGTCAACCACTGGAATAGACTTCCTGGAGAGGTGGTTGTTGGCCCAAACCTGTGTTTGAGAAGAATTTGGACAATGCCCTTAACCTTGAGCTTTAACTTCTGGTCACCCTGAGGTGGTCTGGCTGTTGGACAAGATGTTCTTCCTTCCAACCAAAATGTTCTAATTGTATTCTATCAATTAAGTAAAGAAAGGATGCTATTAGTTAGGTAAAGGATACTTTGGTCATTTATGTTTTCATCAGTAAATGTCACATTGTCCCTTGTAGCAGTGCAGATTGCAGGTTCTGCCCTAAGTTCCATGGCAGAACTGTATCCTACATGGAAATGACTGATTCAGTTATTTTGCTCATCCTCTGTATTTTTAATCACATTTCATTTTTGAAATGTTCAAATGCTCTGAAAAGAAATTAACTGCAGAAACCTGATGGTGGTTTTGTTTACTGTGCCCGCTCCATGTGATCTGTTTCATTTCCTTTAGTTTTTCTTTAATTCCAGGCATATTTGGGTTATTAACAATTTTTTTACTCATTTCCTGAAAGAAGAGGGTCAGTATGGGATCTTGGTGTCTGGACAATGAGCATAGAGAGTCTTGTGGTGATTGTATCTTTAGATGACAACATTGTAATGTAAAGGACATGGCAGGTTTGAAAGAGAATTAATTGCAAATCCTCTCTGTGATTCAGATACTCACTGCTTCCTGTTTTCTGACTGATGCCCTCCTTTCTTTTGTGCTTGGCTGAGGCCAAATTTGTAAACCTTGCTGTCAGCCTGACGCTTTGCAATCAAAGGAACCATCGACCTCCAAAGGACTTACAAAGGACCCTCTGGTAGAGACTATTGGTAAATTTTGCTTTAGGCAGCTTGTCAGCTCTATCTATTCACTCCATCTGTGACTCTTTGTGTCTGTCCTGTTGTTTTATGTTACTCAGAGGGGACGCTACTAATTTGATGTTAAAAGGATCAAATCTACTACTCCATGTGACACAGGGAACAATTGTCTTGCAGCCTTGATATCTGAGAATAATCTCTTCAGCTGTTGTATAGTTTGGAGTTAAGGTTTGACATTCCTTTTGTAACAAAACAATATCATGAGATAACATCTAATAATTTACCTCTCTCCTCCTTCCATTCCTTTCTTTCTGTGATCGAAAGATGAATTTAAACCAGGCCATCTAAAAGGCAATCTCACAGAAAAGGTTTCTAAGAGGTCGAGGTGGCTCTGCCTTCACGTGCAGTTCTCACCTGGCTCTCTGGATGGAGCTCACGCTGCTTCCAAAGGAGCTCGGATTCTGAGAGAAGCGCTCAGCTCTGTGCTGTGCTGCTGTTTTCTCTCCTGTCCTTACTCCTCTGCTCTATTCAAACCCTTTTTTATTGTACCGTATTTGACTATAATCTCAAATTTGCTTCAAGTATGTCTGTTAACCCCCTGAATTTTCAGTGGAATGCTCTGATAAACAAACAAACACCCCAAACAGGTTTCTGTTCTTGCCCTTTTAGTCTCCCTCATCATTTCGCCCTCATTTGCAGAACAGAGAAATTATTCAGCTGGGTGCAGCTCCAAGGGTGTCTCTGGCAAGCTCTTCAAAGGCATGTTCTGTGAATTACCCATGGCCACGTCAAAGCCTCTGTAGGGATGGAGGAGAGAAGGGACACCCTTTGGTTTCCCTTACAGTGAAGGTGCAGAATGCAGCCAGCCATGGTGGCTGAATGCTACTGACATCTGTGTTTTGGCATGGTGGGCCACAGGGGAAAGAGGGAACCCTCAACTGAAACTCCATTGACATAACTTGTGTGACGAGGGCTCACTTCTTTAAAATGGTAATTTATTGCTTCTGCTCTTCAAAGGATAATTCAATGGAAGATCATCACTGACATATTAAATTATTCCCACTCCTGGGCAGGAACCATTATTTTATTAATCACTATTTTTCCTTCCTAAAATGTCCTTTGTTCTTGGGTTTAACTGGAGGCTTGAAAAAAGACGTTTTTCTTAAATTCTCCAAGTCTCTTGTAAAAGATCCTCTTAGGCTATGGCACAGGAATAACTTTCCATTTGGAAGCTAGTTCTTTTGCTTTGCAGTACTATTTTTAAAGCATGGATTATAAGCCAAAAAAAGAGCTTGTTTTTCCTCTAGTAAGATTTTTCTGTAGCATTATTAACCTCCTTAAGTCATGGAGCACAAATCTCAAGGTCACTGTGCAATCATTTGGCTCCTGAACTTGCCTGCTGCTTTGCTTTATTTCTAAATTGTATATGCAACATTTGTTTTCTCCACATCTCTGAGTCTGAAAACTGAGTCAAGAGGAGCACAGAAAAACATCAGGACCGTGCCTAGCTATAGGTGGCTCTCTTGGGCAGTGTTAGGTACCTTTTTTACCCTACAGGGCTTGTTCTCCTTCTTCAGAGAACTACAAAGCTCCCTAGAAAACACAGTGTAATTTGGGCCCTAGGAAATCAAGAGCCATCTGTACAAGCCCTGATTTTACAAAGTATAGGTACTTTAAAGGAGGTGGGTGTCCGTGGTTTATCCCACTGAAGCCATTTTTTTTCCAGACAGAACTTGCTGGCCCTGTCCAGCCCTGCAGTCACTTATCTGAGCCACAACCCCCTTTCTCTGTTCTCCTTGGTCTCTGTCTCCTCACAGTTGGGTGATTTCACCATGACCATGACAGTTTTACTGCTCAGAGCAGAGTCCAGGCTCTGCTTCGGACAGTGGCCAAACAGTAGCAGATGTTTAGAGATGAACTCAAGGACAGGGCGAGCATAAAGGGACACATTCCCACTGTCCTTTCCTGGCCTCTGACAAACTGCAGCTCACTTGCTTCCTGAGCCAGAAGTGGTGTCTCTGTATTTACTCATATTTTCCTCCTCTGAGTTTGTCTACTGACTTTTTGAACCCACAACAATTTTCATCATCCACAACTTCCCAAAGCAATGAGTGCCACGGCATCACTGTGCTCTGTGGGTAAAAAGAATGTCTTTTTGCTTGACTGTAAAATGTCACCTTCTCCTGTGTTATGGTAGTGCAGAAACCAGAGAATCATCATCACCTGTTCTCTTTTTGTGCTCACTCTTGTGCTAAAGTCTTGGCACAGCAATACATACTGGGAGAAAGGAGCCTCCTGCTTTTCTTCACATACCCTGTCCAAGGCATGCACTAGATACAGTTCTGAAATATAACATTTTGTTGAGATCTGAGGCAAGCCCAGACAAAAAGGGCCAGGCATCACAGCTTCAGGAGCTGAAATTAATCTTACTTAATGCCAAGCTACTTTGCACAAAGATGACGAATCATCCAGTCTTGAAAGTGGTTACTGGGTGCTCTGCAAAAATTAGAAATGCCTTTTGAGTCTTGTGGGGTCTGTGGATCCATCCTAAGACAAATGCAAAAATATGATAGTGGAACCAGCCCTGAGACTCAGGACTTCTGATTCCAATGGCTATTTCTAGAATGAAAGCCTACACAAAACTGATAGAACAATACTTGGTAAAAGAGAGGGATGGAGTTTCAAAACCAAAGGTGTTGGACACACCTTTGGTTTTGGTTTGAACACCTTTTACATGTTCCTTTAAGATGACTTTATACCTTTGCTTCAAGGGTGTCAGAGAACTTCACAAAGTATAAGACTATTTCAGAGCAGTCATAGAAACTGCTACACATACTTCAGAAGAACTAAGAAAAGCAGGGGAAATTTCCAAATACTCTAATTGCAATTAGACACTTCATTCCTGTTCAAAAGCCTATAGGGGAAACTGCTGACTTTCTAATTTACTGGTTCTACTGGAAAGTTTGATTCAGATATTCTTGAAACAACCTTGCTATTTCTCAATTGGAGAGTGTATTTTGTTGAGTGCCAATTAAACCTTAGCTACTCTTCTCCTTTGTGGAAGTGAGCATTCTGAAATTAGGGAGGTCTCTGTCTGGGTGCAAAAAATTCGAGGACCTGGTTGCCTGTAGTAGTTGCATTGCAGGGAGCAATGAGCAAATCTCCTCACAAGGTTGGAATGTGTTGAAGTTTGGAAAAGGCAGAGTCACATTTTAATTATTTTCTAATATGTCTGCAATTCCTTTGTGCATCACTAGGGGTTTATCTTCCTGATTTAACTCATCTTTCACAGAATCACAGCATGGCTCAGGTTAGAAGGGACCACAGTGGGGTCATCTGGTCCAACCTCCCTGCTCAAGCAGGGCCATCCCAGAGCACATGGCACAAGACTGTGCCCAGATGGTTCTTGAACATCTTCAGTGAGGGAGACTCCACAGCCTCTCCAGGCAATCTGTTCCAGTATTTGGTCACTTTCACATTGAAGAAATTCTTCCTCATGTTCAGGTGGAACTTCCCGTGCATCAGTTTCTGTCTCTTGTCCTGCTGCTTAGCACCACTGAGAAGAACATCCAAAAGGCTCCATCTTCTGACACTCTCCATTCAGATACTCAGAGGCATTGATGAGGCTCCTTCTCAGTTATCCCTTTTTGAGGCTGAACAGCCCATTCCTCCTTCTACCATGTGCATGGACATATGAAAAGAAGGAGACAACTCAGTAGGAAAATGTAAGGAAAGTAGATGCTTCTCAGACATGATGTAAGGGATTTGAAAATTTGTGCTGTTTACCTAGTTTAGAATTTGGTCAGGATTTTGAGGCTGCCACTTCTACACCATTCCTTAGATATCTGTTTGGAAAATGCCAATTTTTAGAGTAACATTTTTTCACCTGGAAGAAACAGAGAATGGTACCTTTCTTCTAGAGTAGAAGTGTTCCATGCTTTTCTCTGAATAAAAATAGGTCTTCACTTTCTATCAGATTAACATCCCCTTTTCTTTCTTATCCATTTTACATCAAATATTTATTTCTCATCACAAATTTTAATTTTTGAACTCTAAGAATAATCTATCACATCCTGAATTTAATTTAACCTTCACAGGAAGACCTGGCCTTCCTGGTCAGTAACCACAGGAGATGTTCTTCTCCATTGGCCAGAGCTGAAACTAATAGCCATGGCATGTTTACTTATCTCTTATCTCTGGGGTTAGATTGCTGCTGTCAGCTCTCCCTTGTTATCTGGCTGCTGCTACTGCTCACTCAGTTGTGCAGGGATGTCAGTTCCATTAATAACCTGAGCACCGTGCAAACAGATAGTGGAAAACAGGTGAAGGGAGAGGAAATTGTATTTAACCCTGATCTCACAGCTGTCATTTTTCAGACTCAGCCATGACTACATAAGGCCAGAATGGGTGTGTGACATCAAAACACTTGCGACAAATCTTATGCTTGAAATAGGAGGAAGACAGATGGACAGACGCCTGCAGATGCTCAGGGACCAGGGTGAATCTGAAGATTTTATGGCAGAAACACAACATGAAAACATTGTTATGCTAAATGACAGAGTGATTCTTCCAAAGAGCAAGAGATCTTCCACCACCCCTGGAAGTCTCGGGCTGTTTCAGCTTTAGCTTTCACTATCTTTGTTGTTTGGACAAGTGAACCTGTTTCCTGCAGAGGTACAGTTACAAAGACAGTGTAGTCCATCCCCAGCTCAGCAGTCGCAGATGTGGAGGTGCAGGAGAGCAGTTCTCAGTGTGAGGAGTCTACAAGGGCGTGCTCAGGGATCTGCTTGGCATTGCCTTGCTCTCTGCAATGAAGGTGCATTTCCTGGCTGGGGTGATCTCCCCCTGCTGTAAATGCCCACTGAGGAGAGCTGCTGCTGGCTGGGAGTGGGTGAGGAGCTCAGCAGGGCAGGGCTGTGGGCTGGGACCCCACCATGGACCCTCACTCTGGGCACTGAGCTGTACAGAACCAGGTGTGTGAGCCAGCAGCACTTCAGCTTGCTCAGATTTTGTACCAGCCACTGGAGTCTGAAGCAAAGTTGTGAGATTTTAAATGGCTTCAGGTACTGGCATTGCTGGAGTTTACCTGTAAAGGAACTATGCCACAAGCAGCTCATCAGACTCAGGAATTTTTTCCTTTAGTGGCCTTTTAGAGGCCAGGATGCTGTGACTAAGAATAAAGGCTTCCTCAGCTACCCTCATTTGTGAGGGAGCTGTGAAGTGTCTTGTGCTCAGTTTTCTGCATATGGGATCATCAATGTGAAAATATCTAGATATAACTTATTTAAAACTAAAAATATGTAAAGGTTTGGAATAGAGAGGAATTTGATCTTGAGTAGAGAGTAGAGCATTTTCTGAATATTTTTTTTCTCTAAGTTCTGCAGCCTATGTATTTGATTATGTACACATCTGCTTTCCCCCCATATATTACAAGGCATGGACAACTGAGAGTGACACACTTACTGGTACAGTGCTGGTCAGGTCCCTGTTCAAGCAAAAGGAATTCCTCCTCAGAGATAAAACATGCAAGTCATGAGTACTCCTGGTGTTTAAGTTCTCAGTCATTATTTCAGTTGGAGAAGTTAGAAATGGTCTCTACCATGTCTGGTCTCAGTTGCATCAAGACTGCGGCTGAAGCTCACTTGTGAAATGAGAAATGAAAAGGGAATTTTTCATATCCTATTCTTTATTTTTAAAAAAAGTGCTCAGCAACCTTTGCTTAACCTTGAAAATGTTAAATGAATGTAAACTGATGCAGGCAGAGACTAGGGTCAGAAGTTGTCCCTTTCTGGAACAGGTTATTCAGAGTTTTGCATAAAACTGGAGAAGAAATGCTGTGGTGAATCATATCCGATGCAGTTATGATGGGAGAGAGCTTCCTCACACTTTCCTGATCTCTGAGCCTGCCCCTCTCAATGTCCAGTGCCAGAGATCTCAGCACACAGTGGTTTCTTGGGTCCCTGTGAACTTTCATTTTGCTAGCACAGTGGGTTTTCTTAAGCCTGCTGCTTGCCCTGAGCTAAAACAAAACAGCAGAAAAGCTTTTTTGATTAAAGCGAGTGTGTTTCTAGCAAAAGGTGACATGAAAATGGGAGTATGAATCAACTCATGAGGTGCTCTGGGGGTGAGCAGTGAAGGAGTTCCTTCACTTCCAGAAAGGAATTTGTATAGAAAACTGAATATAATAATTTTTTGCAGCTCATCAATGTGACAAAGACCAACCAAAGGTGGCTTTTAAATTTTTTTTAAATTTTTATTTAAATTTGGAGATGGGGAGTGTGTTTGGTTCTTGGATTTTCAGAGTTAACTATATTGGAAAACATGGAATGTTGCCTGAAAATAAAGGCAGGAGGAGTATGGTTTTTTACAATGCTAAGTAAGAGTCCAAGCCTAGCTTTGCATGAGTCCTACCAAAGGCAGCTTAGCAGCACATACAGCGGGGCATGTATCTATATCTGTGTCTACATCTATATCAGCATGATAATAATGATAGTCTGTGCCTTCAGAGCACAGCACATTCGTTTCTGGCCTGTTTTAAGTGCACTGAAAGAGCTCCCAGCTCTGCACACACCCTGGTGCAGTCATGCCCCAAGTGATCCCCAGGTGTGCAGGGAGGAATCCAGTGCAGAACCCCCACACTGGAGCTGAGCTGTCACTGCTGGTGGTGCCTCAGCTGAGTCATTCTGCATATCTGGGCATCATCCTTTCTTCTGGCCCATGGGCACAATTCCAGCTCCACTGAGAATCCAAAGACCCTTAAAACTCACCCAGGTACTTTGGACAGGAATAGTTATCAGTTAAACATATCTTGTGTCAGGAACTCAATTGTGCTGGTCTGCAGTATAAGTGCACTTATATCTTCAAAGATGAAATTATTTTCTGTGTGTCACAAAGAAAGGTATTGCAGATATGATATTCTGTTTGTGAAGGACAGAATATATGTCTCTTCTGTGTATAAGTTAATGGAATCATGCTAATTGTCACACAGAGGTTGCAAGTGGACAATGGAATTAAAATAAAATGGACAAAGAATTTTTTTCCTCAGCTAAATTAAAGCAAAGTTGGCAGCAGTATGAGTTTCTGGTGGAAGGAGAAAAAATGACTGAGTCTATTAATTGTAGTGTTGCATTGAACTGAGGAGTTGTGCTTATGAAAATATCACAGTCAATTAGAATGTTTATAGAAGTAAGACTGAAATAAAGATCTAATTTCACACCTTCTCTGACTTTGTCCAGTTCTATTGCTTAAAAAAACTAAAATTAATGTGGGATTAGTTTAAACTGAAAAGTTAATTCCAGTGAAACTTTCGTCACAGTGCTTGAACCAATGACTGAATCTTTGTATTCCAGAGAGCCAGAATGGATTTAGAACAGGAAAGAGTAGCACTGTTGTACATTGTTGCTTTTTCTGACTCTTTTGTCCATGGTAGTCCTACTAAACTTTTAAATGCTTTAAACTTTATGGTATCTAATAATAATATTGTCTTGCTGAATAGTAGATGTTAATACTGAACATATAATCTCAATGAACACTTGTCTTAGGAATTGCTGTATCCCTTTTCCTCTCTGTTTCCTAGGATTATAAGGTATGGTATGGTATGGTATGGTATGGTATGGTATGGTATGGTATGGTATGGTATGGTATGGTATGGTATTTTTAAGTGTACTAAATAGTATTGTCTTGTCAGTAAGTTTTTTGAGTGAGGCTTTGGTTTCAAAAGCTCTTTCAGAGAAGGAGGTAACTACTGTATCACATAACCCGTCTCCACTTTGTCACATCATGTGTCCCCAGCACTTGGCTTTTAAAAGTTCCAGAACTTGTTGGGTCTCCATATGGTGAGTGAGTGATTCAGCTCAGTGATGTGGCTGGGGAAAAACTTGGTTAAATTTCTGATTTATTCTGATCACAGGCTGGGGAAAAGCTTGGTTACATTTCTGCTGTGTTATGGGTGTGTTAGGTGGTCCCACAGAGAGGGGTGTCGAGGAGCTGAGGCAGCCTTTGGAGGCTGTGGGCGCAGGCAGCATGAGAAGAGCTATGGACAGAGCTGAGAGGAGTGGGGAAGAAGGACAAGGACTAGGACTTTTTTTTTGGCATCACAAATTTGTTAAATGGACTCAGCTACTTTTGGAACCATAATGTGTATTTAACGGAAAGCAATTGTATGCGTACATGGGTGTCATTATTCACACAAGTCACTTGATTATTTATTTTACTTTTTCTTTGACCTTGGCCTCAAGCTATTACAAAGATAGAATGATAGCTGTGTTTTGTCTTCATTATTTTAGCAAATATTTTAGAGCATTCAAAACAATTATTGTAATGCAGAGGGGATAGTTATGGTGCAGTGTGAAGTGGTGATATGTGGATTGTTATTAAATGAAACACTAGTTCTTGAAAAGTCTACACAGCTTCTGTTATTGTGGCAAAACAAAATGAGGACAGTTATGCAACAAAAAGAGGACCGTTAAGTTTTAAAAATAAATAATGATAATCTGTCTTCTTGAGTATGCATTAGACAGTTCACTGCAGATCAAGTACTGTTAAAAATTGTCATTTCAGGCCAAGTGTTCATGTTTGAGTTGCCACTTCACTTTCCATTGTAGCTGTCAATGTGAAAATCCCTGATATTTCACTTTCCCACAAAGGAAATACTGTGCATCATTAAGGTGAGCTCAATCCATCTCTCACTCAAGTCAGTAGTGATTTCCTACTGACCTCTGTAGGATTGGCTTTAGCCCTGTGATGGAACTTTCCTGTGTTTTGCCAAGATCCACCACTCTATTTTCCTATTTTTTCCATATGTAAACCCTAGATAGATGCAGTGATATTTATGCAGCAGTATTACCAGATGGCTCTTGAATCATCTGTTCTCAATGAAAAATGAAAAGACTGGGCACATATATAAAGGCTGAATTAATCTTTGTAATTAAATGGAACATTACTTTGCCATGAATGATTTTAGCTTTCACAATGTATTTCATGCTAATTTTTCAGTGAACTGTAATTGTATTATTTTTTATATATTTAGAAGCTTAAAAATTATCTTCACAAAGTTATTGAGTAAGTTAATATACAGAAGATCTCTGTCAGACTCATAAAACTTTGTTGTGAGATATATGTTTTGTTTTATTTTCTCTTTACAGTAAGTAAAATATGTCAGTACTTAGTGTTGTATAAAATATCCAAGTCATACTCTGAGAGGCAAAAAGGCTCTCAGGATGCTCACTTGCTTGGTTGTCAAGTGAGAATTTGAATAGGCTGGGAACTGGGCTGCTTTGGAGCACTGAAACACGTGTGCATTCCCACTTTGGCAGGTTGTTAAGCAGAGTGAAAGCTCCTTTATTATCTTGTCTGTGTAGTAAAATGACTCGCAATGCTCTGCCTGTGACAGAAAGACACTGATGGTAAAATCCTGGCTGTGTTGAAGTCAGTGGGGAAACTCCCATGCACAAGGAGTGGTGGAATAGTCTCACTCTGGCTCCTCTGCCTCACAGCCTGCTCTCCCTGGCTGCTGGGATAGGAAGGAGTTGTCATGACTTACCCTGAAGCACCCTGCAGCAATAGTTTCCTTAATTTACCCAGCAGCCCAACTCAGCTGAGTGCTTAATGATGCCTGGGGGAAGCACCCCAGTGCCTCTTTTCTTCCTGCACACATGGCTGTTTAAAATGCAAATTAGAGAGAGGAGTGAAATGAGCCTTTAAACCATAAAAAGTTGTGCATGGTGGATTTATGGGGGATTCATGTGCAACTACCACATGGCTGGTTCCTGTACATTTGTCACATTTCATTTGACTCCCTGTGCTTGCCTCCTGGAAGGCTGGTCTCTTATACTTACTTTTAATCCTATCAAGGGGAAAATAATGACATCATTATCAAAGAGTAAGCAAGCTGTAGAAGAGTTTTCTACTTCCTTGTGCTATATAAATAAGGACTCTCCCAACTGCTGTTAAATATTACACAAGTGAACAGAAAAATAGGCACAGAAACAAAACTTCCAACATGCAAATTTAGAAACCTGCTCTCAATGTGATACTTTCTAACTTTTCAGTTGTGTAAATAAATTGTGCTGCGCTCTGCTGAAAAGGTTTGCACCTGATGCAAAGCTTCTAGGAGGAATCCCAGTCAGAGGAATTCCCAAGGACTTCAGAATGCTTCCTATGTTCTCTCATGAGTATTACTTTGGCTACAGGAAAGTTTTTCTAGCCAAGAGCCAAACATCCTTCACTGTCAGCATCAGCTTTGTCTGTCTTACTTGCTCAGATCTCTAAACCACACATATTGTGGTAATGCCTTTTATTTAACAAATGCAATAATATAACATTTCCCCCTTATCTACATATCTATTTGGCTATCTATCATCTATCTGTCTGTTTGTCTGTCTGTCTGTCTGTCTGTCTATCTATCTATCTATCTCACAGAATACAGTCAGCTTTAGACATACAAAGCATCAAAGTACTAAAAGCAGCATTACCTTTTGAGGTTGCTTTCCAAAATCTCAAGACACACTCTGTTATTTACTAGGATTTTATATAGACTTTATAAAAAAATCTCCATAGTGTCTGACTATTTTTTTCTCATGCTTAGAAATCTCAATCTCACAACATCAAATGTGAAAGTCACAAAGCAAATGATGAACTCATGCAGAACATTTGAGATCCACCTGATTTGTTTAAATATCTGACTTAGCAGAAATTAAAACTGTTGGGTTTTGCTTTTTCCTTTTCCAAAGCTAGTTTTAACTAGTATTGAAACATGGGAAATGGTAAAGGAAATTTTCTGTTTCCTTGCAAAGTTCAGTCAGTTGGACCCAACAACACCACCAGGAAAAATTTAGACACTCTTGATTACATACAAACTTGTAGATGAATTGTGTTCCCTTTCTGGCTTTTTGTTCTCCCTCCCCATCACAGCCTTTAAAATATCATGAAAGACTGCTGAACCTTCTGGCAAAGTGAGGAAACATTCTGTTGAGAGTTAATTTGGCTCATTTCATATTTTCCATTCAGCATTTTTCTTCCATTGCTTTTTTTATTACTAGGGCAATTTGCATGACAATGGGATCTTTCTTGCTTAAGAGATTGTCTGCTCCTGCTGCTAATTTCCTACCTGAAGCTGTTATCTTCTGTTTGTGACATCTTAATTATCTCAACCACAATTAATTGTGATGTCACAAATGGAGGATTATGACTTTGGGTTGGAAGTGAGATTGAGAAATTGAAGGAGTTTGAAGAAAAGAGGCTTTTCTTCTTGAAAAATAAAAGAGGAGACTGGATGACTTTGGTTAAATGGAAGCAATCCTCTGTCACCTTTTTTCTGAAAGTTGTGGAACACTTGGTTTTACGTTTTGCTGTATAGGAGGCCCTGCTGTATTGAGATGCTGTGAAGTGGGAGAAGGGGAAAGGCTGTGTAGAGGAAGGGAAATCTTCCCTTAAGCAGTCAGTCCTTGAAACAAAAAAGGAATAAAAGTTGTTGGACCCTAAAAAAGACCAGGCCCTGCTCATAGAGAGCAGAATGCAGGATTGGTACGGTTGTACTTGGTTTAAAGGCAAATCATTTATTGTTTTTCATATCTTGCAATATTCATTTGAGTTTTGATGTCAGAGTCTGATGAGCACAGAGGAGCATTTTTTGAATGGAGGGAATTCCAAAGACTTATGGAGAAATTATATTCAGCATCATGAAAATACAAAAAATGAAAGTTTTGTGCTAACCTAGTCCATCATAGCTGTAATTTATCCTATGGACTTGTGACATTTCACTTCTTGGTATGTCACCTTTTTGTGTACCTCTGCTTTTCTTCTGGAAACTTGTTTCCACAGAGATTCTGGATGTCAGATGTTTTTGTGAGGACATTACCAAGGCTGTTTATAAACTCACACCATGATTTACAAAGGGAGAATACTCCTCTGCAGCTACTTCACACTGGACTACTTGCACAGGTTGTGCATAAATGCTGGGACCAAATCACAACTGAAAGAGGATTAATGAAAATTGAAGTGTCTTATTTTAACACCTCTACTGGCATTAGGGAAAGAGCAAAGACTGCAAAGAAAGGGAGAGAAACTGGATAACTACACCCAGATCAGTCCTGTAGTTTTCAGAAAGTACAGTGTCCTTGAGAACAGGACCCATCCTCAGGTGCAAATGGAAGTGGCCCTCAGTGGAAACGCCAGGCTGCACTTGCTGGGATCAAGCTTGATTCACATCTGTGCATCAAATCTGTTTTAGCAGTTGGATGTGTACCAGCTACTGTGCCATAGCAAAACAGGCCATTTCCTGTTGTCCTTTGGAAAACAGTGTACAAACAGGCATTTGACCATCTGATTAGCACAAAACCCTGTAGGGAAAATCAGCTGTTAAGGTTTTGCACTCAGACACGTCGCTGTAAGTACGCAAGAGCTCTGCAGGCAGTGACAGACCCACTGTGATAATCTGACAGCAGAATCTGGACCCTCTGCCTTGTGATGCCGAGCTCATTTGTGGCACCAAGTTTACCTTGTAGGCAGGTTGCTTTGAAGTTACGTTAGGATGGCTCCAGGAAAGCATAATAATACCAAGTGGAAACTGAGCAAGAAAGAAAAAAAGCTGTATGCTGAGAAGTGGTTTTATCTGTCAAAACCTTTTTTCTTCTTTTTCTTTTTCAAAGGCAAAAGCAGTTATGGCGAAAGTTGGGTACCCTCAGTTTATAATGAATGACACATATATTAATGAAGACATCAAAACAGTAAGTGTCAGGCTTGCAGCTTTATTCATTTATTGCAGCCATTCTTTGCTCTGTTTTGCTGCTGTCTAAAGTCAAAGCTAGTCTTTTGTTTGGCATGCTTGCTTGGTTATTTTTATTTTAGTTTTGAAGTGTGCTACCTCTAAATTTTATCTAAATAGTCAATGCTGTTGTATCTAAGTGATATCATAAGGGCTGCTGGGATTAAAGTCTGCCTGGGTGCCAAGAACCTTCCTGCTATTAAGCATTTTAAAGGTTAAGCATGCACTGTAACGATTTTGCATGTAGTTGTAAAAATGGAACAAAACAAAAGAATTTTTTCTCAAAATAATGATTTTCAAAAAGCCTAATGCAATTTACCTCAGTATATCAAAATTTAGGATACCTTATATAAGTTCTCCTCATATCTACAGGCTATGAATTTAATTTACAATTGATGCTTGTAATCATGCCAGGATGTCCTAACCAATGTATAGGCCTATTGTGCTGCCTGCTGGACAAAGATACTGTGGGGGGACTCCTTCCTGCCCCAGTACCTGTTCAGCCTAACTCAGGCAGGAAGGCAAATGATTAATAACAACAACAACAATAATAATAATAATAGTAATAATAATAATATATTTTACTACTTTCCAACTGTGGCGTGCATTTGATGAATTGTATTACTGAAAGTCACAGGCAAACCAGAAATACAAGTTCAATCCTGAAGCAGTAAAATACAAGAGCCACCATGTCCACCAGCCTAGTCCTTGTCCAGGGAAGCTGTAGGGAGAGATGATGCAGTGAAAACAGTGCAATGAGACAGAGCATGTAACCAAATCTATCACTCAGAGTATGGCATTATTTGCTCAGATAAGTGGCAATGGCTGGTGAAAAATACTTGTTAATCATGCTTGGAAAACCAAAGTTTACATCTGAAGAGCAACTTCCTTGCAAATCCTAGAATTATTTTAAACTGATGAAAGGGATTTATAACATATTAACATCCCTTTTCCTTGCCTGCTTAGTTTTGTGTGTGTGAATGCTATTAGATTTGGAAACTTATGGAAGCATGGAGCCCTATGGCTGTAAATATTTAATGGGGTAGAACTCTCAGAAGGCACAGAATATGAAGTATTTTTTATAAAATGTAAAGCAAACTGAAAAAGAGACTTCATTACATTGTTGGAAGTGGTTTTAAAATGCACTTTTAAAAATAAAAGTAACCCTACTTCCTCCTGGGAAAGAGGCTCTCTTAATGATAGCCATGGAAATGTGCAGTCTGCAATGCACTGTTGGGTGCTTATGATTCCTCCAGCAGCACTCTGCACAATGAAGAGTTTTCCCAGTGTTCCAGACCCTTGTGCAGATCTGTTCAGCCACTGTTTTTTTTAACTAAGCTCATAAAATATTTATTCTTCCTACCAAGTGTGAAAATTTTACTTGCTTTGATAATCGCAAAAAAATTAGGTAATTATCTCATATAAAATAAAAGTTCTGCTGGTTTTATGTCAGCTTTTGTTTCTTTGGACATGCTTTAAAAATGTCTGTGCTTTCTTGGTACAGCTGAAGTTTACAGAAAGTGATTATTTTGGCAATGTATTGCAAACTCGCAAATATGCAGCCCAATCTGATTTCTACTGGCTTAGAAAAGAAGTTCCAAAAACAGAGTGAGTAGACAAAAGGCAAATTTACATAATCTTCTGACAATATTTTAATTTTTATTATTTAATTTATATATTAAATACTGTTATATATTAAGTTTTAATAGAATTATGTTAACAGCAATGTATTATGCCACAAAAAGCCTATGGGCAAACTCTCATTATTCAGAAACTCCTGTGAATTTTCTTTTTGAAGGTATCCCTGTTCATATGCAGAGTAGTCATGTGCTTGAAGCTCAAACTTAATTTAATGAAAAAAGGGGTAATTGAATTGCAATTAAAAATGGATTATGTCTCTTGGTCACAGAATTTGAAATGGTACAGTGGGGATTTATGAACTGAATTCTGTAGGAATGAAATTATAGTAAGAGATAATGCTATTATTAGAAATACAAATCAGCATTGTTACTTACCTGCTGTTGATAGCAATGATACAGAATGAAACATAATTTACTCTACGTAGGTTATTTTTATTTATTTGTAAACGAGAGAGCAGATTGTGTCACAAACTTTCATAAAATACATAAGAGAATCATTCTCTTTTCTTACTGGTGGGTAATCAAATCCTTTAAATGCAAATTAAAACCTAAGCAGAACTTAATTAGTCTAATCATGCTACTTAAAAATGACTTCTTCTACAAACAGACTTTGAAATCACTGCCAGTGCTTAGCTCCAGTGGTTTTATTTCCTTAGGACTCCAGAAACCCTGCTCAAACTGAACCATGCCTTGTTCTGAGGGTGGCTCTGTGCTGTCCATGAGGCAGGAGGACAAACTAAGGTTGCTCATGGTTAAACTGCTTTAATTTGGCCCTGTGTGTTGAAGGTGTCATTTATAGCTTAGCTTTAATTGTGAATTTTACCTTCTCATCACAGCTTTGTCTGACATGGCACTGGTCAGCCCTGGGGTATGATTTTAGGGGTATGACCATGATGGTGTGATCTCTTCAGGGCAGCAGTTCCAAGAGAGCAGTGGAACAGCACTGGCCAGCCTTGGGGCAGCCAGCACTGGTGCAGCACCTGCAGACTCTTGGCACAATGGGAAAGCTCTCCTGAGGGGAAATCAAGTGGCAGGCAGCCCCTGAGTCCAGGACTGTAGTCTGAGAGCTGTCACATGGGTATGCTTAAAAAATGAAAGTGTTATCCAATTGCCCTCTACAAGATTGAACCCTTCTCATGCCTGTCTTACCCTCTTATTCCCAGGACTACACAATAGCCAGCCCCTCATCACCTTTGTAGCTCTTTTCTTGTCAGCCCTCAGAGCACATTCAGGCCTGGGGGGTGCCAGTTTGATTTCTGGTCCCTTCCCTTTGTTAGCACAGCGATTTGCTCTGCCTTCTGCAGGGCTGGAGGTAATCTCACCTGAGCCCTGGCAGGGAGGGATAATTAGGGCTCCTGCTGGGATATTATTCTGTCTCTGCAACTGTTCAGTGGTAGAAAAGGGCTCTGAAAGTGGTGTCACTCTGCTTGCTGAGGGACACCAAGGCACAGAGTCATTGCTGCCTCCAGAAATTTTTTAAAAATTTATTTAAATAAACCAATAACTCCCACTTACCAGTCTAAGTCATGTCAAACCTGCCCTCAAAAATATCAGCCACTTTTTAGCTACTTCCCACTTTTAAATCATCATACTTCACTGCTTTCTGATGCTTTTACCTTCTTTTGTTTCCTCCCATTTTTCTGTTTTCATTTTTTAAACTTTTACATTTCATATAACTCCACAGAATTTTTGATGAGGCTTGGTGCTATGTTAATAGCTAATTACCCTTGGGTTTTTGTTTCTATTTGCTTCATTTCTTCTTTTCCCTAGTTTAGTAGCTTTTAGAATAACATTTATATTTCAAGATAGATATTATAAGATCATCAAAGTTGTGGACCAAAAAAGATAAATAAGAAAATTAGTGTTTAAGGAAATAAAAGTTGCTAAAATAATATTATACCCAAAAGGTAAAACACTATATTCTTTTAGCAGATAGTCCATGTTTCTCAATAATTATTTCAAACTGGAATCACTTTCCTCAGCTATATGTGAAATTAAAATGGTAGTTCAATCAAAGCACCAGGGAAAGACCATCAGGGGATGGACAGAGATAAGAGATACAAGACAAAGCAGTTGGATAAAACAAGGGGGAATATGGATAACTGTGGGAACCCAGAACATCCCTCTGGCTGTCCTGAGCAGCCAAGACCACTGCCAGGGGGCTCGGAGACCCTGGCATGGAGCCCAAAACACCTGTGGGTTTGATTATGATCTGTGGAGCAAATTACCAACCTTAGATGAAGATTAGCAAGCCACAAAATTTTAGGTAGAATAATAGTGAAGTTATCACAGGGTGGAAAAGTAGATTTTGGGGTTTCTGGAACGGGGGTTCAGGGGGGAAGATGGAGGGATCTGGGCATGTCCAGCCTTTCTCCTTCTTCTCCTTGGCCTCCATCTTCTGCTGTGATGTTGGCACTTTTAGATTGGTTTAGAGTAGAAGCTCACTGTCTAACACAGGTGATAGGTATTGGAAAGTAATTGTAAACATTGTCCACGTGTTTTTTAGTATCAAGACATAACAGCACCCCGGGGGCAGGCAGAGTGCCTGGAACTGTCCTGCTAGACGGACCTCGGCTGGGCAGGAGAAATTTTTTATAGATAAGATACAATAAACAACCTTGAGACCGAGAAATGAAGTGCCCTGACTCATTCTTCAAGCGCTTGGGCTGGGAAAAGAAACTTTTTACATTCTAGGGGTCACAATGACCAAAAGATCCCATGAGATAACAAAGTGGAAAAGAATTGTTTTGGAAACTCAACAGTTTTTAATTTAAAAAACAAGAGGGAAAAAAAAACCTAAATGAGGAGTAATTATAAAAATCTTTGTTCTCTTTTCTGCTCCCTCCATCCCTGGCATTTATCTGCCTGACAGGAGAGGGGAACTCAGATGAGCTCTCATTGCTCAGGGCATGGGTGATGTGCCACACGCAGCCCTATTGGCACCAGAAAGCTGTGACAGGGCACTGGGGTGCTGGAGCTGCCTCTCCTGCCAGTCCTGGGGCCAGGCTCCCCTGGACACACCACAGCTCTGGGAGGTGTCCCTTGTGCTCAACACCAGCCCTGGTGCCAGCTGCCATCCTCACAGCTGGCTGGGGAGGCAACTGTCACCTGCACAGCTGGCTCTCTCCAACAAGAAAAAGGTGCTCCGGTATCAGCAGAGAGTAAAACGAAAGGGATTTGTGCAGGACCTGAGGAATGTGGTGCACAAACCAGCCCAGGTTAGGCTGAGAGGGCTCAGTGGAGAGTCTGGAAGGGGCAGTGTGGGAAGGTGGGCACCAGTTGTGAGGACAATCTTCATAAGCCAGGTGAGGTACAGCTGGAGCAGAAGAAAGTGAAAGGCAGTACAGGGGGAAGTGATGGCATGGGAAGGGAAAAATTAAGGAGAGTCAGGGTTTAGTTGCATTTGCCTATCCTTCCATGGAGTCACACACATTCATGCATACAAATATCCATGTGTGTGTGTTCGTACAAACACATGCCTGCACCTTTTAATCAGAGACAGACTCTGTCCTTCTTAACGCTGATATCATACTTGCAAATAACAAAGCATCAGAAGACTTCTTGGCCACACCACTTCATTATTATCCATCTTTCTCCTTTGAAGTCAGCACATAATCTAAGATTTTTAGACTTGGCCAAATCTTTCTCCACTTTTCACTAGACTTTCAGAGCTGGGGATGTAGATGTCTGGTATCCCAATAAGAGGATACAAAGCAAGGATGCTATGAGAGGATTCTGGGGTCTCCTCCAGGACTTATCCTTATTTTTCTTAACCATACACTATTGTGTGTAAGCCCTGGCTCTTGGTTTGCTACAAGGGAGGGCAGCTCTGAGAGGTTCTGGATTGGATACCTCTAAGGATGGTGTAAAAGCTCCTTCTGAAAAAGGGAAAAGCAGCCATCAAAAACACTGAGCAGGCTGCTGTCTGTTGGAGAGATGATGCTGGAAATAGTGTGACTGGAGAGGAGAGGCTGGAAAGGAACCTCCTGGAGCCTTTTTCTGGTCTTTGAACCTCATTTTAAGCAGTGATGTGGCACTGCAGGCTGGGCCCAGCCTTACCATCCTAGCTGCTTGCCCATTCCTAAGGGAGACAGATGGCAGCCTGGCCTGGGATAATAATCTGTTTCTAGATGGGAAAATATACAAGAGACTAACAATGAGAAGAGGAAATGCAATTTTGAAAGTCACCTTGAAGGTTGCCTCCCATACAGAAGTTTTTCTTCATAGTGTATTCTTTGGATGACATTTTCCAGCTTCCAGAAACTTTGTACAGCTTTTCACTTCTAACCAGCTTAATTCTTTGTACATTCACAAGTTCATTTTCTTTGTTTACATGATTATTTATTTTTTATTTCTTACTTTGAATGTTGAACTGAATTATTTCTTTCAACTCAAAAAACTGAGGATCAATTTGCAAATTCAGTTTGTGCTTTACAGAGAATTAAATAAACGAATAAGCTTTTTTCTGTGCTGTAAATGTTCCCAACCATCCCTGTTCATGAATGGCAATATAGCACACTATACTCTTAACACAGAAAGAAAATATCAGAGGAAATTTCAGCCTCAAGAACACAGACTAAGAGAGCTTCTGCCCCAATTGCTATCTCAGTGTCTGTTTCACATTTTATTTCTACAAGAGAAATCTCAACCTTACAAGTGACAACTCTGCAGAATTAGGTTTTGACTGCTGCAGAAGGAGATAGGTAATGCTACAGGACATCATTCAAAGCTGTCCCCTTTTCAAAAACTTATAGCAAATGGAAACAGTGTAAACAGTTCTAGAATTTTAATTTATTTACTTTGTAGTTAATAAGAGCTTGGAATGTGTAATGCCTTTCTTTTTTTTCTATCCTTCTGTGAGTAGATAAAGCACATTGAAATTGCAGACCTAGAGCAAATGCTCGGGGAATCTGACTTCAAGCAGGAATGGGAGAGTTATTTCTAAATTTGCTTCACCTTAAAGTTTAACAGCAACAGCAGCTACTTATTACACACCTTCATGTTGTACCTTGGTGTATTATTAGTTAAGGACTGTCCCTGAAGGTTCAGTCATTTCAAGGAGCTCACTGAAAGAGCATGGCAGAGGAGAAGTGAGGTTTTTCTGCTAGTCTGGATGGAAGCAGTCTTGGTTATGGCTACTCTTTTGTGGAAAATACTTCCTAAATCTTTTTGAGGGCTCAGAACGGTACAACAAAATGATGGAATAGAAATATGTCAAATATTAAATACTCTGCTTGTTACTAGAGAACTCTCATCCTGACTCCATCGTATGGCTGCTCTGTCCTCTTCCTAACTGCTTAAAAGCAAAATGAATTCCATACAGGATCATTCTTAAGGCCTTTTTATAAAGGAGCAGCTTGGAAAGAGCTGAGTTCAGTTTTGCAGTGAGAAAATCAAGGCTGCTCTCAGCCTTGGGCTGATGCTAAGCTCAGCAAACAGGATGGGCTCTGCAGTTCTGGTGGTAGATCATGAGAAAAGCAGCAGCCTCAGGACAGGGATGCTGTGATTTGTCTTCATCTGCAAGATACAAATCTATGAGTCCATAGGTATGAAAGTATGGCCAGAGGGTGGTGTGAAGTCCTCCCTCAGTAAAAGTGGACCAAGTGTCACCAGCATTCACTGCTGCTCTTGGGCAGGCTGAGGTGCTGCTGTGGGGACAAGTTCCTGCATCACCACTCCTCACCCAGGAAGAGCAAGAGCAAACCTGTGCTGTTGGAGAGCTGTCTCTAGTCAGTGCAGAGCTCTGTGCTGCTGCTTGTGCTGGTTCCTCTCTGCAGCTAGCTGTGTAAGCCCCCCCAGAGGATGGAGAGAAGAGCCACAGCACATTAATCTGTTTTGAAGTATCTGTTATATGTCTCAGGCCCTTGATCCTCTGACTGGAAATAGAAGGCTAAAAGGAATTTGCAAAAAGGGAGCATTTTCTGTCCCAGAAGCCTTTTTCATGCTTAAAAATTGCTGTTTGAGAACAGAAAGGCCATTGTAAGCAGAACAAGCCAAGAGGGTGAGGTGCTAGTCACAACACTATGTGTCTTTGCTCAAACTTACAGTAAAATATAAATTGAAGTCTTGACTCTTTCAGATGGATTTTCTCCTTGTCAAAAAAGGGACAGTCCTCCAGATTTACAGCTAAGCCTGGAGTACCAGTCCCAAGGCATAAATGGCAGTTTTGCATCCTTCAAAACAGTTCAGCTGATTACTGCTGTGAACAAACAAGAAATTCAAATGTAGTTAATTAAGCCCCTAATTTTTTTTTCTTGATCCCCTCACCATATATATTCTTCCTTCAATTTTCCATTATCTCACTACATTACCTCTAACATTTAATCTCCTTATTATGAAGAAAGCAGAAAATAGACCAGAAAACAGCCTCCCCCTGCTCCACCCCTTCAAAATCTCCTAATAAACAAGACAGGGAAAGTTATCTCTGACAATTAGAGCCTGTAATGTAATGGATAGTTAAAGTATGTACATGACATCACTCTTTTTGCCTTCATTTATTAGTTCTTCTATTTGATGTACTGCAAAATACGCTGCTTAGCTTGGAGAATAAACAAGCAGTTAAATTTATTGATAAAAGACAAAATGCTGCCATTTTTGAACTCTCCCCTTTGTTACATGGTTTAAATGAGGACATCAGTTGTCAGAAAAACAAGATCTGCAGATGATTCTTTTATTAATGGGGCTATTTAAAAGCATGAATTGTGTATACGTTGTCATTGATATCACACATTTTTCATATTCTGATAGATCTTCCTTTGGAAAGATCTTACTCATTGTTTTGCAGCTCCTTTCTCTTCTCTTTAAAAGAAATTTTCCAAAGCAATCACATTACATTCACATGGCTTTATAAAACTTTTGAGTAATATTTTGCTAATGACATCAGGATGTTCCTGTTTGAACGTTTACTGGAGTTGCTTCTCAGTTGTTATGAACTAACCACTAATTATCATAATCTTTATTTCTTTAACTGAATTTCTCCCTTATAAAACCACAAAGTGAAATTTTGGGCTCAGTGAACTCAGGGTTTCATCTGAGGGGATTTGGATCTAGCTGAAGTCAGTCAAGATTTTCCATTCATATGATTGAAGCCACCGTCAATATAGAAGAGCTTAGGCTAAGGAGATTCATTTGCTATTCATAGAATCAGAGAATATCCCGAGTGGGAAGGGACTCACAAGGATCATCAAAGTCCAACTCCTATTAAAATCTAGGGTTTCTTCCAGTTTATATGAGAAACCAAACTATGAGAAGAAATGCCTGGCAAGAAGTCTGTTTAGGATGGTTGTGTTCACTGCATAGGGTACAGAACATGAAGCTGTTTATTTTGAATTCACATTTGCAGAAATTATCTGTTTATGTTGCTGGCATAATCCTAATTTTTCAAGTAGTTGTTCAGCAAAGCCTCTAAAGCCACTTCACTTGTTTCAAAATGCTGTCCTCTGATTCCAACATGGAGTTCCTCCACACGTGTTTGAAACACCCAGGAGAGTTTTCACAGCTGCTGTCCGTGTTGCAGCCTCTTCTGGGTGAATTTTGTTTCATCAGCCTCACAAGCACAGTGGCCACTTAAAAATTAAACAGATCACATGATGGGAACACTAAGAATTGCTCCTGTTGGGCATTCATTGACTGTACTCAGAAAAAGTAATTAAACAATAGATTTCAATGGTCTAGAAAGTGCAGGTAGCATGTACTGAAATGGAGAAATATTTAAACTTTAAAGTATCTTAAGTCCTTAATGTTTTTACTTTCTTGTACTGAGTTTAATTTTAATCTTTGCTCCTTTGATTCATAAAGGTGAATGCCAATGTACTGAAAGGCAATTTCTCTTGTTCTTACTACAGATGGTTTACAAGCCCAACTACTGTAAATGCTTTTTATAGTGCATCTACCAACCAGATCCGTGAGTATCTTCCTTCTGAGCCTCCTTACAAAGTGCTTGTTTGGGAATGTATTTATCAAGCTTCAGATAACAGCTGTACCTGTTGTGTTGTTTATGACTGAAAATTAAAAGTTCAGACCTGGTAATTCAGCTGTGAGACTTAAGTATGTGTGTGTGTGTTTGTACTCTGTCCAATGTGAATAATAACTTAAATCACTTTTATTAAAGCCTAATGTCTCTATCTTCTGTAGCAAAAATGTATACACACATCTCCATAAACACACAGTAATAGCAGTTCTGTCCTTTAATATTGACAGAAATGTAACAATAAATGTGACTAGAGAAGACTGTGATATAGACCAGAAAACATAAGGAGGTGTATCCAGTGGATTTTTTCAATTAATTCAAGGACAAGGAATGGTATCTGTAGTTAACTGAAAATTCTTACCTGTATGTGCAGTACTACCTGTCTGATTCTAATTTTTTTTACTGGTTGGTTTTAGACAGCATATATTCTAGTGTGGAAACAAATAAGGTGAAAGAGTTGAGTTTTTCAATGATATGTAATGAGTTTGGATGTTCATTCCTGTTTGCTTTAATGGGGTTTGAATTGAAATTTTCTAACAGGCTTTAAAATTCTATAGCAGGCTTTAAAATTCTATACCAGTCTTTGTGCAACATTTTTACCTTTACCCTGGCAATTCTCTTTGCTTTTATTAGCTTTGCATGTTAAATCAGCCTTTTTTTCTGAGCTGTTAGGGTCTGGAAAGTGGCTGCCCCCACTTCTGTGGTCTCAGTCCCCAGAGTCAGGACATCAAAAATTGCTGAGTGATTCCCCTTTTTTCTCCTGAATCTCTTTTGGTCGCAGAGAGAAAGGCACAAAGTTAATGTATCACACTGAAGAAGGTACAGCAGAGGACAGGCAATTTGAGTCTGCTGGTATTTGCTTCTACCAATTTCTGTAAACAGTTTTGCCTTCAAACCACTCACATAATTTTTTGTGTCTAAATGATCTCATTTGTAAAGCATGTATTATAATTAGGAAGTTCTTTTGATTAAAATTAGTGCTAGATTTAGATAGTTCTGCCTTAATTAGAGGGCTGCCATCATTAGGCAGTCACATTTTTGTTGATCATCTGAAGGAGCATTGGCTGAGGTGGTCACAGCTGAGGTATCCCTGAAGCATTACAGCTGCTCTTCCTCCAGCCACCACTGCTGCTGAGAAGGTTTTGTGTGAGTGGAGAGGAAGCCTGCTCAGAGAAAAACGAGAGCCATTTCTGTTATACCTTCTTTAATATTGGGTCCTTTCAAATTTGAGCAGTGCTCAGCTGTCCCAGCCTCTCTGCCATGGCACATTAGAGAAAACTGTGACGAGAGGCTGGAGCCACTGAACATTTCACACTTGCTGTGTCTGACAGAGTCAGGAGGCAAAAAAGAGGCAGTTGTCAAACATAACCCATCAGTCATGGGTGTAGAGTTGATTGTATTTTCTGTATCATAACTGCTGAACTTCTCATTCTGCTGGCAAATGACCTGGAAGTTTGGACAGTGCCACTCCCTCTCAGTCCTTTTAGGACTGTTTCAAAGAGGAAAAGGGTTTAAGTGGCTCTTTCTGAACAAAATCGTCTCGTACCTGAGAGAGAGGTAAAAAATGTACTAATGCCCCAAAAATGATGTGCAACAGGAGGGAGGATTCAGAGAAAGGCACAGTACTGTCTGCCACTGCTGGCTGCTGTGTTTTTATGGGGCAAGAGGCCCTGGGTGATGTGGGAGGAACATTCTCTGGTAGAAGTTGCTGATAAACATTTGACACATCACTACTGATTTCCCATTGATGCTGGTGGGGAAGAACTGCTACCTTACTGCTTTGCAGCTGTGTTTTCAGTAGTAATCTGTATAAAGTTCTGGGGCTGCTCACATGCCACAAGAACTGTGGCATTTTAAAAGGCTTAGTTAAATAACAGAAAAAAAAGTTCCAGAAACCAGAATAATTTGAGAATAAGAATTAAGCTTCAACTCTAGCAAGTTAGATGTAAAATTGTGATACAGCAAGCCCAGAAATATTTCATGGGCCAAATTTCTAGGAGCATAAGAAATAATACTAAAACCTATTTGTCAAATTCACTGAGAGAGGAGAGTCTCTAAGGCATAAAAATAAGATAATTCTTTGCATTGAAAGAGTTTGGGAAGTTCTATTTCTGGAACTTTACTTGTGAGAGGTTTGTCCTAGAAATAATTTAAAATTTAGTGTCAATAGAAGGGACTTTAGAAGAAATTCATACAAGGAACTATGACAAATATAAGGACTAGATAATATTCTCACAGGTATACAGTACAGAAAGAATAGGTGTGATAAGTATCAAATCCTATTTTTCAAAAGACAGTCAGAGGGATCTGCATAACAAGTTATTTTAGCCTTTATATGAAGGAATCTGGTAGTGACCACAACGTGATTGAATAGAGAATGAATAAGCATATGATATAACAGTGAAGAGTGAACCTGAGAATGTGAGATGTTTTTTGCTTTTTCTTTTAGAAAAAAATCATGCTTTCTTAATCTACTAGAGGTTTTTTTTAAATTCAGAAAGCAAGTAAGTACGCTTGATATGATCATATGCTTTTTTTCCATAGAGCACTGTTGATGAGGTTCTTTCCCAATACTAATAACTGAAGGTTGTCATTCATAAATTAATGAATGATTAAAATAAGAAAAGGAGGTAGGAACCAATTACTTGTTGGCAAATTGCTAACTTGTTGTGAGGGTCTGTGCTACTCACTGCATCAGCAGATGAACTGAAAAGAGGGTGCTGTGTTCTGTTCTGTGCAAAAGAACAGAGGGATTTAAACCCAGCCCAGGAGGACGGTTCCCTCTGCTGCTGGCTGCTGGAAGGTAGGAATGTGTGCTACCAGAAGAATTACCTCACAGGTAGTTGCCTGAAACTCTTTCCCTTCACATCTACAACTGATCACTCCTGTAAATGAGTGAATGGATCAGATATCCTCTTCACTATCTGCTTGAGTGCCCCTGCTCTTCAGTGAGAAAACTGGACTTTATTGTCTTCAAGACCCATCCATTTTTGTTCTTTATAAGTGAGTTTACTAAGAAGAATTTGAGAAATAAGAATTTTAAAATGTGTAATAGAATTTGATTATGGAAAGTAGTTTCTATGTGAACTGGAAAATCCCCACTTCCAAAATTTGATTCTGAAAATTAGGACCATTCGTTTGGAAATGGAAATGTACTCTGTGATGATATCAACAAAACTACAGCAACTCCAAACTTGATTAGTCACTGGAGGCTTCTTGAAAAAGTTTAGAGAAAAAGAAACTTCAGTTCCTTGACCCATTGATTCTGAAAAGGAGCAACCATCAGATGCCTGCACAAGGGAAGGGGAATGTGCATGTCCTGAGCACTTCTGAGCTTTAGGCAGCTGCTTTTGCCTTCTGTGTTCAGAGCACAGGGATGTCACTGACACTCCTGATGGAAGGATCACAAATTCTTCTTCCTCTGCAATCTGTATCACTGACATAAATATTGGAATATCCATGCATGTCCATGTGATTTTCATATACAGGCAGGCTATTAGTGTTTTTAACTTGACTACTCAGTTGCTTGGAAAAAAGGTCTTATTTCACTAAAAGAGAAAATGAACAGAGAATAGAAACTGGGTGATTTAAAGAATTACTAGATTTGGGAGAATTTAGCAAATCTTGCATATCAGTAGATGTACCAAATTTTGCTGTCTTTTAGTGCAAACACTTTTGTGTTTGGTGTCGCTTTGTTTCATTTTTATTACTAAACTATTGATAGTTTGAATGACCAATGATTCTATTAATATTTCCAAAGGAGAAATAAGTAGCTGCATCAAGATGAGATGTGCCAAAAAGAGCAGAGTTTAAAAGTATGTTACATATAATTTACCTTAATATTATACAACTTTACTCCTGATGTTCTCTGTATGTGAGTTTTATTTATTTATTTCCTCTTTTTCCATAATTCAATGTGTCTTAGAAGAACCACTATGCATGTTTATAATGGTTGATAATTATTTTTTAATCCTAGTTTGGATAATTTTTCAATTTTCTGTGCATTTGCTCATCAATTTCCCCTTTAATTATGGGTACTTAACAAGGACAACAGGTATGTGTCATTGCCTTTAGAGTCTCAAAATGTATCTAAGTACACTTCATATCATCTAAGCAGCATGAATACTATCTTTTTAATTATCATAATTGGAACACCAAAAACAATTTCTAAAGGATTAGTTTATTTTAATGCACTCTAGAGCAATCAACAAATATGTGCTGAAAATAGACACAAGTGATGATCAAAAGGATCTAGCATACTTCTGTTCAAGAAAAGGTTTTATTTCATTACAGCACTAAAATATTAGCCTTTGAATATGTTAAGGATAAAAGGAACTATTCATCAGACATTTGGTGTGTTTTGGATTTTTTTTAAGTGTAAATATGTATGCCTCTAGAATATATAAAAATAGTCACACTTGTGGGATGTGAACAGTAATGAAAGGGAGATTTACAGTGAACTGAGGCAAATATAAGCAATGCACTCATGAGGTGTAAGATTGAATAGATGTACTGGATAATTAATGTTGATATTATCTCTGTAAGTTTATATCCATGCTCCTTCTAAGTCATTTGTGCTGTTACTGCAGCTCTCTAGTGAAAGTCAAGAGGCCTCTTTAGAGAGAGGCCTCAATACATGTTACAGGAGGCAGATATGATCTACAACAGAATTTAAAAATTGCATTCAAATTAGCATCCACAGAGAAAACCACAGATGAGGGCTCATATTAGCCAGTAAGTCTCATCTTTGCAGGAAGCATCATGCAGATATTGACGCTGATGCTGGGAATTGCAAGGGAGAACTCTCATCTTGCCAGGAGCCAGGGAAGTGCTGGCAAGCAGCACCTGGTGCCATGGCCAGGGCAGGATGAGGGGAATGTGCATGGGGCATTTTCTCTTCCCTTAAGAACTGGACTATTTGGAAGGTTATTGATGAAGTAGTTTCAAGTGTGCCATTAGTTTCCTGGAGGTTAATGAACTTAAGAGATTTGGACTGAACACTTTCTGAGCCCTGTTATTAAGTAAGCTTTAAGTGTCTTAAGTGAGCCCTCATGTTCAATTTTCCTGAATTACTAAGGACCACTGTTCTCTTTAATTTAACCATGGTGCATGATCCTTACCTCCATTCTTTATTTTTTCTTCCTAAAATTCCTATCTATGAATGTATAAAATAGAAGAACTTGTTCTTTGTTCTTCTCCCCCTAGCCCCCATTCCCTCACCCTGGGGAATCCACTGAGGATTTTTCCTCATAAAATAAATATTTAAGTTTCTTGTAAAACAGATGTTTTCACATTTCCTATTCCCTTAGCAGACAGTATTCCTTGGCACCTCACAAACCACGTCATGTTTCTCCTCATGTTGCCCCACTGAGGTTGGTGAACACCAGGTTCTCTCTTTTTCATGAGTAGAAAAAAGCCTCTTGTCAGGTGAGGGAGAAACTGAGCCAAGAATTGAAGCAGAGGCTACAGAGTCCTCTGCTTTCAAAGACCATTACTTCCCTGTATCTCTTTAATGAATTTATTCACTGAGTTCTTAATAAAATTAAGCTTTGTGTTCATGCATTGCATGGAACAGTTACTCTGCTTTAAACAATTGATATTTTCTGTCACCTTTGTCCACAGGATAAAACCTGAAATAAGGTGTATGATTCAGGTCCCTGTAATGACAGACAATTTTCTCTCTGTCACCTACATATGGGTGCTCAGAGCTGTTTGGGTGTCTCAAAGTATCTGAAAGCAATGTGTTTTTTCTCTTGTGTTTTATCTGAGATAAAACTTGCAGAAGCCAATGAGACTGACAGCCAGACCCCAAACATCAAAACTATCACTGGGATGAGATTCAGTAGTCCCAACAGAAGTCTGTGGAACCATTTTAAACAAATGTATCCTGCCCTTTGGGCTGTTTTTAGACAACTAACCAACACCCCAGGTGTCTTCACATTTAATTCCTTATGTGAATTCAATATTCTTTGATTACTGATCAGAAGTTAGTCTTCTGCTCATATCTTATCCCTTTAAAACTCTACATCTGAACTCATTCAGTGAATTAATGTGACTTGAAAAAGAACAAGTTAAAGCTTTTGAACACGTGCACACCAATTGGCAGAGTGCCCTGTATATCACACAGCTGTCTCCCATATCTGTTACTTATCTATAGGATTCACTAGCCTGTCAGAAGTTGCTTAAAACAAACCAACCTCATTATTGGAAGTTGTAAAATGCACCAACCTCATTATTGGAAGTTGTAAATGCACTAACTTGGAATAAGATTTTTCCTTGCTCAGTTAAAAACAGCATGCTGTAAAACTGATTAATGTAAGTGAACTATACAATTTGAATTCATATTTAGACTTGAACTCTAAATCTCCTCAGGATTTGGTGAGTCTTTTCATGTGTTTTTGGTTTGGTTTATCTATTATTGCTCTGCATTTTTCAGGAAATTATCAGATCAAATGTAGTTATTTGTGTCTTCTTGGTAAACTAGTAATATTATACTGAGGTAAGGGTATTCATCTGCAAAGTGTGTATAATAACACCAGAAGGTTTTAGCTAGGATTTATTAATGGCAGTAAAGCCCCTGCAAAATTGAAGAAAAAGAAACACCTTCAAATTTTAAATACATTCTGAGAAGCTTTACAGCACCTTGCTGGAGGAAGATGCTGAAAATGACATCACAGATGAAATGAAGATAGAAACCTTTAATTACATTAAAAGTAGTCCTGTGCAGGCAAAGTTCTGTCAAAGCTTCAAGATCAGTGTAAATTCAGAGTGAAATATTTGAAGTCAGCCAGGTGTTGGCTCCACTGCTTGAGGTGCCCCTGCATTCCAGAGCAGTAAGGTGACTGAGGGGAAAGTTGAACTGTTGCTGTGCAAGACACAGGGGTTTGGGAAGCCAAAAGCCTCCCTGGAGATGAATCTGGCAAGGGATGTGAAGAAACCTTTCTGCAGGTGTAGCTGCAGCAGCAAATGGAGGGAAAATGTGGTGGTGAATGAGGGCAGGGGACCTGGTAAGGGAGGAGGAGTAGGTTTGGGAGTGTTTGAACAAACTGGGCAAGCACAAGCCCATGGGCTCTGACAGGGTGCACCTACAAGCTCACAGCATCATTATGAGGCCACTCTTGGTAATCTTTGAAAGGTTATGGTGACTTGGGGAGGTTCCTGAGGACTGGAAGAAAGCCAATGTCACTCTTATCTTCAAGAAGGAAGATCCAGGGAATTACAAGCTGGCCAGGCTCACAATGATCCCTGTGTACATGATAAAGTAAATCCTGGAAACAGTTTCTCTGACCAGCTTTCTACATTGAGATTACTAGCTCAGTGGAGGAGGAGAGAGATGTGAAAATGATTTATTGTTTAGAAAGAACTTCAGCACTGCCTTCCTTAACATGGTCAAATACCAACTGCTGAAGAATCAGCCACTTGAGAGGATGGTCAGGTGCACTGAAAGCTCCTTGAACTGCTGAGCTTGAAGGGCTGTGATCAGAGCAGCTGGTTTCTAACGTGGTGGGATCAGCAGCACAAAGTCCATCTTGAGGATGATGCAGCCTGGCTGTCCCACCTTGCCACCAGTAAGATGCATGGATGTAGGGTACCAGTGCTGTTCTGTCACAGCCTGAGCTCAGCTGTCCACAGAGCAGTGCTCTTGTGACATGTGACACCAGTGCCCACCTCAGAATGGTGCTGCAGCCCAGTGGCATTGCTCCAAATTTAGGCAGGTTTTAAGAAAGTAGTCAAAGCACATTCTGCAAGTCCAGAGCTTGATGGCAGATTGGGTTTGTGTGGGGTCTGTAATAAGATAACACAGTTTTCTTCCTGTGTGCTGCTGGTGAGTAATGGCCTTGGTGTAGACTCTGGGCCTGCATTTGTAATCCAGTGTATAAAGAGGGAGACTGTTAGCCTGTATCTCTCTTCTGGGGCTGTGTAGAGGGAGAAAGCTTTAAAAGATGCACAACACAGGCTAAATTTGTGGTCAAGTGTTAGCTCAAAATGCATTCCCACTGCCTGTATCTATTCCTTAAGATGTGAAATTCCCTGAAGTCTGTCTTACTCCTTCAGATCTGTCCTTTGCCTGCTTGAAATCCAGTGGCATAGAAGTAATCCCATTAGAATTTATTGCACCTGGAGCCTACCATGAGCTCTCTGAGTTTTTTCATTAATTCCTTTAGGTGCAATATGCCAAGCAAAAAAAGAAACAGGCTTCACGGGGGAATTACCTAAATCAAGGGATTCAAATCAGCACAAAATAAGAAACTGTCTGGTGATCAATCTCATGTTACAATTTCAAGGACATTCTAGGTATAAGACATTGCTATCCTTGATCCTCCCAAGGATGATGTAGTTGTTGCTTGCCTGAAGGAGATGCTGCATAAAAAGTGTTGTCAGCTCTCAGTGTGTTCCTTCTAATGTTGCAATAGTGGACAAGCACCCTCAGTGCTGCTGACCTCTGGAGCATGGGACCCACTTGCTTTTCTAGCTCACCAAGAATCACTTTCAAACCTAGATTTTTCTTTATTACCAACAAACAAACAAAACCAACAAAACCACAAAAACATGCACCCTTTAAACAAAACAGAACAATTCCTACTGGTGATAATGTATTCCAGTTTCCTGAAATGTGTAGTACAATCTACTGGCCTCTCACTCTGCTTTGGCCTGAAAATACTTCCTGAGCTTCCTTTAGTGCAAAATATAGAGGTGTTTTCACACATGTCCAGAAGCAGAAACCACTCCTTCAACCAGCACTTTGCTCAGTGATGTCTAACCTAAAATGGATCCTGACTGAGTAAAATAATTACCAACCTGTTGTACAGAGCAGCACTGGAGCTTCCTACCATTTGTGCACATTGACTTGTTCAGTGAAAGTATCTCATGGCTTAACTCACAGCTGACTGTGTTTCAACAGTGCTCTTTGAAGACACATTTAGTGCAGCTGGATATGCCTGAGTGAAATTTGCACCTAATTTGCTGTAAATAATGCATATTACCTCTACTGCAGACAAGTGCAAACTCACTTCAAGTTTATACCTGGAAAAATTGTTTGCAGCTCCTTAAAAGATCTGGATAGCCTCTTGGTGCAGTGACAGGCTCCCAGGACTGTGTGATCATTAAATATGATTTGTGGGTGACTGTGCTGCCTTGGCTCACACTGCCTTCAGTGTGGGCTCATTTGTTCATTTTGGCCACAGTTCCTCTCCTCTGCTGTTGTGGGGATAGGATCATTTACAGTTAGCAGAACCTAAGCTTTCCAAAACCTTTTCTGAATTTCAGAGTTTGGAGGGAACCAGTTCAAACTAGATTTTCAGCTCTGAACACAGCTCTTAAAGCCTAACAAGCAATTTTCATCAGGTTGTATGTGTGTACCATTGCTGCTTAAAATGTTCAAAACATGCACGATAAGTAATCCTCTCAGTGCACTGGGAGGCAAGGACAGTTAGATCAGTAAAACTTTGTCCTTGACATTGGTAAAATTGTGGTTTTCAGTGCTGGAAAAGAAAATTATATGCTTGAAACAATAAAGCAACATCTGGAGAAGTAAGAAAAAAAACCCCAGGCAACATTTAGAAAATTTTGTAGCCCACACTTTTTATAAGCTAATTGCAGATAGGGAATGATGGCAGCCATGGAGGAGCAGCAGAAAAAAGCAGTGGGCAGGCCAGGAGGACATGCCTTGTGCTACATCACTTGGCATGAATTACACTCAGCATCCTGGGTTTGTTTTGGGGATTTTTTCATTTGAAAGTAAGTTTTTAAAGACCTTCTAAGGAAAAGACAAAGATCTTGCCTGACAACTTATCTCAGATATAAAGAAATCCATAACCAAACTATCAACAAAAAACTGAATAGGGTTAGAATCAAATGAATATGGTTTCTGTATTGTTTTGGGTGTTCAGGTGATTTCTTGAAGAGGGACCCATAGGGAAATGAAGAATTCCTGGGAAAACAAGTGAATCACTTGAGGAAATGTTATTCCTTAACAAGGTGATGACCATGTGGGTAAACCCTCTAAGCAGGTTCTCTATAGATGAGAGTTTGTGACCCAAGACAGTAAATTCCACATTTGGGCCTGGAAGGATGGCACCTTTCACCATCACATAAGAATTTTGACCATGGGTGTATGTTTTATTTAGCAATTATTTGGGCTGTTAAACTTTTACCATGTGCAGTTCCACTGTCTTTAGTATCCTGGCACTAAAACATCCCCCTGGAATTAAAAATAAATCTGTGACTTTGAATTTGAGGAACAATTTTGTTTCCTATGTGAAATATCAGTAGCTCACAACTCATCAGAGTGTCTCCATTGCTCTTTTTTTGGCAGCTGGTTAGTTGCCAGAACCAGAAGCAGCCAGGTAATATCTATCACTAGACTGACCCTACAGCCTTAATAATCTACAGATTTCCCTTACAAAAGTGCCCAAGTATGTTCATATACCTCTGTTTTTCATAGACTAAATAGAATCAGGCTTACATTTTATCACATTTCTTGCTTCACTGAAGCCTCACTAAGGTAACAGTATTTTAATTCTTACTGCACTTTATCTATGTATTGTCTATTGATCAGTCAGCACATCTGAGGATAATCCAGGACCCTTCAGAGGAAGACTGAGGTGTGTTTTTCACAGGAACACATGCATTTACTCAGACCTGCTTGTGGCAGGATCTCTGCTGCCTCTCTGAGATCCTCTCTTGCATTCTACCACCCAGGGGAAAGCTCCCCTTGAAAAACCTTCTGAAGCCAAACAAATGAGGTCATAAAATCTAAATCCTTGGGCATTGTGACAGCTATTCAGCTGGATTCAATTGACCTCACCAGATTTTTCTTTTCTTTTTTTTTTTTTCCTTTTTGTCATTGCAGGATTCCCAGCAGGAGAACTTCAAAAGCCTTTCTTTTGGGGAACAGAGTATCCTAGGTAAGTAGTGCACAAGGGAACCTCATCTACCTAGAACTGAGGAATAACAGGGAAAGGTATTGCAAACACAAAGAGACAAAGAAGAGGGTGAGGAGAAGAAGGCTGTGGTGCTGAAGACAACTGAAAGGCAGCCCCTAGGAAACCTGTGTTGTCCTGCTGTTGGGCAAACTTGGTCCTTGGGGTGTTGGGTGTTCTCTCCTGCTGGATCCTGCTATTGCCTCTGGAAGGGCTGATTTTGAGAAGTGCTGCTTTGTGTGATATTTTCTTACCTTTGGGAGCTGTATGTGTTGCTGTTGTCTTAAACTGATGACTGATTTCTCACAGGAATTGCTAATTAAGTGCACCCAAGTGCAAGTGTTTCAATGCTACAGCATGCAGATGCAGCAGTGTGCACATGGCAGGTATTAAAAGGAATTGTAAATCAGATAACTAACACTTCCTGAACAGAAGTGAATACCCTGAGAAGCCAATTATTATCAGTGTATTGTTCACTTTCTGATAATATCTAAGATTAGCAGTGAGCCCTTGCCTGTTGAGGTGCATGAGAATATCTTCATGTGCATAAGGGATTGCCTGAGCAGGCCCATGTGCCAGTGAGCCTGAGGAAGGGTAATTATAGGTCACATACATTAAATTTTGAAAAATCACTGCTTTTGTGCAGTTCAATAGCTTTCTATTTTAGGGTAGGATAAGACCATGAAAAATTTCTGGTGGCAGTTTCTGAAAGTTATTTTGCAGTTATATAAAGCCAGTTTCTGGTGAAACATATCCTTAATAAATCATTGTTTAAAAAAATCAAACTTTTCGAACATTTTGTGTTTGCCATCATCTACTCTGGATTGTGTCCTTGTAAACAGGAAATTTGGCAATATATGCAGAAAGACACATTCAATTTATGAACTAATTAATTTGTATTCAAAGAGAATTCTTGTGGGCCAGGTGACTTTGTAAGTGGTAATTGGGGATAGAAGAAAGTCCTTTCTTGTTAAGGTGAACTTATTTTCTGTTGTAGTTATTGCAGACCGGCTTTGCTTTCTGATTTCTCTGTATTCTGACCTTCTGCCATAGTGATAAAACTGTGGTTCTTTCAAAGTATTGTATTTTGCTCATTTCTCTTCCTTAAAGGTTACCTTAGCTTAAATTGGTTTTGCTTGAGTACGTATCAAAATGTAATTTAGTAAACAAATGTAGCTGGTTTATATCAGACAACAGATTGCTTTTGTCCTTGAAAATATTCTGGATGTTTTCTGTCTGCTTAGAAGAAACAGTACATGGCAGTGGAGCAGATAAACTACCAAAAAGTCACCAGTGCCTGCTGAAAAACTAATTTAGCAAATATTTAACGTTTATTGGCATTTTAGTGTCAAGTTCCAGCACAACCACCAAAACCCAGTTACATCTATTTGCAGAAAGCAAAACTTGGTTATCACTTTTACATCTCAGTGCATTAAATAACATAACACTCAAATGCCACCATGCACAATTGTGAGTCTCCAGTACCATATATATTGAAATACAGACTTCAAACTACCTGAAGCTTCCTTTCAGTTCTGAGCCTCCCCAGTCCTAGAAGGGTCCCCTTTAATTTGGTGTCTGCTGGGCTGCACCTTACCCTTCCATCTCTGCCCTACTGTGCCCAAAAATGAAAAGCATGAACAGAAATGGCAAAATTCCTGGAAGAAATGTTGTTGAGCTGGACAAAATGCTGCATTGGTGTTCACAGATTCAAAGGCCAAAATTCACTGCAACCTTAACCCCATCTTTTGGAGCCAAGGAAAGCTCCAAGGAGCCAGACTGGCAGAACACCAGCCTGTTCTTTGTCCCTACCCCTCATGGTGACAAAGAACCTTAGAGGAAAAATAAGATGTATTTAGTAATAGGGCTTGTTTCTTCTAGATCTCTTTACATGTTTTGTGCCATTATTTTTATACTTCTCCAGCTGCAAAAGATCCTGTATAACCCCTTTAGTTCAGATATGGAAAACAAGTCTTACATCATGCATTTATTAGGGGTAATTATCACTGTGTGCTACACAAGATTACAAACTTGTCACACAAAAGGATGATATTTCCATTGCTTAAACATATAATTTTAACCTGCATGTTTTGGAGATGGTTTGTAACAGTACTTGGGCTAAAAAGCAGTAGGGGAGATTTTAACACATGCAAAGTACCATTCAGGAAAGAAAAAAACAAAGTGAAGGATTTTCATGGGAGCAGAGGGAATTAAACGATGTAATAGTTTTTGGGCATGACTGAGATGAGCAATTAGTGCACTATGGATCATTAGGTCCAATAATGTTATTTCAAAACCCTCTGCCTTTCTTCTATTTCAATAAAATGTCTTAGAAATACTATAAGCTACTTTGAAGTATAGCATCTCAATAACTGAAATAATTAAAATCACAAAAAGTGGCTCCACAAATGAAAGATACATTGAGTAAATCACCTACCCCATGATACCCACTGCTTTTGGTGTAATAAAGCCCTAAGCTTTTCCCTCTTTCATCCCTATTTCTCCTAAAAGCATGCTTATTGGGATATAATAAAGAAGATATAATTAATTGTCACTCAGAAATACAAAGTATTTCTTTTTACTCTGTTTCCCAGGTGCCTTAGATCTGACTGTGTATCACATCCTCTTCCAGGGCAGGTGCAAGGGAATTATATGACCTTTCTTTTTAGAACTGAATGGAGATCTGTTAATGCTTTACAAAAGATAGTTTTTGTAGTTTTTGTAGTTTTTTTACAAAAGTAGTTTTTGTACAAAGCTGTAACTTTGTCCTGTTCCCAGTCAGAACAATCAGAATTCAGTCAGCTGAAGGAGAGTGGAGCCCATATGATGCTGATAAGGGATTTGGTTGGAAGAGTGAACCATCACAACGCTTTCAAAGTTTTAGATTAAATATTACTTTTAAACAAGAGTTTAACATTAAGACTTTCAACATCTTTAAGTCAAAATTGTGTAGGTCTGAATTTTAGACACATATCCTGTGCCTTCTTAGCCTATTTTTAAATCAATAATGATCTTTCCTGATGTCTTTTGTCCTTTAATGTTCATGACTGTGAACACTTTCTGAGGAAACTGCTTCTTTGTGTTCCAGGTCATTAAGTTATGGTGCCATAGGAGTGATTGTTGGCCATGAGTTTACTCATGGATTTGATAGCAATGGTGAGTATTTGACTGCACTTTGATAACTTTTTTATTTACAGAGTTGACAGATTAGAAAGCTGACTTGTACATGCTGTAGCATTTTTATTGTTTTGGTTTTTTTAATGGTGCAGAGTTGTGTGAAAAAATGATAAAATTGTATTTATTGGATTTATTTACATGGAATCTTGCTTTTCTGAATTGGATTTTATTTGGTAAAAGAAATGCCACAAGTTTGATTCTTTATATTTGTCTTAAATGAAAACTAAAGCAGCAACAGATTCTGAAAGTCCTAACAGGGGGAGGGGAGAGTGGGAAGGACAAAGGGATAATTTCTGATTGATAAAAATTACTAAGGAAACCTTTCATTTCAGGTTTGACATTTTTAAAAAGATAATTGCAAAAGTTTTAAAATACAATACTGGAACAAAAGTAGAACAGAAATGGTGTGCAAAATATTAAAATTAAATTTAAAAAAAAGAGAGATGGAAAAAAAATAGTCATAAAATGTCAATGCAATTGTCCTGGCAAACTGGATGGAGTGGGGCATTGACACTACCTAGGTTTCGCTGTCTCAGCAAAGTGCTTTTAAAAATTGGGCTCCTGAGAGAAAGTTAGGGGAGAGGAGGGAGATGCAGGCAGAAAGAAACTCAAATCTCCTCCTCTAGGAAGTAATTTTGAGTTTGCTTATGATGTGCAATATAGAATACCTTAAAAAAAAAAAACAACAACAAACCCAAAAACCCCCACATATCCTGTTTGCACTGCTCTACAACACTTTGTGTCAGCAAGCACTCCAAAATGGAGGCATTTTTCTTCATAAACTCCCACTTTGTGTAGGTGAGCACCTAATCTCCACCTTGTTTCCTGCCAGTTAGAAAGGAACCTAAAGTTTGATTTCCTCCTTGCCAGGGTCTTACCTTCCAAATACAGAAATAAATACATCTCTAGGGAATTTTTCACCTTGTGGAAATTTTAGAAGTTTTCATGGAATGGATTTGTTTCCTGCTCAGGTGAAGAATTAATAATAAATTAGTTATCATCACATTGTCAGAATGAAAGACATATGGTATGAGATGAAAAATGCAATTATACTTGCAAAAAAGCTAAGTGCCTCTTACACTATGTAATTATAAAATGTACTGTAGAATTCATTAGTTATTACTATATTTTTCTGCAAATGGAAATTACGACAATAAATAGAATGCCAGCTTTTCACTGCTGATTTGAGTGGGGCCAAGATTTTGCTCACTGATCCTGTCCATTCTGTACACACACTCACATGAGAACATTCACCTCTCATTTCTGTCAAGGTGATAGATTCCTAAACTTTAAAAGCTTTTTCCTGCAAAAACATTTGTTTTCTTTCTTTCCTTTTTGAGGTCGGAAATATGACAAAAATGGAAATTTAGACCCTTGGTGGACGACTGACTCTGAAGAAAAATTTAAAGAGAAAACAAAATGCATGATTAATCAATACAACAATTACTACTGGAAACAAGCTGGCTTACATGTATGTAAATCACCAGTGACTGAAAACAGTGTACATAAGGAGTTTGGGTCATTGTGCTTTTTTTCTTTTTGTTTTTTGAAGTTCTCTTTTTATAAATCCCAACACATTAGAATATTAAACTACCAACTTCATTTCTCACAACAAATGATTTTTTGAGGTGAATAATTCTGTTAAAAATTGTCTGTCACGTTTGATTAGTCCAGTCAAATACCACTACCCACACCCTGGTGACAGGGTTAAACCATTTCTCTCCATCACATCATTTTGGAATCAGAGGAAGAGGATGAAGTCACTCAGCAGGGCTGGTCTAATTATTGTCAGCATGTTAAATGTCTTCTGAAGATGAAGTCTGTAATGAAAACTGAGCAGTCACTCTTTTAGAAAGAATATAATAGCATGTTTTATAGATTCCTCTAACAATTCTGCCTGTTATTTATTGCAGCTATAAAATGGATGCATGAGCCCTACTTTATTTCACATTCAACTCTTGCTATTTCTTCCATGTGTGCACACAGACCCCATTTGTATGTTTAATCAAGGGAATATGACAGCAGTAGCTCCTAGAAAAGGATTGAGAAAGTGCAAGGGAATTGTTTCTGTTTTGTTGTCTATCAAAGGAATGGGCTTCCCTGAAGATGTGTGCATTCATATGTGTGTCCAAAATGAGGATAAGCAGGATATGTCCCAGACCTTCAGAAATAAATAGCTGAAATTCCAGTGATGTTGTCTGGGATGTGATTTTAATCTTAGTTTTCAGGATAAAACAAATACTCCAGTCCCCACTCAACTCTATCACCTCTACCTATATTTTACAGATACTAGTACATCTTTGCCTTTTAACAATAGTGAGGACCCATTAAATTCTTATCAACAATTCTAGAACTTTTCCGAGGCTTGTTTGTGCTGATCTCAGAGATAACAAAGCCATATTGTGGTCCAGTCTGAAGTCCAGCAACTCAGACTTGAAATAATTCATAGCAATCTAATTTGCAAATAAAAATTCTCAGGCTCATTCCTGAATATTTGTAGGGTAAAAACTGTCATTACAAAAATGCTACTCAAAAAAGATCCTTAAAACCTTCCCCAAAAATGTGGCTGACCTCTTCTCCTGCTCTGCCATTGGCTTGGCCATCCCCTTTAACTTTTGCACTGTCTCTTGAGATGAGGTAGGTCTGAATTTGCTCCCAGTGTAGAAACTGCCTTTGAAGTCCATGGGCTTACTAGAGAGACCACAGTTACCCACAGCCTTGTCATCCCATTCCTTCTTTATCCACAGGATAACCAAAAGCACTTTTTAGATGATAGAAGATTTTTCCAATTTTCTGACATATTTTATAGCTTTTGTAGGAAGAGCTATGCCAGCAAAGACCTTTTATTATTATAATTTTGGCCTGTCATTTGCATCAGTACTCTGCAGGCTTTTTACCCTTGTATCAATATTTTTAATGGATTAAGAAACCTATTTATTCTTCTTCCTTCTCATCTGGTATGCAATAAAATGTGTCCAGAAAAGAAACCTAATGAAAGAAAAAGTGATATAGAAATAGCTTCAGAGCGCAATAATCACATAAAGTCATCTCATCAAATAAAGGGCTTATCATGGTCCATGATCCCTGCCACAACCTCCCTGTGCAGAGTAGTCTCAAATACTTGATCTCCAGCTGCCTGAGATCAGCAGAAAGAATTCTTCCGCTTTTTAGCTGGCCTGTGGCCCTGTTAGGTTACTCTGATCTTGTGCTCCAAGTCAGTCTCCTCACAAGCCCAGTGCCAGTGAAATGTGTGAGCAGGAAGGCCAGAGGAAAAGGCAGCTGTGTGCTGTCTGTCCCTGGTGTCCCAGCACCTTTTCTCCTAAAAGCTTCTCTCCCACCCCATCTCCACCCTCCCGAGAGCAGGGGAGAGCTGACAGGAAAGGGCTGCACTTTCCTCTGTGGCTCCCATTTTTCCTGTATGTTGTACCCAAGGCATCCAAGTGTTCCAGTCCAATCTGAGTGCTCATCTGTGCTGAGTGTGGGGCTGTGCACAAGTTCCTGGCCATTCCCTTGAGTTTTCCCCTCATTTTCCATCCTGAAATGAGTCCTGATGCCAACCCCACTGCACTGATCCCTGTGGCAGGGGAGGGCTGATGGCTGCAGCCAGCATTGACCTTCAGAGCCCTGCTCAAAACTGTGCTCAATTATCTTGTTTATTTGAGACACAGGAGAGAGTAAAACTGCTTAATTACAAATACAGTTGGTAACACAAGGACCTTAGTAGGCTGGGTGAGTAGAGATAATGCCACTTCAGCAGAAATTAGGATTTCTTTGTAATGATATTGAACTTGGTAATGCCAGGAGACCAGTTTCCTCACAAAGTTTATATTGTGCAGTTTCCCACAACACATTCTTGTTGCTATTGCTCCTGCTCTTGGAATCAATACCCAGGACAAGCAATAAGAATCTCCTTTGCAGATATTTTTAGAGCACTGAATATACTACCAATTTTGATTCTGACAGCTATTTTTAATTAAGCTTATTTATGTTATGACTTAGGAGTTATTTTTGCATCCCAGTAGCATATTAAGAGTTTTGTAGAGAAATAAATATAGCCTTTTAGATAAAAGTTTAAGAGGCTACTGGATGTCACATGTCACCAGATATAAACAGTCCTTAGGGGCAAATTACTGACACTGAGCTCAAAGATCAGGAACTGGACTCTTAAGTGCATTCTATCTACTACATTTTGTGCTACAGAGATCCATGACCAGAGCCAGGATAACTCATCACAGAAAACAGTTTACTGGCAGTTTTCACATGGAAACCCAGTTTTCCTAACCAAAGTTTGTCCAAATTGACTGAGTTGTTCTTGCCTTGTTTTACTTTTCCCCCTCTTTTTGAAGTTGATCAAGTAGGAAGTTCAGAAATGGGTCAAATGATTGATGTTCTTTCATTCTGCCAAGGTGAAAGGGAAGAGAACTTTGGCAGAGAACATTGCAGATAATGGAGGTCTGCGAGAAGCTTTCAGGGTAAGTAGATGGAAAATATCTGAAACATCATGTTACTTAAAAATAATAATAAAAAAAAAACCCTGTGGTTATCGTCATGCTGCTGAAAGGCACTTAGTATCTCTTTCTTATCAGGCATACAGGAAATGGATTACAGAAAAGAGGGGAGGAGAAGAAGAGCCTTTACTGCCAGGCCTTGAGTTCACACACAACCAGCTTTTCTTTCTGAGTTATGCCCATGTGAGTAGAACAAATGTGTCCCAAACCCCATCTATTAACTTGAACAATGTGCAGTGCAGAGATGAGCTTGGTTGTTTTCAGCAATCTGCACCACCCAAACACAGATTTTGAGAGTATAAGGAGAGACTTCTCCCACAATTATTATTTCTTTCTCTTTCCCTCTTTGTCCTCAACTACCCATGGTGCCAGAACTACTGAAATGATTCTTGGTTTTGCAGTGTTGTCACAGCAACTTTCTTTCTTTTTTCTACTTCTCTGCACTAAAAGGGTCTTCCTGCATGTGTTGACTCCTCAGCCTTCTTCAATTTTAACTCACACCATTTGTTACTGTGTACATTGTTCAAGGGAACTGAGCAGCAGTGAAGAAAGTCTTAGTTTATTTTTTCCCATCTGTACACTAAATATGCTGTGACAAAACTTTGATAAGGCTGTGAGATTTTTAGAAAAAAACACAGAGTGAGGGAGGATCAGAAATTATTTATTTGGGTAAACAAATTGGGGAAAACTCCCTACATGAGAAGTAAAAGGCTATAAAACTTTGTCTCCAGTAGAAGGAATGAATCATCCCAAACTGAAAAAACAGGACCCAACGCAACCAGTCCTGGCTAAAAATAATTTCTCTGCTGAGAGTCAGTGTAGCAGTCTGTGGGCCTGTGGCTGTTTCAGTTTGACCATATTGGACAAAGAAAATATTTAATTTTCATTGTTTATGCTGAATAAACTTTCACCTTATGTCAGTTTTTCTCCAAGAAAATTTTCACACTGTAGGGAACATCTGGGGCTCTTACAGGACCACTGCAGAAATCATATTTCCAATGGTCCCTCACAGGGAGGGCACACTCACAGTGAGAGCAGTGTGTGCAAGGTGCCCTCGAGCTCAGTCTATTTTCACAAAGCTCAAGAGACTCAACGGACTTTTATAAAATGTCTGGACTGTGTTCAGCCAGAAAAAATTGCACTGAAGTCCACTGAAATCCTATGGGCAATCTGGCTTAAAGGATTTTGTTGATAGGAACATTTAATGTAGAGGCTTAGGTAAGGTAGGGGCAGTTTAAAGGAGATTTCTCATGCAATGGATGCAGCATAAGAGTAGTTATTCAGTTGTGCAAATATTCTATCTACCCTCTTTTTTGGTCAGTTATGATTGAATTAAGCATCTTATCAGGAGCAGGGAACTGGAGACCACTGATGGAAATGTGGAATATGTGTAATTTCAAAAGAAACTGACATTCCAACATGGCATAAATATATCAGGTACTATAGCAGCAGTTCTAGAGATGATAAGCATTATTATGTGTACCTTTTATACACATTATATAGTTTTGAGACCAAGAAGTATATTTGGTAATTATTAAGGTGTGAGATGCTGCAAAACAAGCTGAAAGACAAGCTGCCATAATAGAGAACTGCAAAAAAAAAAAAAAAACTAGTAAAGTGACTGTGATTAGATGATGTGAAAGAGTGTGCAGAGAAAAACAGTGGGTGGACACTGGATCCATTAGGGGATTTGAAAAACAAGAGAAAACTTCAGATTGGCAAAGGTGAAACAAAGTAGGAGTTTATGGTGCCTTTCCATTTCATGTATTTTATAAGTAATGGACATCTTAAGAACAGTGACATTACATTTTGCTGTGCATAAAAAGTGATCCCAGATAATGTGCCTGTTTCTCTTTCTTTTTTTTTCTTTTTTTTTTAATTTTTATTTTATTAGGTAAGATGCAATGCCTTTAGACCGGAATCTGCGAGGGAGCAAATATATACTGGAGCTCACAGCCCTCCTCAGTTCAGGTAGTGCAAATATGGTATTTCCTCAGTGTACACACAGAATCAATCACTGCAGAACAGAAGTGCAGAAATATAGCATTTTAAGAGGGGTTTAAGAGCAAGCACAAAATTGGATTGTGCTCTTGGTTTAGATGGACATTGAACTGCTTTTATTAGCTTATCTCTCACTATTATAAATGCTCTTCTGTAAAACTGAGGAGCTTGCATCTACCTTCAAAAGCATTTGAACCAGAACACACTCTGATCCATGTGATGTCCTGTAATCATGGCCTGAGTACCTGAAATGCCTCATCTATCACTTTCTTTCCCTAAGCAATTCCAGCTTAGAAAACAGTGAATATAAGGAGGGGCCTCGATTTAATCCATCTGAGTTCATTAAAAGCTCTTTCGTCTCAACCTTGAATTACATTGATAATGCAAAGCAAAAGGTGCCCTGTGAGTTCAGTTCAAGCCCTGACTCTTCCATTGGCCTTCCAGTGACACTGTTTGAAGGAGCTGTGGTGGTCCAGCATAACAGAGGGAGCCTGTCCTGGCCAAAAGGCTCCTCTGGCCACAGACACTCATGAACTCCCTGCCATGGGAAGGGGGAAATTTTAGAGACCACATAGGAATTAGGAAGCCTGAGTTTATTTTTCTGCTTCTTCATCAAGAACATGTTGGATTTGTTGGGATTTATGTTGGTTACATTTACTTAACTAAGAATTCTGTGTTTGCCCTTGGTCAAGTACTACATTACCTCTTTATTTGGACAAAGGATGTTATATCCACAACAAAATTCACACAATACAGTGGATTATTTGCCTTCTAGAGAATCTCACCACTTTCTGTTGACTGAAAGAGTGTTATACCAGCTAGTGAGTAGTGCAGTATGCAAATCTGTATGCCTTTTGACATTGAAAATACATCATGACAATGAGGAGCATCAGGCTGACCTTCAGCCTACAGAGATATTATTTTCATAATTCCTACCCATGTTGATATTTTGGTAAAATAACCATCTGTTGTCTTTTAAAATCCTCAGGTTTATTTATCTATACATATATTTATATTCTGAATAGTTTCATAGCTACATTCCCATGAGATGGTGATACACATGGAACTCTAGGGATAGAGTATTTATTGGGAAAACTCCTGAAGGCATCAGGCTATGAAAGAAAACATCAGAGCTTAGGTTAATTTGAGATCTAGAAAATATAGACAAAACTTAGTTTTTGTGCAAGATACTGAGAACTGGCTTCTGTTTCACAACTGAAAAAAAGCAGTGGTGCTTGTCTCCTTGCAAATCATATCAACTGGGCTAAAAAAAATATCTATTTCCCTCAGCTTGGTTTCATTTATGTCCCAAGCCCATTATAAGCATAACTGCAATACAGCTACCTCCAACACTGACAACCCTTTCTGTCCAAAAAGCTCAAACAGCCCTTTTAAAAGTAATCATAAAAGGTAACAATAAAAATTATAGAAATGAACAACACATGTCTTGAGCACAGATGTATACATCTGAACTACTCACACCAGTTTCTCTTCAAAGTCAAAAAGGAAATGTCATTTTAGAAGTTAATATATATATAAATAATCTTTCAGCAGGTAATAAGTTTAAATTACTTAGACTCTGCAAGTACATCTTTCTATTGATTACCAAGGGAGGCCAGTGTGACCTGCTCAAGGAAAGGTGTCTCTGCTATAATTCAATGGGATGAAATCCAGACACTCCACTCTGACTTCAGTTAATGAGTGGCAAAATCAAACCATGGGTAGAAAAGTGGTGTGCATGCACACATAAAGATTTTTTCACTGGATAAATTCCAGGTTTACTTGTTTTTAATTGGCAGATTTTCAGTATTAGCATGTGTCTTTGCTATTTTTGAATGCCAATTTCAGATTGAAATCCCTGGCATGGCAGGCAGAACTCCCACTAACATCAGCAGCAGCTCTGCATGACCAACTCTTGCTGTTTCTGCCCCTGAATATGTATCTGCAATTTTTTTTTTTTTACAGTAAAGCTGCATATCTTATTTGAAGCCTAACCTAATTTGGTAATCTTTGCTACAAAACTGACCTTTAGGTATTTTTGTGCCAGATGACTGCAAATTTTTTTACTCACAGAAAGTCTAATCAATGTAATAAGAATATTTTCTACCATGCTGAGCTACACTGAGAAGCAAATTTTCTGCAATATAGAAAAATGCCTCCTCACTGCATAACAGAGGCAAGGTATACAACTGCTATCACAGGAGATGTTTTTTCTGCTTTTAACTCAGAAAACTCTTTACAACCATTACAAGTTTCAGGTTAGTAAATCCCAAGATGGTTGAAAGTATAGGAAAAAAACAGCAAACAACACAACTGCAATCTAGCAAAGGTAAAATAATAGTTTCTGACTGCACCAAATAATGCGGACATGAAAGCAGGAGCCAAAGGATGATTGCATGCAAGGACCAGCTCTTCCCCTATGCCCAAAGGTGCCAGTCTGGAACGCAGGCACATTGTCCAGCTTGTGTCAGGCAGGGAGGTGCTGCTCTTTCAATATCACACCACCTGTGGTAGAAGCAAGAGAGCATGGGAGCTGTTCAGGGCAGCAGGCTCAGAAAATATATTTCCAAAATATCAGAGGAGTCAGGATGCTCACAGGTGCAAGGCTGAGCAGCCCAAAAAGAGCTGTAAAGTCCCAGGGAGCCAGTGTGTGTGGGCGGGCAGAGCATGCTGCTAGGAGAATCTGGAGCCTCATGAAACCACTGCCAGCACAAGCCCAGTGTGTGCTGACATCCTCCTGCCTGCTGCACTGCAGCTGCCTGGCAGGGCTGGAAGAACAATTCCACCCTGCACAGCTACTGCTGATCTCCCACCTGTGCTGCAAGGGTTACACTAGAAAATTGTTCTAAAGGATACAGTATCACAAAATGAATTTGGTTTTCCTAAAGTTTCTAGCAAAGCAAGATGTTTCTCAAAGCATGAAACTATATTTGCTTCATATTAACTTTAACTGGGAGCCTTTCTCCTGAACCTTTTGCTTTTATTTGCGGGGAAAATTATATGAAAGCCTGAAAATTCAGCCTGAAGTGAAAACACTGAAACACTTTCAGACCTGTAGTGTTTGACAAAAGGCAGCCTGCATGTCAATCACCTTTCTCTTTGCAGAGTGATCGGATCCATGAGCAACTTTGAGGAGTTCCGCAAGGCGTTCAACTGCGCGGCGAACACGACGATGAACCGCGGGGCGCAGTCCTGCCGGCTCTGGTAGCTGTCCCTGCCAGCCCTGGTAGCTGTCCCTGCCAGCCCTGGTAGCTGTTCCTGCCAGCCCTTCTCTCAGGAACCTGCAACTGAACTGCTCAAACCCATTGCCAGAGCTTCAGAATGATGCTCTGAAATATGGAGAGGTGTTACTTCAGATGCGTCTTCCTCACCCGTGTTGACGATCTGCATGGATCCGATCATTCCTTACTTAGAGCCTAGAAACATTCCAAATAGAAGAGCTTTTCTTTAAGTATAATAATAAAAAGTAACTCCTTTTAACCATAAAACTACTCCGGCTCATCTGCAGTATCACTGCCGTTGATGGATAACTGCCATTATCAATTCTAATTCCTGATTTATAGTTGAGCAAGATGTAAATGCTAAAATCCAGTTTTAATCTATTGCTCTGCAGGGGTTCTATGCAGAATGCTCCCACAGTAAAATTTATTCTTTCTGGATGAAGAAATTCATGAGACCTGCTATAAAGCCAGCTCTGATCTGCTGCGTGATACTGCATTTTCATAACTTAAGCTGTCACTGCCCAGCATGCCATAAATGATGTTGCATGATGTAAAGACACAAGACTTTATATTAGTTCAGTTTAATATGTCAGATTAGTGCCTCTGGTTTTGGAACAGTTTCAAGCTGAGAAAGCACCTCATGGTATTCATCAGTAGGACTAAAACATAAAGGATGCTTGTCAGATCATGGCCTCTTCTAATTTTAGAACAGCTTATGATAAAAATCAATGTATGGTGAAAATCTCAGAGGGGATTCCCAGCACCATGATACTCATAAATATTGCAGCATTTATTCTGGTTTACAGTGTAGGCAGTTTTTTTCCCAGCACCTTGTGCTGAAGATAGCTTCATCTATATTTATTTTTTCTAAGCCAGAAATACTATACCAGTTTTAAATGATGGATTTTATTGTTTCTGAGTCTTACATGGCATTTTAAGTAGTGTGTGTGTTTGTCCTCATATTCTGGATGGGGCAGGATGACTTGTGATTTTAAGGTAAGAGTTTGTGACAGAAAAACAGACCACCAGCATTATTTGACTTGTCTAGATAAAAAAAGCAATTGAGGAGTAGAGGACTTAAAATACAGTAAAAATATAGACCAGCTGAGTTTTCAATTTGATTTTTAAGAATATTCATGAAAAGATATTTTATTATTATATTTAACCCATAACTATTGCTGGGGGGATGAGATGCAGGGTGAGGGAGGATGTACACACAGCTCTTTTTTCCTATCAGAGAGGTACCTATATGAGTGGTATATGTTTATACTTTGCGCATTATTTAATTTTTACATGGTGGAATTATTTCAAAAGCAGTTTCTTTAGACTGATTTAATTACTGCAAATATATCTGGAGTAATATACATGTGTATATACATATATGCAAAATATAAGTATTATATGCTTTTATTTTATTTTATCAGTATAGAAATGTTAGTAAGAGAAACTTTTTCTTACAAGGATTGGTCAAATACTGTTGGATAAGGACTTGGTTGGATGGTCCAGAGGGTGATGGCTCAGAATTCCAAGGGACACCAGTGACAAATGGTACTCCTCAGAGGCTCATACTGGCACCAGTGCCATTTAATATCTTCATTAATGACAGATAACGGGATCAAGTGCACCCACAGCAAGTTTGCAGACGGTGCCAAGCAGAGTGGAGTGGTTGTCACACCTGAAGGATGGGATGGCATCCAATGGGACTTGGACAATGAGAAGTGGCTCGTGGGAATCTCATGAGGTTTAACAAGACCAAGTGCAAGGGGCTGCACCCAGGTCTGGGCAACTCCCGGTACCAACAAAGTCTGGGGATGAACAGATCAAGAGCAGCCCTGCCCAGCAGGACCTGGGGTGCTGGTGGGTGAGAGGCTGGACATGACCCAGCAACAGGCAGGTGCAGCCCAGAAAACCAACACTGTCCTGGGCTGCATCCAAAGCACTGAGGGCAGCAGGTCAAGGGAAGGGAGAGGAGGCCACCAAGATGATTAGAGGGATGGAGCACTCCTCCTATGAGGAAAGGTTGTGAGAACTGGGATTGGTCAGCCTGGAGAAGGGAAGGCTTCGGTGTAACCTAAATTTCAGCCTTCAGTACCTGAAGGGAAGCTCAAAGAAAGGTGGAGAGGGATTTTCACAGGCGCATGTAGTGACAGGACGAGGGGCAATGGCTGTAAACTGAGAGTAGCTTTGGATTAGATGCCAGGAGGAAGTTCTTTACTGTGAGGGTGCTGAGGCACTGGAGCAGATGGCTCAGAGAAGTTGTGGGTGCCTCATCCCTGGAAATGTTCGAGGCCATGTTGGATGGGGCTCTGAGCAACCTGGTGGAAGTGCAAGGAGGTGACCTTGCCCATGGCAGGGGGCTGGAATTAGATGGTCTTTAAGGCCCCTTACAACCCAAATCATTCTATGAATCTGTGATTGTCCAACAGTCATGGTGGAGGAAGGTTTACTGAAGCTAACTGAAAAAAGTTGGGTTATTTTCCTGTGTGTCTCTAGAAAGAAGGGAGTCATAATGGAAGCATAATTTATGGAAAAGTACAGGATCTCAAACTATCTTCCAGAGTGAAGGAAGCAGACGTTCCTGTCCTTAAGGCTATGTTGCCTCTTTTTAGAAACAAAATATTGTAATTTGGGACCAGAACATTCTTTTCTCTTTTTTCCCTGAAAAATTCAAAGATTTCTTACGAGGAAAGCATTTTCTCTTCCTGCATTCCAGCTCAGTTCCTGAGTTCCACGGATTACAATTTATCATTTGAATTGCCACTAAATATTTTTCCTGGAAGTATTTTGCCCATAAATAATGGTGGCAGTATTTTCATGGAGCTTTTCCTCAAACAAGCAGGTATGGGTCTTTAGCAAACTGTTTGCTGCCTAATAGGAAAGTTCCTTAGCAAACTGAGTATGTACTGACTTCATTTTTGTGCTCATATGAGCACTGACATGACTTGATGTTGGCTGCTTTGGATCAACAGCACAAAGTTCAGGGTTGATGTCCTGGCCCAATTAAAGGTACTACCAATATGGTTGTTGTCCTCAGAAAAATCAGGACATCAACTCAGGCACTTATCTGGATTTTATAAATTACTGGAATGTGCAAAGACAGTTTCACAACAGACAACTCTGTGTTTTCTAATTTCATCTCTCAAATCAGAGATGTATTTGCAAGAATTCCTCTCTCATGGTTATTTTCCAGTGGGACAGATTCTGTAATTTTGTGATTTATGAAGTTGTTTCTCTGTACTGGATTGGATTTTTTTTTCTAAAATGTCTGATGTTTCTTGCCTTAAATGTCACTCTTCCTGCTCCCTGTTAGGCTCAGGTCTTTCATGTTTAATACCAGGGATTTCTGCACGGTAGTGTGTGTATTCCCACTGGCACAGGAACCACTGCCAACTCTTTCATCCTTGCTGGGCCATCTCCTGCAGCAGGCAGGGGACAGGTCTGGGCTGGGGGGGACAGTAGGGAGCTGGGTGTTTTGGGGGCAATGCACTGGGATAAAGGAAGAGAGAGCATGACCTGATTTTGTATCCTGATTTTGGCAGCTGAGAGGGTACCCACCCTCTGCTGGGGGAAGCCAGAAGTCCTTGCTGCTGACTGGTACGTTCATCAGTTGTATCCTAATTCAGGAAATTCTTGCTGTTGACTCAGGTTCTCATTGTTGGGGTTTAGGTCTTGCCTGTGTCCACACAAGGACCCTGGCCTGCCTCACCTGCTGCTTTTTACCTCAAACCAAAGAGTTCATCATACAATTTACAGTTCACTTTGGATAAGCTGCTTAGGTACCATTTGGAAAGCAAAGCAGAAGGTAATTAAACAAGTTCTTAAAACTTTTGTCATCAAAGACAGCCAAGACATGTGTGATGGTTTGTGAGGGCTCTGCCCATTGCCTCTGTTTTATCAGAGCACCTGGCTGTGCTTTGTTTTTGCATTGTGCCTCCTGGGTCTGTGCCAGCAGTGCCTTCCTGCATTGCTCTCAGGTTCCCTTATTACATCTATGCAAAAAATCCTTCACCACATATATCCTTTTCCCAGAGCTTTAAAATTGTTATTTTGCTTAATTGTCAAATAATATATCAGTAATATTGGGAAATGTTTCTTCCTGTTGGCTCAGTAATCTACTTCTGCAGTGACCAGGAGGGGTCACCTATGAATGAAACATTTTTACCTTTGTAAATCTGAAGAGATATTTTTCTACTGTGTAGACATAAAGAAACAACCTCTACTCCTGTCCCATGTCTCCTTCTTCATGTCATAAAAATATGGGAACCTATTCTCTTCTAGTTAATCTAGTCTAGATTTTTGTTTTGTTTTTATTTTGTGTAAGCCTGAAATATTAGAACACCAGTTTATACACTGTGAATATTTCTGCTGATCATATTGTGGAAGACTAAGCTCTCTGAAAAGGCAGCTGTGCTATTCACCTGTATAAACTGCTTAGGTGCATAAATGATGTCCAAGCTGGGTCTGGCCACCAAAGGACCAAAAAAACTCAGCTGAATTATAAAACTCTGCCTCATGCCCTGTGCAGCTGGACTTCACTATTCTTTAGGCAGGAACATTATCATGTCACTAATTGGTTGAATAATGTATAAAATAATCAGGTGGGTCTGCATATAACTTTTCATTGAGTATTATTCAATTAAAAACTTGGAAGTATATCTCATAACAATGTTATATGTTATATGTATATATATATATATATATACACATGTATCTGTCAGTGAAATGTTAAAAGCCTGAGAACTCAGGAGACAGAACTATAGTGATTTAAAATGTCTTTTGTCTTTACGTCTTTTTAATCTGATTTTTATTTACTGGTCAGTCTATTGTACATTTGAATTTTTCTACTTGCATAGTACATTGGTTGACTGTTTTAAAGACAATTGTGTTAGCAACTAAAGCTGAAGTGATGAAGAATTTTCCTATGCTTGCAGTATGGTAAAACCTGCTTGGTTGGGCACTGTCCAACTCTATAATATTATTTCTATAATATATAGTCTTAATGAGATGTAATAAAGAGCATAATGATGTGGCCTTAGGTTCTCAAGACTACTTTTACTGCTTGACAGGCTAAGAAGGACCTCCTCTCTCTGTTAGAGAATTGTGTAGGCATCATCAGCCAGAGTTTAGGGCCCACTTACCCTCATTACCCTGCTGGAGGTAATTAAAATGAACTTCTGATGAGCTATTGTGGATGAGGGCTGGATGCTGTAAAAGCTGCAGAAGGGCAGAGCTGTCTCAACCAAAAGCCAGTGGAGCACAAGAGTGAGAAAAGATCTGCCTGCCTATCAGCCTCCCTCTTCTCCTCTTCCCCAAGTCCCTGCCTCTCTCAGCCCACTCTGCTTTGCAGCTGCTTTAAAGCATTTTCCAGAGGAGTTTTTGATAAGACAGTCTGTTGTAATCAGGTCAACCCCAATGATGGGGGAGAATGCATCTGACTCCATTGATATCAGAAGGCTAATTAATTACTTTATTATGCTATATTCTTCTATACTATATTACACTATATTACATTACATCTAAACTGAATCTGCACAAAGCACTCAACTCAACTGCACAGAATCTCCTGATTGTCACCCAACAGTCCTAACGCACACTCTTGGCCCTGATAGGCCAAGGAAAAAAACACCACCATCATTCTGGGTAAACAACCTCCATATTGCATTCCACCTTGGCACAACACAGGCACAGCAAATAAGATAAGAATTGTTTTGATCATTCTTTTCTCTGCTTCTCTCACAGCTTCTCTCAGGTTCAGAGAACGTGAATCCCACAGTTGTCCTTGTTCTGTGCCTGGGTTTGAGCTCCAGCTCAGCAGACCATGTCCCTCATGAGCATGGCTGAGCACTGCCAAGGGCTGTTTGGGCACAGGGGCTGTGCTGGGCCTCGTCCATCCCCAGCTGGGCTTTTCTGGGCTTTGTGCTCCCTTCCCTGGGCTCTGCCCTGGCCAAGGTTCCCCACACACCAGCAGCGGTGCTGGTCCCCTTCAAGGCAGCACCGTGCCTGTGAGCATCAAGGAGCAGTTTCTGCTGGTGGGGACAATGGGTGATGTTGGTCTTGCTGCAGATTTTGGATGATGCTCTGTGGTGATGCAGCCCCTTGCAGGCCACTCTACGCACAGCTCTTGGGTTTGGGGTGGCAGGATGTCTCCCAAAACCTGCATCAGCTCTCTCTCCTGCTTTACAGTGCAGCCTTTCAACATTTCTAAGGGCAAAAGCAAAGGTTTTTGTGCAAGAAGATGAATTAACAAAGCAAAGGTTGGGGTCAGAGCGTGAAACCAGCCTCAGCACTAGGGGAATGTTAGGCTTAATTCTCATGGGTCATCAGCACCTTGGCAAGATGCTTTAACAATGTCTATAGAACACCCTGAGGAATTCAGGGTTTAACTGCTGCAGCAAGAGCCTGCTTCACTAATCAGACAATTTAATCCCATTTACAGTGTAATAGATATTAATAAAAAGGAAAAGAAATTAAAGATACCCCAGGGATTCTTCAGCACAGCATTATATTTTATTAAATATAACATCAAAGTTGGAAGTTACTGAGAATCAAGATAATGTGTTACACTAAATTGTGATCAAAGAAAGAGATATAATGATATAATTGTAATAATCCATAAACAACCAAAGCTGGGACACTCTATGTATGAGGTTAGACACGTACACAGCTGAATATATTAACTGGGCTTGTGAACTGAGATGCACATTATTATACATGTCTCTAAACATTTTATCACATCCATATCTACTGTCCAAACTGGTAAACAAAGCTAGGGGAAAGGCTTCAAAAGGGATCTTAAACTTTTTCTACCACAGAGTTTATTTAACATACCAGTGCTGCTGTGAGCAATGACCACTTAGGTTGTTTTATGTGGATGATGCATAGTCCTCTTCTAAAATGTGAGCAGCAGATATTTAAGTATAGAAATCTGAAAAAAATATGATGTCACATCCTCTTGACACTAAGACAGTATTTGGGTAGAACCAAGAAAAAAGAAAAATTGCATTCTCCAATACAACAATTAGAGAAACACAAACATGTGAGTCTACGCCATGATATGCAATGAGAAATAAAAAGCTATTGTAGGATATGAAGTTGCCAGACTGGGTCAGGGGAATGGTTTATAACTTGACAGATTATTCTTGCTGGGAGAAAAACCTGAGTGCAGGAGATTTATCTGCCTTTGTAAAATCCTGGGGCACGTGTGTGTTGGAGCTCTGTCCTTTGGTGGGGGTCACAGTGCTGTCTCCTGAGAGTTCACCCCAACCAGCCTTGGGGCTTGAGGGATGCTTCTCTTTGCTTTCCCTTGTGTGTTTACAGCACCTAAAAAGGCTGTAATTCTGCCACTGGTTTCCGGTTTTATATGTATTTTTTGTTCTTTTCACCAAGGAACACATCATATGAATCAGCCACTCTCCACATCATGGCATTTGAAATGAATAAAGAGGAGCTTTTGTAGGTCTGTGCTGCAAAACAAAGCAGTGCTGCTGCATCTCAAAAACATCTGTGTGTTTTGTGGAGTGGGGCTGCTCTTCACCAGACAACACACGTGCTTCCATGTCATTCTGCTAGAGAGGGCATTGGGTGGCTTGCACTGGAGAGAAGAGAGCAAAACAGGGAGTAATGTCTGAATAGGATGACAAAGAGAAATTAGGAAGTCTTTAGTGTTGTAAAGCAGTAAAAGATTGCATTAGTACAAAAGCATTACTACAATTACTGCTATAAATGATTATATATATATGTATATGGGCAGAGTGTGGGAAGTCTGTAAGTCTGTGCTATGTGAGTGCATATAAAAGTGTCAGAAATATGAATTATTTTTTAAAAAATTGAGTCTCGGGGTAAAACTCTGACCTCAGTGAGTTCATTGAGTGATTAATGTCTGTGGGGCCAGCATTTTATTCCATCTGGATAATAGCACATAAAGTTTACTGATTTAAAACTATTTGGGACACACATTTTCTTCTAGGCAGAACAAAATTTCCTGCCTCTGGTATTTTCAGCATCTGCCCTGTCCTCAGTCATTTGCATAGGACTTACTCTATTTGCTCTTGTTTAGCAGATACTCCATTTTCATATTTTTAAACATTTCAAGAGTGAATTTGTCACTGTTTCAGAATTGCAAAGTAGCTTTTTCAACTTGCCCTTTCCAGATATGGTTGTATTAATCATTGAAATAAACTTGCTATGCTCTATCAAACTAAGTGTAGGCTTATTTATGACACTGAGATCATAAATATTTTTGTCTCCATAAATGTTTTTTAGTCTCTCCTAAGTGTCTTGGTCTCCATGATGAGGCAGAAAAGTTTAGTGTCACTGGAGTGGCAGGGGAAGCTGTTGGTGCCCATGGCAAGGTCAGTGCTCTTGGGCTGCAGGGTGGCTGGGGAGGAGATGGGTGATTCACCATGGGCACATAAAGCTGATCAGCAAGAAAAAGTCTGTGCTTGTCTGTGTAACTTGCATTAAAATGGTACTGTCTGAAAAAACAAACAAATCTGTTGTCCTGAGCAAGAAATTAAAGTACTTTCAAAAAGGTGGGAAGACTTGAGCCCTCACGCTGACTGAGGCAATAAAAGCACTTGCATCTTGCTTGTGCAAACTCCAGCAATGTTACAGCCCTGCAGAGCTGCCTCTGCTTGCAGCTGTGTCCTTCCCCTTGCTTGGAGATGACTCAGATTGCTGGGTGGGCTGAGCAAGGAACAAAACTCACTGCTATGGGAGTGCAGCATGGAAGGAGGGCTTGTGGGAACAGGGCACTCCCTGCTGCCCAGAGAGGAATCACAGAATCCTTCAGGCTGCAAAAGATGGTTAACCTACACTGCCAAGTCCACCACTAAGCCATGTTCCTAAATGGTACATCCAGAGGTCCTTTAAATGCCTCCAGTGATGGTGACTTGAGGAAGCAAAGGGATTCGACCCATCCTAATTGATCAGCATCGAACTCTGATTTATTGATTCAACTTACACACTTTTATAGTGGTGTTAATCAAGCTCATACATATTACAAAACCCAAGCTCATCATTGGCCACAGATTACACACCAAGCCCTATTTTGTTGCCGAAACCTGTGGTTTTCTTGTTGAGAATAACACTTGTTTTTCTCATCCTGACTTATTTATCATTCTCAAGGCCTCCATGTTTTCCACCATGCCTTTCTTTCTCACCACTTCCTCAAGGACGTGGTGTTTACTGTTGTTAAGAAAAAGCCTGAGAACTTGCTGCTTACAGCTGCCTTTTACTTTTTAACCAGCTGTATATGTTCATGGCTTTTTTTCCTTCAAGCCATGTCTGAGCAAAATTCTCCAACAGTGACTCAACCCCTTCCCTGGGGAGCCACCAGTAGTTCCACCACCAGTTCCCACCATAGCAGTGGGTACAATGCCCCTTTTTACAGTGTCCCCCCTGTAAAACACACCTTCTTACAGTGCCACCCCTGTAAAACACACCTTCTTACAGTGCCACCCCTATAAAACACACCTTCTTACAGTGTCACCCCTGTAAAACACACCTTCTTACAGTGCCACCCCTATAAAACACACCTTCTTACAGTACACCCCACCCAGACAAACCTCCTGCCTCCTTAGGGAAGCCCACCTGTGGAAAACCTGATGGAATGGGCAGGAGGAAGGGACTTGGCCCAGAGAGGTCTGTCTAAGCACTGGGCACACCTTGGTTTGCAGCAGCACTGATGGGGTGGCAGGACTGCTGTGTTGTCACCATGATATTTCATGAAAAATCCCTTCGCCAGGATTTTTCTCCTGAGAAGCTGAGAAGCCTCAGAAAAGAAATGTGAACAATAATTATCTGGTAGCTTGAAATGTGGTCTGGAGGTTGCTTACCAACAGGTGCATCTTTAATTGGTTCCATGAGAATTGTTTTTAATTAATGACCAATCCCAGTCCAGCTGTGTCTGACTCTCTGGTCAGTCATGGGTTTTTATGATTCATTCTTGCCTAGCCTTCTGATGTCTCCTTTCTCCTTCTTTAGTATAGTTTTAGGATATGATATGATTATGATATGATATGATATGGTGTATACTATACTATACTATACTATACTATATTATACTATAATATAATCAGCCTTCTGAGAATTTGAAGTCAATTCTCATCTCTCACCCCATCCTGGGGACCCTCACAACACCACAACAGTGTGCCACCTCCCCAGCTGCCAGGGCTCATGCATTCATGCAGGGCTCATGCACTCGTGCAGGGCTCATGCATTCATGCAGGGCTTCTGCCAAGGCTCATGCACTCCCTCCCTCCCTCCCATGCATGGGTGCAAATGCCCGTGTGTGCTGTACACACAGCGAGTTAATGAGTGAGGTGTGCTCTGTGCACCATCTTCTCCTTATTCCTGCTCCTCCTCCAGCCAGGCAAATCCCCACCAAGCAGGAGTGGGAAGCAAGCAGGGTGTCCCCTTCCCAAGGCACCCCAGATGAGCCGATTCCCTGGGAGGCACAGCTTGTAGCAGCAGCACAACCCCAGACAGTGGAAAGGTGTCAGGTCATTTCAGAGACAAGACAGGAACATTTCTCCTTCTAGCATGGGCTGAAGTAAAATGTCGTGGTATGACTTCAGCTTAATAATTATTTTAGCTCTCCAGTGTATGATAGAAGGGCAAACTATGGAACCTTTCTTTAGTGAACAGTTTCATTCCTTCAGCTGGGTTTTTCTTTGTTCTGCCTCAGTTCAGTGACAGCCAGCAGCTCAAACCTGCTCGCACGAACAACGTGTTGAGACAGTCACTGTGGCTGTATCCAGCATGCTTATTCAGCTTTCTTTTAATACATCCACTAATAGACTTTCAGAGGCAATGAAGGGAAAAGAATAATTTGGAAACAAAGCTGTTGAAAATAATACAATACAGTAGAGAAGAATGTGATTTTGGAGGTCTCTGCAGTTGTTTTATTTCTTTAGAGGATTTCAATCAACCTGATTACAAAGGGAAGCAAAGGGATTTTAAAAACAGTATGGTGATGGTCAGAAGAGAAAACAAAGGGACATTTTCCCTTTCTTGTATCACTCACTTTTGTTTTCCCCCTTTCATGTGATTTTACAAGCAAAAATCACGTATTAGCTCATTTTAATTAAAAAAAACCTATCCATGCTTGGGTTTTCCTAGAGAAGCAATTTCAGTCTTTGTCCACTAGATCATTTAATCAAAGATACCCTAAATGCTTTCAAGATTGCTGTGGCTGCACCAATCTGACTGCCATCAGTATAATGGTTTTCCCAGTGGATTGGGAAAAAAAAATGTGTAATTGGACATGAGCCCATCCTTTCAAGTGGGATTAGCTGCTCTGCTGCAGTCTTCCCCTAAATTTGAGGGTCTCATGTTCTTTTCTTGCTCCTTCTGTATTTAGGGCTGCAAAGCAACCCCCTCCAGTGCCATCTTTAGAGTTGAGCTGTACAGGCACAGCCGAGGAAGGAGTGTGGAGTTGCACTCCTCACAAAAGAGAACTGTAGGTGTGTAGTGGGAATTTGCCACTTGTCACTCCCGAAGGGTTTTGGATAGATTTTTCCAACAACCTCCTCCTACCTACAGCCTCTCCCCAGTGCTGTGCATGTCAGGACCTGTGGTGGTGTTCACAGGGGTCTCAGGATGAGGGAAGAGACAAGAATGTTGACTCCATGTTTCAGAAGGCTTGATTTATTATTTTATTATATATATTATATTAAAACCGTGCTAAAGAATAGAAGAAAGGATGTCATCAGAAGGCTAGCTAAGAATAGAAAAAGAAAGAATGAAAACAAAAGTGTGTGTCTCGGACAGAGGGTCCAAGCCAGCTGACTGTGATTGGCCATTAATTACAAACAACCACATGAAACCAATCACAGACCCACCTGTTGCATCTCACAGCAGCAGATAATCATTGTTTACATTTTGTTCCTGAGGCCCCTCAGCTTCTAAGGAGAAAAAATCCAAAGGAAACGATTTTTCATAAAATGTGTCTGTGACAAGGACCCTCAAGCAAAGCACTGGTGATATTTTCCCTGCCCCAGCAGGGTATTCTGCATATCCCAGCTGGAGGGCTGAGGCTTGGCTGCTCTCTGACCCTCACCCAGCTCACACAGCACTTCCCACAGGCCAGGCCAGCCTCTCACCACGGAGCAGACACTGAGTGGCTTCCCCATGGTCACCAAAGGGCCTTCAGGCACCCCTGTGAGCAAACAACCACAGAAACCTTGAAAGATGTGGGACTTCATGGGCAGCTTTGCTCTCTGTCTCCTTTTATAGGTGAAAGAATATTTGGTGCCTTTTGTCCAGAGCCCACAGCTGTTCCTGCACACACCATTTTTGCTCTGTTACGTGTTAGATGGAGAAATTTAGGTCAAAATTTAGCTTTGTCTTTTCTGTTAATAATAATGGTTCCCTAACTAGTCTTTCCAACCCTCCCCCAATGCCAAAACTTTTCAGAGCCTTACTTTTAGTTGACTGGTGTTTGCAAAGTTAGTCAAGTGTTTATGTTGCCAAAAGCAAGGGAGTTCCAAGAGAGGAATGCTTAGCTTAGGTGGGGGGAGACCTGCATCAGCAGAGACCACAGGCACACTGTTCTGTTGGGACCCAGGATATTCCTTTGGCTGCCCTGGGTGATTCCAGACCCTGGCAAGGGGCTCAGAGACCTTGGCACAGAGTCAAAAACACCTGTGCCTTCAATTTTAGTCCAGTAAAACAATTACCAACTTTGTGTGAAGATTTACAAGTCACAAGAGTTTGAGTAGAATGATAGTTAATTTGAAACAGGGTGAAAAAGTAGAATTTTTGGGTTTTAGAATGGGGGGTCAAGAAGCAAGATGGAGGAATATGGGCATGTCCTGTCCTCCTTCTCCTTCTTCTTGTCCTCCATCTTCTGCTGGGATGGTGACACTTCTGGATGGGTTTAGAGTAGAGACAGACTGTCTAAGATTATTGTAAATAAAGTACACGTAGTTCTTAGTATAAAAAGTTAACACCACCCCAAGGGCAGTCAGTGGACCACAACCCGACCTGCTGGACAGATCTCAGCAGGTCAGAGAAAGAATGTGATAGATGAGAAAAAATAAAAAACCTTGAAAAGCAGAACCAACAAATCTCAACTTCTTCTTCGATGGCGGGGATGGGAAACAAAAGACTTTTTAATACCTCAGGGTCATCTCTACCACAGAAACCTGAGACTGTTCCCCTTCCCTCAGCCCCGTGCCACGTCCAGGTCACCAGCAGCTAATGTGGCAGCACCTAAGTCCTGACCAATTCCAGGACAAAGGAGAGCCAAGGGATGCTTTAGCTGGAGAGAGATGATTTCACACGTGAAGATATCGGTTTCCATAATGGCTGATGTGGGTTGATGCTTGCTGTGGAAAACTTTCATTTTAAGGCATTTCCAGATCAGTTTGTTGGGCTCATGTTATATTAGGTGACAGCTCAGGAAACAAAGACAGATCAGGCAGAATTGAAGGTGACAGGTCCTTCTCTTGGGGTGATTGAGTGAAATGTCCTTGGTGTCAAGAGGACAGTGAGGGAAAAGAAAGAACAAAACCACTGAATGTCTCCTCATCAGAGTTAAATTTCCCAGGATATCAAAGGACACAGGAAGAATGCCTAGTATTTGCTTGGTCCTGCTGGTGCAGAGGTGGATATCACCAACAAATACAATTATTTAGAAGGAACATTTACTCCCCAAAGAGCTAGCTTTGGTATTTGTGAATATAGAAATAAGTTCCAGATAATTCTTGCAGCAATTAACTAACCATAATTATGTAGTGCAGGATCTGGAAAAGCCCTGCTCCCTGTGTCCAGACAACATATATGAAGTAAGATTCAAGTGTGATAAAACAGAGATGTGAAACTGTGATAGAGATCTTCAATATTTGAATGCAAGAGGGCACAAGCCAAAATACCACATGAAATGAGAAACAGAAAGTTGATTCTCAAGCTGGTGTGGGAAGAGGCTTCAGGAGCTGGAAAAACATGCATGATGTAGGAAATCAAGGAGGTCATAGTCCCATTATCCCAGAGGAGCAAAGTACATCAGTGCAAGAGGGGATGGATAAATGGACAGCTTCAAAGCAATGCCCCATTTGCCATTTTAAGCTGTAACAGAGTTGAAAACCTGTTGCCTCAGTTCCGTGCCACAGAAATAGAAATGTGCCTGAAGGCAGGGACCAAAGGAGGAGCCAGGATGGCTCTGGGCATTACCAAGCAGCAGATGTGTGACTAGGTGTCGCATCCTGTCCTGGTGCTTTGTTTTGTGGAAAATGAAGTGAAACTGGAACACTTTCCTTCTGCATCGGGGCAAAAAGTTCAAACGAAAAAGAGATAAAACATTTACCATCAAAAGGAAGAGGAGATAATTTTGGCAGGGCAGCGGATATGAACTCTACTCTTAGCTCTACAGTGACAGCCTCAGTCTGGAAAGTTACTTGAAAAAAAGGCAAGAGTCCAGTCCTCCTTTGATAGTTACTGTTTTCTCTTTCTGCTATTTTCATACTTGATATGCTTAATGAGATAATGTCAAAAATTTCTCATAGCAAAGACAGTGAATGTGTTGAACCCTCTATGAGTAACAGTGTAGTTCACAAGAAATATGAAAATTAATACCTGGCAGCAAACTAAAATCTCCAAAGAAAAGATTGAAAACACATTTCGTCTTCTAGAGTTTTTATATTTGCATGTTGAAAATACTGTAGTCTTTCATTGTGAAGACTAAGAGGACACTCTTATTGTTTTCCAAAATTTTATTTGCACCAAGATTCTCCTAGGAAGTCCTGAGAGAGCAAGGATGTGAAGGACACAGTGATTTGTCCCTCGAGTATGTAATGAACCATGGAATTTTTTTTTTTTTGGAGCTGCCTGACATTTTTCCAAACAATGTTTCATACTTGACAGAAGTGGTAGCGCACCCAATCATCTGCATTCAATTCTGGGCAGCTTAATTAATTAAGTGCTTATCTTAATGTGCCATGGGAAAAAAACCCAAAAGTTGTCTTAGTGGAAATAGATATAATGTGCTGACAGAATGTTAAAATACAATTGGTAATTAGCGTGCACTGAGAGTTAAAATTATAGAGCAAGAGTCAGAATTTGGGAAAGGATTTGAGCTGCACAGTAACAGAAGAGAACAATGGTTTTTCTTTCTCTGATGTTTCTTATAAGATGAATTTTCTATGAGCTGTTTTCTTTGAGGATTTGAAATCTTCCATGGAGGGTTGGCATCTGGAAATTGTCCCTTTCCATCTGGTTGCTGTTCCCAAGTCTTGAAAGATTTAGATGCATTTGGCTATTTCCCTTGTGTGAATGGCTCCAGTGAGTTCTTCCTCAGAGTTTTTCTTACTACCAATGGGATGAATTTATCTAATTTACTCTAATATAAGAAAACAGAGAGATACCAGAAAAGCAGCTGGAGCTTAAATTTGCAAGGGAGGTGAAGGACAAGAAGAAGGGCTTCTATAGCAGAACTGGAAAAGGAGAACTAAAGAAATTGTGAGCCTGCTGCTAAGAACAGCTAGAGATTGAGGGACAAAGGACATGGAAAAGGTGGAGGAGGTCAGTGCCTTTTTGCCTCTTTTGCTGTGCCAGATTGCCTTGAGGCTCTGCTGCTCCTGAGCCTGGCTGCATTCTCCTCTGCAGCAATGCCCAGGGGACAGGAAGACACAGTAAGGGAGCACTCAGGCAAGCTGGGCACATGGAAGCCAGATGGCCCAGAAGGGATGTCTCTGGGAGCACCACAGGGGTGGGCCAGCATCACCATGTGGCTGCTCCATGGCAGCTTTGATGGGCAAGACAAAGTTTATGGAGCGAGGCTTTTGGAGGTCCTGTCCTGGTGCTGGAATGTCAGAAGGTGACCGGGAGCAGCCTGCATGGAGTCACCAGCAGCACCTTGAGCCTGGTGAGACTGATTGCCCTCTGTGACCAGACAGATGAGTCACAGTGAGGAGGGAGTGCTGGATGCTGTGTATTCTGACTTTAGCAAAGCCTTTGGTGTAGTTTCCCATGGCATCTTGATAGCCAAATTGGTGAGATATGTTTGGCTCAGTGGACAATAAGCAATAAGGTGAATGGATAATTGCCTGCACTATGTGTCTTAAAGGATTTTAGTCAATAGTATAATGTGTACCGACTTGGTGGTCACTGTGATGGTCTTCAGGGACTCATATTTGGGACAGGACTGTTTGACGTCTTTAAATTACCTGGATGATAGCACAGTGTGCACTGCTCAGAAAATTCACAGCTGATACCAAGTTGTGCAGAGGGAGATCTTGCTAGACTGGAGCAATGCATTGATTGGACCTTCATGAAGCAAAATCCTGCATCTGGGAAAGGAGAATCAACTTGTGGGAACACAGGAAATTCCTCTGGCTGCCCTGGAGGATTCGAGCCCCTGCCCAGGGGGCTCAGAGACCTTGGCACAGAGCCCAGTACCCCTGTGCCTTGAAATTAGCCCTTGGAAAAAAAACAATTACCAACCTTATACGAAGAATTACAAGCCACAAAAGTTGAAGTAGAATGATAGTGAATTTATCATAGGGTGAAAAAATAGATTTTTGGGCTTTTAGAATGGGGGTTCGTTCAGGAGGCAAGATGGAAGAATCTGGGCATGTCCAGCCTTTCTCCTTCTTCTTCTCTGCCTCCATCTTCTGCTGTGATGTTGGTTCTTTTAGATTGGTTTAGAGTAGAAGCTCACTGTCTAACATAGGTGATAGGTATTGGAAAGTAACTGTAAATACTGTACACGTAGTTTTTAGTATAAATAGATAACACTGCCCCAGAGGCAGGCAGAGTGCCTCCGACTGCCCTGCTGAGGGGACCTCGGCAGGACAGGAGAAAGAATTTTATAGATAAGATAGAAAAACAACCTTGAGACCAAGGAATGAAGAGCCCTGACTCCATCTTCGACCACCAGGCTGGGAAAAGAGACTTTTAAAAATATCTCAGGGTCATTCTGACCAGCGAGAGTCCTGAGACCATCTGGGCCAGGGACTCAGCGATTAGCAGGCAACCTTGCAGAAAGGGAGATATCAGTTTGGTGCTACAAGTTAAATATCAGCGAGCAGTGTATCTCTGTGGCAAAGGCAGCCAATCCCATCCTGCACAGTTTTTGCAAAACCATACCCAGGGAGTCCAAGGAAATGACTATTCCCATGTATTTGGCATTTATGAGGTTGTGCTGAATGTTCTGCATCCAGTTTTGGGCTCCCCACTACAAGAAAGACACAGATCTTCTGGGGCAAGTTCAGCTACAACCCCAAGATGTTCATGGGGATGGAGTATATGATATAAAGGAAAGACCATGGAGATTGGTTTTTCCAGCAGAATGAAAGGCAAAGGGGAGAGTTTATTGTTGTCCACAACTATTCAACGGGAGGGTGTAGAGAAGACAGATCCAAACTCTGCTCATAGGGGTGTAGTGAAAAGAGGAAACAGACAGAAACAGGGATAAGAAAAATTATGGAAAGAAGTAGGAAAAAATCTGCAGTGTGAGGAAGGTCAAACAGTGACACAAATGGCAATGGAGACTGTGGAGTCTCCATCCCAGGAAACACTCAAACTCAACAGGAGGCACCCGAGGCAACCTGCTCTGGCTGCCCTGCTTCTGGTGGGAAGGGGACTGGAGACTGCCAGAGTTCTCCCCAACCTGGAATTCTCTGCAATTCTCTGGCAGTGTTAATCCTGTAACAGCAACACTGTGTGAAACTAGAAGATGGTGGATTAGAGACCATGATAAAAGCAACTATTTTGGTTACCCAGTCTAGGTATGGGGATGTTGAGAACATCTGAGACGCCAGGGCAGACAGAGGAGCACTTTGGGATTTGTCTGATGTGGTGAGACAGTCCTGCAAGAGCTGGGGAAGGAACTGATGTAGGGGCCAAACATAATGACTGTGGAGCTATTAAGAGCCTGATGGAAAATCCTGACTCGTTGCATGGTAAATGCTGTTCATATCAAATTGCAAGTGAGAAATATGAGAGAGATCAGCATTTCATGGCTGAAAACTGTTTCCAGAGTGAGCTAGACTGAGTGCCACATCCAAGGCTCCAGAGCTCTGAAAGCAGTTCAACCTGAGACCCCAGCCATACCTTTGAGAAAAGGCAGGTGGCTCTTTCAGCTGTTCTCCTGTACAAATTGTTCTGAAACAAACCACAAAGTGAAAAATCTTAAAATATATCTTATTTAGGGAAATAAATCTTTAGAGCTGTCACTTGAAGAACAATGATTTTTAAACTGACTTTGGACAAAGAATCTGGGTGACTATTCACTGTGAACTCACTGTAGTCAGTGGCTTGCTCACTCTAGCTCTAGCTCAGATGTTTGCCTTGTATGTGCAGCATGACACCCAGCCTGTTCTCAGAGTCCCAAATTCATAGTGCTGATCCTCTTTTTCAGTGAGAGGCTCTAATTAATATTGCATTTCTCAAAAAATGCATTTTCTTCAACTACAAAATAAAATAATTAATTCTGGGAATTAATTTTCATTATAAAAAGTAATATTTCAACATATTATTAGTTATTATCTAGAGAATGGCTGGCAGCCTCATGTTACAGGCTAGTTTTTTCTAGTTGTGACTTGCAAAATTCTTTTTTGAGAGAGGCTGCTAATGCACTCTGGCCATTACCACGTACCTAATAATTGCAAAGGACATAACTACCTGAATTCAGGATTTTCATTAGTAAAATTGGTGTTCTCAGAGTTCTGAAAGGGCTGTGTCAAATGGAATCCTAGAATGCTTCTCCACAAACCCACTTCTAGCAGCAAGCTCACAATGCTGTTTCTGTCTCTGCTGACACATATTGATTCTGAGTTTTCATGACAGAGATAATGGCTTTGCTAATGGCACAGTAAGCATCACAATTTACATGGGCCATAAATCATCAAGAGCATATAATCTACCATGAATGAGCTGAGTCATAAATTGTGTCCCTGTTACACTTGTGTCACTCCAGCCAACCTATATCACTTATCTCTCCCCAGCCTACACATTTCAAAGTGCTACAGGCAAGGGAAGAAAAAAAAAAGACAACAGATAACTCTAGAAATTGATTTTCAGACATGTAACAACACATCTAAGAAAGGTCAGCAAGTAAACTCCTTCTTGGGGTTGTTGGCAAAATAAAGTAAAATTGACACAAACTAAAAAGAAAAGGATGACAGCAAATTTATCTATCTGCCCCCTGGCTTTCAAGCATACCTGTGGCCTCATCATTTAGGAGGAAAGACATGGAACCCAGAGAGCACCACACACATGGACAGTGCATTAAACTGGACTTTTTGTCCTTCCTCAGGAGCAGGTGGCTTTGCCAGCTGCAGAGTGGTGTGGCACTTTCCCAGCCTGCTGTGGAACAGCTCCTCATGGGCAGCCAAGGAGTTAATTTAAATGATGCTCTCTCTGCTCCCTGCCAGGAGGATGAGCCTCCCTGGCCAGGGCAGAGGGCAGAGTGACCTGCTGCTGCAGGGGACACAAATGCAGTCTCAATTATACCTAACTGCTTTAAAAAATTTAAGCTGTCATGCTTCAAGACACAAGGACTTGACTGAAGGGAGGGAGCAACCCTTGGCCAGTTTTCTACTAATCTCTGTCCTGACTGCTGTGCATTTTATCCCTGTCTGACATTGACAAATGCAGTGGTTGTAAAAGCCTTCAGTAAAAGGAAAATATTGAGGTAGGCAAGCAAATTAACACAAAGTTTAGCCTCAAGCTGTTCTCTGCTAAATGTTTTCCTGGCATTCTTTCTGCTGGGGCAGTGCTGCTTTGAGACTCAGGACTGTCTGTGATGTGCTGTGCCATGTGGGCTTTTAAATAAGCTGATGTCTAGTCAGACTCTGGATTTCTCTCCCATGAGCACCAGTTGTTGTGAACACTTGCCAGGGTTTCTCTTCAGACCTTCAAAATTTGTGCCTAAATTTGTCTTAGTACATAGATTGCATCTTGTCAAAGTCACATTGGGCTCTTGGATAGTTCAGCTTGGGAGAAAACAGATCAGTCTGCTGGATGGTTTATCAGGTGTGAAAAAATGGATTGCTCTTTTTGAGGGTTTATGCAGGGCCTTGGTGGGATCAGCAATGCGAGCTTAGTTGTGCCGATCATGGAATCATGGATTGGCTTGGGTTGGAAGGGACCTTAAAGATCCCTTATTTCCACACCCCTCCCCAGGGAGCCAGCACTGGGTCAGGCTGCCCAGAGCCCTCTTCAGAAGCAGAAGCAGAAGCAGAACCCAGCCCGACGGCATGAGATGCAAAACGTTTGACCTGAATGACATGAAGTGAGTCTACAGAGCAGGCAGCTGCAGTAGTGCCTCTCAGCAGAGCTTGAATGGCAATGCAGAGTATTTTAAAATGTTTTGTTATCTCTCTTAGGCCAGGAAAACCCAACAGATCACCTCACCCATGCTGCAGAAAAACTTTCAGCTAATTGTGGAGGATCCTCAATTAGCTTCTCCAAAAACCCATTTCTATCTAGCAGGCTCTACAATGCCTCCAGCCAACTCTGACCTTGACAGGAACTGAACCAAGATATTTTGCAGAATAGGTATTCACAAATAACTGTTCCATCTCTTGGTCTTTGCAAACACCTCATTTTATTTAGAAGTATTGCTAATGAAAGTTGGAGCTGTTAGCACAGATTGTGACTATGAAAAATTTATAAATAACAACACTGACATAAATTAAATTGTTGAATACTGAAACAATTGGCTAATTTTTTTCCAATGTCCTTTGCTGAGACTCAGCAAAGCCATGTGAACCCCAAGTTACTCTGACTTCCCCAAAGTCATCATAAGATCCTTTGCTATTCAGAGCAGAGATGCACAAGCCAACATATGGAATCTTCTTATTTTCTGTAATGTAGACAATTATGCAAAAAAAATTATGAAGACAAAAGTAAGCACAAAATCTATAAATTCCCTTCACAGTGGAGCTGTATAGGCAATTTTTTGATGTTGAAGACATTTCATAGAAGTTTTGTTTGTTTTTTTACTTAAACTGTGCCCATTTGAAGCCTGCTCTCAAGCACAGGATTCCTGGAAATAACAATTACTAGCTAGAATGCCTTCACATTCAGAAAAATGTCATGTTGGAGTTTTCTGCCCTGCTGTGTATGTTCCATTTTAGAGTAATAACTCACTTTCTTTGTAGGTGAATAATATATGATCTTTAATATTTGAATAGCCCCTCACACTGTAAAATAAAGTACATTTTGAAATGTTTTACTCTTAAATAATACTATAATTAGTATGTGTTTCATTAGAAAGTGTCTCAAGAACCTTCCTATTCTTCTTCCTAAGGAGAATTCAATCAAATTAAGTTACTCTGGGGCTGGGACATGAGAACTACTGTGGTAAGTTTATGATGCAGTGTGCTTGCTGTGGAATGGGAGCATCCTGCTCCATGGAAAGCCACAGAAAATTAAATAGAACTGATCTCTTCATAAAATGTTTTTAGTCTATGAAACATTGTACAGAACTTTCTCCTTTCTTCTATGAGCATTTGAAAAGAACTAAACCTCTTTTATATTCCTTTTCTCCAGCAAGTTTGCTTTAGGTAGAGACTGTATTACAGCAAAAAGTTTTCATAAAGTTTTTATTTATTCATAAATAAAATAAAAAAGGTTTTTTAATAGTTGCCACCTCTTTTTCTTTCATCTTCAAAGTCAAAAATTTTGCTGTGGGCCTTTACTCAAAGACTGCCATGATAAATAATAGATGCTGTACTATTTGTAAAATGTTATTTTTCTGTTCTTTCAGTTTCAACAAATCCTGCCCTTTTCTAATATTAAAAATCACTGTGGTTGGTATCTAAAAGTATTTTTCAGCACAAGAGAAATGATCTTCACTTTCCTTTACTCATTTGTTCTTGACTAAACTTTATGGGTACATTTCAGCTGGAAATAAATTAATGCCATGATTGGGGCTCCCCTGATATCACTGCAGAGCTGTGGCTGGGAGGAGGGGAGAGCAGAAAGGCATGATTGCCCCTCTATAAATAGAGCATTCTCTGCACATCACCAATTCTGCACAGATGTCTGTCAGTGACATAGATGCTGCTCCAGAAATTACCTAAACAGCTGCATTCCAGGCAGAGAGGAGACAATTAAGAAATGGATTTGGGTTGCAGAAACATTTCATTTGGTGACAGATGTTTGGATACAATCTTACTTTTTATTTATTGAATAAATGCTCTTAATCTGATTTCCTTCTATTATGTGCCAGAAGAACATAAGTAATTATTTTCTAGGTAAATATGTTTATATCACAATCAAAGAGTCAATCATTTATTATTTTACTGGGAGAAAATAGATGCCTTTTAAGTACTGTTTGACTAACCACAGACCCACTGCCTGGGCAAAGGACATGCACAACATTTGATGGGGGAATATATAAAAAATGAAACAGAGGGGCTGCTTTCCAAGAAGAGGACAGACTTCTCAGGGAGAGCTTTTCCAGGAGAGTATTGGCCCACCCCTTACAAATGTCCTTTATGGGGATGTATACTCAACTTCTCAAGTTTCCAAACCCAAAGTAAATTTCCTTCTGGAAATTCACTGGTAAATGAACAAGTCCTAGATTTTTACATAAATACTTTTGCCTAGAAAATAATTCTTTACATAATAATAAACTGCTTGATAACCTGGGGAAATATGAGGCAAATTCAATATCCAGGATTATGCAGTCAGATTAGGCAACATACTTGTGCCTCCTTGTCTTAAAACCTATACATCCTTAATAATTCCCTGGATAACTTTCAGATTTTGGTAAGGAGTGCCACCAATTCCTGTTTAAATCAGGTTGCTTAGAAATACCATGAACAAGGGTTTACCTTGCTTGGTAGTTCCTTCTCATGTCACTGACTGAAACAAACCTGGAGGCCTCCTAAAGGGACTAGGGTTGTACAACTTATTCTTGCAGCTATTTCAAAAATATTTGAAATATTTTCCTTTTCCCCTCCTTTGCTAAATAATCTGTGTGGCTGTTCCAGATCAGCTGGCATTAACAGGGAGCTGGGATGAAGGAGACAAGGCAAGGGAACTGGAAAGGCATTTCAGGGAGTGTGGGGAGTGAGGCAAGTGCAGTGGGAAGGAACTGGCTGCTGTGATTTAAAGCACGTGGTACGTGTTAGCATGGAGCAAAGGACATGCAGGGAGCTAATGGAGCTGGTGTAGTCTCTCAGAGGAGATAATTTAGGTATGCTGGATATCTTAACTACCTTTTTAAAAGCCTGGAATAATTTGGTTCTAATTTCTGAGCAGGGACTTGCAGCCCACACAGCAGTAAGTCTTGATAATTATTAATTATATGTTTTCCTTCTGTTCTCTATGACCTTGTTTGTAAAAGCTGTGTGGTAAAGCCAGAATATTAAGAGGTTTTTGGGCTCTGGCATGCCACCTAGCTGGAAAAGAGGAGAATATTTAAAGAAGAAATGGATAACAGAAAGTATAACCTTGAGCTTGCACCCTTTGACAAGGCACTGAAATGCAGAGTGCACTCATCCAGCACCCTTGGACACTGAAGGAGTGAGAAGGTGATTTCCTGGTTTAGCTACAAGTGAAATTCACATACACTCCTTTCAGTCTGATCTAAAATGGCACCAGGCAGCAAAGGCATAGGGTAAACCACCCATGGAGGAAATTCCAGCTTGAAAACCTGCCTTAGATTATCCTTGAAAACCTGCCTAGTTTTATCCCAGCAGAGATCCAGACTCCAAGGCTTTGGCTCCAGCACTGTGGAGCATCACAGAAGGAACCACTCGAGTACCACGGAGAGCACAAATTAAATCTGAAGAGGAGAAACTTTAGGATGAAATTTTTGTTTCTACTTCATTACCTTCCAAGAAGCTGCACTACCCTCCTACTGCAAGATCACTGTGTTCCTTTCCAAATGTGGATATTAGTCTAAAAATCCAGCCTGCTGTAAATGTGAACACTTACGTTGTTTTTTGTGTTGTACCTACTTAAAGAAATGTTGCCCTCTGATCTTTCTCCAGATGCCTGACTCCCCAAAATATTTTTTCCACTGGAAATAATGAAGAAACCTGACTTGCAATAGGAGAACAATGTTCTGGAAACCATGAAAGCAGCCTGTTTGCCACAGTTACAAAGAAAAAATATAATTGGACCTGGATTTCAAGATGCTGAGGAGATACATATTGATTTTGACTTCTCTGAAAAATAAACTGGCCTTCAGTCCTTGACACACTCAGAAGAAATTATTTCCTTACTAGTTCTGTCAGGGTTTTCTTCCACAGGTTTGGAACATAATGTCATTCTCTGCATGGCAGTTTGTGTAGTAAGTGAATTATTGCAGTGGTGTTGGGAACAGGCCCTAAGAAGTTCAGACACTATAAAACCAGAGCCCACCCACACTTTACTTTTAACATTATCACACAACACAAGCACAGAATATCTCAAATTAAGTTAGAAATCCCAAAGCTTTTATCTCCTGCCCTTTTGACTAACAATGTAATGTGTTTCTCAGCTCTTTAAATTGCAGAAAGTGGTCTCACTAGAGTAGCAAACTTCTGTGATAAAGATTTATTCACAATTATGACTAGTAAGAGAGGAAGAGCAAGGCAGTTTTATGAAAGCATAGATGTCTGCTGCAAAAGGTAGATTGAGCTGGGAAAGTTAGGGCAATAATAGAACACCCTTTCTTGCCTGAATAATATTTTAAAACACATCACTGTTTGCAGTGGGATGAGTGCTGCCAAGAGGCTCTCAGAGCTGCTTGGAAAATGGAAGAAATTATGAATTCCTCTGCCATCTTTCCTTGTCTTTGTCCTCTCCACGTTTGCTTTGTCTCTCATTTGTGTCTTTCTGGTGAATCCATAGGTGTGCCTTCTCTGGGATAAAGTGCCTGTTTGCTTGACTGGGCTCTCCAGTGAGTATGGAAGCAGTGACAGCAGTGGCTCAGCTCCTCCTGGTGAGGACTAGAAGCTGAAAACTGCTCAGCAGAACCCCTGACATTCAGATTAAATGCTGCCAAAATTCACTCTCTGGGAGAGGCTTGGAAGAGATTGCACCTGGGCCACTGATTTTATTTCAAGAAGACAGTGGCTTGCTAATGTGAGAAAATAAAGGTTGGGTAAAAGGGAGAGGAGAGGAGAGGAGAGGAGAGGAGAGGAGAGGAGAGGAGAGGAGAGGAGAGGAGAGGAGAGGAGAGGAGAGGAGAGGAGAGGAGAGGAGAGGAGAGGAGAGGAGAGGAGAGGAGAGGAGAGGAGAGGAGAGGAGAGGAGAGGAGAGGAGAGGAGAGGAGAGGAGAGGAGAGGAGAGGAGAGGAGAGGAGAGGAGAGGAGAGGAGAGGAGAGGAGAGGAGAGGAGACCATTACTGTGCCCATCTGCTGCCAGTCAGGAGAAGGAGGGAGACATCAACCCTAAATACAGTTCCTGCAGCTCATGAGCACATTGATTACAAAAGCAGAAACACAGGAGAAAAACTGGGTGCCAAGGAAAGGCAACAGTGTCTTTAAACTATCTTTGGCGCCACCAATGGTTTGGGTCTCAACCCTCAGGAGAACAACAATAATTAATGGACTTGTGTGGATGGGCTTTAGAGAGCTGGAAATCCCTTGGAGAGCCATTCTCCAGGCAGAGAAACTCAGTGTGCAGCAGGCAATCAGGCCTGATTGTGTGTTTCCAGATCAGCTCCAATGGGGGCTGCAGACACATGGCTGCTGTACCCTCTGTGGTGCTTTGTGGAGCACAGACCACCTGGAGCATCAGGTCTGCTCTTCCACTGCTTTATTTTTAGAGCCAGCCATCACTCTTTTCCTTAACAGCTGCTCAGAAGTCTCCAGTGATTCACATTTTCTTGTCCTGCTCTCTATTTAGTTACATCAAAATTTAGAAGCCCTGGTGCAAAAAGAAAGTAATTAATACACCATTACTTGATTTGCAACCCCTGCACCCAGTGTTACACTTCCAATTACACATTCTTACAAAACACATCAGTGCCAGGAAAGTTAGCATGTTATGTAAACAAAGCAGCTGGCCCAGAGGAAGATTTGCCCTGTTGTAGTTTTGCATTTTGCTCCATTAAATTGAGCATGCAGTGAGAGAAATGACCACATCAGTGAACAAAAATTCCTCAGCAAAGGGAAAGCACCAATAGATATAACATACAGCAGCCTCTCAGTGCACACTTCTGGCTGTTGTCACCTGGAATCAGATGGACTTTGAACATTGTGCCCCAGGTTATTACACCTCCAGTGTATGTCAGAGATATTACAGGTGCTTTAAATCTTGGGCTTTTTCTGGCAATATTGTACAGAATCACATACCTGTCACCTGACAGCATAAGACAGAGGTAAGGATAATAAGACCTTTTCTTAATGTTTTCTTCAGGTTCTAAAACTTCAGTGATTTTTTTTTTAATACTACAATTAATATGCTGGTTTTTTTGGTAGTATTTGAGTGCCTATAAGTACAGCTGTCCACAGCAGTCATCTGCAGCAGAAGAATAAGTGTTATTCAGCTTTAATGTGTGATTCAGCCATGAGAAACTGGGTGTCTTTAACCAAGCTGATGCCAATGAAAATCTACTTTTAAAATAAGCCATTTCCATCAGTGAAGAAAGATGGCAGTGCAGTGAGAACATATTGTCTGGCACAACCAGACCCTATTAGGTCTGGCTGTGGCCTTCCAATGGTATTATGAGCAAGACAGCCAATCACTCAGAGCTCCTGTTCCTCAGCTATATCTATAATAAAGGTGATAATTCTTTGCCAGGCTATTCCTTTTTTTCTTGTCTCTTCAAGGCATGGACTGCACCATGTAGGATGATCCTACAGGGTATTATTTTTAAATAAGTAGTACCTTCAAATATGAAATGTAGGCTAAAGCATCTGGTTTGGTTGTTATTACCAGAATAAAATAAAGGCTATTTTAGATTTAGCAAGGGCTTCATCCCAGAATACAGCTGCTAAGCAAACCATCCATTAAGAATTACTTTTGGATTAAAATACATCAGGTTTTAAATACTTCCAACTTTTGAATGAACTGTGATAGCATTTTGTTAATGAAGGGTAAAATCTTCAAGTTTTACCTTTGTACGGTTTCTTGCCTGGTTAGGATGCTTTAGCATATGGTCCCTGCTGCATTAATTTTGGATATGCAAAGCATGGAGGGTGCTGGGGTTTTGGGTCATGGCACATCATGCCAAGAGCAGTGAGGAGATGGGAGAGGCTTTCCCATCTGGAGGGGCCTGGAGACACACGTGGGCACAGACAGGGCCTGTGTGGTTCCTTCAGACAGAGGGATGGGCAGGATGGATATTCACTTCCTAACTTTATTAACTCACTTTTATTAAGCAAGAAATGCCTTTTAGCTTTGTAAATCTTTTTACTTTGGCCTGGCTCTTTGCGCATTAACTTGGAAGATTCAACAAATTCCAGTCTATGCTTGTAAGGCTGGAATCACCATGCTGTTCTGGACCTTTACCTTTTTTCTTGCAGCAAATAAATGAAGACCTTTCTGTTCTCCACAAGACCATAAGCGTTTTTTAAGACAGCACATTGCTTTTTTTTTCTTTCCTACTCTTGCAGTTGTTGTGTAGAAGTCAAGAAGCTTTGCAGTCAGCCACAAGGAGGCTTTTTTTCTTCCTGGATGTGCCTTTAACCTGCTCAATTCAAGCAACAAAAGCCATGTTTTGTGTAATTGTGGGAAAGTGGATGTAACTAATGATCAATACCAAGAATTGAACCATTTTTCCCATTTGCAAATTATCAATAAAAGGCCTGGGGTTTAATGATTTGCCTCTCATTCCAAACTAACCAATCAGGGAAGAAACTGTAAATTAATCTCAGCGTATTCCCTGAGCAGGTCTGGATGCTGATGGCTGGAAACTGTTCAGACAGGGGAGGTGAGTCCAAGAGCCTTCAGGGGCACCAAGTGAGCAGCCCTGGCAGGGTGCTGCAGAGCTGAACCCTGGGGAAATCCAGCCAGGTGAATTTTAAATCCTGCCTGGGGCAGTGCTGTGGCCTCACCACATGTGCAGTGCCAGAGAACTTGCCAGTGCTCTGGCAGAGAGCAGAGAACAGCATCCCTGCCCTCCAGAACTTGCCTGGGGACTTTGCTGTGTTACCATCAGAATACATTTTGTGTGTGCTTTCAGACCCGTTACCCTGAATTTCCTTGCTGCATGGGGTTTGATATGCCAATACATTGGGGAATACCTATCCCAGGGCCTTCCCATGGGGTCTGCACACTTCTTAATAAGCAGTCTGGTTTTGCCTGGAAAGCTCACTGTCATATCTAAAATGTGTTCCTCTGCCTCTTTTAATTTTAAATGCAAGAAGCACTTTAACATACACACAAAAGTGTCCATAAGGTTTGTATTTGCTCTAAAAATGCCTTACAGGTCAATACTTACAGGGGGCTCTGGTGGGAGCCATCTTCTGCCTCACTGTCCATCTTCAGCCTCTCTTCAGGTCTATTCAAGCCAAACAGAAATACCAAGGAACACACAAATCTTTATGTATGTCACTTTTCATCAAAATGGTAGCTCTCCTCTTTAGGTATGGCCCTCCACAATAGAGTAGGTTTACGATTCATGATAGTTGTCAGGTTTGGAAGCCTCCAAGAGCTGCATTTTAGGATTTGAGATATCCTGTGTGGCATGAGGCAGCTGTGGGCTGGCTGCTGGTGCCTTGTTCCTCAGCCTCAGATGAGTGGAGACCCTTGGAAATGATGGGGACCACTACAGCTGTGTAGCAGAGTTGAGGCTTTCAGTGCAGGAACTTTCCTGATTGATAAGGATTGTCATTTCTGTGCAAGTTCCCTTTATGTGTCTCTTCAGCATTACTCTGGGTTTTAAAAGGTTTTAAGGTTATCCACATGACCAAGATCAAGCTGCTGGTACCATGTCTTTGCTGAATATAGCTGTGCAGTCCTGCTGATAAATACCTGACTCCTCCAGCCAGGTAGGTTATCCCTCCATGTCTAATCTGTCACAAAAGATTTGTGTTTGAAAGCAAAATAACAGTTTTCTTACTTTATTTTTTATTACCATAAATCTGTCAAAGGCAAGCAGCTGGAGCAGAGCTCTACATCCTGAGGGGAAAGAAGAAAAAATATTGTTTTGATGGGAAACTCAGCTAAATCGTTTAAATTAAGAATTACTGACACTGGGGCTGCTGGAGGTGCAAATGGAACATCTGACTGCTTGAAACAAGAGTCTGGAAAAAGTCAGAGAAATTGTACAAAAAGAAGTTGTGGATAATATTCCCTCTTCTCTGGAGGTTGTTAACCTAACATTTTCCTCAGCAAAACACCACAAGGCTATTTTATGGTGAGGAAATGGTCAATTTACTGTTGAACCAGAGGGCTGGAGTCTGAAGCAGTGGACAGAATGTATCTAGGTAGGAAGTGGAGGCTGAAGTTTCAGACTGTGGTATCTAATGGCTGTGTGTGCCCTCCCAGGCAGGAAACCTCAGCCTCACACAGCAGCACCCATTTCAGAGGTGAGCAAGAACTGCCTCACTTGTCCAAGGGCCCTTTAGCCCTGCTGAGAACTGCTTTAGTGCATAAGCAGGCTCCTGGAAGAACACCAAAGTGTTTCTAATGAAAGACATGAAGGCCTGGACAAATTGGTGAAGATGGTACAAAATGATGCTGCAATTCACTGCAGAAGGCTCCTTCCCTCCTGAGAAAAGACCAAAGTCCTGAGCTACAGGGAGAATCCACTGCAGCACTTTCCATCAAAGATAAAGTCACAATTTAGAGCTAGACATTCACCTTGGCCATGTAATTAAATAAAGACATCAGCAAGGGCTTCAGCAGAGACAGCACCCTAACTTTAAAGACAAAAAGGTGGATGCAAAACCCTTGTGTGTGAAATGGCAATACTGATTGCAGACTGGATGTGAGAGAGCAAACCACCAGCATGACTGAACAAGGGTGTACATGCCTCACTATTTATGATAATTAACATTTGAAGGTCAAAGTGTGCCTTAGATGCAATTTGCTGCATTGATCTCAAAACTCTTTACAAAAGGAATATTGATTCTTTACAGAAAACTTTCCCTGCCTTTGGCATGTGCAGCCTGATTGGTGGAGGGAGCTCTGCACATGGATCCTGAGTGAACACAGCCCACCTCTGAACGGCATCCCAAGCATGCCAGCCATGTTGACCTAGGAAATGTGAGATTACTATAGCCCCCCAAATGAGTTTTCAGTAATTACTCAAAGGCAATAAACTATTTTTTATGAACAGAACACAAGACATTAAACATTTCATTAATGACAGCTTTACATTTCTTTGAAGTCATTATGATTAGAGACTTATGCATTATGAAATTGCTTAGATTTTGGTTTCTCCTTCACTGGTCACAAAACCAAATCTAATATACATTTTTTTTTCCTCGTGCACATTCCCCCTATGCAGTGTGGTGCCTCCAAGGCACACATTTCATTTTTATTAGCTGGGCAGTGTGAGTCATGCTATTAATCGCTATCAGGAGCAGCACATCACCAGACTGTCCTTTGCTGCACAGCCTATATTTAGAAAGGGAATGAGACTGCTGCTGGCTTATATAATGATGCAGCTATTTATAGATCTCCATTATACCTAGAGAGCACCATCCTGCCATCTGAGCTGAGAGCAGCCAGCCTGACAGAGGTATGATTATAGATTCGTCATCTTCCCTACCTGTCCTCCAGACACAGTTGCAATTTTGTTTACCTTGACAGTATTTCTTTTTATTCCACCTGCATTAAAAATACATGTAAATTCCTCTGTTCAGACAAAAAAAAAACAAAAAAAAAAACCAAAAAACCAACATTTTAAACCCTGTGATTACTTGTGGAAAGGTAAAACAAAATACAAAACAAAAACTAAAAATCCCCTACATTTTCATTTAACTTCCTTTTCAATTGCATGAAACTCATCAAAAGGACTTAAAAACACACCCATATGTCTAGTAGCATTGCACTAAAATTTTCAGATTCTGAGTTTTTTCCGCAATTTCTTTTTTCTTTTATACTGATTTCTAGTGGCTATGATTAGAAAAAGCAATGAGAAACATGACTTTTTGTTGGGCCTGAGCAAACATAAGGATGGGGGAGTCAAGCATTTGTTTTGGAGGTAGAAATGTGTTTTTTGCTGTATCTAGCATGTCTCACAACAAAGCACTGGTTCAGTCCTGCACAGCAGTTAGTTCAGATGAAATACATTTTCAGACAAATAGTTACAAAGCAGATATTAAAGGCAATTTAAGGTGAGTTAGAAGGCTCAGGGCACGGTCCCTCTATTTGCACATCACAAAATTTACACATTTGTAAATTTTCTTGAGCTGTAATTTTACCTGTAGAATAGTAAATAGAGCAGATTCCTGCCCTGGCCTCTTGGTGCCCACAGCACCACAAGCAGGAGGCTCAGCCCTGGCTGGAGCTGCTGAAGCAATAATCTCACTGCTGCAGTTAGCTCACACCAAGGCACAGTGTCATTCCACAGCAGGCTCTGGTTGTGGGAAAGCATCAGGCTTGGAGCTGGTACAAACCTGGGAGGAGTGTCAGGTGCACCAGAAAGTCGTGCTGACATCCAGAGGGACACTACCAGGCACAAAAAAGGGGCTTTCCAGGAACCTGGTGGAGTTTAACCAGGGAAAGTGTAAAGTCCTGTTCTGGGGAGGAAAACCCCAGGCACCAGAACAGGCCAGGGACCATCTGGCTCACAGGCATCTTTGCAGAGAAGGATGAGGGGGTCCTGGGGGACACCAGCTTTGACAGGTGCCAGCAATGTCCCTCCTTGTAAAAAAGGCCAACAGCACCCTGGGCTGCACTAGGAAAAGTGTCACCAGCAGATCCAAGAAAGTGACTCAGCCCTGGTGAGACACAGCTGGACTGATGGGGTTGAACTTGACCATCTCTAGAGGTGTTCTCCCACCTCAGCTTGTCTGCAGGCCTGGGAGGGCTGTTCCTCAGCTGCAGAGTCACTTCCTTCACCTTTAAGGTCCCTTCCAACACAAACCTTTCTGTGCTCTACGGCTGCTGGACAGAACAGGGTCAGCACAGGACAGTGGGTTCCAGGCACAGCTTGCTGGAGGAATCCATGGGAGCCATTGGAGTGGATCCTCTATGCAGTGACAGACAGGGTAAGGTATGTCAGAATGGATCTGTGGGACCTGAGGTGCCAAGAGCAGAGTTACCAAAGGTTCTCTGGTTTTCATGCTGTCAGATGCCTGCTCCAAGAGGGACACAACACATGCTCTGGAGTTGTGCAGCTTCCTATCAGTAAAGCAGCCAGATGCTTGCCCTCCTGTGCAATAAATCACCAGTTAAAGCTCTCCACCAGGCTGTGGCATATTTGGATCTGTCCCTTCCTCTGCTCCCAGGCATTTAAAGCCATGGGGCATGACTGAGGGCTGCTCAGAGTCCTGCTGGTTGAAGCCCAATTGCACACAAATAGTCAGGAGACACCAGTGACAAGCTGTTGTGCTGGCTAAAAGTAATCAGCTCCTACCTGAACAAGTCAAATGCATTTTCCTCCAGCTTCCTGATTTTCCATGCATTTGTTTCTCCCCAGCCCATGGAGGTCCATGCACCAGAGTGAAGCACAGGGAATCCCAGAGCAGTAAGTCCAGGTGTCTTTGTGCTGTCTTTGCTGTTGATTGTAACTGTGCTTGGCAGGGTGTAAAGTCCAGGTGCTGCCTTTGAGCTGCTGTGTGCAGGCTGGGTCACCTGATGCCAGGAGCAGGGACAAGGCAAGCAGGGAACACACCAAGGTCTGCATCTGGCAGCAAATGTGCAGATGTCTAATAAGACAAGAACTTTTCTCTCTCTCCTTTTCTCTTTTTGATCTTTCTTTGGTTTTCTCCCCCTCTTCTCTCATCAGGGTGTTAAATGTGTCTCTTTTAACTCTATTCAGATACCCAGTGCTCACAGAGCTGGCTAAAGTACAATACCCTTTGAAGCTCTGTCACAGCTGATTGAAATCTGCTACTGACTCAACAGTTTTCAGACAGATACAGTCACAGTGCAGTCACATAAACATCAGGAAAACAGGATTAAAACTATTTCCTTGTAGTATCAAAATAGTTTATTTATGCTGCTATAGTACTAGTTACCTATACTATATTGCTATTGCCCAGTACGTATGGCTAGAGGTGGTTTGTGCTAGATTTGCAATAGTCCATGTCATCACAATGTGTCATCACAATGTGTCATCACAGGCCACTGTTTAGAGCAAGCACAATAGTTCCAGCTTATTTCATCATCATGTGCTATTTGAAGTGCTTAGAAGACTAACATAAGGCATCAGCCTCTTTACTGCAATTACAAGCAGCTTGTTGCTGCAAATTGAGATAGGTAATGATACAAAAACCTGATGAAATGCCACACATTTTGTTCCTGGCCAGGGTTGCATTTCTCTCAGGCCACAGGATTTATAAAATTCCCTCATCCCCTTTAGCCTGTACATGCAATGCATGCATAAGTACCACAAGAGAATTAAAATATAAAGGGGGCGCCGTCAATGTGATGGCCATTAAAATATGGTCACTGACCAAATCCCTTAATATACTGAGTTACTGCTGTTGGCTTTAAATTCCCTTTGGAGAGGATTAACTGCAAAGCATGTTAAACCAAGGGCATATCTCTCATCCTCAGCTGCCACAAATGGGATGTAAGTTTCGCATACAGAAGAAAGGAGAAGGATTTTGACAGCTGGAGATGCTTATCTTCCCATACCACAGGGAAGGCTGGACAAGATGCTGCCTGCCACCTTTCCAGGCTGACATTATCTACACATCAGTGAAGGTGCTGAATGTCAGTCTGTGATAACTGGGGAGCTCCTGCTTCCATATGCAGAGGAGCTTGCCACCACACAACAGCAGCAGATAATGTTCTTTGAAGTGGGGCAGGGCATGCAAGGCACAAAGCATGGATTCAGAATAGGCACCATCCTCACAAATTAATTTGAGGACTGTTTATTAAAACATGCAATAACACTGCAAATGCCTGTGTTAGCTGGCAATCATTATCCATCACATTTAATTAATCCATTGATATTTAACTTACTCTGAGTTTCCTGTTAATATATAGAATCTGATTTATTGTGATGGGTATTGAATAGTAATCAAAATATTCCCACTAAGACAATGGGTCAAACTGTTGTGGAAGACAAGAACTGTTGCTGAAATGTAAGAGCTTTTTGGTGTCCTGGAAGGAATTCAGACCAACCTGTCCTGTCTGGAGGTGGTACAAGCCCAAGCTGTTGAGCCACTGCAGAGGGGGTGGTGCCATTTGTCAACACTTGATGCACACTTCAGGTCCAGAATGTCTCTCTGTTTAGAGAAGAAGCTTTTCCAGATCCTACAGAGAGGTTCTCAGAATACAATGATTAAAAACTATAATACCCCCACAGGGTTATTATTTTGGTGTAACATTGCCCTGTGGACCCAGTTTGTGTGTCATGCTGTATCTCAACAGTTGTGTCCTCTTGTGCTGTAGGGCACTGCTCGTGCTTCTTGGTCAGGGAACTCCTCCACCAGCAAACATGTGCCTTCTCTGTCCAGGCAGTCTCTTCCAACAGGGATGCTTATGCAGAAAAAGTTCTCAGTTTTTCCTCCTCACTGTGTATTGCCAATGTGAGACACCTGAGACCAAGCTTCAGAGAGGCCAGGTAAGGAGTAACATCCAAAACTTCTTTTTCTGCTGCAACATAATGAAATGAGGGTAAGGCACAGGGTAAGGGCAGGTAAGGGGGAACTGAGCTCTCTAGCCCTGTGATTTACTCAGTCAGTCACTCAAGGAGAAGAATATTCAGAAGTTGCTCACTGTTCCAGTGATGCATTTTTACAACCTACAACAAATTGTTCCCCCTCCTCTGCCAAGTGAACAGCTCTATTCCCATGTGAATGGAGGCAGGTACACTGAGGTGGGTAGCAATTTGGGTGTGCAACCACATTTAGAGTGCAATTCGCCCAATCATTTAGGTTGGAAAACACCTTTAAGATCATTGACATTGAGTCCAACCATTAACCCAGCTCTGCCAAGTCCACCCTTAAGCCATGTCTCTAACACTACATCTACACATTTTTGATATTTTTCCTCCACTGTCCAGGGTAGCCTGTTCCAATGCTGGTCTACTGTATCAGTGTAGAAATTTCTCCTAATAATTTCAATACAGCCATGCTGTTGATATAGGCAATTGTCCCAGGAGAGCTCTTGATCAGACAAATGTTGGTGTCTGTTACAGGTGAACCCTCTTGCTGACTCGAATGAGTGGAGTCAAGATTCAGGTACTTAAGTGCAGCAAACCATTATTAAATGATTCTGGTGGTCTGTCCTGTCTCCCATCAGGAGGCTGAGGTCTTCCTAAGCTCCACATCCCCTCAGCCAGCCCTGTGTGGGTGTCTTGGCTGCCCTTGGTGTCTCAAGTGGTGTCGGAAGTCAGGACATCCCTCTGGCTGCCCTGGATGGCTCAAGACCCTGCCAGGGGGCTCAGAGACTGTGGCACAGAGCCCAAGACACCTGTGACTTTGATTTTGACCCATGGAGCAAATTATCACCTTTATATGAAGAATTACAAATCAAAAGAGTTTAAGCAGAATAATAGTTAGTTTGTCACAGGGTGAAAAATAGATTTTTGGGGTTTTTAGAATGGGGGCTCAGGGTCCCAAGATGGAGGAATTTGGCTGTGCCCCGTCCTTCTTCTTTCTTCTTTCTAGCCTCCATGCTCTGGGTGATGTGACACTTTTGGATTGGTTTAAGGTAGAAGCTCACTGTCTAACATAGGTGATAGGTATTGGGAAGTTATGGTAAATAATGGACACGCAGTTTTTAGTATAAAAAGACAACACCATCTCTGAGGCGGGCAGTGTGCCTCAACCCAACCTGCCAGACAGACCTCAGCAGGGCAGGAGAAAGAATTTTAGAGTTAGAAATAATAAACAACCTTGAGAACGAGAACAGAAGAATCCTAACTCCTTCTTTGATGGCTGGGCTACGAAAAGAGACTTTCTAATGCATCTGGGAGTCACTCTGACACCAGCAGAAATCCCGAGAAAGTGGCACCAGGATGTGAGGCTGGGGAGCTGAACTGGAACCTGGCCTCCCATTGTTACAGTCAGGGTCTGGGTGTGTTTGTCACTGGCAAGCCCTTGGTGACTTCCCTCTCAGACTGAAGGACTTTTGCTCCCGGTGTGCAGTCTCATCCCGTGGCCACTGGAGCTGACGGGTGCCGGCTAGCCGCTCCCGGAGTGACCGGTGGAGACCACAAATCCCACCACTCCCAGGTTCTCTGCCAGAACCCCAAGTAGTGGCTCTGTCTGTGACGTGGTGACGCAGGCGAGAGCAGGACTGTGAAGCACTGAGGTGAAGGAAGGAAGGAGCAGACACAAGTATGGGTGCCAAGGCGCTTTATTCACACAGGCAGGGCCAGTAATGGCATCAAAAATAACCGTAGGGGAGGCACTGATAAAGGGGATGGGTGTGATGGGAGGAGACACGAGGGACCAATGAACGATGCACAAGGGAGGAGCGAGGGACACAACTAAACCAATAAGAATGGCACAGGGGAGGGAAAAGGGTCAGGGGACAAATTATATCTTAAGTAAAGGATGATTGACATAGAAAATTCTCGAAATAAAGGGGGGGGGGTGGTTACAATGATGGACAGGTAACTGGCAGGAGGAACAAACCATTATGAGGGAGAACATGAGGGGAACCGAGGGTCAAACCAAAATCTTCACTTATAAAGAATAACCAACTTTACAATAAAACCCGTATAGAACACACAATGCTACACTGGTGTCCCCAGCTGGCAGACGTAGCACTCAGACCCTGCAAGTCTCTGGACTCTGGGTTTTAGCTTTGGCTTGCAGATTAATGGAGCTACAACAGCAAGAGGAAAAAGAACAAGCTTCAACTCCTCATGAGAGCAGAGCCTGAGGTGGGGGGAGAACAGGAGTGAATGGGGCAGAGCACAAGGTTTTATTGCTTTTACATACCAGGTCTCTTGGCAGACCTGCTTTTCTTTAATCACTGTTGAGTGTATTCTCAGTGTAATGTCTACAAATGGTCCCTCAAATGTATAAACAATTTTTTTTTGTATAATAGACACATAGGTAGTAAAACAGTGATTACTCATTCCTGCTTAAGTGCTGGAGGGAGCTTGAGTAGTTGGGAATAGCTGCTATAAAGAGTTTGAGGTCAGGATCCTTTGAGATTTTGAAATATTTCACCAGGTTTTTAACTAGCCTTAGTATTCTGTCTCTCCCTGTCCCCAATTAGTGGGCTTTGTATTTCGGGATTCTGCTATGCATAAAAGTTCTGCTTTACCTAAAGGAAAATAAAACTGCCCTTTAGCAGATATATTGCTTTTCAAAGCAAATTGGTTTCACTATATTTGGAAGCCCATATGTGCTGAAAAAAGCCCTTTAACTGAGAAGAGTTACTCAAAGCCCATAAAATGAACACAGAGTAAATGTTCATGAGCTCAAACCAGGGAGCTGTTTCATTGAACTGCAGGAGACATAATACAACTGTAGAACATTGTTTTCTCCTTTTCTTCACTTTTTGTACATTGCTATTCAAAGCAGGTGCTATCTAATGGTAGAAACACGTTTTAGATCTATATCCCATCTGAGGTGTTTACAGAATTGATACAATGCAAATTAGACAAATTCCAAGGCTTCCCTCAGCTTTTCAGCTCCCTGGTTTTCAAGTCTCCTGTCATACTGCAGAGCTGGTTTGGAAGCAGCACATCCTTCTGTGGCACTGGGCTTGGGGCACTTCTTGGGTCCATATCCATGCCTCACATTTTGCTTGAAACCTGGGAGACCAGGGAGGGCCCAAGGACAGTTCTGGGCTACTGAACTTCAGAGAATGCCCAAGAGCTGGACCCTGGTACCACTGATGAGCTCTCAGATCCCTCACGGTGAAAGCATTCCCAGAGCTGGGGCTGTGTGGGTGTTTCTTCTTAACATCTCAGGGATTGGAAGATAGGCAAGAGCTGAGTTGCCCTGGGATGGGAGAGCTCCCAGAAAGTCCTGGCTGGGTTGTCCTGCACTGTGCTTCACAGCTGGGCTCCTCCAGACACAGAGGGACATGAAGAGCCTTTTGTTTTGGGGACAGAGAAATGAGTGTGTATTCACAGGGGAGATTCCTTAATGATGAAATCTTTACAAAGCAGATCAGGACTGCTCCTTTGCAGAGACAAGGAACTTGTGAGCCACACAATGTGATGATAAAACAACATTCCACGTTCAGCCCACATTTTCTCCTGCCTCTAGAAGCATTCTAGTTCTTCTGTACACTGCTCATTGGCTGAGAAAGTGAGACACAACACCTTCCTCCCTGACTTCTAGGATAATTTATTGCTGATACCAGAGAAAGCTCAGCTTCTCCTGCCCTTCCCTTGCATGTCCCTATTCCTCTGAATTATTGCCTGAGGTGCTGAGACAAGCTCTCCTCCCTTTCAGTCCAAAAAAGGACTTTCTTACCAGCAAGCTACAGCTGAAGCTGTGTGGCTTTCCTTTCTCATTTCATCTGGAGCTGGTTAGGGACAAATAAGGGTGAGGTGAGTAGCTCCTGGGAGCTACTGGAATAAGCTGCAGGGGAGAAGTGATATTTTGTCTTCAGTAGGCAGAGTAAATAAGAATACTGCCCTGGATGGGCAAGTTAAACCTGGGATAGCTGGTGAGGTTTAGCTGCCACAACCATCTGCCTCACCTCTCTCCTGGAAGCTGCCTCTCCAGATGAATGATTCATGAAGTGCCTCAATTTACAGCTTGGCATACTCATAGGAATTAAAATTAATGTGCACTGGCTTTGATACATTAAGCTGTAAGTGCAGCATTGCAGAGACAGAGGCACATCCCAGTCAGGGTGTGCCTGATGTGAGCAGGAATACTTGGCTCTGCAAGGCGTGCAGGATGGCTCCTGAAAAGAATAAACCTGTCAGCCTTCCTAGTGACATCCATGTCAAATATGTGCCAATAAATTTATCACCCCCAAGCTATTTTTTCTGTGCCTTCAACAAATAAATTTTTTTTTCAAGACAAAAAAATTGGAAATATTTTAGATTATTTGGTTGAAAACTTGTTTCCTCAGCAAAATTAGTATCTTTTTTCTGTTTCTTTCTGAAATGTTTTAAGATCCTGAATTGCAATTGTCACTAAATAGAACACCTCTAACAGGCAGTTTTTACTAACACAGTTGGCTTTGGTTTCATGCAAGGAAATGTCATGGATTGTGATCATGCTTATCAAGAAAAATGAACAATTCTACTCATCACTTCCATGTTATCTGAGATGATCTTGGAATAAATTTCAGGCTTTTAGTGGCATCAAAATCCATACATCAGAATCATGGATAGGATGTGTGAGCTGAATTAGATCTCCAAAATCCATGCTGGGTTTGCTCTGCCAGGTGTGCCTTGGGAGGTCATGGCTAAAGGATGTGGTTTGTTCCTTTCCAAGGTACCCAGGAGTGAACTCAAAACTTTAAAAGGCTTTGGGAGGGCAGCCCCCAGGGTTTCCTGGGACTTGGAGATAAACCAGGCAGTCTCTAACTACGCTGAGCTGAAGAGAGAGGACAAAAGAGAACTTAGGAACTCTGAAATAAAACCAAAATAATAAAAACTTCCTTTGACAAGTTATAAAGACAAAATCAAACAAACATTAAAAAAAATCAAGTCTCTTAAGAGAATTGCATTTATACCCAGCTGGTGTTGTGAATGATTTAAGGACAGATTCCGGTTCCATTGCCTTGTTTTCTTTCCTTCTCCTCCTTCCCTCATTCCCTCCTCTCCCTGCTCCCCAGACACGCATGCTGTGCCCTCTGCAAGCCAAGTGTGAAATAGCTGCCTTCACTCATGTGTGACCTGCATCAGCCCTCGGGGAGCCTGGAGGGGAGGAACTTTCTCCTCCTGATTGTTGAATGCACAGGGTCATAGGCAGGACCTGCAAAGACAGCTCTATTGTCTCACCTCCTGTGCGTGAGGCCCACAGGTTCCTTCGCACAAATACTGAGAATTACACACCAGGGCCTTGGAGTTGCATCTGTTCTGCTCCAGAGGCAGCTGTGTAATGCTACAGTGATGGTAAATGCTTCAGGGCTGTGGGAGCTGGAGAAGAAAATCCCCAGGGATCACTGATAGGGGATCACCTTGCCCTCTGCAGCTCATGCTCTCCCATAGGTTGCTCAGGATAAAGTAGAAAATAAGCAATCCACATGTCCCTGGTATAAAATAGGAGTCTCCTTTTGGTTTCATGTGCATGTCTGAGCCACCTAAAACATGCCACCTCTTTATTATTTTGTATGCCTCTGGTGTACAATTGCTGTGATTGTGAGGACAGGGTTATTTTTTGCTTATGATTGATTTTTCTAAAAGAGAAAGTGGTGGTAGCTCTCCTGTTACCTACTGCTGCTCCCCAAAATGTGAGCTTTTCTAATATAAACCAAATCTTGCAGTGACAGGGAGCTGAAGCAGCCCAACATGGCACATACAAAACTGATAAGTAAATGGAAATTGCAGCTTTGCTTTTATCAGCTTGCAGACAGCTGATTCTTTTTTGTCTTGGCTAGCAGAAGAACCTCACCTCTCGTCTGCCACAATAGATCTGGAGGCTAAGAATAGACATGGCAAGTTCCTCTGATAGGCTTTAGTGGTGTCTCTTGAGAAAAAACTGGCAACCACCAGTCTGTCAAGTTAAGTCTGAGAGAAAGGCAGCCCAGGAAGCACAGGGTGAGCATATTGATGAACTGTTCAGCCTTTGTGTAGGTGCCACCTGTTGCTGGAGAGGTTTTGCTTTTCTCTCCTGTGATTGCGTCAGTGTGCGATGCTTTCCTTGCTGCTTCCTTCCTCCTCCTCAACAAACAAACAAACAAGTTTACAGCCATGCTTATCAGGAAGGCAGGGTTGGATTAGCTTACAAAAAATAAAAATTTCATGGTGTGCTGGAGACAGACACGGAAAGCAGAGGAGCACTTTGGTGTCTGTGTTTGTGCAGTGCTGTGAGCAGTCAGAGCGTGTCACCTTGACCTCAGCAATCAGCAGGAGCCTCCTGCAGCAGAGCTCTGAGACCATCATCCCCCCTCTGGGGCTGCTGACCAGGGCTTACAGCTGGAGGACTCGTTATGGTTCACCCAGCTCTGGAGCACCTAGCTGATAGGTGTTCCCCAAGTGACTGAAAAATGTGCAAAAATTATTGTTGTTTAAAAAAACAGCCAATGTTAATTTCCCTAGGAATTACTATGAGCCCAAAGAGCACTTTCACACCTGTGCTGTTGAGAGCAGTGTGTAAAGACCAGCTTGTGGCTCTTGGGAAATAGCAGTGGCTACTTTCTCTTCCTTTTCACCTGCAGAGTGGCAACCCCCTTTTTAAAGGCTAATAAATTAAATTATAGCTTGACTTCAAAAGAGCAATGTGAGAATGGTCAGTACTTTGCTTTTCCATAGGAATGTTGCCTAGGAAACATCAGCCTCTGGCAGCTGTATGTTGGTAAAGACAGATTCACTTTGTGTGTGAGGAGGCAAGTCAAGAAAATGTTCCTAAAAGGAAGGGGGTGCAGGCAGACAAAGCCCCCCTGCAGCCTGTCCTTGCTCTCCTGCAGCTGAGGCATGTCACTAACAGCTAGAGCTGCCAAAGGACCTTGGGATGTTCCTGGCACTCCCTGGTACACTAATTGCTAAATTAAGGTGTTCCAAGCCTCTCTTTGTCTTTGGAGCAGCCCTAGAGGCACATGAGACACATGGAGTACAACTGAGATGGATCTGCCTGTGCCATGGAGGGGGCACAGTGGGGGGATCTGAGGCTGACTGCCCTGGACAGACACAGAGGTAATCCTTGGAACACTGCTCTGAGGCAGAGGGATGGCATCATTAAAGAATGAGAAGTGACAGAATCAGATAGTAATGAAGACCCTGTCAATACCAAGATAGCAAAGGCACAAGAAAATAAAAGCTTTAAGGGGAACAGGGCAGCTCTCAGGAGGGAGGGAAGAAAAACCTCACTCTTCCAAAGGTACAAGAGCTGTAATTAAAAGCATACTGAAAACAAAGCACAGCAGTTTGGGAACATGTTGAAGTTGAGATGATACTGTCAATAGAGGAGGAAATAAGCCACCTTTTGTTCTTTCACAAAAGCTGTCAGAAACCTACCAGATGAATCGGGAAATAATTTTCTATATGACAAAACTTGAAAAAAATAAGATTTTGTATAAAAACCTAGGGAAAACTGGAACTAGTGAATGAAGGACTTCAATACAAGCTGAAAAATAACTAGATATCAAAGCTAGCTGAAATCTAGTGGCATGCACAATGCCAGGTACAGTACTGATTTCCTTGGAGGACAGGGTCAAGGACAGGTGCTTCTATAATTTCAGAATAAATACTCTTTTCAATCCAGCACTGCAATTGCTGTAGTGTCTCTGCATTTTCCATAAGTACAAATACAATAATTCTACAAAGCCCATTTCTCTTCACTGCTCAGAAGCACCTCACTTGTTCGTTTTTTGGTGTATGTACTAGTTGTACATACATGTAGTAGAGAATGAAAGATTGAGGTGCTCTTTAGAAAAACAGAGGTTGAGATGTGAAGTTTTTAAATCCCAGGACCTGTTTTTTTGTTCAATTCTTTGCTTTAAATCCCAAAGACCTGGGCATCTTCCACCACTTCGAGAACTATGTCTGTATTCTGCAGCCATATCAAATAGTCCCTGCAGCTAAAGCCAGGGACTTGGACCAACAGAAAGATTCCCAAAACCTCATAGAAATTTAAAAATAGAGACTACCCTCTGTCTTTTCTTCTGGCAGGATCTCATGATCAATTTGTCTAATTTAGGCTTTGCAGTCCTCCAGTGGTGACAGGGTTGGCTGTCCTTCTCATCAGGAAACATTACTCTATGTTTATCCTAAACTTCCCTTGCTGCTGTTCAAGCTCGCTGCTGTTTTTCCCAGCACTGTTAGGGAGGGGGGAAAATTACTCTGTATTTTGATTCTATATCTTGAACACATAGCCAAAAATAATTATCAACTCATTTTTCAGCCTTCTTTTTAGTGAAACAAACATTGCTTACACAGCATCGTCATCCATTTCTCAGTATATTCCCCCAAGTGATCCCACAGGTTTATTGACGTATGCTGGATATCAGCAACTAATAAAATAGGGGAATTATTCACCCAGCTACATGGGTTTGTTTATCTATTTCCTCCTGAGTCTGATCCTGTTCTTTCCCTGCAGGAGGGCAAAGATCTTCGATTGCAGCTGGCAATCAGTGGAAGTGTTCTGGCCCAAGGCTGCAGTGTTGGGGTTATGCTCCTTGGGAGCTGTGCACTGGTATCAGAGACAAAACCCAGCCAGAGATTTCTCTGCACTAAACAAGGTGCTCTCCCAAGGTCACCGATTGCATCTGTCAATCCATATCATTCACCTTGAATATTAATGCAAGTGACAGTACACTGTTATGAACTTGTCCTATAATTGCTCCTGTTAGCCCAGGATTCTTGACGTGCTGGACTTCAGGGGATGCTTGGATTGTTTTAAAAATTGTTTTTTTGCCATCATTATAATTTTACATTGTGGGTCTGGTTGTGTTAGGCAGTCAGAGATGATCTTCAGGCCATGGATTGATTTAGCAATGAGTGCAGCAGATGCTCTGAGAAGGTGAAGTCTCTAGAGGGGATTTTTGAAAGTGATTGTATCTTCCTCCTGGCATAACTTGCACCTGAGCTCACTGTGGGAAGAAGGAATTCATCAGCACCTGTTAAGGCTCAAATAGAATGGAATCTGCAATATGAATAGTTCATGTTATCCATATTGGCAGATATGGCCCCTTGGGGCAAACTCCCTTTCACTCAAGACTGAATCTTTGCAATAAAGGCCTGGTGGAATATGCATATTTCTGGATTATATGGAAAGTCCTGAAAACATCCCTGGAACAAATGGACTCTACTTATGTGGGCAATGAGTTTAGCTGTGTCATGGGCATCAGTGGAGAGTCCTTTGTGCTTGCAAAGGTCATTAAACTTTCAGCAGTTCCTATCCAAATGTAGCAACAATGGGAATCCCCTTCCTAGGGAAGGGTTTAAAAAAACATCCCTCAAAGAGTTCCATGCAGGTGTCTGGTAACACCTCTGGAACAGGGAATAAGGAGCTCTTCCCTCGTTACAGACCAAAAAGACCTCGTGTGGGCTACAGACTAACACCCACTTCAGTGAAGTGAGAATGGACATGCTGGGAAAGAACAAAAGGCCATTCAGCTCTTTTTGAACGTGTCAAAGAAAAGATTATATACCATGAGAAATAAACTGTGAGGATTTTACATGATGTATTTTCTCAGCTCTCAGCAACCAACCCTTGGTTTAGGGAAAATAGTAAGAAATTGCAAACATTCAGAATACAGTAATAAGGAGGGGTGGACTGGAGGAAGGCACACAAACCAAAAGGAACGTGGTGCAGGACATTTGTAGTGAAGACACAGGTGGCATGTGGGTGTTCACACTTGTGATAGACATAAAATCATAAATTGGAATAAAATGTGGGACATGTTAGCAACTGAAGGGCAAACCTCTCTGCTAGAGACCAGACAAGGGACAGGAACTGTGGATTACAGGCAGAAAAAGTTTCTTGAAGAGGGGCTGAGCTTTGTTGGATTTAGTGCATAAGAACAGATGCAATGAGAAGAGTGTCTGTCTGTGAAGGACAAGGGGGAAAGAGGAAGGAGAAAAGTAGGGTTAGGAATTGGCATGAACCAGCATGGCTCTGCTGGCTCTGACAGTGCTCTGGTGGAGCTCTCCTGAGTCAGTCAGGTATGTAGGAAGCATTGTTAGTGACTGAGGTTGTATAAAGAGATAAAATAACTTTATACTGACAATTATAGAGACTGACAAGGAAGGAGATCCATGCATCTGTCTGTTTGGTCAGAGGTGTTACCATCAACTAAATATGGGCTCTGACTTTGGGATGTGGAGAATACTGGCTTCAGTGGAGCCCTGCAAAGAATATTAAATGGTAACGGAACAGAAGCAGCTTTAAATTGAGGCTGGAGATTTTGTTCAGAATAGACTCAATAATCCAAGTTGCTCTTCTGCAGTAAAAATCCTGACTGGCTTGCTTCTGAAATTCCCAGAATTTTGTGACCTGAGGATGTTGAGACATATGAAAACTGAAAGTGCTGGGTCAGTTGATCATCTGAATTTACCTGAATGTAAGGGAAAGTCTCAAACCACAGTGAAAATCATTTGTTCACAGGAATGTGTGTTGAAGTCACTTTTTAAAATTCTGTTTTTAATAGACAGTGCTGCCATTTATTGATTAGAAGGGAGCATATCACCCTGTTACTCCTTGACATCCCATAACACCAGGACACTCAACTGTTTCTGCATTAACAAGAACATATTGAAGAAATATTCCAAATGAAGACTTTTTGGACGATTTTCCAAAAACTCCAAATAAAATTATAATGCTCTACAAACTATCAAAAGCATTGATTTCCCCTTAATTTTAAACAGACTACGATGACAATAAAACATTTTAACTTTACATGTTCAATAGCAATATTTTTATAGAGAATTCTCTAATTAGCTTGTGTGTTTTCTATTTTCTGCTTAATGGTGACAAATGGCATTTAATTCAGGCCAAAATTAATATCATCACAGAATTATGCTGACGAAACCACTGGTTTACATTTGAACTTCACTATTTTCTTCTCAAAGAGGGGAAATATATTTCTGCCTGACACACTGGGTCCTATCTCAAGTCAAGTCACATTCATTGAGTTTTAGGGAAGAAAATACTAACAGTTTTAATGTTCCCATTCTCAATTTGGCAGTGGAAAATAACTGAATTTTTATGGGAAAAGGTTGGATTTATAGTGAATCTTTGTTTCTGACTGATGATAAAGGAAAGAATGATGTGATTATCCTACTTGATAGTGTTTAGGGAAAATAATGATGCATCTGTCTCTTTGATGGATTCTTGTTTTAGCCAAAGCTGGCAATACAGAATCCTGGGGATATTATAGCAATTTTCATTTTCCAAAAAGGCTTTCCCAGTAAACAATTCTTCATTGTGAGAATGAGATATCAAAATACATCAGGCATGCATGGGAGAACATGTGTGTTTATATGTGTGTATTAAAGAGCAATTTTGGATTAAAAAAAAATAAGGCAAATTACTGACAGACTATAAATCCATTAAAATGAAATTTTAGGCCCTTTGCCTGCAAAATGGTTAAAAACAACTCAATAGAAAGCCTTGAGAAGCACCGAGAAGCACCTTGAAGCACCTTGAAGTCAAATTTTTCTGCAACCTGTGAACGGGACCATGTCCTGCTGTGCTCTGGTGTAGCAAACCAAAAAGCAGTTGAATTCAGGAACCACCACAGTCATTCTAGGATCTTCCTATTGATTTGAAATGTGATATATTTTATTCTTCCCCTTCTGATTCAAGTAGGCTGTGGGTTATGGAAGGTGAAGGTACTATAATTTTTGAGAAGTTAAAGGGGTTTTGGCAAAAAGAAGATTTGCAGAAGGATAATGCAGCTGAAGATTTTCAGACAAGCAAAGCACTGTATGTTTTGATTAAAACAGTTCTCAGTGAAATCATTAACATTGCTAATTAAATTGTCACTTTTAGATTTCATGATCAATAGTTGATGGAGATGAATGGGGAAAGTCACACCTCTCCAGTCTTTTGCTCCAGGCATTTCAAGATTTCCTTCACAACCACAGAAGTTAGTAGCTGCTTCCACAAGCAGCAACAGCAATGGGATCTGGGTTCCTTAGCTTTGCATTTGAAGTCAAATGTTCCAATATTGATTAGAGTTTGAGAGTCTTTGAATGTTTGGGGGCACTGGAGCCCTCCAAGCACACCTGTGTAGCTTGGCCCCTCTGCTACCTGGGCAATGCATACTGAAGGCTTGTCATCCACAGGGTCATTTCAGGCTTCTCTCTCTCTCTAAGCCAGCCACTTATTTTCAGGAAATTGTTAAAAACATATATATTTTTATATGGTTGCCTTTATGTTAAATTTGGATACTGTCCCATCTAAAATGTATTAGAATCAAGTAAACAGGTATTTAATATACTTAGATGCACACAAGAAGCTTTTCTCGGCAGGCAGGGTAGACAACAGACCATCTCCCCAGGTAGGAGCAATACCTGCACACACCATTTTCTTCCCACTGAGAGTTAGGGCTTTCTCTGTTTTCTGCCAAAAGTTTTGACACTGGATGATAAACTCACCACTGCCAGAGAGGCAGCCCTGCCTTGGGGACAGTGGATTGCATGCCAGCCTTGTAATCTTCTATTTTGTGGTTTTTTGAGTTTTGTTTGGCATTCAGGGTTGTTAAACTCCTTCTCCCTCGGTGCACTTGTGCTTAGTGCCTGTGTCCTATTATTTCAGTTTGCCACTAACCTTTTGCTTCCTCTCCTCCCCTTTTTCTATAAAACCCATGGAACAAATCAGATAATTGGGAAAGAACTGACTACTGTGCTGACTCACACCCATCAATAGCTCTCTTAACAAACTTGGAAATGGAGGATGAGTATTACTGCTGATGGTCCACAAGGAACAAAATAACTGCTCAATATTCAGATCAACAGCTAAACAGAAGTGGCAATGGGGAAAACCCAAATGCTTCCATTTGCAAATTGACTCAGCTAATGTAGAGCACTTCTAAAGAAAGAAGGCAATTTTAAAGCTTAGTCTTAGGCACTATCTGAATTTAAGCAAAAAATCTGCACATGCCTCACTGCAAAATGCTCCCATGAGATAAAAGGGTCACTGTAAAGATCCATTATTGCACTTTCTCCACCTATTCAGTCACTGTGAAGAGGAGGTGAAAATGACCTCTTGCTTTCTGCATGGGAAGTGAAATTTCCTCACTTTTAGCTATGCATTCCCAAAGGAGAAATGAAGTAATGTGATATTCAGAGCAGCAACATTTAACATTTCAGCCTGGTTGAGTTCACAGCTGCTGCCCTCGGTGCCTGCTCTCACACACACCAGGCAGGAGGGCTGGCTGGCACTGCAGGCTCACAGCGGCTGCCAGGCTGGGGGAAATCTGCCTTTCCTGCTTACACAAAGGACTGAAGAACAGAGTTCCTATGTTTAGTCCCTCAGGCCTAGGTTTAGGCTCACCTCAGGTCAAGCAGAAAGTTCCTGTTATCCTCTGGGAAGATGAATATCTTCTTTCTTGGAGTTTTCCTGTGTAAAGGCTGAGGTGGTGGATGTCCTTTCCAGCAGCGACTGGAGACCACCCTGAGCATGCACAGCTTGCTCATTGCTCAGTTTCACTGCTGGATGAACAACCCTCCTGGGTGGGGGAAGTGGAGGAAGCAAAGAGAGAGAAAATAACTCTGCTGCCAGTAATTTAATGCCTGCCTGCCATTAGTGCCTTCTCAGAGCAGGGAGGGTTTTTCCTCTCACAGGGAGGTTCCCCCAGGCATTCCAGCTTTGTGTGCATGGATACAATGCCAGGCTACCTCAGGGACCAGGCCAGGGGTTTGAGATTTACCTAGCTGTGTACTTGCTATGTAATTTAGGATTAGGGGGGAATTACTTGAGTGGCAAAATGTCAAATATAGAGACTTAAAAGTTCCTGAAAAGGCTGTTGTTTATTTATTAACTCTGTTGTTGTTAAATGTATTGACTCTGCCTTTTACTCTTTGCTAACTATTCCACAAGATGAATTAAAATCACAGAAGAATCCCAAATTCATGTTTGCAAATAGGTTTAGATATCACATGGATAATTACATTATTTCTACTAACTTGAAGGAAATGTTAAAATGAGAAGCTCATCATCACACATGAGACGCTATTAATTATTTCAGATATAACCCATTGCTTAATGAGATCCTTTAGACTCTGAACATAGCTTCTGTTTAATTCAGAGCTTTAGTCCCCCACTGCAGTGTAGTGAACACAGGTGATTTCTGGGGTCACACAGGACTGGGAGTGGCCCCATAACACAATAAATTTCAGCAGACAGTCTGGATTGCACCACATCATTATCACTGCCCCACAAAAAGTGGAACCCAAGTTTTGAAGGATGTCATGAGAAGACCTTGGTTTGTGAATACCAGGTTTGATCACACTATGCTTGGTTGCAATCTGAATCAATGATATTTGTTAAATAGAGAGTTTTATACAGGGAAACAAGGGACAGAAGTTTGCAACTTCTTTTCTTCCTGGAGATTTTTATTGAACATTTTTTATTATGATTGTGGGCTATATTGAGCAATAATTCATTATGGACCTGATCCAAAGACCATTTAAGTCAGTGAAGGAAATCCCATGTAATTCAGAAACCACCATTCACTGCAGAGGGTTATGGATCAGCTCCAGCACCTATAAAGTCTGTTCTGGAATAGCTCATTCCCAGACTGTAGAGTAGCTCTGTATCAGTGTGATCAGCACATTAATACTGGAAATTTAATGTTTTTTTCTCTGTTTTGATTAAGACTTCCATGTAAATTTTCCCATCTGCCTTCATTAGATATGTTAAGAGAAGCAGCTGTGATCCCCAGGGTTGACTTGGGTTTCACAATAACCACAACCAATGATCTGCTAAGTGCCAGAAGGACTCCATCCTTTACCCCTTTCAGACTGCACCTGGAGAGCTTGCATGGCAATAATTTTTTTTCCCATTAAATAAGACCTATAGATTCATAGACACCATTAAAATAGTGGTGCTCTGGATGTTTCCAAGATCCATGATAATGTAGAGATCCTTAAGGTCCTTCACAGGAATTCAAGGCAAACAGCCAGAAAAAGAAAAAGAAAAAAAAAGAGAAAAAAAAGAGAGTTAAAAGTCCGTTCTTCTTTGTGCCACTAGGAAGAAAAAGAAAATCAAATGCTATGACCAATAAATATTTAAACCTGTAGAAATGTTCAACAAGTGAAAGCAAAAAAGCTAGTATAGGCTGAAATTAAGCCCTCAGCTTCCTTCCCCACCATATTGCACACTAGCCCTTGTTGAACTGCCTTTTTGAAATTTCCACATCTTTTATTCTTCACCACCTCCTCTGCTGTGTTTCCCTTCACCTGCACATCATGCCTAATTCATCACTGGCTGCATATGCATTCATCCAGCAAGAGGTCAAGTCCTCAGTCTGCTCCTTGGGACAGAAAGGTTTATCTTTCTTTGGATATAAGGAATATGCACACATTTTTTTCCTCCAATAAAAGAATAAATATACAAGTCAACCTTTAAAAGAGTGCTGTATTTTAGAGGAAAATACTGGCTAGTTTGGACTTTAAAGTAAAAAAATGTGTGATAAACCTGAAATTTACTTTAAAGACATCTTAATACAATTTTGAGGGGCTTCCCCTTTTAGTGTATCTGAACAGAATTCACAATGATACTTGATAGAAGAGATTGTCACTTCCTGTGTGGTTGGTTATTCACCAGCCTGCCCAGTAAAGACAGAAAAAAAAACATTTAAATATCATTCTAAGAGACCAAGTGGTTTCAGAGGAGAAGGGAACTGAGCTGAATAGTAAACTGCAAGAACCAAATTATGTCAAGCAGTGGAAGAGAGCTGTGTGAGGAAAATGTTGTTCCTTATGCATCTGTGCATGTTGACTGATGTGAGGTAGAAAAGATGTCTTCCCCTTTCTAGTTTGTTTTTTGTAAGATAGTCTATAGTTTTGCTGTTCTTCATCTGGTTTTGCAACATGAAGTTTGAAAAAAAAATGTGTTTTATAGAACTGCAGGGGTAGTTTTATATAACATTGCTCAGCACTGTAAATTTGACTGCAGACCTAACATTTTGGACCTGTTCCTACTTCAGTGCTAAAGGAGATTGAAGCACTTAAGAACCTTATATATATATAAATATTAGGCTTAGAAATCTCTGCCCTTAGAAGGACTTCTTCAGTGCTGGGGAGGCTGTTTATTTCCTTCTTTGCATATAGAGCCATGGATTCTCCCCAGAGACCTGGTGCCTGCTCTCCCAGCAGCAAAGAGAATACTACTGAGGTAGTTAGAGATCTCACCCAAGAAAATGGACTTTTTGTCTCCTCTGTGTAATTTACAGAATTCAGTCTTAACTCCAGTCAAACTAGTGGAATATGGGCCTGGGTGTGCCACATCCCAGGTAATGCTGGAAACCAAAACACACAGCAGGGAAACAGAAATTTGGGAGAACCACACTGGAGGGACAGTTCATTGTTCTGAGATGTTTTAGCTGGTATCTAGGGACCAGATCTGCAAATACCCATTTTTACAGGCCTCTAATATTTCCAGTGAATCCTATTCTCTGTGCTTGCATGACTGGACAGTGTAGCTCAGACACAGAAGGGGAGGGACAGCTTCTTGAATTTCTAGAACCCCTGTAAATGATTTATGTCAGTGAAATGGGGAGACACAGAAAGCTTGTGGGATCCCCAACCCTGGGAGTGTTCAATACTAGGCTGGATGGGGCTCTGCGCAACCTGCTCAAGGGAAAGGTTCCCTGCCCAAGGGGATTTGGGAGAAAATGTTCTTAAAATCTCTCCAAACCCAAACTGTTTTATGAATCTACAAATTGTCTGTGCTGACCAGATCTGCTACAGGGCAATAGGGAGTCACCTCTGGATCCAGCCCAAGCAGAAAATCCAATGTTCTGAAACTGTCAGACTGAACTGCAGATGTGCACGAAGGAATCCATGATGTCCAGTCAGAGTTATTAGAGGGTAACTCTGCTTGGGCTGCTATGTGTCCACAAACTTCAGAAAAAAGTATAAAAAGTTATGCATGTTGACAAAATCTGTGTTAGGGCCTGGATACATCCCACATAATGCTGAGTTACTCTGCAGGAACTCACGAGTTCTGAATGTACTTGTGCAGCAGCAGAAGTCTTACAAAGTGCTCCTATTAACTAAAATTACATTTTCTGCTATCTGACATGAAAGGGGAGACTTCCTCCAAATTATCTTCACTTCTGATAAAACACCTTGCAGCTTTCAGAAAGGTGCAGAATAATATAAAATTCACATCCTGTTCAAAATCTGAGACCATTAACTGAGAATGATTTCCCAGAATAGCTGAGAGAGTGATCACTCCTCCCGGACATTCATGCACAAGAAAACTCTTGTGGAGAAATAGATTGTCAAATCACTGAAGAAGGACTGGATATGGGCAGATTAGATTTGAACTGTGCACCTACAACTTTGAAACAATACCCATATGGGTCCTGAGTATGGCTCATCCCACTGTGGGGATCCAGGAGGCAAGCTGACTTATTTCTCACGGATGGAGTTTAATTTTTCTTTTTTGCAGCTAAGTGTCACTGACTAATGAAAATGTATCAGCACAACCCTTGCAGGTTATTGTTCCATGTGGCTGTACTTCTTAGCTGGGAATTTGCAAGCAGGTCATGGCTGAAAGCAATATGAATGCACTTGGCTATTCAAATATTCAAAATATATCATGCTATATTTATTGGAAACAAAGTCTGACAAGATTATATGTATACTAGGAACTGATAATGAAACATGGCATTGCATTGGCACTGGCTTTGTCAGCAGCAGAGAAATTACAAACTTTAAATATTTATACAGTAAAATTAAATGCAGCTATTGGTGTTTCCAAAAAGCATGCACTGCAGTGCTATAGATAGAAATGAAGAATAGAGTTTTGGAATATCTCTAACAGGACAATTTATCATTTGTGCAGAATAATTCCATGTCTGTGGAAACAGGGTCTTCAAGAAATTAGAAAAAGACTTGCAAAGAACCAACAAGGTCTGAACACAAAAAATGGATGTTCCTAAAGGCTTAAATACACAATGGAAAATGAATGTCATAAGTAATCCATTTTTCTGCATTGCTGATTTATTTATGTTGATTTAAAAACAGTAAGTACACATATTTCTTTAAAATGCTTTGGAAGGCAATGATATTTATGGTCCTTCAAGAGATCATCTACTTATTTTCTTTTAATTAATTTAATTCTTTGAAAAACTACCACTTTGATGTTTATTATTTTTGGTGTGAGAAGATGAGGAATAAACAGAGCAACCCTTAAACACAGTTAATGGTGTTTCATCTCAGTTGCTTTTCTATGCTGGGAGAAATCCTGAAGTCCTGCCTAGAGCATGGAAAAGGAACCCTGGGGGCATTTAGGACGTGGGCCCATTACACCATTTCCTTCAGCAGCCTGATGGAGCAAAGTCTCCTGTTGCAGTCCCAACTTCACCAGCCATAAACCCAGAGACTCCTGTAGGGCTGGGATTTCTCTTCACTTGTTCCCCAAGTGGGATGAAGACATGGTGATTTCTGCCCAGAAATAAGAAAAACCTGCTTTATTGCAACACTAAAATTAGTAATTTAAAGTCCTGGGAAGCTATGCATATTGATTTGGATTGTCTTCAGTTGTCTTGTCCAAGTTGTTGGTGTAAAATTTTAGTAACTTTTTGAGACAAGAGCTAAGGATATGGTGTGGAGTACTGTGCCTCAGTTTGTTTTCTGCATTTCTCTTTTGGCTGCTTGTTAGTGTGAGCTCACTTGAACCAGTTGAAAAGGTGAACTGAGAGAAGGCCTCCTCCCTTCTGGGAGTGATGGCCACAGCAGTGTAAATCAGAATATTGCCACTGAGAGGTGCCTTCCTTTTCTCTTGCCCTGCACAGGCTGGGACCAGAACATCCAGCTGAGACCTAACCCAGCAAAATGAAGCAGTGCTGAGTCTGAAGCCAAAAGAAATCCCTGAACATCTCAGCATTCCACCAGGTGAACTTTAGCATCAGTTCAGAGAAGGATAGAACTGGGTAGTGGGATACTCTCAGGTTGTATCATCTTAAATTGCTGGGGGAGCCCAAACTTGGTGTTCATGCAGCTATGACAGTAGAGATTGTTGCCTCCTTAGCTCAGCTTCAGCAGAAGCATCCATGTGGTAACCAGGATGGATTTCAGAATCTAAGCATTTGGCATGAATGATGTATGCAAAATGCTATTTTTTCCCCATCACTGTATATCTTGACTCTGAAAAGCCATTGACAAAAAAAGAGGATGCATTGTACAAGGGTTTCTTATCGCTTGTCATGAATTTGACAAAACATGTCTTGTGTATTGCATTTCATCACCTCAGAGATCAGACCCTTCCTGAAGGCTGTGGAAGAGCAAATCCTGCAAGCTGCAAAAAGGCAATGCACCCACACTTGTGTTGCATGGTCCTGAGGCTGTCCAGGCACTGGGCTCTGTGCTGGCAGGAGGGATGGGCATGGTTGATCTGTTGGTTTTAAGAAAAACAAGTTCTATGCTTAAAATCACAGTCATGATTTGTGAGCTCCCATCCACTGGTAAATGTACTGATATCATGCTGTATGTCTCACACACCACCAAAAGCTGCTGCTGGACCCGTGCATATCAGTGATCCTCAGGTCTTCAAAGTTCTAGGCAGGCCAAGAAGCTTATTTAAAAGTAAAGGGACTTGTACTGAGCTTCATAACCTCTGAGCAGAATTTAGTCTGTTGTTCAATCTCTGTCTTTTTTTCCAACTATAAGCTTCAAGGCTTGAAAAAAACCCATTTTTTTTCCTTACACAGGCATAGAAATGCTATTGCTAAACTTAGTGCCTGTGGCACCACATACACACCACAAAGGAACAGGAGCTCAGGTTAATAGAACTGTATGGTGCCCAAGTTGCATATTTTGCTTCTTATCTTGCAAATAATTTAACAGCTTGCTTTGGTTTATCTTGGTAGATGATGATCATTTACAATTCTGAGGGTGGATGCCCTTAGAAGATGAAATATTCATTCTACATTTTCTCCTCAAAATTGCTGCTCAGTAAGGGAAATACCATAGTACTAAAAAAACCCTGAAATGGTATTAGAAACATACTTCTGAAAAATTTGGCTGATTTCAATTTTTAGGCCTAATCATCCCTTTGCATTCACATTTGAACCCAGCTGATGGATATTTTTCAGCCAGGACCTGTCTCTACTGTTTGCTCTTCCACAATCTAAGCTATCAACTTGATTATACTGAGCATCAAGCAGAGAAATCCAAGGAATTCAGAAGAGTTTATGGTCAGAAAATAGCACTCACACCAGCAGCTGCAGTAATTATTTCTGTTGCACTAAAGAGCTTAAATCTTGTCTTCTAAATTTAGTAAATGGGAAAGCCCAGGCAATAAGGAAAAATATATTTGCATTATGCATATTTTTCATGTGTAAAAGATTCTCTATGGGAAATGCTGTGGTAGAACCGGTCATGAATACTTAAATGTCTTTTGGGAATTTGCAGTCAAATGTCTTTTCCATTTTAAGAAAAATCCTTCTTGGTTGAAAATGCCCCAGGATGTTTGCCTGATCCTGGACTGGGGTTTCCTTTTTGCCATTAAAGTGAAATATCAAATTACAATTTACAAGTAAATTTGCAGTCTGTAGTGATAGCAATATATCATCTGATACAAAGAAGCATTTCCAGAGCTCAGGGAAATAGCTCTGCATTCTTAAATGTCTGAATATTTCAAATACAAGAGTGTCAGCAACAGCATTTTAACCATACTTCCTAATGGGCAGTGGCAGGGGGAAGTGAAAGGATATTTCACATCCCATATTTCACATCACAGCAAAATCGAATACAAGCAGTGGAGCATTCATGCATTTTTTAGTACTTGCCATTACTCTGCAGAGAATTTAGTTTATTAAGTAATGGTTCATTTCAAGAAAAGTTACAATATTTCATATCAGATGTTGTTTTTCTGCAGAATTTTTCTGTTTTGTGGGGTTTTTTGGTGGTTTTTTGTTGTTGATTTTTGGTTTTGGTGGTTTTTTGTGAGGAAGGAGTGGAATATTTATTATTTTTGTTTGGGATTTTTGGTTCGTTGGGTTTTTGAGGGTTTTTGTTTGGTTGGGTTTTTTTTTTCTTTTTAGTTTTGTTAGGTTTCTTTTTGTTGTTTTTCCTTTGTTTTTTTGCATTGTTTTGGGTTTTTTGGAGGAGTGGTGGTGAGGACACACACACGAGCAAACCCTTGTCCAAGCTGGATCAGGGCATTTTTAAAGGAAAAAAAAATAGGATAAATACAATCTTAAACTCTTGGTAATATTTAATCAGAGACCACATTTCAAAATAGCCCTTCAAATATATATATAAGCAAATTATAAATGCTTATACTTTGATAATGAAAATTAATAGATTATTAACATGTTGCTCATCTATGAGAGAAAAAAATACAGTGATCAATATAAAGTGATAAGGTGAGTTTTATAGGTAATTTTATTGTAGAGTGTTTTTACTTTGACAGGCATAATGAATTAATTTATTTTACTGCCCAGTGCCGTAGATAAATGTACTGAAAAAAAGGGCAAAGAGGACAAAGAATAGAAAATCTGAATTTCCTATTCCTTGAATTTTCTATTCCTTGCCTCCTGAATTTTTTTAAATATACCTAACTTATGATGCACCTGTCACATTTTCTGTTAAAGAGTTGAGCTTTTTCCCTCTAGTTTTGTAAGGATTAAGAGCATCCCCACCACCTGGTGCTGGTACCTTTACTGTGGTACTACAGTACTCACAGCCCCTGATGTCAGTAATTTAATGTTGAACATAGGACAATAACTTCCAGTTCTGCTGAGCTTGTTTGTCCAAACAGGATGCTTTAACCCAATTTGGATGCATTCAGTGGAGAGGAAGAGAACATGCACAAGCAATGCTTGTCTAAGGAGCTGAGCAGACCTGCATGGCACTGACACTGAAGCACTTCCCTGCCTTAATGTGTGTATACAGATTTTCTAAGCCCTTGCTTACTAGGATGGTTGGCTTAAGCTTGCTTCCAGGATATGATTGTAACAACACTCCAAAACACAGGAGTCTCTCAATCTAGATCTTGAGTGACTATGGACCATTTTAAAGTGGTTTAGACACTTTGAGTTAAATTTTTAATGGCATTGATGGTGCTCTGTGGTGTCTCTTAGTCAAACCCTTTGATGATGATCTGCTTGTATTTCTCTTTCAATTCCTAGTGCTTCTGTTTCCAGCACACACCTTGGCTTTCCCCAGCAGCCCCTGCCAGGGGCAGTTTTCTCAGCCCTCCTTCATCAACAACACCCAGCAAAGCTGACAGTGAGCAGTAAATATTTATATGACATCAGATTTCAAACCCAATATGAGCACAAGCTTTCTTAGCTGAGCTTTTACCAATAGCCTGAGAACTTTTCAGGGATGCTGCCTGCACATCTCTTGGAGATTTCCCATTCTTCCCCCTTGGCCAGAGGCAGAGACATTTGTGACACAGTGGCACAAACCTCACTTATCCATGTAAGTTTTCTGTGGGATTTGGTTTGGTTGGTTGGTTTACCTTTTTGGCTTTCAGCCAGGTTGCTTTGGGGGTTTTTTTGCACTTGACAACCATAAGGAAAATATTGTCCTTATCCCCTTCCTTTTGGGAGCTGGAGGAAGTAAAGCACTTTTTGGGTTTTTTTGTATGACACCCATCAGCAGTACCAAGCCATGTATCACAAGGAACCATTTTGGAGTAGCATGGTAGTTTTTAAGTGTGAATTGGTAATAGAGGTACATGTTGCCTATTTTTTTTTTAATGATGTGAGGTTTCAAAGCAAACTGATGAATTCTATGTGGCTTTCTATAAATCCATGCCTCATCCTCTCTGGAGTTTCATCTATTTACTTTCCTCTGTGCTGCCTAGCATAAAAGCATCTTTGGTGTTGAACAAATGCAAGCAAATTTTACTCTTAGATGTTTCTCTAGGAGTGTGACAGAGAAAGATAGAAAATTAGCAGCCCAGATCATGCTATGAATGATACATTTCACATATCATTACAGATCAGTCATGTCTCTTGTATAATTGGGTCACACAAAACAACACAATGAGATAACCTAAGTCTATCAACTTAACATCTTGGCATATTTCTATTTGTTTCTTTATAACCTGCTCCTGAAACTCATTCAAATTCAATTAGGGTCACTTCTTCTGCTTGATCAACTTATGCCTCTTTTTTCTGACAATAGTAGTCTGTGAAGAAAACTTCAAATGAAATATTTATCTAAAAAATAAAGGTGAATCAAATCTTTCAATATTAGCATGTTTATTTCCCCTCTAAAGGAGGGAAAAGGCTTAGGTAATTTTTTTTCCATCTCTCTTCTTGAAACCTCAGCATAGTTTTCACTTCCTTCTAATTCAGAAACTGGTTATGATATATTTTATTGCTTCTCCCTACTGAGGAAGCAGGAGTCTGGGTGCAGAAAGAAATCTGCAAATACGCAGGCATGCTATTCTATTAGATATTATTTTAATTTATAGAGTTTATGTTTTCATCACAGCTGTTGGCTAATGAATCAGTTGGAAACCAGGCATGCTTTGCTTGAATCAATACCGTTGTTGCAGATATCCACCTACTAATTCAGCCAGTAATTTTCAGTGGATATAATGTTCATGACTGATTTGCTTAGCATGCCAAGGCCACTTATCTATGTTAAATGCAGTGATTTCCTTCTGGTGAGTAAATGATCAAAATGTTTTATGCACAACAGTAAAGAATAATGAATTTTAAGTATCAGATTTGGATCTATACCTGCTGTTTAGTAAAGCAGACTACTGAGATATACTTACTGGCTCATGAGAGTGGTACATATATTTGTGATTTAACAATATTTTAAGCTTTGTTAGTCAGAGAGAGCTGAGGTCTCATTCATGCAGATGCATGCACATTAAATCTTCCATAATTTACCATATGTGGTAAGTTTAAACCACAAAATCATGGTAAAAGAACTATTTCATCAAACTAGTTCATCACAGGATGTCTGTGTCATTCAGTGCATTAAAACAGACTTTGTTCACTTATGGGCAATTATTCAGCATTGTGTGTTCCCTTTATTGCTCAGTGTATATTCCAGCCATATTTATTGCACACAACACAGTCTTACTTTTCAGACAGATTTATTCAAGTTCTCAAAGCTTTTCTATGGCTTTGATACCTAATTTTGAAGCCCACTAGATGTTTCCATAGGCCTTCAACTCATTTTTATGGAAGATTTCATGCTATGTGGGCCCAAAATAATAAGAGATAGAAATCATCCTGTAGAACTGACTTCTGCTTGTAATTATTTCCCAATCTGTTAATGTTTGTGCCATCTGAAAACAGTACCAGCAATGATTCATACTTTCTTCCCTGTCGTAGGTGAGAATATTAAAAAGCACCAAGCTAAAAGCAAATCTTGGGGTGATTTGACTGTTGACAATCCCTTTGGGAGGTGATTTTTTTTCCATTAATCCTGTAATTTGATAGGTATTGTTCAATCAGTTTAACAATCCATTTATAAAAGGCTACATTTTATTTCATGTAAGGCTATTATTTTGAGCAAATAGTATTAGATCAAATACTTTTAGAAATCTGTTGCTATCTATCCTTTCTGCCAGTTTAGAACTTCATCTGACTGAGAATTTTTTTGAGTATTGCCTTCGAAAATCAAATAATAAGTTACAATTTTTATTGAGATTCTTGTCAAAGTGATGACATAAGCGTGATTGAAAAAAAAAAATCTCAAAAGAAAACTTATAGTGTAAATGGTGTGAAAATGAGGTTCAAAAGCTATTGAAATTTATTTTTTTTCCATACCCCCTAAAAGTAATTTTCTTTGCTGTTTTCCCAGAAAAATGGATATTTTGTTCTTTCTGCAACCAGCTAAAACAGGATTTATGATCAGCTTTAAGCAATTTTATGAAAAAAAACCCAAAGTATCCATGAAAAAATCAGCAATTTTTTCCAGGAAAGGTCAAATAAGAAAAGATAATTGATCTACTCAATTATGCATTAACAGACCTGTTCAACAAAGTAATTTGCAAGTGCCCTCTACGTATTATTGGTTGCTAGGGCTCACCCAGTTTATCAAGAACTGACTCAGATAAAGGAAAACAGCAATTTTCAGTCTCCTAAGCTACTCTGACATGCCATTTGTTTACTTTTTTCTGGCATGAATACATGCAGTGGGCCTTGAGCAATTCCTGTCTGGAACCCTTGGACTCAAGGTCAGCATGGATTGCACCTCATCTTTGGGTGTCTTAGGATCCCCAAGAATGCAGTGCCTGACCTTGGGGCTGAGAAGGAGGGGAGACTTTAAATGGTGTCTGTCTGTCTGCTCCTGAGACCTCAGTCCTTCTCTGCCTCTCTCCCAAGCCAAAGGAAGCCCAACCACTGCTACCTTTCAGAGTGGTCCCACAGCCTCCTTGGATGGGTGCCTGGGGGAAGGGGAGCATTGCACACTGCTGGTTTGTGGGACATGATTGTTTTCTTCCATTGGTTTGTGCGCCTGCTGTATCCTGCTGGAACTTTGGCTGCTCCAGTAGCATCACCAACTGTAACAGGAACACAGCAATGATGATTATATCCTCTCAAATCTGATTTGTAGCGGCTAAATCCAATTCTATTTAATTTGAAGATTTTATCTGAGCTTTTACTTGCAATCCAGAGACTCAAGAAGCAGAAAATGGCTTACCATTAATTATGAATATCTGTGAGAAACAGAAATCCAATGACAAATTGTGCTGCCAACCCCCCTTTATGCCTAGTACACATTGGTCATGCTTATTTTGTTCCCACAGAGTGGTTTGTCTGTCATATTCCTATCAGCTTCTTTTATGCTTGCTTTTGGATTTATATTATTTTTGATTAGCTCATGTTTTAGATCATTAGTTCAACAAATAACCTGTAGCCCAGTGACAGATAATCTGTGTTGAGTGAGCATCATTCAACCAAGTCCTGACAATTCCCCCTGATTTAGTTTTTAATAGTCATTTTAAACACTTTAAGAAAGAGTTAAATGAACATGAAAATTGTTCTCAGTTTCAAATTTTGTAAATCCATCATCTATTAGACACCCACTCTGGGCTCCATCATGCTAATCAATCATTTTGGGTAAGTTATTACATTTGCATTACATAAAGAGATAAACACTTTCATTTTTCAAGTGCTATTGTACCTGTTATTCTTTCTTGCGTGCACAGACAATGATCATAGGAATAGGTTAATACCAATTTCTGTTTAAAAATTGACCTTTGAATGCCATTAATTTATTGATTTTTAAGTTTCCATACAGTTTAAGTTGCACAAATGGATTTTAAATCACCTACTGACCTGTGTTTCTCCTCTAAAGTCCTCTAATTTTCTGGGAAAAATTGGATTTGGGGCAGTAGAGTCTTAATGGCAAGACATTCTTTGGGTATTGCTCAAAAGTGCTAACCCAAAGAACAATGTCCTCCATCAGCACAGATGTCCTATGGAGGAAAATCACCTAATTATAATGCTGAGGAAATGGTTATCTTATTAGGGAAGTTTAAAAAGATTCTGAGTACGTATTTGCAGACTTGTAATGTTATATTCTATAGTTTCTTATCAAAACTGAGAGGAAAGGATAGGAAGAATATTCACGTGGGGGCAAGTATGTCAGCCGCTAAGGTCTGTATCCTGATAATAGAATCACAGAACAATTTAGGATGGAAAATATCTCTAAAATCATTGGGTCCAACAATTAACAATTCCAAGTCCACCATGAAATCATGTCTTTAAGTGCCACATATCTTTTAAATACCTCCAGGGATGGTGACTCAACCATTCCCCTGTGCAGCCTGTTTTGATTGTTGGCAACCCTTTGCATGAAAATATTTTATCCTAATATCCAACCTACACCTCTCCTAGCACAAAGTGAAGCTGTTTCCTCTTGTCCTATTGCTTGTGCTTTGGGAGAAGAGACCAACCCCCATCTCACCACAACCTCCCTTCAGGTAGTTGTAAAAAATGAGAATATCCCCCTCAGTCTCCTTTTCTCCAGGCTGTATACCCCCAGCTCCCTCAGCTGCTTCTCATAAGACTTGTGCTCCAGACCCTTCCTCAGCCCCATTGTCCTTCTCTGGACACACTCCAGGTTCTCAAGGCCCTTCTTGTCATGAATGGCCTGGAACTGGACATGGGATTTGAGGAGCAGCATCACCAGTGCTGAATACTGGGGGACAATCCCTGCCCTGGTCCTGCTGGCCACGCTATTGCTGACACAGGCCAGGATGTCCTTGGCCTTCTTGGCCACCTGGGCACAGCTGGCTCATGCTCAGCTGGCAGCACCCCAGGTCCTTCTCCATTGGACACCTTTCCATCCACTCTTCCCCAAGCCTGGAGCATTGCCTGGGGTTGTCAAAACTCAAGTGCAAGACTTGGCACTTGGCCTTGCTGAATCTTACTCAATTGGTCTTAGCCCATTGATCCAGTCTGTACAGACCCCTGTCTGCTCTGGACATACAAGTACTATTTTCCTTGAATACTGTTGTTCTTCCCATTTGAATGGCTCTATGAAGATGGACAGAGAGGGCAGGGTTCAAGACAGAGCACCTTCCTCAAGTTGCACAGGGGGCATCTGTATCCATGCATTATATATATATATATATATATATATATATATATATATATATATATCTCCAAGTGAAACCATACAATAGATACAGCATGCATACAAATTTCACAGGTACAAATGTGTACATCTAACACAGGGTATGGGTGGGAACATCCATGTATTGCACAAATGTATGTTCCCACACCCTGTGTTAGATGCTGGCCAGGTCTGTGAGCATCTCTAAAGGCAATCAAAAATCAAGGGCAAGGATAGGCCAATAACTTCAGGTTACTAGGCAGGCTCATGCTGCAAGCTAAAAGAGAGAAGTCATTAAAATCTCTAATTTTCTGCTCTTGGCTTTCTGTCTTTCTGTATCTGAGATATGCTTATCTCTTTTGACCGTGTAGACTGGCTTAGTGTGTGCTTGCACATCAGCTGGGGGCACAACTCAGCCTGTGTTTGTGGGACTGCCATGAATGAGTGCGGTATTGAAAGGTCAGTCCCTCAAGCATTTAATGAGCCCACAGCTCACGTCAAGAGCCTCATGGCAAAGATGACATTCTTCCTGAGAGTAAGAGATGACTACTTTGTAATGCTTGTGACCATGCTGTGCCATTCCCAGAGCTGTACCACAGGCCAGAAAATAAGATAATGGTTTTCAGATCCAAGGCTGAGGTAGTCCAGTGTACAAATGCCCTGCAGATCCCAGACCAAACTTGGGGCCACCAAGCCCAGAGGGTCTCAATGACCTCAGAGGTCTTTTCCAACTTAAGTGATTCTGTCATCACTGCTCCACAGTTTCAGCACTATGATGAATAGTTTTCTGATGAAAGTCTTGTTTTAAGCACTAAAGAGAAGTTTCTGTTTACCAAACTGTAGGTCCCCATCCACTGACCATAAACAATCCAAATGGATGTGTGCATGGCTGGATGAAGAGCAGGTGATTCAGTTCAAAGTGTGGCAGGAGACATATGTATATTCAAATGGGATGAATCAGGACAATAGAATACTCTGATGTTATTGCTAGTCAGCTTCTACTTTTGTGAAAAGAAGAAAATTTCTCAGACACAAAAACCCCAAAATTGAAAAAATATATTTTATTATAATTGCAGTTATTGTCTCTAGACAATTATATTTTATTTTCTTGCATGTTTTCCTGATGTTGCTTGTTCATAGATGTTAACATAGTAATTTCAAGAAAGTGGCATAATATTAAGCTGAAGATTTTGAAAGCATTAAAAGGTTGCATCTTAGGAACAGTATACTCACTGGAGTTTGTTTTATTTGAAAGCTTGATTCCTTAACAGCAGTTATTTCTCTGTCTTGCCTTAAAATGTGTGAGTTGTGCATGATTAGTAGATTCACAGACATTTTCCTTGAATAATCTTTTTTCTTCTAAACCTGTAGAGCAAATTTAGTGGCTTTTCAGTGCTTTCTTCCCAATTTCCTGTCACTGGTTTTCACTCTCACTGAAAGTGGAAGACAAACCATTACAGATGCAAATCTCCCTGTAAGGCATATTTAATTTAAGATGTATTTCTCTGGCAGGGAGGACATAGAAAAACATCTTCTGAGAGACATTTGAAAAAGAAATCAAACAATCCTGTTGTGAATCACCAAAAGCAAGTGCAATCTTTTCAAAATTTAATAGAAGTGATGTGCACATGCAAAAATTTCTTTTTGAACTTCAAGCTAAACAGCATTCTCTGCTCCTGCTCAAAAAATGACAAGGGCACACCCCAAATTGACACAGTTACAAAGTGAATGTGCTTAGGCAAAACACTTTCTTTTTCTGAGTGGAGGAAATTTGTTGTGTGTGTCACATTTTAAATGCCCAAGGGATACCAGTCATGATATCCATTATTATCAGCCAATAAATCCTTTTCTTACTCCTCAGGGGATTTCAGCAAAAGGCTGCAGAACTCTTCTGACAGAGAATGCCTCAATGTAATGAAAAAATGTTTGAATTATCAACCTCCTGGCCATTGCACCATATGGGAAGCATTGTTTGGGAAATAGTTGTCTAATTTAGCCGTATGTTGCATAAATTAAGTCAATGATCACAGGTTAAATATCAGATTACCTATGATGTAATATTTAGCAACACTTAGACAAAAAAAGACTGGTTAAAAAGTAAATAGTCATAATATCTAAATATGTGAAACAAAACAACTACATTTACATTTAGATATCTATTGATAGAAATTTTGCAAAAATGGCATAATGTGTTCTGCTCCCACTAGCAAAATCTGACTGGAGAGCAGAGAGCAGAGTGAGTTCAACATATGATATCAACTGGACATGTATTAGGTAATGCCTCAGACTATATTCTGATTTATGCCCCAATTAGATACCCAAACATCAATGTCCACATTAAATATTTTCAAAGTTTCTGCTGCATGTCAAGAAATCCAGCTTTACCTTGGGAAATCTAGTGCAGGCAGTTTCCTCGCAAAAAACCCCAAACCAACCACAAGTGATTCTTAGTGAATGCTAAGTACAAGATTTTGGAAAGAAAAACAAACCTAGGAAGCATGACTCAGTCTTACAGAAAACACCATAGCAACTTTTGTGGTTTATAAGGTCCTGATACAAGTGCAAAATGCTGCACATATGTCCTTGCCTTAAGCCATATGCAGATTTAAAAATTCCTTAGTAGTATTTTATATGTTACCAAGAATCACGAGGCAAGGTAACTCAAATCCATATCTCCAGACTGATTCTGATCTCACACTGACTTAGTATCAGTAGAACACTGTTGGTATCAATTATATTACTTTGCTGATTTGTACTGATACCAATTCAATCAGGAAGACTCACGATAAGTAGATTGTGAATGACTGGATATCATGTGCTCTCCCTTTTGCTTTCCACTAGAGGTACTAAATCAATTTTCTAAAGTGCCATATATCTTTATAACTGTGGATTTTTATCTCCATTAGCTCCAATTATTCTTGTTTCCCTGCCTGTCATTTTTCATGAATGCTTCACAAACATTATTGCAGTGGCAAATTACCATTGCCCTTTCTTGACTTCAAAATTAGCGTAAATGTTTATGGCATTGTTATATGGTGGTACTGAGATAAAATCTGAATGTTAACATAGGCAGGGAGACTGCACCAGGCAGGTAATGGGAGACTGAAGCCAGAGTTCAGGGCAAGTCTGAACAGAGCATGTTCAGAGCACCTTGGACGTGTTTCCTCCTCTCTGTGCCCATCAAAACTGACAGCTGTTGGGAGCTTTACTGGAATCATGACAAGAGATAAATAAAGAAAAATACATCTTGTCTTCTTCAACTTTGACTGCAAAGAAAGTGACAGAAAGTAGGCCAAGAGTAAAGAATAAGAGTCTTTGGATAAAACCATTGAAGAGATACTCACTGGCCATCACTCTCTCAGTCCTACATGGTCTTTACAGGTATCAGCTGATTGACTCCTTCCTCCCTGTTGATTTTGAATTTTCAGATTTTTTTCTGCTACAATATTCCAGGTGACTGTTGTTCCTGATTTATTGCTAACTTCTGTCCTGCCCAGTATGTCTTCTCCTGCCAAATACTTCTGTTTCACTCCTACTTGTGCCTACACCTTCCTTTGATGTCAGTTGAATTTGTGAGGTCTTTGTCATGAGGGAGGCTCACAAGGTGGATGTCTTTTGTCATGCAAGTCCCTTTGTGATGGGAACTTCTGATGAGAACTTTCTGATGGCACTTAATTAACAACCTCAGAGTGGTGCTGGGTTTATAGCTGCTGAAGAAATATCACTGTGGTCATCAGGGGACAGAGCTGGCCACCTGACCAGGAGAGGCTGCAAAGCACTCATGGCCAGCCTGACACGATTTTAAGTTTGCAGTAACAGTATCTGGTATTCTGCTAGAGACCTGCTACAGTCCAGGGTTTTTTTTCTAGATTTTTCTCTGCTAGACTAAAGATTAAATCTCCAGTTTCCATCTCTTCACATAAAAATGTGAGGCACCAAGAGATCAGTCCATTTACCAAGCAAAGAGGTTTTCACTACACTTAGTGCTCCAGAAGGTGATTTGGAAAGCACAAAAGAAAATCTATAGACACAGACCCTTTTCCAGTTTGGTACTCCAAGACAGATAACTGCAGGCAAGCCACAGAGAGGGCTGTGCTGGAGCCCATGTGGGCTTATCCTCAATTTCAAACAGAAATGGCCTGGCCAGGCACACAGCAGCGATACAAAACTGGCAGAAGAGCCAATTTTCTTCTGTTCAAAGTCTTCAAAATTCATAAGCTGCATGACAGAAATAAAACCAAATGGTACATAGCAGTGCTCAAAAAATAGGGATGAAAACATTTTAGACTTATGACATTGTAGCAAACAGGGGTCCCATTCTCTGATAAGGGATTCACATTTATGAGCTGACCTTGAACTGAGTGCATCTTCTCACAAAAACACCTATTCAGTGATTTCAGTTCCCCTTCTGGGCTGTGGGAATGAATAATTCCCCCTCTTTTCCTTGGTGCCATGTGCCAGCCAAAGGAGCTTATGAAAGAAAATAAATACATGAACATTCAAGCCTACATGAGAGAAGTTTTTGTATCACAGAGCCAAATGTAGTCACACATGGCTGAAGCAGCAAAAGTCCTCTGGTGAAACCCTGAGAATCTGCTGCCAAATTCTTGTGTATGTTCAATAGCTGAATAGTTGTGGTGGGATTTCCAGGCTCAGCCTGGGTGTGATTACCTGGCACAGGTGCCTCTTCTTCCTGTGCCTGTTCAATGATGATAGCCAGGCCCTCCAGCCTGCAAGGCTCACACATTTGTGTCTCATCACTACAATGAGGAACAAGAACAAACAAGTAAAAGATTCACACTGGAACCCTGAACAGCTGCAGGCTATCCTCCCTGGTATAAATGACATTTCTGGTGATTCAACTTGTGGCAGTTTTTATTTTTGGTATAAAGGATATACCTTATGCCCAGAATCAATTTGACAGAGGGAGGAGCAATATCACCGTGTTTCCCTCGGGGCATCACTTTATCATCACGGAGGAAACAATTTTTCCTTGTGTCAGGTCTGAAGACATTGTAAGAAATGCTTGGAGCAACAGAATTTGAGATAGGAAAAATGTAAAATAGAGGCCAACCCCCTGCACGAAGAGCTGGGGATATTGGTTTAATCTGTGATGTGTGGCAGACCTGTGTACACCTGGCCAGCCCTTCAGACCTGCTGCTCAGGGGGGTCTGCACTGCTTGTTACCTCCACATATGGGGTGAGGAGATCTCAGCTGTGAGGCAGGTATGCACCTGTCTCATAAAGACCCTAAAGACCCTGGCCAAGACCTTTGTGGGCAGAAAAAATTAAAAGCAAATTTTAAATTTTTTTTTGTGTTTGTGTGATTTTAAATGGAGATGGTGAGACTTGTTGCAGTTGGATGAAACCTCACAGAACAGTCCTCAGAGCTGCAGTTCCCTCAAGATCCATGTAACAGCTGACTCTGGAAATATGTCCCCTTTCTCCAGGGAAACATGGAAATGGGTATCACCTGCACTGTCAACCTGTTCATTTTGAGACTGGGCCCCTGCAAAGGAGTTAGTTAATACAGCTCCTGGCATTTCTCAGCATTTACGAGGGTGGTGTTTTCTGCTGCAGCTGAACCCAAACTGCACCTGTAATTTACTTAGCTCTCCCAGAATGGCTGTTGATGGGCAGGAAAGAAGAAAGGCCTGTAGGTAGTTCAGATGGGCAATAAAAAAGGAACAGATTATTCTCATAAAGTTTTTCTGCTGGTAAACACATAGTTTGGACCTGAAGCTCATTTCCAGGTCTTTCATAATTTAGAAAATCCCATATTGGAGACTTTGAGCTAAGACATGGATCTTGCACTTACATATTTTTAGTATACACAGAAAGCACTTAAGCTGAAAACCATAAAATTTGAGAAACCAGAAGTACAACAGAAATGCCAGAGGGCAGAGTCTTTAACCACCCTGTAAAAGCAGAAAAAGAACTACTACCTAATTTCTATATTATTTGTTTTAATGCAAACAATAAATAAACCCCACTTATTTATTGTTCATATAGTCCACTTGTTCTTCCTTTCAGCAGCCACTTCAGTGAACAGATTTATAGAAATGTCAAATCATTAAAACTTTCTGAGCCTTGCAATTTCTGATCTATTAGTAGTCTTGGCTGTGCAATAGGAAGTATATTCTATCTGTAGTTAATGACCTTTGGTTCCTGCTGTGAACAAAAACAACAGAAAAAACCCAGTGCTACCATTCACCCTTAATATTTGCACAAATCACCTTTGCCTAGAAAGGAAATGATCTTTTGTTTTTGTTTTGTGATTCCCTAACTTCTTCAGGAAATGAGGAGTACTGCCTTTTCTGGCAGCACCAATTAAATAAGCAGGTTTGTTGAAAATTACACAGCATCCTACATTTTTAATCCAGTTGCATAAAGCCATAGTCCCGTGTGATCCCCAGCATGGGTCTGCTGTTTTGTAAGAGCAGAGTGGCAGAGCTGATCTGCTGGAGGCACTATATATGATAATTGCATACAGGTTAAGTGTTTTGCAAATTAGCAGTGCTTCATCATCCACTTTGCTTTTGCTGCCCGTTCAGGTTGGCATACCAAGTGTGCTGAAGGTGACTTGTTTAATCCCCAGCAGCTGGAACTCCCTGCCATCCCCACAAAATGATTCCTGCCATTTTCAAATGAAGCTCATGGAGATGGCTAATCTTCTGTCAGAAGTGACACATGGCACCATGGATTTTGTCCAGCAGCAACCTCCTCTGGGGCTCTGTGTGAGCCACTTGCTGGCAGAGCATCAGGGCTCAGGAGGCCCATTTTGGATTCAGAACAGCACCTTGAGGTGTTTCTCTCTGGATTTGTGAAATCCACCTCCATCCTTCCCCAGGTCTCCCCAGAACAGCTGTGCTGAGATTTACTTCTGTGCACTGGTAGGAAAACCCACACATGGCTCTTGTGGCTGACATTTCCCTGGACCTTCAGCATGTATTTCAGTGAGATAATGCAAGATGTGTGCTCTCTCTGGGTGTCTAAGGTAACAGAAGGAGATTATGTTAAGTGCTTGGTAAGAGGCATTTTCCATTTGCAACATTCAACTTCATTTAGCTGTAATGCATGAAAAAATTGACCCACGTGGGTCTTTATCGAGCCATTTAATTGTAGCTCTGAAGTGCGAATGCGATGAGCATCATGGATTTTGGCACTGTTGACATTTCTTTTAAGCAGATGACAGTTTGAAAGGATGGGAGCATATCCTTTTATCACTGCAACAGATAAATACACTACAGAGTGATTGAAACAGCTTTACACACTGGAAAGTGACAGAAGAGAAAGTGATGGCACAAAAGGCTAGACAAATTTGAATTTAAAAAATTAAGCATAAAACATACAAGTGTTCTTAAAGCCTTTCTGATGAATTCACACTGTGAATAACTGGTGCACTTGACCAACAATTGTCAGTGAGAAAATTAGAAGACTCTTAAAAATTCTTCAGTAGTTTCTTTAAAACAGTGGATCTTGCATATGTACAGTGGGAAAGCTGAAGGGAGCCAAGGACCTCTGGTAAAGAACAAGAAGGGTGCCTCTGACAGGGCAGACTGATATTCCAAATTATCCCCTTTCTCACATCAATGTTTTAAAAAAGCATTTTGTTTGTTGGTCTGGGAGTCTCAGTACTTTTAGCAAGTACTTTTAGTGCCTTCTGGGATAGCAAGACCTAAGAACGTTCTAGAAACAGACTTTTTTCATGGTAAGAAGCAATGTTTTCCAGAAGTGGGCTGGACTAGAAGCAGACAGGAATGGGTAAGGAAAAGCTCTGGGTGAGGATCACCAGGACTGTAGAAAACATGAAACCTGTAACTTTAAGGGTCTTGAGTTGCTGAAGGAAATTGCCAAAGGAATATTTTTCTGAGAATCTTTAAGATATTCAGCAACAGATTTTTGTTGTTGACAATGTTTTCTCGTAACTCCAAATCATCTGAGCAGCGTCTCACCCCCTAGTGAGAAACTCTGCTGAGACTGTAAAGTGTGGAAGGCACAGGCACCTTTCGAGTCACCTGAAACCAGGCAGATGAATTCCCATATTTATCAACCTAGACGAGCAAAATTAGCTGCCAGCTCAGGAAGATGCTTGGACTGAGAATCCACTGCAACCTTTTGTATCTCAGGTTCTGTAACTGTTGATTGTTTTCTCCTTGTGTACTTTTATGGCATTAAAACAGAGTTTAAATGCAGATAATGGTAATTCAGTCACATGCAAGCACCTGTCTAGCATATATGTGTGTTAGCTTACCACTGGCTACCTACTGTCTGTCGGATAACTTGGCAGAGTGAGAAAATCTATTAATAATGAAGCAATAGGCTTCCAAAAAGCATTAACATAGGACTCTAGAAACAGTAAATGTGAAAAATGCCATCTGCATCTAAGAAAGTTTTTGGGGTTTTTTTGTAAGAAATTTATTTGAAGAAATTATAAACATAAGGACACAATTATTGCAGATGTAAAATAATTTCCTCACCCATTTTATGAATATTTTATTCTTCCCTATCCCCTACAAAAAAAGACCCTAAGTCTCTGGAGAGAGAAACAGAAATGCTAACAACATTACTCTATCAGGCATGTAATAGGAGGGGATCTTTCTTCTCTCTTGCCACAGCTAATAAATTATAGAAGTTTTTGGAAACCTAATTATGGCACAGAGCAAACACTAACATGACAATATGAATGTTTTCTTCAAGCTAACATGATTTTGTGAAACCATTATTTTATTTTAAAAGTACTGCAGAACTCAACTCTGGTCTATTTTTAAAATGATAGAGTAAACAGAAAATTTGTAATTAAATACTATCCTGCTTGCTTTGCCACAAAAAGACAGAAGACCAAATGTCAATTTGAAATTAAACTCATATAGAAGCTGAACAAACAAGGGGATGTATCACTAAGCAAATTATGGCAGTGCAGATATGTAGCCGATATCCTGATTATCTTTTTTTATTGTTGTTAAACCACTAGGAAAAATGCAACTCCATCATACTGTGTTTCATGACAATACTTTTGAAGAACTTGAGGCAATAAAAGCATGTAAGTTTATGCTCACTATGTATTCATGAAGATTTAATGGCTGCTGAATACATATTTGAAGCAGTTGCAGGAAAGGCCTCAGGGCTGTGATTCTCAGTGCTGCAAACCCTCAGCTTCAGCACCCCAGAGCAGAGTCAGTGATGCTCTGCCAGCCCAGCTGAGGATGGGTTTCCTTCTTGCTCGGTGCTCCCATGGCATCCACAACACCCATCTTACCAAGCAAGGAGATATTTAAACCAGTCCAAAGGGAAAACCAGGAGGATGTTGCTGCTGGAAGTTGTGAGACTGACTTTCAAATGTGGGTGTTGTCCTGAGAACTGTCCCCAACGGGCATGTGCAGACAGGCTCAGGACCACCACCCCAAGAGATGGACACACTCCTGTCTCCAGGCCCAGGTGCCTCTGACAGGTGGACTGAAGGCTGGGAATTGCCTCCTTCATGCTTTCATGGTTCTAAGCATATAAGAGAGGACCCATCTGTTTTCTTGGTCCTCTGCAGCACAGTTTCCATCCTGAACATTTTTTGCCTGAAGAGAAAGGAGTGGGATTCTTTTTCACCACAGAAGTGTATCTATACCGGTAGCAAGTTAGATACTCCAAATATAGGTCTCAATTCTTTCCAGGGCCAGGATAAATAAGAATTTGTATCACCTGGTTTCTTAGAAGGTGCATTTGTAGCAAACCTAACCCAAAATAAAAGCATCTATTGCCTCTGAGTCCCACTCTTCCCCTGAGTGAATGGAAGGCTGCTGTGGTATTTTTGGGGTCCCCTGTCATTGGGAGGAAGTGATGAATCTGACTCCATGTTCTTAGAAGGCTAATTTATTATTTTTTGTTACTATATTATATTAAAGAATGTTATACTAAAACTGTAATAAAGAATAGAGAAAGGATGCTTACAGAAGGCTTAACAAGTTACTATTAAACACTCATGACCCTCTCCAGAGTCCTCACACAGCTGGGCTGTGATTGGTCATTAAGTCAAAACAATTCACATGAAACCAATCACACAATGTCCAAACTACATTCCAAAGCAGCAAAACACAGGAGAAGCAAATCAGATAATTATTGTTTTCCTTTTTCTCTGAGGCTTCTCGGCTTCCCAGGAGAAAAAGTTCTGGCAAAGGGATTTTTCAGAAAATATGACAGTGACGGCTGCCAGTGCTGCTGAGATGTCGTGTGCGTATGCTAAGTGAGCCAGGCTCTTCAGAAACCTGTGGTGGGGCACCTATTAAATATTTAGGTGAGTTTTAGCTAAGTGCACCCAAGATGGTGACATTTGTCAGTGGTAAAGCTCCAGGTAAATGAGATTGCTATGGAAAACTAGGAGACTACCATTAAATGCCTTAAGAAGGGTGAGCTGGGCTTCCTTGGATCGTGCTGCTGGAGCAAGGTGTGCTAGCTCTGTTATGCTTGGTGTGACAGTAGTGATTTTAGATCTCAGCCTAGAAATTTTGCTGTAGTAAGGAGAAGATCTGTACTGGAGAGAACCTGAAGATGCTGAGTCCTGAATTATATTCTAAACTGGAACAAGAACACTTTGCAACTTGCTATACCTTCTTTTTTATGTTAGGAGATAAAACATAGGCAAAATATGTAGGGACATAAACCTCTGTGTGGAGATTAGGAGAAATAATGGAAAAGACTTAAAGTTCATGTTGAAACTAATTATTGTGCAGTTAAGGATTTTGTTTTTCTTTGTCTCACTCTCTTTTTAAAATTATATTTTGTGGACAGTTAAAAGCCTTAAAATGGAGGTACAACTCTCTGGACAGTATAATTAAGTCTTTTCATGCTATTTGCAATTCTCTTTGTTTCATTCCAGAGAAATACAGTGTTCCCTCTCCCAGGGCTCCAGAGAACACCAGTACCAATTCTTTCAAAGAGCTCCCCGTAGCCCTCCTCCTCATTTTTTCCACATTCTCTTAGCCAGAGGTACCTTTTTTGCCTGCATTCCTGTTGTTTTTATAACAGATATATTCAGATACATTTTTCATTTTCTCTTGCAGCTTCTGTTTGAGACCCTAAGGGCTTCCAAGTAAAATGCAAAAATAGCATGAGAACAAAGCTTCCAGAGAGACTTTCTTCAATCTGAGTATAAACAGCAAGATTTTTAGCTCTTCAGACTACCTTTTCAAAGTCTTCTCTTTTTTTGGAAGTGTTTGTGAGACAGAATTTGGATTTTTAAAACAGTTTTTCATTCCTGTCTTTGAAAAAATCCTGCCCATCAGTGGATTCAGGTGTAAATAGTGGGCCCTATTTGAAGGGGTAGAAAACAACAAGACTTTTCAAGTTTTGATGTAATTAATCCTCGTTCCACTGATCTCGCTGGTAGATCAGGGAGCTGCACTCACAGCCCAGCTTTTCCCATGGTCTCAGCACCTCCCACCCTTTGCAGGCTCTGCTGTGGCCGCCTCCATTCCTCCTCAGCTCCTCTGCAGCTTCCCTGACCTCAGCACCAGGGCTCCCCTGCAACTCCTCCCAAACAGATTCTGCATTGTTCACGTGAATCCCTATTTACTGTTTTGTCTGGCATCTTTTTTTTAAACCCTACAAAAGCCCCCAACTTCAGGCTTTGTCTCCCTGAGTCCCCTGTCCTTATCTGTGCTGAACACCTTCCCAGCACACCTTCCCAGCTTACAGAGACCTTTCAGGCTTGAATTAATCCTTTCCTCTGTCTGGGTTTGCACTTGCACACTTTCCTCACGCTGTGCCTTGGGAAGCTTTTCTTTTCTGCCTTCATTTAGTGCAGAGAGATGCAATGTTTAGAGAGGAAGGAGGCCTGCATGGAAGTGTTTTAAACATGGATCAGAGCATTTAATGAAGGTAAATCATGAGACAGAAAGAGCAGGAATCACCAGTCAAACAAACTGAAAAAGCTAAAGTATTTTATAAAGTCATACATTGCTGCCTTCCTCCTTAAGCCCTTCCTTCTACACAGAACAGATAGCCCAACCTCAAAAATAAACCTCAGAAATAAAGAGAATTGCAGGATCTGTGAAGAAAAAATCCCCTTTTTTATGAATTTATACAAGGGTCAGAGAAAGTGAGACAGAAGGAACTGTGGGGGCAGCACAGGCAGCATGGTGACAAATGAGGTGGCACTCGCTGGATGCCAAGATGATTCCCCTTGTCACAGTGTTTGCCAGAGATCAGGAGGGAGATATGCCTCACACAGATGTTTGCCAGGGACAGAGAAGGAGGCATTTATAAAACATTGGAAGTACCAGAACAAAGCTGTCTGGGGGGAATACAGTGAAAGAGAATGTGAGAATAGCTACTCACTTTTCAAAATTTAGGAAGGTTTATTAAACCTTATGAAAAATATAACCAGAAGACTGAATAAAGAAAAAAGGTTATGGTGCCAGGAGCAAAAGATTTTCCCCACCATGTGATCAGCCCCCTCACAATGCAGGTTCTTCCCCTTTGGAGGCCTTTAACCCCTTCCAAAGTTCTGTCCATTGACCCCTTCTTCACTGTCCAGTGGTGGAGATCCCTTCCTCAGATCATGGTTGGAGGATCAGGATCCTCCAGCCAGCCCTCCCAAATGTCCCAACCCTGGCTGTCCCTTGATAACAGTGCAAGGGAGTAAAACATAATTATAAATCTATAAAACTTTTCTTAACCTATATACACAATATTTGTCTGTAAATTGTGAGAGTCAGTCGTGGCATTACTCATCTATCACAAGAAAGTGCTGAATTTCTCTGTGCTCTGACCCTGATGGATGCTGTGGTACCAGCATTCCCTGTCTGTGCCTCACCAGCACAGAGATGGTGTGCAAAGGTTTGTGCTCTAAATTAAACATGGGGAAACCAGGTCACTTCTCATTCTTACAGTACTACACTTATTACTACTACTAAAATAATAATCAAACAGGTCCATCCCAGCCTGAGCACCATCAGATGATTTTTAAACCACGGAAGTCTCCCGCACATGAAAGGTAATAAAACCACTCAATAATGATGTGGGATAACTTCCCTGACTATCTGCTGCCAACAAAAATGCAAATGTGATCACTGCCTTGAATTCAAACCCAGAAAACTGCTAAAATGCCAGAAAGAAGTGGACTTTTGCCTAATGACTAAAAGTTCTAGTCCTTCCTCCAAGTAATGAGTTTGGCAGTGTTAGTGTAATGTGCTTCATACCCTTTGAAAAATAAACATTTCTGTTTAGATAAAATCTAAATGAGCTTGGAATTAAAATAATTCTTCATTGGCTTCAAATTAGATGGATTGGCCATGTCTGAGCATTACTGCTGCTAAATTTAATATGACATATTGGCCTGGCATTTCCATTTTTAATGTGGGAAGCTGTGTTTATTTATAAGACCTTTCATCTCAGGGACAGCAGTTTAAATTTTTTGAAAACTAGCAGAGATCTATTTAAATGATGTCTTGCACACTGCTCAGGCTGGGTACCCTGAGAACATGTAAATTTGTCTTACTTATGATAAATGGACCCATGAATAACTTTAAAAATCTTCAATTTTTTGCCTCCTGCAGCTCTTCCTGCCATGAAGCATTCAAGATAAAGTATTTCTTGGATGCTTTGATAGCACTGAGGAAGGTGTGCATTTGGTTGACATCTTTCAAAATATTTCTGGCCTGACATTTTCATGTCGTGTCCTGCAAAGGAGGTAATGCATCATACTGACAACATGCAGGAATTCTTTCCTCCCCAGCTACAAACCCAAAAGTGATCCTGAACAGTGCAGGAAATGTAGCCTGGAGATATTTCTGGCCCCATCTCTTCCAATTTTCTGATCCTATCTATAAAATTGCTGCAAGTTTGGCCACTGTGAGCTGAAGCAGAGCAGTGGGTGGGTTCTCTCTGCATTCCTTGAGGGGTAGCTTTGAAGCATGTGATAGCATTGAGCCCAGCACAAATGTAGCAAACTGGGCCATATTCATTCCAAAATCACCCTACACTTTACACACTAGAGTGGAAGTTAGAGCACTAACTGAGAAAACAAAGAACCTTGATCTCCAGCTGTTGGGAAGGATGAAAGTTTGACAAGAAAGTCCCACAGATATGTATGCTTAGCAGAAAGATTTTTGAATGTAGAATCTGAAGAAGGAATAGAAATGAAAGCAAGTTTTGATATAGAAGAAGAGACTTGCTGAGCCAGTCTTACTGGATAACTAAAGAGGCAAAGGGTGTGTTAGTTAGAAGGGGGTTTTATGACTTAGAGCAATGGATAAACCCACCACAAACAAGATGTTTTTACCAAGCAGAAAGATAGCACAGGCAAACAAGCCTGCTGATGTTGCAAGTAGAAAAAAGGTCTCAGAATTTTTCACTGCAAGAAAACTGAAAAACATCTTCTAGCTTAAACTGTAATGGACTAACTTTTAGTGATTGGAGAATAGTAACATGAACATGGTAATTACAGTAGTTATGATAGGCTATAGGTAATAGTTAAGGTATAGATTGGTTCTACTGTATTAAGCTGCTCAGCTAATAAAAGTATATAATGCAATGTAACCAAAACCAAAGGGTCTCCAGGCCTGCCTGCAGCTGGAGCTGACAGCTGTAGGCACAGGCTCTGTCACCCACAACCCTGGACTGCTGTAATGTCTTGGATGTGATAAACTGCATTTTGAAGAGGCACCTGGAGTCCCACATCTCTCATTCAGGCTCTTACATCCAACCGTCCCCAGGATGAGACTGTCTCCTGGAGGATGCTCCTCTGCACCACCAAGAAACAGGACAAGCTGTGGTCCAAGCAATTTTTATTTGGACAAATTGTAGTTGAATCTGATGGAAAAGACAATCCCAGGCACCATGCTCCTGAGCAAGGGGACCTGCTGCTAGGATAGAGCTGTCCAGGGTGTGATCAGGAGTAGCAGGGTGCCCAGAGCCTCTCTGTGCTTCACACTGGAAGGCATGGAAGACTTTGCTCATGAAGTAAAAGTGAACTCACACATTTTGTGAGACTCACAGTGACACTGACCCCAGTGCAATAGCCAGCACCAACAGCAGAAGCAAACAAGTCACTTGTTCTGCAGTTCTCGAATGACACCTCTTTGCATGAAACAGGTGCAGCTGCGTTCCACCAACAAATCAATAGTGCACTCCAAGGACACCATTGAAATGTACATTCTTTGGGGAATAGAGTAGAAAGTAATCTTAGACAGGGAAAAAACAGTAATTCTTTTAATTTGATAAGCTCTTTCCTAGCAGTTGGTCAGCAGATGCAAGCACTTGTATCCAAACCACAATTGCAATGAAGCCATCCCTGTACATGAAATATTTTCAGCGCTTGCTGAGTTTTGATTTTTGGGGACCCCCTTTCTAAAGTGAAGCAGCCCAATTACTCAGCATGCTGGAAATGCAGCTGAGGGGGAGCACAGGGGACGGAAGAGCAGGGCTGTAAACCAGAAGATGACTGGTCAAAGGATATAATTTTATCCTGTGTACTGGAGCCCACGCCAAGTATGCCACGTGTTGGGACATATTGAAGGCTGCCTTAGAACTGTAGCAAATACTTTCAAAATCTGAGAATTAGCAAGTAATTTTGTGATAATTTTTGGGAAAAGCTGGCTGGCAGCTTTGAATTATGTTGCCTTCCAAGGCTGTTGCAAAGAGGCTGTGTTCAGGGTCACTCTTGTTTTGGTGAGGAGGGGATCTCCCATTTTTCTTCTGTGCTTATGTAAGTCCCTTGCACGTAAAGCATTGAAACTGTGGCTCCACTGCAGAGTAGCTGCAAAGTTCCCAAGGGTTTTAGACAGCCACTCTCAGCAGCCTTCATAAGAGAACCAGAAAAAGCTCAGCTAAAATCAAACTGCCATGAAACATCCATTAAAGGCCTCTCTTTCTGCAGTGTGCAGGCAGCAGCAATGACAGACCAGTCCAAGGGACCCTCTATCAAGTTACAGCTGTGCTGAGGAACAAAATTGCTGCTGTCAGTTATTTGCAGTTAAAGCACAAGCACTGCAGGGGGAAACACTGCTTTTACAGTGCCCCAATGACTGAGAGGCAAGAGCATTATTTGTGTTTGGTGAAAACCCAGCTTAAACCCAGGGAGGAAAAGCACCGTGGCTGTCACCAGCTGTGCCCTGCTGACTGCCTGCCCTTGGGGGAGCCCAAAGCAAAGCTCAGGGGATGAGGCCTCCAGGCCTGTGAGCAGCACTGAGCTGCCCTGCTGAGCTCTGTACTGAGCTGGTGCCTCTGCATTGTCAGCCACCACCCCCCATGTCTCCCTCCCTGGTGGCACCGAGAAGATGGATATAAAAAACTAGATTAAATAATTTTTATTGGCTTTAATTTCCACAAACAGGAGCTTCATAAATTAAATTGTTAGATTTTGTTTGTTGCAGCTGAACAATCTCATAAATAGCTGGAGAGCTAATGAAATGTACTTCAGTCACTGAACTGGACTGGTATATGATTTAATTTTCCCATACATTCAAAAACTGTAATTATTAAAATTTCTCAAAAAAATTTCTCAAAAAAATTTTGAAAGACTGCTGATACATCCAGAAATGTTTATTCTATTCTTCACAATTATTTTTCCTTTCTAATAGGGTTAGGATTCCTCTTGACCTTCTAAGTTTCAATCTTTTTTTGTCTATAGATCATATTAATTTGACTCTAGTAATTTAGATAGAACTCCTTTAATGTCTGCTGTCAATTCATTTATGAGTTGCATTCACAGAGTGCAGAAAGCAAGTAGACAGCAAATTAGTTTTAATTTCTTCGGTGTACTAAAATGTGGAAGAATTATTAGAATTCACCACACTTGGGCCAGGGATAAGAGTTCCTTCAGGCTTGAAATTTCAGATTGGCTTCCTAATAAGTTATATTCATAATGTAGAGTTTAATTATACTCAATGAGATATTCAGAAAACTTTCACTATTATGCAGCTGCTAAAACTGTAGTTACAGTTAATTAATAGTACTATAATCAAGCAGTCTTTATGTCTGGGTCAGAATTCTCTTATATAAATGAAGTCCTGCAAAATCCATACCTGAGCTCTGTGTAGTTACTTGGACTGTCCTCACATCTGCTAGGAGAGAAAACTTTGAGAAAATTGACCAAACTATGCTCAGGGGGACCCTGAAGCTGGTTACTGCCTGAGGGATGTCCATCTCCCTGGCTAAGAGGGAGCTGGCTTAGCCCAGGTGCCTCCCTTTTGGGTAGCTGAAGTTAGGTAAGAAGGACTTAAGTCTCCATCTCTTCATCTCTTGGGATCATTACAGCACTTTTTTTTTTCTTTTTCTTTTTTTTTTTTTTCCAGAGAACAGAATATTCTCTTTATTTTTTGGTAATTTTTAGTCATGTTAAGTCTTAGGAATTGTAAACTAAAATTAAAGCATCAAAATAGAGAATTAATCCCATCATAAAACTGAATCAATTAGACTTTGAAGCAAATAATGCAATTCTGATTTATTCTTCTTATATTTGCTTGCCTCATCTTGTCTTCCCTGTGGAAGACTGCTTCAAGATAATGCTTTTCAGATCATATACCCATAAATATAGGAAAATACATACTAGTAGGGTTATCATTCCTATTAGTAATATGTACCATTTAAACTGTTCATGAAGAAAGGATATCCTAAACTAATGCTATAACTTTTTTCAAAGTTTGTGTCATACAGTTTAAGTGTATTTGAAGATATTTATAAATTACATGTATTCCCAACATGTGTATGATAGATCATTGGTTTGGATTATTAGAAGTCATATCTCAGGAATGCTGCAATCTAAATTTTTCATGCTCAGATAAAAATATCTATCTATCTATCTATCTATCTATCTATCTATCTATCAATCTATCTATCTATCAAAATAGATAGATATCTATCCTCAGATAGATATCTTAAAAGTATCTATCACTTCTTGAAACTGGGTCCCCTGAGACTACAATATAGTGATGCACCAAAAAAAGAGTCAGAACTGAAAAACTTGCCATAGTTGTTTTGTTGGTTTTTTTTTGTGGTTATATCAGGTTATACGTGGTTACATACAAAAAGTGAATTTAAGCATAGTGCTTTCACAAGTATTTCAAATATTATTTTGAATACATGTTCCAGTGAGGTATTTTGAATGTAGGATCCCATGAGGCTGTAGCAGTAAGACCATTAAGTATCTGTATATAATGTATGAAAAGATCAAAGGGTAAGATGAAAAGAATAAAATATGGCCATGTCTGATGCTCACACAGTCTGCCAAATATTACAAATTGAAACTGAAGATTGATCTGAAATAAAATGTTTGAAGAGCATCAGGGATTACAGAGCCTTGTGAGCAGTGGTGAGGACATGGGGAACACAGATAGCTTTTTTTGTCTATCCTCCCAAAAGTCAGATGGAAGGAGTTTGAAAGGGACAGTCAAATCTGGAAAATCAAGAAATGGTTACAGAACTGGTGCCACAACCAGGGATTTGGCTAAGTGGATAATGGGGCTCTCTTTGAGAAGCCTGAGGTGTGATAGGGCCCATCTGTCAGAGAAGGGGAAGATCTTTGGTCACAGGCTGGGGAAGAGGCTTAAACCACAGTAGCTGGGGAGAAGGAGCCTCAGTCCATCCCAATCATACCAGGGGTGATACCAGGGCCAGCAAGAAATGCCCAGAGCCTGGAGAGGATTGACAGGTCATCAGGAGAGCACCTGAAGAGCAGCACTGAGGAATTGCAGCCACTCCAGCCAGTAAGTCACCTTCAGTGAGAATCATAGAATCATTAACATTGGAAAAGACCCCCAGGCCATTGGGTTCCAATCTTTGACCAAACACCACCTGATCAACTAAACCACAACACCAAGTGCTACATCCAGTCATCTCTTGAACACTTCCAGGGTGGTGGCTCCACCATTACCTTGAGCAGCCCATTCTAATGTTTAACCACCCTTTCAAGGTAGAAATTCTTCCTGATATCTCCCTGAACATCCCCTGCTGCAGCTTGTGGCCATTTCCTCTTATCCTGTCCCAGGCTGCCTGGGAGAACACCCCCTGCCTTGCTACAATGTCCTCTCAGGGAGATTTAGAGGGCAATAAAGTCCCCCCAAGCTTCCCTTTCTCCAGGTTTAACTCCCCCAGCTCCCTCAGCCACTCCTCTCAGGACTCACTCTCCAGACCCTGCACCAACTTTGCTGCCCTGTTGAGCTCTGTCTTAAGTGTCTCTGTGCAAACGCACTAAACACGGGGGTAAACAAGACAAGGTGAGTTGTGCACAGCTCTGCAAGGCTGTGATCCTGCTGGCATCCCAGAGCTGTGGTGGGATGGATGCTGGGATGGGAGTGTTCAAATGGAAGGATGCAGGCATTTTAGGAAGCACAGGCAGGGACACCAGGAGGAGGTGTCTCCATCTGTGTAAATGAGCAGCTGCAGTACAAGGAGCTCTGCCTGCAGGTGGGTGAGGAGCTGACTGAGAGCTCAGGGTCAGGACTGAAGGGAGGGCAGGGACAGGGACAGGTAACACTGTAATGGACATCTGTGACAGGCCGCCCTACCAGGGGTTCTGAACAGAACATAGGAGAACAGAACAGAATATCTGTTCCAAACAGAACATCTGTTCTCACAGGAGAGCCTATGAAGCCCTCAATAGACAGGTAGGAGCAGCCTCCCATTCACAAGCCCTGGTCCCCAAGGGGCACTTCAACCACCCCAGTATCTGCTGGAAGCACAGCACAGCAGGGCACAGGCAATCCAGGAGGTTCCTGGAATGCACTGATGATAAATTCCTTCTCCAGGTGACAGAGGAGCCCCTGAGGAGAGGTGCTGTGCTCTGCTGGACCTTGCTCTCACAGTGAGGGGCTGCTGAGGAATGTGAGGCTCAGGGGAAGCCTGGGCTCAGTGACCAGGGAATGGTGGAGTTTGGGATCCTCAGGGCAGTGAGGAGGGTGCAGAGCCTGCTCAGTGCCCTGGACTTCAGTAGAGCAGACTTTGGCCTCTTCAGGGATCTGCTTGCTAAAGTACCAACCCTGAAGGGCAGACGGGCCCTAGGAAGCTGGCTGATGCTCACAGATCACCTCTTCCAGGCTGAGGAGCAATGCATCCCAACAGGGGAACACAGGCAAAAATGCCAGGAGGCCTCTGTGGATGAACAAGGAACTCCTGGACAAACTCAAACACAGGAATGAAGCCTACAGAGGGTGGAAGCAAGGACAGATAGCATGGGAGGAATACAGAGAAATTCTCCAAGCAGCCAGGGATCAGGCTAGGAAAGCTAAAGCCCTGATGGAATTAAATCTGACCAGGGATGTCAAGGGCAAGAAGAGAAGCTTCTATATGTACATCAAGGATAAAAGGAAGACTAGGGAATGTGAGCCCTTGTGGTAATCACATATCCTCTGAACAGAGAGAGACAATTCTCTCCCAGGATTTTCCTGGGAAGCTGTGACAAAGCTCAGAGAAAACAATTCTTATCTCCACTTGCTGCACCTGCTGTTGTGCACATGTGGAATGTGTTATGGAGATTGTTTACCAAAGGGTGGTTTCTTAACTGGGCTCTGGTGATGGTTTTGGGTTCATTGACCAATTGGATCCATGTGTGTGTGTTGTGACTGTGTGGCAAGGGTGATGGGTTTGTCGTAGAGTACAGTAGAGTAGTAATAAAGCAATGGATCAGCCTTCTGCAATCATGGAGTCAATGCTCATTTTTCCCTATTCAGAGGCCCACTGTTAGAATAGGCCCTCTTGAGAGGGAAACACTCCTGTGGGGAAAACTGAGGTTCTTAATGACTTCTTTGCCTCTTTCCTCACCAGTAAGCTCTCCAGTCACACCACCTGAGCGACAGAAGGCAGAGGCAGTGACTGGGAAAATGAAAAACCACCCACCATTGGAGATCAGATTTGAGACCATCAAAGGAAGCTGAAGGTGCACAAGTCCATGGGACCTGGTGAGATGCACACACAGGGTCCTGAGGAAGCTGGTGGATGAAGTTGCTGAGGCACTGTAAACCCCATCTGCAAGTCATGGCCGTTCAGTGAAGCTCCCACTGACTGGAAAAGGGGAAACATGACCCCTATTTTTAAAAAGGGAAGAAGGAAGGATCTGGGTAACTACAGGCTGGTCAGTCTCACCTCTGTGCCTGGCAAGATCATGGGGCTAATCTGACTGGAAACAATGCTAAGGCACATCAAAATTATGAAGGTGATTGGTGACAGCTAATGTGGCCTCACTAAGGCATATTAAGGATATGTACCTAATTTCTGAGTAATAAAAAGTGTTAGGCGATATTTTTTATTTCAAATACCCTACTATTGCAGCTGCAGATGCATCATTCAGTTCTTAAATTCTGTTCTGTAGAATAATCATTTTGCCTTATCTTTAAATAAAACTCTATTCAGAGGATATAGCCTGGAAAAACTATGCCTTATCCGTGAAATTGTTGCTATAATCTAATCAATTAAGATCTTAATGTGTAGGCTTTTTAGCTACTTTTGACTGAGAAAAAACATTTACAATTCAGACTGTGGTTTTGTAACCGTAGCATCAACTGTAAAATGAAAATCAGGGCTTTTTTTTTTTTTAATAATTCAAAGATTCTTTTTTATGAATGAAAGAAATTGCAGTCCTAAAAGAGTCAAAGCATGTAATCAGAACTTGTAAAATATTCCATTCTGTTTTATGACATCTCAACTCCAATCAAATAAACAGAGCCAGAAAGAACCAGAGACTTGATTGACTGTTTAAAGGAAAAGCTGTCAGTTTGATTACAGGCAAGTGAACAGACACATTACTAAATGTAAACTGCATTTAATTTTATTATGCAAGCAGCTTTAATAACGTCACAAATAAGTTATGCAAACTGTAACACTGGGTGCAACTGCATACAGATTTCTGATAATGAGTGGGGGCTGTGGATCATAGCTGTTTTCAATTTAAGTGTTCTAAATTTATTAGGGAGCAAAAGGTAATTAAAGTGAGCATCAGAGAAAAACCTCACACCGTGTTGTTTCAAACCAAAGTGGTAGAGTTTTCAAAAAGGTTTGTATGAGTAGATTCTTGCAGTGCTGTGAAGAAATGCCCTCATGGTGCTTCTATTCAAAAATTTGCAGCATTTTTCTACTCCCCTTTTCCTCTGGTTTCATTCCCCATGTATAAATAGTTTTGAAATGCAAAATTACTCATGAAGTGTGATGGATGTTTGACACTAAGCTTGTGCAGGTGTGCCGGTATACCCACAGAAGGAAGCAAGACAGGAACCATTTCATAGAATCATGGAATCATTTAGAAGTGAAAAGAACTCAAAGACCATCAAGTAGGACTGTTAATACAGCACTGCCAAGTGCACCACTAAGCCACATCCCAAAACACCACATCTGCATGTCTTTTAAATACCTCCAGGGATGGTGATTCCGCCACTTCCCCGGGCAGCCTGTTCCAGTGCCTGACAACTCCTTTAATGAAGACATTTTTCCTGATATCCAATCTTTTATCTCCTCTGAAACAACTTGAGGGCATTTACTATCACACTCTCTGGTTAGGAGAGGTTTTTTTCCTTGCTGCCCACGGGAGATAGTTCACACCAGACTCTGCTGAGGACTTCTGAAAATGCTGGGATATCCATCTGCTGTAAGACCAAAAGTGGACTTTGCAGCAGTGGCAGGAATTCTGTGCTGCTGTATGCTGAGGGGAGGTCAGATTTCAGCTGTGCTCTCCCCCAACCCATGGGACCCTGGTTTGCCAGGCATGAGATCCCATCCCTGCCTGCTTCTCTCTGCCTCCTCACCCAGCCAGCAACAGAGTCACAGACCTGGAACTGCTCCGCTAATGCACAGCTGAGGGAAATGTGCAATCACAGCACCTGATGCACATCAGACAAAGCTCAGGAGGGAAATGGAGATGGAGAGACAGACAGGGGTGCCTGCTTCTCTCTGCCTCCTCACCCAGCCAGCAACAGAGTCACAGACCTGGAACTGCTCCGCTAATGCACAGCTGAGGGAAATGTGCAATCACAGCACCTGATGCACATCAGACAAAGCTCAGGAGGGAAATGGAGATGGAGAGACAGACAGGGGTGCCTGCTTCTCTCTGCCTCCTCACCCAGCCAGCAACAGAGTCACAGACCTGGAACTGCTCCGCTAATGCACAGCTGAGGGAAATGTGCAATCACAGCACCTGATGCACATCAGACAAAGCTCAGGAGGGAAATGGAGATGGAGAGACAGACAGGGGTGGCTGCTGCAGGATTCCCAGCACGACAGCAGCACAGCTCCCTGTCTGAGCACTGGTTCCCAATGCAAAGACAGGGAAAAAATGTGCGTGGGATTGTAGGTCTCACTCAGTGAGCCTGTAGTAAAACACAACTGTCCTGAAGCAGAAGATGGCACATTCTCACAGCAACAATATGTCCAACAAAAAGCAATTCTGTAGCAGGCTTTGTTGTGCTGGCTTTAAAAAAGAAAAAAAGAAAATTTAGTCACTGGAGAGGAAGCTGGCAAAGTCTGGAGATCAGCGATCACAATCTGATTACATTCAGTGTGGAAAAACAGAGAATAAGGGTTAGTTTTGTCAAGCTGAGGGAAATTATGAGAAGTGATTCTTTTCTGACTGGCAATCTTTTTTTTTTTCTGGCTCCTCAGAGCACTCTTTAGAAACTTACATGAGATGATTAAAAAGTCATGGATGTACAGTTGAAAAGACATAATATTTTTCTAAAACCCCCTTATAATCCACTAGCAAACTGAAGGTGATAAGTTGAGTAACAAACATTGCAAAGAGAAATGGGAGGAATAGACAGCAGTCAGTGCAAACTCAGGGTAAGCTTTTGGAGCACAGAAAAGTGCAACAGAGATCAGCAGGTGAGAACTTAAAAAAAGGTACAACTGAGCATCAGTGTGAATAGTGATGTGGAATTAAAACAACTGTACTAGGAGAAAAAGAATTCTTAGTATACTAAATATACCTGTCATGAAAAAGAATGATAGCACAGCTAGTAATGAAGGAAAATAGCAGAGTTTTCAATAACTAATAATAGTAAGTTTTTTGTTTGGAAGGAAACAGAATAGTTTACATATTCATGAAGACACAGGATGTGTTTATTATTCAAAAGGCACTGAAAAATAAGATGTTATTTCAAACTGCCTGCAGTTTTAAAACTAACTGGCCTGAGTAAGCATCAGCATAAAAAGGTCAGGCAGGGAGATGTGTGACTGATGCATCTCCTTTGGTACTGTTAACTCAGAGTGCTTAACAAAATTCCACACAGTAAATGTTCAGATCTGACCAGCAGCTTGATGTGGGCATCTGAAGAACACAGCTATTCTAACTTCAACCTCAAATATAAAAATTAACTAATAATTATCAGTTCAATGAAAGCCACTCAACACAATCTGACCACACAAGACTTGGCAAAACAAACCTGATTTCATTGTTCAGTGTGTTTACCTCCTGTCTGATTGCTGTACTATATATATGCATAGTAGATGTAATGGATGTATTTTTATTTATTATCATCACACACTCATCCTGGCTGAGGAATTGGCACTTTTTGATATCAATAACCCTACACTAAACTCTTTTAAGATCTCAAAGGGAAATCCATGAGGGCATCTCTTAAGTGATTCTCACCAAAATTAGTGCCAAGTGATCCTCTTCATAATTTCTACTTGTGTTCTAGAAATAAATATAAAATCATTCCTAATACAATTTGGCTTAAGCCAATATAAGGGAATTTATCTAAAGATGCCTACAGCAACGAGGGCAGAGCACCAACAGAGAATGCTCGCAACAGATCACAAGTTGGGTCCAGACCACAGGCTGAGTCCAAATCATCATGGCAGAGCTGAAAGAAATTTTGTGTGTGTTGGAACATGGGGTGCAGGTCATGCAAAGAGACTAAGAACTTCTGTCTCAGCACAAAGTACTTCTAAAAGATGTAAGTATCTTAAAAGAGAAGCTGAGTATTGCTACAGAAGGTAAAAATTCTGGTACCTACATTTTAAAGAAAATTAAAACTATTTGGGATCACAAAAATAATTTAAATTATTGAAAATTATTATGTGAAATTAAATAAAATTAAATTTATTTTAAAATTATTTAAATTTCTCACAGTGAAAAACTAAGGAGTCTGTTTATCCTGTCAAAGGAAGGACTGGGAAATCACACGAGTTGATTGCCTTGCAGGACAAAGATGCAAAAGGATTCAGTTTTAGCAAAGACCAGCACATGGAGAGGCAGTGGTTGAATATTGAGGTCATCCACAGCCAGGTGAGAAATAAAGCACATTTTAAAAATGACAGGCCTTGACCACTGGAGAAAGACATTAGAGGAATAAATTTGATAACCACAAACCAGGATTAAGTGGCTTTCTGGAAGCTCTGCTTCAACTAACCAGGAGTAACTGGTCTCTGGGCAAGGGACCAATATTAAGCTTTTTCATGCAGATCATCAGGCTGCTTGTTTAAAGGTCCCCCTCTAATCTTAAATACTAAAACCTGGCAAGACAAAAGACAAGTGTCACAAGGATAAATGCTGAAAGTATCAGAGGACATTTAAAACATGTAAATTATAGAGATGATACTGGGGAATTACTCCATATTTGGTAAATACCAGTATAATTTTGATTTTGCAAAGATTTTAAGCATGGTTATGATTTTATGTGGGTGGTTAAGTCCTGAATGTTTCAATAGAATTTAAGTTTCATCTGAATAACTGGGGCTGTGAAATTTCTTTTTTCAATATTTCAGTGCATCTTCTGCAGCTTATCATTATTTCACCATTTATAACTTATTTCTACAGTCTTTAAGGAAAGGGGAACAAGACTGAATCATATGTTTACAGTATTCTAAACCTCTCTCTAGCAAAGAAATTATTAAAACAGAGGTTTGTCTGAGAGCCAAATAAGATGGGTATAATGGTAAGAGATCACACTTGGAAAAGAGGGTTTGTGAATTTGCTTGAATCTCTATAGCATGAAAGAGCATGAGAAAACCTGAAAAATCATACTTAATTTCATGCTGTTTCAATATGCCCCACAATATGTTCAATGTGCAATTCTGCAGAGCCACAAATGCTGTATTTTTGTCTGTATCAGGCACATTTGGTTTTTGATAAAACAATTCCTCCATCTTATTAATGGCAGTGGAGAGCATTGGGTCTACTATTTTCTTCCAGAAACACATGGTAAAAATTTCAAAAGTTTCTCATTTTGGCCTCCAGAGGTCATCAAGACCTTTACTCCAAGAGTGCAGTGTGTGCAGAGCAAGGGTGGCTGGAAAAATTTCATTGATAGCTTCAGTGACTCATCAGCCTTGTTATGGACCAGAATAAAAAGTGGAAAAGTCTATTACAAAAATATACCTTGTGGAAAATAAAGAGAAAAGGAAAATAATAATGGGGGGTGGGGAGGGAGAGGAGAAGGAGAAGGAGAAGGAGAAGGAGAAGGAGAAGGAGAAGGAGAAGGAGAAGGAGAAGGAGAAGGAGAAGGAGAAGGAGAAGGAGAAGGAGAAGGAGAAGGAGAAGTAGTTCAAGGAGTACAAGAATAAGAAGTAGAGAAAGAAGAAGGGAGAGGGGAAAAAAGAAAGAGAGAAAGAAACATAACCAATTATTTACAGTCTTTAAAATCTGTGTTAAATATTTCCTCAGTTATTTTATTTCAAAAGAGTTCCCCAAATGTGTAGGGAATGCTCATCTGTTGCCTGGCACAACATGGGGCAATCTTTGACCTTGTGGGAGTCAAACTAAGATCTCAAGCAACCAGACAGAAAAGTCCACATGTCTTGTATACCAGCATTTCACTCCTGTGGAGACAAAATGCCAGGCTGTGGAAGTCAGATAATTCCTCTGCCCCAGAGCAGTGACAGGTACAAGTGCACTCACATCTGTAGGTGCCATCTTGCTCCTGCCCTTCCTCCCTGACACAGAAACTGGGTTGTGCTGGGGAGGCTGGGGGATGCTGAAGCTCCTCCCCTGCAGCAGGAAAGGCAGATTTTGGCAACAGGTTGTTAAGTCAAAGTCTGGAATCAATAATTACTGGACTCAATTTCTTAGCAGTCCTGTTTGTGAAGTTAATATGTGTGTCAAGTACCAATTTGCCTCTGAGAATTGCCCCAATCTCTTTGGAAATTTGGCAGAATATACTCAGAAAGTACATTTATTCTTAATTACATTTATTCTTAATTAAGAAATTCCAAGAAAGTATTTAACCTGTGATCTCAAAATGAAATGTGAAGGTAGTTAATAAGAATGGAAATCTATTCTGAATCTGCAGAGAACCCAGCAAAGTTTTTTCTGTAAAAGATCCAGTAGAATGTATCTATACCATACGTAAATCTTTAAGGGACTATGCCAAATGAAATCCATCCAGTGAGGATACTTGTAAATGCAATTTCTTTGCTTCAATGCTCCTCACAATGTCATTCCTAGTCTTGTTACTTAAATTCTTTCTACATCATCTATAGATATCATTCACAAACTGCCTCATACTTCAGCCCTACTAAAAATATCATTCCAAGGGTGTCCCTAGCCCGTGTTTCTTCTTTATGCAGACATATTTCTCAATATAACAAAATGAAAGGAGCACTAAAAAAAGTCCTCAAATGTGCAATATGATAATGTATAGCAAGGAAAATTGCTGAAACTGGAGAGACACTTCCATTGTGTGAAGCCCTGAAGAAAGTACTTCCATTTTTGTACAAGTTTCTGCCCTTCTACCATTTTATGACTTCTACTGCTTCTTAATAAGATGCCTAAAATTTTTAGCAGGTTTTGAAAAATAATGGGCATGATTTCTAGAATAACAGTATCTATTAAAAGGTTGCTGGATGTAAAGTGGCATGATATTACCTTGAGATGATTACATATCTCTCTTTCAACATATTTGTCAGCTTCAATTTTTCCTTTCAAATTTCTGCCATTTAATTATCAAGGGAGACTGTCACAGAATGGAGAAAATTCCAGGTTTATGCTGGATTCCTTGTGTATATGAGAGGAAAAAGTTAGGGCTGTTTAGATGGAAAGAAATCTCAATAACCTAGAGACAGCAGTGTCTGACACTTCCATGATGGTGCATTTGTTCTTGTCAAATCTATGGGAACACATTAGCATAGTTCAATTTAGATGACAGCTTTTCTTGGTTACTTTTACAGACAATTTAGTCTGCTCTCAAATTCAAAAGGGCTTTTAATGTCTTGTGTTGAGATCTTGTGTGATCCACATTTACATGGTTTAATGGACTGGTTTATATGGTTTGGTGGTGGACTGGGCAGTGCTGGGTTAACAGTTGGACTTGATGGTCTTAAAAGACTTTTCCAACCTAAATTCCTCTATGGTTCTGTGATCAGCAATATCAAGAAGGAGATCCTGGGTAATTATTCTTTGGTTTGTGTGATATTCAGCAACAAAGAAAAGTGAGCATGAACATATGACACTATATTTTCTCTCTAAAACACTGGCAGCATAAGTTATGTTTTAGCTTGTTCCTTTCCCTGGTTTTCAGTCTTTGGGATATTTTACTTGCTTTCTCTTTGAGAAAATTATGAGAAACTAGTTCCAGGTAAATGGCTCCTACTACTCCTCTTAGGAAAAACACAGATCAGAGATGGGCAAAAGCTTAAAAGACCTGCAGTTCACCTTATTATTAACTTCAATCACAGTAATGGAACTCAATCTGCATGTCCAGGGCAATAGAACACAATGGCAGCCAGTGAAACTCACTGAAATATTTGAGAAGTGGAACACTTGATTTTGCATTACGTCAGTGATATGGTGGCATTCTCTCCTATAAATGAGTAACAAAATCAAAATTAACTGCTCTCGGTACAGATGTAGTGATGATGCAATTTTTTTTAACACTGTGCATATCCAGTATAAGCTATCTGATTTGAAACTGAAATTTCTTATTTGCATGTTGTTATGCTTTTGTGACAGACTTGAGTGTTTGTGGCCACAGAAGATGAAACCTATACCTCTGCAGAATTAATGCATGTGGAATATATAATCACTCTAATAATTTAGCAAACTCTGAAACCTATGGTATTAATTTATCCTGAAAGGGGTAGTTCTTCCAGAATTCAGATGAGTTACTTTCTTGGGGAAACACAAAGGAACTTTCTTTGTCTGAATTTTCTTCTTCACATTCAATTTAATCTGTGATCAAGCAGAGAATGTGTGATAAGCTGCCTTTGGTATTCTACACCATGCTTTACTGTATGTGCTTAATGACTTTAGGAGATCTGCCAGAGCAGCTAACAGAGTGCCTATCTTGTTATGTCATCCCTAAAATGCTCTTGTACAGCACACTCTTGTTCCTGATAACTTCTGTAATGTTTGAGTTGTTTCAATTTATTTGTTGAATATAATATTTCAACCACTAAAAAAGGTGACCTGCAAATAAAGCTTTGTGTAGTTCTATTGCTAAGTGTCTGGAAATTTTCAAAAATGCTAAAAATCAAACTAAAAAGTAACTTGCATTCCAAAAGGGAACACTATGCATTAATGATATCCCTCTGGAACTTATAGATAAGGTAAAATATCCTAAGGAATTCTGTGTTTCTTAATTTAAAATCTTGGTATATTTTCTTGGAGATTGCACTGACAAGCACATTAGAATTGGGAAGGTGTATTTCATGAACAATAAACCCCATCAGCACAACTTACTGCTATATCCTGGGCTGATAGTTTAAGAACTCAGTAAAATACTCTGACAGGTTAAATAAGTGGTAATGGCATCATTATGGCTGTGATGGTCCAAGGAAGCAAGCAAGGAAAATGTGCAGAGAGCAGTACAGGTATTATTACCACAGCCCTTGGAAAAAGCATTTTAATTTCTCACCTCAGAGGAACATCCTCTGCAAGGAGGTCCCTTTTCACCAGCGAGGTGGGGCCACAGGTGCTCTGCAGAGAGCACTCACAGCAGCACAGAGGGCCTGGCTCTGCAGCCCTGACCTTTTGGTGGCCTTTTGGTGGCCTGTGGCTGGTGGCTGTCTGTGTCAGTAATTATGTCAGCCCATGGGAGTTGGTAATTGCTGCCTTATTGCTGCTCATCTTCATTGTGGGGTCTAGAGGGATGATGCTGGTGTAAGAGCAAAGAATAGTGATTAATAGCTTTATGTGGAAGTCAAAGAGTGAAATCAGACTTTCAGTCCTCAAGATTGTGAGGCCACCTATATGCTCCAGGAATTGAGCAGTTACTAATTAATTAAAAAACATAATTGAGTTAACAAATGTTCTCCACCCTACTTAGTCCAAAGATTTCTTCTTCAGATCAGATTGAAAGGAGATTATTTGTGCTGGAAAGCCTGACCAATATCACTTTGGTTTATAAACTTTTTAAACCTTTTTTATAGTTTTATTTAAATCATTCTTTATTATATGTTTGTCATATAATAAACACAAATAAAATAACCAAGACAATTAAGAGTTTGCTTAAACTACCACATCAAAGAAGTATGCAGCTAAGGCATACTTAAGGCAAGAAATTGATAAAATCCATTCAGCAAGTACAAAACAGTAACTCCATCACCGTGATCAAAGCATTCTCCTGAAGCCCATGATCAAGTGAAAAAAATCCTGGGAAATAAGAACCCATTTCTTGGAAATAAAGTCACTTTTAGAAGGAGAAAATTAATTGCTTGTGTACTTGTAAATGAATGATGCATTTTTAGGTGCTTACAGAGCCTTCATCTCTAGAAGGGGTAGTGTAATTAAAGTTAACCTGTGACCAAAAGCTGAAAATGTTCTTTTGGATGGAAAGTTAAAACAGTAATCTGCAATGTAGAATATATTGAACTGCATAAAAGCATTTGCTTCAAAGCTCAAGGACACCTCAGTATCTGTAATTAGAAGGGCTCTCAAAGGGCATAGACAGAGTCTTTCAATTGAGGTAGGTGACACTTCCTTTAAAACAGTCCCACAACATGAAAGTCTGAGTTCCTTTTAACCTTTCAAGGAAAGTAAGTGAAAGACACAGTACAGTCAGCTCTGCTTTTGACTTCACCATCTCAAAGCAGATATACCTCACTACACCATCTCAAAGCAGACCAGTAAAAAGTCAAATGGTGCAGCCAATTTATGTGCCTTTTAAATTGCAATTCTGAAGTCCAGTACTGACTGAAGGAGGTTTCCAACATTAACTTATTAAGGTGTCTGGGTTTTTACAATCTTCCTGGAATTACATTCTCTCTATTCTTGATTGTAACAATAACGATTTATTCTTTCCTCCCCCTCCCCCCCCAAAAAAAAATCCCTGAGTGTGGGGGACGGGACAGGTATAAGTCCAATTGTGTCAGGAACCACGTCTTAAAAAAGGAACCCACTAGGCCGCGGCAAAATATCCAAATATGGATAACATTGTAACCAGACCAGTGAAGAGATTTTTGCTTTTATTTCCAGCACATCAGTCTCAAAATACAAAATGGAGACATGACAGCTCACTGATCCACACCAAAAAAATGTCTCCTCCAACAGGGCTGGTACAGAAATACATAAAATCATCTCAGACTAGAATTCAGCCAATCAGACACAGAAAACACATATTGACAAGCATTCTATCTAATCTTATAAAACATACGTAATCGTAGCTAAAACAAAGACTAGTTCATAAGAGACAAAGAACAGAGTTCTATTCATGCTAACCTTCTAAAGATATACATTAAATAACCTTGTTGCCATCCTAAAGCCAATTCCACAGAGACCTATTGTAGTTTGTCATGTCTACTGCTTGGGAAACTTTTCTGCTTGCATGGGAAACTTTTCTGCTTGCATTTGCAATGCTAACAAAACTTCAGTCTGAGGCCTACATACTTCTTTTAACCATTTCTTAAAAATCCTCTAACCTTATGGATTCCAACACCTGAGATACAACCTCCTCATATCATAAAACTGAGGGACTATGGCAGAAGCTAATCCTGACCTTGGAGGAGGCATCTTACAAAAGGAAACACCTATTTACTTAGAGGAGGGCCCAAGAGAAGCTTTGTTTCCTTTCCAAACACTAAAGGCTGAGTGATAAACATCAAGTTTTGAATGCTGTACATAACAAGCAGTATTGGAGTGACATATATTTTTCTCCTTTCCTTAAGTATTCTAAGCTTCTTCTGCATCTGGATAATTGATATTCTCAAGGCAATACCTCCCTGCATGATTCAGATACTGGAACTATCCATGTATATGTAATGGGAACTCCACACAATACAGTGAAATAGCATGACTTCAAAAATTTCATTATTTTGATTATTTTAGTATCATCCCACTATTATCTTCAGTACATCTACTGTGGTACAAAAAACACATTTCTTGGCTCTAAAGGACATATTATGCTATCAGGTTAATCTGAACCAAGTTGCTGCAAAACCACAGAGTGAAATCCTTCCTCACTTTCTGGAGGCTGATTTTAAAGCATGCAATTGATAAAACAGTTTTAATATTAAACTGTTGCTTTACTTTTATTAATTAAACTGAGGCTATGAACTTAATATAATAATTTGTGTTGACTTTATATATTAGTCCTGTTTGAAGCTTGTACATTGAGCTGCAGCATACTGATGGGACACAGGCAGCATTGGCAAGCATCCAGGAGACTGCAGTCTTCAGAAAGTGTTTTTTTTAGTATGAATCAATGTGAAAGAGATTTTATCTAGAATGGTAGAAACTCTAAAGGGGCAGTGTTGTATTCCCTGTTGTCTGAGTGTGTGTGCAAAGCAAGGCTTCTGGGATAAAAGTAAACCCAGTCCTTGGGCAAGGCAGGCAGGATTTGGCACCACAGCCCTTCCTTTGGGAGCACTGGCTCCTCTTCAAGTCTGAAATAGAAGCCACAACCCAGCTGCTATTTAAAGGTTGAGAGCAATTGCTCTGAATTTAGTCTAATTCCATCCATCAATTAGACAAATCTGAAAGGAAATGCAATTGGTACCTGGGGAACAGAGCAGGATTTTAGCAAGGAAAGAAGTGATAAGGTCACTGTCTCCCACGGGACAGAGAAAGAGAAAGACCTCTGATTACCACCTGTGGAACATGCAGATGCAGACTGAAATAAATGAAATTATAGCAATTACTGGATCATGCTAATATTGTGCCAAATAGAAATCACTTGAATCAGCATATGATTAGCAAAATATTTTATTTGTGTAATGCAAAAAGCTGGTTCTTGCATTTAGCCACCCCCTCTGATTCTAGGGGGGGTGGCTAAATCTCTCCATTCTTTTGCAACCAGTTGTGGGCAGATAGATTTAGCCTTCATTATCCAAAATATTATAAATAATTTTTTTTCATCTACATCCATGCTATAGGAACAAAATTTAATTATCACCATCAGCCAGAAATCTATCTGGATTTCAGCTACATCAGTACAAATGTCTGCCCAGGTGTTAGGATGATACAAAGAGGTGCTGGCTGGGGTCTGGTTACTTGGTGCCGGCCCTCAATCTCAGTCTGATCAGCCCAGAACCAGAATATCTCATGTGGCATTCACTGCTGTGCTCAGTCACAAAGGATGGTCTGCAGGTGAGATGCAGAAAGCATGGTCCCTCTGAAGACCCTAAAATAAGGACAAGAATCCCTGACAAGTCTTGTGACTGTCACAGAATGGACCTGTGTTGGTAAGATAGTGTGCAGCTGGAGAAAAATGTCAGATTTCAGCTTAGACCAGCTTGAGATATTTCTGAGCACAGACCTCCTGCATTAGGTTGAGATTCACCACAACAGCAATGTAAAGGCTGGATGATTTTACAAATCAGTTTGAAATTATGTTGCAGTAATGAAATGGGTAGGAAAAAGGTAACAATTTGAAATGAGGTTTTTGTTCCAAGAAAGTAAAAGTAAGGTAATGATGAGACCGCTGTTCAGTTTTGCACACAGGTCTTTTTTTCATTCACAGAAAAGGAAATTCTTTAGAGCAGGAAATTATGAAGAGAAAATGAAAAACACACTAGGCCAGATTTAAAAGTCACTTTTAATTGCAGAAATATCATCTTTAATTGTAGAAATGGCCTGAACTCTGAGGACAAGTAGTATCATCTATTTTTTGCTCAAATTAGTTAAATTCAAAAGAAGAGGTGATTAAAGGCACATGTGAATTAGTCCTTAGACTCTCTAAGAACATTCCTTGGCTGTGCTGCAAAGGAACAGAGCATTTTTTATGGATTTGAAATGACACCAAGTCCCAGGATGTCACATGAAGAGAACTTTAATAATTTGGATGACTCCTGGTTCAACAAGAAAATTGGCCAGGGTCATTACAGGTGGGGTGGACAAAATATTGGACAGGAGAAACAGATCATGCCTTGCCAGTGATTTACACAACTACTTGTTAGCAGATTGAATTTATGTTCCTTTCTCTTCATCCTGGAAAGGTTATAAACAACTCCAGTGCAAATAGAACCTTGACAAATTTATTCTGAAAGGCAGTGGGCTTAACAAGCTAACTGTGGCAACAGGTCATATCCCTAACCACGTCAGAGTTGACTTTCTGCAGCATCTTCCATTATCCATCTGTCAAAAAAGTAGGAGCCCTCAGCTTCTTGAGAGACAGATAGAAAACTCTCACTTTGACCAGCAGGAGCAATAAGCATTGGAAGAGCTTTCTCTGGATCCTCCCTGAGCACTTCACTACCTCACTTTTCCTTAACACTGTTAAGGAAAGAGCAATGACACAAAGGAACATGCTTGTTTTAAGATGGTTAGAGAAACCAGACCTGAAGATGTTTTTTCCAGAGATTTACCTTGTCCCACTACTGGTTATGTTAAAAGGTCAGAGAAGGACAATGCCTCCACCATCATCATCCTAGGACCTCATCCAAGGAATGGTTTATGGGCAGGAACAGAGTCTGGGATGCTCTGGCCTCCAACCTCTGTGTCATCCAGGCAGGCTCTGTGCCAGGAGCAGAGGTCAGGCAGAACCAACTTCTTGCTGCTGAAGGGAGTCTGGCCAGGAATTTCAGCAGCAGCCTTCAAGAAGGATGCAAAGGAGCCCATCTGAATACCAATGATTTCCAGGGCCAGTGACTCACTCCAAGGATGGCACCCTGGTGTGAAGAGCTGTGGCACCAGCCCCAGGAAAGCAGCGCCTGCCCGGGGCACTGCAGGCTTGGGTTGTGTTTATGCAGCTGCTGAAATCACTGTGCTGGGGATACCCACACCATTTGCTCAGGCTGACTTGTTAAAGCAATTTTCTGCCTCTAACAGCACTCCTGAGTGGTCATGGGAACCCAGTGCCACCATGAGGCACCTTGGCCAGGGAGCCACAGTGGTGACTTCCCTAGACACAAGGTGGACAGATGGAGATCCCCACTGCTCTGTCATTGCATATGGGGGAGGAAGGGCAGGTCTCCCTGGCCTCCCTGCTCTTCTCCTGCCAGGCCCTTTTATCCAAGTAAATCTGAATTCCCAGTGGCAGCTGGGTCCATACCCTCTGTCTGTCTGTCTGTCTACTGAGGTGCACTTCTGTCCTCACTGGATCCTATAGATCCTGATGTGGTCTCCAGAGACACAGATCAGTTACCATGAGCTCTCCTGGCAGAGGGTAATGAATAATGTACCCCTGCAGGCAGCACACCCTGAATTTTAGCCCACTGCTTGTCTTTAGACACTGCCCAAGAGATGCAGAAACCACTTACATTTTACTTATTCTTCCTAAACTCATTCTTGGGAATAGCTGAGGAATTACAGCTGAAATATTTCAAAAACCCCTACCCCAGGCAGAAGTAAGTGTGGCAAATTTCAGCTTGAGCAGTTCTGTGTAGTGATAAAGCAAAGAAAATAGAGCTAATGGCAAATACGAAGCAGCCTTAGCCACAGGCAGTTTTACTAGCTCCAGCAGGAATGTGTGGTGTTTTTCCCATAAATACTGCATTGAAGTGCTGTATCTCTCACTCTGCTTCTGTTCAGCTAGCAGCAAAACCCTAAGCAAACTTCTCTGTATGCACAACCCTAATTGAAAACAAAGTAAATTAAATTAATTCCAAGCAGTGCCAATAATAGCTACTAGTTATTTTGCAGTAAAAATACCAATATTTTATCAGTTTTTAATAACTGTGTTTCCCTGCTGTTTGTAATGACAAGAAATTTCTTCCAGTAACAACACAGTTCTTCCCATGAAATTATTCAGCAGGCCTTAAAAATGTGCTACACAAAATTACTGAAATGTAATTGTGCTGCAAAGAAACAGATATAAAGGAGGGTCTATTTCAGTTTCCATTTGGTGACTTTGCCTTAATCTCATTTCCAGTGAAACGCTTTTGCAAGGGGTTTCCATTCAATAACTTTCATCATCACTGACAAATGGAAAGCAAGATATAGTGCTGGGTAGCATGAAAGAATTTTTAGGGAATATATTATACACATTTATCTTCTTTTATGCTTGTAATTTATAAAAATAATTTGTGATTTTTTTTCAGCCTCTTCATTACCTGAAAAAAATATTTAAACCATTTATAAAATTGCTCTGCATCTCTGAATGCAATTATCCTGAATGTGCAATTAGTCTTTTCAGGTAAAATATCATCATATAATAAGTTTATCTAGAAGAGTTCTATTCAAATATTTTTGAAAAGCTAAAGTTCTACATAAAAAATGAAAGGTTGCTTCTTCAGCTGGCCTAGATTCTCAACCTGGTGTTTGGATTTGTGGCGCACGTCTTATGGCCTTACATTTTATGGGATTTGTCAGCCAAACAAGAGTTAACAACATTTTCCTCATGCAGCTATTGAGTAACAAAATCCTTAGGTTCCATTTGCAGTGAAAGCAGAGAAAGCAATGCTGTTGTTGAGCCTGCACTGACTGTGCCCAGCTGGGGCCACTGAGCCACTCGCTCAGGGCTCTCCCTCCACAAGCACCACAACAGCTGCCAGCACAGGGCAGGCTTCCAGAACTCGGTCTGGTGGGGAAGGGGTCTTCTTCAGTGATTCAGGAGTTTGTAAAATATTGGAATTACCATCCTGGGGTTATTGAAATCTCTCTCTAACACTGTAGGGAAAAGAGTTCCTTTGGTTGCTGTTGAACAGAAAGACTGAGAAAAAAATGATCAAGGTTTTGCGGTGACAAAGAATTTCCAGAGATTTCAGAGAATTTAAAAGAAAGAATAAATTATTTCTGGTTTATTAATATTCCTCAGATACTTGTTAAATGTCAATTCAGCCCCAAACTGTCTTTCTCCTTCATGGTACTCTGCCTTATTCAGAGGCCAAATGATCTTATTATTGAGCCTGGTGAGCCCACATCACACAAGAGAATGGAGACTTATGCAACCCCCATGTGGTAACATGCTGATGGAAAAACAGCTTTTATGCCAAAATCATTCTTACAGAACTTGCCCATCCAATTCTAATTAGAAGCTGGAAAATTTTAATGAAAGAAAACCATGAATATTTTAAAGACAATAGCCTGCTGGTAAAGTATTTAAATTCAGCTCTTCTGCTTCTCTCTTTTTGCCTACATCCAGCCTTTGCCAGTGCTTCTCTTGGGGGACTCAGAGATGCACAAATTGTAGTCTCTCCTCCAAGCACTGGCTCTGATTTCCTCCCATCCAGCTGTGGTCAAAAGACTTGCTGGGCAGAAAAACTCCTTCTTGCAGAACAGTATTTATGAGGTCTTGCCAGAACAACCGAGCTTATCCCTCACAATCCATAGTCATTGGCACGGATTTCTAGTGAGTCATTGCTGCCAAAATAATCTGAAATGGTAGCTTACATCTAGAGCTGTACAAAATATTTTCACTTCAGTGACAATGCCCCTAATTTTGTTGGTCATTTCCATGGTGAATAGTGTGCAGCATGGCTAGAGTTTGCAGTCATGATCCAGCCTTGTTTTCATAGAAGATAGGAATGTATAAGGGTGAAACTCTAAGTACACAGACATGTTGGCCAGATCAAGGCACAGGTAGCAGCTAGAGAGATTTATTAACTTGGCTCAGTATGGTAGGCACCTAACTTCCATACAAATTACAAAAGTTGGGTACTTAGCCTGTTTGGCTGCTTTGATTTACACTCATCAATGCGTACCTGCACTGGCAGGTCTCTAAATACCTTTAAAACCGACTCCATTACAGCATAAATCTCCTCACAACCACTTGAACTTTCTTTGTGCTAGGACTGAAGGATATGTAGGCATCTGTCTGCCCCCTCACCCTTTGAAAGCCATGTGGAACTATACTTATATCTCATTCTGTAGCCTTGAGAGCCTGGGCTCTTGCACACGAATCAGATCAGAAACTGGAGCCTCTTTATTAAAACTGTATCTGGAATTTTTTTCAGTTAAAGAAAGCAAACTACAAAAATTACTTTGCTATTCTGACACACTAGCAGAAAATTAGCTTGAATGCACAGAAATATATAGCCAGAAAGAATATATTATATATATACTTATATAAAAGCCAAGAAAGAATGAAGATTGCATTAAAACACCAAAGTGATCATGAGCAGTAACAGTGAGATTTTTTAGGCTCTTTGAACCACATTTTCCCATTCTATTTTCCATTTGTTAATTTAAAACAAGTGTGCATTTTCCCCACTTGAGGGTTTTTTTAGCTGTAATGGTCACCATGGTTATCACAAAGACAATTTAAATGTTAGGAATGCACAAAATTGACTTTTAGTGGTTCATTCTGGAAAATACTCTAAATTTCTGAAGCCTGTGGATAAAAAAGCTGGTTTTAAAACCTCTCTGCTCATTCATTTCATAGATTTGTTCATCTGGATGGTTAAGACTGGGCACATTCCTGAGTTATAGAAATCTGCATCTGGCCCTTAAACTGGCTGTTTTACACCAAAGAGTCATTGTGAGCTCCAAACAAGAGAAGCTATAATCCTGGGAATGGGCCTAGGACTCTCTCCTCCTCAGTCAGTACTTGTACCACGCAGTTCCTTACAAAGGGAAGAATTTATTAATTCTGCCCCTTCAGCCATACCTAATTTCCATTCAGTGTATTTTAAAGTTTAAAAAAGGAGAGCGTTGTACATACATCTGGGAAAACGGGCATTTGACTCAGGTTCCTAAAATATAGACAATGAGGATTTTTCTCCACTGGCCTCCAAAAAGTGCCCAGCTGTCCCTCTGTTTAAACTTGACAACCTGAATATTTCCTTCAGTAATTAAAGGTGCCAAGACATCAGTAATTAAAGGTGCAAGATTTCCTTACACCTCTTTTAGGATTTATCCTTGGCTGGTGGTCCTAACCCTTGTGCAGACCCTGCTGGCAGTGCTTTCTTCTCTTCCTCCTCCCCTGCCTGCCCCCAGCTCTGCCCCATTGCCATCCACACCTGTGCTCTCAGGCAGCAGCAGGACTTCCAGAGGGGAAACAAGCCAGCTCAAATCATCCCCACTGTGGGTATTCCCTGTTAGACTCCCTGCAGCTCTACAAACTAATCCCTGATTGCTGTCTTTGCTTTTATTTTTTGTTAACAAAAATCATTAAGCTGGGAACACTGAAATCCCCACTGAGCCTTTTCCTTTTCCAGAACTGCCATATACAGCCTGGCACAGCTGTAATGAAAGTCTCAGAAACACAAAATCAAGCCAATGTAGTAAATTCCCACTGGAAATGATCACCAACATCTATAAAGTTCAACATTATCCTCCGTCTAATATAAAATCCCTTGGCAGAAATGATGCAAACTTGCCTTCACTGAATGTATTAGTGGAGATGGGGGATAACTCTTGCTAATAAATAGACTGTAAATACTCCACAGGCTTCCTGCATCTGAAATTAACAAAAGAAATGGAAAATTAAAGGAAAAGGAAGAGGCAAGGAAAATGAAGAGGAAAGAATAAAGTGATTTTGTGTTTTATTCAGGTTTCTGGTTTTTGGGTTTTTTTACTCTCTCAAGACAAAGTAGGAATTCTACAATTACAAAATCATTTTCTGTGCATCTTGCTAGAGGTGAAATCAGATGAACTCCAACATTTAGACCCAGCTGAGAGTTTGTGCAGGCAAGGCCTTCAAGTTACGTGAATTCAATTGTTGCCCTCTTGACTTTAATGTGATCATGGCCAAGCCAATTAATTCTGTGTTCCAGCCTTGCTTTTGCTCTGGTAGTGATAGCTAAAGCCAATTGGTTTTGGCAACTATGCTTGTTCACAACAAAATTTGAAGATTGCTCAAAAATTATTGTTTTCCTGTTTGCTTTTGGAGGCAATGGAGATGAGGCAGAATTTTCTGCCAGGAAAAAGTCCAACACACAGACTCAGAGCAGATGACATTAACCAATCTGATAGTAAAGCTTTGACCCAATTTATGGGAACAGCAATCCCTCGGGACTCCCGTGGGTGCTGTTGCCCAGCAGTGAACACCCTGCAGACACAGCCTGAGGAGCAGCAGGGGATTCCAGCAGTGCCCTGAGCACACACAGGGGCTCCAGGGAGCTGAGGCAAACAAGGGGATACATGTCACTATCTCCACTGCAGGCATAAGGACGAAATTTTCCAAATTCATGCAATTTTAGTGTCATCAGAATTTGTCATGTTGTTTGATATTCCTGCCCAAACAAAAAGGAACACAGAAAAATATAATTTCCAAAGAGAAGAAAAATCTTTTTCTTTTTCTCCTAATTTTTTCTTTTATAATTTATTTCCTCTCTCCTTGTCTGACACCTGCCAAACTAGGCTTTCTAAGGAATGTTCTAACCCTGCATGTTATAGCATAGCAGTGATTTCCTCTTGGCTGGATATTACAGCGACCTGAGGAGGTCGCTTGTGTGAGAGAAAGATGAGAATCTTGTTTCTTGATCAGAAGGCTGGATTTATTGATATATGATATATAATACATTATAACTATACTAAAAAGAATAAGGAGAGAAGTTGCAGAGCTGCTAAGCTAAGAATAGAATAGAAAGAATCTATAAAAAAGTTCTGTGTCCAGGGAATCTTTCCCGAGCTTTCTCCTGTGATTGGCCCTTAATTGTACACATGGAACATGAACCAATCACAGGTGCATCCTATTGCATTTCACGGCAGCTGATAACAATTGTTTACATTCTCTTCTGGGGCCTTTGCTTCCCAGAAGATGCACAAATCCCAAAGAAAGGATTTCTGTGAAAAAATGTCTGCGACAGCTGGAGTTTAGGGAAGTGAGGAAGGAAGGAAGGAAGGAAGGAAGGAAGGAAGGAAGGAAGGAAGGAAGGAAGGAAGGAAGGAAGGAAGGAAGGAAGGAAGGAAGGAAGGAAGGAAGGAAGGAAGGAAGGAAGGAAGGAAGGAAGGAAGGAAGGAAGGAAGGAAGGAAGGAAGGAAGGAAGGAAGGAAGGAAGGAAGGAAGGAAGGAAGGAAGGAAGGAAGGAAGGAAGGAAGGAAGGAAGGAAGGAAGGAAGGAAGGAAGGAAGGAAGGAAGGAAGGAGGGGAGGGAGGGAGGGAGGAAAGGAGGAAAGAAAGAAAGAAAGAAAGAAAGAAAGAAAGAAAGAAAGAAAGAAAGAAAGAAAGAAAGAAAGAAAGAAAGAAAGAAAGAAAGAAAGAAAGAAAGAAAGAAAGAAAGAAAGAAAGAAAGAAAGAAAGAAAAGAAAAGAAAATTTAAATTACCCAAGTATTGGGTTTATCTCAAAAGAGAGAACAAGGGACATTAAAATTGAGAAAATCCAGGTGTATGGAACAAGCATATACTGCCTTAATTGAAACCCAGAAACATTCTAATTGCTAGAAAATGCTAATAAGCAAAACTACTGGTTCCTTAAATGAACATTTTACTAAATCACAGGCATTTAATTTCCTCTTGTGCATTTAAATAGCACGCATTGCCTGAAAATAAAGCACCACAAGAAATGTGAAGATTATGTTTACGAAAAAAAGAATTGTTTTGACAATTAGAGTTTCTTCAAAATTATATTTTAAAATATTATTCATCAGCTAAGCTCAGAGAAAGCACATAATTTGGCACTAATTTGTCTCTCATTTGAAACAGAGGGCGCATTTCAGTGAAGTGTCTTGAGTAACCTTAGCAAGGGAACTTAAAGGAGCTCCTCATTTGACTAAGGGGATGGAAAGCTCTGGCACTTTGGAAATCCCAGCCATGCAATATCCTTATATTTCTAATGAGAGCAACTTCATTAGTGCATTTTTAAAAGAACTTCAAGTGATTAACTGATAATTAACCAGTGGAATTGATTTTGATTTCAGACCATCAGCCCACACATTTCTAGGGTCATTTGACTTAAAGACAGAAAACTTCTCTGCAGTTCAGAGAAGTGGACTTTTGGCACAGAATTAAGAGATTTTGCTTAGAATTACTCTGCAAGGTTTATATTAGTTATCTAGGTTTGATAGGACCTCCATTGTCAGGACCCAGGACATCCCTCTGGCTGTCCTGAGCAGCCAAGACCCTGCCAGGGGTCTCAGAGACCCTGGCACAGAGCCCAAAATGCCTGTGGTTTTGATTATGACCTGTGGAGCAAGTTACCAACCTTAGATGAAGATCTGCAAGCCATGACAAATTAAGTAGAACAATAGTGAAGTTATCACAAGGTGATAAAGTAGATTTTGGGGGTTTTAGAATGGGGATTCAGGGGGGAAAGATGGAGAGATCTGGGTGTTTCCAGCATTTCTCCTTCTTCTTCTTCTTGGCCTCCATCTTCTGCTGTGATGTTGGCACTTATAGACTGGTTTAGAGTAGAAGCTCACTGTCTAACACAGGTGATAGGTATTGGAAAGTAATTGTAAACATTGTATATGTAGTTTTCAGTATAAAAAGATAGCACCACCCCAGGGGCAGGCAGAGTGCCTGGATTGTCTTGCTGAGCAGACCTCAGCAGGACAGGAGAAAGAATTTTATAGATAAGATACAATAAACAACCTTGAGACCAAGAAATGAAGAGCCCTGACTCCTTCTTTGAGCGCCGGGCTGGGAAAAGACACTTTGGAACTCTTCTTGGGGTCACTCTGACAAGCTAGAGATCCCAACACTCCATTTCATTCCTCTTACTGGACAACTGGAATATTCCTGATCTTTCCACTGAAACAGCAGACTGGCCCTTGAAAATTCCCAGCTGGCCTGAAAATTTTCTCAGGACAAGTCATTCGTGCTAAAGGACAGCCTCATTTCTTATCTTTCTTTCCTCCAGAAGAAGCTGTGGCAGTAACCCTGCCCCAATCAGGCAGCCAGCCCTGGGGGCTGCTCAGACCCTGCAGTGAGACTCCCCCATTTCATCAGGGTCAAGCATTCAGTATTCACCTAATGGGGCTTTTCAGTGAGCTCAGAGAAGCTGTGAGCTGGCATTCACTGCTTGCTAAGCCGTCTTCCCTCTCCTCTGCCCACAGAACCATGATTGTGCTGGCCCTGCTTTAATAAGAAAATTTGGTTATTAATGTATGGGGAAATGTGTGCCCCAAGAATATTGGTACAGACAACAGGAACACTGACGGCTTAAAGGGACAAGCTTCTAAGGAATCAGTGTTTGGGCTGAAGGTCCACAGAAATGAATGGACCAAATAACTTCAAAAAGAGCACATTTTTCATCTTAGTGGTCACATTCAGTGCTTCAATGAATTTTTAAAACTCATTGAAGATACAGAAACTGTTACACATTATTCTCCAACAAATGGAAGTTCACCTGTTAATCTTTTTACAAACCTAATACAAGCAACAAATTTGGTGAAGCTATATCAACAACTGAAAAAAAAACCTCCAGTGAGGATAAGTCCTTTGCTTTAACAGAGAATGGGTGGTAAGTATAGCCTTGTGAACTGTGTAAAAGTTTTATTGTGCAGAAGACTGGTAAAAGTCTAACAAAATCAAAGGAAAAAAATGTGAAGCAGCACAGACATCTCAACTGTGCCAGGCTTATAGCATAGTATACATAGCTTGTAACTCATATTTCAGCGATATAAAAATATATTTAATCAAATCTACTGAGAACTGTTTCAGGAAGGAATCCTGCGTTTCTTCTGACTCTACTCTTCAGCTCAGTATTTGGCTTCCATAGGTCACTTCCACACACAAGAAGCAATTGCTTTTTACAACCTTTATCCATCCATTATAATTATAAAATAAGTTCAACTTCTTTCTTTTAGGCTTACAGAAGTTTTTTTGCATCTCCTGAATAGGAATTGATTGCATCCATGATGACAGACTGCTTCAAGGACACTGAAGCACACATGTGACATCCACAGGGACCATCCCCATTTCCTGGGAAGGCTGGCATAATTTCCTCAGTCATCCTCATTTTCACTTGATCATTTCCCCATGCTTTCTCAAAAAATGTGGGTATCTCAAACATCCCGCTGAAAGACAAAATTTATAGATCTAGATTTATCTTAATTTTCTGTAAACAGTCATTCCCACCTGCTCTGTTTCATGTTCTGCTGGATGATGCCATCTCTACAGGTGAGCTGAAGGGCTTCAGCTTCATTAGAAAAAGTTCAGTCATGCACAGGATCTGAAATCTGAATTCTATTTCATCAGAATGAAATACTTGCTGAAATCTCTCCTACTCCTTCACAACAAAAACCAAAATAAAACAAACAACAACAACAAAACCCAAACCAATTAAACCCACAAGAAAAAACCACAGTGCCTGAGCATCTACTTGCACAGCCATGTCATCAGCCACTTTAAGGCAGTGTCATTCACCTACAATAACTCCAGATCTATCAGGCAAATTTGACTACCCAAATATTTCTCTGCATGACTCTGAATATTTCATCCACATTATAATCAAAACTCTCACTTTTAATATTGACCTTTGTAATTTGACTTCTGTTCACTGTAAGCTCAAAACTGCTCCTTAGTTCAGGTAGGAAATTGCTTTTTCAAAGCAATACCCTGAGGCACACCAAAGTAACAAGGAAATTCAGCTGGTACGCTCCTCTCTGCACTCCTTGCTTGCCAGCAGGAGTCAACAAAGTGCTGCTGCCAGGAGCCCACTTGGATCAGCCACCTCCAGCAGCAATGCCCAAATTTATGGGACTGCTGGTGCCTATGGACTGCAAAACTTTCCTGTATGTCCTCGAGCACCCAGAGCTCTGTCCCACCCCTGGCAGTGCTCCAGGACAGGCTGGAGGCAGCTCTGAGCAACGTGGCCCTGAGGAAAGTGTCCCTGCAGATGGCAGATGGAGCTATGTGATCTTCAAGGTGCCCTCCAACCCAGATGGTTCTGTGATGTTCTGAGGTCCATCTGACATTCTCACAGCCTTGGGTTGCTGTAGGTCCATCTGACATTCTCACAGCCTTGGGCTGCTCTTCTTTCCGTGGGTGACCCAACTCAGCAAGGAGCCCACGCTTCCAAAGCATCAAGGTAGAAGGCTCTCGCACTTGGGAAAGCAGGAATAATATTGCTTACCCAGCCTGACAGACAGTGCCATGAACCTGCCTGGAGAATCCTTTCATTATGCCTGACCCACAAAGATACAACAGGTGAGAATTTCTGTCAGAGATTAGTGTCACGAAAAGAATACGTTCTTGGGCCCAAGAGTGGTGAAAATCACAGAAGGTTTATTAACTCTCATTCTATCTACAAAAAAGCACAAATCTAAACAGACAACAAAAACCATAGGAAACAATTTCTTATACAAATAATTTAATACATGTAAAAGATTGTATTTGTGCTTAGCAAACACCCAAACACTGAGAAGTAGGTATATTTTAAATACTGACCAGGAACCCTAACTCTGTTTAGGGTCCAGAGAGGATCTAACTTCACACTGCTGATGAAAGGGTGAAAGAATCTGAGGATAAAATGAACACATATAAAGTGGGGAATGAGATTTATGTGTGAAAGTCAAATTCAGAGTCTTGCCCCTTCAAGCATTTGTGTTGAAGTTGCATTTGTAGAAAAAAAAAATACATCTCAACACTTAGTTCACACAGAATTCAGTAGGTTTCTACAGATGTATATGGGGACCTGCTTACATAAACTCCTGGGAGGAACACAAACACACAATAATATCAGATTTCTATTCTTAGTATTGAATCACTAATAATGAAGGAAATCAGTGCAGTGCAATTTCTTTTTCAAATACAATTCAGTGGTGTCAACAAATGCCATTTCAAACTCACCATGATTTTTTCTGCCCAAGGCTGTGTGGGGAGAGACAATATCTATTTTCATTCCATGTACAATTCTTAAAAGTAACACTCTAATTGAATGATTCAGAAATACTGGATCTTGGAGCAGTTATTTTTTACCAGTGCTCCAGAATAATACTTCAAAATCCAACAGAATGTCTCCATAAAAACGTATGGATCCCATTATGTATGGCATCAGTAAAAATCTATGGTCCAACAGTCTCTGTGCTCTCCAACAGGAGTTTTCCTGATTTTTTGCCCTGGAAGTTGTCTCTGCTTCCAGTAGACTCCCCTTCCCTGGCACATGGTTTTGGGGTGGCATTAAACAGCAAACATCAGGAAACTGCTTCTACTGCCTCCCCATCCTCTGCTGAGCCTCCCAGGACCAGGCAAGCAGCCATTCAAGCTCCTTGCTGTCCCTCTGGCTCCTCCTGTCTATCCTGTTGGGATGTTCACAAGGATGTGCAGGCGTAGATCCTTGGCTTCCCCAGGGAACTTCCAACCCCATCATGAGGCTCTCACAAAGATCCTCACCTCGCACTACAGCTCTTGGCAAAGCCCAGCTAGTCCTAAAAAGGAGCCCAACCGACAACTTATTTTGACAGCTTTTGAAGGTATCTGACTTTCTTAGTGGCTTTTTCCCTTCTGTCTTTAATAACTTCACCTTCTAATTAGGTCCCATGAAGATACATCTCCTCATTTAACTTAAAAGGTTCATTGACCCTCTGGCATACTGCTATAACCCAGTAACCTGTGAGTACAGTAATTAGGACATTATAAAACACTGACTTGATCTGCACACTTCACATTCAGAGGAAGGGACGTGTGCTGTGTTGCAAAGAGAGCTGGCTGAAGCAAGGGAAGCCCAAAGTGAAGGAAAAATTAATAATTTAGGAAAGAATGTTGGGATTATTCACAGGAAGAAGAGATTGATTTGAGCAGCAAACTTCAAGGAGAGTTGTTAAGGGCAGCACTCAATTTGCTTCAAGAAAGCTCCAGGAGCAGTAAAGAATAAAAAGAGAGCAAAAGGCAGGAGAGGGAAGGGCAGCAATCACTCATTGACTTCTGTAACACCTTCCTACTACAGCAGAGTCACAGTAACAGAGCACATAAGAAACCAGTCAAGAGTCAGCTCTTGTCACATGCTGCTCCTGGTGTGACCTGTGAGATGCAGATGGTCCCAAATTGTCTCCACTGCATCCATGCAAACAGCAATTTAGCTTCACAAGGATATTCATGCAAATTCAGGAGGCACAATTTAAGAGGCACAAGGAAATCACAGCACCTTTCTTAAAGTGTTTTTCTTGTGAAGGCAACTGCCTCATTCTATTCTTATTTACTAGTACATTATTTTTCAGCCAATAAAAGTGGAATGTGTCAAAACAGCTGACAGCACCAAAGAGCCAGAGACAGATGAAACTGCAGATACAAGCTGGGGCTATACATCACTGAGGGTATGAAGCAGGATTTCAAGCACTTGTTTCAGACATCCCTGAAAGTAATGGCTTATGAAACACATCCTGGGCTTTTTAATCATCACAGATATACTGCCTTCAACAGGAGTGCACTGCTAAATATACGTGTACTGATGCCCAACATGATACTCTAAAACAAGTGTATCGGGCTCAGATCTATGTCAAAACAAAAAACGCATTAAGGGTGTACATGGAACTGTACTTGTACCAATGAAAAATGTAGCTCATTAAATTGCTAGATTTAATGACAAGATTGTTAACATTGCAGAGATATCTGCAAAATCCTTTGGATCATCCTGGATTATCTCTTCAGCTATTCCTCTTACATAATTTTTAATTTCCTTGGCTGTTAATCCTGTTACGGAGGAGGTTTTGAACATACACTTTAATTTTGCAAATTGATTTCCATGATAGCCCCTTTTCATTGTGCCCCTTCACTGTTCAAGCTCTGCAATAATATTATGTAATGGAGCCCACACATCACCCTTCCCTCTTTTATAAAACAGTCACATCACACCATGTACTTTTACAGGCACCTCAGAAAAATGATTTGCTGGTTCCAAAACCCACACACAATTCTTTTTCTTTTTTTTCTTTTTTTTTTTTCTCACAGAGATCCTGATTTGCTTTTTCAACATCAGTTATTTATCCCTGTAGCAGCCTGAAAAAATAGGCAACGTTAGTCACTGCTGTAAATCCTGAATAAGCGATGTTAACAATTACAGTTTACAAAACTGTTACTGCAGGAGACACCTCAAAGTTCATCAATGAAATAAAGTGTGCCTTAAAGTCTAGTGCTATTCCTATTAATCAAAGCTTTCCTACTTTACAGAAGCAGGCACACTTTGAGGGTATGTGTGTCTGGGGAGCTCAGCTTGCTGTAATTCCATAAACATTTGTCTTTCCTGCAGAGACACGAAGGGGCTCAACCAGGTTTGATATGACCTGGAGTGAAAATACTGGGGTGCAGCTCAGTGACTGAGGGACACACCTTCTACCTCACCAGATATGTGTCTTCTCCCTGTTTTTGACTTTTTAAATTCTCCATTATTTTGGAAGACAGAACACTACTGCATCCACAGTGCACCTAATGGCTTGAAAGGAAGGAGTTTCTGGAAGAAACAGCTATTCCAGCTTTACTTGGTATCTGACCAAATTCTTTCTCTCAAGTATCATCTTTATCAACCATGCTTTGTTTTCACATTAGAAGAAAATTTTCCCTGAGATGGTCAGCATGAGATCTAGGTAAGTGTGGGATGGTAATTCTGGCATTTGATTGTTTAAAGCTGACTTTATGCCAATGATAAACAAACCTCAAAGGACACATTCCAGTCAAAGGCAATGTTTGTGTAGATTTCAGAACTCCATCTCTCTCCAACAGGCTGCTACCCAGCCTTTCCACAATCAGCATAGGAACTCACTAATGTTCCCATTTTGTTTCCGTATTTTCCTTGCTGTGATACAAAGAGGTTCATGGGAAGCTTTAGAAAAATCTTCCATAAGAGATTATGCAATGAAAGACATTTCCTGTGCTCAGACAGACTTGATCTCCAAACACTATGAAAAATTTTGCAAATAATTGTAACTATATGAGCCAACTCTCGTCTAAGCTGTCAGAAAAGACTGGGAAGCACTTGCAAAAGACTAAGGGCATTTGGAAGCATGTCAGAAGGATTAAATAAGGAAAAAGAATTGTGGAGGTCTTTGAAGGAGATGGCACAGAGAAGAAAAGAATGGAGAGGAGAAGACAGCATAAATAATGTTTCAAAGCTGGAAGTGTCATAATCAGGTCAAAAGGGAAAAAAAGATGGCTTTAGCAATCTGTGGGTTTATAGCTTGAACGGAGATCAGAGAGTGTGTGTTATCACAGACAAGGAAGGATGTAAAGGGTTCTGGAGAAGGAGATGTAAAATTGTTTCAGTCCAAGTTTTCTCACTGTAGAGCTCAAAACCTCTGTGTCCAAGCCTTACTTGAGAGCATCACTATCAAAATACAAGCAGCATTCATAACCATTTCTGCTCCTCCTTTTACCCAATCCCACATTTCACAGTTTAATAAGTCACCATGGTGGATGAAAAGCCTTTCTTTGACCACATTTAAGCTGTTGGGCTATTTACACAGCAGGTGCAAAAAAATTAAAAAACTGCCCTTGAGTTTCCATTCTCCACTAGCCTTGCCAGCAAAGGAAATCTGCACCAGTTTAGGAAAAGCTCACATTTTATGTGGCTGTGGGTAGAAAAGAAGGAGATGAGCAGGTAGCAACAACCCTGTCTCTCTCTTAGTTTGGGGTTCATTCCAGCTGCATTATTTACACTTAGGCTTTGGGTTTTGGCATTTTTCCTTTAATTTTATATCTCTATTAGCTCACACATATTATGATAAGACAATAAGGTTAGGCGTACAAAGTCAGCTATTCAAATCCAAAATTCAGGATGTCTTCAAAAATCAGTATCAGGGCACATAGAATTGAAGCAGTGTGCTACAGAGCCACCTTGATACAAAATCACTCTGAGTAAAAGGTAACCCTGTGTCTCTATCCTGTATGAACCAAGAAACGTGGTTGGATAATGGCCTTTGCAAGTGTTTTCTGGCATCAGAGAAACAAATGTATGCCCTTGTCCTCTGGTCCTCTGGGTGCAGGGTGTTCAACATCCTCAGGTCTCAGCCACTCCTTCTATCACCATTTTCCTGGTCTTTTATTTTCTCTTCCTGCCCAGGCACCTCACCCTTCTCTGCCCTGCTCCAATTCCCTTACTTTTATTATTAGAAACTGCTCTCCCACCTCTGCTGAAACAAAGAATGTATTAAAAGGAAAAGGCTTCTTCTAGAGTCAGCCCAGGAGATCCAGTCCAGTCCCATGTTGTTCAGAAAAAATTGATATTGTTCAAGTTAGATCATCAGGGGAAAAAAAAATTAAACTGAAACATAGTAATTGAAATTAATTCAGCAAAAATTAGCTCTTTCAGAGCCCCTCTGGTCAAGAGTAAACCCTACTCATGGCCTCTGACCACAGATGAATGTGATGATAGGTGATCCTTTTTCTTTTTCTTTTAAGAAAAGGGAAGTATGAACTCTGTTTGTTCAGCATGTCCACAGTCCCACTTCTGGGAGCCAACATAGTCATACCAATATATCACTGTCACTACTTGATAAACAGCCCCAGATTTATGACAGGCACAGGACCCTAAAATAAACATATAACGAACTGTTCTGAGACCAGTAGAAGAAGCAAAGCCTGATTTATTAGAGATGAGTTATGGCTGAACTTGCTAACAAACTAAGCTCTGACCATTCCTTTTCCCTTGGCTGAAACAGCCAAAACACTTATTTCAAAAGTGGTCTGCCTAGTGCAATTGAAGATGTGCTCATGTTAATCTGTCCCTTACTGGTCTCTCCCATTTTTTTTCCTAGTCAACTTTTCAACATCAAACCTGTTAGAAAATTGTGTATCTATGTCCTCTATCTCCATTTCAAACTCAGCAAAACAGCTTGAAAGTCACTGGAGAAATTATACATATATGTGTATTCTCTTCACACAGACATTAGTTGAAACAATAAATCTTAGATCTGTGCAGGAAACAGATATTTTCATAGTTTTCCAAGTACTGATACAATTTTTCTCTTATTAAACATGTCTATAATATCCAATTATTCTGTAGATCATACAGGTCTGTAGGTCATTTTTAGATGATAGAAATTCAAAATTCAAATTATGATATGAGTGACCTGCAATAACCTAGTGAGAAATAACTATTTAGAGAGCAATGAGTCAAAGCCAGTCTGTGGTGCCTCTGACTGCTGATCCATGTTCATGCAGCAAAGACACACACACTGTGTTGTGGGGCACCTATGCCAGAAGCTTCTGGGTCAAGCCACTAAAGATCTTTCAACTTGGCCTTTCTTTCTTAAATGCCTTAGTGAGGATATCCAATACAAAAATATCCTGGTATATTTGATTTGATTTCTCTGTATTATAGGAGGAATGATGGTGCCTTCCTATCAGCAGAGTTTACACTACGGGGAGAAAATGATTGCAAAACTCAATGACAGTGAAGACAAGGACCTAATGTGAAGTATCAGTGACAAAAATTAGTGGGGAAATAAGTAAGGGGAAAATTAAGAACTGATAAGACAGAGGGAACAACCCCAAACCTCTGAATAACCTACAGCAAATTACACACCCTTGAGAAATGCAAAGTTTTTTGAATTAATGTGGTTATGTAGAATACATATTTCTATTCCACCAGCCCATGTGAATACAGATTTCAGCCTTAGGAAGAGTATGTTCCTTCAGGGCACTCTGAAATACCTGTTCTGTTTATTCTATCCTTCCCTTTCCTATCCTACCAATTCCTATTCTTCTTACATCACAATTATCATTGCATCTTGTCACAATCTTTCAGCTGAATGTTACATAATATTACTCAAAACTGTTACATATAGTATTCCAAATGTTTCAGTAATTGTTTTATTCTCAAGACAATCTTTTACTAAAAATAAAAAAAATGCATATTCATATTACACTAATTTATATTTTTTAAAAATCCAGATAGTTTCACAAAATACAAAGTGAATCCTTTTGTTCCTAAAACTAAAATGGGATTTAATTAGACAGAAGGTAGCTCTTGGTGCTGGGGCTAGTAGAGTCAGCATCCCTACAGCCATTCCCATGGCCAGAAAATGCCAGCTGGTGGCTTTTGGTGATTTTTGTAGATCAGACACCAACAAATAATTTTGAACCTTTTGATTGCCTTTTGAAAACTACCCACTGGGCCTAATTTGAGTGTCTTTTTTCTTCTTGATTTCAAGAAGATCTGGGTGTAAGCTGCATATCTGAAACTCTCTGTGGTCCTAAGCTCAAGTGACTGTACGTTAAATATTGGAATTGTTTGGGTTTTTCATGAAAGGTGTCAGAAAGATGCTCCCTCCAGAATCAAAATGGCACTGGGTACTTTCACTCTGACTTCTGGGAACAAGTGCCATCCACTTAAACGTCAATATTTGCTGTTGTTTTTGAGTTTCACAGCTGTGTAGCTCCTGACCCACGTGCATTTGACCTGCAAGTCCTAATGATGCACAGCACAAAGTGGTGTGACCTTGTAGAGTAAACCTTGGGGTCCCAGTGTTACAATAACAGGACAAAAAGATAGCTATGAAACTAAATAAAGCGCTCAAAGTTAAAATTTCTCTTTTAAGATCAATGAAAATATTTTATTTGAAGAAGTTATGGCCCATTTCTGTTAATAATGAGGCTGCTGCCAGACAACCTAAGAGATATGTCCCCCCAGGCAGTGGTACAGAATTAAAACTAAGTAAAAGAGACTACAATATATTAATTAATCATTGGACTTCCAGCTTCTCATTAACAGTCTCCACTGAAGTTTCAGTAATTCCTAAGCATTCCATAATAAAATAGAACACACTTCAGGGATTCAAGCAACAAAAGATTAATTCAGCAAACTTCTGAACCTAGTGTGGGGATTGAGTTCTAATCCTAAATCTAAGGAGGATTAAGGAGGAAAATACGATGAACACAGAAAGCCAAGACAAAACCAACCAGCCAACCAAAAAACAATGAGGCAAGACAAGGCAAATTTTCTATTATATTAATTTAAATATGTTAAATATTCTATTCTTTTTTTCTCACAAAAACTAGAGGAGTTGGATTGCCTGATGCTATTAAGATATTTTTCAAAGCAATATGAATGCTACCATCTACAAATTAAAGATTTGGAGATTTTGCTCGAGTTTTTTTAATGGATTTTTTGGGTTTTTTTTGTTGGTGGTTGATTGGATTGGGATTTTTTTACATTTTGACTTAATACATATAAAGTAAAGGGTTTAGTTAGTGAAGAACCAAAACCATTAAATTTGCTGAGACATTCTGAATACTCCATGACTCTAGTCAGATGCCAGGAAGCCTGGATTCAATTATTCTGCACCTTGTGGTGGACAAAGATTTCTGTTGAGTTGTGTCAAGGCTGAAGTGTGAACTTATTAGACTTGCTACCCCTTTTTAGAGACAAGAAAATCTACAAGGGGAGCAGTGGACAAGCAGAGGAGGATCTGGCTAAGAACAAATCCTTTCATATGTGCATTCTGTGGCACAGTGTCACTTAGTCATGAGGAAGTGACGCAGGTCAAGGAGTCCTTTTTTGGAGCCACATAAATAGAGTTTACTAAGAAATTTTACAGAACATTCAACTCCTGTGAATTTTCCTTAAATGTCCTGTGTTCCTTGAAAGAAAAAAATACAAAACCAGAAAACCACTTTTCTTTTCCCAAGAGTTTCACTTTTCATCTTCAGCATGGTGTTACAAGTTCATGAGGATAAAAAAAGGCAGTAAAAGCAGTAAGTCAGTCCAGCCTATTCTAATAAACAATGTTACTCTTGCAGTCACCATCTGGCTAAATGGTGCCCCACTTCAAATACTAGCATTATGAGTTGCCATGGAAAAAAAAAGTAATTCTAAAATTTTTAACGTAAAGAAAAAGCCTACTCAATACATGTAAGAATGCCATAGTCTGGAAACTTTGAATTAGGTTGGCCATAATTTAGAGTATAGAAAAATGCATTTCAGGACAGGCTGAGTTTTTCCTTAACAAAAGTTACAGCCATTATTTTTTTTTTCTAAATTAAGCCAGGATAACTCTAGAAGGGATCTGCATCAGTTCAATCAATATCATACTGATCAAATATTGTCTATGTAAGGCAGTGAAGAGCTAAGGAAATCACAAAGCTCTCAAAGAATCATGAAGAAAAAACCCAGTGACCATATTAGAGTGGTCCCCTCACCAGCACAATTTCAGTTCACACTTTACTTCTCTGTATTTCAGTCTCGGTGCCAGGGACTCACTCAATACAAGGAAGTATGAAGACGAACAATGGCTCTTTTCACCTTTACAGAAGTCAGCTCCACAACCACAGTGAGCAGATATTCTGCACCATGCAATGACAGCAAGGAAGGATTGAGTTTTAAGTTTAATTCTGCTGTGCCACAAAGAAGCTGAAAAACTTTCTACAGAAAGTGAGGAATTTCTCAGCATGGATGAAACGGGCTTATGTCAGCTTATATTTGATATCTGTTCTTATTTTTGCCCATATTCAGAAAGATATTTTTAATGGTATTTCTTTGCGTTTGAAAAGAAAATCAAGCTAGAAACAGTATAGGAATATTTAAAAGATTATCTGGACTACCTACCTGAAGTGGAGCATTATTGCATTACTGTACAATATACTCTTCAAAGAGATGGTGTCATAAGCAATAATCACTGCCTGAATCTGTGGAGCAAAAGGCAGAAATTAGGCTTGATTAATATATATTTTTGACTAAGTAATTCAACAGAACAAGACATGAAAAGGGAAAAGATCTTTTAGTACTTTGTTAACAAGTTCACAAAAATGCAGGGAGGGTAACATCTGTGAGCCAGATAAAGTAGGAGGCAGAGAAATAACAAATGAGACAGATGCTGTCAGAGATGGAGACTCACCTGGAGGATAAATTATTCTGTCTAACCATCTCTAGTTCAGGGATCTACAGCTCTCCCATGGGCTCTGACTTTTTTTAGCTGGTTTAGAATATTCCATTTTTCTGGGGTGGCAGCACTGTGAACAAACTATAACTCATTTATATTGAGGATAATTTGATTTGGTTTTTTGTTAAATTTGTTTTGTGTCAAATGAAAACTCCAGGGATATTAGCTGCATTAATTCACACAATTACTAGCAATTTTTTACCAGTTGAATGTCATTTTGTCAACTTGGTAAAGATCAGTAAGACTAAAATAAAAAGAAAGCATGATTTTCAGACACATCTGTTAGCTCTCGGGGCTTTCTCACCCTCCTCAATACAGATGATGAACTACAAGCAAATGGGGCTCATTGGTTTCTTCCTGGTAATCCCATTGCACAAACTTATTTTATATCACCTTTGGGATGAGAGACAACCAAATACACAAGCAAATATTCCTCTAAACTTGGTATTCCTATGATGTGAAATGTTTAGAAGTTCAAAATAACTTCCACATTGGAAACACAAAGAAGAATATGTAGCTAAGTTTGAGCCATTGTATTCAGAATGCTAATTTATAGGTATTTTGTATTAAAAGAATATAATCCACAATTTTTTAGTTTTCCTTTTATCAGTGAATCTCTGTGAAAATCCAGAAGATTGCTCCCATGGTGACTCTGAGCCACAAGTACGCTGACCTTTAAAAATGAACACCACTTTGTGGTTCCGTTCTTATCTTTCCTCTCACTGACAACCACGACAGACTGTCAATATCTCAGACCACTGGACTGCCAGTGAGTCACCAACTGTTCAGATACCTCGTTATTCACAGTCCAGTTTCCTCCTCAAGCCTCAAGGGACCACTGGAGTGGGAAGTGCAAGATGTTAGTTGTGATTCTGGATCTGGCACCTTGATAGAAAAGCTGTCCTGCCTTGACTCCTAAGGCAGGAGCAGCTGTATATCCAAGTGGCATTGAGTTTCACAGGGGGGTTTGGCATAAAAAATGCCTGTGCTGCTTTGGGGCCCCATGCTCTGGAAGGCTTTGCAGGGTACATTTTTTTAAATTAGTTTCCTCCAAATAGCAACAGTAAAGAGAGGAACAGAAAACATTTTGTGTTGCAGTCCGCACGATGAGGCCACATCTTTTCCCCAGGAGTGGCAATGCTGCTGCAGTCCCACCAGGATGAGCAAAAGGATGGGAAAGGCAGAGATTGAAGTGGAACAGAGCAGGGCTGCAGGGCCCCAGGAGGTGCTGGGCTGCACTAGATGGGATAGGGGAATGAGACAGGCTTGGCAGGCTGTGTCTGGAACAAGGGGAAGAAGGGGAGAATGTGGGAATTTGGCTGGTGAGATGTTCGGTATGTGGTCACACTTTGGTCAGAGAAAAGTGTTCTTTGGTTAGAGAAAAGAGGGGACAGAAAGAGATATTTTTCCAATATCAGCAAGAATCTAGGTCTTGAGGCAATATAAATCAAAATATAAATGTAGCTGCTGACCATGACAACCTAATACAGATTCTCACCTCTCTTCTTAACATGATACTGTTTTGCTAGTATCATGTCCAGCTTCTGCTCCAACCATGGCATGGTATTACAATGAACTTTGCAGCTTTTTTGGTTTCCTATGGAGATCTAGTAATCTGGTTGGGTTTTTTTTTTCTTTTTTCTCAATTATCAAATAAAGACCAGCAGTAGGTACTTTTGTACAGCTGACTAAAGGGTCTTCCCATGCTTTTGACATGTATAAATGAATGCAACTAGTTACCACCATTGAGAGGAACTAAGCATTCACTAGGAAAAAAAAAGTAAAACTCTTGTTGAAAATCCACCCTGGTGATTTTTGTATTACATATTTGTGTCCTTATAGTATTTAAACTCTTTTTTTTTGGTGATATTTTATAGAGGCATGCTTATAATCACACATAATTACCTGAGTAAGAAAAGAAATACTGACTTCCTAAAGAAACACAATAGAATTTTCAGATACTTGTTTAAAAGCACAGCAAAAGGTGTCAGAGAGCCCCCACACTTCAAAGTTTCTGACTCAAGCCCAACCACTGCAGCTCAGGTCCATGTAAAATCATCTGCTAAGGTCAAAAAAAGCAGGCCATTGCCTGTGTGACAGTGTCTGAAATAGCAAACCCTGCTTCTAATTACAGAGCTGCTTCCAGGTCTGCTTGGGTTCCTGGTGCTTTCAGTGCCTCAGTCAGAGCTATTTGGTGTTTTCTCTGGCTGCAGTGCTCATGCACCCCTTCAGACTGAGAGAGATAAACACATGGATGGGTCAACTCTCCAAAGCACTATTGATCAAGAGTGCCTTTCTAATGGCTCCAGGTGGACTTTGGAGCAGGCCTTGGTGCTAGTGCCTATTATCTGAGCACAATAAAGCTTCATGGAATTGTAGCCTAGCCATATAAAAACTGTGAGCCATCCTAGGAGCTGGCTACTGCATTGATTCCACAGATTAGAAGGTCTGTTCCTTTTTGTTTTTCAGAGGGAGGCATCAAAACTCTGTGGCATATTAAGCATTGTCCATTAAGTATGATATGACAGGAAACTACCACCTGCTTCTACTTAAACCTCTAAAAATTGGTATCTTAAGCACAGAAAAGCCCTAAATGCTGAAGCACATCACTGTCTTGGGTGCTCAACAACAGTGAGGTAGAAGAGCCTAAAAAAGGGTCTACCTGTTGAAGTCAGAAATGGCTGGAGACAGGTAGAGATGTGCAAAAGACTTTGCAATTAAACTGCTATGTAAGAAAAACTCATTCAGAGCCTTTAGAGAAACAAGTTCCTGATTTACAATGAGCTCCTGGCCTCCTTGAGGAAGGTGCCGATAAACCGTGACTGGACTTTTCACCACCGGGAGCTGTGTGACTCATGTGGTTTCCTCCACCATGACAATTCCTCTTTAACACCCTCACTGCTGTTTCTGATTCCTGTGATCTCCAGGGGATGTCTAAACTCAGTTTTGGAGCTGTTTATTCTATGGTGTGGACCTCCCTCACCCCTGTGAAGTTCCAACACATCACAGCTCCTGGAAAAGCCTCTGCAGGGCTGTTTCACCAAGGGCAGATGATCACTGTGGGATCCCAACCCTAGAGCAATGAGGGAGAAGGAAGGGACAGAAAAGCTTCAACTTGAGTTAGTTGTCTTGAAAGACATAACTGCAGTTACTTTCTTTCAAGATTACTAGGCTCAATTTTCTTTTCTTTAAGTATCTGATCTGAGGCTCTTTTCCCTGTTCCTCTAGCAAATTTGAGACTATTTATGTTTCTATTAATCTTCTATTAAGACATTTTTCATCTTTTGTTTTATGATCTCACATTGGCTTTTCTTTGATAAAACATCTATGTTAAGACATTTCTCTGTGATATTTGGATATAACAGACTTTGAAACAAATTAGTCCTTGATTAGTCCCTGCCTCTTTCTCCTCTCTCTCTGTCTTTCCTTAAACTTATCCCAAAATTTCAGTGAAAAAAACATTTCAACATAAAACTTGGATTCTTGAGATTAAAACATGTGCAGTGAGGCTCACTACTTTTTACCTGAAATGGGGTAGACAGCAGGTAGCATTTAGTGCATTTCCTTTTTCTCAAAATTGCTATCTCTTATTTTTTCCTGCTGTTGTTCTGTACTTTTGCCATATCTGTATTGAAGAAAACATTAGAAAAAGTGGCACAAGGAGGATAAAATGGATTTTTTTGCCTCTCTGGTGTCATTCCCTTCCCCTGTTGATTTCTGTGAAATGATCAAAGCCATCTACCAAGACAGCAAGGAAAGGTTTAAAATGTGTTTGTCCTCTGGTTTCCTGCTGCTCTGCCTGTGCCTCTTTTTCCCTTTGCCATTTACAGCATTGGTAGCTTCATTAGCAAGGGACTACAACAACCAAACCTGCCCTGATTCTCCAGGGACGGTCCCCATCTTCAATCACTTATTTAGCTGCTGCTGTACATTCAAACCAGCCCCTTTTCCAGCTGGTTTGACCTGGCCAAGCAAACAAGAGCAGCCCTGACCTGAGATCATGTCCTGATTGAGGGGATCCCTCCTGGGTGAACACAGCCTCACCTGGCACAGAGCCTCCCCAGCCATGCCAGGGAGGAAACTGCAGCTCCTGATGCCCTGCCCTGGCCATTCAGAACTGCTGCTAAGTCATCTCTTGGACCTGAGGGTCATGCACCTCAGCCAAAAGTGGTCTCCACACCAGTCAAATAGAAGCAGAAGAAACAGATAGTCCAGGTTTGAAAGGGCATGCACCTCACTCTTCACACCCTCCTCTTCCTTCTCACCTCCCAGGAACTGAGAGTTTTGCCACTGCTGACAGGGTCAGATTTTCACATCACACTTACCCCAAGGAATTGTAAAATGTCTGGCTTTTCTGCATAGAAACATGGATTCAGATGCACTGAAGGGAAACATGCAAAGATAAGTCAGCTCAACAGAGAAACCATGAGAATAATCATTCCCAGCCAGTGAAGGAAGCTGACAAACAATTCATTAGTGACCTCTAGAAGTTCAAATAATCAATGGTAAAGCATGCTCTGCCACCAAAACACATAGCTCTCCAGGGGATTTTCATGAGCTCAAGATGATGCTGAAAACAGAAGGACTTCCCAACAGCTTGTTTAGGACCAAGTAGATACCAGTTCCTTTGGGAATCTGAAGAAATCCATAACTAGCTTATTGTATAAAGAATACAAGTCCTGTAAAAGGTGGTATCATGTTTTTTGCAGGGACCTTCTATACAGATTCAGTGAATCACAGGAAATCTGATCTTTCAAAAAAACAAAACAAAACAAAACAAAAACAACTCAACAAAAACCAAACCAACCAAACCAATAGTTCCCCTGTGTACAGCAAAGAAAATATTATATATTATTAAAATCAGTTAGTTATTGGAATTTTTTTTTTTAGCCGAGACCAAAAAAAAATAAAAATCAAGCAACAGCAACAACAACAACAACAACAACAACAACAACAAATGGAAAGAAAGCTACTATCTACAATCTTGGTACATTTAAATGTTTCCTTGATTTTATAAACAAGGTTGCACTGACAGGTGCAATACCAATGTCCATCCTGTGTGCCTTTGAAAACAGCCATCAAGGAAGGCTAAAACCAACATTATTTCCAGTCTAAAAATAAGCTCTGAAAGCACTGTACTCCATGTGTCTCTCAGTCATGCTTTGTTTCTTTTGCACTGCTCTGGCAGAAATGGGCTCTCAAACCAGCTGATAACACTGATCACCTTGCAGGGAGAGATAAAAGGAGTCTCTTTTTGAGAAGACTGAGAACTCTTCTCTTGTCTGTCTTGCCACTGGGAAAACACTTGCAGTTCTGGACACTGATTTCTGAACCCAGGAGTGTGAAGGTAGCCCTGCTGTAATCACTACATGCTTCACCATGGGCAGAAAGTACAAATGAGTTCAGCATCCTCATTTCTGAAGAAAAATTGCTAAATCTTTTTTTTTTTCTATTAGCATATGTAAATAGACCAGATAAGCCAGTTCTGCTTAACAAGCTGGTCTTGACTAAAATATCACTAAAATTAAGCAGCCTCTAGAACACTCTGCTTGACCAATACTGATGCTCTGATTTGCAGAAGACAGGTGAAATTGTGAGCTTGATCCTCTTTATTTCAACGCAAAGTGTTCAACAGATATCTACAAACCTTATGCTACCATCAAAAATTTCTTCATAGCAGGGCAGCTGGCAAACAAATCTCTGAAATGACTATTCAGATAGACTCAGAAATAATGGAATTCAGGCCCATTCTGGACAGCCTTATGTGTCCAGAGCAGAGGGACAGAATCTTCTCCCTCTACCTGCTGGTCACACTTCTCTTGGTGCAGCCCAGGACACAGTTTGGTTTCTGGGCTTCAAATGCACATGGACAGCTCATATCCAACCTCTCACCCACCATCACCCCCAAGTCCTGCCAGGTAGGGCTGCTCTCAATTTGTTCATCATCCCCCAGCCTGGATTGATCCTGAGGGTGCCCTGACCCTTGCACTTCATCTTATTAAACCTCATGAGACTCCCATGGGACCAGTTCTTGAGACTGTCCAGGTGCCAAGGCATCCTGTACCTCAGGTGTGGCAACCACACCACTCAGCTTGATGTCATCTGCAAACTTGCTGAGGGTGCCCTGATCCCTTTGTCTCTGTCATTAATGAAGATATTAAATGGCACTGGTCCCAGTACAGACCCCTGTGGGGCACCACTTCCTGGCTTAGGTGTGTTCCCCCTTGAAAGATGTGCTGGTCAGACCCCAGTGAGCTGCCTTGTAGGGGTGACTGAGCTGGTAACAGTGTCTGTCCCCTCCAACTCAGTGACTGCCCTGGAGGAAAGCTGGGGAATGGAGGAGACTCCTGCTTCACGTTGGTCGGCAGGACAAGTGCTAGAGCTTCCTTCCTGCAGGGGCTTGGCAACGGCAGTCCCATTCCTTTTCACATGCCCAGAAGGTCAAAGTTAATCTATTCAGACCTTCTCAAACCTATTTCAGTTTTACTTCTGACAGTCCTACTGAGGCCACCTTTGGAGAACAACTGTGAAGAGCAGTGAGTTGATAATTCTGCTGTGGTGGCTGTCCCTCAGTGCTGCTACAAATCTTCCTAAATCATGCTGCTCAGAACATGTGGAAATTATGTGCAGTCTTCCAGGAAGCTTTTCATTTGCTACTCACCTCCAGCAGCAGGAAAGCCTTCCTCAGCTTTCCATTTTAAACATCAAACCAAATCAAACTAAGCCGGAAGATTATTGTTTTCCTATGAAAAACAAATGAATAATTAATTGTCATGGGATTTCTCTGTGTAGTTCCAATCCATGAGGAATTAGCTGGAGTCCTTGAGATTGAAAACAATTAATGAGCACAGGATGTGAAGCCTCTGCATGAACATTCTGGGTTATTCCACATCATATTCTGCCAATAATCCCACTGTTGCTAAAGCACACATCCAGAGCTCAGAAGTTATGGCACGTGTGATGATGACACATTTACAATAATGTCCCAGATGTGATCACCTTTAATTTCAATGGAACACTGGCAGCAATACACACCCAGCATGTATTACAGGGGCTGTAAGAGAGTCATTAGGGTGGGATGCAAATATCTGAAATGAACAATGGACAAAATTTGGCAAGTGCTAATAGAACCATTAAAATATCTGAATAACAAGGAAGATGTTTACTGCTCCCCACAATGGAAGGGTTTAAAACTATTCAGAGCCAGAAAATGAAGCTCTGTGTGTTGTTCAGGAAACACAGCAGTGTTACCACCACTGTATTGCAGCCCAGCCTCTCTCAGCCACACTCTCACTGCCCATGCAGGTGTCCCAATATCATGACTTTTCACTGCCCTATTAATTTTAAAAGGGTATCTTGGGATAGACCTAGTCTAAACCCAAGAAATAGAAAGGATAGGATGAGCTTACAGTTAACTATTATGTCTCCAACCCTGGCCTTTCTTGTTGCAGACTCTCCACTATTTTCTAGCATAGACTCTTACAAAACCCAGCTTGTTTTAATATGAAAACAGCTTGTTTTAATATGAAAAATCTTCTGTGGCTTGTAAGTAACCTTGCTCTAAGGACATCCCCTTTTTATGTGGAAGGTGCATGGCCACATTGGGCTTATTCCGATTCCTAGAGAACATATGCATTGATAACACTTATGTAGAAGTATACATTTGTTTCAGGGGCTTTTGCAAGCTGAATGAACTCAAATTGCCAGAACATCTTGTGTGTTTCTTCCCAACTGTAGATGCTATAAAGCAAATCCTAGCAATTAATGAGTAAATTTCAAAAAAGCTTGAAGTTGCTTTCAGTGGAAAATCAAATGTTTGAAAAATTTTTTTCAGATATCAGCTCCCTTATGACATAAAACTGATCTGGAAATCTCACAAGCACTGTCGCTGCAAGGTCAGCAATTCAAGCCTGCGATGCCACAAAGCCAGCTCATGATACCTTGAGGGCTGCTCCTGACAGTAGAAAATGAAGATGTAAAAGAAAAAAGGCATCCTTAGAGTTGGGCAGAGACAAAATTTCTCCATCTATTATGAAAACAGTGGTTCAAGAAAACAGAGAGATCCAAAAGTGTCCCACCTGAGAGGGAAACCCTTCCATTTGCATTCATAGTTTCTTAGATACCAGAGCAGTCAGAGAAGAAACTCAGAAGTACCAGAGATATTAAAAACTTCTGACAATTTTGTTCACATTCACAAATTTAATCACTGAGGAATCAATAATTCACAAATTCTGATATTTGTGATGAATATGCTGAACATGCTGGAATTTACCCAGCTCTGACTTTCAGAACTGCTGCCTTTTGACTTTGAGATGAAACTGTAAGGAATCAAAATACCAGATACTACTGCATAAATGTGTGCAAGTATCTCAGTGAATCTTTTGGAAGAAGGGAATGGATACTGATTGAATTCATTAGGATAAGAATTCCAAAATATATTAGAATCCTCTAGAAATTGCTCTCTGTGCTCACGAGTCTGGTGTTCCAGCTGCTATTTTGTGGAGCCTAGGTGAAAGGAATGCTTTATCCTGAGCCTAACTCAGCACCTTAAGGGGTTCCCTCCCTAACACAGGGGTCCTAACTGAGGCTTTAATTCTTTTGTGGCAATTATGTTTTATATGAAAAGGAACTTGTTTTATACAGTCCACTTATGCCCAGAAGTAAAAACCTCACTCATTTTGTGATAATTTTCAGAAGCAGTGTACCTGAAGATGGCAGATTTGGAAATGGCATTATTTCATATTGCTGCAGAGCAGCAATTGGCACCCCAGCCTACAAAAGATACTACTCAAACAATATAAAATAGCCAACACCCACAAGAAGAAACAGAGTTCTATTCTATCCCAAAATATACCTCTGCAGAGTACCTGTTATATTGCACTTAATCTAATTTACTAAAGGAGAGATGAATCCCCTTGCTGCAATCAAGCTATTTTTAAAAAGAGATTGGTGGTGATTCAGCTGAATGGTGACTAAACCACTGACAAATTTCCCCTGTCAGCTTGTGTGTATGAAAAGATGCTTTGCTGGAATGTATCATCTGCAGATACCACTGTCTTTTTGGACTGGTGGGGAGTTTTCCAGTCAAACTATATAATTTTAATTATTATTTAAAATTATATGCATATCAAGCTTTTAGCACATTTCAGAGAGGCATCAGGTCATACAATTGAGCTGCACTGGGTTTGCAGGGCCAGGAGTGGCTCCTGTGGGCAGTTTCCAGAAGCTTTCCCCAAGTCCAACAGAGCCAATTCCAGCTGGCTACAAGACAGACCCACCACAGGAGAGAGACTGTGTGGGAGGAACAGCTCTGCAGATTCTCTTTGGAGCCATTTCTGGAGGCCTGTCTCCCATAGAAGGGACTCCCCACTGGAGCAGCAGTGAAGAGTCATCCCACTGAGGAGGGAGGAGGCTGAGACAAGGTCTGACCACAGACTTCATTCCCCATCCCCTGGACCACTGGATGAGGGGAAGGTAGAGAAAACCAGGAGTGAAATTATGCCTGGAAAGAAGGGAGAAGTAGGGAAAGATGTTTCCAAGATATGGATTTATTTCTCATTATCCTACTCTGATTTAATTGGTAAATAATTAAACTAACTTCCCCAAGCAGAGTCTGTTTTGCCCCTGACAGTAAGTGGTGAGTGATCTCTCCTCTTAGGATGAATCCTTATCTCGATCCAAAAGCCTTTCACTGTATTTTGTTTCCCCTGTCCAGCTGAGGAGAGGAGTGACAGTGGCTTCAATGGCTCCCTGGTGTCCAGCCAGCATCAACCCACCACACAAGCCGCAACAGAGAGAATTTGAAACAAATATTGCACAAGATCATTAGCTGAAACTGCTTGTTTAATTTACTTTATCTGAGCTGAATGTATCTTCAGAAAGGATAAACAGAGATACATTCCCACGAACAGAAAAGCAGAGTCATCCCCCATTCTGAATGTTACTCTGCAACTCAAAAGATGCAGGTTGAGTTCTTGCTCTCTATGAGCTGCTGCCTTTGGCAGGTACAGGATTACATCTATGGACTAGGGATGACTCTGATGCCTCCTACAGCTCTTCCTACCTGCAAACTTCCAGTTAATATAGCAGAGTAAGGAGGGGAAAAGGAGAGTTCTTCATTTACATCACCAGTGAGAAAGAAATTAAATCCGTAAAGTAAACTAAACCAGAAATGGAGTTGAGAAACAACTATTACAGTCCCTTGAGTAGGGCACCTAATTACTCTATAGCTCCTTTGGAAACTGCCTTCCAGGGACTATAGCAGACGCTCATGCTCATGACATTTACCAGGATGTAAGTTTGGAATATAATAATCCTGGCAGTTCACTAGCGGGTTTGCTTGGTCCTGAAAAACTGATTTCCTAGGAAATTACTTTTTAAGATCTACCTGTAGTTCTGTCTGGTTTCTCTGATGATTTACAAGACTAGATAACCTGTTTTCTCACCATGGTGAGAACAAGTCTTAGAGAGCACAGAAGAATGCTTGTCCTTCTCTTCACCTTGACTTTAAATCTCACAGTTTATGTCAGTGAAAATTGTTACACGTTTAATTAGCTATTTTGTTGATGCAGAGTTAAAGACAGTTTAGTAAATAGTCTATTATTTCTATCCTCATAAGTCAATAATGAAAATTTTGTCACTCACAGGACAGCATATGCAAATAAATGTGCGTATGATAGACTGAAAGCAGAATTCACTGGCATCTAATAGGTGTTTAATTGCTTTGGAGTGCTACTAAAAAGCAATATTATTAGGATGTTTTTCTTGCAAATGGGTTTTAGAAGCATATGGTCAGTGCTGTATAATCGCAGGCTTATAATTGAAACTAAATAGGTTAGAAATTACAAGGTAGAAGAAAATAAAAGCTCAGCAGCAAGTATATGTATGGCTAACCATGGATAAGTGTGTGCTGTGTGGTGCTTGTGGGTGCACCCAAATGCTGTGCTCCTGCACTACACCTGCCAGGAATTACCATTATGGCTTAGGAGGAACTGTGGCTGTCTAAGGAGACCTCAGGGAAATGAATTCTTAGCTGGGGCTGACATGAGTACAGATTAACCAATTAAGGCACCTGTATCAATATAAGCATCCTGACTCATTGTTTAATGGGATAATTGGAATTCTGTAGAGGAAATAAAGTTGATTACAGGGATCAAACAGAGTGAAAGCTTTCTAAGCATTTGTCTCTTGCTTGTGATAAGTTGTAGCTTATGAGGCTGCTGACATTAATGCCTTAAGTTTTAGCTTTCATATTTTTCAGATTTTGTACTGCCTTAGTGTGTAACTCTGAATTTCATATAAAGTGTTAGCAAGTTCTCTTTACAGTTTAGTTCGACAAAACAATCCTTTTCCAGCCAAGAACCAAAGATACCATCACAGCTTCAGGCCCAAAAAGTACAAACAACAGAGAACTGAGGAGAGCAGTCTGGGAGGCTGGGACTTCATAACCTGAATCTGTAATTGGACAATTAACCCCAACATGTGAATGGACCAAAACTTACAAAAGTGTGAGAACTCAGGACCTGTCATCCATCTTGGGTGCAGCCATAGCCAGGCTCTTGTACTGCCCAAGGTGTGTCCTTTGAAGGCCTCTCAATAAACACCTACTTTATTCCTTTAACACTGTCTGGCCTCTGTTCCAGGGAGCCTCTTTAGGCATCAACATGGAACAAATAGCAGTATGGGCAGTAAAAGGTCAGGTCATTACTTTTCAGTGCTTACAATAAAATTGTGCACATGCTATGAAGAAATATACAAAGGTCTGTGTGTTTACCAATAAAGATGAAATCTATATTCCAACTTTTCGTATGTATCTGAATTCCCACAATGTTTTGGTTTTACCTGATGAATTGTTCTTGGTATAAAGCAATTCAGCAGATTTTCCCATCATCTTACATGCATCTATAAATCAATTTACAATACAATGTGTCTACTCCATGGTTTTGATGGGTGGATTTGCCCATGAAAGCATATGATGAACAGATGGTGGAAGAGAAAAAGCCAAAGAGATGAGGGGCTAGTTGGGCTATTCAATCCAAAGAAATAAGATGTGGATGATTTACTCTCTATAAACAGAAGACAAACTGATCTCCAGAGAGAAGGAAGAATGGAAATAAATTCACTGTATTCTCAGGAAGCAATCTATCACAAAAGGTCAGCATGCCTTTACGTTTGAAGAAGAAAATGAAAAGGCATCTGTGGCTTATTGTGTCCAAATGTATTATTTCCTTTGAAGGATTCAAAATATTTTTGTCCAACAGAAACTGAGGCCTACATAACTTCTCTTACGTGTTTATGAAGAGTAGTCTGGTTATTTAAGAGAAAAAAAGAAAATCAAGTACAATAAAAGGCCTAGCAATATTTTTTCTTCATGTGTCAGATGAAAGTTTTGGGTGTATAAGACTTGTCATATTTTATCTGGAATATCAACAGAGAAAAAATAACGAACACCTAATGCTTTATTTATTTATTCACATTCTCCCCCCCTTTTTTTTTCCATTCCTGCCATTACTCTTTGCAGGGCACAGATCTTCAAAGGACTCCAGCTGTAGTGCTCTGTATTTCTCAGGATGCAGATATTCCATTGGAATAGAGTGAGAATCTTACTGTTCAGTTTTGAAACTGCAGGAGCAGCTGGGGACCATGAAATCAAATAAGGGCCAGTACTAGAACTCTCCTTAGGCTACAGAAATTTGAAAAGCAAAAATCTTCTGTTTGAGGAATTTAAAACCATTTCCTTTCAGTTAAAAATGTCCAACCATCCTGTTCCAATTTAATGGAATTCGGGCATTTTAAAATTTTACCCAATTTTACATCAAAGCCCAAGATGAAAAAGGATGGAAATTCTCCATTAAATAACAGAAATTCTCTATTCCATAATGACTGACACTGCCTAGAACACAGAGCACACCATAATGTTATTGAACTGAATAAAATAAATGAGTACTCTGCAAGCTCCAGAACACATAATGAAATGAAAAATAATGAAACACATAATGAAACACAAAAGTCCATTAAATTTATTATTTTCTATGAGAGTTTACGACCTTATCAAACTTCTGTGATAAAATTTGCCCCTTCTGGGCCTGATGAGTTTTGCAAATGGTGCAAATGAAACAATTTTTATCCAGCACAGAAGAAAAGTGCACACTGACCAAAAATTAGGACATGCAGAAATTCTATAAATGAAACCACATTGAATGAGCCATTAGGATCCTTCTGTAGAAAAAAATTAGGAGAACAGTCACATTAGGATAAAAAGATGACCTTAAAATATGCACTTTCTATAAGCCCAGGATATAGTTAGTGTCTCAGTAGATACCAAATTCTGCTTTGAAATCTGTTTATTGACCTGTAACTTATGCAAGCAGGAAGACTCAAAGGTGATTGACAAGAGAGAGAAAGAAGCAATATGCTGTTGAGTGTACCCTGAGCTGTTTTCTCACCACAAAACTCTCCAATACATGTATACCTTGTAATTAAATATTGTATAAAGTTCTTGCTGAATACGATTACCATGGCTTTCAGATATATCTCTCCTGGAAGACCTCACAAGAAAACAAAATCAAAAAAACAAAAACCAAAAAACAAAACAAAACAAAACAAAAAAACAAAACCCAACCAAAACCCAAACCAACAACAGCAAAAAAATCCAAACCAAGAAACCCCAGGCATAATAACAACTATGTATTCTGCTCTTAGTATTTAATATAGTAGAAGGTAAAGTATACTTTTTGTTGCCACTTGCAGCAACAACGTTAACAGCAGCGTGTGATTAGGAGTCTGAAGTCTCTCCTTCATCTGAGATTGCTTTCTGAAATCAAATTCAGGCAGAGAGAAAAGGAGAAACAAACAAGTTTACTGCAGCTCTGCAGTAGCAAATAATCAAGATAACTACTTGAGGAACATAAAGTAAAGCACCAGATTCTTCAAATGATATGATAATTGAAACACAGGTGTTGAATATCCAGTTATGTGCAGATCTCTCTCCTCTCAGAGAATGGAAAGGGCACAGAAGGATTTAGCCTGAGATAAACAACAATGCAAAGGAAAAAAAAGAGCCAGTCTGTGCACTGGAGGACAAATCTATCTCAACCTAAAATTTGTCATTGGCTGTGTTGTACAGGCAGTCTGTTCAAACACATGACAAATGACACTGCTATTCATAGAGCAGGCATAGCACAGGTTGCCACAATCTAAATTGTTACCAATAGTGTCCCGTACACCAAGAAATGTCATGCATTCAGCTGTAGAGCACCACAGGCTGAAGGTGTGTATAAGAGGAAATTACAGTCAATAGAGTAAAAATTATCCAATAGCTAGCTATATGCAACTAATCTTCATGATTTGTTAAAAAACAAAAAACAACAAAACAAAACAAAACAACCCCCCCCCCCCCAAAAAAATCCCAAAAAACTCCAACCACTGAGGCTTTTAGCATCTCTTTTTGCAGTTGCACTGCATTTCAGGAAATGAGAAATATTGAATCTCTGGTTATAAGGAAGCAATATTTTGTTTTGATAAATGCTCCACATCAGTCCTTGATTTGCACAGCATTGAAGAAAAGAGTGCATCTTCAACTTATTTGTAGCCCCCACCTGTCTTTTTAAATATATTTCAAGAAGGGCACAGATTGTCTAGCCAATGAGTTATACTGTATGCATAAAAATATGTGGATAATAATGTTCTTCATACAGCTTCATGGAGAATCCTGGCCTCAGGCCAAACAACTGCAAAAGCAAAGCTTTTTCCCCTCAGCATTTCAGCAAAGTGCACATAATACATCTTTAAGTAAATTAGTGTTATAACAGGTTTCCACTGATCCATCTTGAAGAGTCAAATGAGAACTAAAAATAGATCCTATTTTCAATTTCCCCTGAGCACCAAAATGATTTGAAATCCTCCCTTGCCACAGGAAACAAACAGATAAAACCCCTAAATTTGGCAATGATTCAGTAAATATATGTGCCTGTTTCAGTATTTAAATCCAGGAGCCAAGGAACTCTTTATTAGAGAAGGATTTGCAACCTATCCAATAAAGGTAGGGAGCAAGTGTGACTCTCCAAGAAAACCCCTTCCTCTGTAGCCAGATGCTTTGTGGCATTTGCAAAGGAAAACTCAGCTCAGAGCATGCAGCAGATGCCAAAGCCACCTCTGCAGAGAGGTGCAGAACATGTGAACAGCCACACACCATAACCATTCCTATACTTAAAGGGATTGGCAAAGCAGAGTGAAGATATGATCAGATACTATTCATTGGAATAAACAGGCTAAAAAATAGATCATAATTTCACCTTGAATTATGAAAAGGGGAAACCCCCTATTTGGAAAATTCCTGCAGAATGGCAAAATCATTGAAACAGTAACAAACACAGCAAGCATTTTGAAGCAGAAGAGCCCTCGGCTTTAGGGCTGAGGGGATTACATGCAGTTTTTCAAGTAAATACTCCTGGAATTGTCTGAGATAAGTGGTTGTATTTTCAATAATGGAAACAAGATGATCTCATTTAAAGTTTTAGTACTTCCTTAAAATATTTATGCAAAAAAGTGGTCCCTGGCAAGGAGATTTGGATGTGTGGAAGGAGAGGACAAAAAGTAGAAACAGTAGCTCAGCATTCAGCTCAATTTTAGCACATACTTTTCTAAAAAGGATAAAATCATAGTGTATGATTTCATAGATATAGTTGAGATCAAATCCCTGAAAGAAAATTTTGCCGAATGTTGATTCAAATGTTGTAAAAATTTTGACTGGTATCAACCAGCCCATCTCCAATTTTGCTAAAAAGAGATGCTTGTTATTTTTCTTAATGCCTGTTAATAGAATTGGCATTGAGTAACAAAAATGGATGATTTTTTGTATCATTGTTGCCAATGTAATGTTCTGTTTGTTTTTGAGCAGGGCATATGTATAACACTCAGCACTAGGGGCAGCGTAAGGAGGTAGCACGATTATCATGACATTAAACTAATTAAGATTGGCCTGAAGAAAGCCAAGGGTTTCCTCCTCTCCAGATCTGTAGAACAAAAGGAACGGGGAGAACAAGGGAAATATTAATCACAGTTTATATAAGAAGTGCTTGATTTTGCTCTGCTTATGGAATTGCAGCTGAATAAAGTGAAAGGAGAGAAAGGGAAAGCATTTCTTGGTCCATAGAAAAATAACAAATGGGTTGTTAATTGCCATGTGTTTAAAGGGCTGGTTCTAATCAGGGTAAATGGGCTTGTTTTTCCAACACTGGGTCTCACATCAAAACAACAAGAAACAATTGAAAAAATCTTTCAAAAAGAAAGCAAGAGGAAGTGGGTTGTCACCAGCTGCTCCAAGACAAAATCCTCCAACAAATGTGTAGCAGCAGATGCTGTGTGAAGCACAGGGAATGTAAATGCACATGAGTCATCCCATAAGCTTAGGGGGACAAGCTGCAGGCCAGATCCTGGGGGCAAAGACTTTTGTGACTTTAACCATCTCCCCACTTGCTTTGCACTTTGTTCAAGTAGACAGTATATTTTTTGGAAGTTTTTCATCCCTTTTAAAGAGCCCTGAGCAGAAGGAGAGTTTCTTACAGAAATATTATTCCTTGGGTTCATGGCATCAAAAACAGGAGATGGTCCAGCATCATTGTCTGTCCAGCAGGGAGAAGAGTTTAAAGCATTTCCCCCTCTCCCCTCTTTTTTAAGGTTCATGATAATGATAAAAATTGTTAAAAGGATCATTTTTATAATTTCCAGCATTTCACTATTTGTTTTACACTTCAGTTTCATAACCTGGCACACTAGGAAAGGACAGAAAATTGGCATAGCAGCAAAAATAGAAGAACTACCTGCTGTGTTTCACAGAGATAATCCTGAGGATCCCATCTCAGGCTGGTTGCCCCTGGGCAGAGGGATAAGACCTTCTAAAAGTTGAAGCACAATGGAACTTGAAATGAAAGTGACAGAAGGATGCTCTCCAGGAGTTTTCAATAAAGTCCTGTTTCTCTAAAAGAAATAGCAAGAAAGAGACAGAGGGAGGAGTCCCAGACTCAGTTCTTGCCTTGGCTGTCCCAGCTGTGTATATTTAGGTATTCTCATACTCTAGTCATTATAAAACACACACTGATTTGCACAATTCCATAATCTTATAAGAAAATAGGTCATTGGGGATTATCAAATTCTCATCCATTTAATTTCAAAATTCTTTTCTTGTTTTCCCCCAGCAACACCAAGGTCTCATATGGAGAGGAAAAAGTGGATTTAGCAGAAGACTTTGCATGGAGATGGATCTACATTTTGAATCCATTTTTATGTTTGATGCTGCCGTGTTCCACTGTGACAGATCCTGAGGATTCCCTCCTGCCAGTTGCCCTCAAGGCAGCCATCCCCAATTTCTCCACTGAATTCATGCTACTTAACATGTCACAAACAAGGAGAGGCTTTTTGTGCTTTAAAGGGGAACTCCAGAGCTGACTGGAAACAGTGATTTAATTTTGTGAAAATATGATGATATTTTGATATTAGAACATACTGATGTGTGATCTGTCCTGGTTTAAAGAAAACAAAAAACAATGAAAAGGAGTGAGGAGGAGTGAGGAGGATGGGCCCTCAGTACCCAGTGGTGCAGACATTTGGAAATTCACCTGTGCCAGAAGGGACCCTGCAGGAATATCAAGCCAGTGGGGAAACAGTGACACTCTGAGCTGCACTGGGTGATGATTTTCAGGCTCCACTGGGATGATGCTGTGAACCTGGTGGAACCTGAAACATATACCTGCAGACTCTATCTGTGGTCAGGAGAGGCATGTAAGATTATCGTTTTCTTTGGGATATTTTATCTGCAAAGCTACTTTTTAAGAAACAGAATACTCCAAACACATTTGTACCTGATCTCAGGAAGGAGGCTTGAGGATTGGGCTTTGCCACATCTCACTGCAGAGCACAGGCGGGAGCCAAGCATTAGCAAATCCTTCTTCTGTACCTGGGCAAATTTAGCAGGAAAGGAATAAAATTAGATCCTGCTGCCCTTTATCACTTGTTTGCCAGATGTGGTGGAAAGAAACTGATTATATGTGATCCAAGCTAGATTCTTCTCCAGACTCATGATGTGTCCACTTCTCTAATTGTGTTTCCCACAGCGGTAATCAGGGAAGGGGAAGGGATGGGACAGCACGGGCAGCCTGACAGTACACAGGCATGTTCCTCAGCCCTGGGAGCCAAACCATGCCATGAATGTGCAGCTTATGGTGCTTGGCTCCTCAGTGATGAGAGTGGACCACAGAGCAGCTACTGTATTTCCAAGGGAGGGAAATCCAGCCTGACTCGGTTTTGTCATAAGTGATTAGATTTTATAGTGTGCTTATGTACTTCTCCTAATCAAATTAGCATGTTGGCTCAAAATCAGCCTAGCAGAAAACCTCTCATTTCCTTACCCATTCTGCTTCATTTATCACCTGGAATTACCAAAGTTTTGAGATTTTCTTTTCTCTCTGCTGGGCCCAGTTCTTCTTAGCTTATAAAATTTGAAACATTCATCGCCCAAGGTTGCAAGAGCAATGAATATTTATAATCCCATCTTCCCAGCACACTCAGAGGTGTCTCACAGTGTGACTTCAAATTAGAAATGTCCCACCTGTGGGGATCACTCAGAAAAACACAGATTACAAATCTGTACAACATAGAACAAGGTCAATGCCCAAATTATGGGAATTATCACCTTAAAAAAGGTTGCATATCTGATGATGCACTGCCCCAACACTGATTTATAGGTGCTGTACTAGTGACTCTCCCCTGTGAAGATGGAATTTCAGCTATTCAGTTATGACATTATTCCCTGGTTCTTTTCTCAAGGCTTCTTATGAATCAGCTGCAAATTGTATAATGCACTCCTCTCACCATTTACAAAGGTAGCCCCTATCTCCAACAGCAAGAAATGAAAAAAGGGTTTCTCACCTGGCTTCAGAGTCCAGGGAAATATTATAGTTTAAAGAACATAGCAACTAGTGACAAAACACACGCAGGACTATGATGATGAGAACTGCTTAGAAAATACTGCAAATGAAACTTCCTGACCCTGCAGGCACCTTCTGGTAATTCACTGCAAATATAGGGTTTTTTGTAGGCTGAGGCCACACTCTAAAAAGCTCAACCCCCATCCCATTCATCTCCAAAAATGCAATTAAAGCTTAATGTTAATTCAGATTATTTTCCTATTCAAGACAGAGCTATGAGGATTACAGTCAGTTTTAACACTTGTCAGGAAAATATGGTTCCTTCCACTTTGCAGACAGGCAATTAACGCTCAGCAGCAGCACTGAAATTAGAAACTATCTAGAGGCCATTTTAGGCCAAGAAAGTTTTGCCATTGATTTTAATGCATCAAGATATAACGTATTCTCCAGTATCATGCCCTTTCCTATTTTTCCCAAACTTTGGTTGAACCATTAAATTGAAGCCTGCCCTGTAAATCCCATAAGCTATTAATGTAGTTCCCTTAGCTGGAAGATAGATTAATGACCTGAGACTTCTGTAGAATATTTGCTACTTCAGTGCAAATTAATATCATATTTTATCCTCATTTTATACCCACATCCAGCACTTCCTTCTGCAAAGGATACCAGAAGGAGCTGATTATTTAAATGCCAAGATTCTAAATCTTATCTTCAAATTTTTAATCAAGCCGTTAAACATGAGTCTTAAATTGCTGCATTTCCATTTTTCATACTTCTCTCACCTCATTTTTCATGATAAGAACAAATAAAAAATTAAGCACATAGATGTGTTTAGGAAGGGTTTTTTAATACTAATGAAGTTTTTTAAATACTTTATGTTTTTCAGGACTCTGTTCTCCTCCACACATTGGGCTGGGACTAAATTAAAATGTCTTTCACTTCACCCAGGTCTAAGTTCTCCATTTTAAAATGAGTAGTTTTAAATTTTCTAGGTATCAAAAGCTATCCTGCCAATAATGATTTTGTCCACAGTCTCTGATTTTTATGTATTTTTAATTAAATTACCAATTCTTATTCCACTGCCTAAAATAATATTTTTTTGCTAAACACACTTCTCTGCTGATGAATGCAATTTCTGGAGAAAGCAAAATCATGAAAACCTGAAAGTTGCTTGAGACACATGTTTAGTTCTAGAAAACTCAGGTCAGGCCTCCTTTCTGTAGGAATTAAAATTTATGGCAAAGTCTCCAGTTCCTCAGGCAAGCACATCAAGCTATTAGAAGAAATAAAAGAAGCAGAAGTGGGGGAAAAGACAACGAGGTTTTCTCTTACTATTCCTTCTTGCCAGCACTCTAAAAAAGTTTGGCCTTTATTTTTAAACAGTAAAACTAGGTTGAAACTTCAAACTTACAGAAAAATTTTTATTTCTATACTTCAAATCCTCAATAAGAATATTACTAATAATAAAAGGAAAAATGCTACAAAAATCACAGAAAACAAACAGCAGTTTGGAGTGAACTATACATTATATTTTCTTTCTATGTTTGTTATTATAAAAAAATCTATGAAGAAAACATAGTCACTTCACAAAGTTTTTATTGTTGAATCCTTATGCTGTTTTGGCACCAGCATTAGGTATCAAGTCAGAGGCACATCACAAATTTAAAACAGATTTGCAAACACATTCACTTACACTTGATTAATCTGCATTGTAAACTTCATTAGTTGGTATTGGGGATTGCTGTGGTCAAAATATTTTGGGGAGCACACTTTAGACACTCACCTCTCTCTTGATTAGAATTATCCTTTATATCCAGTCTTAACATATTTAGAACTCAATATGACATTTTGAGGGGACCTACAAGGAATGTCTCATTCGACTGGCTGACCACTTCAGGTCTGAACAAAAGGTAAAATATGTTGTTAAAGGTATTCTCTAAATGCTCCTTAAATGCTATCAGACTATTGACAGCCACCAGATCTCCAGGAAGCCTGTTCCAGTGTTTGACCATCCTCTTGGCAAATAAGTGCTCCCTAATGTCCAGTGTAAACCTCCCCTGGGGCAGGTCAGCAGCCCCTCCTGACTGCAGGAGTTGTATTTGCAGTGTTCCTTCCCTGCTGCCCCATTCCCCAGTGGTGCCAATTGTCACTGCTCTTCAGAGCAGCTGATGCCCTCCACAGGTCTTCCTCCAGCAGCTGAACTCTTCCTTGTCCCTGCAGTCATTCCTGTGGATTGACTTCTCTGTGGATTGAATTTTCTGTGACTCAGCCTGCCATGTCCTCCTGTTCAACAAGGGTCTCTGACTCCTGTCTTCTCCTCTCTCTTACACAGTTTCCTCCATGGCCATCTGAATGTCACCATCTGTGTGACCATGCTTTGAGTCTTCCCTTCCAGCTGTAAAGGTACACTTGGCAAAAGGTTTGGCTGTGCCCTGAGGTTCAGCTCAGTGAATTAACCATGAGAAATTACTGGACAAGGCAGAAAACAGAGCAGGAAGCTAACAAGTGTTGCAAATAATACCATGAAGGATGACTAAATTTCACAGGTAGTTAAGATGTGAAGATGGCCAAAGTGGGAGGTTTAGATTGGCTATTAGGAAAACTGTTTTCACTAGAAGAATTACTAAGCATTGGAACAAGTGGCCCAGGGAAGGTATTAACCTGGAACTATTTAAAATACTTAAAAGTGTTGTTGTGGCACTTAGGAACATGATTTAGTAGTGGACTTGGCAGTGTTAGGATAAAGGTTGGACTCAATGGTCATTTCCAACCTAAATGACTCTATGGAATCTCACATATAATGGAAGGGAGAACAAAGGCATTTTGAAGAGTAAACCCTTGCTAGGTCCCTAGGTACTGCCAAATGATTGGATAGGAAACCCTATCAGAAACACTAAGTTCAGATACAGAGGTAGCAAAAGAGATTTGTGAGGAAAAAGTAACCAGGGTACAAAATTATTTGAGAGTAGAGTGAAAGGGAGGTGATCAAGATAAATGAGAGAACAGGCATGGAGAATGGAGGGGAAGGGAACAAAAGGGGACAGCTGAGCGAGCTGCTGTTGTTTGAGCTCTGCACCTGATGACCACAATCAATCCTATCTTCTCATTGAACTCAACTCCTATTTTCTGAGTAATGGGTCTTCCATGAGAATTCCTGCATGGACCCTTTGTTTGAGAAATAGCTTTGAAGTTAGAAAAAAGAGATACCAGGATACAGAAGCAAGAGAGGTAGCAATGTAGGGAACATGAAAAAATTCAGAATGACAAACTCTGCCTGTCCTGGCTTCAGCTGGGACAGAGTTAATTTTCTTCCTAGTAGCTGGTACAGTGCTGTATTTGAAATTCAGCATGACAATAATGTTGACAGCACACTGAAGTTTTGGTTGCTAAGTAGTGTTTACCTTAGGTCAGGGACTTTTATGTCTATGCTCTGAGAGTGAGGAGCTGCACAAAATCTGGAAGGGAACAGAGATGGGAAAGCTGACCTAAATTGACCAAAGGGACATTCCACACCACAGAACATCATGCACCCTGTATGAACTGGGGGAGTCACCCAGAAAGGGACTGATTGCAGCTCAGGAATGGGCTGGGTACCAGTCAGTGGGTGGTGAGTGACTATGTATTATTTGTCTTTTAGGTTTTATCTCTCTCTCTCTCTCTCTCTCCTCCTATTCTTTTTATTAGTATTATTGTTATTTTAGTTAATTTCAATTATGAAATTGTCCTTATCTCAACACATAAGTTTTACTTTTTCCCTCCTGATTCTCCTTCCCATCTCACCTGAGGCAGGGTCAGGAGTAACTGAACAGCTGTGTGGGACTCTGTTGCCAGCTGGGGTTAAACCACAACACCCCCATAAAATTCCATGCAGACGCTGCTGTCTATTGTCACTGGTTCATTGGTGCCCAAGCTGCTAAGCCTTTTGGCAGGGAAAATCAGAATGCATTTGACTCCACTCTGCTGCAGCCAGCATGCTTCCAGGGCCCAACATAATTCTTTTAATGCCAGGTCCAGTACCACTGCACTGCAGCACTGCCATACTTTGTCTCAGCAAGGAAAAGAGCAAGCTAAACAACTACACCTCCACTCAAAACTTCCCCTCCTTTTGTCCTAGAGGCAGCACTACAAGCAGGACTAACATAAATAAATAAATTGGCAGTAGTATTGCCTCTGAGATCTCAGTAACTCTAACTTGTTATAATACAAGTAAATTGAATAATTGGAAGACTATAAGACTATAATAATTGGAAGACTATAATTGAATAATTGGAAGACTAAACAGAAGCTTTCATAGAAAACACTGCGACCCAAGACTGAGACCCTATCTAAAATACTGAAAAGGGGAAGAAAAGGGAAATTCACTAAACCAAAATCCGGAGGAACAAATTACAATGTCTAAGTTTCAACTTTGATTTAACAATTGAAACATCATGTTCTCTAACATTACACGTGACATGCTGTGGCATGATTTCTCTGATGTGCCAAACTCAAGACAACTGCCTGGTTTAGATGTTATTAGTCTGCTGACACCCTGCCTGTCTTAATTCTGTTGTTTCCAAGTAGAGACAAAGTCACAGCTCTAAACCATGGTGTGGATACCCACACATTGCACTTGTCTTTCCAATGGTGCCTTCCCAACAGATCAGTTTACAAAGGCCAATCCCATTTGGCTGGTATCATTCTCTTGAAATCTAAACTGTTTGAGAAGATAAATTATTGTTACTACATGCATAGCACCTGTCATATTTTACCCACTGAAGTGTGTATAAAATACATTTTCAGTGACTGTCAGGGAAGGAAGGATTGGTGCTGGCTGCCACTAGTGACAAGTCCCTTCCTCCAGCCTTTTGCCTGAGTTGTGCAAAGCCCTCATGAAGACTTTTCCACATCCTTTACCAGACCTGAGGAAAACCTCAACCTGGGCTCTGGGTACTTGCCACAAATTCTTTCAACTTTAACCTGTGAAATAGATGCTGTGTTTCGACTGTTGGCAATTAGCTCAGTGTGAGAGGATGACACAGAGGAGACTCTGGGCTCTTGTTCAGCAGTGATACTGCTGCTCTCAGTTTGTCAACCAGCCAGGCACAAACAGTTTGTTGTGCAAGTGTTATCATTTTACTGAGCAGATCCCCAGTGCCACACTACAGCTGGCAAACAGAAACAGGAGCAGCTCCATTAAAAGCATGTGCTGCACTCCAGCCTTCTACAGGACACACTTCCCACATCCATCATCTTTGCTCTGGCTTCCCCACATTCACTCTGGCTTTTCCACGTCCCTACACTTGCCACCATAACCTTAAGTATACCAAGTTTGAAGATTTTCAGCCTACTGAAGAAAAAAACACATTTAGCATTCACACAGTGAGAAAGCTGTCTTTTCCAAAATGTCACATTTAAGATTGATTCAGAATCATAATGGAATGAGACCTCAGCTGAGAAAAGGGAGAAGATGAAGTTAATTAAAGTGCTGTCCAGCTGGAACTTGAAAATTCTTCAATCAAGGAAATATATCATACTCTGCCTCTTCCCATGTACATTGAAAAATAGCAACTGCTGTGGATTTAATTAAAACTTAGACTTCGTTTTTAGTGAATACTCTTTACTTGATTGATTATTATTCAGTCAAGATGCAAAGTTACAACCCTCATCATGAAAAAGAATGTTTTCCTACATTATGATAACCTATGTGAGTTTTTTGTTTGTTTTGAATGTCTTGTAATACCTGGGGAAAGCTGGAGAACAGAAAGGTTACTAGCTCAGCTGGCTTAAGTTGGCCTTTCCATTTAGTCTAAAGGTGGAGGATTTTGCTTGCTCTGTTTTGCTCAATAAATTTTCATTGTTTTTCAACCACAGATTTGAAGTTAAAATGTTATATTAAGAGTCAGATGCTCAAAGATTGCACAAAACTCTTTCTACATCAAAGCCCATAATCCATATTTCTTCACTAGTAGGGAACCATGCTGCAGCTAAACCAGCCCACCTGGAAGCAGCAAGATACTTCATTTTAATCTTGCTGTGGTTTCCTCATCACCTACAGAATCCAAATCCCAGGTCCTCAAATACACCTGTATATAATTCTAAAAAGATTCAAAACATTTCTTCTCCCAGCTACAAGCACAACAACAGCTCAGAGGTCTTTTGGCATCCAGAACAGTAACATTTATACCAGCCTCCCTCAGCTGCAGTGCCACATTACAAATAAAGGATGAATTCAAAATCACTGCAGGGGTGGATTTCTCCACCTGCAGGTGCTCTGTCAGCAGAGCAGACTGCTCTAAGCTGGTCCCATGCTCCAATGGCATAGATCCAAGTCTGGTGGGCTTTTCATGTTTGCATACAGTCTCGCACTAAGAAGGATGTGCTGATTTCAGAGGCCTTTTGGAGAGCTTGGAAAAGATGGGATGATACATGGCCCAGGCTAATAAGCTGTTTCAGACATTAGCTGATCTCATCCTGGTATCTGCATCCTGGTGTCTGCACTGCCCTCTCAAGTACAGGCATGCTGGGGGGCCAAAACCACACCATATCAATCAGTTTTCACCATCTGAACATGCTCCCTCCCACCCTCTGTGCTGGTAGAGTAGATTCACTTTGCAAACTGAAAATAAATCCTTCTGGCCTAATTGATAAATCAAATCTATGAGCTAAAGCCATTGCTTCACTGTCTGCCTCAGTGGGGAAAATGCTACAACAACCACATTAGAGAGTTACAGCCTGCCTTCAGTGACCAGCATTCAGCAGCAGAGGAATCTTTACCCTTCTAACATAACTGCCCTCCCAAACTCAAACAGAGATGCTGTGTTTCTTACTATAGTCTCTGTTAGGGCAGTGCAGAGCAGGAGCAGTCACTGAGCCTCCTGAATCAATATAAAAAACAAGGAAGGTCTTTAAAAATATGCATACTAAGAAGACCAAAGTTAAGGTTAAAATGTCCACTTTAACCTGAAGACACAAATAACAGAACCAAATAGGTTTAAGGGTTGTAAGACTGGAAGAGATGAAAGAAAACTTGTATGCAGGAGTTGTGTGAGTTCCCACTGGGTGGTTGTGTAAATACCGTCCTTTCAATGTGTAATCTGTAACCGTGGCAACCCAGCTCTTTTTAAAGGGGGCAGGGTTGGAAAATAAGGCCTTCAGTCCCCACAGCCTGAGATAACCATCACAGAATAGCACAGGCTTAGGCAGGGAGACACATCTGGTGGGAAGGAGTTGAGGAGAGGCTGAGGAGGCTGCAGAAGGGTTAGGGTCAGACAGGTGAGAAAAGGAAAATGCTCTCTGATACCTATATACCTGCAACATGCACCACTGCTCACATACAGGGTCTGTTTCATTTTCAATCTTTGTTGTATGATTAACCTAAGGGTTTAATCAATCAAAATGAAGTTAGAAAAAACAGGAATAAGAATAAAATAGTCCTAAATGAGGTTTTCCTCCATAAGCATTAGGATAGAAATGGGGAAAGATAATAACAGACAGCTGCTGCTCTCTGTGACTTCCTGTCCCAGTCTCCACCTTAGCATTTACAATTTTATGTCACATCATAGATTCATAGAATATTGATTTAGATGCCAGAAAATTCTACCTAGATTTTAGAGACACTATATTCCTCATATTAACAGGTTTTAGTGTTTGCATTTGGGCTTTTTCATTCTTTCATATCCTTTGCAAAAGGAAAGCTGGAAACCTCGCAATACTTCCTTGAATAAAAACCTTTTTTTGATGTTTTCTGTCCTCTAGACAAGCTCACATAATGAAAGAATTTGCAACACAAATTAATCCCCCAGTCTAACTTAAAATATGGTGGATAAATCCACAAAAAGCCCTATAGAGTATTGATATACTTTTATTCAACTTTTAAAAATGTGTTTCCATGGGTCTAGGATAAAACAGAAAAATAAGATAAAAGACTCAGTACACCTATTAATGTTACAAAAAAAAAAAAAACAAGAAAAAAAGAAAAACAACTACAAAATCCATTCAGTGTAGGAACTGAAATTAACAAATTAGTATTCCTAGAATTAGTTTTTCACATTCACAGTAGTGCAGAAAAACTAAATTTAAGGCAATGTGATAGAGACATGTAATTTACATACCCCCTTCCAGAGCAAGGAGTAGTGCTGACAAGTACGCGTGACATAAGAGAAGAGAAAATGTTGCAACGCTCATTCAGCAAGACCCCAGGAAGATCCACACAGAAAAATGCTTTTCTCTCTAAATTGTCTACTGCAGCCTTTGAATTTTCAATACACTTATTTCATGTTAGTTTGTTTTAATCAACAAAAAGCAACTCACTGCCTGTTTTAGAGACCCCAGAGTCACACTCAGATCTGTGATGGTGAAGCCTCATACCAGGCTGCAGAAAGCAGGGATCATGCAGCAATGCAGCCTCTGCATCCAGGGCATGCACAGAGCAGAGTCAGAGCATCCACAACAATTCACAGTGGTGTGGATTTGAATTAAGAACCACCATGGAAAGGGTAGCCTGGAAAATTTGTTCCACAACACACACGCTCACCGCTCACACTCGGATGAGAATGAATATACACCACAAACATTTGCCAAGTGTCTAGACAAGCACTTCTGGTGGTGTTAGCTGAGTAAATTTGCAGTGAGTTTGCACAAGCTACAACAGAGCTGTGAACACCAGCCTAGAAAAGGCCAAATAAGGTGACAGATTCATCCCATGGAGTCAATTCCCATCTTTAGGGCAACACAGTGGGTCAGGCACATCCACACAAGAAAATGCTTCACAGAAATAACAAGACACAAAAAAATTATAAGAGGTCTGTACACAACATCATGCAAGCCAATATGTTAGGATAATAGCAAACTCAAGTCCTACTTTCTCCAGTTTCCCATTCCTCATTGAATTTGGTGGCTTGAAGGGATGGATGATATCATGTGGAAGAAAAAGGCAAATCAAAAGGATAAAATGGGGAAAGTTAGGAGAAGAGAGATGACCAAAGGAACAATTTTTGCCAATTCACTGACCTTGGTATATTCTGTTGTATTTTTTAAAGATAATTTTTCCCTTTAGAAATACTCATCATTGGCCACATGCCTGGATGAGTCAAAAAGAAGACACATGGGCACTCAACAGACAGGGAGATTTAACATATTGTCATTGTTCTCTGGAATTTATTTTGGATAATGAATATTCCAGAACAGAATTCTTTTCTTTTGGTCCAAATATTACAGAAAATATTTAGCTTAAACCAGTCTGCTAATGTATTCTCATAACTGTGTATCTTTGACAGTAACATTAGCAGCTAAAAATCCACAAAATAAACAATATAGGGAAAACTAGGTCATCAGTCATAGTATAGAATGAAAAATGCAATCAGAGCTACTTTTAATAAATGCTCACACAGCATTTCTGCACTTTTGTGCTTCTTTTACAGAAGGTTTGACGTCGCTGAGTATTCAGTGTTGAATTTTTATTTCCGAAAGAAGTTATAAATTAAGCAGCCTATTGTGCTTAGAGTAAGGTTATGATCACTGTACTATATGTCAAGTCATTCTTTCAGACTTTGAGCTAAAAATACAACTTTGTGAAAATCCCTGCTACTGCTAACAACCCCATGAAGTTCTTTGAAGTGCAGTGTGGCTGTCAAATGTGTCAGTTACCGAGGGAGCCTCTCATGGTGCTGAAGAATGAAATATTTGATTTGTGAGTCATGAAGAGTGGCATAGAGACGTGCTGACACAGAACTGAGCAGGTTCAGTAGCCTGATCACCAGTTCTTTAGCTGGGTACGTGAATGTCAGATGCCAGAAGTGGATCAAAGTGCCCCAGGGTGCCGAGAGCTCTGTGTGGCACATTTGGAGCCATTAGAGAGTCTGTCCCTGCACTGCACTGCAAGCACAGGGAAATCTGTGCAGAACTGAGGCCGAAATGCTGGAGGAGGCATTAAGGGAGAAGCACAATGGGACAAGTGCTTGGGAAGACACTCTGAGCAAACCAAATCAATCAGAGGGGCTTGTGACTTGAGCCATCCTGCAAGACCTTAGGTTGAATGCAGCATCTCTGGCACACCCAGTCACACTTTGTAGTTCTGATGTTCTGATGTCTCACAGCCTCTCCCCAGAGAAATGGTCTTTATAGGATGAAAGAACATGGCCTCAAATGCTGGTTGTCAGGGCCAGTTCCCACTGCTATGCATTATATGCAACATTTGAACCCTCCAATTACAACCCTGTTATGCTAACCACTGCCCAAAATACTATGAAACCCCCACTCCAAATCCAAAAATACTGTTATCACTCACATATCTTTGATTGTGCTAAGTGTTTTTTCAATATATTAAAAAAAAAAAGAACATGAAGAACATTTAGTCTTTTTCATTTTTAAATTATATCTACGCCTCCTAATCAGGGACTGCAAAATAAAGTCACGTCATTGGACTTTGAGTTCACTTCTTCTTTTGCAACATAATGCAACACATTTTTAATTTCTTCATCTGAAATTCATAAAAGAAGCTGCTGTCACTCTACAAAAAACAGATTTCTCTTCTTATTCCCACCATCAAGATACTTCCAGGATTTTTCAAGCTGATTCTGAGCTAGTGTAGAAATTGTTATTGTTTTAATGTAATGGTTTAGCTCTTAAAAATCCAACATATTTATTTGAAGGAAATAGAACAGTTTTACTTCTCTTTCTAATATCTGAATATTAAAAGTATTGCTGTATGCTTTAGTTCTCCAAGGTTCGAATCTCCCTGAAAACGTTTCTTATATTGTTCATTTATTTTTTATATTTATATATAAATTTGAATCTCTCTAGCCAGATTACTCCCAGCTTCCACTAGAAAGTAGCTGTAAGTGAAGATTGGCATGTGCTACTCTCCTCAAAATCACTTTGCCATGTTATTCCACCTGTTGTACCCATGTTTGCTACACTATTTTTGGTATTGACACAACACTGCTACCTTTGTGAGCAGCTTTATGATTGACGATTTAATGAAAATTGCTAAAGATGAAAGATGAAGCACTGAATTTCATGAAATTGTAAATCCTACTACAATTAATTTGAAGATGCACATTCCAAGCGTGTGCCACGACACAAACCCATGTGTTTAAAGGAGAAAGCATCAGTCTTCTTTTAACACTACCTAGATTTTACATCACAGTCCTAATTTTGTTTAAACAAAATTTTAATGTTTGACTATGGAAAGGATGAGCTTGCTTTGTTTAAAATTAGAAGTACACCCAAAAAAGGTTGAGGGAAATTATTGGCCTGTAGGGTCAGGCAGGAAGAGCATTGGTCACACCCTCAGTAATGCCTGGATGTCTGTGAAAGTCACAAGAAATACTCAGAGTTTTTAGAAAGTAGAATCTGTACAGGTGTGCAGATTAACTTCATAATCTTGCAATTAGTTCCACTGATCTTTCAATTCATATGAACAATAACTTCCAAAGAGCATTAGAAATAATGAAGTCATGATGAAGTACAAATAGGGAAAGTATGCCAAACCTCAGCCTGAGGTGGCTGGCAAGTTATAGAAACATTTTTACATGCTTAAACTAGCAGGAGAGTTGCATAATTGATTGGAAAATTACAGATACAATAAACTTTCATTTTCATGGAAAAAGTAATTTTGTACCCAGGGGGCTTCACTCAGAAAGTGCCTTTGGTGTTCAAGCACTCCACTCCCAACAGTTCATGTCCAGGAGCAGGAGTACCACACCTGTGCCCTGCCTAAGCTAGGAGTCTCATCAACTCATTAACCTGAGCTCTGTATCACATGAAAGCAGTCACCTGGCCTTCTGACCTGAGCAAGCCTTCCCAGACCAGTGGTACAGCCTCATGTTCCCAATCCAGGCATGCTTCCCTCACACCAAGCTGCCTCCTCTTCAGCTTGATCTGACTCGAGAAAACAGATGAGCCTTTTAAAGGATTTTCACATTCCCATGGATTATAGAAAGACACAGCTTATTAAAGCTCATTTGGAGCATTTCCTCAAAGAGGAATCTTACTGTGCTTCAGTCCTGTTGCAATTCATCAATGTTGATTTTTTTAAATGGGTGTCCACTGTATTTATTTGTTGACTTTTTCAATATTTACAAAGGATGTAATGATCCACTGATAGTTCACTAAGTAGTTCATTTATCTTGTTAGAAACCAAACTAGGAAATCTCCAGGAAGCATGGCCAGCAAGCCAAGGGAGGTAATCCTTTCCTTCTTACTCCACTTCCATGAGAGCCCACCTGGAGTACTGAATCCAGCTCTGGAATCCCCAACACATATGGATGTGGACCTGTTATAGAGAGTCCAGAGGAGGCCATGAAGATTATCATAGGGTTGGAGAACCTCTCCTGCCTCTCATACAGGCTGAGAGGTGGGATTGTTCATCTAGAAGAAGGTTCCAGGAGACCTTGCAGCAGTATTCCAGTACCTAGGACAGGTGCAGAGGAACTTTTCACAAGAGCATGCAGTGATATGATACAGGAGAATGGCTTTAAGATGAAAGAGGTTTAGGTCAGATATTAGGAAGAAATTCTTTACTGGGAAGGTGGTGAGGCACTGGAACAAGTTGTGTCTACAAGTGGTTGTGTTCAACCACTACAGCAGTGGTTGAACTAGGCAACCTGAACTAGTGAAAGGTGTCCCTGCTCACAGTAGAGGAGTTGGAAGTAGATAATCTTTAAGGTCCCCTCCAACCCAGACCATTCAATGATTCTATGATCTCCAAACTGTTTTACAGGAGCTCATAGCCAGAGATTTATGACCTGCAGATCAGTATGCAAGGATCAGTGTTTTCAGAATTCCTCCATTTCATATATTTCCAAGAGAAAATCACATTTTATAAAACCACAAATGCAATCTAGGCATTGTACCTAGAACCTGCAGGGCAAGTGGCTATTTGTAGCACAGATCCTGAACTGCCCCTGTGCTAGGTTGTCCCTGTGGTTCCCTTTTCCCTGGCACCTCTTCTTGCCACCCTCAGTTCATGGCCAGAACAACCAGGCCTCAGCCCTCCTGAGGGAGACTGAATGATATTGCAACACAAATATTAGCAGCAAGACTCTTGAGATCCTCTGAAAGGGAAACAAAGGAAGACTCTGTCCACACCATTGCCCCTCTCTGTACTATCACACAGTGAACCTAAGTCACTGTTCCTTGCTTCTTCATCAGCCTCCAGGTTTTCTGGTATCAGCCTTTGGACAGGTTGGGCCAGCAGCTGCTCCTGGACATATTGTAACTAACCCAAATAGAATCAGCCACAATTTTCCAGCTTTACACAGATATTACAGACAAGGACTATGCAGAGTGTTGGTGCAAGGCAATGCAGACATTTTAAGATTATAGTAATAGATATATTCAGAACTTCAAAGTAATCATGTTCATATACTAATGAAGGTAATATATATATTTTAGTTTGACTAAAGAGGTCATAAGATTTTTCAAGGAAGAGACGCAGATAATTGAAATGCTTAGAGATTAATTACTGCTTTTATTTTATGGATTTTTACTGGTTTGTAAAGTGGAATGTGATAAAATAGCTTCAGAACACTGTGCTGAAATGGAAAAAAGAAAATACATTACTTTTTCAAAGCTCTCCCTTCTCTGGTAATTATTGTTGAATTCAGCAGAAGTTAATTAGGAATTTCAGGACTTTTTTCCGGGGGGTGGGGGGTGGAAGTATTTGTTTTAGGAAATAAAAAAAAAATTGCTCTAATACCAAATTTATTTAGAAAAACACTCACCCTGGCTTAATGAGGGAAAGAGGAGTAAAGAGCTCAGTTTTGTCATCCTCTTTCACACTGGTGTGCACTTTATTCTCCAAGTGCTTCGGCTGGGGCCAACAAATCTGCATGTACAGAGCAGAGCACTTATCAGGTTATATAAGATTAAAAAGGATGGCAGATTTAGGTCATACCAAAGGTAAAAATACCCATTATTTTACAGAAATAAAAAAGTAGATACCATAAAATAGGAAAAGACAATACATATTTGACAAAATTTGGGGGGAAGAGACAAGCCTTGTATACAACTAAGAGGTAGCAAAGAAAATTGATGCCACAAGCTCCATGGGTGGAAGCTCTCCATCTCAGTGGGAGCACTGAGACAACCAGAACAACCTGCCACAAAGTCACCACCTGAGGAGGTACCACCCTCATTGATTTCTTTGATTTAGAAATTATTCCAGTGCTCTAGTCAGCCAGATAATCGTTTTACAAAAAGAATTATTAGTATCAGAATTTCTGCAGCTCTGAAATGTCCCTCAGCAAGCAAACAACTAACTCTTCCACCCACTCAGTACGCCCCCACTTGTGAATTGCAATTAGCATTGCAAATGTCTTTCCCTTTTCAGAACTATTGATTGTGCTATTAAATAGCAGCAGAGAGTTTAAATGCTTGGAAATCTGCTTTAACTTCCATTCTATGTTACCTATCTACCTATCAAACTATCAACTATCTGTCTATCTATCTATCTATCTATCTATCTATCAGAAAAAAAAATAAATCCAATTCTCTACAGGTGCTACCATGACACAACCATTGCACAACCTTCTATCTATGGGCAATATATTTAATACTATAGTATTACCACTCACCTCTTAAAGGATTTATTTAACATGGTCTGAATTTTTTTCCGCTAATTAGGGGAAATTCTCCCATTGTATATCCCCCCTGATAGTAGCCTAGACAAAACTTTTATGACTAGTTAAAAGAAATAGTATTAGGCCAGTTCATCTTCTGTGTGTCTTTGTTTTTTCTGCTTAATACCCCACTTTATTTAAATCTGAATATATAGATACATACGGATGTGTTGGTTATGAGGCAGAAAGAAAGTGAGATATTCAATATATAGTTGCTCTTACATCCAGACATTGCTTTAAAGGCTGAATACAAGGCTGTATTATGACTGACAAGAGTTCAGAAAATTGCAATTGTGGGCCGTGAGCAAATGCCACATTGGTACAAGTGTTCCTAATACACCTTGTGCAACACTGGTGTAAACCCAGCAATTTACCACACACTGCAAGATGATTGCAAACATCCTCTATAATCCTGTGTAGGCCTAGTGGTGGAGCTGAGAGGGGAAGCAGAAAGACTAAGAAGCCCTTCCTAAGAAGGACTCTGAGGAAGAGGTCGAGCTGGAGCCTCACTCTACCATGCCTATGCCGCACATCACAACCTCCTCAATTAAGAAAAAGAAGGTAAAGTAGTAAATACCTGAAAAAACCAAAACTTTTTCCCTTTTGAGAGGACTGGAGGGCCCAGTATGCTGACTAGACCCAATCTGCTGCTCACTATCATCTTTGAAAGGTCATGGGAATCAGGAGAGGTGTCTGAGAACTGGAAGTAGCAGAAGTCACCCCAATCTTCAAGAAGGGAAAGAAGGAAAACTCAGGGAGCTACCAACCAGTCAGGTCAGCCTCAGCTCAGTCCCTGGAATGGTGATGGAGCAGAGAGGAAAGTGGTGGATATTGGTTAGCTCAACTTAAACAGGGTTTTCAACACTCTCTCTCACAATATCCTGATAGACAAACTCAGGAAGTGTGGACTGGATGAGTGGACAGTGAGGTGGATTGAGAACTGTCTGAATGGCTGATCTCAGAAGATCATGGGGCCCAAGGTGTAGTTGGAGGCCTGTCACTGGTGGTGGTCCCCAAGGTTCAATACTGGGCCCAGTATTATTTGACATATCCATCAGTGACTTGCAGCCTCCTCAGTGGGCTCACTGCAGACCCAGAGCTGGCAGGAGTGGCCAATACCCCCAGAGCTGGGCAGCCCTTCAGAAGGGCCTGACAGGCTGGAGAGAGGGGCAGAGGAATGGTCTGGGATTCAGACAAGGCAAATGCAGGGCCCTGCACTGGGGAAGGACCAGCCCAGGCAGCAGCACAGGCTGGGGGTGCCCTGCTGGAAAGCAGCTCTGCAGAGAAGGGCCTGGGGTCCCATGGACAATGAGCTGTCCATGAGCCAGCAGTGCCCTGGGGCCGAGAGGGCCAAGGGGATCCTGGGGTGCATTAGGGACAGCAGGGCAGGGAGGTGATCCTGCCCCTCCACCCAGCCCAGTGAGGCCTGTCTGTAGGGCTGTGTCTTGCCTCAAGACCAGAGAGACACAAGGAGCTCCTGAAGTGGGTCCAGCAGAGAGCAACAAAGACATTTAAGGGGCTGGAGCACCTCTCTTGTGAGATTGAGGGAGCTGGGCCTGTTGAGCCCTGAGAAGAGGCAGCTGAAAGGGGACCTCATCAGAGTCTGTAAGTATTTGAAAGGAGGGTGTCAAGAGGAGCCAGAATTGCAATCTTCCCAGGATTGCCAAATTTAGGACAAGAGGCAACAGGCAGAGACTGAAGCACAGGAAGTTCCACCTGAATATGTGGAAGAATTTCTTCCCTGTGCAGTAACCAAGCACTTGCACAGATTACCGAGAGAGGTCATGGAGTCTCCCTCATGGAAGATGTTCAAGAACCATCTGGACAGAATCCTGTGCCAGGTGCTCTGGGATGGCCCTGCTTGAGCAGGGAGGTGGGACCAGATAACCTTCCAGCTTTTCCCATTCTGTGATTCTGTGAGATTGCTGTACCACCACAAAAAGATTCACAAGCTCTGTGTCCAGGAAGGGAGGAGAGAGAAAACTGCAATTTTAACAACTTCTGACACTAGAGGATGAGCAGGGTATGGAAAATCAACACATCAGAAGGGCTTTGTTTATTTCAGTCACAGACAAACTTCAACAAGACTTCATTTGCATTTGCACAAACAGCAAAGTGTGCTACAGTAAGCTTTTCTAAATTGATTAGCTGGAGGAGGGGAAAGCAGACCTTCCTAGCTTTGAAGATCTATTACAGCGACCTGACGAGGTCGCTGGGGTGAGAGAAGGATGAGAATCTTGTTTGATGATCAGAAGGCTGGATTTATTGATATATGCTATATAATACATTATTACTATACTAATAGGAATAAAAAAAAAAGAAGTTGCAGATCTGCTAAGCTAAGAATAGAATAGAAAAGAATCTAAAACAAAGTTCTGTGTCCAGGGAATCTTTTTCCGAGCTTGCTCCTGTGATTGGCCCTTAATTGTACACATGGAATATGACCCAATCACAGGTGCATCCTATTGCATTTCACAGCAGCTGATAACAATTGTTTACATTCTTCTTCTGGGGCCTTTGCTTCCCAGAAGATGCACAAATCCCAAAGAAAGGATTTCTGTGAAAAATGTCTGCGACAAAGATCCATTTGTAAGCAGGGGAGGAATGTGATGAGTGATCCTATGAGGCAATCCAGAGGAGGGGAGTCCTTGCTGCTCCAGAGGACTCCGCCTTGGGAGAGCCCACTGGGCTAATCCTCAGCTGCAGCAACCAAGGCAGCTTTTCCTGAAGGGCTTGTGGAAGAGATGAGTTTTTGACACAAGTTTGCCATGCTTAATTTGATGCTTTCATAGAAGCAGCTCCATCTCCATAATCAAGAGCTTTTCTCTTTGCTTTCCTGTTTTGATTTTAAGCTTGTCTAGCCACAGTATTTTGACAAATTTAGAGTGCATCAGCATTAGGGATGTAATATATTCAAGTGATGTTGCAGACAGGCCGTATGCAAACTGAGACAAGTCTGGGAATCCATGGGGTCATGGTGAAGTGCTAGGAACAAAGGAAAAAACCTCATGGGGAGGGATTATTCACTTGTTTCTGACACAGAGTTTCAAGCTGTGAGAATCAGCTGCGTTGAAAAAGTCTCACATTATCACATGTGTCTCTTCTGATAAAACATCAGGTAACCCTCTGTTCCAGGTGTAAAGTACTCAGCTTGCTTATTGACTGCACAGTGGTAAATTCTTCATTAAAGCTGGTTTCTAGCTGTATCTCAGAAATTGAATGTTCATTTAACCTGAAACCATTGCTACTGAGCAATCAGACATTATACAGGAAAGTCTGTGCAAGTCATCAGACAGATTGCAATAAGGTATCTCAGAGGTGAAAGATAAAACTCAACTACAGTTGGCTTGGCAAAAAGTGTTCTCACAGGGACATCTTGTTCCACGAACACTGCCATTCTTAGAAACAGACCAGCTTTAGGCATGGTTTCTAAGATTCAGGGGAGTCGGGAGACTAGACAAACATCCCTTCTTGAAAACAAGAATTTAAATTTTTTTCCTGAACTGAGATGGACCAATCAACCCAGGCCAGAAGTGTGGAATCCCCCGAGAAAACTGCCATGACAAGAAGGGGAGCTTAAACTTGTGGTTCTTGCGTGCCAACAAACTTTGCTAAGTAATTTGCTCAAGACCATTAGTTTCTTAATTGGTTAGCTATTCCTTCCTTCCTATGTCTGCAAATGAGAGGGTAAATTTTCCTGTGATAGGAAACTCAGCTATAATGTTATATCCTAAGGAGAGTAGTTTCAAAGTGTTTGTTTTTCTCTTGAGACCTGATGAGACAGAATCTAACTGTTTTTATCTCTATGAGTTCAGGAACTCAATGACCTTTTTATCTATGTATACAAAAGTAAGGCCATTCCCCAGGCAGGTGGTCCCACACCACTGCATCTCCAGTCTCTAACTTTTCATTGGAACTGCATCTCACTGCTCTAGCTCCAGCACCTCTAGATGAGCCTTACATTTCAATCATTTCCAGCCAATGATAATTTTTATCCCCCTACTTTTACATTGATTTATAGAAATTGTGATGAAAGATTAGGAAAAAAAAATCTGTTAGTGTTCAATTACTTCCTTTTTTTTTATAGCAAGCTGGTTACATTAAGCAAAAAAGATATTAAACTGCCACACTGACATGGAACAGCAAGCTGACTTAGATTTGCTTTTGGAAAAAGAGTCAGCAGAAATGAATTTATATTTCCTTAAATGTTGCATATGTGCAAATATTCTGAGTGTTCAGTAAGCAGGCAGTTCAGTAAACCTACAGCATGCTATAAAACCTCAGCAGAATCTGAAATGGGAATATTACAGAAAAAGGAGTTACGGGTGCAAAATATGCTTGGACAGAAATCACCATTTCCCTGTATAATTACATAGTTTATTACAGCTGATTTTTCATGCAATTAGTAAATTAGATCAGGATGTTCTAAGTTTATTTTTTCAGCAATCTGCAAAATATTAAAAGCAATAAAATAACAAATCCAGACATTTATATTGAAGTGCCTATGGGGCAAGTTGCCATATTTCAGGCTTACTAAGGACTTTATTGCCAAATCCCAATTTATAGGACTCTGACATAAAATGAATCCTTTTAGTGCAGCTGTGTTTATTTTAGTACAGAGTATGCCTACGTTTGTGCTTTAGTTCAGATCATGAACGTGCTTTTGAAGGCAGATTGTGCAGTTGCTGCCACTTAGAATGCTTTGATTCATATGATGGAAGGGCCTCAGAGGATACTTTTACAATTAACCAGCTTCTTTTCAAATTAAATCAAACTGGAGGATGGGATTGAGGAACACATTTACTGTCCTCCAGCTGCTATGACCATTTTGTCCTTTGAACCAGAGCAGAACTAGTTTGAGGTAAAACTCACCTGAAGTGGGAAAAAATTTTTTCTCAATCAGTCCTCAACACCTAGATTTCTTCCTATGGCACTGAACTTCTTGCATGTGAAGGTACAGCCTCCAGAGACCCACAGTAAGCACCGAAAATTCCTTTCCATTCCTCATAACGAAAAAAAATCCCAGCCTCAGTGTACAGTGGGTTTCCCAAGTGCTTTTGAGCCTCTGATGTACAAGTGAGATCATAAATTATCTAACTACTAAACCACAGAGAAATTTAATGTGATCTTTCCCAAACAGCAATTAACCTAATATTATCCTACAAAAACACAAAAGACATTTCAAACCAGACTGGTGTGTGTCATTAGAAAAACATGGCTTATGTCACATCACATTCACTGGCTTGCATGAAAACCTCCAGAAAGAAATATCTCCCTTTTGTCTTTATTTTAGACTCTAAGGCCACTGGCTTAGGGACCGCAACATTGTGATACAGGAGTGGAAATCCCCTTTCTGTTCATGACTTGGGCTTGCTGCTATTTATCCATTCAGCAACATGACCTCCCTGTGTATGCTCCTCACAAAAGCTAAGTGTATTTGTCCACACATTTGGCAATTAGGGATTTCCATCTGGAGTTAAGTTATGCACTCTTACTGAAGTGCTTCTCAAGGACAGTCAGTCTCAATAATACAAAACCTCCTACAACAGTAATGGTATTAACTTCAATGTCAAGTACCTAGATTTGTTAAAATATTTTAAATTTAAATTTGAAATCAAACAATAAAAGTTGTACAGGACATTTTAAGTCAAGTATAAGCTCTTCTTCTATGACCTTAGACTCTTCTATATCATTTGGTGATTTTATTTATTTTGCAAGAGGATAATAAATAACAGGAGTTACAGCAGTTTCCATGCAGCCAGATAATGATTAGTACTCCCTAGGACAGAGTTCAAGGGAATGTCACCCCTTAACCCTGTATCCCCTCAGGGAAGTTTAGCTGTTAACACAGTCTCCAACAAGTGCAAAGTAGTATGTAGCACATACAAATTTCATAGTTATGTAATTATGCAAATGACACTTACATGAACTATGTCATCCATAAGAGAAAAAATACCACCAAGCCTTGTGGAAAAGAATTTCCTGCTTTTAGAGGCACTAAATTTAGATGTCTAATTTAAGCACCAAGGCAGCCATTATCTGATTCTGTTTATGATCAAAGCAGGGAATAATTGCACCTGTCTCTGCTGAGGAACAACATAATTTTCATAGTGGGTGGAAGCCAGTGATACGCTGGGAGGGATTAGGAAATATATGAGCTGGATGGCAAAGCCTTTGATTCTGAATGGAAACAGATGGAGACCCTGGCACATCAGGGCCAGGGGTTTTCTACCAGCCAGGACTTTGAGGACATGCTGTGTAGACCATATTCAAGTCCTTGCCCACACACAGTAGATCCACTTTTATACCTTGCCAAGAGATGTGTTTCACAGGTTTTTCTGGATTTGATACAAGGATAGAACCAGTCTTGAGTTTCCTGAGTTCCCACTGGCTACATTTTTATAAAGCTGTGACCTATTACTCAATTTTGACATTGCAAATGTACAGTTCACTTTGGTTTGATATGTGTGTGGCATAGCAAGCTTTAAGAGGATGACACTGGAGTGCTCTAACAAAGCCCACCACACCAATACAATCCTCTGTGGTACCTGTAAAGCAGCAGGGTGCATTCCACTTTAATGCCAGGGCCAGCCTGGGAGCTGGAATCCAAGAACCTCTCTGTAAGAGCCATCTTTCACCAGGCAGCAGCACAGGACTGACCCTAGGAAGTTGTAAGAAAGTGAGAAGCAAATGGTAAAATGAAATATCTGAACATGGAAGGTCCTCCCAGGAGTTCTTAAGAATAACAAAGCTGAGGCAGGACTTCTGCCTGTCTGTCATTTAACTTAAATCATAGCTATTCTCTGACAACACAAGATCAATTTGCAATGCTTTGGAGATTCAGTGTGTATTTGCTTTGCTTGCTTTCTCTTTATTTGGAGAATATAAAATGAGGATAGGAAAAAAGACAAAATTTTCACAGAAAATCTTGTTCTCAAGGCAGAGAGAAAGCAACTGGAATAAAAAAGCCTTTTCTTGATAAGGGATAAGGTGGTACTACAGAGCCATGAACAAAGCAGCACTATGTAAACCAAACTTAACAGAGTCTGTTGGGCCAGTCAGGTGTATAAACATGTAGACATCAGAAATCTGCTTACACAGAAACAAAAGTGATAGCACTGAAAAACTTTTCAGAGAATACATTATTGCTGAAAGGTGGGTACAGATTTTAATCCAGTCTGGGAAAACTGCCTGCACTTTTGGTTTTCCAATGAAGGAACTTGCTGGTGGCAAAGCAGGAGTTATTTCAAGCCTAGACATGTAGATGCAGGGAACAGAAGAAGTTGCTTATGAGAGGTGCGTGAAATTGCCAAAGATCATGAGGACTGGTTGGGAGTTAAGGCTGAAATAAGTAGCTGTGGGGCAAATGAACAATCACATTCCATGAGAACTGATCATGCTAATCTTACAGAAAAGACTCATATACTGAGGAATGACTTACCTTATTTCAAAAGTGCAAAATATTTACACAGTAACAGAAGATCCCAAGACATACATTATCTACAGCAAGAGTGGAAAGCTTAGACCACTTTATCATTACACTGCAAGAGAACTTGGTGTATTCTGTAACAGAGAGACTTCATGATGAATACTTAACATCTTTTGAAAGATGCAGTGTCAAAACCACTAGAACTTCTAGAAAAAAAAAAAGAGAGGTTCATGAAAATGTCTGTTAAACTTTCTGGTTCTGCTAAGTGGATAAAGTATTGGATAAAGTATAAGGAGAGCCTTACTTATACAGAGGAACCGTAACAGATGCAAAACCAGCTTTCAGTAGTAGGGGGAAAAAATACATGCCAGTGAGGGACCAGGAAAAAAGGCAAGAGAAAATTATTTAAGACTTATCCACAGAGCACAAGAAGAAACTAAATTATGAAGATCTGTGCATCTAAACTCCAAAACTCAACACCTTTTGCCATTCTGAAGATGGAACAAGAACAACAGATGCTGCAAATCCTGTCAATCTCTGTAGTGGTTTTTTGAGGTGGGCAGATGGGCCCATTATAAAATCATCAGCTTGTACACAGCATTTCAGTACAGCTCAGTTATGACCAGTGCGTCTATTCCCGTGTTTCAATTCCCAGTTATTTCCTTTGTAGTGAATGGAGCACAAATGCAGAGACACAGCAATTAAATTGTCATTCACAAAGGCTGAAACTGAAGCACATCTTTCCAACAGAGGCATCTATGCCTGCATTCACATTATTACTAGATCCTTCACTGTTTCCTTTTCAGTGGTTTTACAGTTGCCTAATAATTAGATATTCAGTTCATTGCTCAAAAAACTCCTGGAAACATGATGTGAAAAAGAAAAAAATAAATGAGAAAGTGGTATACCTGTCTGAAGAAATGCAGAGAAAGCCAAACCCCATCTGTCTGCAGTCATCTGCCTGGACATTGGATGTAGATTGTCTGAAAGCTACACACTTGCAGAGTAGGTAGAGCTACACATCAATTTGCACACCATAGCGCATTAGTTTGCCACAAAGAAAATGTGCTGTAACATACTTTTGGCTAGCCCTGCCTCATGTTCCATTAGCCCTGGCCATAGGAGACTTGCCCAGTCTTGCTGTTCCCAGATGAAACTTATTCCTGAAATCTATCCCAGCAAACCACCAAAAATTATCTTAGTTTCTTAAGCTATAATTAGATGTTTCATTCCCATTGCACTGATTTTCTGCCTCTGAGCAAATTTTGTCTTTGTTGCTAGATAGGAATAGTCTTTCCCATATGTAACAGATATTCATTAACCATTTTTACTGGTGTCCTTTCAAAATTACAGGCCCCAGCATATCTCAAATAACACCTGGTGACTGCTGGTTTAAGATCTGCTTCTGCATGCAAGAATTGACTGGCCAAAGAGGACAAAGATACTGGCTCTGCCATACAAATAGAAGTGGGAGGTCATCCTGCCACGTCCACCACTGCAGGCTGGATAGGGAAGGGAAGGGAAGGGAAGGGAAGGGAAGGGAAGGGAAGGGAAGGGAAGGGAAGGGAAGGGAAGGGAAGGGAAGGGAAGGGAAGGGAAGGGAAGGGAAGGGAAGGGAAGGGAAGGGAAGGGAAGGGAAGGGAAGGGAAGGGAAGGGAAGGGAAGGGAAGGACAGGGAGCACAGGTGCAGTGAAATTTAGGGGCAGATAGGGAATAACTGCTAAGAACACATGGAGAAAGGACAGGTGATCCTGAGGTTCATACACTCTTCTGTATTTTTCGAGGCTTAGCAGCATTCAGGCAGAAGCAGGAGCTCATTTTATTTTAAAAGATGCTATCTGGGCATTACAGAAATAGACTGGACTCTGACTGGCATTACATTAACCAGCCTCACTATCATTGCTATAACACAACTCATCTCTAGCTACACAGGGAATGGCTACAGCTCTGCAGAATATGGCTCCAGCAGAGCATGGTCAGGGAGTACTGCAGCAGCTGATTCTCTAACAGCAGTAGAGCCAGGCCTGCATTTATCCATCCTGCTGAGCTCTGTGCCCTGCTCCTCAGAAAAGCAGCCTTTGCCATATTTCCAACATGACAGATCTATCAAAAGCTCTGCTTCTTGGTGACACTGCTGCACATAATACCAGGTGCAGAACTAGAGATGATATCAAGGAGCTGCTCAGTTATCTTTGCTTGCTCAAAGTCTGGCAAGTAACAATGATGAAGCTAATTAATGGGAGGCAATTAGTGCAGGTATCTGAACAAGAACATTTTAAAAAATGAAACAGATCAAATCTGGATGTGGTTGTATCTTTTTCTATCTTGTCATGATAATTTCTGTTGAGTTACACATTTGACATCATAGAAAGAATTCAGTTTGATGTGAAGACATTTACATGTAGGCATTCACAAATGCCTAAACCCTAGTTTTAGTTAGCAAATGCTAAGGAGCTCCTGAGGAAGAGTTCATTTGGACACCTGCCTGGAATTCAGATGCCTAAACATAGACAACCCATGCTGTTTGGGTGCTGTGGAGATCCCTGACCAGCCCCTAGCACATGCTCCAGGGAGTTCTCCTGGACCCCTCTGCTAATGCCCAGTCTTGAGCAGACATTTAAAAAGCAACCTAAGAGATCTCCAGTATTTATATTCTCACATTCAAGGCTGCAGAACACACTTTTTAAGCATCACGGGAGGTCAACAAGTACTGGAAAGAATTGTTAGTTAATTTGAGTTCCAAATGAGAAGCAGAGCAGGGAAACACATTGAGAATCCACACAGCCTGTCTTCTTGACTAAGGCTCTGGAGAGAGACTTGGGACATTCAAAAAGAGCAGCACACTGAGCCAAAATCTGCTGTTTGTAATGTGGGCATCACTATGTGGCTTGATGTCATAAAATCCAGACAAAAAACAATTTCTTACTTCATGGGAGGAGCCCACAGAGGAGAAACACAAATACCTAAGGCAATGCACTAAGGAGCCTCATGAAATTGTCTAGAAACACTGAAGGAGATCCAAACTGTAAAAATGCAGAGGAGCAAATCTGATGAATCATACACTGCAGGACAGATACTCCATGGGAGAAAGGGAACAGAAAGGTAGCAAGGCTGAAAAAGATCTGAGCAGCATACACAGGAGGAAGAGTCAAAACTGGGATTGTGGTATCTAGTAACAACAAAAAAAATAAGCCCAAACTAACAGCCAGTGCCAATTGCACTTTTTTCAGGAGCTCCACTGTGTGCAGTCTGTAATAAAGAGCTGAGGAGCAGGAGAGCACCAGGGCCCCAGTGGGGATCCCATGGGTTTACCAAGCCCTCCTGGGAGACGGCAGGGGCTGGGCAGCCCTTCCTGACGGCACATTCTTGAAAGCACACCCCAAACACTGCCATGTGTCTACCTTCATGCCAGGATGAATTGGAAGGGATCCAGACAAAAGCAAGGCAAATGACAAAGAGCTGGAGGGAATGACTTCAAAGGAAAGATTAAATGAGCTAAAATATGCATAGCATGGCTAAGAAACCACTGTAGATCAGCAGACAGGGAATACAGAACTGTGAGCCATTCTTAGGCAGAGGTATAAAGGAAAAGGTCTATCATTGACAGCAAATAGGCAGCAGGAAGAATTTATCTTCTTATTAATATTCTTCTCCTTAATTTTTGCTCCATACATAGTAGCTTTATCATACCATCATGGAATGCCAGAAGGAGGAAGGACACAAGCACAGAAAAAAACCCCATCTTTCTTACTAGTGTACTTTGAATTTCATTTTATAATTCATTTAATTTCCTCCTTTCTTACTGCTGTAGGCCAGGCTCATCGTCCCACAGGACTAAGGAACCAGTTCTCTCTGAAACCAAGACTATTTCAACAAGGCACATTCAAAATAATTTATGAACATTTCCAGTATTGCTACAAGATTATTCCTTCTTCTATGCCTTGTTATTTCAGGACCAAACAGTCTTGGAATTCCTTGGGCTCATACAATTTCAATGAAATAATAAATTATATTATGATTTTTCATGAGAATTTCTCCTCCCATCTGCTTTTTGTTGTCATTGTTTTTGATTTTGCTTGGGGATTTTTTTCTGTTCTGTCTTTGGGGCAGAGACATCTGAAAACAGATGACATCTGAAAACAGATTCACCCAAGTCTCTCCTCTCAGAAGGAGAATCCTTGTCTTGTCATCAGTTCCCTGTTTAGGTCGATTGTAGTCACTCAGGGAGGAGAATTCTTTCCATGTTGCTCTCCCCTATGTCCAAATTCTAATTTTTCAACAGCTACCTTTGTACTGTTTTCTTTATATTAGTTTCTTCTTTGATTACTAATGATTGAAAGCTTTTCCCAGTAAGGATTTTTTTTCCCTAGTAAATCTTTTGAGGATTTCACTCCCACTATGCCTTTTCTTCCTTGTCACTCTTGACTCACTGGTGAAATGTATACAGCTGTTTTTATGTTATTTTTAATACCAGAAGGTCAGAACTTTGTCTGCATATAATCATACAAGTGAATACTTAACTCTGAGGAAGGTTTCCTCGGATCATGGAAGGCTGATATTCTTCTAGGCAGTAAAATTACCCCCAGTGATATGAAAGAGAAAGACACTTGCTTTGCTAACAAGTCTCTTAAAAGTTTGAGTTAAGAGCATCTCATCCTTTATGTTCAGCAGCCATTTGACCAAGAACTGAAAGAACTGAAAGAAACATCAGTGAATCACAGAAGTTATAGCTGTGCAAAGCTCGCACACTGAGCTTTGTCTGCTGTATGCCCTACTCTCTTCATTATGGAAAAGGTCCCTACACTACCATTTGCTTTCTTTTTCAGGTCATAAACTCATTTCCATTCATAATGCAAAAAAGGAGTAATACAAACCAAGGCATGCAAAACTACATTTTAAAGCAAAATAAGCCTGTGGAACTTATGACAAGTTGGAAATGTTTGAACATCTTTCACTAGAGTTAGCAGCTTGAGCAGTATGAGAAAATTCATGGGAATCTATGGATTTTTATGATTTTCCCCATATAAAATTGGTTTTGAGTAAGCACATTTAAGGGAGTGAAATGGTGCATTTTGGCAAGGAGCCTCTGTATGATACATATTTATACTTCTGTGCAATATAATGCATACATTACAACCAAAATTATATTTTACATTGCAATATTTTATATTGTCAAGAATGAGAATTTCTGGGGATTTGATTTTATTTTATTTAGAAGTGAAAATAGATGGAATTCTATTTTTTTACAGGACCCTGTAATACTTTTTTTCCCCTTCTTGTTGCTTTCCTGGTGAGCAAGCAATCAAATTTTAAAAGGATAATCTTTTCCCAACCTTTGGCTATAGTTAACAATGCTACTTAGAGACAGCATTTTGAAAAGTTACAGTATAATTGATGCAGCATGAACTGAATCAAGAGGGCAAAGTTGATGTGCAGATATTAACATAATCCACTCCTCACATTCCAGAGGAGTTCACATTCTTTCCCAGCATGTAATTTCCTTATTAAAAACACTTCTACCTTTCCAGTACAGTCCTTTCTTGGATGCACAAATGACAGCCTTTACACCCTGAAAGACACTCTGTAGTCTTCCCTGCTGTCATAGCCTGCACATTTGGAAGAGGAAATGCCCAAGTTTGGGAGTTCTTTTTGCACAAGGAGCAGTCAGCCAACAGGAGCCTCCTTCATGCAGCTGTTTCTACATACACACAGAGACACAAGCATGAATAAACTTTTTAGCTTCCTAATAACATGCAAACATGCTCAAATCAGTTCTGCATTAGATTACTGATCCTCATTTATGTTACTGCCTGGAAATATATGACAGTGGCTCAGAGGAGATGCCTTTTATTTTTAAGTTTACTTAATTGTTTGAATAAGCAGACTTAAAAGGGAAAGGGCAAATGAGTTTGTTCTCTGAAGGGATGAATGCACTTCTAGCTTTCCAGTGGGGCACATTGTTTCCTCTCTACTGCAGACACACTTGTTAAATTACAAAATTCCAGAATAAAGTCAGATGTTTAGAAACCACCTAAATTTGGGCTCATGATAAAGCTTTCAGGTGCCTGTTATTAGTACAGCCATTTTCCAAATCCGACCATGCACTTGTGAGATGAACCAGTCTTGAAATACGTCATTTTTCCATGCTTCACTTAGAACCCAGCAGTCACATCTGTGATATCTCACTCTTAAAAACCACACAGCAACTTTCTTCTGCTGCTTCAAATAGTTTCTGCATTCAGCATGGGCACCAGTGTGTGAAGAGGAAGGGACAGAGGGACATGAAAAAGGAGTAAAGGAGTCAAGTGTGGTGGGGTTCCTCCCTCAGCACCTCTGCTGGATTCCTACCTGGAGATTACACAACCAGAAAGCTCAGCAGCACTTCCCCATATCTCCAGCTGTACTCATGTGGCACGTAGGTCCTGCAGTTGAAAGTGGTTATTTGCCAACTAGATGTGTCAGAGGAGATCCTATAGGATCTCCTTCCTGCCAGCTGTCTTCCAGAAATGGAGCCAGTGTTAATAACAGGAACAGGCAGAGCAGCGGCTGCTTAGCACACTGGAAATGAGGCCACTTGCATTTGAGAGCTTATAAATGGATTCAGTTTTCTAATTTCAGGACCTACATTTGCAGGAAAAAACCCTAATTCATCGTATGGTTTTCATTTTTAACCTCTCTGTACATGTGCAGATCTTTAATTTTCAGTTCTGCGCATACACTTTATAATCTTTCTAAGTATCAACCAGTCAAATGGTCTTCCTATATCTAAATTTAGTATTCTCTGATCAATGTATCTTTCATATGCATGAAAGAACTACCCCACATGCTACTGCAGACTCCTACATTTGCCTGTTTTTTTATTCAGCTGTATTGGATTTTCTTTTTTTTTGAGCAGTCATACTCCTTTGACAGTACATAGCTGTCATGGTTCTGTCTCACAGGTTTCTATACATCAGAGACCAGCTTTAAAACTATTTTGACAGGTTAAAAGCTGGGATTTTTCCAGGGACAGAATGGAGAGAAGCAGGAATGAGAGAAGTGAAAAAGAGTATTCCTTGACACCCCCTAATCTCCTCAGTGCAGATGGCACTGTCATTTTCAAGTAGCTTCTGTGCACAACAGCCACTGCGAAAGAGTGAAAGTTGGAATGATGAAAATAGTCTTTTTTGGGAGAGGAATATACATATCTGTATGTTCATCTATCCAATATGCCCAGCTGTGAATGCACAAGCAGACAAATGAGCAAAGCTTACCTTCCCACTTCCTCCCCTTGTCCATTCACTAAAATTAATTGTTCCCCAAGATGCTGTAGGCCACATTGTTAATTATTGTCTCTCTCTTCTGCACCTGAGGCATCACACTGGTTTAGAAAACAGCCTGCAAACAGATGGAGAGCTGCTGGAGATGAATCTGAAGGTACGTGGGAAAAAAATAAAAAGGATGCAGACTTTATGGTACTGCAGGCTCAGATGGTCTATTAATTTTCAATAATATTCTGGAAAGGAAGGAGGTCTCTACATGTTTTTAGGCTTAATTTGTTTTCAAAAAAGGAGTTACAAGAGTCAATTACTTTTATGATTTCATCACAATCACTTATGTTTAAAGAATATTTATGGGAAAATATTCCAATCACCCCTGCACCAGCCTTGCTGTTTGTCAGACAACCCTTCCCCCCATGGGCAGCTGTGCATGCACCCTGCCTGACAGAACCAAGGCTGCCTGACTTGCAGACCAGACAGAAATGCCAGCTTGAAGTGGATGCTGCATGCAGCCTCTTGCCTGCTGCCTTAATGCCACTGGTTCATCCCCAGCACCAACCCCAACAAGCTGGTTCTGCCACCACGTTGTCACAGAAAGCCACAGGGCAGCCTGGGGCAAAGCTTCCCTCACATGCCCAGGCTGCCCCCATCCCATTTGTGTGAGGCAATGTCCTGATACAATCCCAACAAAAGTGCTTCTCTCTTGGATCCAGTCTGACAATTAACAAAAAGCCACTGCAGTTGTTGACATTGTCTGATTTTTCATCTTCCCAGGCTGAGGATCAAAGTTGGTACAGCCATAACAAGGAGGCAGGGATGCCTCTAATGGTGCTCAAAGCTGTCCTGTCCTACTGAGGAGGGCACTGCAAAGGCACACAAAGCACAGGCATCCAGACCTACCTGATGTGCACCATGCCAGCTTCAAAACAGGTAAAAGGGTTTCCCTTTCATAAGTACTTCAATGTGATCATTTTCTGTGTAAAAGTACCCAAGAGATATATCCAAAACCCATAAGCTCTTCTAATAGAGCCATCTCACTCTCTTCAAAGGGAAAACTATTGCTGCACATAAGGAACAGTTGCAATTTCTAAATGGGGAAAAAAGCCTTTCAGACTTGGCTGTAAGTTCAGCTCTGCACATTAGCCAAATTACTTCAGAAAGGCAGTGAAAAAGTTATTAATAGATTTATCAAATGACTATCCAAAGGAATGCAGATATTTTAGCCAAGAAGCAAGAAAAAGCAAGTTAATTATGCCACGACCAGCCCTCTGATCCATACAGGAGCAAGGAAGAAGAGGTTATACCTAAAATGCAGTGGCCACTCTTCCTTTTACAGTGTTGGCATTGTGCATATTTTGTGGAGCAGAGTCTACTTGGCAGAGATTGGCACACAACTTGTCGAGTGTTGTACACAGTGTCAGGCTGCTATATGAATGTGTAAAGGAATTCTGGAACTTAAGTATGGTGTCATTTCCTCCAGTACCCAAATTCTGCATATAAGTATTTTGCAATATAGCAGAGATTCTCAACTGCCATAACTTCATTAAATTCTTGCTACAGAAACAACTAAATGCATTGTATATGCTTCCATACATTTAGCTTAGACAACTAAATCTACTGTCTCTCACTCTTTTAAAAGCTCATTAAATATAATAAATATGTCACAAGAATCAGTCTGTATCACTATCACCTGCACAGGTTAATGCACAGTATATTGTTGCATGACCTTGGGATTCCTAGTCAAGGATTCTTAATCTGCCTTTTCCCCTGTTCTGCAGATGGTGCAAAATGTGAATATTTAAAGCTGGTAGGGCTGAATATGTCTCTAGCTCCTTCTCTCTTTGCAGAGGCAGTATCAAGGCCTCTGGCACTCCATCTGCCCCATGGGTGAGAGGTGGAGGTAAAGGTGATTTCTGCTAAACCATCTTCCCCCTCAGTGCTGCAGAGAATGAGATGGGTAACTGGCCAGTGGTGGTGCTTAGCCAGAGCACTGCAGACTTCCCAAAAGCAGCGCTGCAAATAATACCAGAAAATAATTTGATCTGGAAAGGACAATCTATTCCAACACTATTTTAGATTCCTTTCTTTCTTCAGTCAACCCTTTGTTTTATTTTGGACAACAAATCTTTGGTAAAATGCAATTGTCTTTAATGAATTGCTTTTCTGAGCTGTCACTGTCATTGTACTGAAAATTCAGGGTGATTTATTTGACCTGTAGCAGAGGTGTAAGACAAAAATTTTAGCTCTTCTCCATTCTAACAGGAGTATTTGCTCTGGTAGGATCAGTTCACTGATGGGGGCTTTTGGCTATGGATAGCACAAAAGAAAGATGCCAGTATTTGGATACCTATCAGACACTAAGGTTTGTAGGCTGGGCTGAGAACAAACTTGTCCAATGGTGGTGATATATCACAGATGCTTCTCTGGCTCTCATAGGCCCAAGGACGCTTCTTTCATTACTGCCTTTTATGAGGCAAAATAAGAAAAGATCTATGAAATCAATTCACACTCTCAAAATGGTGCTTTAGTCATGGGTCACACAATTAGCCACATCTGCAAAGCGGAACATTTGCTGATTGCTAAATTCTCACCTCCAAGAACCTGGGCTAAATTTTAGTTTAAACATTTTGGTACATGGAAAAAATGTTGCAATTGCACACATAAATGCCAGATATTGCAATGAACATATGAGTAAAGGAAGGTTTTTTCCTCTGGAAAAAGAAGGTGGTGGCTGAAGGTTCTGGCCTCTTCTGTATAATTTGTATCCTCTCTTGTATCCCCCAAGATATTTCTATCCTTCAGAGCCACAAGATATTTCTGGGAAGAACTGCATCTCAGCCAGACTTTATCTGTTGACTTTTAACTCACACTCGATACAAAAACCTTTTACATCCCAACAAAATAAGATTTTGCCTCTAGCATCAATTATCATTCATCTGGCTTTTGAAGAAGTTGACAGGTCTGTATTGTCCTTGCTCTCCTTTTTCATGTATCTTGAAAGATATTTGCCTTTCGTTCACCTCATGGCACCTCAACATCCTCCTCACTTCTCAAAGATATCTGCTAACTAGGCTTTCAGACATCATCAACCCACTTTTAAAAATTCAATGACACCCATAGGTGCAACCTGATTTAAAATAGTCTTAGCCAGTTCCTGACCCCTTATGGTGCTAAGTGAGGTTACAATTTACCCACAGACTACTTCTGTATGCATGTAAGGCCTGATGCAGTTACGTAAGTAAAACATGGTAAGCAGTCTTCTTGTTCTGATAATTAACAATAATAAGGCTTCATCTAAAGTGCTGGTATTTACAAAATCTTGAGAGTTGTCAATAGACATCCCAGATTTTGTTGTATGCCTCAAATGGATAATTTAGGATACCCTTCTGTAAAAGCCTGTCAGTGACATCAGTGACCTTGCTGAGCTCACTGAGAATGATCAGCCCAATGCAGAAAGGACAAAATAGAAAGCAAAAGCAGAATGAAAACAAATAAACAAACAAATAAACAAGCAAAAAACCAAACAACTTCTCTGTCATGGCAATTAGCAAAGCAATCTTTTGGGGGATGATCTCAGCCCAGGCTAGCATCTGCTCCTAGGAGGAGAAAAAACAAATTGAATATCAGACAGGAGTAAAATGTTTCAGCAGTGAGGGAAGACTTGCTCTAAATTTCAAACAGGAGACATTGGTAAAAAGAAAGAAGAAAGGAAGAGCATGAGAAAAGCCTACGAGGAATGAAAAAAAGCTAACATGAAGGAAAAGGAAAGCAAGCAGGGAGGACAAAGAGAGTTGCATGAAGTAGTTCTATGAGGAGACCATGTCAAAAGCCAAAACCAGTGCAGCATTACAATGGCACTTTAGTAGAGGAGAGAAACCCAACCCAATAGTAGCGAGAAGAAAACCCAGAGGTATTTAAAGTCTTCATTCAATGGAGGCACCATGAGCAAAACTGAAAGTAAAATAACAAAATTTGCACTAATGTCTCAAACATTATCTCATAAAATCTGAACTTTCCCCAAATCAACACAGCCAAAATAGCTAAACTATTTGCAGTACTTACATGTAGTGCCTGCACCTGTCTATAAGAGTGATTATTAATTTTCTGTGCATAGGTCATGTAAAAAGTCACGTAGTTTCTCTGTGATTTAGTTTCCCATCTGCAAAGCTGCCACCTCTGCTTCATTAAAGGCAAAGAGGCAAAAAGTTGACAAGGAAGAATATAAATAAAGAAGGACAAAGCAGATGATTTAATGGCAACATTAGGCTCAGGTCCAGATTAAATTAAAAAGCATATAAAACAGTGAAGCAGTTAACTGATATATTTTATTATAAAAACATAAGTATCTTCCAAAATATATCTAAAAAGGGAACGTGACAATTCAAAATATCAGTATGAAATTAAATTCCTCTCTTTTCTGTAGGCATTCACAGGCTCTGCTTCCCTGTTGCCTCCCTTCTAGTAAGACTTTTCCCCTTCTTTACTCTTCCTAATAGCCAAGGTTTAAAGGACACTGAAGAGCACAGGATGGGTTCATTAGAATTGCAAAGCATCACCGCATTCCATTTGCAGCAGGGCACCATTTATCTCTGTTGCCACACCATACTGCGAGGTGGCACCAAAAACCAGACGCTGCAGTCCAGAGCTAGGGAATGCTAATCATCCTACATCAGACCCAAACCATGCAGGATTCAAGGTTAACTGTGGTGGAGAAAATCTGTTCAAGGAAATAAATGACTCCCAAAGGCAAACAGGAGTGGGCTTTAGATTTTCGACATGACCAGCTTCTTTCTGTTGGCTTGGAAGACCTGGTTTAAATTCTTGGCCATTTGTTTCCATCTCTTGTGTCTACATAACCAATTCTGTCCCCTTCCTTCAATGGAGGGCACAACTACCTCTCCTCAGACCTTTTGAAGGCACCAGGTTGTTACCCATGGTAAAAATTAACATGACCATGTCTTTCTTTGCTTAGTTGCAGCGAAGTAACAATATAAATTACACCTCCTGCACAGACCTCAGCACAGCATCTATGCATAAATAGATGCATAAATAGCATCCTATAGTTTGGCCAAAGGAATCTGTCTAGCCAGTTGCCCAGGTTCACCCTGTCCAGAGTGATACCTGAGTTTAGTCTACCTCAGAAATTTTACCTTTCCATAAAATTTTCTTTAAAAATATTTCTATTCTAATGTTGTTCATATTAAATGCCAGACATGTATCCTGTCTTACAGCAAAAATAGGCAGAACTGGAAAAGGTACTCAGTCAGCACTACATTGTGGTGCCAAAGCACAACTAAAAAGTAACTATGAGGTTGCCAGATCAGAGACTGCACATTAAATTACTTGCATTTGGTCTAAGTCTGTAGCCCTGCTCTTATTGTAGTCTATAGCAAGGCTGCAGTTAATTGCAGCAATAGTAAAATGTATTTTAGGGAGCCACCATAAAGAGGTAGGCTGGATTATCTAATGACACATACGTATTTTACTAAATGTGTTACTTGTCAAGCTAATTAGTTACCCTGTAAATGAAAAGGTCAACCCTGCATAGCATTTGCATCTCATCTTTCTGAGTCAAATTTCCTGTGCAGGGTAGGTGGAAAGAATTAAATTCTACTGAAGTTGTGAACTGCTGATAGGAGGAACAATTTGGCAGGCAGAGAAAAATTTTAAAAATCTGTTCAAATCTGCTCTGAAGCTAAGAACATGGAACATGTCCATCAGGAAGACACCAATCCCATGGCCACCAGTTCCATATTGTACAATTTGTTTCAAATAGCTCTGCAGCCAAGCAATACATTGAAACTGTCAGTCACGCGTTACACTTTTTCCACTGCTTCTGCTGCTCTTTACTAAGCCACATACGCAAGTAGAGGAGAGGCAAGGCTGATGAAATCACTCCACTGCACCAAGGTGCTACTTTTGACCCCAAATTGCCACTCTGTAGAGAAGTTCCCTGACAAGCCACACCATCATGTGCACACTCCACTGCGTGCATATTTCCCCTATTTCTACAGCTGGAGGAGAAATCCATCACAATATAACTATTCTACACCTGCAGCTCACTAATTTTAAAGCTATCAGGGCCTTGCACATCTATAGCAGCCCTTTTCCAACACCTTTGTCATTTACATACATCTGAAGTATGAATACTTGGCACAGTAACAAATACTTGAGAGCTATGGACAAAGCCATCAGCAAGAGGTTAAAGAAAAAGCATCAGAAGCCTTCCTGGGGAATATCAAACCAAAATAAACAGAATGTTTCAGGGCAGTCGGCAGATTAAGCAGGAAATTTGGAATTCTTTTCTTTTTCAGAGAAACATCCAGTTTTGTGTTTCAGTCTGTTAACATCCTATGCCAGAAAGGGATCTTCAGAGACTCTTTGTCCTTGCTAAAGGGCTTTACTTAATGGGGTGTTACATGAAAAAGCCTATCTGTCTTTCAGGAAAATGTGCCCTGTGGGCTCACTGAAACACTGGCAATATCTAGAGGAAAAAGAAAACCAGGATATGAAATATGTCCTGGCTATTCTAGGTTTAAATATATATTAAGTCACTCTGCCAGGACTGAAAACTCTGGTGTCATAAATTTCACAGTAACCTGTGTGCATTAAGTAGATGTCAGGGGACCCTGCTCCCTTCAACAGGAGTCACATCTTCCAAGCAGAGAATCTCACTGTCAAGGGCTTGAGCCTTGCTTGCAGAAGCTGCCCCAGCCAGCTCTGAGCTCACTCTGCAGACAGGCTCTCCACTGCAGGGAAGCCACGGGATCCTTACAGCCCCCTGCCCATGGGCTGACCCCTGCAGCACTTCCACTGGGACTGACACAGCAGCTGGGAATTTAAAGCCCTTACACCTACACTGCAAATGATTACATCAGTCTTCAAATGACAGGTCCTTTGAAATAGCTGAATTATGTTGGACTATTTCCTTTGTGAGTCCTTTGGTAAGAACTTTGCACCCCACTTAGCAGGCCTATATGTAACAGGAGCAAGTGGATTGCTTAAGACACAATATAAAGTCTTAGCTTATAACTTGTATTTCAAAACCCTTCATTCCCCATATATTTGACCAAAGTTTTAACTTCAGATGTACTTAAAGATGCCTTTTTTTTTCTGGTGCACATACAAGCTTATGCACAGGTAGCACTAGGAATCAATTAGTCCATTTTAAGGGGAGTGAACACATACTCAGTTCTAGGCTTCAGAGAAGACACACCCCCTCCATGTATTTTTCATCAGGCAGGATTTTCCTGAATCCAAATAGCAATGAATATGGCACTCATGTTCACCCTCCTCTACTCATGGTTCATGTAAGAAATACTTCCTTCTGGCTTTGAGTTACCCATCTTATCTGTCAGAAGGGATAATAACTCCTCTATGTTACATCAACTTGATTATCTAGAAAGGAAAAAAAAATCCTGATTTTACTTGTAAGTCTTGCACAAGAGAAATTTAGGAGATAGCAGTAAATTTTTAAATCTCTTTCTTGTATGATCCTGGCTAAAAGCTCTCTTTCTTCCCTCCTTTGATTTTGACTTGGTTCAAGAATATCTGCCTTGTATGCAACTGTTGAAATCTTCTGGAACCATCAAAATTCCCACAATATGTACAGTTGTGGAATTAATCTGAAAAGGTTTTGGTGTTAGGAAGGCAAACATTCTGTGTCAGCTTCAGGATTTTATGAGGAATATTGAAATTCCCAGTGTTTACATCAAGGACCCTAGTACCTTTAAACCCAAATTACCTTTGAAGCCAGTAACCAACAGTTCCATTTGGTACCTCTTCAGCTGGTTCAGTTCTGCGCTGTGCTGATTCACCACATCAGCCCCAACTGTCCTATTCTTAAATTGTTTTTTGTCCTGCTCTTTAAGATACAACTTGCAGCAGAAAGAAAAATGGGAACGCCAGTGCAGACTTATTCTTAAAACAAGTGCTCCCTTAATCGAAACTGGATGACTAACAAGCATAAAATTATGGCTCTAATACCACATATAATCGTTTATCTCATTGCAAAGAGGCATACATCATTTGCATTGTGTTCCAGTAGTGTTTTATACCCACTTTACCATAATCTAAATGAGCATGCACAGCACAGACAAATGGAGATTCTAGCCCATCTTATACATTTGCCTGGAGAGCACAATGATGTTTGTTGTGTGCACTTTTAAAAATCATGTTCCTATAAATAAACACATTAAAATGTAAAGACAAAGCAGTGGGCAATCTCACTGCCTGAGCAGTTTTAATTGTGAGATATACTTTTCACAAAAAAGGGATGTTTTTGAAATAGTTTTTTTCTGGGCAGCAGTTTTAATAAATTATATTTGAAACTTACATGAGCTATGGAATAGGTTTGGTAAAGTGAATTTAAACCTATGGATACATCAGCTCAGCATGTGGGTACTGCCAACCACACTTACAGCTCAGACTAGAGAGTATTTTCTTCTGCCCATTCCTCATTATCTGGGATGAAATGAACAGTCCAAGCCAAGGACTCAGCTTTACGCAACTTTAAAAACTTAGCAAAATGGCAACTGCCAAAGTATGTATTTCTTTCCTTGAGCCTACTTCTGCACAAAGGCTGTAAGAAGCTTTCACTTCTCCATCTGCAGCATCCTCCCTATTCCCAAAACTACCACAGCTGTGAAGTTCAATAATGCATAGTCCTTCAGGGAGAGCAGGTATGGCTTCACATGACAATATTTGCAAGAGCTGATTTCAGCTCCCATGTATGACTTTACATCCTTTTCTGACCTTGTAGATCTGTGAGAAACTGGCACTTGAAATTCTGACATTTTTATAAGAGACAAGCTGATCTTATACCTAATTTTAGAGAGCTTTATAAAGGTCTTTTTCCTATTCACAAGGATAACTTGCTCAGCACAGCTGATCTTACTGTACAGAAGTATGAGGCTTTACAAGCAAAAAAAAAAAGCATACTAAATATATGGCAAAATTCTATTTTGTATTGTTAAGATCATTTATCTGTGACATATGAGGCATGAAGATGAAAATATGTCATGGTCTAAAGGCTTTATTGTTATTTCACTTGGACTGAACTGCATTGCTTATGCTCAATGCACCATTTGATCAACATGCTTTTCTGATTCTGCCCACAACCTAAAGCTACCATCCAAAAATCAAGGGAGCAGTACAATCTTGACACAGATTAACCTCAAAAATAAACTGGTACTACATTAAAGAACTGTGAAATTCTACCTGGAGATTATTTGCTCAAAGAACGGGAACATGATAGAGATGGTAGGAGGATGAATTGAAGATGCCCCTGCTCATCACAGGGGTGTTAGTCTAGGTGACCTTTAAATGTCCCTTCCAACACAAACTATTCTATAATTCTATGATTCTATGAATGATCCTCAGCAAAATAAAAGAGATAGATGGATACTCTGCACAGCACATTGAATGCTTTAGAGTTCAGCAGAGTATCATTCCTTTTTTGCCATCAGTCTGTCTTGTATGGATTTAGCACTTAAGACAATAACTATATTACATATTTTACATACTATTACAGCGACCCGATGAGGTCTTCAGGTGAGAGAAGGACGAGAATCTTGTTTCTTGATCAGAAGGCTGGATTTATTGATATAAGATATATAATACATTATAACTATACTAAAAAGAATAAGGAGAGAAGAGGCAGAGGCTGCTAAGCTAAGAATAGAATAGAATAGAAAAGAATCTAAAAACAAGAGAGTTCTCTATCCCTGTGTTCCAGAGAGCTTGCCCTGTGATTGGCCCTTAATTGTACACATGGAACATGAACCAATCACAGGTGCATCCTATTGCATGCCACAGCAGCTGATAATCACTGTTTACATTCTCTTTCTGGGGCCTCAGCTTCCCAGAAGATGAACCAGTCTGAAAGAAAGGATTTCTATGAAAAAATGTCTGCGACAACATACCAGAACAATAACTATATTACATATTGGAGTAAGTATATTTATATCTGGAAATTAAGGATTCTATATTATTTATCTTGGTAAGCATTGTGCAGGTATTTTATTATCTGTATGTCCCACTCTTATTATTGATTGACATTCAGTGTTCAGCTGCTAGGGGTGGGTTTAATTGCATTCCTCTACTACTTTAAACTTTACTACTTCTTTCCTACCAGCATAATATTAAAAACAATATTTTGTCTTTACACACGCATGTTTCTGCATTCATTCTAATTTCTTCCCTGGAGAGCCTGCTCTCTTTCCAGTAACCCTCCTCTTGTATACCAGAGTGGTGTTCAGCTTTCACCACTAGTTCTGCATCATTTGTTTCATCTCTTCTCACAAAGTATTCCCCTTTAGCTTACATGCTTCATTTTTTTTATCCTAAATTAATTTAAATTTCATTTCATCAGTTCTCAGTATTTATCTCAGCTTAGCTTTTTAGACAAATCTAAAATTTGTGTGTGTCTACATATGACAGAGTGTCAAGAAACTTATGTATCCAAGCACAATGTGCCCTTTAGTTTACTTTTCTTTGGCTATTCAGGACTGTTCACACAGAAATATTGCCCACTCATCAAGCCTGACTGCCTGGACTTTAAACAACAGCAATTGTTTTTCCATATTACATATCCACAGAATCACAAAATGTTCTGAGTTGGAAGGGACCGCCAAAGATCACCGAGTCCAGCTCTTAAGCTAACAGGCCATACAGGGATTGAACCAGTGACCTTGGCCTTATCAGCACCAGTTGAGATAGCAACAGTTGAGATAATTCCATTTAATTCTCCCTCCAACTATCTCCCAAAAATACAGAAAAAACTACTACCCTCTTTCTGTCTTTTGATGTCTCCCTAGCTGTGAACAAGATGTTAAAAAAATATTCAAAAGGTTTTCTTACTTCACCTTAATGATTTCTCTGGAATTTGTGAATGTCATTCATCTAGATCAGTTACCTTGTCAGAATGTAATGTTTCCATATACTTAACAGTGTGCTCTAGCATAATCATAAACCCTTTAATACCTTCTGTGGGAAAATACATTTTCATCTTCCAGATGTGACCTTAGCTTTTGTCAGAAATGCTATACTGTGAAAGCGAAAACACATTGAGTTATCTGCAATATATTCTTTAGTAACAATAGCTCTTATTCATGTTGCTTTATGACCTTGCAAGCTAGGTTTGACAGCTAATGCTACATATTCTATGCTTATAAAACCATTTCTTTTTACCATATAATGCCATTAATTAGCATTATTATTACCAACATTAAAGTCTAAATTTTGCTTATCATCAATTTATCAATATCTTCAGCCTTCCTTGCAGCTGCAAGAACTCTCCCTTTTTCATATGAAGCATTTTCTTCCTCTGTAAATAATTTCATTGAGTGTGAGGTAAAGTCTGGGTTATCTGGTCCAAGCAATCTAGCTCACACTTGGCATTCACACACTTCTCACATATGTGAGCGTACACTTTGAGAGCTTCTACCTTCTGCATCAGACCATTGTACAGTACAGAACCATCTGTAGCTGTCTGTCATGACATATACAGAAAGAGGGAAATTCTAAATTTGCTTCACACTACCAACTTGTGCGTCTGATGTTGGGTGTTATAAGAGAGAGGCAAAAGTTTGCAGGCCTAACAGCACTTCAAGCAGTGGAGAGCACTGGAATAAGAGGATGCATAACATACATGAGCCTGTTCATTCATGGAGCACAAACTGACAGCTCTGAAACTCTGTAGCAGAGCTTGGCCCAATGTGTGTGATATTACATACATGGCAAAGCTTGAATATTCCAATTCAGAATTTTTTCCACGCTGCTCAGGTATGAAGCACCTGTCTGGTGCTTCACAACCTAAGCCTGTTGACAGATCATGTGTTATTAGTTTTATATCATTTCACTAAATGTTCCCTAACAAATGTTTTGTGGATATGCAGAAAGAGAGAAGCTGGGTGTATAAATGTATCCATGCAAGGTACAGGGTCTGGAGAAACTAACTAAACTACCAACAACAATGAAAGCATCAAAGTACACAAGGAGACAGCTGGTATTGTGAAATCTTACATGTCACATCACTGTACAAGACAAGCATTTGACTAGCCAAACTACAATACATACATATGTATGTGTGTATACATCTATATATACAGATATATGTATATATATATGCCAAATAATATATGTATTATCTATTATGTAGCATATATATGTATATATATATGCTACATAATATATGCATTATCTATTATGTAGCATATACATGCTAGATAACCAGCTTTGCATGGCTTTCTGCACAATTAGAGCATTACCTGAGCAAGTTCCCATCTGAGCCAGCTGCAATTAATGCAAGATTTTCCATTTCAAGCAGTGTCTTTCTATGAATCTATGCCAGTTTGCAGTGATCCCATTTGCACCTCCCATCAGTTCATGCTATCACCCTCACTGTGTGTCTTTTACTGCTACTGTGCCTTTCATCTGCAGATCACTTCCTTTTCATGCACTGTCATCTCCACCTTTTTCCTTAGAATACACTTTCACTTCACTGATTCTATATTTAAAGCTTGCAGTTCTCCCCATTTGCTTTGTCTAATTGGCTCTTAAAACCTTTTTCACAATGAAGTAACTAATTAAATTATTTTGATCAGTTTCCAAAATTTTCCTGAGGAAATGAATAATGTATCAGTTTGCATTATAATTTTCTTAGCTATTTCATTTAGGTAATTTTGGAGCATTTTTGTATTCATTCAGACAGAGATAAAGAAGCAAGTTTGGCTCTGTAAGGAAGCTGGCTTGGAAAACTGTGTCCAAAGAGTCCTATAGATCAGTCTCTACCTAAGTAAGATGATATAACTAAATTGTCCTTGTAGCATAGACTAGAGTGTTCCAAACCCATGGAAAATCAGGGTTACAGTTACTCCTACTCCCACTCTGTAGCTCATTGAATCATTAAATCTTTTATAGTCTGCCTTATCCTCTGGGCAGAGTTTGAAAGTAGCCACCTTCCCCAACAACCTATATGCTGAGGAACTTTCCAGGTCAGACTGTGCTTGCAAAAGCAGAAAAAAGGGGCTGAAACAAGATGTCCTCTTGAAAAGGCGGAGGGGGTAAGAGGAATCACCACCTACTGCTGCTCTGGTTCCCTTTTAAAAGCAAAGATTGATTCTTCTATGTGTTTTCCTGTGAAGAGGAGGATTAAGTTCCTACTTTCATGGCTGTAAATCATGTGTGGATAGAAATGCATGCAGAGAAATGCACAGTTAAGCACGTAAGCCTCCAAGAGGGCGGGGATTTAAAACTTGAGTGCGTCCCCAGGGCTTTTCTCTTGCTGCCTCAGATGGCTCAGTGCTTAGGGCTGTGCACACCACTATAGGTCATATACATTCTTTCTTTGCCCTTGTACAGGAAACATACAATGCCAACCCAAGGCCACAGGTTCTGCCACAAGTCACCAAATATCTCATGGTATCAAAGTCTTTGTTTGGCCAAAACTTAAATCTCTCTAACTTATCAATAATTTAATTACTTCTTTCACACATGTAGTGCTGTATGCCTCTGATCATTTACACATGAAATGTTTCACAGCTGGAACAGAGCAGGATATGCACGCAGGGATATGAATGTCAGCACTGCCAGGCAACACAGTCACTGATGCACTGTATTTAAATCCTTCTGTACCAATGGACACCAAACCTGGCAGGTGCTGGAATCATTGATGCGAACCTCCCCTGCCTTCTGTGCCTACCATTCCATGCATGACACATCAGAAGTCATGCCTCCACCTGTTTTTTGGTTTTATGGTCTTGCTATAGCTCTGAATTTCTATTCTTCTCATTCACTGCTCTGTGACCACAGACAGAGTATTGTGTGATCCCACTGATGCAGCAGAGGGCAAGGGAAAGGAGCAGAGCAGAGGTGTCAGGTGCACTGGAATGGTTGGAAGCTGGAGGTTCTGCAGGAAGAACTCATTGTTCAGGGTCTGTATTTGAGGATTGGAGGGAAGAGCAAGGTCTCAATGTTCCTAACATCCCAAACTGCAGTATGATTTACAGGTCAGAGGCACAATCAGCTCCATAGCCAGCATGACAGAGTGAGATGTTAACTGTCCCCTTCCAGCACCCCTCCAAGCCTCAGAGATGCTTCATCCCCAGGCCCTAACAGAGCAAATGCCAGCTGGGGTGATTTCCTCATGCTCTGAGTCACCCACTGTGTGGGCTGAACACTCATCCTGAACTGTAACACAACCACCTACCTCTGAACTTTGACAACCTGTGCCCATAACGTTATTGAGTGATCGTGACCATTTTCAGTTAACTTTTTCTTTAATGCTTCATTTGCTAAAAAGGCAATTTTAGCTCCTGAAGAAGGCATTTTAAGCAAAACTCAGAAATGTGACCTGGAAAGATAATATGAATGGGATTTTTCTCTGTCATATCTCTATGCTTTTGGTTATTCTTGACATTCTATAATGTTAGGTTATAAATAGAAAGCATTTTGAAAATGTCGTAATATCCTGAGTTTAATAAGAGAATACCACAGCTAGAAAATGTGCTTAAGAAATCAAGATTACATAGCAGACTCAAGGGGAAGAATTAAACTGGGCTTCACTGCAATGGAAGTTAACAGCTACAAAAAATGTGAACTGTGAACTCAAGCTGGAAGCTAAAATTGAAATGTAAACATTGCTTATTGAAAGCAAGATGCTGCATTAATAACAGCAACCACAAAAGTTGAAGACTTGGGGCATTACTGGATAGAGCAGTGATGCTTTTTCACCCTTTCAAGTAGATCTAATTCAGATTATGTCCCCCAGCTAACCCAAACATTCAAAGTCCTTGTACTTGATCCTTCAGTAGAGCATGAATTTGTTTTGGAATGTCCTAGCTGAATTGACTTCTTTTCCTCTTGCCTTTCTATCTCATATAGAAATTATTCTCATCTCTTTGCAGGTCTTCTGTGTCTTAGGACAGGAAAAGGGGCTGGTACTGATGAATACGTGACAAGCTTTTCCAATTTGCATAAATTAAATCAGAATATTTACTAAAGATCAAAATCAATTCTTTCTTTTCTATGCTTGAACCTAAAGCACAGTGCAATTCTGCTTTGATATGTACAGAACACTTTGCTGACTATATCAACAGCTACAAATTCACCCCAGACTATGTGGAACAGACTTTGCCTCCTAGAATGTGCCTGTGAGATTTCAGGGGCTGAGCACCACTGTGCATCACTCCTCCAGGAGGTACCAACCACTGACTCCTCTGGAGTCTGGGGATGGCCAAGAAGAGTCACAAACATGGCTAGATTTGGGTTTGACTAGTACTGAAGCATAACTGAAGTTATAATAATAAAACCATGGCAATGAGATGATATGTGCTGATGTAACTCTGGTGAAAATTTCAATGAGTGATCTGCAAGATCAATAAAAATTAGACTCTTAACATAGTCAATAAAATGGTTCAGAAGTATTTCAGAAAGGAATATATGAAGCAGAAAAACTTATAAATAACTTAGGCAATTTCTGTGGAGCTTTGCCCAAACTGATATTTATTCTATTATACCATCCCATTCTAACAGTCCCTTGTTTAGTTATCTAAGGCAACCAATGAAAACCCAGTGAAAAATACCTTTTTCACTCTAGAACCATAGCTTCTTGATTACAAAGAAGTGATGCTTTAATTACCTTTGGATAATTAAAGGTGATCAATCAGAGCAGAAAACACAAACAGACCAAGGATCAGTGTAATCTGACAGCTGCAGAAGGGCAAGGTCTGTCACACTGCCACTGCCCCATTGTGGAATTAACATCCACAGTAGTAAGCAAAACAACAAGGAGTAATAAAAACTCCACAGCAAAACATATAGATTTGTTTTTCCACCTGCTCCAAGCAAAAATATTTGGCTGTAATTGCATGATGGGAGAAAGAGCACCCTTTGAAGTTTAAGAGTTACTGCATATTTAGAAAATGTTTTCTAAGATAGGTAATTTTTCTTCCATATGTGACTGCTCTGCTCTGTGTGAATGCAAATTCTCTTTTCTGCTTTGTTATTTGTCAAGAAAATTGCAATCAATATTATTTTAATCCACTTCATATACAATGTTGAACCTTCTAGTTGTCTCAATGAATAAATAATTTGAAATGAGACTCTGGTCAGTATTTTCTCAGTACCTAAAAAAAAATGCTGAATTCTCTTTGCACTTTTAAGCTTTGAATTATGGACCATCCCATTGCCTGGAAGCAACTGACGTTCTTAAATTATAAACAGCAAATTATCTTCTTGCTTTTGTACAAGAAGATACAAAAACATTATTAAAACAAAAGTATACATGTTTAGGAGACAATAAAAAATTAATATAATCAGTAAAAATTGATATTCATATTTTCTTTGCAGTTTTTTTTCTTTTTTGGCTTTTAAATTAACATTTCCTGGACTTGATTGCATTAATTTAGTTTTAGGAAAGATTGCCATGTTGGATATACATATGAATCAAACATTTACATTAACTCTAACTGCAGTCATCAGAAGATATGGGAAATTTCTTCTTTAGGTGTGTACCTACTGATGGAGAAGGTGAATTCCCACAATCCCAAAATCCTTAAATATACATAACAAAGGTAATTTTGGTAATGTTTTGGAAGAATATAAATAAATGTACTGTTATGATGCATATTTCTGCACCCAGACTGACATTCCTGTTTTGAAGAGTTTTAGCATCTGTAACAAGTAATATTTATAACACGTCAAAAGTAGAAGTAGGTCTTGAGAAAATCAGGCTGACATTTAGAGAGCTACATTTGGTGCAACTCAAATTTACTGCAGCTGCAGTATAAATAATCTGAGCACTGCCAAAGATGAGCTACTTATGTCTGTATACACACAGAACAATTTAAACTTCTCCACATTTAATTTCAAATAAAGGACAGTTTTACGGCTGATCAGTGCAGTACATAGGATCTCAAGCATGACAAAACCATGAAATCTGAAGGAATTTCCATCACAAAGAGCCTAAGAACACACCATTTTCTTCAAAACTGCTTCATAGCCCTTGCCACTAAATCCAGGTGTAATGTAGAAATTTGGTGTAATTCCTTCTTAATTATGTTGAATACCATTTGCAGATAAAATCTGTAGAAAGTTAGAGTCGATGCTTTCTACTGCTCTTTATATTTTGGATAGTGCTGGATAAAGGGGGCTGGAGGAACACAGGCAAAGAAAGCACTGGAATTTTAGGACAAATTCTTGCTATAGTAAACACCTCTGTGCTAGCTTTTGCCCAGGTACTGCACAGCAGCTGAGCCAGAGATGCTCAGCTCCTCTGTGGGTTTGGAAGGGTCACAGCCAGCACTGCCACCCCCTCAGGGATGGCACGGGAGCCACGTCACCCACAGGGACTGCAAATTTCATCCATCAATTTCGGCTCAAGGGGATGGAGGAAAACGAGACATTCAGGACTCAGTTGGGCCAAGTCAGTATTGGAAGATTTGACCATTAGGGCGCATTGGATTAAAGGAGGGATCTCTTCTTAAACTGTCCCTTTGAGGTCACTTTTTTTACTATCTCAGAGTCAATTTTTACAATAAGTTTATGGACCATGGGCTTTAGGGAAAAATTGATGCCAGTATAAGCTCAGTAAAAGGGAAAAAACAGTGTTCTGATTTTTTAAAAAATGGCATTGCTGACATTGGTGCTTGCCTTATCCACATTTCAGTGTTGTCTCACAAACAGTATAGGCTGTGGTAAACTGGAAAAGCACTAGAATAATGGGGGAAATAAAAACAGGGAACCCTGCTGACAAACATTTTTTCAGATGTTGTTTCTCATCATAAAAATCAAGTTCCTATTTCCAGTCTTAGAAATTATATAATTCAGATATTTGTCCCTCTTTCTTTTTTTTTTCCTGTTGCACAATTGTCCCAGGGTGACTTTATGATGTTTGTATCCCCAATCCTCTGTTCTGTTTATGCTGGATATTAAGTTCTGCCCTTCTAAGACTGGTTCTGAGGGTGAAGCGGGGGAGAAGGAAAAGCGGTAGAATTTTTCATGGTTGTATTCACAAACAGAGATAAGAGCTTCACCTCTCTCTCCATGTGTTGTCTGCAGCACAGACAGCAGCAGAGCACTCTCCTTTGTCTTTAGTTAGACTTTTTTAGTTGGCTGAGGCCAGAAGATTTTTGGAACCGTTCAGCCATTGTTCCATCAGGAACACCAGGACTGTCATCCGGGGCCCCCCAAGCTGCGCTGCGGCCGGGACACCGGAGCCGAGCCCGAGAGACTGAGGGAGAGCCGAGGGCGCAGCCACGGAAAGGACTCTGAGCTACAGGGGACTTTCTGGATCTGCCATCTCTTCAGAACAATGAGGGGTTCCATTGTTTAGTATTATTCATTTTCTCATCTTTGTGAATACTTTGCTTGTTAAATAAACAGTTTCTTCCCGCTTTTCACAAAGGAGATTTATGTCTCCTGAACTGGTAGGGGGAGCGGCTGCTTGAATTTGTTTTACAGAAGAGATCACTTCAAAAGTTTCCTCCCAAATTTGTCCTAAACTAGGACAACAATTCTTAAATTCTTAGACTTGCCTTATTTTAATGACATATGAACAACATCCAGGTGGCTGTAATGTATTTAGTTGCATTGAGAATTATTCTGAATATTTAAGAAAATAATGGACATGTTTTGAAAGTGTTCCAAAATAAATAAATAAATAAATAAATAAATAAATAAATAAATAAGGCATGTGTTGATGTTTAATAGAATTTTTGCTGAAATCTGTAATTTTTAATTAACTCCCTTTGAAATCTTTGAGTCATCTCATGAAGGAAGAGAAAGTCTATGTTAGATTTAGGAGACTAATCATTCAATCAGAGAACAATTTAATCCATATTCAGTGTGATCTCTACAGAAACAGAGTCAGACTTTAAAGTGTTCATTGCAACCTTTTCATGAACATTTTTACTTTTCAAGACAAATTACTCACTTACCCAGGAACATCACTGATTTTGCAGGAGTGTCATCATCCAAAGCTAAGCTTGTAAATTTAGAGCTGAAGATAAAATTAAGAGTCAGTTCTGACAGATTTAGAGAAATATATGAAATTACATTACACAAATGCCCTTAACCTTGCCCTGTAGATATGATATTTAATAACTGCATTTAAATATATTATCTTATTAGGATCAATTGGATTGTTTAAAAATGTGTTTCTTCTCTTTTGGCATCCTAGAGAGAAGAGATAAAGTTACTGAAGTACCATACCTATGCATTCCTTCTGCTGGCTCACAACAACAGCTGGACGTACCTGTGGGCATAGTTTTGCAGCTAGAACATAAACCAATATATCTGTCAGTCAGGAAGACATAAAAATTACTTAAGCTGCATCTATAATTAAATGTGCCTAAAAAGTGGGGGCCAAAAAAATCCACAGACAGCAATAAAAAAAATCCATCCCTTCTGGCAGATCTGACATGACCCTGATCTCTCATGTCATATATGTGTCGATTTTGTCACTAATGCAATTTATCTGAAGGGGCTAAATCTTGACTGACACTATTGGGGAAGTCAGAATCAGGCCCAGAGATGTTTGGATCACCAGATGGATTCCACAAGTGTCATGGCCTTCCCAGTCCCATTCACAAAATCATTTGTTGCACCCACTGCCAATGGAAGTGTCCTTGCACAATAAGCTTCACTCTTCATGCCAGGTTTTTCAAGAGCAACAAATCATCCAACATCAAGCCATGGGCTGATATCCCATGGCCTGTCCCTTAATTTTATGATTACTCACAATGAAACCAAGGCATGGAACAGCTTCCCTGTTCTAAGCACTGTCTGAACAGGAAAGAGGAGGGTATCACAGCCAGAATAAACTTACCAGCACAAATGCAAAGCCTGCACCTGACTGAGCTTGCACAGAAACACTCTGTGAGTCCCTGCTGGAGACCAGCTGAGGATGGTTGTGTGCTTACAGTGCAGACCATCTGGAAACAGGGAGCAATTCAGGGTCTGAACAGGGTCTGTGGCTTCAGGGCTAATCCTGTACTGCTTGGTCCACCAGATTTGCTCCTCTTCTGAGAGGGCTGCAGATCCCAATGTTAGTCTAGTTCAGAAGAACAGAGACTGAAATAGGTGCAGTGGAGAGAGATCTCCTACCTGCTTTTTTTTTTTATTTGCTTGTTTGTAAGACAGTGATCCTCTTGTTCTGTTTCTACACCTTTGGAAAAAAAAAACAAACAGGATCACAGAATGGTTTGGGTTGAAAGAGAGTTGATTGGAATTGCCAACAGCTCTGTAACATCCTGGAACAATGCATTAACTGCTACAACTTGAGTAAAAGGGAGACAGAAACAGACCAATACTACACGGTGCTTATTGTGTTTCTGATAGAGATGCACAGATGAGTAAAGCAATGGCTACTGAGTTGCTCTGACTTTCTGGCTTTAGAAAATGTCTGACTGGTTGATTGCTGCTATATTATGCTAAGCAACAAAAATAAAGGAGGCCTCTTCTGTTATAGTAGTGATAACATCTTCTCTGTTATCTCTAAAGTGCAGGGAAAACTATAAGCCGTATTTTAAAGGTGAGATAATCTTTCTGTTGGAGGTAGAAAACTACTTTCTTAAGGTAGAAAATTCTGTCTGCATCAAAGTCACAGCTCCTAAATGACTTCTCTACACACTGGCTACATGTAGCTGGGGCAAAAGAGGAAGTTTCAGGCTCCTGACACATCAGCAATACCCTATCCAAATAAATACATCTTCTAATGCAGCTGGGCTACGTCAGCTCATCTTCTACATCCTTATCAGTTATTCCTAACCAACTTTCTTATCATAACTACTTCTTCATACAGCTTCTGTTTGTTGCAACATTATGTCCCACAGGCAAAAAACTGAAATGTTCTAGCTCGTAATTTCATGCATTTCTAATTTATTGTCTCACTTTAAATCTCCATTAAAATTAAAATAGAAGAAGTGGGGAGAAGAAAGCCCTTTGCATGCTTATTCACCAAGCAGCTTTCTAAGGTTCTTAGAGGTCTAATTATGATATGAAAACATGATTTCCAACTTTGCAGATGATACTAAATTGGACGAGAATAAAAACAAATGAGGAATAATTAGGTAGTGCAACCAGATATAAAAGAATTTAGATCATTTTATATTTCAGGAATAATAGATGGCAAATGCAGCACTCTGCAAATAAATTGAGAATAATTAGCCTCACAGTGTGGCATAAAAAGTGGGGTCCTGTTTAGAAAGACAAGAGGCTACAACACAGTGAGATAAATTCTGAACTTTGCAAAATTCTCGTCTAGATTCCCTTATGTAACTTGCTAGCAGTCTCAGTGGTACTCCCCCAGAAATGAGAAAAAACTCAGTGTCAGCAAGAAAAAAACCACTTGGCCTCAAGGAAAGGAAGGGCTACAGGGTGACACAGTCTGAGAAGTTTCTTCCACAGCAATTACACAGGACCATATTAGCTAAATAATGGATTCCAGGCTGTATTCAATCTGAAGGGTGTCTCTGCCCAAACCAGTATCTTTCTCTGGGGACATAACGAAAAAGACTGGGGAGAAAACATCAAGGAAATGTTTTGCTTCTCTGCTCGAGTGCTCCTGCAGAAGAGCCACCTGACTCTGCGGCAGAAATGCACTGCTTGTTTGGAAAGAGCTCTGGGCTGATCAGGAACAGTCATTTTTTATTTCCTTACGTTATGTTATGTTCCTTAATGTATTCAGGCCTGAAGTTAGAAGAAGGTTTCCAGCAGTTGAGCTGGGAGGTTCCAGGAGAGCTGTCAGTGGGAACAATGGTGGGAAGATACCTTGCTGGTTTTAAAATGTTGCTTTATGAACCATGACAGATTAAATGCTGAGGTAGCTGGGATGGCAAGGGACATCACCCTAAGAGATCACCATGGTTTCCTGCGCTGCTGCTTTCCGCTCTATATACTGCTGCCTACTTCTCTTGACTGAAACACAACCTGTCAAAAACACACTCCCTCTTCTGCATATATCAGCACATCAATTTTCAGCTATGTGATACGGGATGTTCTTCTGTATCAACACAAGACAAAAAAAAAGAGCATTTTTTCTTTTTTGAAGAGATGAAAATTTCTTCAGGAAACTGTTTTTTTATTTTATGGAATTGTCTGTTCATTTTGAAGGTGGGTGAAGATGGAAAATGGACAAATGCATGGGGGAATTAATATCACTGCGGGTGAGTCAGTACTGCAAGAGATTACTGACTATGGAATATTTTCACCGAAAACAGAATTAAATAGACCTCTCTAGTATAATGATGTCTAAAATCCATCATTAGTTCACAGAATTTGATATGTATTAGGTTGATCTGTCTGCCCATCAGGAGAAGCCTTTTGGGGGGTGAAGATTTAGCTTCCTAGGTTTTCTTATAGTAAACTTTGAGCTTTTTTAACGATAGCAAAATAGACAAAAGCTTCATTTTAGGGCATTTCTACATTTCTGTCTAGCCATGTTTTCCACAGCATAGGTCTGAGTTATTAGCCATCTTTCAAAGCATGCCTTTGTGAAAAGCCATTGAAATCTTCCAGATGCAATGAAGTGTATTTCAGCATTTCAGCGCTAAACGCCTGCATAATTTATGGCAGAGTGCACATAATTTCTATGTATGGCTATACCTAACACAGGCTCATTTCACATTTGAAATTCAATTCTTCCAGCTGACTAATTGATTCATTTTCATAAATACTCTAAAATTTGTAATAGGAACGATGCTTTGCGGTAAGATATTGTTTTGGCCGGTACCCAAATTAACTATGAATATTTACTTTCAACAAAAGCCAGTGGGACCAACAGCAAATAATGAAAACAGTGATTTATAATTTCTTTTTACAGTCCTTTTGTTACATGAGGTTCAGCAAAATTTCAAATCCTATAAACCATACCCTTAAAATACAGTTATTATGATAGTCAATCTCAATTTTCTGTTCTCTGCCTCCTTCTGCCCATTCCCCTCCAGGAGCCCTCCCTCTGCTGGGATCCCTCTAATTCTTTCTTGGGATGTGAGACAGTGAACAAGCTTCTGACACGAGATTTGATAGCCACTATGTCCATGATCCTTCACCAGAAGAGCTGAATTAGGATGTTTTCAGGGAAGGTAGAAAATAGTTTGCTTCCAGAAAGAATGATAAATCATTCCCAAAACCCTTGAATGTATATCCTGAAGTCACTTGGGTTCCCAGAGCAAGGACCTGGTTTAAAACATACAAGCTCAGACCAAGGCAATGTTCTCAGGAAGGGCTGATGAGGGTTGCTATTACAGCGACCTGAGGAGGTCGCTGGGGTGAGAGAGGACGAGAATCTTGTTTCTTGATCAGAAGGCTGGATTTATTGATATATGATATATAATACATTATAACTATACTAAATAGAATAAAGAGAGAAGTTGCAGAGGCTTGCTAAGCTAAGAATAGAATAGAAAGAATCTATAACAAAGTTGTGTCCAGGGTCTCTGTCCCCAGCTTGCTCCTGTGATTGGCCCTTAATTATAAACATGGGAACATGACCCAATCACAGGTGCATCCTATTGCATTCCACAGCAGCTGATAATCATTGTTTACATTCTTCTTCTGGGGCTCTTTGCTTCCCAGAAGATACACAACCCCAAAGAAAGGATTTCTGTGAAAAAATGTCTGCAACAGGTTGCAGTTCAGTTCCCACAAGTCCCATTAGGCCAAGTTGTGCAGCTGCAGCAGGAAAGATGGGATTAACATAAAGTATGGAAAGTGATTTGTTAGTCGAGGGCAACTCTTGCATGATCAGGTTTAGAGAGAAGCACCTGCACTGGTGATGGACACTTCTACCAGCTCTAGGCTTTTGGGAGCACAGTCCAACCTTGTCACATCACCCTCCTCCCCAGCTGCATCACAGCGGCTCTCCCTCCTGCCTGAGCATTAGTCTGTGGAAGTGACACCTGGCATTTGGGGAAACAGGCAGCATGGGCCTCAGGTACATTTAGGATCAAAGATATTCATATATTAATAACATCAGTTTTAGATTAGCATGATTTTAAGTGTATGGGAGGTAACTTAAAAGCTGTGACTATCATTGAACTCTCTATGTCCCAGAGCTCTGTAACAAAGTTCAGGGACTGTAGCCACACTTCTCTTCACAGAGAAAAACAAGGCACAATTCTTCCCAAGAGTATTTCTGGGTTTCACATTCTCTGAACCTCAGAGAATGATAGAAACAATTCTTATTTGCTGTGCCTGTGCTGTGCAAAAGTAGAATCCAATATGGAGATTGCTTACCCAAAGTGATGGTGTTTTGTTTCCTTGGCCTATCAGGGCCAAGCGTGTGTGTGTGTGTCGGGACTGTCGGCTGACAGTCATGAGATTCTGTGCAGTTGTGTGCAGTGTTGAGTGCTTGGCAGATTCAGTTTAGATGTAATGTAATATAGTGTCATAGAGGATAGAATAATATAGTATAATGAAGTAATTAATTAGCCTGATAAGATGGAGTCAGATGCATCATTTCTCCTTTGTCAGGGGCGAAAATATTATTGATAAGGGACAGGCACACCTTCCCCTGAAACCCATAAGCATCCCACTCTTCTTAGCTCTGTGCTATTGCCTTGGGCTGTTTTAGCCCCAGATGGGACAGGAAGAGGCAGCAGAACCAGATTTGCCCTCCGAAAGCGTTCTGTAGTCTTCCATAGCCACAAGGAGAGCTTACCATAGAAAATCCACCTTCAAATCCACCAGCTGTGCTCTAAGAGTCCTCACTCTGTCTCCCAGCCACTTAGGAAACCTGCCACTAGGAATCACAGCCGCTGGAAGCTGCCACACACCCACCAGGAAGGAAACACCCTGTGAACTTGCACTGCAGCAGGCACACAGCTCCCAGGGGGCTGGGCCAGAGCCCAGGGCTGGGCACCAGGAACCTGCAGCCCTGGCTGCCATCACATTCCCTCTCCTGCAAATCCCAGCTGTGCCCTCCTCTGCACCCTGCTGTGCTCTTGCCCTTCTTTTTCTGCAGAAGATACGCGCAGTTTGAGCTTTTCTTTTTTTCTTTTTTTGTCTCCAGGAAGTTTTATTGGCCCAAGAATTAATCACGACACTTAATTAAATTTTGTTAGTGATATATACATAAGTATTGAATTTATTTGTTGTTGAGAAAAGCAACTCTGTATAAATAAAAATAAGAACTATTAAGAAGTTAAAAACAGCCTGACATGCTCTGCAGAATTTTCAATCCTCCAGGATTCAGCAAAAATAGAATGAAGTACTTACATCTTCAAAAAGCATTAAGCCAAGTACTTCATCAAAGGTTAAAGTGCAGAAATATGAAATAGGTGAAAAGTTGGCTCACTGGACTGCAAATTGGCCAAGAAGAGGAAGTGAATTTGAAGAAGAAAAGAATTTATAAGAGGTTTTGATAGAGATCAGCAGATCTTCAGCCTCTCCATACAATATTAACAGTGGCATCCACAATTTTTGCTGTCAGTTCCTAATAGTAAATTCTGGTTAACAATAAGGAAAGAACAATACAGGCAGAAGCAGGAAAATCTAAAATATTCATGCATTGCAGTACTCATAAATAACAACACATGAGAGGGGAAAACAGTCAAGAAAGGGATCTCTACCTAATGGAAAATTGTTGCAAAATTACAAGGAAAACAATTTTGTTCCAGAAAAAAAGTGTGTACTCATTTCAACCAGAAGTGCAGCTCCTGTAAATAAGACAAGCTAAATCACCTTAGAATCAGGCTCAGCTTCCAGGAAAGCTGAGAAAGTCTTAGGTGTATATATATACACACACACACAGACATATATATATATGTGTGTGTGTGTGTGTGCGCGCGTGTGTGTGTATAATTAGCAAAACATAATCTAAATTAAACTGAATTCAATACTTTGTTAAAGACTGAAAGCATTTGAATAGGCACACATTTATATAGTACAATTTTTATCTCATCTGCAGTGTCCTATCTGTCAGCCTTACAGAGTCTGTGGTTTGCCTCAAACCACATTCCCAAGTATTTTCCACTTTTACCAATTTTGTAATCATCACAGGTGCTCTGTTTTATCAGCATGAGGTCCACCATGAGTCTGGGAGATACCCAAAGTCAAGACCCCCAACTGCTCTGCATCATTGGATATGCATCAGGGCAGATTGTGTGAGTGTTAACCAGGCATCACAATTCCTAGCTCAAGTTTAAAACCAGGAATTTTTCTTCCAAAATTCTTCATTTTTTCCTCCAAGCCCTATAGTTTCCTACACAATACACAGTGGTGTTACAGCAGAAAAACTCACATCTTCCCCTAATCAAAGGCATAGGCTGACCTTATAGTCGCTGCATCACTGCCAACACTCTAGTGAAGTCTAAAAGGAAGCATAAGATTTCAAAGGACTTCCTTGCTTCTTTAAGAAAAAAAAAAAGGAAACAAACAAAAGAAACCTTGTAATTTAAATTTTTACATAGTATTTGCTTTGCATGTCCGTTTGAAATATTCCCTATGGGACTGCATCTCTAACTAGACATTCTTTGCAATTTTATTGTTCAAAATTCCTGGTAATATTGTGAATGACCACGTACATGTAATAAATTTCCTTCATCCTTTCACAGGATGCTGGTTGTTTCCTTGCTATATGCCAATGCTATTTAAAGGAATTTCTGCAACTATTTTTGGCATTCTGAATTTTAAAAAATTAGGGAAAAAAACACGTTAAAGAACAGTATTTTTCAGATGTGTATCTTTTCCATACTCTGATCTTGGACAAATTTGGCTAGGAATGCAGACAAACACTGAGCTAGGAAGCAGGAACTGACTTGAGATTTTATATTTGCCATGAACCAGTGGACTCAGAGAAATTATGAATTGCTAAAATTTCAACGTGACCAGTGAGGACATAACAAAAGGATTTTAAGAACGTCAGAGATGTCTGATTATATTAGGATAAGTATCATATTAAACAGGGGAGAAAATCTATATAATTTCCTCAGAAGAAAATGCCCTCCTATGCTGCTGATTGGTAAAATAAGTAAATGGCACCACTGAGTCAACTACAACTGTAGTGGCTAGATCTCTGCACAGAATCTGATGGATTTCTCCATTGTGAAAGGAATCTGATCAAAAAGTAATGAAATTTCTTTCTGGGAATTGGTATTAATAGTTCAGGTTACAAAGAGGCAGGGCTGTTTTCAAAAGGCTGTCTCATTCCTCATTTTCCAGTTAAGTCATAGTTATTCTATCCCATAAAACATTATTCATGTTGAACAATGGCAAATTTTTTGAAATCTGTGATAGAGCACCTGTATAACATGTTTAGGCATGAAAACAAAAAAGGATGACAGAAGTGTAAAGACACCAACTGTTTAAAAATATACGTGTAATGAAATAATAACCATAAAAATATCTCCATAATAAATGTTCAAAATTAATTTTTTTTGCTTGCTCTTGGTTCTGAAAATTGTGTTTGTCTGAGTAAACATAATTCTCTTTGAAGACCAGACTATCCTTTAGCATGCATGATTTTCCTGTCAATCAGCAATTTCCATAGCTATGCATTTGCACTGTGGCTAGAGTTCTCTGGATACTTCATTACCAATGAATGGTAATTCATTGGTAATTCAATGGCTTCCACTTGTCCCAGTGTCACTCTGTTTTTCAAAACCATGCACTCTGGAAATTACTAGTGTTCATAACCCAAGGTATTAATGAGAAAAAATCAGGGGGAAAGGATGTGTCCCCAGATCTCTTCACAAAAGGGCACCAGCAAAGGAAATCACAGAGAGAGAAAGCAAAAACTGAAGATTAATATTCTAGTTTCAGCCTGACACATTCATTTTCCAGGCATCAGCCTGAGAACATTCATGCTAAAAGCAGTGGGAAATAGCCTGTAAAAATTGACTTCATCTTTATAGGCAGTGTTTTTTGAAAATGAACTTTAGCAAAATCTTTGATAATTCAATGCCTTAGAATCATGGAATGAGGGTTTTCAATTTGCCTAGCTATGGAAAATACAGAAACAACAAACTTATTGGGAAAAAAGCTATTATGCTTCTTCTGGTTCAGAGCTTACTACTCAGGACTATTCTTTCAAGGGCACTTTTCTTAATCCTTTCTCAAAGGTAGGTTCACACCTTTCCAGTGAAGAGCTTCTAATTTTTTCCCTTTTTAGATTCATAGTCATCTGCATTCACTGCATTGACTGACTTCTGACTTCCTAGTATTACAAGCTTTATTTTGGCCAGAACTAGATTCCTGCTTTCCACTGGAAGTTATGAATCTTTCAGTAAGAGCGAGACTTATATAAAAATGAAGGTGTAAATTTCAAGTGGGTACATAAAACTGGAAAGGCAGAAGACTATGAAGACAAACATAAGGCAATACATCACTAGGAGCATCAGTTTCTTTTTGATCTATTATAATATATCCCTTAATGTAATTTAAACATTGTATCCCCAAATGTCATGAAACAAAATGTAAAAAGCAGTTTCAATGGACCAGGCCTTCAATTACTATGAATGGAAGTCACAGTCATCTAACTGCACTAAATGGATCCTCTTCTTATTTCATTTTTAGACCTTCCAATTACTGCAGTTTTTAACTATGTCTCCAAAAATCATTGGTTTTTGTCAAGCTACACATTACTTTCTCTAATTATCATCACATATCTCCTTCCATGTTAATTTCTTTTTCACTAAGGAGTTCACTAATAATCCAAGTGAAAATTTGGTGCAATCACTTATAAACTGCTTCCCATTAGAGAAAAATAACAGAAATTTGAATAAAGTCTTTCATGCGTCTACACAAAGTATGAAAATATAAATAAAGGACACCAAAGCTTTAACACAATGAGCAGAAAAAAACCCCATGAAAGTTACTTCCAATGCACTTGAAGTACATGGTTAACCACTAAGTCTGGAGGCACAAATTGAGAAAAGATTACGGCTTTGGGCAGAATCTCTCCCTCTTTCCAAATGCTGACATATCTATCCAAGAACAGTGACCATTTTAATGTTGAATCTACTTGACATAGCATGACAGATAAAATTAACCTACAATGCTAAGCAAAAAAAAATCGGTGCATACTGATCTGAACACAGATTTCTGTTCTACTGGAAAACACCAGATTTGTTTTCATTATGAGAAGAACAAAAGGAAAAGCTGAATTTTATTTGTAAGGAAAATAATTGGATAAATTAATATGTTCCACTTCAAACTGAGTATTTTTGTTCTGATTTTGATTTACTGTTATGATCAAACTATAGGTTGGAAAAATAAGAAGTACATTGAAATAAGAAACCACAGAATTTCATTATGGATGAAAAATGGCATTTTCATCATTTATCCTAAATTAGATTTTATTGAAAGTGAAGCCTCACACAAAATTTTACTATTTATAAATAAAAACTATTTTTCCAATGGGAAACTTGTATTTTGGAAACCCCTCCACTTTTGACTTTTACAACTGAGAAAATAATGTGCCCATGTTATCAGTCCATAGTACAACTTTTAAATGGCTTAGAATTTCATCATAACCAAATTAAGCCAAAATTCACTTAGGTGAAAACCAACTTATTGGAGCTTACAGACAGTAAAAAGTGGAGATACTAGAGACAAGCCAGAAACTGAGTGCAAACTGTGAGTCCTACACACAGCATACACCGAACACCAGTAAGCAGATAAAATTAGAGAATGAAGAGCATTAAATGTCCAGGGCAGCAGACACAGAAAGAGGAAGGCACTTAAGAAGACAGGGAGAAGTGGAAGCATTGAAGAAACGTTCACACAAGTATACTACAATGTGAACAAAAATGATGCTCTGAGAGGCTGTTGCAGCAATACATTATAGGAAGGAAAAAGTTGGAGTATGCACCAAGACTTTAAGTGTATTCACTACAAACCAGGCAAAATAGGAAGAAAAACAGTTAAGGTATTTTATATTTTGCAGACAAGTCTTTATTTAGAAATCAGTTTGGGGAACTAAAATTCTTCAGAGTCCCTAATTACACTCAGTTTTGTATAAGCAGCAAAAAAATGGGAAAAAATCACTTTCAGCAACAGATTAAAACAAGCAATGGCTCAAAACATAAAGACCATGCACTTAGCCCTTATTCATATGTGAAAAATTAATTCAAACACTTGAAGAAGTCGAAAAAATATGAGCCATGAAGCTGATTAATCTCAAAATTAGAATATTTATTATGTGCTGAATTATGTGCACTTAGCCACCCAATATTAAAAATTACAATCCAGTAAAATGAAGGAAATGGTTGTACTTCAGACTGTCATAAAATGTTGCTTGGAGAAGTCATGGCTGAAATACAGTATGTTGTTTAGCATCCTGACAAAGGTGATCACTGGTGAGGAAGCCAAAGAGAATGGACTGGGGGTTTTGCAGGAGCAGAGCGGGAAAGGGGGTCACGTAATATGATTTGCTACAAGCAAATTTTTCTTTAGCAGCTGTGGGACAAACCCAAACCCTGACAACTGCTTTAGAGGATGGATGGAAAACATGCTTCATGCCTACTGGGTAGTAGGATGCCTCCTTTCCTACAGGAAGCAAAAAATGCTAAGGGGAAAAGTTTTCCCAAGCCAAGTTCCAGCAGAAGAAAATATAACTGGAGGCACTCAGCCCCAGGGACCTGGAGTGCTCAAGCAAAGAAAAACTCTTACCTCATGTTTTAATTTTTATTTGATTTAGATCAGAAAGAATATTTAATAGCTCCCCTATTCACCTATGTGTTCTGTAATGCTCACACATACAGAGTATGAAGATTATAAGACAGACTAATGCCTCTCTGCACTGAAATTACTGTAATAGCAAAGCCATTTTGCAAATGACAGTGTAAGTATCAGCTCAGATAATTCTGGAAAATTAATGCCTCAAATGAAATGCTGCCTCAGAGCTGAGGGAATACATTTTATTTTTGTTCTTTTTACTCTTACTTTATATATATTGTTTACTACTCTGTAAACAATAGTATAGTTTATTTTGGGTTTTTTTTTACCCCACTCTTCACCATGAAGTCAGTGCAGTCATTTAGCAGGCTTTAAAACCAAAAAGGATCTCAGAATCAGCTGACATGAATGCTGAGTGCTACTAACCAGAGAAAGGTGAACAGCTTGCAGGATGAGGTGGAGATCAGAGGCATGCACTCAGTCTCCCTTCACCTGGAAAAGGGGATGGGAAAGCCACACATAACTCCAGGCAGCAATTCATTCATCTTATGTGCCCTAAAATTGCTCTGCAGAGGTGCTGCTGTCTCTGCACACTGATAAATGGAAGCCAAATCATTAGCATGGACTAAAGCACCTGATTTCTGAAGCCTTAGAATACATTAAAAAGATTCTGCACTAAAGACTATCTGACTCTGCAGGACAATCACTAGGAAGAAAAGCTACACAGGACATTACCAGAACAGTAAGGGTGGAATGAATAACAAAGTGACTGGAACAGTAATACAAGTTTGCTGGTTGTTTGCTTGTCAATTTGTTGATATATTTCTATTTTTGAGACCTAGAGAACTACCTCATTCTATTTATGCTACCAGCAACTTGGTATTTACTACTACTAACAATTTTTCTTAAGCTAAGTTTGTATATGCTTCTCATTCTATCAGATTGTACAATTATCAAACAAAAATGGCAAATTCTTTCCTTGGCCAGATCATTGGAGGTTCTTAGCCCACAGCTAAAACACAGGCTTTATCCATTATGTGGAAAATATCCATTATAAATTAAGCACACTCCAAGAATCTTCTAAGAGGTTTAAATAAAACAAAATCAAGTACAGAGCCTATATACCTCAAAGATGCTCTGAACTGCAGCACATTTGGATCTGTGTCATACAATGAAGATAAAGAAAATTCATTCTTTCTCAAGATACTATTTCCTATATCCACTTCTTCAATTACATTAATTTTGATTTATTATCTGTTTTCTGAGCCACTTGATGTTTTCAGTGCTTCAAGGCTGTGGTATCTGCTTTTGAGAGTTTGAGTTATCATAAGGTTTTAATTGTCATACTAATTGTGGTAATTCATTTATTGTGTTGTCTTTCTACTGATTTCAGGCTCCAAGTCAAGCTCATAAATTGATAAAATTAACTCTGTCGCTGAATTTACCTGGTTACAGAACATCAAAAAGTACTTTGCAGAAACTCACATTCCCAATCTGCAAAAACCACCATGATAATGGACACTCAGTGGATAAGAAATTTGCTGAATGATGACACCCAAAGAATTGTGTCAAAGGTGCCCAAGGCAGGTGGGTTGGAACCAATCTATGATTCTATGATTTGAAGATTTGAGGATTTCATTCAGGGCTTGTCAATTATTAATAATATAAGTTAGAGCTGGGAAAGATTTTGCTGGTTTTGGAATCCATAAGTCTGTCAGTTCCTTCTGACTGAATAGTTTGATAGGAAACATACCACATTATAGTTGAAGTCAAAAGGACAAAATTAAAAGCAAATGAAAAAAAGAAAATATAAAAAATCTCAAGCTATTTCACTGCTAGAACCACTGGAAAGCATGTACTACTGTATCTTACCACTTAGACAATAATTTTCATTTTTTTCTTCTCTCCTTCCCTTTATTACAGTTTTTCTGCATGCAATTACACTATTGCTTTAATTAGGATCAAAAGTGAATCTTCTCTCTCCACTTGGGTTCAGAGAGGTCTCAGAGAAAGTGAATTAGTTTTCTAGTAGGGTTACTCAGTGGTCAGTAATAATGAAGCCTTGTTCACTTAGCACTTTCTCGATAACCCAAGCATAACAGAGGTCATGGTTTGTTAGATAATGGGATGTGCAGAACTGAAAATATTGGGAGACACTAAATGCAAGATGTTCTTGACAAACTGGAGAAATGATCTGGAAAACTGCAATTCACTAAGTGTAAATTCTAGCTCTAGATGAGTGTACACAAATACAACATGGGAAACAGCTAACCATGGCAGCAGCCATGCTGGAAAAGATCTGGAGGAGGCTAACAGAAAATGACTCAGCACTGATCTACCACTGTGGAAATTAATGCCCCTTATGCTAGGAGCTTATACTCCTTATACAAACAGGAGTTTAATCTGTAAGTGGTACAAAATAATCCTCTTTCCTACTTTCTTCACCAGCCCTGAAGTCTCAGCAGAGCTGATGTGTCAGGTGTCGCATATCCTTTCAAGAAGGATGCAGGCAATCAAAAGAGGACATAAAGGAGAATGCTGAATAAGGTGAAAGAGATTTGATCTCTGGGGAAAAAAAAATGAAATTTGGAATTGTTTTATCTGGGGAAGAGTGCTTGCAAGGCACAAGAGAAAATATGTTCTTTGTGAATCAGAAGAAATATGAAAGGTCTAGATCGTAGCAAAGAGCTTGGAGAAGGTTTTTTATATTGGTTATGATGCCGAATTTTGCCCCAAAAGGCGAGAATAACTGCTTAAGAGACTCAGCCTAAGTCAGATAAGCAGGAGGTATTTTATTACGACGCGTCGGAGAAATCACGAAGTGGATTTCTGAGTTCACATAGCAAAAGCAAGCCTTATATACAATTTTGGGTATAGGATTACATCAGATCAGATACACAATCATGCATATTCATATGGGGCGTGGTGTAGGCGGAGCGTGGGCTGAGCGTAGGTGGAGACATCTCTTTTGGGGAATTTTCAGGTGGTCGTTCCTGTTGCCTTCATCATAGATGGGGTCTTTCCGATGAGTCTTCCTCTTTAAACTTTTGAACCTCTTCCCTAATTTGGTTAATTCCCGGTGTACTTGGCTTGGTCTCTATAGCTTGGCAGAGTTCTTAAGGTCAGTTTGACATTGTTGGCTCTGAACATGCTTAGCCCATCAGTTTCCCCCTATCCCTATCTCCTTCCTGTCATTGTGTTTCATGCTTTAGCTGATTAATTGCTCTATGTGTTTCCTAATATTATGTCTTCTTCAAATGCCTCACATTCTATGTTTTAACTCATTATTTCTTAGAGGCTATCCGCTTTGGGGCTTCAGTTAAACCAGTTGAATAAATTTTTCTGGAAGCTGTGAAAACTCGATCAGCATGGTTTTAAGCACTGCTTGATTGAAACCGTCAGAAATGTCACAGGTAGAGGGATCTTGGCTTGAAGCAAGAACCTCTAGTCCAGATGGCAGACACAGCTCAACTGAATAGCCTGCAGTCTGCCTGTTACACTTTGTATTTTTGCTCTGCAGATGACAAAAAGATATACTGGGATGTAATACTTTGCAAACTCCACAAGAAAATAAACATAGGCTTGGCTGGTCCAAAACTTGCACAAGGCACCCCCCCTCCTGTGTGTGCACAGGCAGTGTGAGATGGGCACATGTGATCACCAGACAGCCCTGGCAGCCCTGCTGCTCACACTGCATCACCACACTGCACATGGGGGTGCCAATGAGGGCAGCAACGTCCTGCTGACCTCTGTCCGGCATTCCATGACCCACAGTGTTTCCCCATCTGACTTCCATGTTGTTTTTGAGGGATGGTCAATTAGATCATTGCTCTTTTCCTCCTTCTCATTGTTTCACCTCAACCCCTTCTCTACTTCATCTGTTGGGGTTTTTTCCTGTCCCATGCATCTCCTCCATTTCTTCTACTTGTAGCAATTTTTCAGAGCCACAAATGTCTTCTATTTGTTTCAACATCATTTGCATCCATTTAGAATATGAAAATGTCCTATGAGCTTCTCTTCAGCTTTTGCAGCTGGGATTTCTGCCCTTAAGGCCTTGTCAGTGGTCATCCCTTTAAGTGCCAGCCATGGAAGGGGTTCACAATCAACATGGAGATGGCAACAGCTCAGACTATCTCACTTACCAAAACAATCCTGCACCACATTCACCAGCCTGCTTAGTTTTCTGTTGTCAGATTCCTGTAGGTTATGAGCAAACATCTCCAACAAAAGATGTTGCAAGATGTGGGATGGGGATAACACAAAAAGCATATCAAACCTGCTAAAACTAAATAATGTTAGAAGATGTGAGACGGGGTACTTTGACTCCTTGTGGCTTATGAAAAAACAATCCTTAAATATTATTTTATTTGAAAGGCACCAGTTAATTCTATAATGTAGACTATTAGCAATTGATACAATTGCTTTGTTCAGGGAAATTTGAAGAATAAAACAGTTTTCTGTTTCCATCAAAACACTTCAAGCTGGATTTAATAGTGCTGAAATGCTAATTGTGAATTGTATTTCACATCATACACTGCAGACTAATTTACAAAGAGGAAAACATTATGGTAAATACCACAATGCATTCACTATGAGTCATCTAAGCATATGATGAACTGGAACAATACCAGCAGCACAACATAAAGCAGCTGAATAAAAGCTAGAGGGAGTACAATACCTTTTGATCAGGCCTAGCAGATACTAAGCATATATACAGCTGCACACACACCATTAGGTTTCTGGCAAAGAAAACAACATTTTTTGAACATATTTTGTCTCTCCCTCTTCTTTCCCCAGTGCAACATTTCCAAATACATTTGCATTAAGTCACCAAGAAGCAAAAGAAGTAATCTTGCTTGTATGAAGAACAGGCAGCTTCAGCATCTGTTCCCCATGCTCCACTGTGATGCTGACCATGCTTATATTACACAGATGCTTGCTTTTAGCATCCTAATGAGAACTTTCAAGAATTCAATTACTATTAAATTAGCTTTACTGAATGTTATCAGAATGCTTCTGAGGGTTTTGTATTATCCCATCAGCACAGGAAGGAAGGAATACCACATTGTCAATCCAATTATTTTTTGTGTACTTTTTACAAGAAGGGGAAAGGGTCAAGCGTATGATTTCTCAGGGGAAAAGGAAGAAGGGAGATGGCATCTCTGGGAATTCAGTACCAGTTCCTTGGAACTTGAAGAAAGCCACTTTTGTCAAAGCCTCTGAATCCTCTCAGTAACCGCCAGCTTTTAGTAGTCACTGTAGCATTTCCAGAGACAGTGGCTCCCTCTGAAACAGCTATCAAGCAGTCAGGATCCTCATTATCCACAACACAGTGCTGGAATTCAAAACACATTAGTTTATTCTCTGCCTCATAAAACTTCTCTGAGGTGAAAGAAGCCCTGAAAAAGCTCAAATGGCTTCCTCCAGCTGGACTCTGAAGCCCTCTTAAAAGCCCCATGACTATGAGTGTATGATTCTGAGATACCTGGGTGTGCAGGTGGGATTGCTCCCAGGGATAGCTCTGCTTTCAGAAGAAAGGTCAGAACACTGGTCCCTAGCCCTTCCATCCAATAACTATTCATGTTTTCCCCAGTACCTTGAAGCATTGTCCAAAGCAATATTACAGAGGGTAGTGTATTTCAGTTATAGTTCCCTGGTAACATTATGTTAGATATTTGTAAATAGGTATTACGTGGACACATTACATTTCTCTCAGCTTTCCTCCTTCACATCCCTGGATACTCATATTTTTCTCTAAAATATGCACTAGAAAGCTCTTTGGTACTTTACTCCTTTGATTTCCATTCTGGTAGTTGTGTTTCCACAACTTTTTTCTGAGGATCAAGCATTAACAGGCCTCCATTGGTTCAAGATTATATCCTGTTTCTGAGATGTGTAACAACCCTGTTAAGAACTGAGCCAGAAACTAGAGTAGGGATTTGATATATAAATCCTCAGATGTCCCACTGTGCCCATCATTCATCAATAGCTCACTCAACAGCCCTACTATTAGAAACAGAGGATGCCAGCAGGGATTAAAGCACAAGGAACTCTGAGTGCATATTAACTGAATTAAATTGTCAATGTATTAAACTTCCATGAATTCACAGGTTGATTTAAGCTTGTGTAGAAACTAAACTTCTACCGGGTGATACAAAAATACCCACATACAAATACATACTTAAAAAAAGAGGGAATCAATACTCTCAATTCATTGCAAATTTAAAAGAATCAAACACAATTAAAACCTGCTTAGCTTAGCAGTAATGCAGAAGAATTTAATTACTTCTCTCAGAGCTTAGATTTCCTTCTCTGTTAAAACCTTTTCTTCTGGAGAACTTTAGCTGTTCAGGGAGCATAAAGAACAGTAAATAAATATGTGGCAATAGTAATTTAGTTATTCATATGACTGTAAAAATGGTTGTATTTATCCCTTCAGCATACACAGTGCCATAAGATTGCCTTTTCTAATTTATCGAACTAAGCCAGGAAACAATTACCATCCAAAAATGCCAAATCCCCAGGCACACATACACCCAGCTAACTCGTGTTGTGACTGCAATCTGGAACATCCCTGTGCCATGCAGCCACAGGGGACCTCAGTGACACTGTAGGGTGGCAAAGCACAGCACTGTGCTCATGGAACACAGTGCCCTGCTGATGGAAGCAGGGCACGTTCTGTGCACAGGCACCCAGGGGCTGCAGCATTCTCCCAGCATCAGTCCCTCCTGAGCCAGGCAGGTGAGCAGCCCTGGGGGAGAGCAGCAGATGTGCTCCATCTCCCATCCCTCAGAGCCAAGGCAGGATGCATCCTGATCATTTGCACTCCAAGGCAGATATTCCAGGAGCCACCAGCTGTCACAGCACCAGGAGCTGATGGAGGACAACACGCAGCAAAGGGTGTCAGGCCCAGGCAGCTCCCAGAGGAGGGCAGGGTTTTCCATTCAATGCATCAGCAGCCTTTATAATGTCAGAGGAGTGACCTACTTCAGCTGAACCACAGCACAGAAATCTCCCAACTTCCAGTAAATTGGAGAATAGGATAAGACACCATGTTTTAAAGCTGGGCAAAACCAGGACAGTTTCCTAGCTATTTTCCCTCATGCTTCTTCTACATTCATTTTTATATGAGGTTTTAGACTAAACTTGGAAGGCTTTTACAAAGTCAGACCTATGGCTTTTTCCTGTGTTTATTTTTACCCAGCTGAGCTTCTACTGAATCCAATTTCAACGCAGTAAACTTGATTAAGAAGAGCTTTGGGGGGACCTTGGTACGTCTGAGAGCAGGGGCTTCCAGCTTTCCCTCCTCCTCTTCTAGTCCAGGATAACTGGCAGCAGCATCACAAGCTACTTTACCTCTTATCACCTCACAGTAATAATCAATACAAACTAAAAAAGCAAACAGTGCAGCTATTATTTGAGAAAGAAACTGCAAAGACACCCATGGTCTATGGTCTGTGGAGATGACTCATTCCACAGCGCAATCTAATTCCAAAACAATTACAGCAAAATCAAAATCCTCACACAAAGGAGAGACAAAACACAAAGTCTGGACCTCTGCTGAGCACATGACTCTATAAAGCTGACATGACTGCAGAGATTGTACTGCCTTCTAACCATAAAGCACAACAGTCCATTTTCTTAGAACTCTTCCATGGAGAATTAACTGGTAAAGAAAACAGGCTACAGGGCAGTATGGTTCAAATGTGGGTGCTTGTGCATCAAATTTGCTACTGCAGTTTAATTCAAAAAGAGAATTAGCATTCTTTTCCTCCACTGTAATTTAAAATAAATTACCCACTGACCAAAACCAATAGATTATCATATTAATTGGTAACTTTTATGTTCATTATATTGTAAAAGAAAACCACAATTTCTCTAAATATGTTCATTACTCAGATAATTATCCAAAACAATTATGCAATACAATTACCCAGACAATTACTTAGGAGGGAAATTATCTCCAGATGCATCACAAGCTATTCTACGAAGTGCTCAGTATTTATTGTTATAGTTGTATTGGCTATGATTGATCAAATGAGTCATATATTGTTCCATCAATTCTCTTTTGTGAGCAAATACTTCTAGAGCAAATATCCACTAACTCTAACTTCAGGTGATGTAAATATTCATGTGAACATGTGAGCTCACACTTCATACTCTGGGGCAGAAAAAGTCTGAACTAACCGAAATCTAATCCAGGCAAAATGCCACTTGACTATGTATTGCACTGTCTGTACTTGCCCTTAAAGCAATATTTTCTACCTGTTAAAAGCAAATTAAGCCAAGTTCTGTGAAACAACCAGATAAACAGTCAGATTCCTTCTCTTGATCTGAAACTAGTTACTAATTTGGTAGAAAGATTATTTTAAACATCACAGTTTTCCATGTCAGTGGAAATTGAAAATTAAGTGGTAGCTATTGTGATCTCATACAGTATTGCAAATTCTCATAATGCAAAAACACTTAAGCTTTTATTTTAGATCTGAATTTATGGGCTTCTTGTTTTGAATTTAAGATAGATTATCTTTTAATTATTACTTTTTCTTCAGGTTTGGAATGAACCTAAGAATTCAAAGCACAGCCACAGCCAAAGCAGGCAAAATTAGCCTGTGTTTGTGAGCACAAAGAATGGAAATTACAAATCAGGCTTCAGCATTTATTAACTGAGTAAAAAATTTAACAGATTAGCTGTTTTATAATTAAAGCTATGAAAGCCGTAAGAAAGTGTAGGGCAAATCAAATTGAGCAAGTTCACCACAAACTCATTAGTATTTCTGCATCATTGCATTTCTAAGATTTTTTGAAAGTTTCAAGGGTCATAATGCCAAGGCTCAGTGAGGTCCAGTATAGTCTTTGGATCACCTTAAGCAGCAAGGTTTAAAAAGCCCACAAAGTACACCTCGTTTTACTGTTTTAAAACATTGCACATTAAGATATTCCAGTTCAATCATAACAAAGACTTGCCACAGCTTACCCTGACAGCACATTCTTCAAAATATTCTTAGGCCTTATTTTCAGATGTTTTTGTCCTAGTTAGACAGATTTGACAGTATAGATAGGCAACTAAGCCCTAGGGCTAGGCATGAGTTTCACTTCTTAACAATATTTTATCTACAAAGAGCAGCATAGGAAAAGACAAGTTGCTCTGTGCTCTGCTGCTTCTATTGACTTTAAAACGCAAACTCATACTTCCTCCTCTGCTTTCATAGAAGAATTTAATTGGTGCCAAAGTGAAAGATCCCAGCATGACCTGTCTCCACTCTAAGCCACTCTAGCTGTGATTGTGAGCAAATTTGTACATTCAGGCACTGCTGCAAGAGAGACCTTCCTAATAAGCTGAGGTTTTGCGCTGATGGAGGAAAAAAAGAATTGCTTGGTTGGAAACGGAGAGCTGAGACTTGGTTTACCCCACCCTTAGAGTTAAAGCTTTAAAGGCCTCAATAAGGACCAAATGAAAACAGAATAAACACTTGACTATTTACTCCACACAGAAGAGTTAGTACAGGTAAAGTGCTAGCAACTTGTGTAGGATAAGAGCTAACCTATATTGTATTAACCTATATTGTGTAGGCATTAGGATTGCAGCTCCTCACACATTTTTCCACTTTTCTGACGAGAGTCTCCCTAGGGAGACTCCTTTGCAGTTTCTAGGTTCTCACTGCACTGTGTCTGAGTTAGCTTTAAACTACCTGCTGCTGCTTGTAATGAAAAGTCAGTCACTCAGCCTCAGCGTAACATGTTCACTACCCACCAGTGCAAGGTGGGCATGCTTTATCACAGAATCATAGAATGGTTTGGGCTAAAAGGCACCTTAAACATCACCTAGTTCCAACTCCCTGTCATGGACAGGGAAACCTTCTACTAGACCAGGTTTATTCAGAACCCCATCCAACCTAACGTTGAACACTGCCAGGGATTGGGCACTTCTATGGGCAATGCATTCCTGTGCCTCAGCACACTCACAGTAAAGAATTTCTTCCTAATATCTAATCTAAACCCTCTTTTAGCTTAAAACCATTGCCCCTTGTCCCTGGAGCCTTCTCTTCTCTAGATGGATCAGCCCCAACCCTTCAGTCATTATGAACTGCACTGCTGCTGCATGGGCATCCCTTGCTTTCACACAGTGCCCCTTTTCCTTGGGGTGGTCTGGGCACGGTCTGATGCAAATATAATATACACACCCATCACTGACCTGGCAATATCCACAGCCAACACGTGTGGCAACCTGTCCCTCTTTCTGATTTTGACTTTAAAAAGCTTAATCCTTGCACATTAAAAGAAGAATTTAACCACAAAGAAATTTGTACTAGTTTGTCTGAGTATGTTGAGATAGATATTAGAAAAAGAGGTTTTTGACTGTTTGTCCAGTGCTGTCAATGGAGAACCATAGCATGCAGGTAAAGAGCAACAGAGTGAAGAAATTATTGGAAAGATAATGCCAGTTGTTTGAAACAGTGCTTCAATGGGGCTAAATGTGAACACAGGCTAAATGTCTCAGTGTCCCAATAGTCTTCCAAGGAAAACTGAAGCCTGCTGAAAATAGTCTTGTTCTAGACAAATTTTCCCAACCTCAGCTACTTTTCTATTTATCTTTAACATATCACAGACATATAAAAAATATATCACACACAAATCTGGACTGAATAATTATTTCATCCATATAAATGTATTATTTTAAACTCAGGAAAATATTGACCAAGAGAAATACACAAGCAACAGAAAAACCTTTAAAATTCTCTGTCTTTATAACTAAAACATAAAACCACTTGTTTTCCCCTAACTTTGGCCTGAAACAGTTGAGCATCACCTCCACATACTTAGAGGAGTGCTTTCTGCAACCAGTAAAACTGGAAAGGACAGCCAAAGCCAGAGGTGAAAGGCAGAGCTGGCACATGGGTATCACTCTTTTCTTGCTTTTTTGTGCAACTGAATTGGTTGATATCCTGAGTTTGTCACATTTGTCACACATAAGCATGACAACTCACAGAGCTCCTCTTCCAGTTTTGACACTGGAAGGATGGATAAACCAAAAATTTTATTCTTTGTTAGAGATCCTTGCCCCAGGTAGTTTGTCTGAAAGAAGGTTCAGCTTGGCACACTGGGAAGTAGTTCATTGCTAAGACAGAAAAAAGATCTGTTTGAGCTGCTGTGCCATAAGAGAAGATAAGGGAAAATAACCCGCAGGATGGGTTCAGGACAACAGCACTCAAATACAAATAATGGACAGAAGATTTAATGACCTTTGGGGTACCATTATGGCTGAAATTTGTGATCCAATGAATCATTTATTTGCCACTGACTGTAATGGGACTATGATTGAATTGTTTTTGTGTTCTCCCAAAGTGTGGAGGACTCAATTTTTTAAACTTTAGGCACAAACCAGGAAAGAATGAGAGAAAGAAACTAGCCATAAAGCAGAAAATGTAAACAGTAATTACAAAATTAGTATTTTCTTTAACAGGATTTTTGAACAGAGAAATAGCCATGTGTATTAAAGTCAACCAGACTATTTTTTTGTAAGTTCTAAAATGTTCTGCAGAGAAGCATTTATTTAAATGACATTTTAAGGAGGATCCATGACAATTTCAGAAGGAAACAAGGAAGAGAAAAAGGAATCAAAACACTTCCTTTCTCAGTTTGAAAACTGACATTTTTATTCAAACATTTTCACCTAACAGAATTATAACACTGTGACTTTCTGCCAGTTTGGAACAAAAATAGGTGTATAACCTTCAAAAAAATAATCATAAAATCAATCTCTTTCCTTTGACCTGCTGTCTAATTGTCTGGAATTATATCATATAGCTTAAGAAGCTGCCAAGAAACGTCCAAATTCAAAGACATTATGAAAGTAAGCAGAAAATAAGCTATTTTTTTAATGTAACCTCACTGATTTCGTAAAAACCCTTGGCTTGATAGCCTCTTTAAATTGCTTTTTTTCCCTATATGTGAAGATATAAATACCCTCTTGCTACTAGATGTTTTTGTATCACTAGTGTTCTCTGATCAAGCTGCCTCACTTTTTATTAGCAAAAATAAATTTTATAATGTTATTTGCCATACCACCAAAATCTTAAAATATTTTCAGTTCTTATCTATAATTTTGTAGGTGAGAATTGTAGGTGCTGTTGAATAGGATTTAACTGGAAGCTCATTTTTCCTTTTAAAAGTATGCATTAATGTCAGGATGGGCACAGATGAGGCAAATCCCCTTCTTCCTGGCAGGCTGAATGAGTGATGTTGGCAGGTAGGAAATCAATGCTTCTTTGGCCTGGAAACCAATAACACAAAACTGAAGATGGGGCAGAGGGTTTTTTCAGTGTCTCTACAAAACCAAACCTCATCTTAGGGACTCCTGGAGTCCATTTCCAGAGCCAGTTCTTTACTCTGCACTGCTGTGCTGCCCCTGGCCTGGATGTGCAGAAATCCAATGGAGGCAACATCTGGCACAACTTGGGAGAGGTGAGGTGGAAACCAGCTAATTAGGAGCCTGTCACTAGAGGGCAATGCAGCACTTTAGCTGTCCCATCCGTGCCACCCGGTGTGTCCAGCCTGAGCTCTCCAGGAGCTCCGGGCAGCTCCCGATCCCGCCCGCAGCCCGGGTAGAGGCATCTTATTGTAATTCACTGCCTGCGGCTGTGCGCATCCACCCAGCCCCGGCTCTGCCCTGCGAGGAGACGGAACGGCCTCACTTAGCCTAGAGGAGGACACTGCTTAAACTGAATCCATTTCATCAGAACAGCCTCACTTAGCCTAGAGGAGGACACTGCCTAAACAGAATCCATTTCATCAGAACAGCCTCACTTAGCCTAGAGGAGGACACTGCTTAAACTGAATCCATTTCATCAGAACAGCCTCACTTAGCCTAGAGGAGGACACTGCCTAAACTGAATCCATTTCATCAGAACAGCCTCACTTAGCCTAGAGGAGGACACTGCCTAAACTGAATCCATTTCATTAGGCGGAGACTTGTGGGACTTTGCAAAACCCGGAATGCTTGGTTGGCAGGCCTTTAGTCAGATCAGGGGATATTTGCAGGTAACAGGACCTCCTGGCAAGGTTGATATTGTAGAAGACGATAGCAAGAGAGAGGCAAGAGCTTGAGGGAAAATTGAGTGCTCATATAAGCAAGCAAGAATCCCATTTAAGACCAAGAATCATAGCAGTTGTTAGGCATCCGAAATAGCATCTATTCACAATCAGTTTTGTGCAGAGAGAGAGAGAGAGCAAACAACCAAGTTTAGAATGGGAGAGCCCAGAGGATATGTCAAATTTTGAACTCAGTGTTGAGGTGCAATAAGTTTGGTGCCACTGTTACATTATGAGAGTTTGGTCTAAGATTCTCAGTATTTAAAGAAGATTCTTATTTTCACAGAAATGGAAAAATTTCTCTTTTTCATGCAGATTAAAATTCTCTACCCAGTTATAAATCAAAAATTAACAACTTTATCTAGGTCAGGCCATTGAAGCTACATTAAAGTTTTATCCTCATTCACTAAATTTTAATTTTAATGTGGCACATCTGACAAGTCTTGTGGGACCACTTAGAATCCATTGACATCCTTCTGTCACTGGTATCAAAGCCTCATCTTTGAGACTCTTGTTTCCAGATACCTAGCTGTCATTGTATTATTTTGTCTCTGCAATGGTGTCACAATTGATGGCTGTGCAGGCATTCACATGCATGTCCCACATATGTCAGCCAAAGCTCACACACCACAGAAATAAACAGCTTTACCTCTAGAAACACAGATTTCTATGTAGCCACTTAAAGGGGAAGCTATAAATCAATTTTTATCCCTTCCAGCTTTTTTTAAGTTATTGTAACTGGTTGCCTGCAAGGAAAAGCTCTACAACAACTCTACAGTTCAATTTGCAAACAATATTTAATTACAGGACTAGCTATGAGATGAAAAAATATATTTTCCATATCACTGCCATCATTTTTATGACTATTTATGGTAGAAATGTTGATGCACTATTTGACAAAACTGTCAGTAGACCTGGAAGACATCTAATTCTAGAGTAGAAACAGTTGCACATTATTTATCTAGTCAGTCAGTTCAAAATTATGGCAGAAATTTAGTGTTTCAGCTATTGTGGCCTTTAGGACCCGAGCAATTACCAGGCTTAACTACAGGCCTCTTACAAAATAATAGTTTTGACGCATTCCTGGAATGTCAAAGTATGTTCACAGATCCTTCCCTGGCCAAAACATCACTGCCAACATTTCAAAAATACAAATGGTGAAATGCACATCTATAAGGTAGGTGTAAATGGCTTCACAGCAACTTCTTGGAAATTAATTTGACCCAGGAAAGAATCCCCAAACTTTTCTTCTGTTCGTGTTCCCAAGCAGTTGCCAAGGTTTGTGCTCAGACCTCAGACCTGCTGTTAGCATGGCTGTGGCTCAACAGGGGCAATATCCTGTCAGTCAGGGCAGCTGGCTAATCCTGGGCTTGTGTGCAAGAGACAGGGGAAAGATGTAGGACAGAAAGAGACATTCCTAACACATGCAAAATGACAGCACATGGCAAAATTACAAAGATATTTTCATTTGCAGTTGTGTTGCTGTCTTTCTTACAGGGCCCCTCTGACACACTCAGGGAAACACCACTGTCCTTGTGTTTCCCAGGACGGAAGGTGTTGCACTAGGTCTGAACTCACCAAAGTATTACATCACCCTGCATTTCTCATCACAAACCTGAAACTTCTTCCTACTGGAGGTCTTTAAAGTCTCATTCTTCCTTCTGGGATACTGCACATAGACCAAAGGCTTTCAGGCACCAGAGGCTTCTAACAGACACGGGGCTGGGATGAAGGAAAGGAAGGACAAAACATCCAGTAATACATGCTGTACCTAGTTAACATAAGCTGGCAGTGTTCTCACTGCATCTTTGACTTTGAATGCAGCACGCACTCCATTCTGTCCCCATCAGTATGCATCAATCTTTTAACCTGAATTTACAGACAATGTTAAATGTTTTACCTGTCTCACAGTCACTTGAAGCTTTCTGCACTGTTTTCTCACTTTCCTCCTTCAGAATCACTGCCTCATATGGGGAAATTGTGGTTCACTTATTTCTTCTGTAAGAATAAAAGTGTGAAGATAAAACTCCACGAGTGACAAGAAATGTTTCTGCCCATTAGGAATACTGGCCTGGTTCTCTAGCTAGTCTGGCCTGGTCTTTAGGTGGGAAGATTAAATAATGTACCTCACAGCAATAAGGCACTGGTTATTTTTCTTAAGAAAAAATATTTTATTTACATGTGCTTGATATTGATAATTGACCTTTTGGTTCAAAGCTGAAGTTCTACTCCTGAACCCAGCTACAACTAAGTCCCAAGTATTTGTTCTTCTTGACATATTAGGATTACATTTATTGAACTTCAGCTTTGTTTTTAATTGAATGCTGATGCATAATCTTACCACTTATTAGCCTTATTTCTCTTTCCTGTTGCAGATCCTAAGTGTTCGAAGCACCATTCCTCCTTAAAACTGAAGCTCCTGCTTGTTTGCTTTTTCATTTCCTTAGCCAGCTTTCAGGTTGCATTTTCCTGAACATCACAGCTATTTATTCAGGGAAAGGACTAAAGGACAGATTCCTTCTGACATTCTCAGCATGCTGCTGAGTGAAGACTTCTGGCTTCAAGGGCCCACAATAATGGAAGATGAAAGCTTTTTAACAGTTCACCTTCTTGAGTAAATTACTAACACACAAAGTTCAAAATAGGTGCAAAATTCATATTCCCCTCCTCGGGAACTGACATCAACAAAAGCAAACTAAATGTATCAGGACCATTGAACACACATTTTTCCATTTACATACAGCAGAAAAAAAATTACTTTTTTCCAAAGGAGAAAAAGAAGTAAATAAAAAGGCCTTTTTATAGAGCCTAATTTCAAGGATATTTCGGTATCCATTCTCCATTATTTGTGCTTGGATTTATATCTTCCGGCACACAAATCAGCCAATTCTGCAACTTGGCTTCATTAAATTACTTTATACATAATTCAAGATGAAAGTAAATTCTTTTCTTTTTACTCACACCGTCCCTCTTTACACCTGCAGTCAGTCATAGGACTACATTTTGATAAAGTGGCTCAGTGACTGTTACATCTTCTGACAGTAGCAAACTTAGAAACATTTTTCAAGCATGGCCGTTCCTGTGGCTAGGGGCAGGGTGAATTCCAATTTCCATCAGTAAAATATATGTGGGCCACAAGGAGTACACTGGTACCACAGAGTCCCTGAAGCCATGAAGCATCCAAAGCACTCAGAACAGCTCAGGCACTTTGTCCCACTGACCCACATTCACCACCAGTCCCTGCCCATTCAAATATGCTGTTTAGACTCCCCTAAGTCCCTGTTGATGCTTGTCACTGATTAACATTCTCAAATACCAAAAATATTTCTGAATTCTAAACAGGAAAGGACATCAGATGTTACAGCTAGGAAGCATTTTAATTAATGTTGACCAATATATTAAAAAAAATGAAGAATAGGGTCATCACTTTCTTTTAGACATCAGATATAGCACTTTGCACCAAGGAAAATCCCCCACTGAGTTTGTACTTGCCTAGCAGAGGAGCAGTAAAAAAGGAACTCAAATAATTTAAAACTTTGCTCATCTGTCATAACATTAACAATTTTCCAACTTTAACATGGCCCTGAATACAACATAGGCCTAAAAGCAAAAATAAAATGAAAAAACTCCCCAAACACCTTCATCTTCACATTAAGATGGATTTTTGCAATGAATGAATAACCTCTTTCACTTTTAATTTAGACCTACCCATCAACATGGCTGTTATTATTCACAGCAGCAAAGTCCTTGCCACACTACAGCAGAAATAATAGCTGCATCTCTGGGTTCTGTTTTCCCCAAGAATTCACAATGTTATTTAAATAAGTCTAGTATGCCATAGGTACAGCAGACAAGGCTGCTTCTAATGAAGGGCTATTTTTATTTCTGTCCCAATTTTATATAACATGACTGGAATTTGCTTGAGGAAGAAAGGATCATTAATAGCATGCCATCTCTCCCCTGCATGCAAGGACTCATGAAATCCTTGGACATTTTCAATAGTCATGTTGACATCTATATTCTACGAAGAAGCACTATGTCATTTACTAAACAGCACAGGCAAAACAGTAACCTTGGTGTTTCCATAATACATGATGCAGTGTTTTCCTGAGAGAAGCAAAGAAATAATCTACTGCCAAGTAAGTCAAGAACTGAGGAAAAACCATAATCTTCTTCATGTATGCCTCTGCAAGACCCAGCACAATGTGATGTCCCTGCCTGGCTTATGACTGGGACTCTGATCCTGCTGCCACACTGGACCATTGGGTCTCCTCTCCGGCAAGGCAGGAAAGTGAATTATAGCACTGAGTAAAGCTTTCCCCAGTCTAATTCCACAGTTCAGTCTTTCAAAAGGACCTCAGTGAGATGCCCAGAGCACGTGCTGTTATGATAAGTGCTGGGTATTCATGTCCCCAAGGCCTATCTGACTGCTCCTGCCTCACTTTCCACAGCAATATTTTAATTAGGATCCAGAGGAGGTACCTCTGCAGAACTATCTGAAACTAAGTTGTATGTGTGCTCTCCAGGTTACTTCTTGAAAACAAATGCTGGTATCTGCAGTCTTATTATTCACACATAAAATGGTATGGAAAAATTAATTACAAGTGACACAGGTAGCTAAGTTATTATATTGTACTTAGAATCTTCACCCTTTTTATGGACAGCCTCTAAGTGTACTTAGATTTCTTTAGGTGAAGCTCTGTAGCATAATCAGTATTTCTACCAAAGTGATCAATTGGGATGTATCAACAAATGCAACTATTAACATAGAGTCTACCTTTCAAGAGAGTGGGCAGCCAGCCGTGATGGAAGATATAGGTAGAGGCATCTTACTGTAATTCAGATCTGCAGAAGACCAAACAGAAAATTAGGGAATGAACTGAAAAAAGGACCTTGATGTGAAAATGTCTGTTTAACCACCCCAAAAAGAACTGTTTCTCTGGTTTCAGACATATTTTTATGTCAGGCTTATTATTTCAGGCTTATTTAAGTGTTTGGAGTTCGTCTTAAAGCCACCATTTAGAGCTGTTGTATTCAGAGGTAAGTGATCACTAATCAGAGAGGAAGATGAGAAATGTTATATAACTCAGGGTAAGGATCTCTACAGTAGAGGAAATTTTGGAACTAGCCAGAACTTGCAAGGAGAGACTAAAATAAAAATAGTACCTAGATGACAGGCTTTTATTGATACAGATGTTTTACCTTTTCACTGTCTATTTGTAAAGAGATAAGAAATACACCAGGTCCTGAAGGAAAGGCTGTCTTGAAGTGTGTAATGAGCACTGCCAGGAGGCAAGAAGTTTCTTCCAGGACCTGGTTTCCAACACCTTAAGGCTGCAACCCACTGAACCAGGAGAGGCTCTGCCAGCAGGTGCACTGTAGAGGTGAAAGAACTGAAACACATCTCCTGAAAGGTAGGGCACCTGGAAGACCCTGAAGCTCTTTGCTCCAAACTTGCTGAGATAACCTTGCTGAGAAAACACAAAGGCCCTTTAAACTGCCTTTCATGGCTTATGTGCCATTCTATATAGCTAAAGTGAAGAAAACGTTCTGAATACCTAGCAACCTCAAAATAATGTTCAAAATAATAGAGACACCCCTAAATTCTACTGAAGTTAATATCATTTTTCAGTTTGAATTTTGAATGTTATGAACTTTTATGATTGCTGAACTCAAAAAAAAAAAAAAAAACATGCCCTAAAGTCCACAATATTACAAGGAATCTAAGTCCAATAATCTTTTTTAAATCAAGCATTTGTTTAAAATTGTGCAACTTATATCAGAGTTAGGGCTGAAAAAATAAACTACTTAACAAAAAGTAGGTTTATGTCACAGTTGGAACACAATAAATATAGTTTATTCAGAGCAACCAGAAGTGATTTTTGTCCAGGAATATCTTATTTCTATCAGTATAACTGTGTTGTGCATCACTTCCATGTGTGTGTAATAGCAGTTCCCAAACTGTGATCATTCTACTCATTTATACTACAGTGCACAGATAAGTGATTATCTCCTCATTTCTCTGATTACAGTAGGTAGCAAGAAAAGAGGTGTGAACAGTATGTTGCTAATGAAAAAAATGTGGGTGCCAAGAATGAATTGCAATAATTGTAATATTTGATATTAAGATGAGGGAAAGAAATTACTGACACACTTTCTCAGCTGCTCACTCAGTCACCATACTGATAGGTAAGCTGCTCAAGACTTATGTATGAGAGACTTAATACAGCTAATAATAAATTATAATGAAGTCTGAACAAGGATATATGAAAATTACTGTGTCCACATGACATTTCCTACTGCAGGAGGAAAGGCGGAGTCAGCAGGAGACTGGAGAGCTGTAGTTATGAAATGGAAATGAGCTTTTCAACTCAAGGAACATCAGAGAGATGGAGTTCTAACTCCCAGTGAAAGCCAGCAGGCAGAGCACATAACCCACCTGGTCCCATACAAAGTGAGAAAAATGCAAGCCCTCTCCCAGTGCCATGCCTGGACTGGAACAGTGTGCAGAAAACATATTTATTGCAGCTTTGTGCCATATTATCTCCAGGGCTTCAAGCCTCTACTGCAGGGTAGGATAGTTAGCTTTCCTATTAAACATGGCAGGATACAGCTGGAAGTTGAAGCAGAAGAGATGATGTTTAATGAAACTTCCCTGAGTCTTACACTTCAGTGGTGTGTTAAGACCTAAAAGCATTTTATCCAAAACCCTGGACTCTTCTGTAGAATTCAAAATACAGACCAAGTGTTCCAGCTCAGCAAAGGAATGATGCAGCAGTCCATCACTGTTGAGAAATATTTTTTTCCAGGTATTTGAGTACAACCTACGGGGTGACTAATCCTCTACCTCAGTCTGAAAATCCCAGCTCCACACTGTTCCCAGCTGGGAACAGGAGTGTGCTTTTGAAGAGACTCTCCTGAGCATTCCCCACAACATCATTTTGCTTTTCAGTGCAGGGCAATCTGAGAGCACAGACTGTGCTCATTTGGGATGGAACTGAACTGGGGTGCCCTGAGTGTGCTGCATTGCTCGTGGGCACTCATTCAGCAGGGTGGAAGTGCATCTTTTAGAGGGTGTCAGTGTGGCTGTTGACTCTCCTGCATTCTCTGCTCACCTGTGCAGGACCACTCCTCTGTGAATACAGAAACACAACTGTGCACCCTACATACACCACTACTGCCAATATGCACATCTCAACCAGGAAGTTAGGAAAAAAGAATTCTGAGATGGAAATTGTCTCTTTAACTGAAGTGAACATTTGAACAAATGGGTATTTGCAAAGTTACTAATATAAACCCCTTTGTACAACTTTACAGGGACAGGGAATATAAGAGCAACGAAGGGCATTCAGACAGACTAGACAAGCATATTGTACCTATGAAATGCTCTTTATCATTAATGCAAGCACTAGTGCTTGCATACAAGGCACGTTGTCTGTAGCATCATGACAGAGCTTATAGTTTCAGGAGGGATGTGGGCTGAAGATTAATTCATTTCATATGCATTCAGATATTTTCATTTTCAGTTTTTTCATTTTCTGCCATATGGAAGAGACAAAAAGACAGGCAGCTTTGAAGGAAAAACCTTTTTCATTTTAAACATTCTTTCCTAAAATTTAGTATTTCCTCTGAAATAGCATATTGGTCTTCCTTAAATGAAGATTTGAATAGTGAATAATAAATAAAATAAAAATATGTATTTCTTTAATAATGAAATGTTGGAACACTTTGTAAATTTCTTTCCTTTGTTGTTGTTGTTGTTGTTATTACTTGATTTTCCATTTCAATGAAAAACTGATGCTTGGAACCAGCAAATAGGCATGCATCTGTTGAATAATGCTAATTCATATTCAAGCTGTGCTACCTAATTACAATGCATTTTTCATGGTACCATCCCAGATAACCATGGATGATTCTTGGTCAGTCACGACTTTCTTAATTAGCAGGAACTATTATATTTTTTGACTTTTCATTGATTGAATAGGGTATGCCTTCCAGCTCTCATGATCAAGCATACTCCCTCCCCAAAGCATAGGTTTAAAGGCATTATATTGATCAAATTACAAGCAGACATCTTTTTGCTTTGCTCTGCAAATGTAGAAATTAAATATTCACAAACCAAATGTATTACAGTGAATAAAAAACTGACTCAGTCCTGGAAAAGCAAAACACAATGTATCTGAGGAATTTCACCCTAAAAAGCTTCCTTCTTGAATAATTTTAAGAGTATTTTTAGATATTAGTGTAGGTGTTGGGGAAAAGCCCACATTGCTTTAAAGTCTGCCTTTTGTTTAAAACACCATTTCAAGAGATGATGTTATGCAATTAGAAAGAAGAAAGGGAAAGAGTTTAAAACCAAGTGATTCAACCCAGTTATAGTAATAGAATTTCACACAGTCTGTAGAAGGTTCTGTCTCAGAAAGCTTTAGAAATATTCTCAGGTATATAGTTTAGTAGATCATTGAGATTTATGTTCATATTACATGAAAATATCAATCAAAATCTTTCTTTCCAAACAGGTTTAGACTAAATTATTCTCTTTACAAGTAAGTCTCAATCCATATGTCTATATGAGTTTCTTAAATACCAAGTCCAAAAGTACAGGAACCTTAAATGGATGCTTTTGTTACCTGCCTTAGATCATCTGCAGTCCTTTGTGTCATGCAGTGGGCACTGAATCAAAGAAAAATTCCATCTGTGTCTAGTAAAGAGGCTGAGCTGGTACTGGAAGGATACTCTCCACAAAAGAGGAATAATACAGCAAAGAAAACCCAACATTTTTTCCACAAACCTTGAAGACAGAGACTGTTTCTGAGGGAGAAAACACTGTTTACTTTTAGTGCTGCCTGCAATCTTTAGTCCTCTGCTTAGGACTGCCAAAAATCTTCTACATACCGGGTCATATCAATAGGACTTTCCAAAACAATATCATTTTTCTGAGAACAGCCACTAGCAGATATTGGGTGGGAGTGGAAGGAGAGAGAAGGCACACAATCATATACTTTGTTCTTATATGAACAGACTTTGTTCTCATATGCCCTCCTCACTTCTGGGAGTTTGGACAACACCCAACAAGGAGGTTGCAGCCACAATATGGGGCTTAACAGGCTGCCAGCCATCTTCTTCCCATTAATGCCCTGGCCTGCTTTTAACACAGTTCTATTTTGTACACTGACAAACTCAGGCTTCAGTTTCTGGATGAATTCTTGGTGTGGTTTAAACAGCTTTCATCGGGTATCTCATGTAAGAGGCAGCTAAGGGAGAAAGGAAGGAGAGGACTAAAGGGGATCAAATCCCTGTCTCAACAGGCTTCAAATCATGGAGGCTTTCTGATCATATTGGAAACTTTGTCCACTCTTCTCTGTGTGTACTTACTTGGACACCATCATCTATGTTATTTAAAATGTGTGTAAAACAAGACTGTGTAAATTTTTGCCCAGGCTTCCAGCTGGAGCCTCTATTGCAATATATCAAAACATGACCTTTATCTCTCAGGAAGGCATGACTTTGCAAAATTTTTTGTTTTTTGTAGCATAGGTCTGTTAAGAAAATAAAATTTCACAACTAAACTAGAAATTATTGTGAAAAGACACTCCACTGGGAGCCTGGGGCTAGTCACTAAACATGGCAAACAGGCTACAAGTCAGATTTATTCCAGTGGAGCCTGCATAACCTGGTGGCACCAGCCAAATGGAAGATTTAATGTCTTCTCATGTATTTAGACCAAAAATCTTCCCACTACACCACAGATACTCCTAAGAAGAAGGTCTTTTAGGATAGCAGAACCCTAACAATGAGAAAAACAAGGCTTTTGAATTTTACCCTTTTATATATTTTTTAAATCTAGCTGAAGAAGCCCAGGGCCTGTTTTTTAGTTCCATTCCTCTGCAGCTAAGTAGAAGTAACAGAAATGGCAGATAGATTGGGTACATTAGTTCACATTCTAAACAAATAACAAAATTCCTTTCAGCAATTTATGCACTGACAGAGCACTTCAGCTGCTGGCACATCTCTACTGAAGGGCAGAGTGCTACCTCTAAACAATATTTTACCATCAAGGATACAAAGACCCAAAGCTCAAAAATTAAAGATTAAAATACTTTAGGTAATGACAACAACATACATGTTTAAACTTAGTTCAAAATGCAACAGGGTACTTATTTACCTATTAAGTCCTAAGGTTAGATATTTTTTTTCTTTTACTAGGAATACTAGGAATTGTGGGAACATGCCCATGTGTTTTAATGTTATCAGCTCGCCATATCTATTCACCTGTCGGGTGCTGCACCATATTTAGCAATTCCTGTCAGCTCCTTCACGACATTCATCACTGGATTGCCATTTTTGCCTATTCCTGAATACCCTGCAGCTGCTTCTCTGAAAGTGTGAGTCATCCAAAACTGTTAAATCTTAAAGCCAGTCTCAGTTTGGCTCCCAGCAAAATCAACACATATGACAAACCATCTACACTTGTGTGGAGGTGTTCAAGGGACTTATAGTGAAACCCTAAAGTGTTGTGGGGAGGCAAAGATTCCAGCACCTGCACACTTTGCATGGTGTGGAAGCTCAATAACTGCCCTGTAATCTCCTGAGGGCTAACCAGGAAAGTCAGTCAGCACCACCTCATGAGCTGCAATTCAGCTGTGGTGAGGCACCTATCCCTTAAAATAGGCTTGATGAGCAAGAAGAATCCCATGGCCTCACCCACTGCAAACTTGACGTGATCAGCGCTCAAGCTATGCTGATGTCACCATTCTCCTGTACACAGACTTCACAGAACCACAGAAAATGGCAAGCTGGAAAAGACCCACAAGGATGATCGAGTCCTGATCCCTCACAGGACCGCCCCAGGAATCCCACCACGTGTCTGAGAGCATAGTCTAAATGCTTCTTGAACTCTGTAAGGCTTGGTGCTATGATCATTTCCCTGGGCAACCTGTCCCACTGCCCAACCACTCTCTGGGTGAAGAACTTTTTTCTAATATCCAAACTAAACCTCCCCTAACACAACTTCAGGCAATTCCCTTGGGTCCTGTCACTGGTTATCACAGAGAATAAATCAGTGTCTGCCCTTCCTCTTCCCCTCATGAGGAAGTTGTAACTGCAGAAGTTGCAACAGGTCCTCAGTCTCCTCCAGGCTGAACAGGCCAAGTGACCTAAGCTGCTCCTCCTATGTCTTCCCCTCAAGGCCCTTCACCATCCTCATGGCCTCCTTTGGACATTCTCTAAGAGATTAATGTCTTTCTTATATTGTGGCACCCAAAACTGCCCCCAGAACTCAAGATGAGACTGCCACAGAGCAGAACAGTGCATAGATGGACAATCCCTTCCCTTGCCTGGCTGGTGATGCTGGGCCTGATGATCCCTCATGGCCCTCATGGCTGCCAGGGCACTGCTGTCTCATGTGCAGCTTTCCATCAACCAAGACCTCCAGGTCCCTTTCTGCAGCACTGCTTTCCAGCATTTCATTCCCCAGTCTGTTCGTACACCCAGGGTTGCCCTGTCCCAGGTGCAGAATCCAGCACTTTTCCTTGTTGAATTTCACGTGGTTGGTGATTGCCCAGTCCTCTAATTTATAAAGGTCTCTCTGCAGGGCCTCCCTGCCTTCCAAGGAGTCAACACCTTCTCCCAGTTTTGTAGAGTTGCTCAGTATCCCATCCAGTCCTGCATCCCAGTCATTTATGGAGATGTTGAAGAGCACAGGGCCGAGGATGGAACTGCACTAGTGGAACTGCACTAGTGACAGGTCCCCAGTCTGATGTCACCCTTCACTGTAACCCTTTGTGCCTGACCCATGAGCCAGTTGCTCACCCATCCCATAATGTGTTTATCCAGCTGTGTGCTGGACATTTTGTCCAGAAGGATTCTGGGAAAGATAGTATTGAAAGTTTTACTGAAATCCAAAGACTGACTTCCCTACATCAACTACGGGATTTACCTTGTCATTTAGTTATATTACACCAGAATCAAAGCCAAATTTAAGATCAAATCTCACCAAACTTTGACAAAACTCTAAGCAGCTATGAATGCTATATACTTAAAATACTATATATGAACATATATATATATATATATATATATATATAAATGAAATTCCATATTTATGCATATGAAGCTTCTAAGGAAGGTGCCTTCTGATCAATAGAAACACTAAGAATTATTTAAAATAATTTCCAATTAATCAATCTTTATATCACTGAGAAAATATAAAATGGAGCTCAGCTGGACATAAATTGTTCACATTAGGCAGCCTCTTAAATGCTAACAGCAAAAAAATTTGATATCTGGCTGCAGGAATTCTTTCAAACAGCAACAAGAAATAAACAGAAGCAATACATTTAGTTATACACATAAGGGAACAAAATTGCAAAGTTATACACTGACATTTCGTCAATCGTTTGCTGTAAATGGTGCATTTTTAAGATTGCCAGAGATTATCACCAACTGCCTGATGTTCAGTGCCTTCCCCTACAATGATGTTCTCAGAAGCGGTTTGAGTTTTGCTTGGGGAGGTCCCAGGAGGTAATTTTTATTTGGTTTCAAATTTTTCTCTCCTGTAGAAAATCTGATAGAATATTTCAAGTGGTAAATGTCGATGTTCTATTATTACTTTACATATTTCAGGTTTATAACTGAACTACTGAGTGGCATTAGACTGTTTTGTACGTTTCCAGCTATTCCAATTCTTTGCTTCATAAACTTCTGAAAACAATAAAATCTTGTTTTGATGGAGCAACTTCTAAACATGACCACAAGGTAAAATACCAAAAGCAAACCTTCAGGCTGTTTATGTAAGCACTAGGGGAGTGATTACAAAGTAAAACAAAGAAGTGTCAAGAGTATATTGATCAGTGGCAACATTTTGTATTTATTTATTTATTTTAAAATATTAAAGAAAAAAAATTAAATACTTAGATTATATATTTCAGGCTACCCAGTGGACACCACACTTTTCTTTCTCCCCTACACAGACTTCATCTCTTTCCCTCCCCTCTTAAAATTCTGACTTCAAAATGATTTTGTCATCTAGGCTTTTTTTATTGTACAAGAATAGAGCTAGGCAGCCAAAGATAAGCTCAACATTTATGTATTCAAATCTGCATTTTGCAGGCATTTCTGCTCTTTTGGCATTGTTACTGTTCCTCAGTTCCTGTTCTTCCTAAGATGAATTGTAGAGCCTTCTTGCAGCCTGGCACTGGTCAGGCCTGATGAATGTCTAGACCTTGAGGTCGAGATGTGGTCAGAGGAGACACTCTCTCCTATGAGATTCTTGTTGCAGAATTGGGGAATATAATTCGCCAAAGTCTTGAAAATCTAGAGAATTACCAAAATGATTAGGAGTCCGGAGCATATCTCTTTCTAGGAGAGATTGAGGGAGCTGGGTTTGTTTAATCTGGAGAAGACTGAGAAGGGATCTCATTAATGCCTATAAATATCTCAAAGCTGGATGCCAAGAGAATGGTGCCAGACTCTTTTCAGTAGTGCCCAGTAACAGGATGAGGAGCAGTGGCCAGAAACTAAAACTTAGGAAGTTCCACCCCAACATGAGGAAGAATTTGTTTGCATTGAGGGTGGCAGAGCACTGGAACAGGCTGCCCAAGGAGGTTGTGGAGTCGCCCTCTCTGAATATTCAAAAACCACCTAGACACAGGTGACCCTGCCTTGGCAGAGATTTGGCCAGGATTATCTCCAGAGGTCCCTGCCAACCTCAACAGTTCTCTCACTCTGTCAAATGTATTAAAAAACTCACTGTATCTCGATATTCACTTGTGGGAACACTGTGTAAATGGCATCTGTCAGAGCAGCACAGGCTGCCAGAAAACCGGGGCCATGGAGGGCTCCCCATGCTGGGGACAGCAGGGCAGGGCCTGCAGCCCGGCCCAGCCCAGCCCAGCCAGGAGCGGGGCAGCCACAGGAAAATGGGGCAGCCCCAGCACAGGCACCTCTCTGGAGCTGGGGACAGGAGTGGGCTGGGGCTGGGGACAGGAATGATCTGGGCCTGGAACACGAATGTTCTTGGGCTGGGGGCAGGAATGGGCTGGGGCTGGGGACAGGAATGATCTGGGCCTGGAACACGAATGTTCTTGGGCTGGGGGCAGGAATGGGCTGGGGCTGGGCTGGGATGTGCAGCTGCAGCTGTGCCTGGCTCAGAGCTCATGGCTGGGCAGGACTGTGGGGAGATGGAGGACGGCCCTGCTGCAGCAGCCCTGGGGCAGGGGATGGCCTGGGGACAGGGAGCCCAGCAGGGGATGGGGAGCCCTGAGGGGGCTGTGATGGCACAGGCAACACTGGGGGTATCCTCAGGGCCCTGATAGCACAGGGTGTTATTGAAGTAGCTTTAGGCCAAGGATTAGATAGTGAGGCATAGTCTCTCCTCAGCCGGGTGTTTGGTGACTGATGGGAAACCGTGTGTCCAAATTAGATTGCTGGTGAATGTTTGGGCTGTTTTCAGAGGGCTGTTACTGAGTAAGACTGATTTGATGTCTTCTGTTTTGCACAGCCTTCTTTCCTCACTACTGCACTGATCACTGCACTCATCAGCCAGCTCTAGGCATGAGAACAGTGTTTCTGCTGTTCCAGAGTATCTGAGGGGGCAGATTGCTCCAGCCAGCAAAACACATGGCTTGTAGGATGGCTGGTGAGTGTGAGGAAGATACATGCAGGAAAGCAGGTATTGCTGGGGAACAGTGGGCAGAAATGCAGATGAAACCTTCCCAAGAGCAGCACTCCTAAGACCTCCAGGAACACCTTTTCCCTGACAGCACATAAGCAAAGCCCAGCCTCTTCTGGCTTTTCCTCCTTGCTCCCCAACCAAGATGATAGAATCCAAGATTCACCAGATGGATTGGGTTGGAAGGGATCTTTGAAGATCCTATAGCCCAGCTCCCCTACTATGGCCAGTGACATGTACCACTAGATGAGGCTGCTCAAAGCCCCATCCAACCTGGCCTTGAGCACCACCAGTGCTGCATCCCTGTAAGTAGTAATGCTGCCTGGCACAGATTCAGTTCTGGCTCTGGGTTGGTCTGATGACTGCAAAGTTTACTTATTAACTCAGCTTCCTGGTGAAGTGTGAAGCTTCTGGAATTGCTCCAAACTTATGTTCTCCTACAGATCATTAAAATGGCCACCAGTAAGCAGCGAGATGCAACAACAATGGATCTACAAAGAGAAACAAGTTGGCACCACCATGAGACAGAAAACTATCCAACTGGATCGATTCTGAATAAACTACTGAGTTTGGACTTTTATAGAAGGAGTTAGAAGAAAATATACAGGAAAAACAAAGAGACACTGATGAGTCGAGAAACTTTCATGGTAATTTTGCATTCATTTTTCATCAAGACTCCTACTGGGTCGTGTACATATCCTCTATTCCCACATCTTTTGAAATTATGTTTGCAAGCATGAAATCTAATATAGTAATGGTGCCAAGTAAAGAAAGCAGTGTCTCCTTATGTGCCATATGATAGTTTACATGCAGCTTAAAGAAGGAAGATATTCTCCCATTGTTCAATATAAATTTTTATTCTGGTGTTAAAAGTTCAAGAAGTCTACCCAACTTTTAAAAACAGTTGAGTTCACTTCAATTCACTCTTTCTCTCAACTTTAGACTAAGTAACATGCTTTCCTATTAAGTCTGATGGAATTTCAGGAGCACTCAGGGTTGGTTTTTTTGCTAAAATAAATAGAAGCGTTAAGCTGTGGGCACGTTTTGTCAGATAGGTGTGTCACCTTGTGGTTCTGTCAGACACCAGAACTACAGAGTAATGTACATCAATAACAGTGGAGGGTGTACAATCAGAAGTGGAGGACAGCATTTTACAGTTTGATTTGCTTTGTTACAGTCATTTTATATAAAAGCCACTGAAATAGAAAATAAGCAAGTAGCTATTTAAAAAACCTTTTCCAATTGCTAAAGGCCTGGGTGAATTTTACAAAAACAAAAAAGTTTTCCGCAGATAAGCACCCGAATTTTTATATACTTTTGCTGTACTACAGCAGTGTACCATGGTAGTTTTCAGAGACATCTTTCCTCCTGAGGTTTCTAGGAAGGTTCCCAGGCACAGCTCCATAATGGTGTGCGACTTTATACACAAAATTAGGCATCTGTTAATTAATGTGGGGTTGCCTTTATCACAGAAAGTTACCAGAAATTTCCTAACAAAATAAATTGAAAGCAAAACAGCACAAAGAAGTAACTGAGTTTAAGAATATCAAGAAAGAAATATGATGATTGAGACTGCGCATGCTGCAACAGAGACAAACTTGTTTTGTTTCCTGCAGAAATAAGATTACCATCATTCAGCTACAAAACACAAGCCTGCATCGACAATCTGCCTTAGTTTTCCTCAGTGTAACCTTTTGCACATTATCATTTTCAGCTTAAAATTACCTGAACCAAAGAGGCCCCAAATGCAGGCACTCTCCTGAATGCCTCTATCAGAGAGAACAGCTTAGAGGTTAAAATAGTTCTGGCAACCTTAGTTTTCATCCAGATACTCAGAGCAAATTTTTAAACTGCTCCCACTTTTCCTAAAGAGAAATAGGTTACTGCATGCAAGAACTTTTCCCCAAACTTTTATGCACATTAAGTAAAAGCCAATGTTCCCCATTTTAAAATTTTGCAGAGTAGAACACAGACTCCAAAAAGTCTACAGTCTAATCAAAAAGAGAAGATTATTTTCAGAAGACTACTTCAAAATATAAAGAAATAACCAGAACTCATGGCCTTTCAAAGTCCTTGGCTGAAAGAGACAGTTTCTGTATATTTTATATAGATACAAAAAGGAAAGGGAATTCTAATGTAAGAAGAGAGTCTGCTGAGAAGAAGGGACAGGTTGTTCTCAGCAGGCTTGAATATGAACAAACTCACAGGCAAGCTTTGAACCTTACCTTGTAATTGGTGTTGATATAAGAAGAGTGACTGTGTGCAAGAAAGGAAGACGATGCCCCCCGTCCCTGAGGGTTGCATTTCAAACCTGATTGAGAGAAATTCTTCCCTTGGTACAATTACTTCTACTTCAGTGAAACTCCAGCATAACGAGCATTTTATATGCACTGCAGAGGGACCAGAATACTAATTTCTAAATGGAAATTGATAAACATCTTCTTCTATTTAGGCTTGTGGCTATGACAGAGAAGGCAGACATGGATGGAACTCCAAATAGAAATGCCTCTGCAGAGATGAAAGCATTCAACATCCAGTAAATACACAAGTCCTTTACAACAAACAAATCCCAAACAACAATTTTTTCTGGTACCAGAACATTAATTCACAGAAAGATCTTTTAAAAGTCATCACATTTGATTTTGCTTTTGGATAGCTGAAAAGTTATTATATCCCAAAAGGCAGAACATATTTGAATAATAAACTCCTTACTATAACAAGATGATTATGTATAAATATTTGCCTATCACAACAGTGTGCTTGAACTATTGCATCTTTAAAATTGTATTAGCTATCCACATATGTCAAACTGGAAGTGAGATTAATATAAGCAAGTGTCTCATTAACTTCCCTTCCTGCACTGGGAAAATGAGCCATGAACAAATTTCAGAAGTTATGAGGGTTAATTTGGATAAGCAGACAAAGTGTTGATGTTTGCCTGATTTATCTCTTGAGTCTGAACCATCAACCTCATAAGCCTGAAACTCTACTTATTTTAGCAAGGTTTTCCTGATTTTTTAGCTCAGGCAGAAATGAATGGGAGTTCATGGCATTCTTGTGCCTCAGGCAGGGAATGTACAGGTCTTGCAAGTCTGGATTTTTTTGTAAAAGATGTTTTTTATCAGCAGAATTCACTTTTCTGCCTTGCCAGTGTTCAGGACAGAAAATCACATTTTTAGTGAGCCTTTCCTTAATTTTTAGAATGGTGGTATCATGAATGATACCTCTTTTGCCTGATTATTTTGAAAGCCACAATCAAATGACAGACAAGGAAGAGCTGCTAACCTCATCTTTTGTGTGTTATATAATGACTGTTCCCCATTCTCTCAAAAAGTTAATCTTACACACCTCAGGTTATTGGCAGACATAAGTTTCTCCTCCTTCTGAGCACCTACACAGGCATGTTGACCATGAGACATGTTGGTAATTCTAGTGTGAGTATGTCATCCTTGCTTTCATCTAGCGTGAGGGGTTCAAAAGATGGTTGGGCAAGACACTGCAGGAACCAATTCTTTCCGTTTGGGGAGGGAAAAGATAACTTTTAGCTCTGATCCTGAGAGAGGGAAGAAGGAAGACCCTCGTTTTGGGACATGTGCTAGAGGAAGGGATGATGGCAACAGCAGGAAGCAAAATGATGAATGCAAAACTCACAAGAGACAGGACTGCAGCTACAGCACATTGGGGGCAAAGGACAAGACACAGTCCAGGAACTGGCTCTACTTTCAGACTGTGAAACCAGACTCATCTGATCCCCCTCAGTGTTCCAGCAATCATAGAAACTTCCCTCTGTGTTTGTTTCCAAGATGTTCAAGACTGTTTCTGTTATATTGTGTATGATCCCTTTAGACCATGAACAGCTCTGAACTGAAATACACTAATAAAATTACCTCTGACAATTTAAAGACACCCAAGTTTTATCAGCTGCAGTAAAAAGAAATATGTCCAGCTAAGTCTGTAAGGTTATATTAGTGCTAAAATAGATTGCAGACTTACAGACTATTAAAGAAAACGGATTTGTCTTCAAGATACTATTTTTTCCTCAGAAGGAAAGAACATCCTCTTCACCATACAAATACATCTACTGGCAAAGGACAACTGGGAAGCAGTTACTTCTGATAAATTTACCTGAATTTGTAAAACTAATAACAGTGTCTCTCAGAATGAGCTTTGCAGCTGTCATTCACTTCTGCCCTGGTAGCACCCTCACCTCTGTTCTAGGCTTGGTAACTTTTTTGAAAATGATGCAAAAAATATTTGACAGAAACCACTACTTCCATTTAAAGCCAGCAGCAGTCCATCCATTTCATGCCCATACATACAAGGACTGTTAGCACACAAGTGACAGAGCAAATAAAATTATCCTATAAAATTCAGTCTTAAATGGATGATAATTATTTAAAATGTCCCTGGGCACTTTGTGGGCAATAAGCAAATAATGAAAATATCATTGCTTCCTAAGGCATATATTTAAATTCCAGTATCTTGTCTTAAAACAAATAAACTAACCAAGCAACCAACCGGAGAACAAATGTGCTGAAAGGCAAATAGGAATTCCTCTGCCTTCCTATCAAGATAACAGTAAGCCTTAAATGAAGAAGGTTCATCTCTTTTTGAGAAGAATTTAGTGGTTTTCTACCAAGTAATACATATAAGCTTGCACTTGAATGAACATACATTTTTCATCTTCATGATGAGTTATGCAGAAAGAAAAGACAGATTGTGCATATGTCTTTACTTAATAAAATTTTATATTTACATGAATCTGTTCATGGCTTAAGCCATTTCTTTCAGATGTCTTCAGTTAAACAGTCCTGTTGTCTCTTCATTCCTTTTGCAAATTAGGCTGTCACTAGGTCATGCCTTGCTGTTTCGTTATTTTTAGCCTTCCCATTACACCTGGAGATGTTTGCAGCTAAAGTGCTGCCATCTGGAGTTGTTAATGGCATGCTGGTGGAAGTGTAATCACTCCATGACTTTGTTCTGCACTTCCCCAGGGTGCAGAAAAATGTGATACACATTTAATTTATGTTAGTTTGGGCTTACAGCTGCTCATCATCAAGCGTGATAATATATAAAATTTGGTGTTCTCCTTCAATGTCTTGCCATCCAAAATTACCTTTGACATATCAACAATTCCTACCATAACCAAAATATACCTGTACACACTAAAAATAGCTTTAGGTGAAGCCTGTTCAATTTTTCTAGGAATTCCAAATCTAGGAGCCTTCGAAATCAAGATGCAATTATATTCATCTTAGTAGGAGGTTCCTCACTTGTTTCTACTGCCACTGATTTTAGGATGGAAATTTATCTCTGCTTTTCACTCTCTTTAAGCTGCAGACAGGAGATTTTATCTGCATTATCTGATTTGTCTCTGCTATGTGATTGCAGAAAATGATGTATTATTGTCTTAGCTGCAGTGATTTATAAACAAAGAACCTAAATTCTGCCTTCCAGCCAGGGGTTGTTTAGGCCTGGGAAAGGACATTATCATGTAGGTGCTTTGCTGTTTAATTTGTTTTTGTTTGTGGGTTTTTTTAACGACAGCATTTTACCAGGGTACAATCAAAATCATGCTCATATTCAAAATAAATGGAGGTTTTTTCCCACGTTAACACATTATTCTGACTCAAAGGACACTTGGCCTCCTAACTGGGAAAAAAAGTCTGAATTACAGAAGAGGAAACAAGAAGAACTTTAATTGGCAAGTAACTGCATAATTCATAGAAGATGAAACAACACATGCAGCACAGAACCTGTTGTACAGAAGACCTATACTTTGAGCTGCTGAGCAGCATTACCAGTCACAGCTCTTGGCATTGCTCAGATGTATTCTGCCTAAGCTTCTCACTTTGGAGAAAAATCATTGATTTTCACATAGAAGCTTGACTTAAGCTCACAGACTACTCCACTAAAGAATGGACCCCTAGCTTGGGCTCCATCCTCACAAGCTCTCTTTTTGGGCACCAAGCACCCCAAAATGCACCTCAAGCCAGAGACAAGACTCACTCACTGTCACTCTCATGTGGGAGGTCTGCATGACTCTTCTCCCAGGGTAGTCTTGCAGAGAGCCCAGAGGTGGGAGATTTGCTTGAGTGTAAATAAATGCCAGGTATGGGAAAAGCTGATGTTTTACAGAAAGGAGGGAGCCTTCTCATCCCAGATAGGGAGCAGGAGGATTTTTCAGAGTTACACAGATCTTCTCTCACATTAGTGTTGCCCAAGCAGGGAGCACAGTAGTATTCCTGAAGTTATCCCCCTATTTCAGCGCTTCAGTGATTTCAGTCTCTACCCTCAGGAGGCAATGCCACCCAGGGGGTTACCAGACCACTTTTTCTCCCCACTCACACTAAGTGTATTCATTTGGGAAGCACTGCAGTGTACAGGCAGCATAGGAATGAAATCCCAATGCTTCAGTCTCAGGGCAAACAATAAAAAACTTGCCTGAGATTAGACAGTTTTGAAAGGCAGAGCATGTTGTTAGGCAGCCAAGCTGGAAAACCTTGACTTTTGACTTTTTAACTAAATGTACATGTTTGACAAATAACAATTTGAGACTTTTACTTCGTGTATAGCCCACGTGTTTGAGTCACATAAAACTCTAAATATCAGCCAATCTGAGGAATGGGCAGTGGACATGCGTGGATGGCGGGGTACGTACATTTTCCTAGATCTGATGTTGACGCAGTTGCAAATTTCCATATTGCATTACAGCAAAAGGCTGTAATTTGTCACAGTCACACAAAACAAATTTGTAAATCTGTCTTAGCAGTATTTTTCCTAAACAAACTTCTAGTATCTATCAAATCTGCTCTATATTTTCCATATTTGCCCAAATGCTCTGTTTTTGTTTCTAGCTCTATGTTCCTTACTATTTTTTTTAATTGCATCCTATATACAAGTAAGATTAGAATACACTCGAAGACAAAAGAAAAAAAAAAACATTAATTTTTTGAAACAGAGATTGGCTTCATTGGCTTCATTGAGATTGGTGGGAGGATAAAGCCTACTCTGATGATCTGGTTGTCCATTGAGATGAAGGTGTTGAAAATGCAAGTGAAAATGTAAGTGTTAATGTTAATATTCTGTCAAGAGATAAACAAATAAACGGATTTTTATATTACAGGATCGTACATCAGGTGAATGCCTGGAATGGATGTATGGAGGCAGCCTTTATTTTGTTCAATACTACCTAATTCTGTTCAATATTTACATACCATAGCTAAAACAAGGAAAAAAAAAAAAAAAAAGGAAGGAAAGACAGAACAAAATAGAGAAGAGAAATTTGGAGGCAATTTCTGTTACTAGAGTAGCAAGTTCTGAGGTAATGGAAAGAAACATCTCTGGCTGGACTTCATTTTCCACATTTGCAAAACACACATCTGTAAGTCTATCTTTGGACCACAGCTGCTGTGCTTTGTACTCCAGGCTTAGCTGAAAGAAAAGAAATTAAATGTTTCTTTCTGGGAAAAAAAAAATGCAGGTACAGCCTCTTAACAGAACACACCAGGGTGAGAAGCTTGTGTTATATGACCAGTCACAAACTTTGGCCTTATTAGTTCAATATGAAAACGTCTAGTTTGTTTTTACTGTATCCTTAGGTTGCTATTCTTGAAGGAGGGAAACCTACAGATTCCCTTCTAGGCATGATTTTGGGCCAGCTGTAAAATTTTTCATAGGTGAATTGTCAGCAGGATTATTCTCCAGTGTGATCATATGTTTCACATGAACATGAGGAGAGTGTGACCACTATGGTTTTATTAAAGTTTCTTATATAGATTTTTTTAAAACTAAGTGCAAGAAGGCAATGTAAAATGCCAAATTGGTTCTACCATTCTTATAAAAAAATGGGGAAAAGTTTTTATATGCCAGGTGGAAACAATGACCTTGTAAGAACTATTTACTAATATAAGCCATCTGAGGATAGAATATTCATAGTAATTGGGAACTTAATTAGATATCTGGCAGTGCTTAAGCAACTAATTTATCTAAAAAAAAAAAACAAAGCCAGATCAAGTAGGGTCACCTCTCCAGTGAAATAAGTGCAATCTTTTCCTTAATGCACATTCAAAACCAAAGTCTTTAAGCATCATTTTGCTTTAAAAGAATGTTTTGACAGAGAAAAGGATTTTCTTTTGGTCAATTTTATTTCATGATTGCAACTATTGTTCATTATAAAGAAAATAAAGGAATGTCTCCTCAAATACTCTGAAGAAAAATCTAAATTGTTGAAAATACTTTTATCGCTTTCCTAAAAAAAAAGAAAGACTAATATATCTCAGGGTATGGAGTACAGGTGCCCAGGAACTGTCAGGGGCAAAGTCTCTGAGGAGCATCCAGGCCTTTCCCATGCCAGATACAGCAGCTTCCAGGCAGGAATGAAGGACTGAATTTGAGCCTGGAAAATGCTGGGGAGAGAGCAAGTGTTTTAATTTTGTATTTGTTTCTCATTACCCAAATCTGCTTTAATTGTTGATGAATCAAATAAATTTCCCTGCAGTCAAGTCAGGTTTTGTTGTGATGATAACTGGAGAAATCTTCCTGTCTTTATATCCACCCAGAAGCTTTTTAATCTAATTTCCTATCCCTGTCCTGTTGAGCAAGGGAAGGAGGGAGTGGCTGGGTGGGCATCCAGGTGCTGGCCAAGGCATTGGAACCCACCACGCTCCGGGTGGAGAAACAAAGAACACCTCCTGCTGTCACCTCCCAGCCCCCATGCTGTCACACCACACCACAGGTGTGTCTTATCCTGCTAGTGCAGGCTGAGGTCACAACAAGCAGCATAAGCCAGTCCTATGGCCAGACACCTCCAAGGAAAGTAAATTCCCCATTATTATCAAGAAACAGCTAGCTTTTCTTTCTGCACCATGAGAACCACTGATAAGATGAATTATTTTAGACCACACAGAGGTCAGTACAGCAGAAGTTAAAATTCAATGCTTGTTTTACAAAGTTAGTGAGATACAGAAAAAATTCACTACTATGATACAATAGAAGCAGCCTTTTCTACAAATAACTATAATTTGAAATTCTATAAAGTTCTCCAAATGGGGAACACAAAGTCTTCTACTTCCAGGCATGTGAGCTAACCTTAGTAAATAGACAAAAGGGTACAATTTCATTTGGGTCTGAGATATGTGTACGTGCTACTACTACACAGTAGCAAATTAAAAGTGCTTCAAAAACTTTTGCAACCCACAATCCTTTTGAGCTACTTTACCTCGGGGGAGCCCTAAGCTTTAAAAGCAGAAGGACATCCAAATTCATTGAAACATGAGCAGAAACTGAGCAAGCTCAGCAAAGCAAGGTTGAAGGTAGATCTCTCCATTAGTAGCGGAAAAATGTATTTTCTTCAGGAGAGGTTCTGTTTATATCTTGGTTGTTTTTCCCAGTACTTGCATTCTCCTCCACCTGAAATCATGTTATTTCTCTTTTTAAGGTTGCTTAATCCAATTTCCTCTTGAAATAATTTCTATTTATTGCTAATACATACAGTTTGCTACAGTATTCCCTTATGTGAACTAAAATGCTTCACTTCAATGCCTTGTCTACAAGTTTCCAAGTCTGCTTGTCATCTTCATAGTATATGACCTCACATTTTTGAAGCAACTAGTCTTAAACCATGGAGAGGTATCAATCTATAGCATTCCTTCAGTATATTTCATCCCACTGTGAGATGCCCTCTTAGCCTCAATTTATCTATGCTGTCTAATATACTACAGCCTGTAGCTAGGTCTGTCTAATCTGTCTTCATAACTCATATCCTCACAGTCCTAAGCACTTATACAATTCTTCGCTGCAGCCTCTTCAATCTTGACAGCAGGTTTTTCAATATGGGAAAGAATTTGCTCACAGCATTTAGAAGATGGGTGAAACTCAAATTACATTATTATAGATTTTATCATAAACTACAGACTCATTGGAAATTGTTTGGATTACTCATTTTTTTGCATATTGTTACAAAATTTAATAAAGATAAAACTATTAGAGTTCAGTTGATAGTATCTTTCAAACATTTAAAGGGAAGTAAGAAACTTATAACTACTACAGGCAATGATTTCCTCAGTAAGAACAATCAAGTGGATTTTACTCATGTGGTACCCATTTGGGAATTTGTTCCAAAAAAGTCTTGCAAAAGACACACATATATGACAGTATGAAACTCTTAGGAAAAATTACTAATTTGTATTTCCAAGGGCAGTAATGTCAGTTTTCCCACACATTTATAAGCACTGCAGTATTTCATACAAGTGTATATTTCTAAGGACAGACAGGGGAAAGTTCAGGCTTTATTTGTGGGGATCAAATAGCACTGAAAGCACACCTGCATCCAGAAATGCAGCAAAGCACTGAACTGGTATTGATATGGCACTCACCCCGTGGGGGATCCAGTGAGGCACAACCCCAGACCCAGGGTATAACTACTCCAAAGGAATCCAATAGCATTTGCTCTGAAGTCATTAACAGAAACCCCTGCCCTACCACATTTGTCTGGGAAGATTTCTGGAGACTGGGAAGCCTAAGTTATGGGTAGGGTGAAGTTATTTTATCATTCCTTAACTAGTAGCTCATTTGCATTGAGAGAGAATCACAACAAAACCAGACCCCTCCATCCTTCCATCACCATAGAAATGCTTCCACTCATGTGGAAAAAACTCCAGCACCATCCCATTGGAATACCTATCACCAGTATTGCTTTCAGCCATTTTTGCACATTCCATTACACACACATAGAAAGGTGAACAATCACTTTACAAAGACTCCTGTGCAAGAAAATAATGCAGAATGCTTAAGTAAACCAGAAGACCCAAACCTGCATTTTACAGGTGCAACAATATTTTGTGTGGAAAATCTGCTGCTACCCTCTTTGGACAGCTCTGTTACTCTGAGAGAAAAAAAAAATCTAGGAATTACTGCAAAATGCGGTAACTGCAAAACAAGTTGATAAAATTGCATCACTAAAATAACGTATTTTAATATTTAATCATATTTCATCACTACCGTGGTTTGTTTTTCTTTTTTTAAACTCCTAGAAGGACAGAATCTGAACTGATTTCTTGACTGGATCCCCAACAAAGTAAAAAACATAGCCAGAAAGGGATTAGTTAATGGAGGAAAAATCACAAACAGAAAGAAACAGAGCAAGGAAGATTTGGAAGCTTGGTTACACACATAAAACTGATGTTACCTGAGGCACCACTGGACAGCCCCATATATCACAGAAATCTTACATCTATTTCAGAAGGTAAGCTATTATTCCTACAAAACAGAACACTGTCTTGTCTGTGCTTCACACTCTTGTGGATGTTCTTTTCAGTGACAATGAAATTGCATGTAATCTCTTCTGATTACACCAAAATTGCTAGGATTTGCAAAGAACACATTTGAATTCATACATCCAAAAAGTAAACCAAGCTTATAATTTAGGCAACATAACTTTTGTAGATCTGACATCAGACCATTTTGACTGAAAGATTTAAGTCTGACTGAAAGGTTTAGGGAAACTATTTTTGGATCCATCAATAAAAGACAGTTTCCCAAGGAATCGTGATATTTATGTGGAGGGAGAAAATCGGTTCTGCCTGCATAGATAGGAATGTTCACTCTTTATCTGCAAATGTGACATTTTCTACTATGCATTTGGAAATAAAGATTCGTCAGCAGTGTCAGATTTCCATAAGCATGATGTGTTGTGTGAACATAACTAAGCAAGGGACCCTGTGCATTCAGTTACAGCTTTGCTGAACTACAGCAGTACAATACAGCAATAATTACCAGACAGCTCAGAAACAGACCTAAAGAGGTAGCTACCATCACCATGGAAAGGGATGGAGATACTGAAAAGATCACAATGGCAAATCTACTACTTGCATTTTTAGCATAAAGCAATGTTTCAATGATGAATTATCACCCAAGAAAATGAAGAACAGCCTTTCTTCCATTCTGCATAAAAAAGTCTGCCTCTGCAACACCTCATTTTGGCTTCAGAGGTAATTCACTAGGATTTCCAGATCTGAGGTGGTTAAACAATTCAAAAAAATCCCTTGGGTTTAGGTTTTTTTTTTCATTAAGCATTGTTAAATAAAACACTAATTTAATTAATTTTCTTGGGAGATACAAAATCAAATAGCAATCAGAATACCTTTAATTCCCTCTTTGCTGATCCACAGTGTAAAATGAAATAAGAGAATGGCTTTTGTTTCCAATATTACTACAGCATAGCAGTTTCCTTGTGTGGTTTTACACAGGTTTTGAACACCTGGTTTGGCAGCTTTATTCAAACAAAAATTCAGACCTAACCTTGCTGAGATGGGAGGAGATGGGGCTTTTAGGATTCAAATAGAAACAAAAAATTCTCATGGAAGACAGGAAGATTTATATTCCTAGTTCCCACAAGAGTGTTAAAATTATGTCTTCTTACCATCAGAACACCCTTTTAAATTCCTATCCATTAACAAAAGGCGAGGTCAGTGGCAGTAAGTAAAAACAACTAATATCCAGCTAGAGAGAATCAAACAAACAGAGCCAGAAATCAATTTGCAGAATCTTGGCCAACAGCAAAATAACTGTACATCTCTCCTGAGGTTCCTAGTTTAAATTCTCTGTCATTGTATCACACACAAAGTCCTGCAGCAGCTGACTTCACCAGCTTGGCTCCCTGTGCTCCCCAGAGCACTAAGGACCAAACCCCACAAGCAATAGCATGGCTGTCCTCACATGTCAGTCTATACCACTGGAGTCTATACCCACAGAAGGAACAGTTCTCTTCTTCTCTGGTGATGAGTTCTACCTGTGGGGGAGACAAAGGCCATGCCCTGGGACTCTGTGCCTCTGTTTCCCCCTCCACATGATTCATTTGGAGGCAGGTGGGAGCTAGAGTGGAAGCAAGACACGAGAGATAGGTACTGTCATAGATCTGAGTGATTCCTCCAGCTCAGCAGGGCATGAGAGCAGCAGTTTGCCAATGCATTGCCATTATGAATGCTCTCCCCTGCTTCCCTGTTCAGATGGGGAAATTCAGTCCAATCCTTTCTGGCTATGAAGAATTTTGCTTTATCAGAGTGGATTTGCTGCTTCAGTCACATTAGAGACCTTTAAAAGAAAAAGACTACATTCTCTGATATCTTCTGTACCTTCACTGTCATGCTCAAACTTGAAGCTTGAGATTTTCTAAATAATTAATCCACCTGTTAGCAAGATCTTGATCACAGCACATGATTAAGATCTGGACTTAGGTTCTGCTCCAAGAAGAGCAGCAGCAAAAAGCCTCCTCATACTAATGCTACTCTTATATTCCATGGTCTGGATGTTCTTCTCCTAGAATAACATAGATGTAGTGTTCATCACAAAAAGAAAGAAAGAAATGAATGAAACAGTTCTACTAGCTTCTTAACCTTCAGTGCAGTTTAAGCATTGCCTGCTTTGCAAGTTACAACCTAGTCTGTTTGATTTTAACATATAAAACTTTAAACTTTACATATCATATTTTTGGGGTTTATTTTAAACTGTTCTTTCAGGGTTGTGTTGTTTTTTTGGGTTTTGGGTTGGGGTTTTTTTTCTGTCTTTCTTTCTGCTGTCCTTATTTTCCTTTCCAACATAACCTTTTAAATAGTCTAGCAAGTTTTTTCCTGATATTTTCGGTGTATCTGTATAGTCTATAACAAAGACCCACAAATGTATTTTCCATAGAAATAAGTGGGCAAAGGCGTATAAATCCCTTTGTGACTGTGGCTCCCAAGGCTTAATGGCTCCACCTACAAACTGGGTTTTGAACACAGTAAGCAAGAGTCTTAAAGAGTCTTGTCCCCAGAGATTGTCATCTGATTAGGAAAAAACAGCAGGAGGACAAGGTAAGGTTTATTCCCTTTAGCAGATGAGAACAGAGGCATAGTTTAATTATCTAAGGTGATCCCAAAAATCCGTGTTAGAAATACAAGTCAAGATCATTTCTTCCAACTCACATTCCAAGCAATGTCCAACCTCCATATATGATGATTTTTTCCTAAGTTGCAGTAACTCCTACTCTAGCTTGAGTTTATCTAAATATGCCGAGTGAACAAGTCATTCTGATCACATGAGTTGACTTTCAACTATTTCTAAGCTGGACCAATGCATGCAAATATGGACTGAGGAGGGAGCACCAGCCCTTCTCTTGGACATGGCCTCTTTCTTGGTCCACACAAGGTCAGCAGGACAAATGTCCTGTGCATGGGAATGTGACTCCTGCTTCCATGGCTGGAACTGTTAATTACAGTTCACATGTCCAGCAGATGTTTGTGAGCTCCATCAAACTGTTCCACAAGTCCTGCATGAAGGAGTGGACATTTTCTGGCTTAGTGGCTGCAGAGGTCATAAAGGATCCTCCTAGCATGACAATTTCAAGCTGAAACAGGGATTGCTGGAAGCTCTTACCACTTCATTGGCTCCTCTTTACTGCATCTCTGCACAGAAGAGTTTGCAAGTGTCACTATTCCACACATTTTTGACACTTTTGTGTCAAAAGTCACTGTTGACACAAAGTCAATAGTGACTTTGCAAGTGTCACTATTCCACATTTGGATAATGAGATTAATGAGAGCTGAGCTCCAGAAAGTTCTTTATTAGGCATTGTAATGAACTAAAATGCTGATAAGTACTATGCCTTTTGTGACATACAACAAGTGAGCCAGGTACTGAAAAGATGTCACCTGCCACAAATACTGTGGCAGAAGAAACATCTGGAATATATATGACAATTATTTTGCCAACATAAATTATCTTTGTTCCATTATACTTATTTACAGTATAGTTTTGCTACTGAATCCGAATTGGGAGCATTGCAGCTACAGTATATCAGTATTCCTACACTGGTGTAGCACAAAAAAACAATTCTGGAAGCTTTAATTAATTCTAAACAATCACCTAGGAACCTTTCTTCTTCAGCACACAAGCAAATTCCCAATGACAGAACAGTGCAACCAGCATATTTACGTAAGGATTCCTTCCTCCCAGAAGATGTAAAATGTGTTTTTGACCAGACAAGAGTGTTATTGTTCTGCAATATACACAGGATCTTATTAACCTGGCTGAGAAGATAAAAGGAATGGCAATAGCACAGTTAGTGAATTTTAATAGAAAGTCTATACATATGCTGACTCTTGTTAAAACAAAGAAAAAGCAAGAGATCTTTTTTTACTTTGATGAGACAGAAGACAATTAGAGGAGTCATTCCAAAACAAGATACAATTTTATCAACTGAGTTCCACGTTTTGGGCTCTTGATAGACCTTTACTTCCTTTCTGATTTTGCCCTATACACAGTGAATGAGCTTATGACTGATTCAAATGAGACAATAAAAATCAGGAACCTCACTACAGCACGGTTATTTTGTCCTCCCTGCTCAGATCACAACCTCTGTCCCTATGTCAGCAGCTTCCTCAGATGCCATTTAAAATCCCCTTAGCACAGAGGTATTTCTTCTTTCTCCTCTACGCTTTTTCTGCTCTTCCTTAAACAGTTTTTGTCTGATCTTGGTTGAACAGGACTTTTCTGTTGAAGGTAAGAGAAGTCAAAGGCCGCATATGAGAGAGCTGGCAAACAAGCTTGCAAAGCCACTCTCCATCATTTCCCAACAGTCATGGCTCACTGGTGAGGTTCCGGATGACTGGAAGCTGGCCAATGTGATACCCATTCACAAAAAGGGTGCAAAGGAAAATCCTGGTAATTATAGACCAGTCAGCCTGACCTCAGTACCTGGCAAAATAATGGAACAGTTTATATTAAGCGCCATCACGCAAAATTTACAAGATGGCCAGGGTATCAGACCCAGCCAGCATGGATTTAGGAGGGGTAGGTCATGTTTGACCAACCTGGTCACCTTTTATGACCAGGTAACCTGCCTAGTGGATGCAGGGAAGGCTGTAGATGTTGTTTACTTGGATTTCAGCAAGGCCTTTGACACTGTCTCCCACAGCAGTCTCCTAGACAAATTGGCAGCCCGTGGCTTGGACAGGAGCACTCTTTGCTGGGTTCAGAACTGGCTGCATGGCCGGGCCCAGAGAGTGGTGGTGAATGGTGCTGCATCCAGCTGGTGACCAGTCACCAGTGGTGTCCCTCAGGGATCTGTGCTGGGGCCAGTTCTGTTTAATATTTTTATTGATGACATGGATGAGGGTTTAGAGTCCTTTATTAGCAAATTTGCAGATGACACTAAGCTGGGAAAGTGTGTTGATCAGTTAGAGGGATGTAGGGCTTTGCAGAGGGACTTGGAACGGTTGGATGGATGGGCAGAATCTCATGGGATGAAGTTCAGTAAGTCCAAGTGCCGAGTCCTGCACTTTGGCCACAATAACCCCCTGCACCGATATAAGCTAGGGACGGTGTGGCTGGACAGTGCTCAGGTGGAAAGGGACCTGGGGGTGCTGGTTGACAGTCGGCTGAACATGAGCCAGCAGTGTGCCCAGGTGGCCAAGAAGGCCAATGGCTCCTGGCCAGTATCAGGAACGGTGTGGCCAGCAGGAGCAGAGAGGTCATTCTGCCCCTGTACTCAGCACTGGTGAGGCCTCACCTGGAGTATTGCGTCCAGTTCTGGGCCCCTCACTTTAGGAGGGACGTTGAGATGCTTGAGCGTGTCCAGAGGAGAGCAACGAGGCTGGTGAGGGGCTTGGAACACAGGCCATATGAAGAACGACTGAGGGAGCTGGGGTTGTTCAGCCTGGAGAAAAGGAGACTCAGGGGTGACCTTATCACTCTCTTCAGCTTCCTGAAGGGTGGCTGTGGTGAGCTGGGGGTCGGTCTCTTTCTCCGGGCAACAACAGACAGAACAAGAGGACACAGTCTCAAGCTGCGCCAAGGGAGGTACAGGCTAGAATTAAGGAGGAAGTATTTTACAGAAAGAGTGGTCAAATACTGGAATCATCTACCAAGGGAGGTGGTAGAGTCACCATCCCTTGAACAGTTTAAAAAAAGACTGGATGTGGCACTTGGTGCCATGATCTAGTTGAGGTGTTAGAACATGAGTTGGACTCGATGATCTTAAAAGTCTCTTCCAACCTAGAAATTCTGTGATTCTGTGATTCTGTGTGACATGACTCAACTGAAAGCAAAGAGGGTCGGTAATTGCTATTACTGAGAAATAACAGTAAAAAAATAAAAAGCCCTACAAGAAACTCAGTATTAGCATATTACTATTTAGGAAGAGAGGACAAGAAACACCAACTTTCAGGTCATACTTGTGCGAAAGAAGATTCTGTGCTCAGCTCATCAATAACACATGACTCCAAAACAAACTGAATATCACTTCATTTTCAGCCTCACTTAATATTTTGTCACTTTTTGCTGATGTGAGCATTCACTTCAGTCCTTTACATTTACTTGTAATTCAATGTCCAGTGCTGATGTAAACCTCTCACCTTCTTCTGTCCCTTCAGATTGCACTAAGCTCCTTTTGTTCTTCTCATGCCATAGCTTTAAGAGTTTATAATTTACAGGATGTTTCTCCTACAACCTCCTAGGCTACTCTTTTCCTATGAAATATTTACACAACCTGACTGAACATGGGAACAACCATGGCAGCATTTTCCCTGGTTTCTCTGACTCATTACTGGAGATAATAATCTAATTTTACTTCCATTAAAAAACAGATATTACATATAAGCAACTGATTTGAGAAAGAAAAACTTCTAATAGATTGGGGTTAACTCACATAGAAAAGTATGTACCTGTAGCACAGCAGTAATCAAATGAGGATTTACAGTAATTTAAGTGATGTTTTATAGCAGAAATTTCATTTGCATTTGTTATAATTCTTAATCAGGTCTCAGAAATAGAAACTTAATTCCAGCCTTTTAAATCTTCAGGTTAATGAGCTTCAACCTGAAATAAGGAGAATATATTGATCAGAAAACAACTTCACAAAAACAGAAAAGCTTGGCCTTGAAAAATATTCATGCCACATTAGGAGGTGTTACATCTTCTATATTTATAACATAACATCAAGTTGCTAAAACAGTAAGAGAGTAGAAGTGATTCAATTGTAGTAAAAGGTTAGGCAAGCCAAGGTAACTAATACTTGAAACAACAGTGTCAAAAAGGGGTTCAAGCAAGTCTCAGGTTTACTTTTTATTTAACAAGAATATTAAATGAAGTTTCCTGGAGAGTAAACAAAAGTTTCAAGCTTTGAGAACTCAAGAGGATGCCTGTTTATTTCTAGTGCTCTGTGAACTGAAGCAAGCACTCTTACACCTGCAGTACATGGTTGTGCTACATATTTTGGGGCAGGGCAGGTTCTGAGCAGGAAGGCAGGCTGGAGAAAGGGACTGGTGATCTGTTTGTAAGAGACCATAAAAAACACACCCTGAAACAGCAATGTGTGGCCATATTACTCCTGCTCTGTTGTCATACAGCAATCACACAATAATTAAATGAACAATATTTTCTAAACAGATTAAATCAGGATTTCCTATTTTCTTATAATAAGAAGATAATTTCTTATTTCTGGTCACAAAGAAAATGCAAAGAAGTAAAGCCACATTAGATATCTTCCCTCAAAATCTCTTGAGGAGATACAGAGAGGAAAACTGTCATTTGAGGTAGGTGAGACCTAAACCAAGAGAGACCCTTAGAGGGGGTGTAGAACCACCCACCAAAAATGCTGAGCTTTTCTTCAGAGATGAGAAGTGGAAAGCCACCCACTCCTGCCTCAGGCTCAGGATTACCATGAGCATCATGATAGTAGAAGGCAGTGATAAAAAACAGTTACTTGGAGTAAAAGAAACAAGAACACATAATGCTCTACTGAGGCCTGAGACTGCAGAGTGATCAGTCTTTGCTGGGAATGGCTTTCCATGGTCAGGCACTTTTCTCAGCAAGGTGCAAATAGCCTTCAGACATAAAAAAAAGAACAGCTTTGGGGAAACCTGAATTTTCATCAGAGTCAGGAGATGTAAAATTAGTGTCAGCAACAACAGCAAAAAAAAATTGAACTCACACCTTCTCAAGAAGGGTGAAGAGATGGTCCAATAATCCCCTTGAGGAGCAGCCTGTCGCCATCATCCCACCATCTTCCCAGAGAAAAGGGAACGTGTTGGGCAATTCACCCCAAACGCTCACACTGGGAGGTATTTACTAGACAACCCTCCCTACAGTTAGCACACACCCCAATATCAGAAGGGCACAGCTCAGGCCAGGCTCTGGGCCATGAGGAACTTCAATGCCATTCTCCAGCTGTAAGCTCAAGTGCCTGTCAAAGGATTCTTTGCATCTGCAACATCCCTTCATCTCACCTGCTCTTTCAGTTAAGAGCACAGAAAAGGAGGCCAAAGGACAATTTGTGAGCTACATAGATATACCTCCAAATGACTGACGTCTTGTACAGTCTGATGAGTGCTACATTGTAAAATCTCCTTTTACAGTGCATTCTATCTTTACTGGTAGCAGAGGCTCTGAGGGGTTTTCTGTTGCTTTATCTCATTGCTTGTTTTGGGGAACGGTAAATTGCAATTTTGTGGTCTGGTAAGAAGTCATTTTGCTATGCATGACTACAAGTAAAAGATCTGTACAAAAATGAAGCCAACAAAAAAAATGCTACTTAAAGATATCTTCTTAAAGTAATGAAGTTGAGAAGCTGCTGCACTTACCAGTTGACAGATGTGTAACTCTGGAAAAGAGTTAATTAATATAGTCAAATAGCTGTACCTTCTGTTCCTTATTATATCTTGTTGTGGACAACACTTTTAGGAATATCTCATTTCCTTTGTCATCTGAGCTGAAGGGGGAAAATGAGCTCTGATTTAAGATCCTATTTCCCAACATCTACTTCACAAGCTAGCTACTATACTTAATCAACAATAAGGCTATAAATATGCACACCTTGTTATTTCAATGTTTCACTTGATGAAACATAAGAGGCCACTAGTGGACAGCTAGAATAAGAATGAAGAATTACTGCAGCAGCTCCTAGATGACCTGATATAATGCAAACCTGATGATAGAGCCAAAACTGGGGGGAGGACAATATTTCACTCTGCCAGGTTTCAGTGACATAGACCACATCAGGGCTATTATCCATGATGGAAATTTAGATATATTGCAATTTATTTGGGAAAGACAGGCTGTTTAGTAAAGAAACAAAAGAAATGACAGATTGAAACAGCAGAGTCCACCACTTGTGACTAGGTGGGCTATCCCAGAAAAGAATAGCTGATAGACTTTTATGAAAGATGCAATATCACTTTTCCTCAGCCAGGTGTGATGTATTCCAATCTAAAGGAGCATTTTACACCTGAAATATTACTGAGAGGCATTTGAAAACAGAAAATGAGACTGGCTGCACATAGGTGAAAATGTTATGATAAATATGCCACCTATGAGTAAGATATATATTACAGAAGGATATATTGAGGAGGAGGGAGGAATATATATAAAAGGAGATATACAAGAGTAGGTCACAAAAGTATTCACAGGTGTCAATCCATTTTACATAGGAAATAAGGACAGATTAGCTTAAGTTAATGTCCAGATCATCTCTTCAACATGTTATGGCGTCAACACTCCGCACTGTTGCTATAGCAAAAGAAAAGGTGAAAACAAAATAAAGAGAGACAAAAAGATCAGCGAAAATTATCTGCTTCTTCCCACACATGCCTTTATAACAGAATTTTGCTTCTGAATGAGGTTGCCCTTCTGTGCATATTCACATGAATTGAGACATGGTTTCAAGGGTCAGCAAATAATGAGCCTCTATGAAAATGACTTGCAGAACCTTAAATTCCTGGAATTTCTTCTATGAAAAAACAGCAACTGATTAGAAAACCCCACCTCTAACAGGGAAATATCAGGTTCAATGAAGTGTTTTCTCCTCAAATAATACATTCTTTTCTTGTGAACCTAAAGGAAGAAGGAAAAAGATTTCACAGTAGCCAGCTGCACAGGGACATGATTCAGAACAGGGGCTGAAACACAGATCTCTCCAAACACTCCCAAATGTGCTAGCCACTGAGTTTATGGCAATTCACTTCTGATCCATGCTGGGAAGAAAATTCATTCTGAACTATTACAAAAATTTAGGCTATTTCAAATTACAAGAGCTACCATCCAGTAAAGCCTAATCTCAGTCCCAGAGATACAGTTAAAGGATCAAAGCTATTCCAGAATCCACTGTTGGCTATGCCGCTTCACATCATATATTTGCAACACTTGCATGGACATTCTCTAGAAAATCAGCAGTAACCCCTTCAGAAATCAATTCTTCTCTCTTTGTACCACAAAATAGCACAACAGTCTTTAATCATTTTCAGTGTATGAATATCTTTCCCTGTTGGGATTTAAAAGAGAAATTAGTCCCAAAACAGTGACTCCAGTACGATTCACAGCCCTCCCATAAACTCCTCAGCACTATTTCAGGACTAATTGACAATGCAGTTACATTGTTGGTGATATAAAAAGAAATCTACCACAGTATTTCTTCAGTGTCTTATGACTTAAGTGCAGCAGGTATTTTCTGAAGCAAATAAAACTATCCAGTAAATCCTCTGTAACATTCTGGGGTAGGGAAAAGAGAATATTTTCACAAGGCTGCCACTGTAGACTTGTTTTCATGACCCACCTGGGAAAAAAAAGGCCATAGCTAAACTGAGTAAGACAACTTCACTTTGTTTCCCTGCAATAAAGATGAAATCATCACTGGGCAACAACACACTGAATTTTAAACTCAGTGCATGGAAAGGATATTTTGAGGGGAATATATCTTTTTCCTTTCATGCTGATCAATAAGTCAAGCACTTCATCATCAGAGTTCATGATCATAAATGTAAAGTGATTTAAGACCCAGAATTCACAAGAAGTCACAGGAAATTTTGCTATCTTACCATTACATTTTCAATAAATTGGCAGCATGGCAGAGCCTCAATGCTGAATTGCAGATGTCAGATTTAAAAGTTCCTGCCTGTGCAGCACTGAACTGTGATGCAAAGGAGCTGGGCAGGGCTGCTTTGCAGTGATCTGGTATCTGGGCCAACACCTAGTTCATCTGCAGACTTTTGTGTCTATTAGGATTAATAAATATTTAAAAGCTCCTCCACCAGCTCCAATGGCAAAGAAGACAGAGATCTGATGTTCTGACCTGTTTTCCTATTTAGTCTTGAATAATTCCATGGCAGTTGCAGCCAACTGCACTGATATTCCCAGTCACTGAATTAGCAGATAATGTTCTCTCTGGTGCTCAGTACCAGAAGATAACACTGTATAACACTGCATTTGTACCCCTATAGAGCAAAAGGATCAAACACTGGCTTTAATGGATGCAGTAGCTTTGTCTTCAATGGGATCAGGATATATTTTCAGAATTACATTTTTTTAAAATTAAACATGAAGAGTACCATAAAAGTGTGTTGTAGTGAACCTGTCCTTATAATATTCAATTTAAGAAAGCCTCATAGTTGTTGCACTTGTTTTGGTGTTTAAGACAGAAGCAAAGAGTCACTTTATCCAGTCTAGGTGATGCCTAATTCAGTTTTGTTTGTAACCTGCTGAGATCAGACCACACTCTTGCAGGCAGGATGCAGTTAACTACTAGAATCTGCCAGAGTGAATCAGCAGGATCTACACAACTTCTCACTGCAGACTTCCATGTGTTGCAAATCAAGGAAGGCAAGAGAAAAATGCCTGGTTATATGCCTGATTTAGAAAAAAGTCCAAGTTACTAAAAAGAAGCTGGATCATTTTTTTGGGAGAGAAAAAAAATTCAAACAAAAACAACTAACCAACCAAAACAAACAGGGTAATCAGCATTATATATATATAATAACAAGTATATTGCTTCCTTCCAATAAATCACAGAGACACCAGCAAAGCCCAGTAACAGCAATCATTGCAAAATTGCTGCATTATATAGTTGTTTTTACTCTTAAGTACACAATTACCATTACTAATAATTTTATTAAATGAGCATATTATAAACACATAAAGAATTGATTATACATAAAATAATTGATTCTTAGTTAGGAATAAACATCTTTCCTATATGCCTTTGTTAGACTGGGATTTTTATTTGGTTGATTTGTGTGTATGTGTTTTTCCAGTGGAATTTTTATAAGCACAGAACTAAAGATGACTCAGAATTTTTATGAAGAGAATTAGGATACATATTTGTGATAAGACAGAGGGGACAAGTCTATTGCAGAGTCACACAGTTTTGTAAAAAATGCTAAAGCTGGAGCTTGTTGAACTCTGGATGCTGTATTAGCAGGCAGAGGCTGGGAATACTAATCACAGAAAACTTGCTGTAAATCTAAGAGATAAACAACAGGGTCAGGGACTGAAAATTCCTGGCAGATGAGCTTTGTGCCAGAATTGCTTTAAAGATGGTAAAAAATACTGCAAAACTGCCATGAAATAATGGAAGAGGGTATCACATTCTTCCCTGAGAAATCTGTTCTCATCTGGGTGTGAATCACTTGAATGTGAGACCCTCTTCTCCCAAGCCATAAATTGCACAAGTACAGTACCATTCCCACCAGCAGCAGCAGCCAACAAATCCTTCATGGAATTCCCTCCTGTCCTGTTCATACAGGAAAAAAAGTGCCAACATGTTGAACATACATACACCCTGAATCAGTAAAGAGGAGAAGCTGTTGCACATATATGAATTTTTCCCCATTATTTACTTTTGAAAGAGTATGCCCACCATCTGGTTGGAACACCAGACCAGAATGGTAAGGAACTAATGGGAAAGTTTTAGTGCATCTGAATGGTTTGAAAATAGAAAGGTGATGTCAATTATACTTACAGTGAAAACTGCAGCAATTAAATCACTTTGGTAAACAAAATTATTTCAATTTTCTGCACAGAGTCACTACACTGAAAACAAATGAGAAAAGTTTATATTTGTAATCAACAGAGAAAAAGAAATTACATAACTGTGTTAGCTTCAAATTAGTTCTGGTTTTGGACAGAAGATATATGTGCTAGTACAAGATACCTGAAAAATTATTTTGGTTTTTTTTAAAGTATGTGAATTTATCACTAATCAAGAAGAATGCATGACTTTTTTGCATTGTTTCAAGGTAACGGGCAGGAAAATAGGAACTGTAGGCTTTCCTCTTAAAAACTTGGGGGAAAGAAACAATGTTAGGACAAAAACTGTTGGAGGATTTCATAATTGAAGCCAGAGTTCCAAAGCCTTTAAAATGTATGATATTTTTAAAGAATCATTAAGTTGTTTCTCCAACCATCACTGCTAGAAGCTTCCACTTCAGTCTGCAATTCCCAAGCTTCAGCTTCCAGTTGTCCATTCCCAGAGTATCCACTTGTCACAGATTTATCCCAGCCAACAGCCAAGCCCCTCACAGCCACTGGCAAACTCCCCCACCAGCAGGTTTTGGCAGACAGTGGGAAGGCTGAAAGTGAGAAAACTCTGGGTTGGTATAACAAAAGTTTAATAGAGAAAGCAAAAGCCATGCACACAAGCAAAGCAAAACAAGGAATTCATTCACTGCATCCCATGGCTGGGCAGGTGTTCAGCCATCTCCAGGAGAGTAAGCGCCTCATTGCACATAAAGGTGACTTGGGAAGACATCACTCCAAACATTCCCCCTTCTTCTACTTCCCTTTATATTCAGGATGAAGATACATAGTCTGGAATATGCCTTTGGGTCACCTCTCCCAGTTCTGCCTCCTCCCAGCTTCCCATGCACTCCCAGCCCCCCTCACCAGTATGGCAATAGGAAAAACAGAAAAGGCCTTGGCTCTGTGTAAGCCCTGCTCATCAGTAACAAAAATATCTCTGTATTATCAACCCTCTGCCAGCATAAATCCAATATACAGCCCCACACCAGTTACTGTGAAGAAAATTAACTCTGCCCCAGCCAAAAGCAGCTCACTCTTAAATTCATCAGACTTCTGCAGTGAGACAGCTTCTTGCTACACAGACACTATGTCTACCTTTAAATGCCCTCTGCAGTGAACTGGATTTCTTTTTCCCCTCTCTTGCAAGAAAGAATATGATGAAGTGTCAAAAAATAGCCTTGCATTTGCCTTATGAAGTCTTCCCAGATAGTCAAGGTAATTGTATAAAAGTATAATTGTACTGAGTATCCTGGCACTACTTTCACTAATGCCAAAAAATGGCCATATTTTCATGGCTATATTTTCACTCAATAGCCAGTCCACTGACATTTGCTAGGACTTCACTCATCATTTCTGGCACCAGCCTTTAAGAGGAGCTCAGTTCAGTCACTGCGCCTCCTTGGGCCCTGAGCCATTGCCCAGCATCTGCCCAGGCAAGCAGGTGCTGCTCACTGCTGGCTGCCCCCTCTCTGGCTGTCCTTCACATGCCATTCTGGAATGCCCATCTTCTCCCATGATAGCCCTGAGATTTCTAAATGACTCTTCTGCCTTTACATAACACTTCATTAACTTGTTCTCTGAAACTTCATCACAATTATTTTGTTCAACACTGGCAGACATTTTAAAAATCCCAACATTTCTACAGAATCACAGAATGACTAGGTTGGAAGAGACCTTCAAGATCATTAAGTCCAACCCATGTCCTAAACACCTTAACTAAACCATGGTACCAAGTGCCACATCCAGTCGTTTTCTGAACACATCCAGGGATGGTGACTCCACCACCTCCCCAGGCAGGCCATGCCAATATTTTATCACTCTTTCAGTGAAAAACTTCTTCCTAATATCCAACCTATATTTCCCCTGATGCAGCTGGAGACTTTTAGAGAAGGGTATTGGGTTTTTTCACACTACCTTCTTGATCTCCCACTCTTGTTAAAGACAAGCATAGCCATTTCAAACAGAGCACCTGAACTTGCTGATTGAAACACCTTAATTATTACATATTAATTCATTTAATATATGCTATATTGATTTCACTTGGCAGTAATTATTTTTCTAATCATAATGTCAGTTGTTTTACTGGAGTCTGTGACAACAGTGTTGCCTTTATCTCACTGATTGTAATTTAATTAAAACTGATACCAAAGAAATAAATGAACTGTTTATTATAAAACCATGTTGAATAACACTCATTAGAATTAAGGGATTACAGCTTACATTGATTATTATCATTCTTTTCATGATTTGTTGAGAACTGATAAAAGGCTGGCCAATTTAAAGCTACCTAGCACAGCCAGTTAATTTATAAACACACAGACAGAACATTAGTTTTTATTGTGTCCCCCATATCTTCTGTAACACTCCCAGAGGTGCTGAACTGGTTTGGAGAACTCCTCAGCCAGTTCCTTCAGCACTCTTGGCTGCATTGCAAGATTGCTGTGTTCATTGATACCAGTGGCTGCTCACCAGCAATGCTGCTCACATACACCACCACATTTCCAGGCACTTGCTCTTCCCTCTGGGTACTGACATTTGAATTTGTGCATTTGCTGACTAGGTGAAGGAATGAAACAACAGCACAACACTTCTGTTCTTATGAGCAAAACAAAAGACAACATATTTCAAATTTTTCCAGTGGAACCCAACTCCCAAAGTTTAAATCAGTGAACATTGTCTTTCTTTTCTTGAAAATATCAACAGTAGTGAGTAGCTCTGAAAAGAGAAAACAACAAACAAACAAACCCAACAAAAATGCAACAAAGAAGCCCAAACCCAAGAGGGCAAACAGAAGAGGAGAGAGCAAGCAGCACAGGAGGAGAGGGGTCGGTAACAAAGAGCAGCTGGGCAGTCCCCCGGGAAATCCTGTGATTGAATCACAGCTACTGACCTCCCAGCCAGGGCTGAGGCACACAGCAAGGCAGGGCATCCTCTGGGAAACAGGAGCCTTTGCTGTGCTGCCAGCCTGAAACCTTTCTGATTGCTCTGTTAGTGCTTTCCAGCAGCTCCATACAGCTCCATATTTCACCCTCACAGAGGAATGTAACACTTGTCTAAAAACTTTCCAAGGATGACAAGAACATACTTACTCCTAGGAGCACAAAAATCACACAAAAGAGTAAATGCATTAAATGTGCCTTCTCTAATCTTGGGATTATGGAACCCAGCCAAGAACTGGAGTTCCTATCAGCACCAATTAAAGACATGTATTTTACAGTATAAAAAGGACATGAGGGGAGTGGACATCACATAAATTCACCAGCAAAGGTCAAAGAAACCAAAAGTCTAGCAAGAAATAAGCAAGTAAATGCCCAGAGTATCTTTACTGAATCAATAGAAACATAGGCTCTCAGTGTGCTGTTATAGCACACCATTTTAAGGACCTGGACTGATAACTATCTCTCCAGATTGAGAGAGAATAATAACTAACACCTGAGAATGCTAACACAACTTTTAGAAGAAGGTTTCAAAATACTCCAACCAAAAAATATCAAGATAATGGTCCAAATCTAAAGTCTAAAACTGAATCATAGTACACAGGCATTACATCCCTGGGATCTAAAAGCATGTATTTGCTAAAATTCATGTCAAAGTAATACATGCACAGACAGAGAGCTCAACATAGCTTTCAATGTACAGACAAACACATAGCTCATTTTGCCAGAAGGATGTGGTTGAGTTTGAGGTGCTCCAGAGCAGAAACCAGCAGCCTAACACAGGTATCCCATGCTTTTATCTGACAGCTGACTTGAAAAGGACAGGATCACACAGCTTCAATATCCAGTACATTATCAGATGTTTATTCAGATTAAAGCAGAGTACTACTATCTCCCAGACTTCAAGGTAGCAATAAAATAACTATCCATGCCCAAAATATTTAAATGCCAGTACGGACTCACAGTCAGGTAACTTATTACTGATCACCCCACTTCTTCCAAGGTCTGGGAGCACAAACATGTTCCTAGTGTCCCATGGGTTTTGAGTCACTTCCACAGTCATGCGGTAAATAAATGTTGTTAGCCAAGGAGCCAGTCCCAGCTTTATCAAATAATGGTCCCGACTGCTGTGGCAACACAAGAGAAAGAGAACTCCCTCTTGAGGCCAAGAAGGACCACCAAGAGGATTGGAGGGATTGAGCCCCGGTCCTATAAAGAAGGATTGAGAGAACTGGGACTGATCAACCTGGAGAAGGCTTTGGTGTGACCTAATTGCAGCCTTCCAGTACCTGAAGGGAGCCTACAAGAAAGATGGAGAGGGACTTTTCACAAAGGGACTGGCACAAGGGGTTGTCTAAAGAAGCTGTGGATGCCCCACCTCTGGAGGTGTTCAAGGCCAGGCAGCATGGAACTCTGACCAAACAGGTTGAGAAAACAAGTCTCCCTGTCCAGGGCACCAAGGTTGGAATCAGATAATACCCTAACAACCCAAACCATTCTATGATTCTGTGATTCTCTTCATGTCCTCACCATCACAGTCTGGTGTTTCCTAACTTCACATGTAGTCAGTCAGGAACCCAACAGGACCTTGACCATGGTCAATGTGTGGCTTCACCTACATGCCTCTCACCATCAAAACAGAACAGTGAGGCTGAAGCTGTCAACTAGAACACTGGTGGATAAATCTATTGAGAGAGAGCTGAAGACAAAAAATGTCTTCCTGCTTTGCTAAGAACCTAATTCTGTCATCTGATCAGTGTTCCTCTCAATGTTCCCTGAAAACAAACAGACTTCACTTGATTTCAAGATCACCTAAATGGTCTTTGCATCCCAAAACAAGAGTTACTGTCTCTACTGGAAAAAGAAAAACACTGAATAATACACCACTTCTTACCCAGTTCAAGCCTCCAAAAGAATTTTGCATGGCAATCTGCATGAGTACCCAGGGGAGTCCTGTGCTTGTCTCATCAGCCATGAAATCCTGAGCTGAACAAAGCAAGGTCAAACATGTTCTGTACAGATACTGATGTCACCTTTTCACAAGAATCAGTCTTGACACATTTTTCCTCTTGTTCTCCCTTACAATGATGCCTTATTTCAATTGTTACAAGGAAAAAGAACAGCCTTGAAGGCCAGAACAGAACTACAATGGAATACCAACCTGACACACTGGAGATAGGTGTGCATTTACCAAAATAATCCCTTCTCCTCCTGGTCAGCTGGCATTGAGGAGAGCAGCATTCCCAGGAATGACATCCTGTTTTCCATCTCATGTAACCTCTACCTCCAAAACAAAGGCAGGAGTGGTTCAAGAGCTTGTGGGTGTGTTTTGAATCAGCCCCACACCAAAATCTACAGCAGCACTGCAATAAGGTGACAGAGAAGGCAGAACTGTAAATCAGCAGTCAAGACAAGGAGGGATAGGCAAGATTCTAGTTAGTTATTCTATCTTGTGGGTGACTGATCTGCAATGAAAAAGGTGATGAACACCTTTTGAAGTTCAGTGAAGGTACCATTATAAGAGAGAAATAACAGAAAACTAATCTTAGCTCACATTCCCCGATATCACCCTTACAGTTTTCATACTAGACACGTTTCCTACTTTTTCTTCCCAAGACCTTAACACTGGACTGAATGAATTTGCAGATGTGTGCAGACTAGTGCCGATATGATTAATCCAGATTTGAACCTGCAATTATCATCATTAGTGCTTGTTCTGAGTAGTGGGGATGTCTTTCTCACAAAGTGATCCCTTTGAACCTTCCAAGCAATCAACTGCTATAAAAACAGCTTTGAAAAGCTACAGTAGTTTACACTTTATTTTTCCAACAAATACTCCTGTCAATACTCATTAGTACTGAATAGTTAATACTACATCACTTTAGGAACTATTGTGGAAATTACATAACATAGCGAAAAAAAACCACTTCTCACTATTTCTGATTGCAGATATTATTGGTTCCTATTGTCTCATTGGTAGACTTCAAAAACAACTTGCAGTTGTGTGTATGTTTTCTTACTCTACAAAACATTGAGTGAATTATCCACTACATTAAAGATATTGTCTCCAGAATATTTACATGAGGTTTCTGTGTTGTACAGACATTATTGTGTTAAAAGTTTGGTGAATTAATTTTGTGGTAAAATGTAAAATCAGAAGAAAAAGGAATTATCTGTTTAACTGTAAGGTAATTTTCTGCAGATAGACAGTCAGTTTGTAGCAGACCATACTTTTCATTTTAATCCATAGGTCAGATCTCAGGTCCAGTATTCTGCTCCCTTCTGAAAAACCCCAGTGGTTATCAGGGAGACAGTGCATATCCAAGGGCTCTACAGAATGGCTTCCAGTGAAATATTGCTGGGTCAGGGAGGGAAGCAGGAGGGCAGCATAAGTAAGAAAAACTCAGTCTTCCTCCTAAAGCTATATGCAGTTCAGAAAAGATCCTTTGCTGTGATTTTCTTCCAGTTCCATCTACACTAGAGCAAAAAGGAATCATTCCTTATGTGGCAAAACCATACAAGAGGAAGTAATCTTCTATCTATTCATACTCTATTTTCATATTTCCATGTTTACTAAAACATGGAAAATTCATTGTGTTCTGTAAGCCTACCCCCAGATGATGAATTCTTATTGCATTTAAGCTTCATGATAAATATAGCACCTAGCATACCTAATGATTCCAGCCTATGCTCATTACCACAGGAAACTGCTTTCCAAAGTTGTTTAGGGTAGACAACTCCCCCAGTCCCAGGTCCTTCCTCATTAAGCCACAATTAGTATGATAAATGGGGATGCTTATTTGGTTACAGGCAATAAAGGCACTGCTTGCTCATCAAAAAATGGGGAGAAAAAATTAAATATCACAAGAAATGGCTTAATAATTAATAATAGTACCTCAGTCACCTGCAAATAAAGCAGAACTCCATCCAGGTGCTCATTGCAGGCTGCAGTTCAAAGCCAACATGGCCTTAACCTCAAAACAGCCATCTGCATTAATGGGGTAGGCAGAAGGATGAAATCGTGCTTGTCCTTGCCAGGAGTGCTGCAAGGTGCTTGAGACAGAGTGTGTGCAGTCAAGCTGAAGCTGGAGTTGGTAATCATTTTGGCTAAAGCAGCTGCAGCCTGAGGAGCCCGTGAGTGCATCCTTGGTGGTTCCCTAATTTGTAAGCAGCATCTAGGCCAGCATTTCCCTGTCCACAAAGTGACCTAAAGAGCACTTGAGGATCCAATATTTTAATATACATTGAATTAAGGAAGACTGTTCTGAGGCACATGGTCAGTACTAGGTTAAATGAAAAAGGATTCACTTTTCTGTCATTTAGTTACAAATACAGCATTATACAATCTCATTTAATTGTACTCTTCACCTCTTTAACATCCTCAGCCTTCTGTCTCAACTCATCTCTCCTCAGGAAACACCTCCTGCTGACTGAAACTGCCTGCCAATAATTAAGCTCAGTATCCTCTTTTCTCCCAGGGGGACACAAGGCCATGTCCATGTCATAGAAATCAAATGCAATAGGGCTCAGCAGCACCTCAAGAGGGTCACCTAATTCACCTTTCGCCCCAAAGGCAGGATCAACTTCTTCTAAATTGTTCTTGACAGAAGTTCATTTAATCTGCTCTTAAATCCTCCAGTGGCTCCACAGCCTCCCTCAGCAATCTAGGCTGTGATCAGCCTCCTTTACCATTAGAAAACTCCAAATGCTCAAGGTACATTTCCTTTACTGTAATTTAGTCCATCACTTCTTGTACCAGTCTGTCACACTTACAACTGCATTAAGTCAGAGAGTTTTACTTGACTTAATTTACTGCCAACCAACATAAATACACAACCACTGGTTCATATTGATGGGGAAAAAAACAAACAGAAATCACTGTGCAAAAACCTACTTAAATTCCTGACCTTCCCCCTTCTGCTCTCAAGTACTCTTCTTTTGCCTTTTTTTTTATCTCAGTGCACCAGAATTCCTCCAGTGAGGAGGAATTTTGGTTGCGTAGGAGGCTGAAGAAGTGCAACTCATTCTAACCCTCGATGGTTAAGGTTTCCTGCCATGTTCCTTATTTTCCTTCCCCAATGTGGGTTGCCCATGAACCCCAGTCCCTCAGCAATGTCCCATTATGAGTAAACAACGGCCACAGTCCCCCTGTTGTGTCCTTTCCCCAAGCGTGCAGGTTTGTTGACTTCTCCAAGCAGACTGGTGCCCACAGCTCTGCATGGGAGTCATGGGCAGGTCAGCGAGGAGGAGCAGGCAGAACTGCAGTGGTGGCCAGCCTCCTCCAGCCTGAGGGCCCTCATCTCAAGGCTTTCATTCCTTCTGCTCCTCAAACAAGTACAGTGTGGTGGTGGTCTCAGGCTGCACGGGCAGGATGTGACTTTGGCACGGGTATCCCTGGGGGTGGCTACATCCAGCTCATCTCCATCCCTGATGGAGCCCTGATCTGCTCAGCTTCTCAGAACTACTCTTCCTATCACCCCCTTTACTTCTGAAGTCAGGCTTTCTTCGTATTTCAGTTTCTTTGCTCCACTGCTGAAAGGAACTTACATCTGCACAAGTACTTTCCTCTGCTTAATCAAAGCCTGTGTACTTGTATGCAAACATACTAATTGCAGGCAAAATTGCTCTTATGTAAGCCACTACCTGATGTTTTTCATGGAGTTGGAAGTGCACAACAAAGACCTTTGTGCCCATTAAACATTTTAGGAAAAGCTTTTAACTTTAGGTGAGGAAATGTGTCATGGGGAATTTGAATGCATTATCATCAATATCATCAGAAGAGAAGAATAATTTTTTCCTGACAGTTGTCTTTTACAGCCTGTCATTAGAATGATCCCTTTATAGCACCCATTCATATACATGACATCTTAAGTCATACCAATCCATCTCCTCAGCAGATAAAAGACTATCATCTTTCTAATATCTCATTTTTTTTTTCATTTGAAAGCCTGAGTCAGAAATTATTTCACAAGCATTAACTAGTCCAGCCTACCAGTTTCCTGGAATCCTCGAGCCATCTAGAGCCATCTCTTCTTCCTTCCTTTCTGCTCCCAACCCAGTCTTGTAAAAGAAAAGTACAAGAACGCAAGACACTTCCCCAATGAAGGACTAAGTGACACAAACCATGTTTACCAACCCAGATTACTGATAAGCATATGATTTTGTGATCAAGAAGCCTGTCTGACCAGATGGAATATACACTTCAACTGTTTTGTTTTCAAAGGCACCCCCCACAAAAATAATCTCTGAGCTGGAGAAGACTAACAGCACATATGAGGGCAGCTGTCTCTGTGAGATGCTTGGAACAGACAACAAACCAGTTGGGATTTGGTGACCAGCCTAGCAAAGGCTCTTTGCTCTGGTGCTGTGTAAAATTCTCATAATAGTTAACACCTGACCTCGAGTTCTCCTCAGTCCTGTCTTAGATCCCCACAGTTCATTTGCTCACATCTCTCACTAGAGATAAATATCTCACTAGAGAGACAAATACGTACATCCCACATCTTGCTTTTCTCACTTAAAGCAGTCAGGATAACTGAGGTAACTTCCACACATATTTACATCTTCATAACATGGAACCATCATCCTGCAGCCGATCAGCTTGTTCCAAGTTCAACTCCTTTTACATTTTCAGGGTAGATCTCAGTCAACAAATATGCTTCCTCTCCTCTGCAAGTAAACACTTCTCCATGCTTGGCTTCTTGATTTCACACCTGCTTTCTTCAAGGACTGCAACAGTGACTTTTCATTCCACACACTGCATTTAGATGGGTAAGGTCCAACCTAATATCCACTCACAATAATGGTGTGATATTAAATCAGACTCATAGGATGTGTTCCCTTCATACATGGACTATTTCACAGGGTAACTGTATTCAGTCTATGGAAAGGCTTCATGTATGACTCACAAAGAGCTTTTTTACATATTCTAAAGCTCAGGTGCCCAGTCTCATATGAATTGTTTGCATTGCTGGCACTCAATGTCAGCATGCTGTCACTGAAGAAACATGGTATTGTGATAGGGCTTTTAGCACTAAGATTACTTGTCAATGGAAGACAAAAAAAAAAAGTACCATTCAAGATCTTATAATTAGCACAGCATAATATATAAGAGTTTTAATGAGGAAATCGCCTCCTTGATTGTGAAGGGAAATATTAACAGTTTTCTCTTCTGCTGCAATATTAAAGAACTGAAGTTTATTCCTCATGCAGCTGAAGGTATCTCTTCATAGCAAAGTCAGTACCACCCAGAAAAGAGACAAAAAAGTAAAAACCTGTACACTTCTGTAAAGGCAAACCATCAGACTGGTAGCTTGTTCAGTGATGGATAATGAAATGCACATTTATTGCTCACTACCACCTGCTCCAACAGAAAAATGGCAGTGCAAGCCACAATCTTCTCAGTCAGAACATACATAAAAGAAATATATGCAGAACTCACCTCACTGTGTCTAGTACATGGCACTGGATCTGAAATTTGAGTCACTCCAAAAGCAATCCTCTCCCTGAATTCACAGGGAAGTTTTTTTCCCTGTATTTTGTGCATACAGAAGTCAGATTTACTAGTAGGTCATCAGACATATTTCTGAAGTCCGTGTTCTAGTGAGTTTGATTTTAAATATTTAACATTAGGTAGAATTGTTTGGAGTTATATGGAATGGAAGATATTTTCTCCTAATTTTTAACACTTGCACATAACAGTGCTGCATATTTGGAAATGTCCACTTTTCATGCTGGATACATGTAAGGGAGTGAGGATGATAAATAGACAGAACCAGGAGGTACAGGATTCTGGATAAACAGAAGTTACCCAACACATTAATAATTATGGATTTCTATCAAAATGCACAATAAAAGATTGAAAGCTCATCACAAGAAGAGACATTTTCACTTGTTCACATCAGTAGCAAGCAAATCCATCTGTTTGATCGAATCTTTGTACAAGTAGTGCACAGAGTACAGTTTGCTGCAAAAGTTGAAGTATGCCTGAAAAGGTAAAAATACAGTCCTTTGACTACTCAAAGACTCTGGCTATTTATATATTTTTACAAAAATATCCTTCCCAGTACCTTCCCTATTTTAGCCAAATTCCACTTTGAGTAGATACATTTTCCAGCCTGCAAGCCCTCTAGGTTTAATGAGATGCCTTCATTGGAACTGAGCTGGCAATTGAAACACAGGACTGTGGATGTGGCACGGGCCTCTGCAGAGGGACTCAGCTCACTGCCCCATGGGCTTCTGCTCTGCAGAGGCCTGAGTCACTGCTGGCCTACCAACCCACCCTGTTGCCTTTATGCTGGCCATGCCAACCAGAATTTAAATATTTTCCTTTATAATCTGAAAATTAAATCTCACTATACACAGCCAAGCAAATGCTCTGCCTTCCTTTCTAAAACCTAGCAAACAATGATGCTGACATTCCACTTCCATACACACCCACACATTTCCAAATTTCAGTTTCAAGTGAAATAAAAACAAATTAAAAAGCCTCTTTTTTTTCCAATGTTATAGAACCACAGAATTGCTGAGGTAGGAAGGGACCTCTTGGGGTTATCTTGTCCAATCTTTCTACTCAAGCAGGGCCACCCAGGGCTGGCTGCCAAGGAACTTATCCAGATGACTTTAGATTATGCCTAAGGATACACAGATAGAGACTCAATAACCTTCTGAGCAATCTGTGCCAGTGCTTGGTCACCCTCATGGTGAAAAGCTTTATTTCGTGTGGTTCCACATGCTGTCTGAAGAAGGGCACTTTTAATGGGAACTTTTATTGGCAACAAGATTCCTGCCCATGTATTGGTGAGCAGAACACTGTCATTTGTGGATGAAGATTAAGAGCTACTGATCGGTACTGCACTGCTACTCTTGCCCCTTGAGATTTAAAGAATAAAGCTGACCATACTCATCAATATCCCCACACTGTGAAGAAATCATCTCCATAGATCTTTATAAATCCATGAAGAGCATTGAGCAAATCACAGGAAAGACTAAAGTCTGTAGCATGAAAGCAGAACTGGCTTATGCAACCAGCTTCATGTGTATTTTATTACTATTTCTTTTAAGCATAGCAGCCAATAGATTAAGTCTGAACATGAAAGGTCATCTAACAAAAGTTGGAAAGAAATGCTATCTTCTAATGTTCATGTTTTTACATAGGGAAAAAAAAATATTTTTCAAGATCAAGCTGCTTTCTCCAGCTTCTTGCCTGTGGTGGAGGAGCATAGCTATACTCACTTCAGTAAAATTCTCCAGATGGTAATAATGTAAAATAATCTGTGTTTTTAAACTATATATATATACACACACATATTTTAATTCTAATACATATTAAGAAGATAGAAAACCATTAATTACAAAAAAAAAATTAAAAGAAAAAAAAACAAAACACAAAACCAACCTACAAACAGTCGGAGGGTTGATAGAGCGCCTTCAATGGCCTTTAAATGCCTGCTAAGGCAACTTAGATATTCAAACAGCAATATCTGCTCCTGGTGCTTAGCATGTACAACAACTACTCTGGACAGCCTCCATTATTTACATTTTGATTGTTTAAGGCCTTTGACTTTTTCCAACCTACATTGATTAGCTTGCAGGGAGAGGGACAGCACAGGCAACACGGCTTCCATTTGATGTGCCATTTCACAAAACCCTTACAATAATCAATGAAAAACATGCCAGAAAAGGAGATGCTGCAATAAATGTTGTACTACATTGCAAAGAAAACCTAACTTTCTACAGCATAGATGCTGTATGTCATGCGAAAGTGCATGCAAAGATGCACGTATATTTATCTCTCTGGTGAAAAAAGATTTATCTCTAATGAGAGAAGGATACACTTGAAAGCAGGAATCATATTTCTCAGCCAAAACAACACCAGGGTACATCTTCAACAGTTTTCATGCTCTTATGTTGTTATTAATAAGCAATGCCTATGATCTTATCACATACACCAAGAAAACAAGATGTTTTGCCAGTACATTTCTAATTTGATGGATCATGATTTTTATCTCCCAGCAAGGATTCGATCTTTGCATGTCCTTTTTTTATGGCTACTATTTAAGGCACTGAGCCATGGCAGTATCTCCCCTGAACCACTTCTACAATACAAAAAAATAGTTTAAAAATGTATGAGAGGGTACCAGTCATTTTTGCAGTAACTGGTGAGTGTGACTGAGGAGTACAAGACCCATAACATCAACAATGACTGACCCATGACATCTACTTACAACACACTACACTAGTGTTTGGCTGTCAGTTCTCTTTTGGCACTCATGGTACTTCAGGGCCACGCCTGAAATTTAGCTGGTTCTGCCAGTGTGGCATCTTAATATTCTGTTGTAAATACACAAAGTGCAAAACACAGCTATAGGGACTCATCCCCATATGGACCATTAACTGTTGGCATTGGTGCTTAGCACCAATCAATAACGGATAGAAACTGACTACCACTGCCAGTTCATTATATTATTGTAAAACTTCCACACCTCCTCCCTGTGAGTTCCCATGGGCAGCTCCTCACAACACTGACTCCCTTCCTCTTCCTTCTGCATGACCAGCTTACTCCTTCCTGTCCCTTGAACAATTCCCTAACCCTTCCTCCTCAGAAAACAGCCAACAAATTCCAGCCCTCCTCTTGAGGAGCTAACCCACTCTTTCATAGCACCCATGCTTATTGGCCATAGCTGTGGCCTGTTAAGGGCAGGGCTGTTCCTACTCTTTGGCAATCAGTACAGCTGCAGCTCCTCAGGGGTGAGATTGCCTTCAGCACTGTCTCTATTCTCCCACAACCCATCCTCCCACAGACAGCCACCTTTAATTTCTGATCTCCTCTGTTCCCCAGTCCCTCTTCTCACCATATGGAGGAAAGGAATGAACACACAGAGCTCTTGTGACCAGAAGTTACAGGTTTCTCACCAGGGTGAAGTGGCCACACTGTCTTCCAAACATTCTGTGGACAAGAAGGTACCAAAGTTTTATATAGTGCCTGCATACCTAAAGCAGCAAGAAACTTCTGATCAATGAGCAGGCAACGCATTTAAGAAGCCACACAAGGGCAGAATTATCCTTCCCTCCTCTAACACTGGGGACTCTGTGATTTTCTGAGGTGGGCTTATGAATATTTCTTTTATTTTTGTAAGGTTTTTTTAAGCCACTTAGGTTTATGGTTTACAGCACATCCTGACAAAGACTTCCAAATTCAGTTTTGAAAAGTCCCTGACACAGATCACAAACTAATTGAAGCCAGCAAGCAAAAACCAAGGAATGCCTGAGCAAGCCACAAGTAGTTTTTTCTTTGGTCTTTGCAAAGTTTCTCAAAGAACAGGGTCTCTGATTTTCTTCCTCTACTTTTCAGACTTAAAAATAGCATTTCCAATGAGCTGCCCTCAGAGGATGCAAATTGTGGTATCTGCCAGCCTCAGTCACAGGGATTTGGAGGGAAGTGCTGCTATAATTGCATCCTATCTGGATGTACTGTGATGCTCTCTAGTCCTACTATGTCAGGAAGGAGCAAGAGGGAGCTGTTCCATGAGGAAGAGGAAGCTGCAAGCCAAGCATGGTGGCAAAGCTGGCAAAGGCAAGGTACCAGCAGCAAGATCCATCTCATCACACTGTGTGAGGTAAGATCCCAGAGCAGGCAAGTCCATAATCACAGAATCATATAATCCTTTGAGTTGGAACGGAACTTTGAAAAATCATCAAGTCCAACACACATGCAAACTGATCATGAATATTCCCATGGATGGAGAATCTCTGGGCAATCTCTTTCAGTGTTTTGTCACTCCCATTAAACAAAATGCCTTCCTTATATCTAACTTAAATCAACCATCCTTCATTTTAAAACCATTACCCCCTATCCTATCAGCATGTACCCATGTAAAACATTTCTCTCCCTCTCTTTTTATAAGTTTCCTTTAGGTACTGGAAGGCTGCTATAAGGTCCCCCTGTATCCTCCAGGCTGAACAGGAATAAATAATAAGGTCTCAGGCCTGATGTCAAGAACTCGGGGATCCCCAAGTCGGGGCCAGGATCTCGTGTGTGAACAGGCACAAGTGACAAGCTGCAACACCCACTGCAGAGCGTCCCTAGCAGCAACCAATCCCATTCTCAAGCAGCTGTTGGAACCTCTGCCATGGGAAGCCTTCTTCCAGCTTTTGGTTAAAAAAGCCTCAATGCAAAAAAGGCTTTTCAAATATCTCTGTCTGACCAGAGAGCTGGCCTTGAGTGCAGAGGGCCAGACTCCTGGGAGGGGTGTGGAATCCTGTTCCAGGCTCTGCCACTGCTACTCCAGAGGAAGGGCAGTTGCTTCTGTGGAAAATGCCTTACAGACTGATGACTGACATGACTTCCTTGCTTAAGTCTCTCCTCTCTGATGTGGCCCTTTATTTACTCTTTAAAAAAGCTATTGAGTGAATTTCAATTTAGATTATTTGAAATAACAAGATTTTAAAAGCAGGTCAGGTAGAGGAAATCACTGTTGGAAGGCCATAGCTGAGCTACCAATTTCATCCTCAATATGGATTTGTATCCCATCCTCTCAAAATTCTTATTAAAAAAAAAGCTTCAACCCACAAGAGCTGACATCAGGTCAACGGTATAACGTCTTCTTAAGTATCACATTGATGGCACAAGTGTGTTTTCAGTGACATTTTAACCAAAGAAAAATTCCCCTGTTCAGTGCTGCAATGATTCAAAAGCTAACTGAAAGTTGCACAAATAGCTCAGCACTTCTCATCACTTATAATAGTACTCTGTGAGTCAAGGGCAGGTAATTTAAAGACAAAATATGTGCATCAAAGCTACCTTAAGGAATTGGTAGAGGCAATAATAACCTCAAAATGACTACTCACAGGATTAAATACTGTATACAGGAGCCAGCAATTTTAACCTCATTAACTGCAGAGTAACCTCAGTTCACTAACTCAATTACTTAAATGATTTGCACAATCACTGTTCCTTAATTACTAGAACAACTTTAATATTAAAGGTGTAAAACTGTGGAGACATCATTAAAAAATAAAGTTGATAGAGAATATTTACTCTGTTCTCCTCCAGTGCTTTAAATTCATTCTGTCTGAAAATGGAGCTGGGAAGAATACTAACTGTTAAAGCTATTGTCCTTCCAAAGTTGTCTGTTACTTTGGAAGAATTTGAGATGCCATCTGTGAAAATGGAGAGGGATTTAACAAACTCTGGATCTGATATAGGGAGGTCAGCTTCATGATGGTTTTTCTGTTGGCAGTCTTGCATACAAATTTAAGAGGGATGGGAATGGGCTCTGGATCAGTTTTTCACTTTGATGTGGATGGTATGGTGGTGGTGCTTGATCATTTCAAAAAGCAGTAGAAAAGTTTGTAGACAAGTAAGTGAACTGTCTTGAACTTGACAAAGAAAGAACCAGAGCTGGGAGAAAATATTATCCTGGAAAGAAGGAGACAAACCAGCAATAGAGGCACCTGCAAGTTGTCAGGGTAAGGATCACTATTGAGCTGCCATCTCAGTAATATTATGCAAGGAAAAACAAAGGGATAGAGGAAAAAGTTCCAGGACATCTCTTGGAAAACTAGCAGAGAATGGAAAGGGAGAGAGAAGGAAAAAGGATTTCTCTGAGGGGTGCATTGAAGAAGCAATTAATCACAGAGTGAAGAGGAGAAGCAGTACCACAGTCACAGCTGAAAGCAGAGGAGTCAAGCAGATCCTTTCTTTTCTCACAGTGCTGAAGGAAACCTCCCTGTCATGTAATTGGAAGTCAGATGCCAATTTTAAGCCTAGGTGCATAAGGAGGCCTTGGGAATGTTTTTAATAGAACAGACCGTGACACAGAACTTACTTCAGTTTTAGTGCAAAACCAAAGTTTGTATGAATTGGTTCATTACAATACTTTCATATGTTGTTTTTTCCCCTGCTTTCTACAGCTGTATGAAAGTAAGAAAATAGTCCCCATTAGATCTATTCATTCCACAACAATAATACATACAGGCCACAAAATAATGAAGTTGTAAAATCTATGGAGGGGAGAAGTCCATTTTTTTTAACCTACTGAGAAACAGACTACAGAAGCATTTAACCAGTTATCTGTATACTCTGCCCTTTTCTCAGCATATCTGGAAGCACCAGCTCTCTTCCCTGACACCTCAGGAGAGGAGCTGCCAAGCATGGCTCTGCCTCCACTGCTGCAGCTACACCCACTCCTGTCCTCTGTGGCAGGAGTCTCCTTCTCTTCCTGTGAATGTGACTGAATGTCCACCAGGCCTAGAATGGAGAACACAGAAACATTGCTGCCAGCGACTAACCCAGCCTCCAGCACCCTGAAATCTGGAGGGAACACAATCAAATCCTCCATAAGGCGTATCCACCTTTATTGACTGCCATGGTTGTGGGGTCTCTTCTCAACGCAATGCCCTTAAGAAACTGTCATTGTTGTTTCACACCAGATATGTTCATATGTGCAATTTTTATGAAAAATTCCTTTCTAAAGATGAAAGTTATCTGCCTCTTGTGTCTTTCTCTCTTGAATTTGGTGTCCTTAGTGATGTTCCCATACAGGACCTCTCTTTATCTCCCTGCAAGTGCCAGTCTGGATTGATTTCCTTTCCTCAGCAAATTCCAGTCACTCCCTCCAGAACTATTTCCAAATCTTCCTGTGATCTCTCTCTGGCTGTTGGCTGCAGTCCAGGTCCTTCTGGAACCTGACATCACACTAAGGTCACTTTCTTAAGTGTAGGTTTGTGACTAAGTTGTGACAAAAGGGGAAATCATTTTACTTTCTGCTTTCCCCCTTTACTTAACAACATGCTGTTTATATATATTTCTGTCTCTATACCAGCTCCTGAAATGTTTGAGTGCTCTTTCACATTTAGCAGTAATATAAAATAGCAGCAGTTCAGTTGAGTGGTTTAGCAGTATTTCTATTCCTTCCAGTGCCTGATCCAGCTATTCTGAAGTTAGATTGTAGATCTCTACATTGTGCCCCTGCCTGCCTTTAGCCCATAGGCTTCTCAGTGCCTGCTGTGTTTGTACAGTCCTGACCAAAGGCCCACCTTCACCCACAGTAGTGTCTGCAATAAAAATAAATGTGGGTTTTTTCCTGTGGCACACAGTGTGTGTCAGGCTTAGAAATGTTTGTTATACAATCCTAGGAGAGAAATTTAATGTGTCTAGCTACCCTTATGTTTTTCAGGGTCAGTTTCCAAATCCAGAGAGGCATATACCCAAGACAGCCATTCAAACAGACGCAACAACCACTGCTCCAAATTTTGGCTTCACTTCATCTCATTACAAAAAGCAGCTCATGTCCTGCTGTGGAGGAGGTGCAGGATTATGCAGGAGGTCAGACTCCATCATTCTGCTGATCACTTCTGTCCTTTACTGTCTAAAAATGTTTTCAAAGCCCTTCTTAAGTCTAATAGAGGGTTCATAAGAAATCCTTGAAGTGAGATCCATTTCTGGATCCATGCAAACAGCTGAATGGATCCATTTACAAGCAAAGGCTCCAATCCAGCAGAGAGATCCATTCTTATTCCCTTTACTAACAATTTTCAAAATCCTAAATGTTGATGCTTCATTCTGCACTTTCTGCAATTTCTTTTAAGTGACTTTCACAAAGGACAGTTGGCTAATATTCAGTACTCAGCTTTGTACAGGAGCTGGTGGTCACAAAAACTGCAAAGCAACATTCCAGCAAATTTCCTTGTCCTCCTGCACTTCAGTGGGGGGCTTTGCTGTTGCTTGTGAACATTTGATTTGCAGCAGCAGCACAGGTTATCACCAGCTTCTTCTTATATCCTATCCTCAAGCTAATAATTCATTGTACCATAGGAAGACAGTATAAGAAGATTGAAATAACTTTTGGGAAATAACTAATTCCTGAAATTATAGAGGTTGGATAAACTTTTCTTTCTTTTTCCTAACCAAAAATCACAAATTACTATTTTCACATTATTTTTAGAGCAGCTGCTGAATATGCTTATGGAAATTTCCACTTAAAAGAATAGCCATGATTTTTGAAGACTTGCCCTATATTAAAATGTTTGGGCTTAGAATTATCTGGTATCTTAGAAATACAATATTACATAAAATTCTTAGATTTTAATAAAATTTCTGGATATGGATCAGTTAATAAACTTTGTTTCACCAACCATCTAACAGACACCCAGCTATGACTGCTTAATGAATGTTTCCCTGAAATGAAATCTGGAACATTTCAAGCTACCAGACTGATGGAAAAAATAGTTCTCTGTAAGAAAAACCCTGTTGCAGATTCAGTTCTACATAGCTGAAGCTCACTTTATTTCAATTGACAGCACTTTCACATTTGAAAATCTTCTCACATAGGATTGTGGCAGTTTTTTATGTTCACAGTGATTATTTACTGAACAATAAACTAAAATAGGGTGCTGGGAGTGCCAGGCCAACTGTTCCCACACAGTCCAGCTTCCACAAGTTCTGTATCCCTTCTGGACCTATAGGTTCTGCAGGGAAAGGCAGGCACAGAGCCTTTCCCAGGGGCAGAATGGAAATGCTTGAACATTACACTAGGACTAAAAGCTTGCACACTTTCAAGGGGTGTTACACAAATGCAAGTGGGCCAACTGCAAATGTTCAACCCTCTCCCTGCACTGAGGCACAAAGTGCAGAGCTGCACCTGCAGGAGGATAATGGGAGCTGTACCTGGTGATGGGAGCTGCACATGGTGATAAGAGCCGCACCTGGTGATGGCAGCTGCACCTGGTGATGGGAGCTGCACCTGCAATGGGAACTGCACCTGGTGATGGGAGCCATGCCAGCTGCCTCCTGCTGGCCTCAGCTACAGGTTTCAGGCACATGAGGCCACCAGCCAGGTATCACCTATGCACTGTCTCGAAGGTGTACAACATGTCCTGGAGAAGGCTGTGACACCTTGGGCTGCCACATTTCCATCTTTCTTTTCATGAGAAGGGAGAACTGGAGACTGGGAACAAGCCCCAGTGCTTGAGCTTACATTACCAAACTGACACAGGGAGATGCCAGCCATCCCTAGTAGGAATCCAAGCTGGACCAGCACAGGCTTGCTTTGTAGTCCTGTTGTACAACCCTGCGCTCAAGGCAATAAATCAGCTTCCTCGTTCTCATCTTAACACTTTTATAGCACCTGCTACAGACACTGCCTCATAATATTATCACAAAAATAATATTTGTGATGATGGTGGAGTTGAATCAGCAGTGAGTGCAACTTAGGCACTGGGCTGACGATGAACAGTGCATCACTGACTGTGGAGAGGCAGCCACAGCCACAGTAATGAAACATTGGGGACTGTGGTTCCTGTGATAAACAATATGCCACTTCCTTGCTGCTTCCACCAAAGCATAAGAGACTACTGATCAACTGCACGTGAGTGACAGAGCAGTTGCCAAATTGCTAATTTATTCGGGTTTGTCAAGCAAATAGCAGCAGTGGCTGTAGAAGAACTATTAGAGGATGTGAATATGGATTTTGCTTCATAATTGTCAGGATACTGTAATACATTGGTAATGAGACAGTTTTAGGCAGCTCCACCATTTTTTCCAAAACCATTAATTAGAACAGTTCAGCTAAGAATGGTGTACCTTTCTCTTGAGTTCATGAATTGACTTTTGACAGAAAAACACACAGACAGGAGAAGGGGAAGAAAACACACAAAGGTGGAGCTAAGACATCCTAGTTAGGGACTGGCTTTATTTTTATGGCATAAGTGAAAAGATATCAAAACCGACCTTTTCACTAGACAAATACCTTTCAATCTTGTCAGCTCAACATGAGCATGGCTATTTCAGCTGCTAGACTGAACTACCAAATGTCAGAAACACCAACTGGTGTTTGTGAATCCTCTCTGGTACTGACACGAGGGCTGCAGTGTCATTTTTGCAAAAGTAACAAAACAAAACAGAGCTTACTATCCCTGCTGAGGAAGGAAGGCAGCACAAGAGAACATCTACTCCCAGGACAGAGATTTCACAACCTCTGGGCAACCTCTGTCAGTGTTTGATCAGCCTTTGACAAAAGGTTTAAGTGGAACTTTCTGTGTTTCAAATTGTGACAATTACCTCTTGTCCTGTCACTGGGCACTAGAGTCTGGCTCTGTCATCTTTACTTTGCTCATCCCAACACAAGCAGGTATTTATGCCAGTGGGTAAGTGTGGCAATGTCCCTCACTCGGAGTCACCAAATGTGGCGGTGTTCTCAGGGGTCCCAGGATGAGGGAAGAGATGAGAATCTTGACTCCATGTTTCAGAAGGTTTATTTATTATTTCATTATATATATTATATTAAAATTATATATTAAAACTATACTAAAAGAATAGAAGAAAGGATTTCATCAGAAGGCTAGCAAGGAATGATAATAAAATCTTGTGACTGCTCACAGCCTCGACACAGGTGGCTGTCACTGGTCATCAAGTAAAAACAATTTCACATTCTAGGTAAACAATTCTCCAAATCACATTCCAAAGCAGCAAATCATGGAGAAGCTGAAGTTTCTCAGCTTCTCAGGAGGAAAAATCCTAACGAAAGGATTTTTCATAAAATATGTCGGTGACAGGTAAGATCCCCTGACTCTTCTCCAGAGCTGAGTCCCAGCTCTCTCAGGCCCACCTAATCTGACAAATGCTCCAGTCCTTTAATCTTCTTTGTGGCCTTTCAGTGGACTTGCTGCAGCACATTCATGTCTCTCTTGTGCTGGGCAGCCCAGCCCTGAAGCCAGATCTCAGATGTGTCTCACGAGTGCTGAGTGGATGGGGAGGATCACCACCCTCAGTCTGGTGACACCCTGCCTGCTGCAGTACATGGCCACAGCCAATCTGGTCCCAGGCGTCAAAAGACAATACAAAACTTGTCATAGAATCATGGAAATATTTAGATTGGAAATGACCTGTAAGATGACTGAATTCAACTGTTAATTTTGCAGTGCCAAGTCCACCACAAAACCCTGTCCCCAAGTGTCACATCTACACATCTTGTACATAGCTCCAGGATGGTGACTCCACCCCATCCCTGGGACCTTATTCCAATGTTTGACAACCTCTTCTGTGAAGAAATCTTTCCTAATGTTAAATCTAAACTTTCCCTGGTGCAACTTGAGGTCATTTTCACTTGTCCTCTGTTTGTTCTTCTGCACCGTGTGTAGGAAAGAGAGAAAGATTTACCTCCCCAATGTCCAAGCCTTTGTAGAAGTTGCAAACTACTCAGCCAACCAGCTAGAAATGTGAAGGCAACATCAGAAAGGTGGTTGGGAGAGAACAAATATTCTGGGACATTATGCTGAGGGATTTCTTTTACTCCTATACCTAATCTACCTAATTTTTTACCATTTTCAGATAACACTAGAAAACTTTTACATAGGAAACCTGTTCAAATATTCAGCTGGAAGCCATGTGGAAGTCATTCTCTAGCACTTCTCATTGTGCAGAGACTACAGCTGTCAAATGTTGACACTTTTTTTGGTCTAAGAGACAATAAATTTATAGAACAATCTCAGAAGTCTATGTAGCTTATCTTCACAAGTCTTTTTAGTTTAACTTTTCTATTGAAACACTTCAAGCACTTCAAACAAGTATCACATGGCTTTCTGAAGCCTGCTACAGAAATGATAATAGAAGGCCTATTGTAGAAGAAGCATAACTAAACACACAAGGAAGACATGATTCATTGGAACTGGGACAATTCAATGTCTTCTGTAGACAAGTATTTACTTCTTCCTGATTCACAATCACCTGAGGTATTTCTCTAAGCAGCAGCAAAGTGTCAAAGGCAAGAAGAATTTTAACAGTTCAGCATGTGAATAACAGACTGATGCTGAGACACAGCCAGCTGAAGCTGTCATAAGGACGATGAGATAGACAGGTTTGCTCAGGGATTGAACACTATAAGCAACTCAGTAGTGCTGGCTGCAGATGTGCCCTGTGCAAATACACTGGGAGAAAGGCAATGAAAGCCCATAAAAACGGATATAAGATGAGAGAAACTTTTATAGAAGTACTGCAGCCTGGAAAGGGTTGTGGAACTATGGTCAAAATGAAACTCCTACTCTATTCAGAGAAATGGAACTTTGTAGGTGTTTGAAATAACAGATTTGTAGGGGGAAAAAAATGCAGACTCTGTATCAATTTCTTTTTTGAATGAAAAAACCTGTAAGACCCTGGCTAATAATGAAATCATCAGGTCAAAGGGACATCTAACTGGACAGGAGAGAAATTGAGATGCTATTCTTGCTGAGCCAAGGTGGAAGGAAGATATTCATTGACCTTAATCAAAAAGTTAACTGAAAATATTTAAACAAACCTGGCAGAAGAGCTAGAGGCTTTACTGCAGGAATCTAGGAAGTCTGAGAATGTCTCCAAAGTGCTCAATAAACAAAGCTGCAATTTTTGCTGGGGAAAAGCATCCAAATAAAGGCTGAAACCTGGCTTTTGAATTGATTTTTGCAGTTTCAAGAGGTTTGATCATATGTTTGTTATTTATAAGAAAGGAGCCAGAGTCAACACATTTCTGGACTAAAATCTCTGTAACTATAAAAGCCAAGACAAATTATTTCTAAATATGCATTTTAAGTATCAAGAAGATACTTAATAGTGGATATTCACACAAGAAAAGAGTTCAACTATTGATTTACACAACAATTTTTTTTTTTCTCGGCAAAAGGACAAAATCCTTGTTGTTTTGCACCAAATGACCCTCAGAAGATATGAACTAGCTTCATTTTTCTTTGGAAGCCTCTCAGTGCCTCATATTTCATGGGTGATGGATACCTGTCTGTGTTTCACAGGAAAAGCTGCCATGCAGGGAGGCACCTTTCAGACACAGAATAGCTGTTTGGGATGATCGTTTACAGTGCACTTGCAGCACATATGAAATCCCTTCAGAACCAAAGATGATTTTTATAAAACAGATAAAACCAGAACTGAATTTTGGGACAATCAGGCAGTAGTTCCATGTGATTGTGGAAGAGTCATAAATCAGGCAAAGATCTGCCCAGCAGAGTAATCCACTTGCCAGCAGAGTTATCTGAAACATTCAAGTCTCTGGCAGCAATTTTAACTAAAGAATCCACTGTAATTAACTCATTAGCAGTTGTTTCAAGGAGTTTAGCACTGTAAGCCTCTGAGGCTCCAGAAAGCCAGATATTTCAGAGGCTGAAATTTTGCTAGGATGTGGCAGCTGTTTGCACAAGGCTTTCCTCAGTAAATAGGAGTTCAACCATTTTCCACTTCTTGGGAAAATGTAACCTTTGTGGCAACCCTTCCTGGCAGAACTCATCCTGTGGTGCTTTTCCATGGCTACTCAGGCTACACAGCAAGGCCAACAATAAACACAAATCATTTTATGCTTAACAGTCAGGTCTTTCTTTACTTTTGGAGCTAAAACAAAATCTGCTACAGCTCCATTAGGGACTGCAGCAGCTGACAGTACTGACTTTGTGCAGCAAAGAACAATAGATGTATAACACACAAAGGTCACTTCTGTGACGGAGTGGGACCTGCTCTAACAAGTTATGAATATGTAACAGAAAATGGAGTTTGACAGGTGTTTTCTGTTCTTCAGGATGAAGTCCACAATGTGGAAAACTCTTCCCTTTACTGGGTCTTGCAAAAGATACTGAAACCCACCAGCATCACACCAAGCCCTGTTTCAGTCAGTATTGCTTCCTGACCAGGAGTGCATGACCCAGAGACTTCTCTTGCAAAGCATCCCAGGCAGGAGCACCTTATCCAAGGCCTCATTGCACAGCTTCAGGCACTGAGTCAGCACAGGCCACCAGGGGCCAACCATGCAGCCACCAACTGCACCCTCCCTTAGATCTCACCCAGATTCTCTGTACATGCCATGCACAAGCCCAGAATGCTGGCTGGACAGCAGTAATCCCAGTGTGCAGGTAACACCAAAGGGTCCCTCCAACCTAGGCAGTCCTCAGCATCCCCTGTCCCTTTTCATCAGGGACACAACCTTCCAGTAAAAACATATTGCAGGAAAAGAGGGAGAAAACCACTCCACACCAGGACAGCTTTGCTTTCCACACTTATCCATTCAGAATCCATTCTTGCCAGTATGCCCCAAGGACAACCCCTGCAACTCTTGGCCTTCTAGGCTGGACTCCTTGAAGATCTCTGTTCCATGCGGGGCTGTTCTGCTCCAAGTCTTTCTGGCATATGTGTGTTTTACCACCATCCCTGTCAACTCTGCTTCCACCAGTTATGTCACAGTCCTCCCCACGGAGAACCAGGGAGTCACAGAGACACTGTGCCATGTTTTCCTGTGGGATTGGCTCTGACATGCACAACAGAGCTAGAAAAGCTGAGCCTGCCCTTGGTTCATGTGCCTAGTACAGTCCTTTATATTGTAAGGTAGAGGATCTGGACAGACTTGTTGATTTGAGAAAAACAACACATGTTTCAGCACTTAAGTTGTTTCTTGTATCAGATGCTCAATGCAGAATTGTCTGAATTTTATTTTTAAATATTGAGGGAAAATTTTCATGAATTATCATCAGTTTGTAGCTGGATCATAGTTTCTAGAGTTTCATCACAGTTCAGTAGTATTAATGACTCTCTAATGAAAGCTAGAATTTGTAGACACTGACAACATACCAGAACTGCAGAAAAACACAGATCCAGATAATTCTGAAAGACCTCAGTGAAGGTCACAAGAATTTGCAGTCCAGCCAATGCCTGCTCAAGTCTGGGTGCAGCTAAAAACAAGCACCCTGCTCCTCTATTACTTTTAGATCTGGACCCTGCTGACACTAAAAGAGAACTGGGGGAGGAAAGGACAGCTCCATTATGGAGGCTGGAAGGAACAGGACAGCCCAGTCAGGACACACCTGGGGTGCTGGTCTGACTTTGTTTAGCTCTGTCTGCAGCCAAACTCCAGCTTGCAGTAGTGATTATACAGCTCCAAAAATACGGTTCTTCAAAAGCCATGAGGAGATGTAAGATCTGTTGGGCCAAACATGTCCCAGACAGTGTCCAGGACACCTGCCAGCTCAGCCACAGACCAAACACACTGAGAAGTGGCACCAAATATCCCCTGATCTGCTGGCAGAGCAGGAGCCCTGTGTTGATGAGCTTGAGCCCTTCAGGACAACCTTCCACCCCTCCTGTGCCACCTAGCTGACACTAAGGGACAGTTTGTGTCAGGGCAGACAGGACAGATGACCCCAGAATAAAGTAAAAAGCAGCAAGACAAGACAGGACCTCACTTCAGCTCCATCAGTGTGCCAGACAGCCCCTGAAGCAGTGATCTCAAACCTCTGGTGTAGCTGATAGCTGAGGTAGCTGTCCTTACATCTTTAGCTAATTTTCATATGCAAACAGGGCCTCATCTTGCACATTATTTGATGAATAACCTTTACTAATACTACTGATGTCCTCTTCAGCACAGATAGGCTGTGCACTTGCCACAATCAACTGTTACAAACCAAGTCTTTCTCGGTCTGCTGCATTCCAGTTTTGGAGGAGGAAAAGACTAAATTTGAAGCTTAATTATTTAAAATAAATTAGTTTCCCTGCTTAAGAGTTAGAGATGTGATTTAACAAGTTGGGGACTGACATTTAAAAGTTTAGTGGTGAGTCAGACTGTGCCAAAAGGGTGCAATTGAGAACAGAGTGGAAAGTGAATGTAAACTCTCTGGAGCTTTAATCTTGATTGCAATATTACTGACAAAACTCAGCCCAGAACTGACCCAGATTCATCTTGCCTAGCTTTATAAACATAGATGTGACACCCCATTTAGAAACTGTTGTCCTACACACCATCTGTAGTTTATGGAGAAAAATCAAGACCTCTGGGGAAATCAGCCTGATCTGAAATCCAGATTTTAACAGCCTGTTAGCAATATTCCCTTTCCTTTTAAAAGAAGTCTCCTGTTTGCATCACCCCTTGCATCTGTGAGCTGCAGGAGTCAGGCTGTTCATAAAAATCTGCTTCAGACACCAGAACATCTACAATTTACCCTCTCTACCCAACTTTCCTAGATTGCTGTCTCGCTTGCTCTGTCACTCTCCAGGAATGAGGATTCCCGTGGCTCAGGGCACACCCCAGCAGGCGCCACTCTGCACACACAGCAGGTATTGCTCACCTCCACGCTGGTGGGTTAAAGCACAGAGCTTACACAGCCATGGAACACATCTCCAGCTGATTATGAGCACCCACAGGACTCCAGAAGAAGCCTCATGAGCCTTGTTGAACAGCTGCCAGTTTCTGGTGGCCCCCATGGGCACCAGGGACACTGCTCTGCTGACCAACAGGAGCCACACTCCTCTGCCAAAAGGCTGCCCCAGCCTACACTGGTATTTGGGGTTATCCTGCCTCAGCTGTTGGTCTCTTTGGCCAGACTGCCAGGATGCTTCTGAACAGCAGCCCTGCCCTCCAGCCTATCAGCCTGGTGTCATACAGGGAGGACACTGCTTCCCTTTACCATCCTCCAATACATTCTCCCAGGCATTTCAAAGGTAAAAACATCCCACCTCTGTTTTCTTTTGCCCCTTTCTGAATCCCCCCACACAAGGGGGATCATTACAAAGTGAAATAAGAACCTGTGTGTGACAGATTACATGAGACTGCACTAACAAAGCTCAGGAAAAGAAATTGAATGGGAAAACTTTCCCTATTCTTGTATTTTAAGTGCATACAGACAATGTAAGATTTCTATTTGCCTTAAAGGTACATAAATTTTTACTGGCTTTATTTTCTGGAAACAAAGCATAATGTTCAGTATCACAGCATAGTGATAGGGGTCTGTAAGTTGTATAGTCACTGGCTAGATCAATAAAATCAAAATGCAGTTTCAAATTGACCAAATATAAAATAACTTCTCTGAAGGCAAAGAACCAGAACAGTCTACAAGGTTGATGGACCATTGAAGAAAAAGATTCAAGAATTCTTTCAGTAAAGTTATTCAATATGTCAAGGTGTAATAAACTGGTATTTAAAAATACACATTGTACTATTCTTAGCCTGGAAATCAAGAGACCACACCACTACTATAACTAACTAAATAAATACATTCATTGTACTATCAAAACACTGTGATCACTTTGCATTTTCTTCAATAAGAAAAAAATGTCATTTCCTGCAGTGAACTCAAGGTGAAGAGGGATTAAAGTGATAACATTCCAAAAAAGTGCATTTGTTCATATCATCTAAAATAGGTGGAGAATAATGACACAGAAGAAAATATCAAGATGACAATGCAAGCTATGGAAGATTTTAAGATGGCCTTTCATGCTGAAAATCAATGCTAAAATGGCACTTTCCAGTTCCATGTATCTGTGTTCTCCCTATTTTTTCTCCAAGATTCTCCACATTTGTAAGTGGTTACTGTTTTAAAGTGATCAGACTTGCCAATCATTTTCTAATTGGGATACTGCCCAGTTTCAGAATTCCAACAGGAAGTTTAGATTCTGCAATCACAGTTTGTATTTAGAGATACGAAAACAAATTGTCCCTATCCTATAAACTAGCTCCTCAGTTAGGGAAAACTGAGACCCTAAGATCTTTTTGTTTCTGGTTTTTCCCCCAAAAAATGATGGGCTAGCCTGTAAAACACATCCACATTACAGATGGAAAATCTAATTCCAGGGGTTTCATTGGTATTGATCACAGCAGGGATTGGAACGCAGGTGTCCCAGGGCAGGGTCCTAAGTGGAATCATACAGTGCTATTAGGAGCATTTTACAAATGGTCCATGAGCTGGGAACAGCCAGAGCACATCCACATATTGCACAGATGCCTTGGGAGTTCCTGGGATGAGAAGCACAGCAGGGCTGGGAACAGGACTCTGGGGTCAGGCTCCAGACCTTGAGGATTGAATTCCATAGGAAGAGATTGCTTTCCTTAGAGTGAAGAAGGTCAGAAGGATGCTGGTTGGAAGACACCTCCAGTGGTCACCCAGAGCAGCCTCCTGCCCAAAGCAGGAGCAACAGCTCAGCTCTGCCACAGCTTTGTCTTGCTCAGTCTTGAATACTCTGGCAGGCAAAGAGGGCACCACCCACCCAGAGATAAGGCTTCTCCTCACATCTAATCTGAGCCCTGTAAGCTTCAGTGCAGCCACTTATTCCTTGCCATATGTTTTGACTCCACCAGGGAGACTTTGGCTCTGTCATCTCTATCCCTGTTCTTTAAACAGCTGTACACTGCTCTGTGCTACACCTGCCCTTCCAGTCCTTCACTGATTCCCTCAGTCTCTCAGTGCAGTCCCTGTTGACCCACTGAACCCTCTTCTGTATGTAAAGGGGCTGCCACTGCTCCTCTGGGGGATATTCAAACAAATCAGGAAACACTGCATTAGGTCACTTCAATGTTTTTCTCCTTTTCCTTGCCTTCCCTGAACTTCTTTTGCAAAACAAGCATATTACCACAAATAGTTTCAATGCTACGAATTAACCTTATCTGATAAAAATTAACATGACCCAAAAGCTGTTCCATTGATCCATGACAAAATATGGGGTTGTCTTCTTTACTTGAGCTGCCTAACAAAGACAGAGAAGGAAACAAAGAAAGATTTAAGCCTAGGCTATTCTTTTTTTTCCAGCTGATAATTGGAAAAAGCACCTGAAAAGAGCAATTAATCTTCCTTATCTGAGCTGACTTATCATAAGAGGCATCACCTTCTGGAGTTGTCTGTTCACTTCATTGCTTACAAATGGAGGGTGATAGACTTAGGCTCAGACATCAAGCTTAGTGCAGATGACTCCCATGTTCCTAGCAATGTTTGTTAATAATATGCAGGCTAAACAGACAAGCTAAGTTCCTCTCCTAAATCTAAGCTGATTTGATAAAGGAAGCAGTAGTAAAAATGTAGTTATATTTTGATAGAACAAGAAGCAGTTACAAATCCAAATGCAAAGATGGCACTAATTGTGCAATTTGCATCACTCTCCAAAGCTAATGTGCAGCCATTACACTTTCTTTCAGTACAGTGTAAATGTACAGTAGCTATTTAATTAAAGAGTTTGCAGACTCTGGGAAGTTTCACTGCTTTCTTGCCAGAGTGGATGCCTTAACTCTATTCTCTTACTTCATTCATCTCCTCTATGAAATTCCTACACATTATTATAAACGGAACACACGACATCTCCTAATTTGCACAATGTTCTTTTATATGACTTGTCAACATTACACTCATGAAGTGTAGATATTTAAGCCCTTCTTTACTACAAAATCACTCCAAAGCCTAAGTTCTTGTGTTATTCATACCCCTGCAACATCATGGCAGATTTAATTTATCAGCACCACTGTCTGTTCCAAAGCTGATAGCAAGGAGTAAGAGCATTGTGAGGGGTCATCACATTTCACAAATGTTTTGGCTGGGAGAGGTAGATCAAAAGGCACTTTGGCAAGGAGGACCCCTAGGCACAGAAATGTAAGAAAAGTACCTTGGTTAGGAATTTATCTGCCTCCTTCCTCTGGAGTAGAAGCAATGAGGAAGTGAAGTCAAAGCCAGGCCTCAAGCAGCCAGGAGGGGTGATGGACTGGACTAGAGCAAGACAGCCAGGAACCCACCCAGCAAGTGGGCCAGGAAGGAAGGATGAAGAGTGCTGCCTTCACTCCCATGAAGCAGCCTTTCCTGGAGACTTGATGCAGTGCCATCTGAAAGTCATCACGGAAAAGGTCTGATTTCTAGGCAAGGTGTTTTTCAAAGCCCTTCAATTGTGCAGATCAATGTTGGATGACTGATATTGCCATTCTGTCAAAGAGAAATCACTGGGACCAGTGAAAAAACTTAAATCTTAACTACTACAGGTTTTCCTGTTCTATAAAATCTTATTTTAAATGTATTTATATATGGAAACACCTGGGAAACAAAGCAGACATTATAGAATTGTAATTCTGTAGTTTTTAACAGAAACACTGCAGTTCTGCCTGAGCCAAAGTTCTTCAAAGGATAAACATATTTAACTGATGGGATGAGAAATTCAGTGTGGCAAAGATCTTATTCAGCCTCAATAAAGTCTGACCAAGACAGAGAATGAAAGACAGACAAATTCACATAAGCACTAGCACTGAAAATACAGAGGTGGGGGGAAGGATCAGGGAGAGATGAACATTTAATACCATAGTTTTGGCAAAGACTCATATCCTATAATTTTAGCTATCAAGACAGCATCCTCCAGAGAGTGGTGCAAAGCACAAATTCAAATTCCTCCCAGTCTGAGAAGCAAAGACAAACTAGACTGCTAACACAAGCATCTGTATTTGTTGACTGGAGTTAAAGAGAAGTATTAATTTTCTTCTGTCAAAATTAAATAGATTTATATTTGGGCTTACTAAAGGTTTGTTCAAAAAAGCTTAATGGTAAAAAATAAAAATAATAATGGTGAAAAAAATATAATGGTAAAAAAAATTCAGCAGAGAATTGGTAACAAAAGCAAAATAGCTCAGAGTTAAGCCCTGTGCCATACCTTGCAGCCATGACCTTCAGCTCCAGCAGATTCTGCTTCTCCAACTCCCTTATCTACCTTTCTATATAACGAGTCCAGCTCACAGAAAATGCGTTCACTGAGCACATTTTCAGATCAAAAACCTTATTAAAGGAACATAATGTGAGGAAGATAGGACCAAGTGATTGACAGTAATTGTATTGGAAATGGGAAAGGCTGCACAGCCCTTTTTGAAATGCAGATTTCGCAGGACTGTGAGAGGTTGAGATCCAATGCTGCATTGGGCCCATTAAACAGCTTTTTAGGCCAGAAGGGATATCTTTAGAGTCTCACTTCACAGACCACAACATTTCACTGTTTAATTCCTTCATTAAAGCAGTAAGAGTTCATTGTGCTGTATCATATCTAGATTTAAAAGGATTTTCAAGGAAAAGAATAATCTATAAAACTCCTAGATAAAGTTATTCCAGCAGTTATTCAGCCTTGCTGTAAAAAGTCCTCTTTTTTGTCACCTGAAATAATCTGGTTTTAGAGATTGAGTAGCATCATGCTTTCATTCACTAGATTAAATTGTCATCCTGTATCAAAAAATGTCACTGTGTAGCAACTCTTAAACCATGATAAAATAACGTGCCAACCTTCTCTTTGTCAAAATAAAAAGAATGTGCCTTTTCACTTCTCACAGACAGCATGTCCAGACCTCTGACTGTGCTGGAAGGATTTAAGAGGCATTTAAAACATCAGCACCACAACTGGACTCAGACCTCAGCAGCAGTTTCACCAGGACACAAGTGACATCATACCTTAACTCCTACAGGATATCTCTTCAGCAGATATATTCAGGTATCCCCGGTTTCCTTAGTGCCACACATGGGGTGGCTCCAGAGTTCCCTGACAGCACAATGGCTTTGTACCACCAGTCAGAGGTGGCAGCTGTGGAAAACCAGAGCCTGAAACACCTGAGTGAATGGTGTCTCACAGAAGACTATGTTGTGGTGATGCCTCAAGACTTCTGGCTCTTTCATATATTTGTAGCTTTGTAGATTTTTTTATATATGGTTGTATAGTCTCTAGTACTTTTCCTGCCCTTTCTCACATTTTAGAATACTAAGCTAACCCTTTCTAACATATCCTTGAACTTCTGTTGAGTCTTATTCTCAAGAAGAGAATTTCTGACAAGGACATCTTGTTTTTCACCAGAATTGGAGGGACATAAGACATAGGGCAAAGAAACCCCTGGACCAACTAACTCCAAGGGGCAGACATGAGGGTGGGTTACTGGAGCAACTGATCTCTTCTTGGATGTACCTGCTAGATATTGTAATTAATTGATCTTTTTAAAATTGCAGAAATCCTATGGCCATGTGCACACAGCCATATTTGTACATCTGAAAGCTTCCATTAGAGAACTGCTTTTTATCTTACCCCCCTTAATATTGTTTTTGTTTTGATTCTAGGCAACAGTGGAGTCAGAAATACCTGAGCTAGCTTTTAAAAACTTCACTGTGACAGCACAGAGCTCTATACAGCTAAATTTATCTTGTTTCTTGGCAGTCTCCAGCATAGGCATACTGGGTAGGATTCATCTGGCCAAGTGCAGACATACACATCTGAGCCAGACACCCTTGGCTCCTACATGGACATCTTCTCTGAGAGTAGGTGTTTGAAATAGATTACATGAGTCACCCCTCCAAAGAGCCTACTTTTCTCCACAGATCACACAGGGAACCTAGAATAGCTCAGAAGTAGGCACCTCCAGGCTGTAGTAAAGTTTGCCAAATTGAATCCCACCCCCTTCAAGGAGAGAGGATAGACTTGAAAAAACACATTAGAAAATTTCAGAAGTCCTGGTTTTGCCTTTTTCTTCTTCCCCTTTCCATCAGGCTTGGTATGAAAACACGGAGTGTTTGTGGGAAAATTGAAAAGAGTTTTGTCAAACTTCTTCATTCAAAATTAATCTTTCCAAGTACTGTATGATACTATTAGTACTGCTTCACTTCAAACCTACATGTATTAAGAATTTCAAATTAATTTTATTTAAAGAACCTCTAGTGGAAAGTTACACTTTTCCATATAACTTTCCACCTTTTTTCATTTCAACATATTAGTAGTTTCTTACCTTTTTTCTGGATGATTTCATAAAGGTCTGGAAAAGGGTGAGTGAACACTTCAGTGTTTGCATTATGACACTAATGTATATCAGGGTACTGCACCAACTGCAGCCTGATTATTTTGGAGACTTTTCTGTTTCTCATTTGCTTTTGGCAAGCAACAATAGTTATGTGCAAAGTGTTGCTTAGGAACTATATACTAGATAATGCATGAACTCAATAATTATTACTGCAGCTGACCTTCATTTCTCTGCAGACATTAATAATTAAAGGACACATTTTCATTAGGATTTGAGAAAAAAAAAACCCCAAAAACTTAAACTACACAAATCCAGATAACAAAAGATTTCTTTCTGGTTACAACTATCCAGTTTCATACTGAGCAAAAATGGGAATAGTGTTAAAGTCATGCTCACAACTTCAGATTCCAAGGGGTCCATGCACCTTCTTCATTCCTTTGATTTATATTGTAAGAACAAAGTGATTGGGCAGGTTGAGCCCATGGTGCTGGACATAAGGTGTTTCAAGATTTAGTTCAAGAGATTTTAAAGGAGGTCCTCTGCTACACACTGCTTCAGTAGAAACACAAGAAATTCTTTTTAGCTGAGAAACTTACTCATTTTTATTTTTTCTTCCTTTAGCTAGTAAAAACTAGTATTTATATTAAAAATTATTATTTTAACCCCTTTGCTGTGTTATACTGAGATTCAATAGTTTAAGAGAATGAGGAAGAGAATCAGGAAGATGTGGCCACAGAAATGCCATTCATTTGCCAGTATCAATTACCCAATGTGCTACTGACCTTAAAAGTTGTGCTGGATGAATGAGCTGGAAGAGACTCACAAATACAATGATGATGCTGTCCTCTCCTTGGTTATTCCAACGTTTTCATCTTCCAGGTGCAAAGTTTTCTCTTACTGGCCTATTAAGCACATATATTTGAAAGAAGTAATACTTTTTCCTGTACTACAGCATTATTTCTCTTTTTCCTTGTTTGAAGAAGACAACCATAGATGTTCCTATTTTAAATGCTGACTGAAAATACAAGAAATTCTCAATATTGCTCTAAAGTAAGCTAAATTAAATTTTTGCCTTTGAACTGGGATGGAACACTCTGAGTCAAATTTTCATTTACTTTGTGGTATATTTAAACTTGAAGTTTTAGATGTTCTTTTGGTTTTTCTCAGCAGCTTTTTTAAGTTTCAGCAATGAAAAGGGTTAGCATGCAAAAGCTTAAAAGTTTAGTATTTCTGAGTACAGTAAATGAAATGCACTTTTTACATCATACCATGAAATTAATTATGCCAGAGAGAAAGCAAACTTGTCTTATACAAACTCTCAAAGATTTCTCCATGAAAAGAATTCAGACCAACAATTAATACAGACATTTGAAAATGCGTTGCTACAAAGGTTTTCTCCTCAGAATTTATGATTAATTTAAATTTGAATTCCACATTGCAAGGTAATGCTGAATGCCCAAAAGATAAATTATGGCAAGATAGATTTCAAATAGAAGAACCTATGAAGTATTTAAGAAACAAGATTACATAAACAGTGCCACATTATAAACATCCAACTTGTCCCTTTTTATTTAATAGCAACATGATGCAGAATCATTTACAGGTTAAGGAGCAATAACCCCATTTTTAGACAGAAATCAAATAGTTCTTTGAAGGAGACATGTATCCTCATGTATTTACATGAGTTAAAAATGACAGAAAATCTTATCTAAATAAACTATTGTTTGACTATGAAGCATCACTTATATCTTTTACTTGCCAAGTTTTCAAACTTTTTATGAGTGATATCTGAGCTTCCTCAGTCATTTTGTGATTGAAGAATAATGCAGTATTTAACTTTTTGAGCATGTAACTGCACTTGTTGGCTGACTTGATTTTTTCTGTTGTGGATAGGACAAATTACATTGCACTGGGCTTTGTTGTGTTACAAGGTTTGTGTCATCCCTTTTCATTATTTAAATCTTTTTTTTTCAATAGACTCACACTGTAACTACATTAATTCTAATGAAAATTACTAATTATGGTAGTACTACTCATTATGTTTTGCATATATTAACAGCACAAGCAGCAATTGATTCCTGGTGTACAGCACACTGGAAATTCAGTTTGATTTTTGTGGCTCTTACTGCATCCCAAAACTGCTCTTGCCCCCAGACAGACAAGGTTCTTGTGTTACAGCACAAGTTTGTTTCAGAATCTTGCACATTCATATTATATACTTTGAAACTTAAGCATTTTCTCTCCACTTGCAGATTTCCTCACCCCTTGACACCGCTCAACTCCTCAAAGCACTGCCAGACATGGAGACAGAACAGCCTGAGCAGAGGCATGCTGCTGGGAGACAGCGGCATCCCCAGCACACAACTGACACAAGCTTCTTCTAGCCCATCACTGAGACCTGTAGGCACAGACCACGATGGTTTTACAAGTCTAATTTAGTTCACACAACAATATTCCACCTATTCTATTCATACAGCAGGCCTGGTGCCGTGATTCAGGAACATGCTTTTACAATGTACACAGAAAACATTTTCCCAGGCTGTGAATTCTTCTATGGATCAACCAATAAGCCAAAAAAAGGCCAGGATTTTATGTTTCCATCTTGGGAAAATTTTGTGTTTCTATCCTGGAAATTACCAAACAGTAGAATATTTGTATTTTCTGCAAAGATTTTCACCACAAGATTAAGTTTGAGAGATTGTTCTGGTGATGCCTAATAGTCTCCAGCCCGGTGTGCTGTCACACATGCTCTCTCACCAGGCATGGTTCTGCAGCTCAGAGTCCACAAAGAGGGACAGGGAGGCAACTGGAGAACAGGAATTGCTGCAAAAATTGAAAGAAAGACAATCCAGTAGGACAAGGCATGAAAACAAGCAGGGGAGAGCTCATGTAATGGCCTCTACTCAAAAATATTTCTTTGTAGTCATAGCTTCCCCCAGCTATCAACAGCTTTCTGTGTAAGGAAAAAAAACCAAACAAAAAACAACATTAAACCAAACAAACAATCAAAAAAAAAAACAAACAGCAAAATGTATATGTATAGTCCTGAATACTCAGTTGCAGCTTTAAATGGACTGAATGAATACCCTAAACAATAAATCAATGACCATAACATGAGCACAGATCTGCCTCTCATGTGCTACAGGGTATACAGGAATATATTTCCATTAAAAAATCCTTAAGGATTCACTTCTGTCTCAATAGGGACAAGGCAAAGGAAGGGAACAGATGATGGTTTAATGCAAGAAGTTAAAGCTGACTGTCTAGAGCAGTCCTGTTATGTACCTCAAGCACACCCAAAGCACAGGGCTTTGTACACACCAGGCAAAGAGAGCTTTGCAGGGTGCTCACTGCTGTAGGGCTGCCCAAGACCTTCACTTAGCTGCAGTATTTGGCACAGTCACTGCAGCAATCCTCAACGATGCCTGTGTGCTTCTCAAAGCCCTTTTCCAAGTCTCTGTGTGATTTAACTGAGAGCCAATATTCTATTTCCACAATATTTTAAGTTAACAGCAAAAAAATTCTGGTCATATCTTATTACTCTGCTTGTCTTTTCCCCCAGGGCCTTTCTGCTGCCTCTGACAGCTTTCTGATTGCAGCCTTTCCTCGCCCAGCACTGCCTCAAGTTCCATCATCCAAATTACTGTACTTTAAGTCCCCTGCAGTAACTGTGGTTATTTCCAATATCCCAACAGGAAGACCCCCGTCAAGATGAGTCATTCTTATTTCCAAGGGTGTTGTGCTGAGGCTGCTCAGAGGAAGATGCAGCAGAAGCTGCTTTGTATTAGCCTAGTGGGGGGAAAAAAGCACAAGGCCCTGCTTTCAGCTAAATTCCTTTCCAGCAATATGGACATTTTTTTCCAAAAATGATGAAAATGACAAGCACTTACTCTAACAAAAACCCTGTTGGAAGCAACAGAGTCCTAAAAACCTCTGGAATTGTGCCATGATGTGCGGAAAATGGAACTGGCTATTTTAAACTTGCTGCCGTCTGGACAGAAAGCGATGCTTTGCTGTGAACTGCTGGGCCTCTGAACTGTTCATTCATGCATTATTTTTTGGCAGCCTTCACCATTTCCACAGAATCACTGGCAGCAGCCTTGCTAGAGAGCAGGTAATTCTGACCCTGCAACTTATCTACTGCTATTACTGACAAACAGGTTTTTAGCTGCATCCTAGCAGATTATTCAGAGCTGGTTTAGGATGGTGTAATGCTGCCATGAAATCTCACATATACAGATTCTCTGAAGATTCAGAATAATCCTTGCTTTCCACTCAAAGAGCACAAGAAAAACCTTTCAGCATATTACTTCTGCAGAACAGACAGAGCCAGCTCACACAGACCTTCAAACAATGCAGCTAGAATTGGGTCAAGATGTAGAAGAAGTCTGAAAAGTTTTGATTCTAAATCAAAGATCAATTTCCAGCTCTAATTCTGATATCTTTGAAAAGAATCCTTGCATTTTATACATATATTATATAGTCACTGGAATATCATCTCATTTACTCTTGGGCTCCAGAGAGGCAGTTAAAAATAAGCAAATGCCTATGTGTATCAGCATAAGAACCCCACATTCCCAAGACTTTGAACATCACTGGAAAATTTGTCACCATATGCATGCATTGCTGAGGTGTGATATGATGTGGCTTTCTGGAGCCTCTGCAATTAGTCAGTGATACACAAAATGAGGAATCATGGTCAGTGCACAGAAAACAAGCAAGGCCAACCAACAAGTATCTGGATTTTCAACATGCTGCTGAAATTCTGGTTTGGGCTCTTCTATACCAGAGCTGAGTGGGACAGCCCAAGGTCAGAGAAACAGGATTTCAGACATGGTGGGGAAACATCTCCTAGAGTCCATCTCACATATGTTACTTTGAAAGCTGTCCTTTCAATTGCAGATGTTTGTTACATTTGTTCTTCCCAGCTACTCTTCTTTTCCCAAGTGGAATGGAAGTGGTGCCTGACAGACTGTTTAGAAGATTAGGGATTTCTTTGTTTTTCGCTCTTAATGTTCTTGCTGAATTTATTTATAGCTTGGCTGGTTATTAGAACTTGTTCCATATGGTAATCTGGCAATGCCAAGAAAAGGATTTAAAATTAAAAAATATATTATTTCAGCAAGAATATATATTTTTGTGATTTGGAAATTCACTCAAAGCATTGGAGGACAATTTAACCCAGCTTTTCAGGGGAGAAGTGAGGGAGGAAAGTAGCCAGAGGGTAAATAGGAGACTATATGAAAGTAAAAATTTCCTTTCATGTTGTTGGAAAGTGGCCCAAAAGCTCATTGTGTTGAAGCCTACTTCAACAAGAAAAAAGAACACAGCTTTTCTGGATTACAGGGTTTTCCAGTCTTCTGCTTCTGTAGGAAATGCAGCTATGAACCCCTGGGAGGAAAGCAAAAGGGAAACAACCCAAGAAGCAAACAATTTGGACCCAGACTAAGACAAAGTAGATACATGCCTGCATAACTAGAACAGAAAATACTAATAAATTACGTATTTGGGGATTTAAGCATATAGAGAAAAGGCTGTTCTGCAATGCCAAGGGGACAATAAGAAATAAGAAATTATATATATCCAGGTTACATTGAAAATTATGCTTTAATATTTCAAATGTCACAGTAATACCACAATGCAGGCTTTTGGCCCCTGCTTCAATTAGACTTGACCAAAAATCTCAGATACACATTTGATGAGGGGGCTTTGACTAGAAAAGAAAATTTCCTGCTTTGTAACTGGTTAGAATAGAGATTTGGTTTGCAGCCTGCCTTCAGCATATATTTCTAAGAAAAGGAAGCACACAAGCAAAACATAACAAAACAGAAAACAGATTTCCAAGTCCCACATGCTTTTGAACAAGTATGTCACAATTTCCCCAGAGTATTCAGACCAGGATGGCAGAAGCACTGGAAAAATATATTGCACACACAGCATCAGTAGGCAAAAATTGCATTTTTATTACCAACAAAGTTAAAAGTCTGAACTTACAGAAAAAGTACTTCTCCCATAGACAAATTATTAAAAGTGAAGACAACATTCTCTATTCCTTCAGTTACAACAGTGGAGACCTATTTGTAGAAGAGAAAGGACTGATGAGTACAATCTTTGCCAAAATCTGACCAAAACTTCACAGGATTCAATATTATCACCAGCAGTAAGGTCAATGTGACATTCAAGAAACACTGATTGCAGCCATTAGAGAGCTATTTGCTTTTTTGATGTCATAGTCTATTGTAAACCCAAGTAAAAATACACAGAAATCAGGTGTGCTGCTGATTTTGTTTCTATCTTGGCCACTGTGCAAAACACAGTAGCCAGTAGCATCAGTCAAAAAATACAGGTATTAGTGAACTGATAAGTAAATCAAACTTTGGGTTTTATTTCCTCACCTTGCATTTAAGGAACAAAGGAGTTTGTCACAAAACAAGTCCTAAGAAGAGTGCTGATGCATACTGCTCTCAGTCTCAAGACTTTTCAAAGACATTCAGTTATTGAGTTAGATGGAGTTTTGAACAAAGGCCAAGATTTGTGGTCTTTTACAGAAGTCTGTGAGAGCTGGTTGGCTTATGGGGTTCAGGAAGAAAACAAAACTGTTCCAGGGAAGGGGGCCTGACACACAGAGATGCATTATCTGGCTTGGCTACTGTGCTGCTGCTACCAACAAGAGCCAGCCAAGGGTCCCCAGGCCCACCAGAGAGGTGGGGATCTGTCCCAGGCCCTGGGGATGCCCTCTGAGCCAAGCAGCAAGGGGGGCTGGTGTTCCTAGCCCAGTACACAGAGGAAGTGGCACAACACACTGAGGGACAGCATCATGGTGGGTGAAATCATCCCATCCCTGTTTGCACTACACAGTGACAGAGCCCTGAGGCACAAATCCCCAGCAGCCTGTCCAGCAGGAACACATCCATCACCGTGCAGTGACCCCAAGAGATGAGGGAGTGCAAGGGGAACAGAAACATTACCCTGCTCCTGGACAACAGTAAACCCTGCTGCAGAAAATGGCACAATCTCAAGTGGTGGCTTAAACTCAATACACCTGAAGAGAAGGCAGATAATACACAATAAAATCACACTGGACATTAGCAGTGCTCAGGCAGATTTTGTACTCCATATATGAGGGGAGGAAAAGTCCTCTGCTCTTCCCGTACTCCAGCAAAATCCATGAGATTTTCATGCCATACTAAATCATTCAGTAGTTTGCTCTTCAACACATCTCAGCTTTCATTAAGGTCACACTTATTACAGGAAAAGCCCTTGCTTCTATGAAAATGTATCTTTATATTTACAACTGCTTGCACTTTAAGACTGCCCATTATGCCCCAAACCAAGGCACAATGAATTTAACAACTACAGATTTGTTTCTTGCAATAATTGAAGGTAAATGATCCTTTTCTGTTCAAGTCTTTCATGCAAAGGCCAGACTAGGAAATGTTCTAGGCAGGTGGGACCATAAATAAGCCTTACTTGGTCTTATCCTATGCAAGCTGTTACAGCTCCAGAGCTCAGTCCCCAAGGGGACTGGGTGCCAGTAGCCAGCTCGCTCTCAGACCAAGGCCGTGGGTCACCCCCTGGCAAGCAGGGAATATTCAGCTCTTAGTGATTAGGCAGCTCTTGTGATTTCAGCTTTGCTTGCTAGGTAGCTTTTCCCTTGGCCTAAGGCTCCAGCAGACGGTAGAGAGAGGAGAAGCAGAAGATGCTGGCTGTTCCACGAGTATGGCTTTATTGTAGGGGTTCCGTAAAGGGTCTCAGCTCTTCTTCTTCCGAGTTAGTAGGGGTACAGTATGCTGCTTTTATACCCTTGGCCCGGATCCAATCCTGACCAATGGCAGAGGTGTTAGAGTGACCATAAGTGACCAATAGTAGGGTTAACAAGATATTGCCTTACATGGCTATAGGGATAAGGTACAAGGCAGATGTCCCTGGAGACAGGAAACTTCTTTGCCGCTGTGTCAGCATTCTATTCTCCAAGGGGCCCTGGCTAAACCCGAGGGGTTTACTACAGGACCACAAACTCCAAGACAAGATTCTTCTCTGCCCTAATCAATGGGAAGGTCAGAGTCAAAGGCTACTGCAACATAGACGGGATGGCCAACTAAATGCTAATATTTCCCTTTTTCCCCACATGAAAGTTCTTCCTGAAACATACTTCACACACATATTTTATAAAAGTGTCAAGGTAAAAGACATATTAGGTCATAACAGGGAATAATAGCACATCTGTGAAAATTCAATTTCTGTGTAAGTATATGCTGCATTTTCTAGTTTCTTTCCTGATCCTGCAGAAATCAGTATCTAGTGTGTGCCATCTTATGTATGCACCAGTTTTCCATTTACCACATCCTTTTACAGTGAATGCAGTATTAATAGTGTTCTTATCCCTTCCAATAGAGCACATTGCAGCAGTAAAAATACTGCAGGCAAAATAGGATTATCATAGCTTACATCCACAGCACAGGACATGTAAGGTCAAAAGTTTTCCTTGATTATGGATATCCCAGTTGAGATACCACCCACCTCATTTTTTGAGACTACTTAGCATTCTCTCTGCTTTTACACTGACAGCAAAAACTTTATGGACTGCAGTTATGGCCATGAGCGCTCTGTATTTTCTAAAATAAGATCCCAAGAACATTTAGTCTAACAAAAAATTAATGACAAGCTTGAGTCAATGAGAGTGTGGTTAGTGGGTGTGCTGGCATTAAAAGAGAACTCAGAAGAACCAGCAGAGAGATTGCCAAGATCTCCTTAAATGTGCCCACCTCTCCCCAGAAGGAAACCACTTTTCCCTTCCTCATCCAGTCCCTGCATCATTCAGACTACCCAGACACCAAAAAAGATACACTTTGGTGTCAGGACCACCTGTCCAACTCACCATTCCTCGACACAATTCACAAATAAGCAGTTTCCCTACAGAGAGAGGTGCCATGGTGCTTAGCCATGCATTGCTGCAGATGGATTTATGTCATTTCCACTGCACACCACTGAAGAGGGAGGTCTCCTGCCAGCAGCAGACACAGTGCCAGGCTGAGATCTGTAATGTGGATTGTGGACCCTGCTCAAGTGCCTGCATGATTCTCCCAAGCAGGAGCACAGAGCTTTTTCCCACCAGATGACAAAGATGATAAAGTGGGAATGAGAGCAGCTCCATCCTGTTCCTCTGCACAGAGCCTGTCAAAGCCATGAGCAAGTGAGTCTGTGGGACAGCAGTGCTTTTCTTCCTGCCACAGAAAAACCAGCAGGACTTGGAATTTCAGGGAGGATCACTGAAGAAAAAGGCTCAGGTATAATTCAGTCCATGAAAATTAAAAAGAATTGCGGATGAGAGGTGCAGGACACAAAGCAATCACTGCCCTTACTTGTGTGCTGTCTGGGGAAAAGGGCCAAGAGGAAACAGTTTTATTACCCCATGACTTAACTGAGCCAGGGGAAATACAGGGACACTTCTGACATGGATCATTATCAGTGAAGCTGCATAGCTCCTACCACAGCCTGTTCATTCTACATCCCTCAGAGACATAACTCTGCTTCTCAGTGGCCTGCATATGAATGAATTACAGGAAAAATTATACACTGCTCAGTCTGGTTCTACTCCACATGTACAAAATCCTTGCTGCCTGGCCTGGAAGGAGAAAGGAAGTTTAACATTCTTCTCTGGGAAAAACCTTGGCAGTGGTTTGTCCCATCATCCAGCATTCCACGAAGTCCAGAGGAAACACTTTCAAAAATACCACCAGAAAACATCTAGAGTCCAGTTATAACCTGCTTCCTGCTGCTTTCATCATGTCCTCTCTGCCCTGGAACAGTTTAGCCTTCCTATACTGCAGAAAATGGGTGGTGAGGAGAGAGGATATAAAGAAGTAAATGAGTGGACAAGATGGACACATCAACCACTCAAAGCTCCCATAGCTAACACAGGAAAAGAAAAAGAGAAAGCTATCAAGGTAGTATCAGCATGTAATCCTGATGACAGAGCATCACACATTAACCCAATTCCTTCCAAGAAAAGAAGTAAAGGTTACAGGAGTAGGAATTCCCTGCTGCAAGACTGCAGAAAAACCTCAGAGAGTATTTCTTTATTCATGGCAGGGTTTAAAAAACAGTGCCTATTGGCTCTGGCACAGCTAGTATATGTCACACACACAAGCACAGGCAGCAGACTCAGCCCTTCTGTGCTGTAGCATCAAAACAATGTTTGCATAAGCCTAGAAAACCCTCGGCTCCTGTCCCACAGGGGACACTCAGACAAACTATAAAAGTGTGTCTGAACTCATTTCTGGCTTCCCACATTTCTGTGCTGCACAGAATTCTTCCTGAGTCTACCCCAGCCAGATCTGTGAGTCCATACACACACTCTCTGGAGGCCTGCAAAGCATTCTCTGAGCAAGCATTAAAACACATCTTCTGAAATGATTACAACTTGAAACATTGGAGCAAAAAAATGAAAAGGGACCAACTGTCTGGATAGCCTGAAACCCATGCATGCAAAGGTTCCAGCAATGGAAGAGGGCTCTCCAGTGCAAAATTAAATTCAGCCCTCATCTCATCTTTACTTCATTGAAAACGTTTGCTACTTGATGATCAGAAAAGTTTCAAAAAGCTGCATTGTCTGTGAGCCACAGTGCCTGCTCAGACACACATATATGTGTGTGGGACAGCACAGTGCAGTATGGGAGACTGCAGTCACAGGGAATATGAGTAACATGGACAGGCAGCACAGAGCTGCAGCATGAAACAGTCCAGCAGAGACCTTACAGCTCTCAGTAATACCTAAAGAGCTGCTGTTTTCTCCAGAGAGCACCACTTGGAGAAGTCTGGAGCCAACCACTGTCTTCAAGGAAGAGAATTTCCATTTCATGTCTTGTCTCCAGTGGAAACACCATTAGCCTTGAAGGATTTGAAAAGAATTCCCATAGTATGAAATATTTTAGGTTTACAAGAGAGGTGTGACCAGGTTTAACTATTGGTGAATTGATTTCTCAAATATTTGTCCTGGTTCCTAGAAGATGCCCAAGCTCTTTGGCACCAGTCACAGCTGTGCTGGACACCATGATAAGAAGTGAAGAAAATATATGGTCATGGTGCAGTGCACAATTTTGGTCAGCCTAGAGAGATCACATGAATGATAAATAGTTTGCAACCACTGCCTGTGACACCAATCAATACCAACAGCCCAGTCAGGTAACAGATAATGCTTTGTAGGTGTCCTGGGGCAGCCCTCAAGTCTCCATTTTCCATTCATCAAGGCTCAACCCAGAACTCTTCCAGCACTGTTGTCACACTTTCTCCCCCAGCACAGATGAGGCTGCTGCTCCCCTGATGGGTCTGTACTAATGTTCTTACCAAAATATAGACTAACACACTGCCATCACCCACCTTAACCACCATCAGTGGGAAAGAAATGCAAGTAGAGGCAGTGGCTTTACCACATAAAAGAAAGAGGTGCAGGAACTATCAACTATTTAAAGACTAACTGCATATCACTCAGGCTGGGAGAACCAGGAGATGAGGCACTTGCCATAACAGCATCAGCAGAGTCCCCAGAAAGGAAAGTTGAGTTTGATGCCAAGCCCTGTGTGCCTGATCCTTTGCTGCAGATGATCCCACAGGACCCCCACCATTCCCTACAATGCCTTGGGGCTTTCTTGTTCTCTGCTCTGCAACAGAAAGTGGCAGCTGCTCCTCCCCAGGACAGCCTGGCCTTGAATCCTCTTAGCTGCAACATCATGTTCTTACAATCAGGCACTGTGTCAAAACAATGTCTTTTGGTTTATTTTGTTTTATTTATAAAAGATAAACACCTCATGGGAAAGACAGGCTGGCAAAACACAAATCTACATCCTTTCTCCATTTATTAAGAATTGTGAAAAGCAAATAAATGTTTTGCTGGGAAAAGTGAATGTTCCAGCAGCCACATATGATCTCATTCTGGCACTGTGCTCATATGCTAGTTGAATCTCACAATGCAGTTTCAGACACCTGCATGCTGTGTGCATCTGTATTTCTCTCCCATATTTATGCAAAACATATTGAAGATAGGTACAATGCTGTCAGAAGAGAGAGCAGAAACTGCTCTTACAAACACATCAGTAGTCATGGAATTTCAGAGCCTAAAGAGAGAGTTGATAATTTTCAATACCACAAACCACCACATTTCCCAGTGGCAATATATTTCTAGCATCACTAGGAACTACATGTTCTTCCCACAGTTATTTCCTTCTGCATCTGTAATACCTTGTTTTCTGAAGTCATTTCATTGTGAATGTAGAGAAGTCAGGTAACAGCTGTAGATGGAGAGGGAAACAATCCAGGAAAACCTTGTGTCACTCTCTGGTCTTGTTGCTGCAATTTCAGGAATAGAGGCAGCCAGTTTGTTTGCTTTATAACCTGCAGGAAAAGACTAAAACTATGAGCTACAGCCTGCTAGATTTTCTACAACATCCCAAGACCAGAAAGAAATTAATAACACGAAGAAATACATGGAATATCTTCTTCATTACAGATAGGAAGTGTGCTGAGGACTGTTATCTTGTCAGTAATCAATAACTAAAGAACTGCCTGACTAAGACACTTATTTGAAAAATTCACAGAAGTGCCAGGATTTGTTAGAGAGCATTGCAGTGGAGAGTTTGATCAGCTCCAGAGGCAGTGGAAAATGCCACCCATGTTTATATAAATGTATGACCAGAAAGCCCACTCAAGGTGTTGTAATAACTGGTGCAGTTCTGATACTGTACTCTAGGTATCTGATAATAGCATTGTTTCAAAGTGATTACCAGGAGTTATCCATACAGCTAAAGAGGGAACATTTCTATTGTGTGTCTTCAGAGAACAGTTACACCAACCTGATGCAAATCTAAGTGCCTTTCTTTATCTCCCTTTACGAGACCACCCTCCACAGCACTCCATCTCTTCCCTTATCATTTTCCAGTGAAAGATGTACTTAAAGCCTTTTTTGTTTGTTCCAATACTTGCAGAAACATTTTTCTTTTGCTCTTAGGGCTGCCTCTCTTTGTGAACTGTTCTAACTGATCACTCCATTACACCAGTCTATTAGTCCTTCTTGAAGAACATCCCCCTGTACTCACAGCTTTGTCATAGTTGCACAGAGCCTACAGCCTCAGCTCAGCAGCTGAGGGACTCTGGCTGACCTTCTCACCATGGGTATGTGTTGCAACACCACTAAATCTTTCACACCATCCATAATACACAAGGTATTAAGGTGTTCTCAGCATAATTTCTCAATGTGACTTCTCACAGTAACATCCAGTCTCTTGAAGATTACTACTGCTGCACTATTTACTTTCTGGATAGGAAATAAACCTACTTGAATCTCAAGAAGAAAGAATTTAACTAAACCTAAGGAAATTATTTTTCTTAAAGTAACACCGATTGTGTGAGGTTTTTTGTATGCATACAGTCTAATACACACATACAGTTAGAAGCTGAAGTAAGTTAAAGAAAAAATGTCACTGCTGAATAAATGGCAGTCCTAAAAAGTCCTAAAAAGTGCAGAGTCTTACTCGGTTTTTTCTCTTCTTTTTTCAGCAATAGGTCCTACAATACCAATTTTGTCCCTATTTCCAGTTGCTGTAGATGATGGGTGATTAAGATTTCATTCACAACCATTTATGATAGCATGTCTTGAGACAAATCTGTAAAGGTAAATTGCATGCATTCATTTAAGTCTCAGACATCAAAGAAACTAAGATGAATCTTAAGCAGATTGCTTTTCAAAAACTAATTTTAAAGCCAGTCTCATGTTTTTGATCATTCTGAGCTGGAGGTAACTCAAATCATTTTCTCTCCATCTAACCTTCAGCATTGCTCACTGTTCTTCCCATGTGCTGAATGAAAAAAGAGATCAGCAGATCAATTACTTAAAGCCTGTTGAAAATGGCTGCATGCATTTTATAAGATTCATATTTGCTGTGGAGGATGATCAGTACAGATATTTATCGCGTAGTGAGGATGTAGCAGAAAGATTAATTCTTGGAAGAAATTTAGCCTGGCAAATAAGGTACCATGCAGATACTGTCCATATATCAAACCATATCCTCTCCAGTAAGATTGACAAGGCTGTTCACACACAGCAGCAATACCTAGGCCTGACCTGGCTGCAAGAGTGAAGGCACTGCATGCAAAAACTGCTGTAATTCTTGCTGTCAGTCCCACCTTTCTTCAAAGAGAGAAGCAAAGTACAGTTCAAAGAGGTTTGAAAAGGGTTTTCACCCCTTCCAGTAAAATTGTTGCCAGTCTCACTTTGTCAAAGGTCTCTCATCAAAATGTGCTCTTTCGAACTGATATAGTTCCTGTGCTACCCATAAACAAGGAAAGTCTGAGAATACTTTTAAATTCAGAAATGCCAAAATACAAAAGTTACTGAAACCAATTTTTTAAGCCCTTTTATTTTTATTTTTTTTTAATTTAGGATGCTTGAGGTTTTTGCTGTCCCAACAGACAGGTAGTTAAAAGGAAGGCAAACTGTTTAAAAAGAAAAAGGGGGATGTGTGGAAACCATACAACAAAGTAGCTACAAATGGGGCACTGCTGTAGAACTCCACTTTTGAGACACAGGAGCAAGGGAATAAATCAAATAACTCAGACTGTCCAAGGCAATATGATGGAGCGTGGAATTTTTGGCACATAACAGTCTCATGATTAATGAAAACACAAATAAAAATCAATGGCTGAGTTGTTCAAAGAACAAATTTTCCCTAGCAGTAAAAAGACTTGAATACTGGCTGCCAGCCTAATTTCATTAGGAAATGCATTCCAATTAATGGAAGCTCTGCAAACAAGAGATAATTACTAAGGCGAGATGGAGGAAAGGCCTTACAGCCTTTCAGCTTCTCTTCCTTGGCTGCAGCTTGCCCTTTTCTCCATCCAATCCATTTAAGATGGGGTTCATTGGAATTCTGTAAGTGCATTTTCCAACCTCCTCGCCATTCCTGCTGCACAGGAGTCTCCTTGCCTGCTTCTGTCATTGGCCTCATTCCCCCCCCACACTATGTACTGTAAAGTTTCCCATGCTGGGGAGGGATGTGTTTGTTCTCACATCTCAGTGTCTGAATGCCAGTTATGCCATTATTTCTGTGCTACTTGTTCATATTCATTTTGATGCTACATTTCCTGTGCCAAATTAAATACTGGCACAGACAGGTGCCTGAAATCAAAGTTGTGCCTGCTTATGCTCTGGTGAATTTAGCTTTTTCACTTTCATGATTTCATTTCCCAGGAAAACAGCAATTATGTAACCTTAGTAAAACACGCCAACAATATTAAGCTCACAACTGCACTCCTTTCACCCCAAGGGCTTCTTTCAATGGGAGGATGGAAAGTTTCTTAAAACCAAACAAGCAACCCAGACCTTTTGTTTTAACAGACGTGCTTCCCCATTCCATCTGCACGTAGGCAGACACTTGAGGTGCTTTGCCTCCCTCACGTCCCCTGAATGCTGTGCTCTCACCAGCTCCACCACATCTCTCTCACAATCAGTCCTGGCCTTGACCCAGAGGATGCTGGACAGCCCATCATGAAGGTGTGCAAAGAAGTGCCTCCTGCAGAGCTCAGCAATGAGGAGGAACCATACTTGAAGTCCTTTCATTGCACACCAGGAGATGCTGCAGCCAGGGACAAGGCTGCTTGGCAGGAGCTGCATCCCACTTGGGTTTTTCACCCCGCTGCTCTGCAGAAAAAGTTCAGTTACATCCATCTATACAGTGAATAAAGCCTAAGTGGCTGCAACTCCATTTTCTTGCTCTCTTTGATGCCCATGGACCCAGAGGCTGAGTGCCCATGGACTCAGAGGCTGCTGTGTCAGCTCACATGGGCCAGCATGGCACCCCAGGGCTCAGCACTGACTCCTGTGCAGTGAGGGTGCTGCCACTCTCTCAGCTGCTGCCAGCTACCCTGGGTGTGGAAACACGTGGGTCAAGGCTACAAAAACCAAACATGAGCATAGAGTCAACCCTACTGCTTTTGGGAGACCTAAATGTCAGTGGGACATTCACTTCATCATCTGTTTACATTTAACTTATTTGAAAACTCAAGTGTCTGTTCACAGCCACCACATGGCATCACCTGTACCGAATATCTTCCCTAAAAGGCAAAATAAAGGGTGTACACAGAAAAAGCACTGGCTTTCACAGAATCATAGAATTGTTGGGAAAGACCTTTAAGATCAATTCCAACCATCAATCTAGCACCATCACCATCTTCACCATTAAACCATGTCCTCATGTGACATAGCTTCATGTTATTTGAACACTTCCAGGGATGGTGACTCACTCACCTCTCTGGGTTGCCTTTTTCAATATTTTATAAGCATGTCCCTGAAAAAACTTTTCCTAAAATCTAAGCTAAACCACCCCCGGTGCAACTTAGAGCCATTTTGTCTCATCCTGTTACATTTTACTAGAACAGACCAAGCCCTACCTGCCTGAGGGCAGTAAGGTCTCCCCTGAGCCTCCTTTTCTCCGGGCCAAACAACCCCAGCTGCCCCTGCAGCTCCTCATAGGACTTGCACTCCTGCCCTTTCACCAGCTTTGTTGCCCTTCTCTGGACTCATTCCAGGGTTTGTGGCAAGGCATACAGGACTAATTCACCAATTCTAATCATGTGAGTCACTAATTTAAAAAAAAAAAAAAAGAGCAAATTAAAACAAAACAAAAATCAGACAAAAACATCAGCCTGTATCACAGGCAGCAGCAGCACTATGCTAACCATTGTGATGCCATACACTGCCAGTTTCCAGAGGCTGACCAGCTCTCCACATGCATTTTAGACACGGCTCTGCAGTTCCGAGTGTTGGGTCAGATGTGTAATGTACCTTTCTCTCCCACTGTGGCGATACGAGCTCATCATTTTAAAGGTCTTCCCTGGCATGGCTGCCAGGCTGTTTGTCTGAGCTGCAGTGGTATTTTTGGAGACAAAGACTTGGACAGGGTGCAGGACAGGTGGCCTGGCAGCAGTGGTAGGAAGCTATCAAACCGTGCAGCGTACATTTCAAAACACAAACCAGGGGGAGAGGAGATAAATCATTTACTGTATTTAACTTAGCATATTGCTACTTTTTGTGACTCATATAGTCCTGCGGAAGACTCCCCAGACAGGTTAAGCCAAGTTTGAAAGAAAGACGATGTAAAGCTTACAGACTGCCAGGCATTTGTGAAGTCAGTAGGCATAAATGCATGGAGGCAGCAGTGTAAACAACAAAACTGAAAATGGGAAGGCATGTGTATTAGCCCATCTTCCTTCCCTCTCCCTGGGTTTCTGTGCTTCACTGGTCAAAAATAAACCTGAACCATCCTCTGAAGGCCAGTGCAAAGAGGCATCAGCCACAAAAAAGCATTAGTACCTTGTACTCCGCCTGAAGAGTCTGTCCACAGCACTGCTGCTGGTTGCACCAGGCCAAGCAAACCCCCACCTCCTTCCAGGGGCAGGGCTGGACACCTGCCATCGTGTCACCAGGTCACTTGGCCAGAGCTGGTGTGCACCCACAGCACAGTCAAGCTACAGGTGGCCCCGATCTGCAGCCAAGCACACACAGGAACCACCTGGAACCACATCCACAGCAGGACCAAGAGTGCAGCAAAGCTGGGGCTCAGTGGAAAATGTCTCACACAGCCCCTCTTGTGCTGTGCCCAAGCCTTGAGACACTTGTGCATCCCACTCCTGGTTACCCTTTTACTGAAAGCCTTCTCAGCAGCAAGCAACAAACAGCAAAAAGCCTTCTGACTGAACTGCAAAGGCATCCTTCTCTTTCTGGGGTACTTAGAGCCTCCAACCCTGTAGGTCACTAGAGATGTACTTGCAGTTTACAGAGGGGGCTGTCGGGCACACTTGACTGGAATACACATGATGTGAGATTTGCAAACCCAGGCACAGTGCAATTTTTTCCCTCTCAGCCCAATTCAAATCAAAAAATTTCAAACTAGGGGCCTCTTTGGTAAGACTGCATTGCATAGCAATTCTTCTGAAGGTAGTTAGTTTTAATCCAGTTAGCAAGAGCTACACTAATTCTGTGTTTTTCATTTTAAGGTAAATTCCTTGAAAATCAAGATTTTCTGCACACTGGAACTTTTGTCCCCCTTTTAAATGTGCAGGCTGTTCCCAGCTAAATACAACAAAGGGGAGGCACCACCAACCTACTCAAATCCAACAAGATTCATGACAGATGCAGCCAGACAAGGGAAGCCCAAACTGGAGTCCCTGCACAAGAAAAAATTATCCAATTAAAACAACCACAATGCCAGATACTAGAGTGCTCATGGGGTGGAGAGATTTCATTGCAGCTCAGCAGTGCGTAAAGCTTCAAGCAGACCTCATTGCTAGTTAGTCGCAGGGTAATGCAAATACAAGGCACAACACTATAAAAACAATCTTGTGCAGAGCTGCCCCCATCTCACAGAACAATTTATGAAAAAAATTAGGATGTCACACAATGCTGCATGCCCTACAGCATGTGAAATTATCTTTACCAGACAAACTTATAAGAAAAGTCATCAGCTATAGTTGGCTAGACATTTTCCCCACATCCTTCAACAATTTATATGGCATTCATAAATTCACTGACTGTGCTGTCTCTCTCTCTCTCCCTGACCCATCTCAGCCTGGCCCAGAATGGACACTAGAATAACCTGCTATTGTTTCCAGGGTCATCACAACAAGTGTGCCCCCGCAATCCTTCATTCTTTTATTGCAAATGCACACTGCTTCCATGCCTGGTTCTTTCTTCCATCTGAGTCAGGAGAATGAATCATCAAAAATGCTATTGTCAAATGCTTTCTATGAATTATGTTCTGCACAGCAGTGGCTTGCTCTGCTCAGGATTCTCCAGTTTATTGGTATTTCTCTGTGGGATTGCTTTTTGAAATCACTAAACCAAAGTCTGATTATCCCCAAAAGGGGGCAGCCCATTTTAAGCCATTTTTAATGGGCATGAAATTGAAAGCAGAAGCCAGTTTGTTACATGACTGATGTCAAAAAGTAACATCACCACAGGTGTCCAGAAAATATTATTGGAAAAAAATTGAATATGTATTATATATAGATATTATATAACTCAGAATATCTGATAAACAGGATACCAGTAAGTTCCAGGAACACATGCACCAACACACAATACCTACTGCTGTATTTGTCAGTCTCACTTTGTTTCAAGGGCATTTGCTCACATCAGGAGTCTGGGGTACAGAAGAGAAGGAAGTGTTGCTGATCTTTGGTGTACAAGTTTATCCTATTAATATTCTTCAGCAAGTACAGACAATTAAGAATTCTGTGTGGGTTTTGATCCCCTGACCCTGCCTGGGGTACAAACTGAAGGTGCTGAATGACCTAAGTGAATCAAAATCTGCACCTCCTAAAAGCCATACATACACTAAAATTAGACATCCTTGCTCATTATTTTGATGTTGAACAACTAATATAAAAAGACAAAACTATTGTAAAAAAAGCAGACTATAGAGATTAAAACTAGATAGTTTAAGTCTAGAAATAAGACATATGGTTTAAACAATGAGAGCTTATGAAATGAGAATTCCCATACAGCAGAAGTCAAACAACATTTGTGTATTAACTCTTCTTTGAAGCTACTATCTCTTTCTCAAGACTTTAAATTTTTAAGACTTTTTTTAAGGTTGCGTGCCTGTGACAGGCAATTCATGTCACAAATAGAAAGTTATTTCAGTTATTTTCAATTTCATTGCTTTTCTCTCGAATAAGTAGTCCTCCAAAATTGCTCTGCAAAAGCTTGTATTAGATCCTCCATCATTTGCCCTGGCAGATCAAAGCTAGATGACTTTCTAGCAATACAGAGTCAGATGCAAGAATCCCTGGATCTCTTTCATGCTGAAAGTCAGACTAGAGGAACACAGCTCTTTTCCTTCTTACTGTCTATGACACGAAAGTCATGATCACCACCTTTTCTTATGTTCAACCAGGTACTTAAGCTAGGTCCTAATGAAAATATCATCCTAAAACAATTCATTACTTATTTAAACAACATTATATTTAGTGCGTCAGGAAAGAATTTAATTTCTTTATAAACTCCACCTATGCTACTTCTTTTTTATAATGACACAGAAACAGAATATATTATGAGAAAATAATTATGTTGGCCCTCAGGAATGTAAAAATTGAAAAAAACAAAAGTGATTCCATTTCCAGTATAATGATTGTAAGGAGACCAGAAAACGGCATAAAGTATATCCATTTTAATGACAAAGGCTGTAATGAGAAAAAGAAAAGTGAAAAACTAATCTGCTTCAGAAGTCTGCATGATCTGATCCTCCATCAATTATCTATTCCAATCATGTAGAAAAGAGTTTCTGTCTACAGAGCAAATCCACTCTGGTAGTTAATCCTGCTGTCTTGTAGTTCCCCCTGGAGACCTGAGGATACAAAGCATTACGTCCCTGGGTAGCACTGTGCAGCCACAGTTTAACAATTCACTCATCACATCCTTGCCATGTGTATCTCCGGGAAGCACAGAGACAATGACAATCCCACACATTGATTTTATCCCATGCTGATGCAGCAGGAGCCCAGCTTCCAGCCCTGCCTTACTCCTTTGCAGCTGAACCTACCAACACACTCCCTGCTCAGCAGGAGGCTGCAGCCACAGCTCCGGCTCTGCCTCACACCATCAGCTGCCTAGTGAAATGCTCTAGGTCATGAACATTTGCAAATTAAACATCATAATGGGATCTCTGAATTACCAGATAATCACATTAAATCGCTTTTTTCTGAAAATTACATACCTCAACTGATACAGAAATTAAAATGCAATAAATAGGATACAACCTTTCCCACCTGTGCAGGACTGCTGAACTATGAAATTCCCTTCACTGTTTAAAGTACCTAGTTTATAAAGGCCAGTAACTCTTCAACACATTTTGCTTTTATTTGTAGTCTGGTAAAGGCCTCTCTTTTTTCCTTGCAAACATGCCACTTTTGTGATCTCATTTCTTCTTTCATCTGCCTTTTGTCACACAGACCCTTTGAGTGTGACAGTGGTTGTAATTCCTTTCCATCTTTTTGTAGTTTTTCCTTTGGAATTAGCATCCCAGGTTACAGAAATAAAAAGTACCTCATATACTAACTTGAGCATGTCCACTTACTTATAGCTTGTGCATTTTATTCCTTTCCTACTAGGCATCTTCTTCATTTGGGCTTTCAATTATACAGAATTTCATCTCAGCAGAACTTTTTATTACATGGTGGTGAGATCAAATAGTAAACCACAGAAGATCTTTATAGACAGAGTACACTGCATTTAATATATGTGGGATATGAAAGGTTTTGTATATAAACAGCTTTTTAGCCCTACATAATATATTTCCAGCAAGGGTTTTTTACTGAACCAATATCTTCTCAATTATCTTCAGATCAACACAGTATTTCCTTAAAAACATCCATATGTAATTTAATATCATAATAACCTTTAAATGTAAAGCCTTTTCAAAGTAACTATTTAGCTTCTCATGGCCTATATTTATCAGAGAACATGATTCCAAAACAGATTTCAGACTACAGTATTCCTTGATGCAGAATAAATCTTCATATACTCACAGAAACACCACTTAAAGAATTTAGGAGACATTAGGAAACATTTTCCACCCAGAGGCAATTGCATTAAAAAAAAAAAAAAAAAAAAGAAGCAAAATGTTTTACTGATTTTGATTCAGTTACATGGAACCACAAAACAGCAGTAGATTTTTAGTTACAGATGGAAAATTTTCTGCCATATCATTATTCCCATTATCCTGAGGTGGTCTATCCTCAAATACCACCATCAACAATGTCACTACTGCACTTTTTTCTTCTACTACTACTACTTCTACTTTTTTCTTCAACTACTGCATGTTCTTCTTCTTCGTCTCTGTACCTTCCCTTCATATCTTAAGAAATAAGGTTTTGGCAGCAGAAAAATTCTTTGTAATTCTTTGACTCTGTAAGCTTTTCTGCCCATGGAAGACTTTCAGTCCAAGACAACCTCTCCAGGAATTATATTTTCCTTAGTTAATTGTATTCATGTTAATACAACATTTAGCTATAAACATTTACATGAACACACATGGACCCACTCTCTGTAAAGTAGCCTTGAGCTGGCCACATGTGCCTCTCCAAACTGAGTGGGTTGGGGTTGAAGCTATGACAACATGTTTTCAGATGTGAATTTGCAACAAGGGAAGACAAAAAAAGCACACAAAATGCACTTTACTCGATCCATTTCTTCAAACAGAGTGTTTGAGCAGATGAGGAACAGCTGGGACTGAAGCTCCAGCATGCTGCAGTGTCCCAGCTCCCAGGGCCCTGCCCTGGCATTCTGTACCTGACACACACAAGCCTTGCCCAGCACAGATACCCTGACGGTGCCTGGGGCCCACCCATGTCCCGTGGCATGCACAGGCCTATTGTTTTCACTCGGTTGCTTACAATCACTCATAAGTCTGTCAAGATTCATGAGCACTTCTCACATACAATTGTGGGAACAGAAGTTCAACTTCCATGCCATTTTGCTCCATGACAAACAGCGCTGATCTTTAAAGCTTGGGAAAAAAAAGAATATTTTTATGACCTCATTGCAGCTCTTCCTAGCTGTGACCCTGATGTTTGTGGAAAGAGCAAAGAATCACATGCCATACATCTTGCTAATCCATTCAGTTCTTGTGTTAGGAATCATCCATAAATAGTTATTGCTCATAGAAAATACTTGTGCCTCTAAGGCTGGGTGCTAGGTTGCAACCAGAAAGCTCCTAACCAGTATTGCTCTTGGTATGTATGCCTATGACATTAGTATGTATTTCTCTTCCATCAAGGTTAGTCAGTATCTTTCATACAGATGATTTAATAAGCAAAATGTTCTGAGCAGAGGTATCAGCCAGGTGAACAGAAGTTCTCCCAGGTAAGTGTGCAATGCCTGCTGGTGGGCAGGTCACTGGAATACAGACACACAGAGCAGCAGCACTCTTGGCTTCTCAGTAAGGACACTGATAATCCTGGCTACACGTGAGACAGCCACAGCCAAGTTCACTCTTCTCGCAAGATACAGAAGACTATCTTGCCAGAAAAATGAGATAAGATAGTAAGTTGTAGACTGTAACACTAAAAGACCAAGACACAAGACTAAGAGAACATTACACTAAGCTCCAGTTGAACAGCACAGTCCTTTATCAGACACCTTCAGTCCAGCTGTAAAACAGCAGGGCACAGCTCAGCACAAACTGGGGTGAGCAAAAGAAAGCAACTGGATCTTCTTTTTAAGCCTGATGGCAAATTATCAGTTCTCATAAGAAATTCAATTTGTGGCAAAAACTGGGGAGAAAGGATCATTTTAAGGCATCACTTCACAGAGGAGAGAGTTCTACCAATGTTACAAACACTTCCAGTGTGTAAGTGTTGCTGCAACTGCTGGAGAATATAGACTGTGCATGTTGTAGGCTGCTGCCACTGGTAAACTGACACAGGAATTGAACATAAACACAGACTAGGATTTAATGCAGTAACTGAAACAAGGATAGAGTGAGGAAGGATGTATTTTTATGGTCACAGGGAAAAAAGCGTAAATTTGTTCTTGAGGACAAACATGGAGGGACACGCTTTCTATTTTGATTTTTATAAATTAAAAAAAACCCAACTATTTGAAAAAGAATTTATCATCACAGTATAAAAAAGATTCTCACTGAGACCAACACCTGAAATTTGGTTATGGATTTGCTCTTGGGTACTTATCAAATTTTGTATTTAGTGGTGTCATCAGCACGGTCCAGTGGATAAAAGAGCAGCTTGAGACTCATTGATACTACCCCTGGCTCTGTTTCTAGGTGATCTGGGCATGTAATTTCAAAGTCCTCTGCAAAGCAAGCCAGCTTCATTATTTTCAATTTTAGTAGGATGGAAGGATAAATCGTTCCAGTGGGCAAAAGTGGGAGAGAAATGGCACGTACAATTACTAACTGTACTAATTGTATATGAAATACCTGGATTCAACTGAGGAGCATTTTCCATTGCTTTAGCAAAAAGGTGAAAAACATGCAGGTGAACATTAACTGTTCTAAATGCAAAACATTTTCATGCATTACTCTCAGCCCTGTCAGTAGTGAACAGCATTAACAAAAACTGAACAGATACAGCTGTAGTTAAATGCAATGGACTTTCTAAAGATCTAACTTCTAAATTCTAGTTCTTGAGGATGGGAGCAGAACCTCATTAAGATCCCTTGGGCTCATCATGATATTCAAGTTGTAACTCTGAAATTGGTTTTCCTTTCTGTCACCAAACATTTCAACATTAAGACATTTCAATATAATCTTAAACAATCACAGCTCTGAAGAGAGCCACAAAATTCTTTCATAGGTAAGCAATATAAACACAGTCACAGGAAAACTCTCTACTAAGGTTTTCATACAACCTCTGTCAAGCAGAATGCAGAATCTCCTCTAGCCCAACATAAAAATTTCATCTTTGTCCCTTACTGCACTTAGTCAATTCAGAAGCCTTGCCTCAGTTGGGCACTACATTCATCTGCTCTGGTTACAGGCCAAAAAAACAGAGAACAGAAGGAATAATAAGTCAAATTCCTGGTCTCTTTGTCCTGGGTATTTAGGAAGGCTCAAGAAACATGGTAAGAGAGCAACAGGAGAGGGGAGTACAGACATCCCTTAAGTTCTAAAGCATGACCTTCCCTGCTTTCATTCCTGCCAGTAAAAACATGAACATAAAACCAATTCTTTGATATAATATCTGAGTAGAGCAAGAGATTACATTAAGTTCTATCAATATTCAGAGGCCTGAATAAAGCTCCAAAGTTCTCTAAACAAATAGAGGTCCTCTTGGAAATGGCCATAAATTGCACAAAAAACCACCTTGAACTGAAGGAATGTTTTTTTTTTATTTGACAGGAGTCTCTAAGAGTTCAGATCTGAAAAATACAAAAAAATCACAAATGTCTTCAAAAATCACAGACCTTTTTGACTGGAATTTATTTTTGCATCATGTTTGTACTGTTACTAATATTCCAGTGGTGAGTTTACCTCACTGTTACAAAGACAAACCTTGCTTGCTCAGTTTCACCTTCTAGACAGTGCATTTCATCAGGCTGGCATTGGCTACAGTGAAGATTTCCTTCCCCTGTGATGAACCAGAACAGGTACTAAAACAGAGCAAGCAAAACTGGGCCAGCTCTCTTTGGTGAATCAAGCAGATAGTGAACTCGGGTTCCATTTTTTCTAATCCTTTCCTGTCATGACGTTATCTAACCCCTCTTCTCTCTCTTAACAGCAATAAAATGTACATGTGCAAAATACTTCTCTATCCTTAGTACTGTCATTACATCTCTAAGAGCGACAGCAGCCCACTAAAACCTCACTCAGGGTACACTACAGCTTGCACCCACTTTACTAACACCATCAGTTCCCTTTGCATCAGATAGCTTTTCTCTTTCTTAGATTTACTGTGGAAAACTGATATTGTTACCATCTATGTCATCAATAAAGTGCTAAATAGTCACTGCTAATAACCAGTTCTTATAGGATCCTACAGAAAGGTACACACTCAGTGAGGATTACCCATTTACAGTCATGTTTCATAGCCTGTCTGCCAGCTTTTAGTCCATTTAAGAAGCATCAAATTGATTTCATTTCAGTCTAGTCACTTGATCAAAAAATCATGCCTCACAGAAGCATATTATATATTACTTCAACGCAATGGCATTGATCGAACTGTTTTTGTTATCTCTCAAAAAAGAGAATAAAGAAAGGAACAAAAAGGCAGGTTGATAAAATCTATTTTCCAAAAATCACGGGTGACTAGACTTAAAGAATGATAGGAAGCTTAAATGTAGCCCAGTGAGAGAATTTCTTTCATTTTTTCCAGGACCAGAGCCAAATTGATAGGCTTCCAATTATCCAGAAGATTCCTCTTGAAAGCATTGGTGACAAATTTCCAAGTTCACTGTAATTTTTCCATGTTTCAAAGCATACTGAAAAATTCAAGCTTCATAACCCAAAGAACTCTACAGTGAATTCTGTAAAAACTTGTGGGTATTAGTTGTCAGGTCCAGATGTTTAAACAAGCCAAACAGTAACACAAGAGCAGCTCCCACAGCAGAGATGGAGGAGGCTGTTTTGTGCTTTACCATCACCACCAGCTGAGATAGTCTAGTACTTTATCCTCTTCTGACACCTGAAGAAAAGGTGATTCAATGAATACTTTCCCTAATTCTAATAGACATTTTTCAACCAACAACAGCCCACTCTTTTTTCAGACTCTTTTTGTTCTTAGTAGGCTTTTTTAAAATAAAAAAAAAAAAGGCAAGAAAAAGGTATTTCATCCATTATTCCATTCACCATTGAGATTTCTGTGTGCCTTTATCAATTTCTTAAAGTACTTAACTTTTATTTTATAGAAGATTTCATACTCCTACTGTCTCACTTGGGGATTTCCACAGCAATAATTTTTCTTTGTTGGGTTTCCTTTGTCTTTTTGGTCATCAAGTCTAACATTCTTAGACAGGAAAAAGCTGTTTTATCATTTTTATTTGTCCTGAAACTCGTTTTCAGTACTATAAAACTGGTCACTTTCATAAACCAGTGAGAACAGGGACTTAAATATATTTATTATAGGAAAATTGATCACTTATGCCTAATTGGCTACTTATTAGTGATTTGCATGCCACGCAGAGAAACATTGAAGGAGAGGAAAAGCTGTGGCACTGCTGACTACAGCTACCATGACACTCAGTACAGAACCTCTCTGTCACAGAAAATCCTTTTGTGAGTCCCCCAGAGTTCTGTTCTCTGCTGCAGAAAAAATCACCCAAGAGAGGCTGCTGGTCACAGGCTCATGGCACAGATGGGGGCTCCTTACAGGCGCCACCACTCAGCCCGAGGAGCAGCAGCACAGACCAGATGGCTCCTGGCTCACCCTGCAGCACCCTGAACCACAAGTTTCCTCAGAACTGGCTTTGTAATGTCCCTCTGCTGCACAGCAGAGCAATTCTGCCTGCAGCCTCCCATCCAGGGACAGTTAAGGACATCTCCATTGGATTTAGGGATATTTACTTGGCTCTGGCCAGCTGAGATACAAACTAGATAGCAACTTGAACAGCATTTCCAAGATCAGATACCAAAACACAAATTCAAGAACAGGACACAAAATTCAATGAATATCATATGCAGATCAAGTGAGGAAAAGAGATTCTTAATCAGGGTGTGTAAGACTTTATGGTGGAAAGACTGTATTTATTAATGGTAGTTTAGCATTTATACCATGCCCCAGGACTATTCTTTCTGCTGTGCAAAGATCAAAAAAAGCCTTTTTACTTTAGAAAGAAAAAAGTAATTTTCTAGATGTCAATGGACTGTGTTTTCTGTTCTTCTGCAATAGCTATTCTCTGAAAGCTTAAACGGATTGCTCTTTAACCATAATGTTGTTAAAGAAATGCCAGGAAGTTTATTCATGGTTTATTAATACTGCAGAGGGCCCAATGCAGCAAGATGTCCAGACTTCCAAAAAACAGACTTGCCAACCATCCCCTTGGCCTGTTTCCAATCAAGGAAGAACATTATAGCCAAGCTGCAGCTACAATGACTTCAGAATTTGTTGAAAAAATAAAAAGTAGAATGATCCAATACACAAAGTCTTACTCCAATTTTATACACACACACACACAAAAAGGTCCCAAAATGCCACCCACATTTTATTTGCACCACCACATAAAGTCCAGACAAGGTCTGTAAGAATATGTTTTCCCCAAATGATTTTTCAGAATTCAGGTTGGTGTCCTGACACCAAAAGGCAAAGCCCCTAACCAATTGCAGTACATTTCTTAATTCTACCATATGCTTTCTTTCCCTGCAGAATATTGATAATTCTGTCATCTGGGTTCCTCTTATCATTTTGATAAATGAGGCTATTGCCTTCCTAAGTCATTAAGGCATTTAACCTCTCCTTTACATTTGAAACACATATCTGATATACAAAATAATTATGAAGCCCTTCACTAGAAAACTATTTTGGCCAACACCAACTACACTTAGGTTTGCAGTTTCTGAGATCTTTTAAGATTGCTCTCTAACAAGATTACCTGCATTTCCTCCATCAGTGCCAAACATGTTTCCTTTTCAAGGTTAGTGTTTGCAGATTTTTGTTCATCTCTGGAGTGTTATAGGATGAAAAAATGGGTTGTAAAGTGATAGTTTTCCCATGAAAAATAGCTCAGCTTCTTCTGAAGGCACATTCCACTATTGATCAGTCACCTTGCTCTCTATGAAAATGAATGACTATGATAAATAGAAGTGTGGTGTTGTATTCCTTTATAGAAGAGGATCCCAGCACAAGGTCCAGAAACAGACTCCCAAGGCATTGCAAGGCTGTCCCTCAGCAGGGTTTGGGGAGGGAGAGGGCAGGGATTCCACCACACCCATTCCCCAGCATTCAGCTCCTGCCACCAGGCAACGGCTCCTCACCTCTTACTCCTCTGTATTCCAGAAATGAAAGCAGAGACATTTCAGGTGTGATTTCCTGTCCCAGTTGTTTCAACCATTCATAAACGAAAAAAATTCCTTTACTATAAAAGTTGCCCACAAAAGGGTGGTTGTTCAGTACTTCTGGTGGATGAAAACATCTGTCATTATCTGACACTCAGGCAGCCTTTTTTCTTTTTCATAACATATGCAATATTAGGAATAATGAGTTTACCAGGACTCCAAGTCCTATAAACACAAAGTGTTGGGTTTTTTTTAGAGCATTCTCAAATGCAGAACTACTTCAATAATACAATTTAAATCCAAGGATTATGTATCAGTGTTTCTTCTGTAATTCTTTTTCTTCAAAAACAAAAAAAAAATACTTTATCAAACTGCACAATCACAGGGAAAAATCTGGGAGCCTGACAGGCAGAAGCCATTCACTTTTCATGGTGCACTGTTCCTCACCATCTCAGTGCCAAAACATTTCTGCAGAGCTGTCACAGGGGAACTTGAGGTAAAATCCCTAAGATTTATGTTAAGCAAGAGTTTGGGTATCAGGTGACAGTTATTCTTAAGTCTTCCTAATGAGGTCATAATGAATTTTGTTTTCAAACACAGTGTTTCTGATTCCAAAATTTAACTTTGAAAGAATCTGATGGGTTTCAGACTTCATTTTAACAAGTATTTCTAGATGTTTTAAGGTTCTTTTAAGGGCAAATACTTTTGAATATGTACCCAGCTCTCCTGACATGTAAGATGAGACAATTGTTCAGTAAATCTTGTCATTTAGCTCACTGGAATTGAGATTTCACTTCAGGTTTTGACTTAACAAAACCAGGGATCCATCCTAGGAGTGGATCTAGCACCTAGAAAGAGGACTTTTCTGCCCCTCTACTTTGCTCTCATGTGACCCCACCTGGAGCACTGCATCCAGCACAGGAGGAACAGGGACCTTCTGGAGCAAGTCCAGAGGAAGGCCACAGAGAAGCCTGGAACATTTCTCCTATGAAAACAAGCTGAGAGAGTTGGGGTTCCAGTAACTAAAGGGGCTACAGCAGAGCTGGAGAGAGAATTTTTACAAGGGCTTGTAGTGATAGGACAAGCAGGAATGACTTTAAACCATTCTTTTAAGTTCAAAGAGGGCAGGTTTAGATCAGTTATTAAGAAAAAAATCTTTAGTGTGAGGGTTTTGAGGCACTGCACAGGTTCCCCAGAGAAGTTTTGGATGACCCAGCCCTGGAACTGTTCAAGGCCAGGTTCAATGGGCCTCTGAGCAGCCTGGTCTAGTGAAAGGTTCCCTGCTTGGTAAGGGCTTGAAATGAGATGATCTTTAAGGTCCCTTCCAACCCAAACCATTCTATGATTCTGTAACTTTACAATATGGCTTATTTATTCAGTGATACCAAGGAGACAGCCTTAGCAGTTTTTGCATAGTTCTCCTATAATGCACATGGACTTTGGGATTTTTTTTTAAGTACCAGTAAATAACAGTCCTAAACAATGTAATATTACTTCATACTGTTAAACACCAGTTCAGGTACTATGTGTTTTGTTTTCTCCGTTCTACTCTAGGCTGTTATGAAAACATAAACAAACTTAAAACATTTGTTGCTATTTGTGCTATGTACAGCTCTACTCAGCCCAGAGTCTTTTTCCCTTGTTCATTACTTCTATCTGGAACTGGGAAACTTTTCTTGAAGCACTATTGTTTTTCATTTGGGAAAAAAAAGAAGGCAAGAGAAAATAAAGTATTTAAAAGTCTCACATTTTACAGAGTACATAACACCCAGTTATAAATATGCTACAATCAGCACACTACAAATTTTATGTAGAAAGAAACAGATGATGGTGGAATTCAGTTTGTGCTAAGAAAACGGGAACAGGGCTTAGAAGAATGCTTACATCTGTCCCTAATTTGCTTGCACATAAACCCACAGTAATCTGCTTTATTGCCAAAGTCATATAAAGAAATTGAGCACCAAGCAGCATAGGTAATCTTCAACTGGAGGCCCTCCAGCCTAATTAGACACAAATGCCCAGAAGGCCAGAGACTGAAATATGGCATGTAGATTTTGAAATATATGAAGAGACAGAACAGTCTCATTAGCAGCCATCCGGGTGTGTGCTTAAGCCTCTGAAGTTCCTTTTCTGACTGAGGCAAGGAGCAAGCCATGTCCATGCCCGAGGCTAAGCACAAGGAAAGCATCCTGCTCCTTCTGGAAATGGCCCTGATCTCCCAACCCCCACCCCAGCACACTCCTCCTGGGCTTTGTGCAACTTTTGGCAACTCCTTTGTGCAGACTTACCCACAGTCAGCCAGCTGATTTAGTGTCAATAATGCTGGAAAGCCAAAACATTATAAGTCATTGAAAAAATAAGACAAAGAAGCAATTCTGTGAATAGCTTATAGAGATATTGGTTCGTTATTCACTATTTAGTAGATACATTTCTTAAAGAAAGTTAGCCATGGAGTTTTGCCAAAAGCCATTTTCAAAGTGATAATTTTCCTTATTTCAAACCACTAAATGCTTTTATTTTTATTGCATCAAACAATTATGGTTGGCTACTTTCTGACTACAATCTTGTCTCTCTTTGATTTCATTTATGCATCTATTTTATAGAACAATGAAAAACTATGAGTGAATTAAAGAAATAGACATGACAATTTTAAGGCAGAATGGCTGTGGCAGAAAAGGCTCTGTGCAGAAATGACCTCCATGTTGCAGATTTCAGGCACTTTCAGGGACTATCTATTTTTGGAACCATAATAGCTGCACTTAACTAACCAGAGGGTGTGATAGAAATGTTTTTATCAAGTTATCTCCATCTAAGTTATTTGGAGGAACAATGCAAGGCAACACATTACTTCCTTTTTCAATTGAATTTTTACATTATCAGGAAATATCACACTGGCCACAAAACTATAAACAACTTTCGGTTTTAGTAACGTAAAAGGAGCTTTGTGCTTCTTTTCATCTTCTGCAAACACAACACAAAGAAAACACAGGGACACAGGAGCCCAGAAATCTTGTGTGCAATAAAAAATTGTGGATAAAGCCTTCTGTTAATTGACATTCAAGGTCAGTTTGTACCTTTGCTTGTGATACTGTTGCTGTATCAGTGCCTGAGATCACCAATCAGCCCCATTTTCTTGACAAATTTTATGGGAAGAGAATCTGACATCTAACCTTAGTAGCAAGCACCACTGAAGTGTTACTATTACAAAACAAATAGGCAAATGTTAACTAGGGATAATTTTTTTAAAGAACTTATCCTATAGATTTTTTTAATGCTTTTTGTATTTGCAAAGGGCTTGTTTGAGAATTTTTTTAAGAATATGTACCAGAATATGCACTGTTCTCTTTTGCCCTTTGCTTAAGGTTTGAGTTTCAAGGAAAGAAAATAAAGCAGTAAGAAAGGATTTACTTGGCCGCAACGTGGCAAGCCTTGCAGTACATCCCATGGCTGTGTGACCGCACCCAGCGGCGCGAACCGGGGGATGCCCCTCGGGCAGGGGCCCGCAGCCCGCCGGGGGAGCGGAGCCGTGGCCCGCGGGCCTGTCTGCCTCCGGGCCACGCGCAGACAGACAGACAGACAGACACGAGCTCACCGCCCACGCAGGAGCCAGCTCTGCTCCCGAGCCGCACGGCCTCGCCACAGAAAGCCGTGCCCAGCCGGGTGCGTCTGTGCCCAGCTCGGGCAGCCGAGCTCAGGCGGCAGGATCCACCCCGACGTACCGGGATCCTGCAGAGCGCCGGGAGGGAGCGCACGGGTCCGGCACCGCCACTGCCCCGCCGGCCCGGGGGGACACGGCACCAGCGAGGCCCAGCCTTCGCTAAGGACAAATGTAAACAAGAAGAAATAAAGGGGGAAGCGGGCAAGCCTTGGCTGGTTGAAGCGCATGGAAGGGCAGATGGCACCTGTGTGGGCCCAGGCCCAGGCCCAGGCTCAGGCTAGAGCCAAGCGGCCCCGAGGGCTCACGCAGGGGCGGTTGTGAGGGACAGGGTGTGGGGATGTCCAGCTAAGCCAAGCCAAGCCAAGCCAAGAGGAGGCCGTCGGCGAAGCCAAGCGCAGTGGCAGAGGCTGGGAAAGGAGATGCCCCGGGCGGGCAGGGTGGCGGAGGCGGAGGGCAGTGACGGGGAAGCCTGCGAGCCCCGGCCCCAGGGAAGCAGGGCTCAGCTCTGAGCTGAGGAGCTGCACCCTCCCCGAGGCAGGTGCGCCATGCACGGCCCGGTGCCTGACCCCGAGGGGCAGCCCTCGGGGACCCTGCATCGCCCCGACCCCGCCACGGGCAGCACCCCCCTTACCTTCCGCTGCGGGCGGGGCCGCTGCTCGCCCGCTCCCCCGGCTGCTCCTGCCAGGGGCGGCGGGTCCGGCCTGGGGACCCCGCGGGGCAGGGGCGGCCGGACCAGCCCGGCCCGGCCCGGCCCAGCGAGGCGGCGAGGCGCGCCCGGGGCCGGCGGCGGCGCGGAGCCGAGCGGGGAAACCCGGGCTCTCCCGGCTCCCCCGGCCGCCTGGCACCTGTTGCCAGGGAAACCCAGGTGTCTCCTCATCCGCGGCCATCCCCGGCGCAGCGGCGGGGGCGAGGGCCGCGGGGGCGGCGGCGCTTGCGGCGCGGGGGAGGCGGCGGAAATTTAACAAGCAGCTTTTTCTGCTGGGAACGTGTCTTTGGGCAGGTTTCTCCTAGTTTTGGGCACGATAAACCCGCTCGTCTGTTAAGCTAGGGCCTGTTTGAGAAGGAGTAATTGTGATTTGGGCAGGAATTGCCAGTCCCTGCGAGCCCAGAGAGGCTCCTGTCTCCTGGCCTTGTTTGCAGGACTCTGTGGAACAGGTGGAGAAATCATGAGCAGATTTCCTTTGGCTTTCTGACAGTGGAGAGCGATGTCATTGCATTGACTGGTTCAGCAGCAGTTCTGTATGTAGCATAAGGGCATGTCAGTCTGGAGGAGAAGATCACAGAAATTACGCCACTCAAAAATTGCCTCCATTCCCTTCCTTGCAGCTGGCAACTAATCAGTTCCAGGAATTTGAGGGAGGCTGTGTATTAAGGTAACTCTGCACCTAGCTGGGCTTGCCAGCCCCCATTCATCCTTAAGGCTCACCCTTTGTGCCATTCCTGGCTCTCTCTGACTGAAGATTTGTCCTTTGCATCTTTCTTCTGCAATAGAAAGGGTGAGCCTCTCCATTTGGACCCTCGTGGCACTTGTTTATTTCCAACATCCTGTAGTACTCTGCCTATAAACTAAAATACGGTCTTACAATAAAAGTATAAGTTAATTTGACATTTTCTGATTGTATATTCATTACAATTAATTTTCTTATAAGCACTTGATATTATCTTTTCCTACTCCAGGAGAATTTTGAAGATGTTTTATATATTTTCTGCTTCAAAAACCAAAAATGAAGCATGACTGTATATATTTTTGATATAAGCAAGAAATTTATATGGTTTTATTCCTTTAATATATCAAGACCTGACAGACAGATGGATTGCCTCTGCATAGGCCATGTTCTGGCACTGGGGGCCCAACAGTAGATGTTACAATCCCATATTCTTCTGCCAGTAATACTGGGGAGAACCTGACACTGGGCAATAGGCATTTCTGCCCTGTGGACCTTTTAATCCCATAAAAAATCACCAGGCAGTGGCTGGCTTTCCCTTATCTCAGAAAAATCACATCTGGTTTCAGCATACCACATGGCTAGGCTGGAGTCTCTTTTGAAACTCCAAACCAATCTTATCGTAACCAAAAACTGCTCATAGAGGCAGTGCTGCTGTTGTCTTGTAAGGGAAGAAATGCGGTCAGTTTAGAGAGAGAAGGATATTTTGTTTCCAGATACATCCTCCTGCAGCAGTTGCTGTGGTTTTATACATTCTGAAGTTGTTTTGCCACATCAGCACTAAAAACTGTCATAGAGCATCAAAGGCATCAGCTGAACAAGAGGCAACTCAGTACCTCTGCTGTGTGCTTGTTTCAGTTTCTGTGTCAAGACAGGCCACAGGTAGCAGTTTTCAGAGTCTGTCGGATCTTCAGACCCCCTGCACACTGACCCACAAGGCAAGGTCCTGTACTTTTCCCTCATTTGAGCAAGGCTAAAAGCTCTCTTGAGGATTAGAAGGACACATGCTGTGTCTAGCATGTGCACTAATAAATGATCAGTAATTACTTCTTCCTCAGTTCTATGCGTAATTATTTCACCTTTCTCACTGTCTTAGGTTGAAAGATTTAGCTGGGGGTGTGTATTCTATTTGCCACCTGTTAGAAGTGGGGCAATTATCTTCTGTTAATTGTGCAGTTTATCTATTCCACAAACCAATCCTCTCTCCAGGAAATATCTTCTGTTAATGGGCCATTGAGCCTCACTGAATGACTGATAAAATTACTTCATCCCACTGGGAGGAGGTCTGCCCAGAGGGAGGAGCCAAGCATTCCTACCTGGATATGATCTGAGATTTGGAACATCAGAGTGGCCTTTTCCCACTGGATTCCCAGAGAAACAGCTTTCTTCTCCACTGGATTCCCAGATGAAGACCAGGCCCATCTACATCACCACCAGACCTTCAGAAGAAAATTATACCCTTCTATAGGATCCCTGCTTCAGCAGAACCACACCTGTCACTCCAGGAGGGCTGCAGCCACCATTCCAATTGGACTGCTACCAACCCCCTGACCAAGAGGATGTCAGGTCGTATTCTGACTCTGTAAGAGCTTTGTTTTCTGTTTTTGTACTATAGCATTTGTATTTTTAAATTTTCCTAGTAAAGAACTGCTATTCCTATTCCCATATCTTTGCCTGAGAGCCCCTTAATTTAAATATTATAATAATTTGGAGGGAGGGGGTTTACATTTTCCGTTTCAAGGAAGGGCCCTGCCTTCCTTAGCAGACACCTGTCTTTCAAGCCAAGACATTAATGTACATTGTGAGAGATGAATCTTCAGTTTAATAAATACCCCCAAGAAGAAGAAGTTCCTTTCAGTGGGGCAGTTACAACCCATCCTCTTCAGGCCATTCAAGTTACTGAGCCAAAAAAGAGGAGCTTTATTTACTGTTGTGGCAATAATCTTTCCTGTATATAAGATTGCCTCTCTTCTCTCTCTTGATGTTTCTTGACAGGCTTTTAAAAAATACACATAGAAGAAAAACAAAAAAACAAACTCCAAATTTTCTCTCAGTTCAGTGAAACTGCAATGGATGCAGTTCGTTTGCAGAAATACCTGACATAGCTTAATTCTGAATACAAAAAAACAAGAGTAAATTAAGATATTTTTTTTCTAATGCTTTTTGGCTATGACTATTGTAAACTACATGAAACTTTTGTATGTGTAATGCCAGAGAAATGGTGCATTTTTAAGATCCCAGTTTGTCACCTTGCATGAACTTACAGTTCATGACATGAATAAGGTCAGGAGTAAAATGAAGATTAAAAGCGGTATGTAAAGAACTAATAGTAGTTTTTAATATGCTGATTCTTTGTGGCTGGTGTTCAGATGACAGCTGACCTTATGAAATCTACTGATAATAAAGATTTTTATTTGCCATTTTGTCTCACATACAACAACAGCACCAAGTCTGAAGTATTTTTAATCAGGGTATTAATGACTAAGTATTTTTAATAATTTTTAACCAGCAGGACATCACAAGATTTAGATATTTTGGTCTTTTGTCACATGCATTTTTTCATTTTTCTCATATAAGAAGGATTCAATTAACTGAGTCACAGCAAAAAAACCATGCAGAAATTTATCAGAAGGGTTATATGCAAAGACTATGTGCTACCTCACTGGAAACCAATGGCACCAGTCCAGCAACTAACATATGCTATGGCAACGGTGACACCACATGGGAGTGATGGGCTGGGCTGCAGGGTGAAAGGAAGTGCTAAGCAGAGTACGCAGTAGACGGAGGGAGCTATTCCAGGTTTATCCTCCCAGTGCTATTTTTAAGTTTTCAGATTAAATCTGATCTCGATGCAGTCCTTCTTTCCACACATTTGGGAGTCAGTGCAGTGCATGCACATGGAAAATACTTTCCAGTTACAGCATGAACAAGCTGAGCAGGAGGGACTCACTGCAAGATTACCATCCAAATCACCATCTGCCCAAGGGAAGGGACAGCATGTAGTTGCACTATTCCTGGAGCAAAGAAAGGACAAGGTAGTTACCAAGTCTTTCTTGCTCTCTGCAGAAAGTTGCTACAGCCCACCTCAAGAGGTTTGTTCCTGCACTGGTTTGTTCATGCTGCCAGTGGCTTTAGCAAAGGCACAGGCAAACTTCTTTGTCCCTGTGTCCCTGTGTCAAAGTTTCTTTACTGCAAGTCCACAGATTTTGGGGTGTGGAGGAGAGAAACAACAACAACAAAAAAGGACTAAAAATGTGGTACCCTGAAACAGAAAAAAGAGAAGATAGGATGAGAATATGCTTCTACTCTTACACCTATGGCTTTGTCCTAGCCTACACCTGAGGACATTCACAGGCCAGCCCTATTTGTTACTGTTTACCATGACACAGTTCCTTCAACTAACTTAGGATAAATGTCAAACATGAATTATGGAAAACATAGTCTGAACACCTATTCTTTACATAAACAAAGGCTTTTGTAAAAATTATTTGGCTACTTAACCAAGAGTTTTTTGGATTGGACCATCAAAGAAGAGGAAACTTCTGCAGCCTATTTTCTGGAATGAATGATCTGTCTTCAAAGAGCAGTTCACAGAGCAAGCCCCTAAGACTGCAAAAGGGAAAGGCTGTTTAGTTACTCAGTATAATCTCTGCCATAAGCTCTATCTTATCCCACAAGTGTAAAATAACAACATCTGATCTGAAAGCATCTGTGGAGCTGCTAAGTAAACATATAAAAACCTTAAAGTGTAACTAAAACTGCTGCCAATTGTTAGCTGTTGTCACTGGAAATGAAGGTGTAGAAAAAGTCAAGAAAAGGTCATTTAATTCCTCACTTTGCCCCCTGGGTCTCAGCTGCTTTTACTCCAGACTCCAGAAGCTGTTCCGTTTCTTACCATGTTGAGAAGCTGCCCTAAAAGGCATAGATAGACAGCTTATTCCAGCTTATCCCCTTCCTCTCCAACATGTCCATGACACTCCCTAGCTTTCATGGGGGCCTAGAGAACTGCTCCTGCAGACCCACCCAGATCAGCAGGATTGCCCTTTGCCATGGCACAGAAACAGGGGAGCAGCCAGTTCCACCAGCAATGCCCCCTTTCCTGCTGTCAGAGAAGCATGAAGAGCTCACAGGGAAGCTGAGCACTGGGTCTGACATTTACAAACTAAGAGCAAGGCTAGCTGCAATGTCTACAAGCACAGAACTTTCCTTCACAGCTTCCAAATGTTCTGCTTCACAGAAGTCAAAAGCTCCCACTGGTCCCTCAGGAGCCTACCTGGGATCAGAAAATAATTTTATCTAGCACAGAAGACAGCTGGATGTTACTGTGATCAGGTTTGCACATTCCCAAGTTGGTAAGTCACTGGACAATATCACCATTATGTAGGGTTTTCTTCTCTACTACATGGATGCATAATTTTAGACAGTGAGATGAAACTTAGCACACAAAATTCCACTTGCTTTATTCCTAGCTCAACAATTGCAGGCATTCAGTCATTTTATATCTGTATATAGCACTAATCCATATTGCAATAACTCATGCACCATGTTATATTGCTGCAATGAGCCTCTGCCAGTTTCAGATCAGTCACCTCTGTCAAGTCCCATAGGATAAGAGGGCCTGTAAGACCTATTCAAAGTAAGCTTTTTACCCTGGATGGCCACGCGTGATTTAACTTTCATCACCAGCTGGGTGCCAGGGGAAGAGCAACTGATGTTGAGAAAGGCTGTTGGAAATGGTATTCCTGCCTGTGTCATACCAGTTGCTGAACTTCTGCTCTTTTGTTATCTGAACCTGCACTTGCAGTGCCTGCCTGGACAGCCTCTTATTTTAATTGCTATTACTTTCAATGACATTAATCTGGGGGAGGGAACTTAGAGTTAAAGCAACATATTTTATGTTTATAGAAATGATAATCATGTTCAGAGAGCAGATTAAAAGGGTTCTCATAATGATGGCAGTGAAGGCAGAAGATAGAGCTTTCATTTCCATAAAGTATTAAGCAAACCCTACTTTACTGCAAACACAATCTGCTGCTGGCTCTAACTATTTATGTTTATTTTTATGTATTTATTATGTGTTTGTCCCCTGCTGTCAAGGAGACAGGCTTCTGCTCCTTACCTTTCAGGAATGCATTAATCCTGGTGATTGGTTAATGTGTGGGGAGGGAACGGAGCAAGGGGAATACAAACTGCAGCAACCCAGTGCAGTGTAAATCCTGGGAACAACCTGAACTGGATAGAGCTGGAATCTGGGAACTGTTCTTAATCCTGACAATTACAAGCAATGAGAATGCACAGGACCCAAAATAACACTCCTGGGTAATAGCAGACTTTTTTTGTTTCTCTCCAAGTGGAAATTTTATTCACGCATCCCAGGTAGGGGTTTTGAAACAACACAAGTTGATGCAGAGTTAATTCTCATTTCTGCTGCTGGCCCCAGAAAAGCAGGTGTCGTCATGGGCTGTTGGCTGCCTCCTCCTGTGCACAGGGCACAGTGATTAGAACAGCATGAGAAGCCCAGTGAAGCCTCCAGAGCTGGCACAGGGCAGTGTGCCTAACAGAAAAGCACTGGGGGAAGTAGACTCTTGATGGCTGATGTCGCTGTAAATAAGCCTTAGGTTAGCCCAGAAAAATCCCATTCAAACCTTATTTTTTTTCCTGTTTTCTCAGTTGCCAAATTTGTTGAAACTCCACTGCTGTATGACTAATCATACCTTTTAGTATTCCCCCCTGTGATGAACCTAAGTAAAGTTACATTCAGAACATTCAAACCCAAAAGCACTGAAAGAAAAGACAAGGAAGGGAATCCTAAATTCTGAAATTTCCCATTCCTGTCCAATTTAACATTTGTCATCTTCCAAACCCTATGAATGCCTTAACTTTTAAATTATTTTTAATGATGAATTAGTTTAATCCTTTCCTTGCTGGTTCATCAAAGGGACATCAGTGATCCAATCAGGTGTGGGAAGTGAATGGATCAGGTAGACAAATGAGCTCTAGTAACAGCAATTTAAATGTCTCCCCCACTCCATACCTCCTCTCCACAGCCTCCATAGCAACCATGTTTTTGAGAATCTTTGCAAAGATTCTCCAAAACTGAGTCTCCAGAGGAAAGCAAACCCCTAAAATCAAATTAAAAATCTGAAGCAGGAAAACCAGAGAATTTTTGCACAAAGCGCAAGAGGGAAACATCACAAAATCTGAACCTCCAAGTCGCACATCAGGTCCAATTTTACAGTTTTCTATTCCATCAGTGCCAGTTTTCAGCATTATTATAGCCTTGTGATGCCTTTAAAAACTAGGGGGAAGGGAGGGCTTTTCAGTGCAGCTCTACTGAAACCTGGGTCTAATGGTAATTTAAAGTAATTTATAACCCACAAAGCACTCACAGCTAGGCCAGTATCACAGTATCTAGTGATATTTATGAGTTTGCAGGTCCTAGTTCTATTAATATTAATAATATTCAGATTATTAATGAGATAAAAGAGTGTTTATTGTTCATCTTTCATTAAAAATACTAAGTGAGCAATCTGCAGCCTACTGACATCTGGAATTATGGTTTGCGTTATCTGCAGATTTTGCTTTGTTTGCACAGAATGGGTCAGATCATAAGTGGTTTATGGTGCTCTTTAGCATACAGCTATGGCATGAATAGGCTGAAAAGACAGATGCTAGGCAAGTCAGCAGTTTACTGATTTGACATTCACTGCATTTGCAAGGTTAACACAACTTCTGTCCTGAACAAAAAGAAATCAGGGGCATTCCCACTGAACCAGATGAATGGTGGTGGTTGTAAGGAATAAGGGCACTGCTGTCACACAAGAACCTTCATTGTGGCAGAGAAAAAGCTCAAAGGGTAAATATAAAATTCTCTGCTTTCTGAGGCAGCATTTGTGCAAAATTTATGTATGCATAAATACTTCTAAACATTGTTTTACTGACTTTCATTTAGGGAAAAATGTGGTGGTTACAGAAAAGCAAGCATCAAATTTTCTTTCAAAATAAATTTTATTATCAAGCCTAAATTAGCAAATCTGCAACTGCTCTAATATCCTCCTGAACCTGAACCTAAATGTGTGTTATAAGAGCCCTTTTATATAGAAGGCATGCCATGAATTAACACAAAATGCAAGGAATCTGATATGGAGTAAAGTACTTAAGCCATGAAGAGGAGAAATTTAAAACCAGGTCTGTGTATACCAGGTAAATAATAACAAATACATCACCAGAGAATCAGGCAAAGCCAGTGTGAAAGCACTCTTCCTGCATTTATCTCCTCTTTTTAGAAAGTACAGCAGCAACACTGACTCTATTTTGCTAGAATGTAATTTCTAGCATTGTGTGTTGTCCAGTGCCTCTGCTGGCATTTTGTTTTGGATCTCTCTAAATCCACACCACAGCAGCAGAAGCATTACCCTCATGATATAGTGCTGCAATCCCTACAACTGTGTATCATTAGTGGGAAATCATTTTAATACTCTTGTAAACACCATCAGAGAGCCAGGAGACTATTTGTATTTGTTTTACTGTCACAGACTAAACTGCCTTATTCCAACCCTGTCCATCAAATTAGTGTTGGACCAGGTTCAAAGCACTCTAAACCTGCCAACTCCAGTCTGGCTTGAACTTTAATAGAACCAGGCAACCATTTTCTGGTGCAGACACTGCAAGCATATCAGTTGCAAATACATGTATTAATAAGGTGCCCTTGCTCCATCATACAGAAGGCTGCAATCCACATGTTGGAGGCTCAGCACTTTGCTCCAAAGGTTTTATTACAGGTTTTATACTTCACATTGGCAGAACTTTTCATTTTCCCCACACGGAGAAAATGTAGGTGTATAAAATATTGGATAATCTTCTTACATAAAATATCTTACATTTTTATGTAAGAATTCAGTCTATATTTAGTCCAAAGTCTTCCCCTCTGAGGTAACTTTTGGTTTTAACCCAAGAAGAAGGAGAAATCTTGGCAGAGTGTTGAAAGAGAGATTTTGTGACCTAGTCACTGGAAGAGATGATATGAATTTAAGATAAAAGTTATACTTTTCTTTCAAAAAGACTGAATATTCAGCCCACCACAATTAACTATAAAACACAAAGCTGTTGACCAAAACATGTTTGGTGAGAGGACTTTTCAAGCCTTAGCTGGGTGGGAGGAACAGCAGGTGACCTGGGAGCTGAAAACACCTCTATCCCACAGAGCCACCAGGATGGAGTTTCCTCAGCAGAGTGGGGTGGCACTCACAGCTGCAGAGCACCTGAGAGGGTGCACTGCAGTGCTGGTGTACCTCAATCTGCTGCTGCTTCCAGCTCCTCCTTTAGCCACTGCTGCTGGAAGTTCAGGAGGAAGCCTCATCTGCCCAGTCAAAGGCCAGATCTATGTTAAAAATATTTGCCAGAAAGAGCTGCACTCACAGGGAACAGGAAGACACAAAGGTGATTAATTAATTTTTTTTTTCAATGCTGAAAAAAAAATTGTCTGTGGGCAGTTCCCAGAAGCAATGCTGGTAACAAGAGAAATTCTGAGTGACTGCACACTCAAGCACATTTCTTTTAGCCTTCATTTTTGATCTTTTTTTTTTTCTTTCTGTCAACAGCAAAGTGTTCAAAGCTAAGCTCCACTGCTCATGGAAAGCAAGATGTTAGCTTGCCTCTCAGCTGCAATCAAAATTTGAATTGTATGTTTAATAAATTGGAGTTGTGATGGTTAGTTACAAGAGCTAACAAAAGTATCTCTTAGGATTTGCATAGCAATCCTATACAGGGGGAGCTTCCAAGTACAACTATCAAATATTCACAAGTGCTTGTAACCTTTCCACTTGCGTCCAGATGCTCTCTCCTGTACCATGCTGTGCAGGAACTGCTACTAAAATCAGCACAATTCCCAACAGAAAATGCTACTCAGCTTGAGTAAAGGTGACAGAATCGAACCCTTGGAGGGGGAGGATGAGAAAACTCAGTATTAGTTTGAATAATTAATGTATCTGAGAATATCCTAATCTCCTTATGAAGAGAGAGGCAAAATCTAAATACATTATTCATGATGAATTATTCAGTCAGCTGTGTATGAATTATCCTGGGAATATTTCACTGGCTTTTAGAACTTCTTTCTTAGAACAAATAAATCTAGCTTGGGAAAAACATCCCCTTTAGTGGCCAACCACATTTTCAAACCAGTCTGTCAGCCAAAGATAAATTTAAAATGTTTCCTTGCATTTATATCTACTGTAGCATCATCTAGGAATTCAAGAAATACATTTGCATCACAGTAGCATCATGTAGGAATCCCAGCAATGCTTCTCATTATCTTCAGTTCAGTACAGACAAAGATGTGACTATAATGCTGTTAGACTCAAATGAAAGTGTAAATTTATTTTAACACCATGAGATTTTATAAGACCAAATCTAAAATTCTGCAAAGAAGGACTAATTGTTGACTAAGCATAGAATTGTATATTCACACTTTCAGGACAATCTCCATGAGATACAGTGCGTCACAATGTCACACCTGCCACATGAAGTGAGGCAGAATTTTTCCTAGGATTCCTTCACTGAGCCCTACTGCCAAAACCTCAAAAGCTCAAAGGAAGGATGCATCTGTGAATAAACAAGATGGCTGGATTTCACTTTCTGAGCTCTGAAATCCCTTGAGTGCAATATACTTACTTTTTTTTTTTTTCTCATAGATTTGTACAGTTAAAATATCAAGGTGGTAGCAGTTTAATATATTCATGCATAACAAAACAAGCCCACTCCAAAATCATCAGAGAAGACATCAGATCAGGCAACTTAAGTTTCTCCATTCTTTGCATCCCTCTACTTTTTTCTTTGGTAGGACAGTTTACAGAAAACATTGTGTGTCCCTAATAGACTATAGAAGGGTAACACAGCAGATGTTGCAGCTTCTCCTTTGCTCATTCTAATGCAATGAAAGGCCTATGAGATGGACTAGTGGGAATGTCAGGTGTTTAAAACTCTTACAAAAAATACCCAAGAGCAAAGCCTTAGTACCACAATGCCACAAGAAAAGTGTCACCAAGCTCAAAAAAAGAAACAAGCTGGAAAAAACAGCCTTTTAAACCAAGACAGAACAAGAAAAAAGGGAGGATAAGAACTGGTGGAAAATGGAAAACAGCTATGACAGATCTCAAGCTTCAGTGAGAAACTCTGCTCTGTCTCAGCAGGGGGACCTTTTGAATCACATTTGTGATTCTTGCTTCACTTATTTGAGGTCTATTTTGCTTTAAATCCTGTGTTCATTCCTGGGTATTTTCTCTCTCTTAATTAAACCTTCATATCAGACTTTTATTAAGATAGAGGCAAAGCCTGTACCTTCCTCATTCTCTTAAGGTTATCTTCTGAAATAGGATTGAATTCTTTTAATGGAAAGAGACAGGGGAGAGAACTGCTAAACCTATGGGGAAGTTGTAATTCCACAGTTATTTCTCAGAATACAAAAGATTGTTGTATCTTGTATCTGGACAATCCAATTAGCTTAATGTCTGGGAATTAAGCAGGCTGCTGATCATGTTGGAGAACTGACCTATTTCAATGGAAAACTTGTATTTGCACAGCACTCTCACTTTGGCTCCGTAGCTGAGTCTCCAGAATCATCCTGAAATTAACCATGGGCACCACTGCTCAAAGAAGGAATGGTAACTTGGTCTTGACAATCACAGGCACTGTCATATCTGTTCACTGACTGGTATGCACCACAAAAGTCAACGTGGTCGGATTTTCATCTGGGTATCCCCAGTTGCTGAATTCACAGGTTTGTTTTCTAAACAAATAATGGCCTTCGGATCCATAAAATATTTATAAAGGTTTTCCATTTCAGGATGTGAAAAGAAGTCTTGCTGGTTTCAAAATTTTCAATAAATGCATATCTCACAAGCAAATTTCCATCCCCTTTCCCTTTTTTCATCCTTGAATGACATGGAGTGACAGCATTCCTGAGTGTTGTCACTAAGAAACTGGAGGGGGCTTTTTCTCCTGAGTTTGGTTTGCTTCCCTAGTTCACTCCACACTTTGGTGTTTCCACCTGCAATAAAGAGCAGAACAGTGCAAAGCTGGTTCCCCTCTGCCACCCAGTGTGGGTGCTGCTCCTGTCAGCAAAGGTGCCAGAGCTCTGGACTCCCCAGGGTGTCACATACTTCCATGGATGGCCACAGCCTCAGTCACAGCTCATCCCCTCAGAGATGGGATAAAGAGCCAAACAAAGTCATTGACTATGCTGGGACAGCACCATTCTCACTATAGGGGCTCTTTCACTGAGAAACATTGCTCTCTTCTTCCTTTCTTAAGTGTAGTTTATGATGCTTAAAACATTTGCATTTACCTCCACAAGCCCCCCTGATACTATTTAATCAGTGACAACGGAAGTGGAAATTACAGGGAAGTAAATCTTAATCAACAAGAATTAGTTAATGTTTTGTAAAGAAAATTTCACAGTTTCAGAGGTGGGAATTGTTGTGTCACCTTCACATTTTATTTTCATTCTCAACTTTGTGTTGATCTCCTTCTAGACAAGATAATTATTGTACAGGAGACCTTTTTAAATTTCAGAGATCTGCATGCTTTAAAAAGAAAATAAAGAAAAAGAGGAAGAAAATTTTAAAAATCAGAAAACATAAACAAAATTAAGTGATGTTTGGAAAACAAGTCCTATCACAACATATCGTGCAAAGCATTTGACACTCACACATGACATCTTTGTCTATAAACTGGAGAGAAATGGATTTTACAGATTGACCACTGGGTGAATAAAAAATTGACGGGATGGTCACACTCAAAGAGCTTGGTCAATGTTTCAATGTCCAAGTGGAGGCCGGTGAAGATTGGTGTTCCTCAGAAGTTGGTATTGGGATCAGCATTGTTTAACATCTTTGTAAGCAGCAAGGACATTGACAGCAAGTTCAATGCCAAGCTGTGTGGTGGTCAACACGCTGCAGGGAAGGGATGTCATCCATAGGGACCTAACAGGCTTGAGAGGTGAGTCTGTGCAAACCTCATGAAGTTCAGCAAGGCCAAGTGTAAAATCCTGCATCTGAGTCAGGACAATCCCAAGCACAAACACAGGCTGGGCAGAGAATGGATTGAGAACAGCCCTGGGGAGAAGGATTTGGGGTTGCTGATTGATGAAAACCTCAACATGACCCAGCAATGTGCCCTTGCAGCCCAGAAACCAGCCACACCCTGGGCTGCTTCCAAAGTAGTGTGGGCAGCAGGGCCAGGGAGGGGATTCTGCCCCTCTGCTCTGCTCTGCTCTGCTCTCAATAAACCCCACTTGTAGTGCTGCATCCATCTCCAGGCTCCCCAGAGCAGGAAGGATGCAGACCTGCTGGAGTGAATCCAGAGGAGTCTGCAAAGATGATCAGAGAGCTGGAGCACCTCTTCTACAAAGTCAGGCTGACAGAGTTGGGCTTGTTTATCCTGGAGAAGAAAAGGCTCTCGGGAGATCTTCTAGCAGCTTTCCAGTACCTAAGGGGCTACAGGAAAGCTGGAGAGGACTTTTCACAGCATGTGTAGGGAGAGAACAAGTGGGGATGGCTTTAAGATGAGAGAGGGTAGGTTTAGGTTAGATCCTAGCAATAAATTCTTCACTGGTAGGGTGGTGAGACACTAGACCAGGTCATTCAGAGTTGTGGATGCCCCATCCAGGAAATGTTTGAGGCTGGGTTGGATGGAGCTATGAGCAACCTGGTCTAGTGAAAGGTGTCCCTGGCAGGGATATTGAAACTAGATGATTTTCAAGGTCCCTTTCATTCCAAACCATTCTATGATTCCATGATATTAGGAAGCCTAGTCATTCAATCTAAAGGTAATAAAATATGTGAGTGCTGAAATAAATAAATTTAATAAATAAGAATCATGATCACTTTCTTATGTGGCACTCTTCATAAACAGACCTCAAGGATCTTTGTATGGGAGATCACTCTCACTATCATAAAGACAAAGACCACTTATTTTCTGTTTTATTAAAAATACCATTTAGAATTTCAATCCAGAAGGATCTGGATCTCCCTAAAAAGGACTTACTTTCTGAAATTTCCTCTACAGCTTGAGCATATATATGGTCATATATATAAGTTGGATGAGGAACAGTCAGGCAGGGAAAGAAATTGACTCATATGGGGAAGAACTGGCCTTGTATGAGGCACCAGAACTATTTCTCTTTCTTGACCATTTCAGCAGTTCTGAGCAGACGGCAGTTTAATTGTTCATGTCTTTCATGATATAAAACGCCTTAAGGCATGGAAGGTCATCTCTCATTTCCTCCATAAAATAGTTTACCACAGAGTTTTTGCAGGAAGGGTTATACCAGAAGATTCCTGGCTATTTGGATTACTCATCAGGGTCTGATATTATGGCATGTTTGAAAGAATTATGAGAAAATAAAAAGTAATGTCTGCATTCACTAGCAAGAAAAAAAAGCTGGCACTGTAAAATGTGATGTTCCCTGCTAAAAGATCCCCAAACTCTTTCATTCATCCAGTGGAAACTGCTCAGTGCCTGAACCCTCTTGTGCAGCAGTAGGCAGTAAAACTGTCACAGGTGGAGAATGAGCCCAGCCATCAGGGCAGTGTGCTTCTAACTTCTCTCAGTTGGCCCTATCTCAGCTTTGAACATTCCACTTGATAGATAATTCAGCAGTGTTACCTTTTCAGTGATTTTATTCACTCTAGGTCAGAGCTGTGCTGCAGGATGAGAAGGAGCCCTGGGGAAGCCATTGGGTCCAGGGGGCACAGCTGGCTCCTGCACTGCTCTGCTGCTGCTGCTGCCAGCCATCAGAGCAGAGCTGGATGTGAGCAATACCCCATCCCACCAAATGCCAGCATTTGTCCTCTCCCTGAAAAGGGACACGGCTCAGGAATTATAACTTAAGCAGGAAATTTGTACAGCTACCAATGGATACCAGTCCCTGGAAATAAAATTGTATTATGACCAGTGGCTAACCCTCCAGTGCCCACACACTCCAGCTTTGAAGGAAGCCTTATAATTAGAAGAACAGCATCTATTGAGGTGGTGGGTGATATCTGTATCAGGCTTCAGTCCTAAGGATAGATGTGTCATCTTAAATGTGACCTGAATATCTAGGAAGGTGTAAGATCTTTGGAAGCTTTTAATCATTTTGGAGCTCATTTTAGGCTGAACTTACTGTCTCTGCCTTCTCTTTTGCTTTTCTCCTCAAGTTCTTTGATTTATCTGATCTACTTTTTGCTCCAGCTGAAGTCAGTGGGAGTTTCACCTTTGATTTCACAGAGCTTTGGCCTTGCCTATCTAAAGGAATTAGCCTTTTCTGATGAGGGTAGTTGGGTGTTAATGAGATAAGACAAGGGAAAGGCAAAGGTCATGGACGGGAGGACTTGTGTCTCCTGTACACAGATTAGAGAAAGCAGAACAGAAGGGAAGAACAAGTAGACACTGAAAAATGCCAGCAAAGCCATCACATAAGGCTAGAGTTGAGGGGGAAAAGGATAGGGTCCCAGATCAAGAAGAAAGAAAAAAAAATTCAGGCCAGTGCCATTACAGGAGACATTACACTGCTACGTACCAATGGGCTCTGGTGTAGATGGGGGTTCTGCTGCCCCAGCTCAAATCCTCCCTATCTTCTGAGAGGGAAAGACTGCCTACATCTTTGAGTCTGTTGGGTTTGTGCCACAATATCTACAGAATCTATGGGCTTTTAATACTGCCCTATGTACAGTACTTGTCACAGCTACAAGGAGCTCCATTTTCAACTACTCACAGGACAAACCTGGCCACATAACACACAATTTTCATGCTAGAGTTTTTGTTTGCCACTGGGGCCCATCTTGTTTCCCATTTACATTTTACAGATGTGTCCAGGAGCTGGAAGCAGTGCCCTTTTGTTGACATCCTATCTGCATCTCCATTCTCTCACCACAGCACCTGCCACGTTTGCTGGGAAGGATGTCCAAAAAGAGAGAGATGATTTACAGAATGGAAAAGGATTTATAAACAATGAGTCATTCATATTCCCTCTGAGACAGAGGCAAATCTCAGCAGCTGCATAAAGGAACATAAATGCCAATGGAGAGGGTTTGAAGGGAGCCATAATGTGCAATGTTTGAGCCTCTGAACATGACCCTTTGGGGCAGTTACCTGTCTACCATGGATTTCAGGTCCCAAGCCTTAAGCTCATATTCCAACAAAGTTAGGAAATGAGCCAGCACTGTGGTAAAAGCTAGAAACATTGCAGCCCACAATGCATTATTTGTAGAAAAGAAGCTCAGTTTCATATTATACTGAGACTTTTATTATTTTTGGGTAAGCATTTTCTGATACACTTTGTAAGAAAATTGTGATAGATAGCTCAAGTTCTTGCCTTGAATTTGGACATTTATTGGGGAGTGAAGTCCCTTTTGGGGGGTATTAATTGTCACAGGTGGATACAGATCAGTGAGGTATAACACCATTTATTTGTTTGATAGTCTGTAAAAACATCAGGTAAATTTATCCCAGTATTTTAATGCTGAGAGATATAAAATGAAGAACACACAAGGAAAAGGGAGAGGAAGCAGTACAGGAAGAGTTTGAGCCAGGGAATACAGAGGGTATCTTCCCATCCTTAAATTGATCCAAGTGAGTGAGGACCACTTACAGGTGCTTTGATCCAGACACTACTTCTGTTTGGAATGCAAAACAAACCTGTGCATGGCTGCACTCTAATCTGTAGCAAATACAAACTGCCTAACCACTACTAAGTGGCAGAAGCATTTACTTAGCAGTTTCTCAGACAAATCTTCCCTTTGCATGATGACAGATTCCCTTGTAACAAGAGTCTAGAGATTTGCTTGGTTGACTTATTGATTATTGAAAGCAGTGCTTTAATGCTGACTTTCCCAGAAAACCATGGAGCATGTTTGATTTTAACCATCCCTTGCCATTAGTAAGTGTAAATATTCATTTTCAGAATTTAAGCTTATTAGGCCCATATCTACAAAAGAATAATGGTTCATGCAAGATGGAAGCAACCGGGGATTTTGTCAGATGAGATCCAATAAGAAAATTGATGTTATAAGCCCTTTGTCTCCATCTGCCATCAAGCAGAATGAGCTTAAAATATTGGCAGTGATTAGCCTGGGAGCATTCAGACAATATTTTCTCCATGGAACAAGGTCCAGTTCCTGCAAAGATAAGCATGCATAAATATATATATATATGTATGTACACACACACATACTCTTGCCTCCATGAATTCAGATCCCGTGTAAGATACCCAGATGTGTAAGTATTTACAAAATCAAGGCTCAAAGCTACCAGAGACCCAGAGAGCTGCTGCCTTGCCATTAGGCTAAACTAATGGTTAAAAATATGTTTTTTCTCTCAATTTAGACTGAGAAATATTTTTACAGTGAAAAAGGGAATAAATCATTTGTGAGGGTTTTTTATACAGCTGTCATCTCTCCCTTTTCACACTAGCAATGCCTTAACTACAGGGAGAAAGGGTCTGGCCACAGCACTGCCAGGGCAGGGGGCAGGAGGGCAAGTCAGAGCAGGGAGCCACAGCCCCATCCTGCTGCCCAGAGGTGGCAAGAGGAGCTTGGCTGAGGACTGTGGCCCCAGACGTGGGAATGGAGCAGTTCTGAGGCCATCAGGGATTCAGAATCAGTGAAAGGTGTGGGCAGGAGCGGGCAGAGTTGCAGAAAGCTCAGGCAGTGACCAGGGGTCACTGTCTCATTTCAGCTGAAGCTGAAATGCTGCTGAAGCTCCTGGAGGCCTCCCAGCCCCACCAAGGTTCCCTCAGCCTCTCTCACACAGCTCTGCCCTGAGCTCACATGTTGCTGCTCCACTGCACCTGCAGCACTGGCCTGGGGCACGCTTCTCAAAACACTTTGGGGCTGTGCATTTCTTCAGGACACCATAAGAAAAGCACAACACTTTATATCTTTTAGAAGACACTTTTTCTTCTCTGTGTAAAACATACTCAACAGTGATCATGAACAATAGTTCATGGTTTTGGGTGATCACAAGTTACATTTTTCTTTTTGGTTTTTTTTGTGGCTGTTGGGTTTTTTTCTCAAGTAAAAACTTGACTTCTGGTATGCTTTTTGCCTGTTTTGTAGAAAAGGCCTTTAAAATCTTCAACTATTGTATTTCTTTTAACTCTGAATGGTGAACAGTATTGAATTGCTGCCATAAAATACGAGTCCCCTAAGGAGACAGACATGATTACCATATTAATATTCCATGCAGTAACAAATATAGGAAGTGGTAACTCATTGCTCTGGGAAGAAACACACTCTGATGATTAAAGAAACACATCTAGGAGAAAGGCTACTATTAACACCAGGGTAAGTGACTGGACATAGAGCAAGCAACAATTCACTTGAGGGTGGGACAAAAGATGGATGGATGGATGGATGGATGGATGGATGGATGGATGGATGGATGGATGGATGGATGGATGGATAGATGGATGGAGAATACAAATATGAAATTAGGCAACCCCCATCCTTCTAGAATATTGAGTAATAAGAATGACCATAAATGTCCTTCATCTGATATTTGTATTCACAAATGCTATGAAAACCATAACATGATGCCTCAAGCAGAAATAAATTTTAAACATCTTTCTCCTTGAGAAGAGGCTTCTTGCATGACTTCATACCCCTCTTCATGAGTGATGGCATTTTGTGGAAAGGTGTCATATATTTGTTTCGCTTTGGCTCCTAACCCACACACTTCGTGTTTCTGCCATTCTTGGTATGCCTTTACTCATCCTGTACCTGCATTCAGCAATCCCTTATTAGAGCCTTAGAGCTATTTATTGGGATTTTGATCCTGCTCTGCCAGGTTGTTGTTGTGCAGCCAGTGGAAGCACATCTGCCCTCTCTCACCCCACAGCAGTGTTGCCTAAGCCACCTTTCCACTCTGCATTGCCCTTTCCCACTCCTGTAAGGCTTCCGCAACCCACCCTGAGATGAGACAAACTCCAGTGCAGACTCTTCTGAGCAGCCCTCTGGACTGCTGACAGTGCCATCTGCAAGCAGTGCACTGGCACGGGACACAGGGGAAGCACCACTAAGGCACCCCTCATCTTCTAATAAGCATGCTTCAAAAAGCTTTAGATTCAAAAAACAGAGGCACAAAACACCTTTAGCAGACCTCAGTGGAGAGGAGTTTGTGTGCAACAGCCCTCCATCTTCTATCTCAATTATTGGTTTAAATGTAACCAGGAATATTTCACATTAAACTTCTAAATCTGGTGCCCACAAAGGGAATTGCTAAACTGAAATTGCTGGAAGCTATTACAGCGTAGGAATGATGCTTCTCTCTGTCTATATCTTGATCTAAGTATATGAAATATATATGAAATGTTTTTCAAAATTACTATAAGCCAGCATCTAGGAAGCCTCTGATAAATGCAGTCATGGACTTTGCAGGAGAAGGTCTGTCTATGTAATTTTTACCTGCTACATTTCTAGAGGGACAATTTTAAACCCTAAAAGATTAAAGATGCTTGAAAAAGGCCACCATCTCCTGATGAAGCAGCATCTGAGCTAAAAATAGTTTTCTTCTAATGCTGTTAGAGTTATTCTATTGACTTCAGGGCTTCCCACCACTTTTGTCATACTGACTAGCAGTTTGCTTTGTTGCAAAGAGGGTAAATCCATCTTTTCTATGGTCATAGTGCCTAGGGGTAGTTGCCTAGGCCCAAATTACAGCAAGAAAGATTTGGACTGAATAATAGTGGGAAAATTGTTCTAACAGTAGAGCTCCTAAGTCACTGCACTGGTAATTCAGGAGGATGTGGACCCTCTTATGCTGGAGATTTTGAAGAAAACATTTGCCAAGAATTGTGTAAACATATCTATGAGAGGACAGACTAAGGGTGGCTTCTCAGGCTCCTGGTTGTCTATGAACCTCTGAGACAGAACATGTCTTAAAGCATTAGACTGAAATAGAAGAGCAGTTTTCCTTTTCAGCCAGTCCCAGAAGAAAAGCAATATTCCTACACCTCACAGTACTGCAATGAACTCAGCTGTGAAAGCTGTCATAACAACATTCATCCAACTGTGCATTACAGAATGCACACTCAGTTACCACAACCAATGTAAGGCTAAATGTGTGTTTACCTACAGCCATTCCCCGCCCAGCCTTGCATTTTTCTGCAGGCATTGACTGATGGCTACAATTACAGTGCCTCCATGCATAATTCAGTTCACAAAGACCAGGCTAGGTTCATAATTTTTTTTTCCCAAGGAAGCATCAATCTTCTCCTTAGGAAGAGAAAAAACATGGAAAGACTGGTTAATAAAAACAGCTAGCTAGCAAGCTAGCTAGCACCACCAGCCCAAGTGTTTCAATTATAATTCATTCCATTTCAGCTGCAACATTTAAGATATATCATAAGCATCACACAGTGATGTGCATACTCCCACACCCATTCAAAGTGGATCATACATCAATATACCATGTACTATAGTCACTACCTGTATTTTGAGTCTCCATTCCTTCATAAAGACTTAGCAATTTCACCAGTTTCTGTTGAATTTATCTAGATTTACTTTGGCAGAAAAGTAAAGGAATGTACTGCAGAGATGTCTGTTTCACTCAGAAGTCATTTAGTTCTTAGAGAGAAAGGTTTGGCTGAAAACAGCATAGAAATCCAAAGATTCAAAGTGTGTTGGAAAAAACCAGAGCAACGCATCATAACCAAGCAAGAGATTTTCAGTGATTAATGCCATAACTTGATGGTAGTAATGAATTTATCAGAGAGCTTGGGAGTGTATCAGAACAAGATGCTTGAGTCACAAATAAACATCTTTAAGTGATGTTGTATTCAGAGGCCAAGATGCATAGCCTGCATTTATTCTTGCTAAGTGCCAGGCACTTGGTGAGTAAAAAAAATCAGCTGAATTACAAATTCTTTTTTTCTTTTCTTTTTTTTTTTTTTCAATTAGGCTTCTGGATTGGCCAATCATGCCATATTGTGGAATCTTAAATGGCTGTTTCACTGGCATTTCCTTCCCTTGATGCTTCTGAAAAAGCCATTTTTCTATTCTTATTCAAATTTAAGGCTTTCTAGAAAATTGAGAACTTACTTTGAAACATTTGTTCCTGGATGGTTCTACTGATGTTACAGAATCTTAGCTGAAAGTTTTCATCAGTCTTCTCCAGATGATGAATAATCAGCTTAATAGGAAGAGCTTTTTTCTTGGACAGGACTAAATCTCCCTTCCCAGTCCCAGTGGGCTGAGCCCCACCCAGCACCTCATAGGACTGTTCCTTCCCAAAGAAGCTGCAAATATCAAAGCAGTCTGATGGCAAGTCTGGCAGTGCACAGAATGACAGGGAAGGTTTCCCACTCACCTGCTCTGGGATTGAGTGCTGAGTCCCTCCATGTGCAGAGTCATGTCTTGACCCTTGACAGTGATCAATGATTATCCTACAGAGTGTACTATTGACAATCTCCTTGTTGTTGCTGCAAATGCCAGCAGAAGCTCTGCTGCTTGTAAAGTCTGTCCATTCTCTTGAACTTGTCTTTGCAGGCTGTACTTACACCAGAGCTTGGCTGAATGACTTGGAGTCTGCCACCCATGCTCATGACTCTGCAGATCATCTTCATCAGCTAGTATTGCTTTCAATCCTCATCTAGCTGAACCTGTTGATCAATTATTGGATGAATACAGACTTGGGGAGATGTGTAATGCAACATTTGTGAGGCCTTCAATTCTACTTTTGAACTGAAAATTTTATTTTTCCCAAAGCAATGCATTTAATTTGGCAAGGCTTACTTCAAAAATATGCATGCATTTTCCAGAGAGAGCAAAAATTAAGTTTGTGTGTCCCTATGCCAGAATGGGAACTATGTATGTGCTCACTTGAGACAAACAGTGAGAACCTGGGCATGTGTGTGTGTCTGAGTTCCAAATGTATGGTATTTATCAGCCACATTATCCATACATTATTGATGGACATCAGAATTCCCAGCCATATTCCAAGCAGTTTTCACAGTTGATCTTTTATGGGCTAAATTCTCCTTCTATAAAGAATTCTAGAAGGACTCATGGGTGAAGAGTCTTTAGCAGTGTTTTCACCTCTCACTGTAATGTTGTGACACGAACATGAATTTTAATTGCAGATCTTTGTTCTATCAGCTCTATCAAGAGGCAGCCTTGAAAAGCAAATACAGTTATTTTAAGGCATATTGGGGTTTTTAGTGCCCACTGCTGACAGCACAACAAATACCTCTCTGAAAGTGATATCCACTGACTGTTGCTTGTCCACTCATCTTACCCTTTATCTCTCCCAAGATTCAAGTGACCATTTTTTGACCCCGCCAGGATGAGAAAGGACAGAGCAGATCCCAACAGCAGCTGGCTGAGGGGTATTGAGGAGTGGGGAAGCCAGTGGCAGGAGCCCAGCATACCCACACTAGGTATTTTCTCTCTGCAGGGTTGGAAACTGGGAGCTGCCAGCATGGTGATGAAGGGAAAGGTGTGATTTTGCAAATGAACAGAATCAAAGTTATTTCTTGATTCTCAGGGCCACCCTTTCTTGCTGTACATCATGGCATCACAACTCTTGCACAAACATGCATGCACATATATAAATACTACATGTACTTGAAGATGCGTCCACATAGACACAGAGCTAATTTCAAGACACATAATAAATTGTTAGTAAGGGACAAGGAGTGAAAAATAATTCCCAGGTATGACTAAAACTGTTTAAACCCTCAAGTAAAAGCTCGCATTAGTATACAATACTGATATTCCACATAGCTCTTGAATGCTTCAATTTAAAAATTATCCACATAATTTGTTTCACACATCCCCACTGGCTGAGCCTGGGCCCACCAAACAAGGCACTCTCCCGAAGCTTTCAAGCTTTTAATCTTCTTTTCTGGCCCCTCTGAGATAACTTCTGAATGGATTCTCTAAGCTCCTTAGACTAAAAGGTGATCATAGTGTAAGGCCAGAAGTTCCCAGGTTCCCTTCAGATGGTGGACACATGCTGGGCCTGACCAGTTATCTGTAAACACAGATAGATTTCAACCTGTTGGACAAAAGGCTTTGTGTATTCTGGAGCAAATAGATATATTTGAAATTTCCTCATGACAATAAGAAATCACTAGGATATTACCCGGAGGGAGAAGAAGACAAATATTTTTAAATGAGTGGTCTGAACCTGTTCCTTTGTGACTGATTGAAATGAGAGTTATGAGGCCTGGATTCAGCCTTTTATTATGAGACACTGAGTTTCTGCAGTATATTTTTTCCTTTCTTTAATTTATATCTGTGTAAAAAATTGGCATGAAACACAAATAAATGACAAAGCGCTGAGAATTAGGCCATTTGTCTGTAAAACCAGACATAATCCCCAAAATAGCAAAATACAGAAAAATGCATCAAAATGTATTAGTGATGACAGGCCATATATCACACAGGCTGTTAATGCAACTGCAGGTCACTTATCAGTACCAGTGAGTCACAGAAGCCTAACATTAAATGTAAGAGGCAACATACAGACAAATATTAATTAAAATAACAATCACTGCTAAGCGCAGCATTTTGCTAGATACCATGACAGCTAAAAGACTGGTGAGGTGCTCACAATAATGAGCAAAGAAAATATTTCCACGCTCAAGTATATACATATATTCACATACATGTACACATTGCTTGTAGGAAAGAGCTGAAGAAATATGTAAATCTCTATGAATACATTATTTTAAATGCTACAACAATCTTCCTTATTTCAAAATCCCTCTAAAGAGAGATTTAAAAGCCTCATAGCTTTTGCCTTACACAGACACCCATGTGACAGTGTTCACAGGGGTCCAAGGATGAGGGAAGAGACAAGGATCTGACTCCATGCTTCAGAAGGCTTGATTGATTATTTTGTGATATATATTATATTAAAACTATATTAAAAGAATAGAAGAAAGGCTTTCATCAGAAGGCTAGCTAAGAATAGAAAAGGAATTAATAACAAAGGCTTGTGACTGACCAAGACCGTCCAGACAGCTGGACTGTGATTGGCCATTAATTAGAAACAACTACATGAGACCAATCACAGATCCACCTTTTGCATTCCACAGCAGCAGATAATTATTGTTTACATTTTGTTCCTGAGGCCTCTCAGCTTCTCAGGAGAAAAAATCTTAAGGAAAGGATTTTCCATAAAAGATGTCTGTGACACACCCATAGGTCTGAAGAGCCAGTGGAGTTGCCCAGTTCGTGTGGGATTTCTTTCTCTCTATTTCAACAAACTTTGCCTGTCCTCACTTACCCTAAATCCCTGCTGTCAGCACAGTGAGGCTGGGCTGGCCAGCAGTGGGGCAGCCTGCAGCAGGGACCTGTCCCCCACACTCAGAGGTGGCAGCAGAGCCAGGCTGGGCCTGGCCATGGGGACAGGGCACCTCTGGGACAGTCAGGGAGGCAAGTCTGGGATCAGCAGACAGGATTGATAGGGCTGGGTACAGCTGTACCACAGCATAAGGCCTGGAGTTGAAAGGCAGCCCCAAAGCCTGAGGATGATTCTTCTCACAGCTGCCTCTGGCCATGTTGCTGCTTTCCCAGCACTGAGAACAGATTGTGTGGTGTGCCAGTATCAGAGCAGCCAGACCACTCGTGTTAGAGCACATGGCAGAGCCTATCCATGCAACCAGGGCACCTCATAGTTGCTTCTGGAAGTCTCCAGAGCTCCAATTTAATTGGACAACACAAAACATGAAGGGCTGATGGATGTGGCCCCCAGCCTCAATGTCAGAGTGCCACCAAACAGAGAAGCCAGGCTCCAAACCTAGCACAGTGTCAGTTTGCTCTCCAATTCTCCTCTGGCAAGTTTTCATGAGGCACAGTTTGTTTCAGACACAGATTTACAACATTGCATCCTCTCCACCTTTAAACCCATATGTGGGAAGGATATTGGCATGCTCACAGTAATTCTGCCGTGAGTTCCTGTTAATGGACTTTAGCATGAGAGGGGAGTCAGACCTACTCTTTGCACCCCTTTCATCCAGAAAGCAGTGACAGGGTTTGTGTGCAGGCCAAAATGTGGCACAACTCTGCCACAATGACTGCATGCCTGCAGGAAAACTATATGGATAGGACATGAGGAAGTGCTGAGTGTGCTGCTCTCATCCGTGAGGATGTAAAGTGTTTCCCAGTGAAGGTTCAAGGGGATTTCTATATCACATGAATTTCATTATTAGATCACCAGAACTATCACCAGAGTTTTCACCTACTGATACATGTGGGCAGGGCCATAGGTCAGAGCACAGAGCTGGTGGGGGGTGTACATGCAGCTCCTGGGCCTCCAGGCATGTCAGGAAGGTCTGGACTCACCTAGACTGAGTCAAGAAGGAGCTTGCAAAAAACCATCATCATACCATATCTCTCAAAGACAGGCCATCCACTTGGCCTATGAAATTTCAGATCAATATGGTATCTGTTTGAGTAATTATGGCACTGTTTGCTGAGGTGGTAGTAATTTCCCATTACAAGATTTCTGTTCTGATAGATTAGAGGTATTCTGATCTATTGTGGAGCTGAAAGGGTTGTATCCTTTCTGGATAACATTTGTAGCTAGAAGAGAGAAAGGTCATTCATAATTATTTTTCAGGTATACTGGCTTAGCTACTCATTTGATTTATCACGTGTCCTTTCTGACACAACATGAAATAATCAGAGAGTTGGATAGTCTTTAGAGGAAACAGGCATCCAGCTCATAAAATATATCAGTTTCAATAACACAGTTCAAAGGAATCCTGCTCCTTTCAATATATTCAGGGATTTGTTCACCAGTTTAGGTTCAGCTGCTTTCAAAATAGATAGAAGAAACCTCCTTGTGTGATATAACCAGATGCCATTTGCAGAGACGGTGACATATGGTCCTTCAGACGTGGAGATAATCACAGAGGATAATTCTTGAGAGCCCGTTAGGATTCCAGAGTAGCTGTCTCTGCCATGTGGTGCTTGCTGATGTCTAAATATGATAAATTCACTCACTTTATTTTCAAAAACACAGCTGAAAGAGTTTTAAAAGGAGTAGCATGAAAGCAAAAAAGTATCAACCCTAATTACTCAATCAAAGTGAGAAATATATTCCTGATTCCATCCAACTTCAAGGCAAGTTAATGAACTAAATAGAAATCTGCAGCTGAAACTCAGTGATATGAGAATAATCTAATTTTCCACAGTGAATGCAATGAGGATTTCAAGGGAGCCTACACAAGCTTTTGTTCAATACATGGCTTGGGCAGACAGTGGGTATACCTCGTTATTTAACCCCTTTCTGTCCCTAAAAAAAAAAAAGAAGAACCCTTATATTAAGGGTAAGAAGCAAAAAAAAAAAAAGTTTATATTGTCATCACAGAAAGTATTTTAAAAATGGGACTTAACACAAAGGCTATAAAGTACTTATATAGTACTATAAAGTACTTACAACACAGGAGGTCCAGGCTGGTATTTGATCCTATGCCTCTCCCAATCTGATATTTGTCCATCAGCATTGACAAAAATAATTCTCTCGAAGAAAAAAAACATAGTAGATGGTTGTGAGCATCTAAAATTGCAGCAGTGCCTACACTGTGCATGTTTACCCTGCACAGAAAAGGTCCAGGGCTGGAGAACTGAACTCTTCTCCCAGCTCACTCCTGCCACCACGCCTGGGTCATCAGTTGGGCCAAGGACTGTGCCAAGGACTGTGCCAAGGACTGGTCCCAAAGGAAGTGTGGGCAAGGGTCCATCAGCATCAGCTTGCCATGGAAGCACCATGGCACTGGACACACAGAGCCACACTTTGTGCTGTGAGACCACTGCTCAGCCGGCCTGTGGCACAAACCTTACAGAGTTCATCAGATCTCGGGCACTTTGAAATAAAACTCATGCGGTAACACCATGGTCCAAGGCTGCAGGCTCAGCTGAAGGTCAGAGCTGTGCAATGTATGTGCAACCAGTCTGCTCTGGAGTGAACCTGCCTTACATTGTGTGGTGCAAGGCACTTTGTGCTCCCCAGTCCTGAATTTGATTCCTTAACCTGTTAGGCATAATGTGCAAGTCACTTCACTGGTCTGAGATACCTAATGAAAAAATCAGCTCTACACACTGGGATCAACAGAGTTAGAAGTTTCTTTGGGCATCAGATTAGTCCCAAAACAGTCTAGAAAAGTATGAAAGGGCATGGTGCCATCACCTAAAACACTGAAATAAAGATTTGAGTGATTGCTGCCACAGTAGCTGAAGCGTGTTAAAGGAATGCTATAGACTTCATAGGAAGATGTAGCACGTAGGAAGACTCAGCTGATTTAATGTCAGCTGATGAATCTCTGTCTCCCATAAAATATTTGCTGTTCTATTATTTGGTCTTTCTCCTGACACAAGGAATCCTTCCTGTGTTGGTTTTTTTTTTTCTCAGTGCAATGCAAGGCACACTGGATGAAATAACAGACAGAAGGTAAAAGTCCTTCTGGCCTTACACACACATGAAAGCAATATGTGTGAAAATGGTGCCAAAGCATCCCATGGGTAATTTTAAACTGATACAGCTTGAAAACTGCTGAGTACTCAGCTTACCTGGATAAAGGAGACTAAAATACCCTTTCTGAAGCTAGAATGGGGTCAGCTGCTGACAAACATGCCTTCCCATGGAGGCACATTCTATGAGTAGTGTGTGACTATTCAGTTTCACTGTGTCATTGCTCAGCTCAGCTGTGTGGAGAGTGTTCAGGAGACCTCTTCATGTCTTTTAGATCCAGCTGAAGAATCCAAGAAAATTACTTGAGTCTTCAATCTCTTATAAACCTCTCAAGCATAGGAATGGGCAGCCCAAGGGGAGGTTGGAGTCACAGTCAAAGACTGCAGGTGGCACTCAGTGCCCTGTTGTAGTTGACAAGGTGGGGATTGGTTAAAGGCGGGACTCCTTGAAGGTCTTTTCCAACATTAATGATTCTGCATTGCCTGAGAGGGCAATCAGTTATTCTATGTGGATTGTATAAAGCTTGTTGTGCAGGCTCTGGAAACCTGTCCTTCAAGACATCAGCAGGTAAATGAGGAAGAAAACACTGTTTACAATTCACTTGTGAAGTTTTAACTGCTCACAGGCTCTCTGTGCCACAAGGCAGCAGCAAATTGGCATTATCAGCCCTGGGAATATGAATTTTGTTCATCCCAGAGTAATAGAATATCCTCTGTCTGAAGGAAGAAACTAGTATGAGCAGTTAACTTTTCCTATTTGTCATTCCTTTTAAGAAATGAAAATGCTTCAAGTGCTTTCATTAAACTAGTTTAACAACAAAGGAGCTAGAACAAAGACACAGAATTTCCATGCTGCTGGAGATGCTAATCTCCCTGGATTTGTTTCCTACAAAAATGATACAGAAAAATAGGATGTATGAATGGAAGGAAAATTTTGGACACCCATGATTTTTGAACTTCTGGATTAAAATAAAGCATTTCTTGGCATTCCAAAACCAAAGCTATCCTCTTTGATTCACTGGCCTGAAATGAAACTTTTTGTTTTCACAGAAACAATTCACAGTTTATAGAATGGTGTGAGTTGGAAGGGACCCACAGGGATCATCAAGTGAGCAGAGTCAACATGAATCTCTGTGTCCAATCCAGCTGCCAAGGAGCCTTTGGGGACCTGACTCCCCATACCTTTGTGTCCCTCAGATGGGCACTCTTCCCCAACAAAATATACTTTCCATGGCCTCACCACAAAGCAGAGGTCTAGGACAATCCTGTGATGTATCACCCTGACTCAGCCACAAGGAGAAACAGCCATTGTTTCTCATTTTCATGAGCACAGTTTCATCAAAGTCTTTTTTCCTGTGGCAACTTTCTATTTTGATGAAACACACTGTTCTCATGGAAAAATATGTGATGTTTTCTATAGGCTGGTAAACACCCCTAAAAAAACAGATTTGAAGAAAGAAGGAATGAAGACCTATACCACTGAAGGCAGATTTTCCCTGTCAGGAAAACAAAAATAATATTTTAATTAATTTGGTAGGTAATTCTTCTAAAATTATGGAAGTTTATTAACTTCTAAAATTATGGAAGTTTATTATCTGTATGTTACACTCAAAGAGGAAGTAACACATTTTGAATTTAATGAACATACGTGTTTATATAGCACAAATGACTTTTATCCATTTTATGTGACATGTCTTGTATTCTTAAGAATTATTTATTAGTAGTTTAGGGAAAATGTACAGTCTGAATGCTAAACTCTGTAATCAGTTCTGTTGTGCTACTTGTTTCTAAGGGGAAAATTCAATACAACTAATGTATTTTCCAGTGTAGACATATGTATAGGAAATCACTTCTAATACCATGGCAAAATAAATTATTTAAATCTTCACATTCCTCACAAATTCCAGTCCTCTTTTTGACTAGTAATTACACAGTCATAAATCACAATTATCGTGAAATATTGTGTTATTAATAACATGCTGTCCAAAGAGTCAACAATAATATTGAGACCTTCTGTAAATTTGCTTATTTCTGCTACTTGTTAATAATCATAATGGCTCATAAATGGTCATCTGAGCAATATGAGTTTGATTTTTTTACCTGTTTGGCTGACTTCCAAATTGAATGAGAGGAAACGTCCAAGAAATTATGGAGAATTAGAAATTCCGAGTGTACTTCTTTTTGTTATCACAGATTATCACAAATACTCCCTCCAGCCATTCTGGCATGAGAACAGATCTGATAATGTCACCTCAGAATCACAGCTAAATGTTTCAGTTCTATCCACGAGCATTCCAGGGTATTCCTGGGTATTCCTGTCTCTGTTGGCACTGTGCTAGAGACTATAAGGTGGAGGTCATATTTACCTGACAGGCTGTGGAAAGAAACCCTAGAGACAAAATGGGTTTTGATATAGGTACAAGTTTAGGTGTAGGGGTAGGTGTAGCTGTGGGTATAGGAATATACTATCCCAGGCAAATAAACTATTTCAGAAATTGAGATTTCTTTGGTACCCTCCCAGAGTCTGGTGCAAAGAAGGACAAGGAAGACAAGTCTCCTCCTCACTGTCCACAGTGGTTCTCCTGCACTGACTGCCAAGGAGGGGCGAAAGGAGAAGTTTCATTCTGTCTTCGGAGACACAGAGTGTATAAAGTGGAACAGCAAAGAGCTATTTATGCAAAGGAAAAACGTACTTGAGGCTCCCCTGGTTCTCTGTCCCTCTGGGAGCCTCTCAGGAACCGCGGCCAGCCTGAGTTGGCAGACACCTGAGAGAGACACCGCAGACAGACACCACTAGAGACATCGACAGAAGATAAAGGGCTGACTCTGAGCAGGGCTAATCCGAGGTTTTATTCTAGAAGTTCCAAGGAGCCCCTACACCTCAGGGGGCTCCTGCCCAGAGCCCTAGGAGAGGTGCCAAGGTCACATTTGAAGGCAGGTGGAAACCCAAAGTAGATAACATTTCACTAACCAATAAGTGACCCTAAGGGATGGGTACTGGGGGATAGACATGTAGGACAGCATATGGGGCAAGGCTTGGGGGGCTGACCCCTGGCCTCTGGCTAATCATCCTGGACCGAAGCTTCGAGATAGAGGGGATGGGATGCTGAGTGATTGACAGAGAGCCAGGGTGGGGATTTGGGGATGATCTCAGCAAAGGAAAGGTGTCAGGACCCAGGACATCCCTCTGGCTGTCCTGAGCAGCCAAGACCCCTGCCAGGGGTTTCAGAGCCCAAAATGCCTGTGGTTTCGATTGTGACCTGTGGAGCAAGTTACTAACCTTAGATGAAGATCTGCAAGCCATGACAAATTAAGTAGAATAATAGTGAAGTTATCACAGGGTGAAAAAGTAGATTTTGGGGTTTTTGGTATGGGGGTTTGGGGGACAAGATGGAGGGAACTGGCCATGTCCAGCCTTTCTCCTTCTTCTTCTTCTTGGCCTCCATCTTCTGCTGTGATGTTGGCATTTACAGATTGGTTTAGAGTAGAAGCTCACCATCTAACATGGGTGATAGGTATTGGAAAGTAATTGTAAACATTGTACACATAGTTTTTAGTATCAAGACATAACACCGCCCTGGGGGCAGGCAGAGTGCCTGGAACTGTCCTGCTGGACGGACCTCGGCAGGGCAGGAGAAAATTTTTTATAGACAAGATACAATAAACAACCTTGAGACCGAGAAATGAAGAGCCCTGACTCATTCTTCAAGCACCGGGATGGGAAAAGAGACTTTCTAACTTTTCTCGGGGTCACTCTGACAAGCTAGAGATCCTGACAGAAAGGGATTACCCAGGTAAAGGGAGGGGGGTACAATCTGAGGAAAAATACGGGGATACAAAACCAAACTAATACAAAGTATAAAAACACACTACAACGCCCTGGCTGTCGGGGTGAGTGCCTGGCTGTTGTGATCACACGGCTCCTTGGGACAGAGCCCTGCACGCAGCTCTCCCAGCGGGATGAGCGCTCCTGCGGGATCAGCCAGCGCCGGCCCCGACAGGGAACCGCTCAGAAGGAGCAGGAATCTCCTCTGCCCGGCTCTGGCAGCTGAGTTCCCTCGCCACCACGCTGGGAGCTGGCGAGGAGGACGGGCTGAGCCAGGGCTGTCGTTACCGATGTAAATTAAACAGTTACCACCGCAGGGTGACTCTCTGCTCCTTTCCCCGAGCAGACAGCTGCTCCAGAAAACACATGCTCCGGCTGCTCGGGCTGGAAGGAGGAACCGCAGAGGTTTTATTTATAGATGCAATAGGCAGGTGTTCCGCATTTAATGTCTGCCCGGCAAGAGCTGGAATTGCCTCTTTGCCCACAATGACTGCATATTTGATTGCTTGCTGTGTACATAATGCATTATATATACTCTATACCTCTCCCTTCCCATTTGGATTCAGTGCAGAACCTCTGTACAGCTGTGTTGCCCTCTCCTGCAGCAAAACATTTACTGATCTTATCAAGGCAGAAAGATAAAGTGCTGCAGACTGTGGAAAAGTGAACTTTAATGGAGGAGCTCACGCCAAGGTGTGCCTGCTGTGTTTCTGGATGGCAGAAGAGAGTTGTGTGAGGAGCATCCATCTCTCATTTCAGTGCAAAATGCTTCATCAAGCCTTGGGAAGCCACGTATGAAATATTAATTAATTAGCTCCAAGTCTCACTGTACCGTCGTGAAACTGGCACAGTGCAGCTTTGTGCAGGTTGTTTTCAGAAACTGTTGCCTTTTATTTCAGCTACTTGATCATAGCATGCTGCATAATTTATACATCTAAGAGCCTTTTGTAGGGCATGTTGGTAGAAAAGCTCATAAGTACCACAGGAGCTGGGATCTTGTCAATATTAACAAGGAATTTTGAGGCTGACAAACAAGCACAACAAAAGCAGCTCCTGTGCTCGTTGCCATCCATGATCTTGGTAACTGCAGGTTTGCTACAATGACTTGTGACAAAGCAGTAAGAAAGCAAAACTAAGCTCTCCCAAATCCAAATGAAACAAAGAGGACACCTTGCTGTTAATGCAGGATGGCAGCCATACCGTGGCACAAATACATTTTGAAAATATATGAAAATTAACTTTTAAAAGTTTTCATTTGAGCAGAGGAAGAAGGCAAAACACTTTTGGGTCTGCAGTGCTATGCACCAGTCACCAGAAACGCAGAGCCTAGGAGCACAGGCAACTTCCACTACAGATTGCCACTGACAAAATTGGGAAATGTTTTTTTCTGCATTTCTTGATGAGAATAAATATTCTGGCATACCTTTTTTACATTAGGGAAAGGCATCATCAGATTGAGGATAATTTAAAAACTCTTTTTCTCTTTGGAAATATCTTTTTTGGATAAATATCCACAGGAAAGAGTGGAGAGGGCTGGGGAGGTCTGGGGGTGTCCCCAAAGGCCAGTTAAGAGGCCATTAGTGTCAAAGAGCCCAGCTGTGAGCAGACCTTGGCTGGGAATCATCAGGAAGCTCCATCACAATGCACAAGCAGGTAAGCAGCAGTGATGCAAAAGTCAGGCCCAGCAGCAAGACAGCACAGCTCCAGACCCATGGGTGTGAGGGGGACATTCATGCCACCAGAGCTGCCTACCTAAATGATCAGTGTCTATCCCAAGCCAGATATCCAAATTCCCTTGACCCACAATGCAGAGGGCACCTTCCTCTCCTCCCAGGCTGCAGAGGGAACCTCTGTGATGAGCTTGGGTTGGGTACCCTAAACTTTACACAGCTACAGCTGAGTGAGGGGGATGCAAGAGATGTGCCAGGACTAAGAATAAAGCTCACAAGTCTTTGCTTTCCAGCTCTACAATTAAACTGCTAAAACATGTTGACAATATGCCTGAATCTTGTTGGAACATCTATGGCAGAAATACAGCTTATGCCTGTGCCTGTAATTACTTATAATTAGAATGTGTAATTGGGATGTGGACAAACAGCCAGGCTCAACTGCATACAGAGGCCTGTCCCTGCCACAGCAAAATTTTTAGAAAGATCAAACAATAATCACATTCTGTAGGTGTTAATTTTCACAGCTTAGCAAAGAAGCACATACAATAACCAGCTAAACAATTCTGGCTGTTTACAGTTCTGCACCCTCAAAAGACAGACTGTAATCAAGATATTTTGAGAAAGCCATTGTATTCTTTCACCTTCTTGACAATGTCTGTGCAGCACAGAGCATCACCCTGGTTTGCACTAAGCCACACATCCTTGAAAAATTAATGGTGACTGAGTAAGTCATGGCCTCTAGAGCCAGGGCACAGATAAGCAAAAGGAGATCTGGCCCTTGCTGGAGAAGGGTGCAAAGAGGTGTGCTTGATGCCACTTCCACTGCTGTGGCTGCCCAGGAAAAGGGTTTCAGCAGCAGAGGCGGGGAAGCCCCAAGATGTTGATAGAGGACATTCCCTCAGTAAACACAGCCCCCCCTCTGTCTGCCCCCCTTGATACTCCAGGCCCATGTGCTTTCTCCTTGGCACCATGGGCAGAAAGGCACCTGTATGCAAGACCAGAGGCAAAGGGCAAGCTGGGCAAAGGCCTGACTTGGAGGACCAAGCCATGTGGAGGACACAGCCCAGGCTGTGCTGAGAGCCCACCTGGGCTCTGCCAGGGCTCCACCTCTCTGCCCTCTGTGCTCTGCCCTGTCCCCCCAGGCACAGGCCAGGAATCCAAACACAGAGAGAGACTGGCACCTCTCAGAGAGGAGATCCAAATGGAAGTGAGAGGCTCTGCCACTTCTGTCACCCCATTCTCCTGGCAAGGGAATGATTCTCCAGAAAATGGAAAGTACTCAAGGAGTTATTCTGGAACATGGCACTGCCACAGCATCTCCCATGTCTCACCAAGACAGTGTTGTTGGGAGAACAAAACAGAGCAGGTCACACAAGAAACAGCACTTTTTTCCCAACCCTTATGGCAGTGTTGAAGGGCTGAAAAAACGTGAAGGAAGAGGGTTAAATATTTTTTTTTAAGTAAGAATATCTCCCAGAAAGGTATTTTGTAGATATTTCTAGCTGGTACAAAATGAAGCCGCTTCTCTATCACTGATGGGTTTTATTCTCCACAGGTTCCCTTCAGAAATGTAGGCAAACACCAAGCCTGCTCAGCATAAGAAAAAAGCAACTGGTGGCTAGCAAGCAGAGCCAAAGCCTCAGTCCAAAATAGGCTGGATTTCAGGATTTAGTCCAATAGAAAGAGAGGTACAGACCTGGAACTTACAGGCAAGTTTCTAAAGAATTGGAAATGCATCTGAGAAAGTGCAACCTACCTGACAGGCATCATTCCCTGTGCACTCTGCATCAAAATGTTTGTAGGAGGCTAAAGCAAAGGGAGAGAAGAAGGCAAAATTTGGCCAGCAACATCCCTTGCTGCACAGGAGACCTAAGGCTGTGCAAATATTTCCAGTCAGAAACATGGACATCAACCCAAAATACAAATATGTATTCAGAGACACCTATTTCCCCCTAATCTTTACTTTTCTGATGTACATTATCAGATGGTGAGTAAAAATTATTTTGGATCCCTAAAGGCACACAGGCACCTTCATGCTGACAAGAACACAGTGGAGGGGCTAATTGTTTAACTTCTCAGTTTTCAGTGGTGGCAGGCTATTAAATCAGCTTGGAGCTCACTCAGTACGATGCCCTCCAGTTGCAGAGCTGAAGATTTGTTCCTGTTCTCCCTAATTACTTTGGCATAATTAGTTTCTACTTTGCAACTGCCTTGGCCTCTCTCCTGCCAGCACAGCATTTTGTCAGCGGCCACTCCAAAGTTCACATGTGCCATTTCACCCTGACCTACCACATCTTCTGTTCCCCTAAGGAATTTGGAAGAAGACACATTTTGCCTGGGGTGATCATTTAAGCGTTGTACATGTCCCTAATTATTTTCTTTACTAATTTTTCTAATAATGAGGTAAAGTTTCTTTGTAATAAGGGAACTAAAACTCTTGCAAAATTCCAGTCCTCCTTTATGGTAGCTGGCTTTAGTGATAGTTCATGTCCTTTTGCTCACAGATGAACCACCAAAATGTTTTCAAAGCTCATGGGTAAGTACTATCTGGCCCTATTGATAAATTTCATTTTTAAATTGTTCCTCATCTTTATTATCTACAAAAAAAAAAAAAACCTCTAGAGCAGGTATTTCCCCTTTGTCCACTGTGATGAAGATAAATGCCAGAAATTTGTTTCATTTTGCAGCAATTTTCTTATTATCCCAAACTCTTCCTTTTCAAAATGACAGTGTCAGCTGATGGACACATTGGATGGAATGCATTTGTTTCTCTCACTGTATAGTTTATGCAATAAATCTTCTTTTACTTTTCCAACAAGCTCTGTAGTAGGCAAGCTATCCTATGAGTACCACAGTACTACTGAGAAAATAATTTCATTTTTCCCTCCAATGATGGGGGTTTTCCCTTTTTTCCCCAGCCAATTGCTACTGGTAGCCTACTGAAACTGCCTCCCCCTTCACAGACTCCTGATCCTGAGGTTCTTGAGAAGATTTTCACTTTCTTTCCCCTTCCTACTAATTACAGTGCATGTTCCTTCCCACTGACTTCACACAATCTTAAAAATTTACTTTTTTAGTTCCTTTGCTGGTTTAAGAATATGAACCAGTCTTAAAAAAAAAAAAAAAAAAAAAAAAACATACGACACCTTGCGAGTGTTTTAGCACACCTTTGCAGCACAAATTTTTAAAATTCCACCTCCAGGGAGTTGTTGCACTGAAAACCCCTGTTACTTTTCTTCACTAAGCTGAGGGTCCCATGCCATCCACAAGATGCTGCAGAGACACAGACAAGCCAGAGAGCATCAGCCCCAACCTGCAATGGAAATAAAGCATACACTATGCAGCAACTTTCCAAGACTCAGACACTCACCAGACTCTATCACACTTCATATAGCACAAGATAATCTAATTTATAATAATACTGCAGCAAACGAAAACAATAAATATATCTTCAATCTGCACAGCCACGTTTTGAGAAATGTCATTGTGGGCACAGTAGGAGCAATGTGTAATAAATGTTTCATTGGCTGCCACAGGTAAAATTTTTGCCAAGGCAGCTGGAGAAACTGTGCAAGTTTACTGGCCCTCATTTTCAAGCTCAGCATCTATTTGAGGAAAACAGCTGAGGACTATACACAAATTTATATCATAAAAATAATAGAAAACCTCAATTGCAGTGACATGTTTAGCTCAGACTGTATCACCCTCTTCTTTTGTTTTTATTGCTAATAATAACACCAGTTTTACAACACCCAAAGCATGGAAAGTTTCAAAGTTTTATGTACAGAAAAAAACAGCTCTTGCATGATGGGGGTAAGAATTGACCAGGGTTGGGAATCCCAGCAATTGCATTCATTCAAAATTGCTCCAAAGCTTTCTTTTATGACAGACCATTTCCAAGTGCAGTAGATGAGGGTGTGCATAACACAAGGATGAAAGAAGGTAGTAAAAGATAATATATCCTCTTAGAGTCAGCATCTAACTCTAATGTTGACTTCAGAATGAGTTGAATTGGCTTTTAAGTTCGAAAAGTACTGAAGAACATTACTTCCGATGACTCCAAAGAGTTGAAGCATTCTCCAGAAAGCCCAAGATTTCTGAAAAATCAAGAAACTTAATTGGCACCCATTGCTCTCATGCTGCTCCTTTGGCATGCTCACCTACAAGGGATATTCATGGAGGGATAAGTGTCCAAGACACCCTCCCACCTCTGACCTTGCATTTTCTAAGGTGGTCCCTTTAAAAAGAGGATCTCCCTTCAGGAGAGAAAAAATCAGTCTTTTTTCTGGCCTGAACAGAACAATTGAACATGTACTTGGGAATCACTCATTGTTAATGGCAGTGCAGGCAGGAGAAAGTGCAGATATCAACATTTCCAGGAGGCTGACTGTGTTGATGTCTTTCATCTTCACCAAGAAAAGGAAACCAGAGCTGGGGCTGAAGCCCTTGTGTTTCTGCTGTGGGCCTTTTACAGAATGCAAGGCCAGCTCTCAGAGCATCACTCTGTCTCTGAGAGAACACATGGTGAAGTTTCTCAAGGGGCCAAAAGACCATGGAGTGTTCTCCCACTTGGAGAAAGGACCATGTACTCAGAAGGATATGTACTCAAAAGGATATGTATTCAGAAGGAAATTTCAGCTCTTTCATTGTAGGCACCTCACTCCAGCATTTATCTTGAAAAAAATATATCCACAGATCACAGTAGCCACAGAAGGAAAACATCTTGGACAACATTCACCCTTTCATCTTCAATGCACATATAAAAAAGAATGATCTGTAGCAAGATTGGACTATTTCTGTTTGTCTTGTTGTTGTAATGAAAATATTAATAAGATAGGTATTAAGTTATAGCGTTCCCTTTCCCTGTATTAGTAATTCTGATGGAAAACAATATGGACAGCTTATACTGTCCCTGGGCAAATATTAAATAAACAAAAGGCTCAAATACAATAAGTATTAATATTTCATGAAGTTGGGCAGACCATCAAGAAAGCTTTTCTTGATCACTTTACCCAGCATTCTCCCTGTGGGATTGGAAATGGCATTAATGAGAAGCAGAAAGAAATATTTCAAGCAGCACAAGTACACACCAAGTATGAAAATGAACTCCTTTTTGGATGTCTCAGAGGAGCAGGGCTGTGCAAGAGACAATATTTCAGATGTCTTAGCAGTATATTTTGAAAAGTCAGGTAGCCAAGTTCTGGTTTGTTTGTTACTTTATTTGCTGTTGCCCACAGGAGTTTTCAAAACCCTGCTCCATCAAAACACTTTGCAGATGCTGCTTCAGGAGGGTGACAGCTACTCAATATGGGACAATTTGGACCAGTGGATAGCTCTGAAAATTGTGGCAACCTACAAGTACTGTGCAGTACCCACAATGGTTTAACCATGGCCCGAAGAGGTGCTGGAAGTGCCTTATTCTTTCACTGCAGGCTGGAAAGGAATCCAGCCCCAGGATCCTCAGAAGGGAATGCCTCAGGAGTGGGCTGGGCCTCCTCAAGCCAGCAGTCTCATGGTCATTGATGTCCATGGAGTTTGCATTTGAAACCTACATGGGAAAGTGAGGAAACTCATCCACCAGAGGCAGGGGAAGCAGAGACCCAGCTGGCTCAGCAAGCACGTGTGCTGGAGCTGCAGAGCGAGAGGCTTTTGGATGTGTGCCATGGCCAGGGTGCACATGGTGATAATTTGTGCCCCCTCAACGGGATTTGTTTTGCTTGGTCTTAGACAATTATAGCAGAGACATCTTCATCTGGGCTGGTTGTTATTCAAGGAGAAATAGGTGCTCCCAGGGCATAATTCATGTCCTCCTCAGATAGATGTCTGAAATAGAGCAGATGAATCATTTTCTAGAAGGACCTCCAGACTCTCCGTTGTCTCCAGAGTCATAAAGGAGGCCAGACAACAAGATCAGATGTAGACTTCTGCTTTTTGGGCTTATAAAATTAAGTGAGAAAAGTGTCACCTTTTGTGGCTGAGTTGCATTAGACTTGCACACTATTCAAGGTGAATACAGCATAGAATACAACCACCTTCATGTAAAACAAAGGACACCATAGCTATAATTTTGATCAGCAAACGTTTTATTGAGCTGAGCCACATATAGTTTCAAGTCCATTCACAAGGAAAATGCCAAATACCCACTCTTCCTGAAAAAACTCACAGAACAATGTATAATTTCTTGAAGCACCGCTTTATGTCTCCTCTGGCATTTGTAAGTTTCTCAGGCATGCATGGGCCCTTACTTGCAGTTTCTAATGCCCTAGCTTGGATGTCTAATATTCAGAGTACATGACCTCTGTAGCCAGTTTATTTCTTTTTCTATCTGAGATTCAGCCTTTTAATGGATGTGGAAAGTTTATTCTGGCCATGGCCATTTATAATTATAATAAAATCACAGTTTTATTGTGATCCTATATTCTTGAACTATGTGTACTCCCTACAGATTTTCCTGATTTCTAGAAGACAAAATGTGCTGCATGCTCTAAACAGTGGTTGATGACTACTGCTCTATTCCAGTAGCATTCTGTGCCATAAAAATATCTCCAGTCTGCAGCAGAAATTATATTCTGTAGTGCTCCTTTATTTTAATTCCGTTCAGCATTGCACAGTGATTCTGTTCCCAGAAAAGGAAGAGCTGGCAATCAATATGTTTAGACTGTCTGTAGACTCTACCCTGAATTAATTACCAATTAACTCAATGTATTTAGCACATTTGTAAAGCCCACAATGGACATGCTACATATTTATTTATAGTTATAGACGTCTGTTTCTTACCCAGAAGGATCTTCTAATCTTTATGTAAAAACTATTTTTTCAAATTGTTTTGAGGAAATGTGAAATGGTGTCCACAGTAGGCTTTATTAAATGTGTTAAATACTTGCTGCTAATTGACTGCTAATAATTCAGAGAGCTAAAAGTTTACAGTAGATGTATCTGCTCTGACTTGTCTGGCAAAAACATTTTCTCATTACTCATCAAGCAGGGTTGTGGTTAACTCCAGACACTGCTCTTCAACCATGAGCGTAGCACACAAGGACAGAGCTCCTATTCTTGTGCACCAGGGGATTTAAGTGGCAGAGACCAGAAGTTCACAGTGCTCTGTTGGCTGAGAGTACCTGGGATGTCACATGAACTCCAGACACATCCCAACTTTCCTGCATTTTCTGGGCTACCCTTAAGCATTTGGAAACAAGGAGCATTTGAAGACTGCTGTGAAGCAAAATGGACAGATTTCAAAAAATGAAATTAAAGTTAAGATGCTCTGACATAACATAACAATTCAAAGAACTTACAGGTAATTCAGAAAGTGATTGCACGAACACGTTTCCCACTTGCTACCCATATATATCAGCTCCCAGGGAAGGTTTCATTGTTCACCTTTCACCACAGAAACATTTTCAAATTAATTCAATTTCCTCTGCATTTTATACTAGAAATAGAGTTTTACAGAATTTAGAACAGGCTACTGAGGAAGCTTTAATATACTCATTATGCCATAACTTGGCTTTTTCTTGATTTCAGCATTTTAAATTCACATTGTCTTATAAGAACACCTTACCCAAGGAAAGACAGAAATTTTAGGGAAAGAGTCTGAAAAAAAAATAAATGAGTTTAATTAAACAGCCATTTTCAGATCTTTGTCGTTTATATTTGAGGAGCAGATTCTTTCCTAAGTACTAAAAGTGCACATTGTTACATTAATTTAACTAATAGGCATCAGTTATGACAGCCTGCTTGGTAAAGGTTCTGAGCCAGTGTCGTTTCTATAGATTTATACACTTGGAAATGTGCACTTTAAATGAGAATCTTGCTGGTGTCAAAATTAAATTAAACTGAATTAAATCATATGCCTGATCACAAAGGCCTAAGATTCTTTTCAGAATCAGGTCCAAATTATAATCGTAACTCTAGCCCGACTACCGAAGCAAATTAAAAGGCAGTTCCAACTTCATTATACTCTGCTGAAGTTGCCGGCTATACAAACAGGGCAAAATCCTTAGCTCTGCAAAGTACTGGTGCTGGAGCACTTCCAGGACAGTTACTGCCACATTCACAATCTGAAAAGCTCTAATAGCAATGATATCCTGTGAAGCACAGCTCCTCCAGGAACTCTGATCACTGTGGGGTCAAAGGCTCACAACAAAATGAGCATCTCATACTAGATGCTCATCTAAGACTAAACTTCATCATCTCCATCAAGTCCCCACTCCTGCTCCCCACCCCCTGAGTCTCAGTTTCAGACCCAGAAGGATCTAGAAGGGGAAGTGCTCTCAGGATTTGTCTGTCAATGTTGACACCCAAATGTCTCTATGTGTTGATGTCCACCTCATCTGCAGTACTGTAGTCAGTCACAGTCAGTCCTGTCTTGCCCCAGAGCACACCAGTCAGAGCAGCCTTCACAGAAAGCAGAGGAAATGGGGCTTTGCCATCTTTAGTCCAGCAGTCCAGTGGTTTGTGGCACTTTGGTGTGGCACAGTCATAGTGAATATACAATGGGAGCTAGGAAGGGCTTTTCATCAAAGATGGAAGATGCTACAACAAACTAAGGGATGGAGTAAGACTCAGAGTAAGCCAGAATCCTTCCTGCTGAATTTGGACTCCTGTAGGAATCAGGATCTGGAAAATGGTGTCTTTCAAAAATATTTCATTTTGTATTTATGTGATTCCCACATGTGTTGGCTGAGAGCAGCCACCTGCTGCTTCTGTGTCCATGCCAAAGGCTGTTACCCTACCTTAAGCTGCTTGAAGCATCCATCAATGCATGATCAAGCAAATGCAACATCTGCAAGGCAATGTATACTGGGAGCTTTCCCAGCAAGAAGCCTCTCTCAGCTGTGCCATGCAGAATGTCTGTCCCTCCTGCTATGAGAGAACGCCCCAAGAATTCTTGAGAGAATCACAGAATCTAGAATCATCCAGATTGGTAGAGACCTTCAAGATCATCTATTCCAACCCAGCACTACCATAATAAACCCTAAATCCAGATGCCATGTAAACACTTTCAGAGATGGTGGCTCCACACCCCTCTGACAACTTACTTCAATGCCTGACCTCAGTGAAAAACAAACTTCAGGTATCTAATCTGAATCTCCCCTGGTGAAACAGAATATCATTATCTCTCATTCTTTCTCATGGCAGAAGAGACTGACCCTCTCCTGGCTACAATCTCCTTTCAGGTTATTGCAGAGAGCAATGAGCCTCCTTTTTCCAGCCTATACAGCCCCAACTCCTTCAGCTGCCCCTCACAGGACATGTTTTCTAGACCCTTCACCAACTCCATTGCCCTTCTCTGGACATGCTCCAGCACCTCAATGCCCTTTTTAAATTGAGGGCCCCAGAACTGAACACAGGATTTGAGGTGCAGCCTCACCCATGCCAAGTACAGGTGAGCAATCACTGGCCTGGTCCACTGGGCACAGGATGCCACTGACCTTCCTGGCCACCTGGGCACACACTGGCTCACGTTCAGCAGATTGTCAAGCAGCACCTCCAGGTCACCCTCTGCTGGGCAGCTCTCAAGCCCCTGCTCCTCAAGCCTGAGGTGTTGCATGGATTGTTGTGACCCAAATGCAGGACCTGACACACAGGCCTTGCTGTACCTTAGTCCTCAGCCAACAGACCCAATTTGTCCAGATCCCTCTGCAGAGCCCTTCAACCCTGCAGCACATCAGCACTCCCACCCAGCTTGGTGTCATCTATGAACCTACTGAGGGTGCACTCAATCCCCCCACCCAAATCATCAGCCAGTTGCTCCAGGAGAACGCTGTGTATTGGAATAATACCAATATTGCCGGATGGGGCATGCCTGGGCTCATCTGGCCCTTGCTGCTTGACCAAAGGCGGCAGCTGTGGTGGTTTCACCCCAGAGACACCTTTGGCTGGCTGGATGCTGCAGCTGGGTGCACAGAGGCAAGTCCAGGCAAGCAGGAGCTCAGGTTTACCTCTGGCGGAGAGGCTTCAAGGCAAGGTGAAGGAAAGGAATCAGTACTGAAGTAGTGTTTTTGATCCTTTATTCCTGGCCCACAGGCCTCTGAAGGCAGCAACAGCCCCAACAGAACCACAAACCGCGTGGTTGCTGTGTCTTTTAACCCCAGGGAGAGGGGGAGGGAAAGGGCAGGGACCCCACCAACTAGGTAAGGGGGGAGACTCTCAGGGGACAAATGACACCTGGATGGCCCAATGTCCCCAGGGCTGAGAGGCATCTTTTGAGCTTTGCCAATCACTCAATGCCCTTCTGGAATGCCAGGACTGACAGACAGCCCTCAGCAGGGGTCAGGGGGGGAGAAAGGAGAGGTGATTGACCCACCTGGGGAAGAAATCTACAGGGAGAAACCCGAGGTATCTGAGGCAAACCATGACATCACACCGCCACAGCTGTGTCAAAGGCTTTACTGAAGCCTAGATAGACAACACCCACAGCTTTTTCCTCATTCACTCAGGGGGTCACTTTGTCACAGAAGATCAGGCTGGTCACACAGGACCTGCTTTTCATAAACCCATATTGGCCTGACCCCCTAGTTGTCAGCACATGCTACATGACGGCACTCAGGGTGATCTGCTCCCTGAGAATGGCTGGCACAAGTCATAGCACAAACATATCAGACCCACAAAATCAAAAACAATAACACCATGTCCTTTTACACGTTGTAGATACAGGCTTAGGCAGGCCCCACCTCTGCCAGGCTCTTGGCAGTCAGAAATAAGACCTTGGCAAGAAAACTCTGGGCATCATTATTGATCACAATTGATCTCTAGCCTTCAATCAATATGGCATTTGTTAAGTGAGGCGTGGAAGGTTTGAAGTACATGAATGTCAAAGTTGTACCATGAAGCATCATTCATTCATCAAACCCTTGCTGATCTGACCAAACACAGTCCTGCAGCACCCATGGACTTTTAAGGAATGGTGTTAGAAACTAGTGTGGGTGAGATGAAGGTTTATACTTTGGGGAAAAGAAATTCTATCATGTGTATGTATCTCTTCCTTAAAGATATGTGGCTCATCTCAGGGTGAGATTTAGGGAATCTCACATCATACAGTTGGATCACAGCCAATCTAGAAACCTGACAAGTACCTGTCATTAAAAGTGATCAAGGAACAGCCCTTCCCCTATGATGTCACAATACTGAAAAAGAGCAGACACAAACAAAAGGAGACACAATGCTCAAATCCACAGATATATCCACCCTCCTTCCACCCACAGGGTCTGCTGGGACTGGGGCTGATAGATGTGCTGTTCTGGGGACAGATCACCCTCTACAACCCTCATCTGCCCTGCGAGAGGGAGCTGTGCTCTGCAGCTGTAATTCTGAGATACTCAAAATATGCCAGACACCAAGCTTGTGCCCAGCTTTCTCCAGCCTCTCAAACCCTGCATAGCTCATCACTCCCGAGGATCATCTCACTGGTTTCCCGCTCATCCCTCTTTCCTGCTCAGAAAACAAAGCATCTTTTTCCATATCTACAATCAGGAGCCAGCTTTGTGCAGCTACCGTGCCCAAAGGCAGCCTCTTGTCAGTCAGTCTCAGAAGTCTCTTTGAAGGCTGGTTTATTGGCTGCCTATGAGAAGATTGAGGAAGAGTGGGGTTTTTTTCCATTTCTTTGTATTTTCTTTTAAAGAGCTTTTCTTTCGAAGTTATGCTCAAAGGAATGCTCCATGCAATGTTCTCTGTGGGACAGGAAAAATATTACAGTTAAGACTTCTGTAGAAAAACATCATTTATTTTAACAAAAAAACCATGAATTATTTTTACAGAACACAACTTGTACTACTGTGCTACCCAAACACATGCAACAATAACCTGTACATATAGCACAGCTTTATTTGCAAACAAAGTCTGATATTGCATTTTTCACAGGTGCTGAGGTCTTCCTCCCCTATTTTAGTGCAACCAAGGTATGTCAGTATAGCTATCCTGTCTCACTTTTCATTTTCCTGAGTAACTTTGAAAACTGTTGTTCCCTGGCAATGCTTCCATGCACACCTGCATTCAAAACAAACTCGTCTGTGCCCTTCTTCAGGGAAGGGATGTGGTGGAAGGAGTGAAGGGTGATACAATAGCTGTCCTGCCAGCACTCAGCAGGGCAACACAAACAAAATCAGCAGCCCACTTAATTCTCTGAAATGAAAAAGCACATTCCTCTGGCAGAGCACCTTATAAGTCCTATCCAGCAGGGATCTCTCCCATCTGTGCACACTGAAGAGCCACAGATTGAATACCAGAAGTATTGTCATACCAGAAGTATTACAATGATGACTGCTTGGCATGAGCTCTCTTCCAAGTCAGAATCAAGCTGCAGAAGCAGCTCCAGTGACTTACTAAAGTGACCTGGACCTTGATAAAAGCTGCATCATCCATGTAGAAAGTAGTAGCAGTCATGGAAGGGACCCACAGGCCTCACATCCTCACCCTAAAATTCCTTACCACAGCATCCAAAATCACTGAGTAACTCAAACCTTGTCATTTCCACCAGGACATTGGTAAAAAAGGTAAAATCTCTGCTACTTCTGCCAAAAGTAACTGAAAATTCCTTCAAGCTTCCTTGGTCCCTAATGAGTGATCATTAATCATGGGTACTTTCTAAGCACAGTTTAGAGTTTTAATAAATGCCAAATAAAGAATTAACAAGGCCATAATCAAGTAAATATGTTCCTTGATCACTGCAGCAAGAAGGCTCAGAGCCAATTAAACAGCATGCTGTAGTTCCAAGCCTTTCCTGTGTTCCTGCACATTCCTCCACTGGCTGCTTGCAGGGAGCAAGGCAGACTCCTGTTTTCACCTGTCTGCTGTCATAGGAGAAGTCTGACTTCCCACTGCTTCCCCAGAGGGAAATGGAAATGAGGGGACAGGGGCCCCTGACCCAGTTTAGTACAGTGTGTGCAAGACCTCAGCTCACCCACACACAGTGGTGGTGTCCAGAAGAGATGCCTTTGGAGGAAGGAAGCCACAGGATGGAGATGGTTAAGTCAAATGCACAAAGCACATGTCTTATCCAAAGAATGAAACTGGATGACTGTTTCAAAGGAAACGCTCCCTTCCTCCTCCACCTCAGCTTGCAGGTACTTCCCTCTCTCCCAGCCACCTCCTGCAGCTCCAGCTTGGACTGGGAGTCTCTGCTCTTCGAGGAGGGGGCAGTACAGCAAATCCAAGACTGACTTGCTCCCTGTCCTGCTTCCCACACCACAGCCTAATTTATGGACAAACAGCTGTGGGCAGAAACAGAGCACAATTTCACTGACCCATTCCAAGTGCACAGGGAAAAACCCAAAGAAATGTGCAATCTAACTTGGGACAAACAGATCTATCCCACGTGCCAGGCAGGAGAAGGCAATGACAGGAACAGTGCCCAATCACAACAGTTGGCTGCTGCAGGACTGAAGGCATTATAAATGCACACCAGGAGAAACCATCAAGCTGAGATGAAACCATCTGGACCCAGTTAGGCAGCAGCAGCTGGCTGGGGAGGGCGGGGGATGGTTTGAAGGGGAATAATGCAATCACTGGTTCCTTTATGGATGGCAACTCTCTAAAACCCTCTAGCCCCTCTTTTCAGCAGGATGCAGTGCTAATCTATGATACCCAGGGCAAAGTGCAGTTGGAGAAGCAGCCTTTTGCTGTGCAAACTACACCCTGCCTGGGAATTAAGATTGTAATGATTGAATCTATCAAAGCAATGGGAGAAGGTGAGGTGGCACAAAATGCTGCAGCAGAGGCAATCACCATTCAACCAGTGCCCAAGAAACACCCACAGATAATGATGTGGCTTCACAGCCTTGGGTACTTACAATCTGCTGAGTCCTTAGTGACCCGAAAACCTACAATTGGCTTTCTTCTTATTGTGGACCTCACAGACCTCAACCCAGCTGAGAGCATACAGGCCAGAGAAGAGCTGGATTTGTCAGTGTCCACTTCCCATTGCAGTTTTGACACACATCAGGCAAGTCACTTGAACTCAGTTGCATTCTCCCGAATGGTTTTTTTCACGCCCCTTGCTGGTGTGACACGACACCCCCAGGCCTGACAGATGCAAGTGTCACAGTTGGAGCCAGGGGCAGTGATTCATGGAGCATGTGATGGCAGCTAAATGTTCATAGCAGTCATGCATTTGGCACACTGAATTCATGGAGATCTGTGACTTATTTTCTGCCTCCAGGCCCTGACTCCCTCCCTACAAGTAACCCTGCCCGATCATCACTACCAAATATCAAACCCCACTTTCAGCCTTCTGTCCCCTGCCCTATCCCAGCTCTCCTGTCCCATTGTGTGCCATACCCATATTCAGCCCAGGCTCCTCAATCTCCTTTCTCAGGTTCTGTCCCCTCCTGAGCTCCAGCAGAGCTCCAGGCCACCAAATGTCACTCTGAAGCCACCTGGGCAAAGTGCAGTTCTGCTTGCCTGGTGAATCTCTGTGTCTCCTCACCTTCTCAATGGACATTCCCAGTGCCTGACCCAGCTCAAGCTGCAGTTTTCCATCCTCTGGAAAGCTGATGCCTGGGGGTTTTTTAACCTTTTTTTTTCTTTTTTTTGCTAAGCTGCTCAGGGCTTTTTTTCCCTTTACTTTTCTTTTGTCTTTTTCTGCTCTTGGCGTCTTTCTCTCCCCTTCTGCCAGCTCCATTGTCTCCAGACTCAAACCAAAGAGAGCCCCTTTTTCCCTCCCTGGACAGGACACTGGGAGATGTCCTCTGCCCCCATCATGCCCCCAGAACCTGTCTACACCCTCCCTTAGGACACCTGTGTCTTCAAAGCAGCCTTTCAAACCAGACTATGTGTTCAGATGCACAAACTTCCTTTGTTTACTGTAAAAGAAATCTTATCAACTGATGTGCATGTCTATTACAGCCACCTGATGAGGTCTCCAGGGTGAGAGAAGGACGAGAATCTTGTTTGATGATCAGAAGGCTGGATTTATTGATATATGATATATAATACGTTATAACTATACTAAAAAGAATAAGGAGAGAAGTTGCAGAGGCTGCTAAGCTAAGAATAGCATAGAAAAGAAGAATGCATAACAAAGTTCTGTGTCCAGCAGAAAGCAAGGACAAACTCTTCTGTGAGTGGTCAGCAAATCCAAACACTCACAGAAGCCCAATCACCGCTGCACCTGTTACATTCCACACCAGCCGATAACAATTGTTTACATTCTTCTTCTGGGGCCTCAGCTTCCCAGAAGATGAACAAATCCCAAAGAAAGGATTTCTATGAAAAAATGTCTGTGACACATGTCTGTTTAGAATCCAATGCTGCAAATAGTTGCTGTAGAAAATGGAAAAAACTTTAGAAGTGTAAAATTGCATTAGCATTTTTTAAACAAAACTGCTTGCTTCAGAAAATTTCATGGCCACCCTGAAAGAGTTTCTCTTAATACACGCTGCCAAAAAGAAAAATAAGTGTATTTTGGGTCAGACAAGAAGAACTTCTCCATGTTTTATTGGTTGGTTCCAAAAGCAAAGACCTCATTAGCATTGTTCTGATACACCTTTTCAAATCATACAGATGTAACATTTGTTTCAGATCCATGGGTGGAAAACTTACTTTTAAATATTATCTAATCCATAAAAAACTATACTTATGTTTTATTCCATGTAGTAGTTACCATAAAATCAGTCCAAAATATATCACTTGTATAGTATGTATTTATGTATGACTCTCCCCCCACTATATATCCCATCATGCCTGCAAAGTCTTTAAAATGCATTTTGAAACTGCAGAAACCTCAGAAAAGAACTGTGAAAATTATTCCAGAGTTGGAGATAACATTGCACCACAAGGCATTTTTAAATCTTGCCAGGAAGAAGACTCAGACATTGCTGGATTACAGTATCTAAGGACCTCTGGGGGAAGCTTTTCCAGGTGGGAGAGGACTGTTTAATCCACCAGAGAAAAGCATGTAAAGGAATGATGTTTGGAAGCTGAGGCTGATGAGGAATTAGGGACATGGATTTAATAGTGAAGATATTAACTAGTACAACAAGTGGTGGAGGATGTTCTTTGTGTCTTGAGGTCTTTAATGCAGAGTGGATGCTCTTCTAGGGACCTCATTTATCACAAATACTTTGCTGGGATCTCTACAGGAGTGTCAGGGTGAGATACATTGATAGACCTGCAAGTCCCACTTGTATTGGCAGGTTATGTCAAGATCCCTCCTAAATACATAACATGCATGCATTTCCTCTTCCTTGGGACTGAAAACACTGGATGGACTTCATTTCCCAGGATGTGTGTACGTATGTTGAGACATGGCCAGGACTGTGAGGTCTCCCACACCTTACAGAACAAGCTGAGGGATGTCTGATACCTACAGATGATCTGAGAGCAGCTTCACACCTCATACAGCAGCACTGCATCCTGATGCCACGCTGAGGGACAAGCATTCCACCGTCTCTGATCGGAATATCATTGACTGAATTCCAAACATAATCTACCAGCAGCATCAGAGACATTCGTGGAACAGTTTGATCCAGCAGACACCAATTACATCAGGCATCTGACCACCTTGTGAGATCTGGATGCAGTCATGGAGAAGATGCAGTGGAATTTGCTTTATTCTTTTTATTGTTCCATCTATACTGGAGGAAACGCAGATATTCCCCTCCTTAGTGGAGAGCAGAAAGAAAGAGCTACTGAGGGGAAAAAATCCTGTATTTTTCATCGTAATTCACAGTTTCTTAACTCCTCTGTGCCCCATCCAGTCAGCTGCAGACCTCACCAAACTTGTGGATGTGGTTCTTGCACATCAACTCAGCCATTAGGTAAGGACACTAAAGGCCATCCCTGCAGCACAGCTCCACAGCAGCTGGCACAGCCTCTTCCATTTGACCCTCCAGCCCAAAATTCAGGGAAAGAGAGCTGGCTGACAGCTGAAGTGGATACAAGGAGAGAACTCCACCTCCAAGGGCTTTCTGCCCCAAACAGTCTCTGTTTCAAGAAGCTAATGAAGGGGCTTGTGATATCAAAAAATACTATTTGTATGTTTTATGCTGCCAGTTTTCCCTGATTACTCCTGATGTGCAGTTCATAAATATTTACCAACTTTTTTATTGGCCAGATGAGTTGCTACCCAAGTTGGTGGTACTATTCTAGTCAGTAATTTTATTTAAGAAAAAAAAAAGCTCATTGTTTTATTAAAAGGTCATTAATTTAGCTGAAAATACCATTTTCTGCAGGAGATATTCCCTCTTGTGATTCAGTAACACAGAAATAAACACTCTCTAATTGTCCAGAGACAAACTGCCTTCTAGAAATTAACTTCCCCACAACATTTCATTCAGGCAGTTGGTAGTTTAATACTAAACCAATTAAAAGCAATATAGAGCTACATGAATAGGATATTAATTTCCTCACCAGAAGTGGAAATGAGTGGGTGCTTTGATTCCCACAGGGAAGGCAGCTCCACCAACCAGCAGCTTAATGTACAAAGGCTGCAGCCTCAAATGAGAGATTCACTGAGCACAACCGGATCATTACGCTGTGTGGCTATTATTGCTACAGACAAAGCCTCATCCAGTCTGCAGTAGCCTCAGGAAATACTGAAAAAATAAAGCAAGGTAATTTTCTTACAAAAAATAAAAAAAAAAGCCCACACTTTCCCCTGTAGCTTATCAGATTGTATGGATGTGATCGTTGCTGTGCCAAAATCTCTCCTGTGTAAATTGTCATTCCAAATCAATTCTAAGTATAAAAGTGCTTACATTGAACTGATCTGTTCAATCTCTTACTTCCAATTGCAGACAATAGTGTAAAAGAGCATTTAATCCACTTTCAGCATCTTCTTGTATTGAGGATTAGCCACAGGAAACAATATTAGTTCTCTCTCTGTGCATTGGGGTGGCATGTGATGCTATCCAGGTAGGGATAGAAGGAAATTCAGATGAATTCTGCTGACAAAGCTCCTGCAGTCTGAAGTGGGACTGGATCATCCATGGATAAAAGCCAGCAGTCCAGAAGCCATTTCATCTTCCTCTCTTGTGCCCCTGGTGTAGTGGCCAGGCCAAGAACAGAAGGATGAAGCAGGATCATTGCCCCATCAGCCCACCAGCAAATACACTAATAAATACTTCCACAAATTGAGAGCTAAATCTGCTTTAATTAACATTAGAAACAGATGTATAAGAGATGAAGCATGAGAGAAGATTTAAAATACAAGGTAACAAAATGAAGATGCAATAATGATGATAGGAAAATTTGCCGGAGTTCTATAATGATAATTGATTCTTTAAATGTTGCACGTCCCAGGCAGCCAAGACTCCTATTTAGAGTGTTGTATATCAAAATTGAGCAGGACACCCAGAGAGGGGTTTTAATTTATTTTTAAGTTGTAATCATCTAGTCCTTGCAGAACAATTTATCATATGTCACCAAATAAATAACACTTCAGGGCATTTAAGTTTCTTAAAATCACAGCAGCTGCTTTTCCAAGTGCTCTGTGATCTGTGTACATCATTACAGGGGTCTTCAACATGTTCAATGGATCCCAGTGAGGTTTCATGTAATTTTTATATTCATATAACAAGAAGTATTATCAACACACATTGTCAACTTCAGTATGACAACAATTTACCATTTGAATTTTCACTCAAGCAAGGTCAGATCAGATGAGGAGTTCAGAGGATTTGCAAAGGGGAAAGAGAGAAAGAAATTCTACCCAGCAAAGTATCTCCAAGCTTCCCCAGCCCCTTTGTGCCCTGCTTTTCCCCAGAACTCACCACAAAACTCAGCTTTGCTCAGCAGTACATTACTTTGTTCCTAGTGGGTTAAATACTAACCCAAATTTTTGCCTCCAGACACCTGGAATGACCTCCCTCCTCCCACCTCCCTCATACATGTTCACACTGCAGGGTGAAAGGAGGGCCCAGATGGCTTAAACCTTTAGCTGTAAGCCTAAAACCTCTCTCCTCTGGCTTACAGGAGGTTCTCTGTCTTCACAGATCCACCAACTTTTAATACCCAATAAAGCAAAAAGGATCTTTATATCCCTTATAAGGTCAGCTACACAGTTCAGTATAAACACACAGTTCAACACCAAACATATAATTCTTTTTTCTGTTTTCGAATTGTCCAGCAGCATACCACAATATCTGCATTGTGATGTAGTCCCAATAGCCTCTGTGTAGATTTTTTTCTTTTAGCCTATCAGCAAAATATATCTTGCCAGTTTTGAGCATCTTCAGCTAAAAGCATTTTGGTTTACAGAATAATAAAGCAATACATTTTTGTTCTGTGACTCTGAATGTAATACATGGCTTTCCTTGCAAGCCTTGCTGTGGATCTGAAAAAAAGAAATTTATCATCATTTGCAGTATTTGCTGTAATTGTCAACTTCCATGAATACCATTGCCAGCAAAGTACTTTACAAAAACATTTGAGGAAACAAAAAAGGGAGTAAGTGTGAGTACAGTCAAAGAGAAGTTCCTTAAAAATATGAATGAATATTCACCCTGTCCCACAGTTGTTTCCAGGCTCCTATCAGTTGAAGTACTATCCTGAAAGCTGCTTGCTGGCTAGAGCCAGATATTGATTCAAGCTAGTGCACTCTCACATTGTCATCTTGCAATAGCAGCTGGTGGGATGTCACTCATTGCAGTGAGGGGACGAAAGCACAGAAAATCCAAAGCAGATAGAGGCGCCCTTAAATACTTCTAATCCTTTATCTGTAGGGACTTAACCAAACCTCCAAACAGACACACAGATTTTTAAGTTCATTTTCCCGTTCATTTTCAAACTATCACAGTGTAGAAGCCTCTGGAAGTGCCAAGTCCTTTTTAACTCCCTCTGCCATCCTGCAATAGCTCACATTGTCACCCTGTCACTGAAAATACACCCAGCACCAGTTTTGACAACAAATCTGTGAAGGCAGAGTCTTTCTCAACTTAGTTAATGAAAAGCTATTAGTTTGATTGCAAGTTGGTAATTGTTCTAGCTCTGCAGAAAATGCCATTAAAATAATTTTTGCAGAACTCTTTTAATAACTAGCTATTTTTGTAGCACAATTGTTTTTAAATCTCATGAGGCCCATGTGTAATACATGACTGTTCCAGCCTACAGCTCTCAGCACTCAGAGGGTTTATATCAGGCTTCAAGTTGTTAATTTGTTATGGTAATCAATACCTTATTCTTTTTAACCACAGAGGCAAACTCATTTTCTCTTTTCAGTTTGATACTGGATTATGAGTGATTTACATCCATAACTACTGCAAATGCCACATGACACCTAACAGCATCAGCCAGGGATTTATAACTTGTTTTCCACTGGGTTTTCAACAAAATTTGGCTGCAAGTTGCCAGATGACCACCAGCAGTATTTGATGGTTTGGGAGCAATGCTCAAAGATGATTGCATAGATAATGATATATTCATAAATACATCAAAACAAAAATTGAAAAAATCAGATCTGATAATCAACCAGTCAGTCCTTTCCATTTTACCAGCTACCATCCATGCCTGCTAGAGTAGCAGAAAGCAGGCACTTGGAGCTTACCAGCTCTATTACATCTATCAACACCTTTGAGTTGTGCAGGAGCATAAGTAAATCTGATAAACATGTCTGCTAAACAGATTTGTGTCAGCTGTAAAGAGGCTTTTCAGACTATAATTTCTTGAAGCGTTTCCCAGGTGTCATCCTAGGTTATAAATTATATGTAATCCAAAGTGTAATCCAGAAGGAAAAGAGGATATGGAAATTTCAGCATTCTTTTCCCAGTGGTTGTAACTTCATCTCACATCATCTCTTAGGTTCTCCTTAGGCCACCACTGTGATGCTTTTCACATTTAAAGAACATGGTGAAGACAGACATGAAGGCCCATAAATATAGATTTGTTTACAGGATTTGGGGGTTGATGATATTTCAAATATATTAATTTTTTAATATTTTTAAAGGTTAGAATGACATTTCTTTCTTCAGCAATTTTCCCTGAATTTCCTGTCATTCACTGGAAGCTTCATTCCTTCTTTTGATTCCTCTTTTATATATAGTTTTTAATTGCTTTCTCAGCACCACAGATTTCCTGACCTATTCTTTTAAAATTAGTTTATTGCCATGCTCACACTCCAATATTTCATCTGGATGACACTAAACTGAAGTGGCTTAGTTTATAGGCCATGTAATTTTGATGAGTCTTAATTTTGCATGAAGATCAAGAAGCCAGGGCAGGAAAAGTCATTCATGGAAAGTGCCTTCTCTCTGGAAGAACACTTGTATGATGAACTCGTTCCTTGATTGAAACTATTTCTAATTACATTAACCATATTCTCCCTCTAATCTCCCACCATTACTAAGCTTGTTATTTCATTTCCTAAAGCCCTTGCACTTCCTAACTGACATCCCATATGAAAATATTATGGCTATATCTAACTCCAGCATATTTCAGCCTGATGTCTTTAGCTAGACCATAGATATTGAAACATACGAACCTTTTATTTTGCTAATAGTCCAAAAGAGAGTGCTTTGGCATAAGATCAGTCAGTGCTTGTCTAATGTAAATGGCCCTCATAAAGCACTGATTCTGACATTTATTTTAAAAATTCTCATTGCTGTTTTGTTTGTGATAAGTATGTACCAGGAGCATTTCCAGAACAACGTGACATAGAGCAAAATATGGGAAGCATTTGCAGGAGCTCAATCAGCTGACACTCAGTACATGGAAAACCTCAGGGGAGAGGAGTTTGTCTTATGCCTTGAGAGTGAAAGCTGAGCTCTGGCAGAGCCCAGCAGGGAAAACCTTCTGCAGTAAGAGCTGTACAGCACTGACACTTCAGCTGCTGGATACCTCTGCAAACCTCAGCTGAAATGTCCCTTATTTCAACCATGAAACTGGGAGAAAGGGTGGTCTACAAGTACCAATGCATTAATCCCATTCAGCAGCAAATCACTGCATTGAACTGCATCTTAAAGGCATCAGCAAGGTAGGTCTCTCCAAGCAGAATCAATCTTAGAAGTTCCTGCCTCACCCTTATCACTGGACAGAGGTAGCTGGGTTTAATGAAATATGGTTCAAAAATGTATTTGCACACTTAGCCCTTGAGTTCAGCCAGTTGCTATTTCTAGGTCTTGCTAAACATCACCTTTCTCAAATACAATAGAAATTTAAAGTCATTTTTAGTTTACTCCTTCCCTACTTGTTGTGGTGTTGAGAGGGTCTTTAGGATGAGGTGAGAGACAAGAATTTGACTCTAAATTCTCAGAAGGTTGATATATTATTATATTATATTATATTATATTATATTATATTATATTATATTATATTATATTATATTATATTATATTACATCATATCACTATACTAAACTATAGAGAAAGGATACAGACAGAAAGCTAGAAAAGAATGAATAATAAAAACCTGTGACTGACCAGAGTCCTGACACAGCTGGACTGGGATTGGTCATTAAATTAAAGCAATTCACATGCTGGGTAAACAACTCTCCAAATCACATTCCAAAGAAGCAAAACATGGAGAAGGTGAAGCTTCCCAGCTTCCCAGGAGAAGAAATCCTGGTGAAGGGATTTTTCATAAAATATCAAGGTGACACCTGCTCTCTTTGCATCAGTAGCTGTGTCTTACTACCACCTAGTCCAAGATAACAGTTTTATTTTCCACTTAGGTTTTCAGCTAAGCACCTTCTATTGCTGCTAGGGAAAAAAAAAAAAAAAAAAAACAAAAAAAACAAAAAAACAACAACAGAAAGACATGCTTATATGACTTCTTGAAGCACTCTCTTGCCTGATGTCTACAAAATATGTCAACATTGAGCTCTGTGCGTGCTGAGGTCACTGTACCACGCTGAGCCACTTTGCTGCCTGTTTTCCTGGCCTCCTCAATATGCTGTCAACACCACTCGTCTCAGGATTCCTAGCCCAGGATTGCAAGCTCCTTCTTCCCACAGCAAACTCTTCACAAGCCTGTGCAATAAGCTACTAGAATGGGTTGTGGTCCATAACTCAGTGTCAGTAGCAGCACCAGTAACTAAACCCCCAGGGGTTTCACAGGCTTGGCTACAAATTAATAGTTAAATAAAAACTCATACAGATAATTCAGTGTTCACAACAGAAAAATCATGGCTAGGAAAAGGAGCAAAGACACCACACTGATCTCATTCTAAAGGGCAGTTCTTCGGATTGCATAGAAGAGCATAACAGCATTGGTGTCAGTAGAATTATGACAACTGATACCAAGGACAGATGTGTCAGTCTTTCAGTAAAACTTACATGATGCAAGGTCTTTTTCATAAGGATTTATTGAGCTTAATATGTTGCTAACAGTTGTCACTGGGCTTTCATTTCACAGTTTTTAAACCAGCAACATCTCAGTAATCCCATGAGGGAAATAAAATGTCATATGACCTTAGCACCCAGTGCAATTTTTTCAAATGAACTGTTCCTAAACAACCTCACAAGCCAAAGTTATTCCCTCAACTAATCCATGAGAAAATGCAGATGCTAAATCTGTTCTTAACCAAGTTGAGCAGCACTCACATAAGTCTGCCACCCACATCCTGCTTAGTCAAATCTTCTAAGCTTTCCTCAGCCCTAGCTATGGTGGTGTCCCATCTTTTTGAGGATTACTGATGCATGGCCAAATATAGAAAAGACAGTCTAGAAAAAAGAACAGCTGTGAGTTTGTGTATCAGCAGGGAGACAAGCAACAGCCTCTGACTGAGTCTGGAAACAGCAAACAGTCCCACAGAGAAAGAAGGGCTTCAAACCACTTCAGCAGGAAGGCCAGAAACCTTCTGTCATTTCTAGGTCTCTTACTGGGAAGCTATCAGCATGCTTAATGATTTGATGAACTTCCACCCATGGCACAGAACCCTCCCAAGGTCAGGAAATGTGAGAAATAAACCTAATGAAGAGAACACAGAGAATTTTTCTTTCTCTAACAACTTCTAAATACCTGTGAAAGCCAAATCAAAATTTGCCCCTTTTTTTTACCAGAAATAAATATTTAGGTCAAAATCCCCATTTGCTTCAGATTGTTTTGGTGAGATTTCAAGGAATCAGTAGAGTAACTGAAGCACAGAAATATCTGCTTCTAGCAGAGCCACCAGGAACCCAGCATGGATTTGTAGTCTATCATATTTAATGTTGCTGAGTGATCCAAATGAATTAGCATTGATTTTTCTGTATATTTGTCCCTCTCCAAGATGTAATCACTTATTAATATACCAAAACTACTATTCTAAGAGATATTTTTTCTCCAAATTATTGTGAGTTGTTTTGGTTTTGTTTTTTTTAATTTTCATATTTGTCTCTTCTTTAACATGCTGTTAACAGGGTCAAAATTCCTGGGAGCACATGTATACTAAAACTGGCTTAGTAGTTCCTCCTGTAGGGAATTATGCCATAATCAGATAACCTGTCTCTCCACCTTCTCCCAAATCATGGCTTCATTCTCCAATGTGTAGGATTATTTCTGACGAATAAGTAACAGCTAATTTAAAATGGTCTACATGGCACATCAAACCCTTTTTCCATCAACATTTATTTTTCGACCCCTCAGGAACATACTATTTTTTCCTTATACAATAGTTGGGTTGTTTTTTTTTTTTTTTTTTTTTTTTTTTTGGTTTTTTTTTGAGGAAAATACTATTACTATTGCAGAGATTTTGTAAATTCTCATAAAAGCAAGGAAAAATGCAAAGCTTGTGCAGTGACACTAGCTGTCAGCTCAGCATTTAGTTAAAATGTTAAGAGACGGAGCCAAGGATAAATTTGAAAGCATAATCTCATATATATCATGATGAATCATATCTTGAACTGCCTTACCTTAACTAGCCTGGAAGGGTGATTGTGAGTGAGTTGTAAGCGAGATGTCTGAGCCTTTTTGGAAAGGAACTACACAGTGTGTGGCAAATTTATGTGCTGGAGGAATAAAAATTTACAAGCAGCTCTTAAAGTTGGTGTGATATGTATTAATTAGCAAAGTTACAGTGACATCATTGCTAAATTTATTTTTACAGAACTACAGATATAGTAGAGATGTAGTACTGTAGGAAGCCATGTAGACATAGGCAAGAAAATCAAATAAAACTTTACTGGTGATCAAGATTTCTAGTTGAAGTTCAGAACAATATTTTGTTTCCTATAAGGGCCAGACTGAAATGTTAAAAATACTTTCTTCTGGCCATAAATATCTGTAATTCTAGGATAACATCACAAAGGTACTGGGATCTTGTATCATCATAAACAACAAGATTTGCCTGCAAGATCCAACTATCATGAAGGCATGCAAATAATAAATGATTGAGCCACTTTAGATTTGAATAAAGCAACATCTCTTAAACTTAACATCATTGGAGCCAGGTACTTGTTCCATGCCCCATATTCCTTGCATCTGTGTTAAACCTAGTATCATAAAAGGTTAAGGGAAGAAAACCAAATCTAAACTTGCTTAAAAAACACCCCAACCAATCTGAGAAACCTTAGGACAAGTGATACATTATAGATGCATAGCCACATTGAATTGAGGAAGGGGTAAGGGTGAAAAATAAGCACTACAAAGTGTCTGTATTTATCTTAAATAGATAGTAGAACAGTTTAAGCTAAAATGTCAGAATTTAAAAACAAAATAAACCAGAGAATGGCTGAGGGTGTTATGATCCTTTTATTGGAGAGATGCATCAACCCAAGTTCAGGTGCAAACAAGACCATAGGCTGAAGTCAATAGTACAGATTTTATTTACTCATAAATGTGAAGAAGAGAGGGAGGCAGAAAGAAATAGGAAAGATGAAGGGGGAGAGAGTGGGGGAAGAGAGAGACATTAAATAGAAACATACCCCCACCCATGGATCCAGCAGCATCCCTTTGTCCTTCTTCACCCTGGTCTTCTCAGCGACGGGTTTCAAAACTTCCTAAGGTTTCAAAACTTTTCACTACTTACACATTTTAGCAAACAAAGGAGTTAGTGCTCACTGGATACACAGTTTTCTGATTCTATTAGTTAAATTATTCTCTTGCTTCCAATGCTAATCAGTCCCATGCTCAGTCTTTCTCTTCTTTTGATTAGGTGGGTTCTTGGATTCTGTGGGCTGAGCACGATCTGCCTCTGCCAGAATTACCTCTGCTCAGTAGGAGATTTTGGGGAGAGGGTCTGTAGTGATGCAGAGTCCCCACACAGTGCAAAGGAGAGCCACTTTAGGAGAGGCACAGGACAATGCAGTGTAAAGGCTGTGATTTATTAATAATGTATTTTATTGCAAAAACTTGACCTTTTTTAAGCAGTTAGCCAGTTATCAGTTTACATAGTTTTAAATGATAACAAATGAAATGTAACCAACCACCATACAGCAAGATGTGAACACACCATGGTTGCATAACTTGTTTTTCTACCCCTAATTCAGCTGAATTTCCCACAGTCCTTTTCCACTTAGCTGAAGCAGCAGCTCTGAGCCATGATTTTACAAGGCCTCTCCTCTATAAAGCCTTTCTTGTAGGTAACAGGAGCTGCCCTCAGCACAGTTGCTGAGGTTTCCTCCCTTGGGGATTCTTTGCAGTGTTTCATTCCTCTCCCCCACGCTGTTTACCTCTCCTCTAGCCTGAGATAACACACAGGGAATGGAACCACTTTTATTTAATTTCAAGCTCCCATCAAGTGCCTTAACTGACAGTCCAAGTTTCAGGAATCCAAAGGCATATTCAGGGGCCAGGGGGACACTTTGGTGATCACAGGTGCCATCTGTCCCATACCTTGGGGTGATCTTTGTTTGACTGTCAGTGTGCTTTGGGGCAGTTGTCCCTCCACACATTTTGGCATAATTGGGGAATTTACCCAGGATGTGCTAGCCAGACCTCACCAGGCCTGGAATTAAAGCCATCCTGTGTTTATATCAGGGCAAAGTCCTTCTGTGATTTTAACAGTGTTTGAGATAGGCAATTGTGATGTCCTTACAGAGCTTCAGAAGTTTTTGGGAATTATTTGCCCCTCATCTGCACTCATCAGCAGAGACAACAAACAGTTTTGTCTGCAGTGTAAAGGGGAAGGGACATTGTGGTATTCATATGCCCTCTGAACAGAGAGAGATGGAACTTTCTCAGCATTCTCTGGAGAAAGGCTGTGAGAGAAGCAGAGAAAAGAATAATCAAAACAATTATTTTCTCATTTGCTGCTCGTGTGTTTGTGCCCATGTGGAATGTGTTCTGGAGATTGTTTACCCAAGGTGGTTCCTTGATTGGGTTCTGGTGATGGTGTTTTGGATTCATTGGCCAACTGGATCCACACGTGTGTGTGTGTGTCAGGACTCTGGGGCAGACAGCCATGGGTTTTCTAGTTACCTACTGATAGTTCTTGTTAGTGTGATATAGTTCTAGTATAATATAGTATAATAAAGTAATTAATTAGCCTTCTGATATCATGGAGTTCTGCACATCACTCTTTCCACCCTTCAGGCATCGTAACACCAATAGGACACAGAGAAGCCTCACCCAAGGAACAGTTCTGAAAAAGGAAAAGAAATATCTCCAGCTTTCACAAAGAAATCCTGTATAACACATGGAGCAATTGTAGGTGTGAAGTATATTTAAAGTTTGCATTTATTTATTTTTCATTTTTCTCTACTGTAACTTTGTTGCCAGTAAATAATCAAAAACTTAGCCCTTTGCTTTACTATTTTTTATCTAAATGCATATCTAATATTCAAAGTGACTGCAATGATTCTAAAAAAACAAAAAAGAATAGGGGGTTTGCACTTCCATGGAGATAAGATATCTAAGCAAAGAAGCCTTCCAGAGAGTTAGGAGCCAAGACAACTTTGGGACTTCCAGGAGTTGGTTTGTTTCCAGCCACATTCCCTTTGTGAGCTGACATGAAATAGCAGGATGGAAGGAGAGATTTCCCTGGGGTGTATTATCCTGATCCCCATTGCAGGTGGTAAAAAAGACAAGGCAGGTTTTCAAGAAATTCCATATTGTTGCTGAGTGTTATAACCATCTCCCAGTATTTCTGTGAGTGAGAGGCACCTTGTCCTTATCATTTGTTAGGCCATATGTCACCTTTTCAAATCTTTCTAACTTCAACAAGCTCATTAACAATTCAGTGCCAGGCCCAAGTAATTTCAGGGTTGATTTCTGGTCGAGTTAAAAATGAAATGGTCACCAAGCAATGACTGCACATCTCAGGCTGGTGCTGCCAGGTGCTCCTTTCCCTCAGTCCCCCTTGCTTTGGACAGGACTACAGAAGCCTGCATTCCCACCTGTTTTCTCATCCTCCAGGGGAAGGTGATCAGTGCCGCAGGATGGGATGGCTCTGGGCCCTCCTCTGTGCAGCAGCAAAAAATCAGGGTGTTGTGTTCTCCACAGCAATTCAGGAGGATGCAGTGTAAAGACTGTGATTTATTAGTAATGTATTTATGAGACAGAAAGCCTTTAAAACTACTGGGGAAAGAAAAATACAACCACATGGACAGTTGCTTTAAAAGCAGTAAGAATTCACCCTGTTAAACACGAAGCATCTACAACTTGCTCCCTTCCCTGCAAGCTCAGGACAACAAGTATTTTTCAGAACCAACTTCTTAAAGACTTGGTTGCCCCTGTAAAGTCAAGAGACTCAGCTCCTAGACCCACAGAACCTTTTTGCACAAGGACTGACTTATGTGGAGATAAAGGGTTTTTTTCAAATTGGTTTTATGTGTGAGTAGGAACTCCAAGACTTTTGACCCTTAAAGACCTCAGAAAATTGGGCTTCTACTGCAATGTGCAAGTCTGCAATCATCCTTTTTGTCTTTCCTGAGAACCAAGTGACAGGTACCTATAGAAGAAAAGGGGATAAAATCTGCTGTAATTTAGAAAGTGAATAGCTCAAACAATCCTCCCTGTAGGGAGAGGGGATAAGAGCAAGAACAAACTTACAATAAGTGTTAGTTTAGTGTTAGTAAATAGAGTACAGTCAACATACTTCTGGTATCTGGTATCCTGGCTCCAGTAGTAGGCTAGGGCATGGTGCAGTAGTATCACTTTCAATTGAGAAAACAGATAACTTCTCTTCCAAAGTTTTAACATGAACTGAAACTTGGGAGAGTCTATTACAAAGCACATTCAAGTTCAAAAACTATAGGAACAATGATTTGTCTCAACTACACATACTTGAAAAATCTTCTTCAAGTTCACAGATAAATCTAAGATCATGTCCATTCAAGAATATTACACAGCACATCTAAGAGCTGTATTATAAAGCTATTTTTTAAATAGTGAGGATCTTAGGTCTAATATTAAAGGTTAAATTGACACTTTCAGATGTGATATCTCATGAGGTTTAAATAAGAATATACCAATATAATATTAAGTATTTTTAATTAGAGAGAAGGGTTAGTTTTAAAAACCGATTAACACTTGTTAAGTGAACTGTCAAATTAACTAATAAAATTTTAAAACTTAGCATAACTTTGATATTTTTGTTTTTAATGGGGTTTTTTTTCAGTGACTAAACCAATTCTTTCTACTTTGTCTTATCCATCTGGACCCCTGCTGGGAAATGTCATTAATGTTTCAGACCCCACTGAGTGGCAATAGTGCTACTTGCTGAACAGAGATAATTGAAACAGGGACAGGTATTTCTGAAAGCATTTCCAGAACTCCTTAGAGACAGACATATAAATCTGGAAAATATTATTTCTCTTCCTGCAGAAACTGCTGCAGTAGGAGGGCAGATACCGGTGCTGCTGCTGATTTGCTTCTCAAGTGCAACACAATATTTTGGTCTGGTTTATACCAGGTTTGCAAGGCTTAGACAAAGGCCAAAACTTCTTTGAAAGGCACTTAACCACCTGGAGAAGGAAAGCAATTTAATATAAAGAAACATATATTACTTATTCAGCTGCTCCATCTTTCTGAAGAAAGTGCCCTTGGTCCCAGCGATGTCTAGAAGCTCTCTGGTGGAACCATCTCCTGGCCAGCACCTCTGGAAGCCATAACTCCATAGCTGGTGTCTGAAAGAGTGGTCTGGGAGGACAGACACACAGCCAGCCAGCAGAGCAGCCAGCTCACCCTGAGCTCACCCTCTGTTTGCCACTGCTAGGTGACCACAGACCTCACCTCACCACGGCCAGCAAACACCAACTGCTCTAGGTGGGCTGTGTGTGACTTCAGAGCATTTAGGGAACTGGCAGGCACACAATCTTCTGCTGTGGCAAATGTGGGATGTGCCCCCTTGCCCAAAAGTTAGTTAGTTCTCAAGAGCAAGAGCATGATACTGCTTATCACAGGGGTCCTGTGCACCTGTCAATGCCATAAAGGTAACGGGCAGATGTTGAAAAGAGTGCAAATGGAAGACACATCTGTGGAGATGAGAGTATTTTCTATCAAGTGTCTACTTAGATGGTCAACACTTGCCATTTTCACAATGCCCTCAACAACTGGGGAAAGCAAGTGGAAGAGCCATGGAGACTGAAGGAAGCCCCTGCACACACTGCAGTGTATATCCCTCCTCTTGGGAGCTCCTGAGGACAGCTGATGCACCCAGCTGTGGCCACCAGGCCTTTTTTGCAGACCCTTCTCAACAGGAAGCCCCTTTTGAGGGATGCAGGTACAGCAATAGGTGCAAACAAACTTCCATCTGCAGAGCCCTAGCTCCATCTGCCTTGTTTATCAGGGCCTATATTCCCATTTTGTGGGAATACAGCAGCATCCTCACTGTGTGAATCATTACAAGCTGCAAACTACTTGTAAAATATGGACACACGTACTCCAACCATGCAGTACAGCAAAGACAAATAACTTTTAACTGGCTAAGTAGACACTGGCTAAAGGAGTGAGAAGGTCTGTGGTGCCACACGCTGTGGCTGGGGGCTGGTGCTCTCTGCCTGTCTCATGGCAGCACTGCTGAGAGGTTTGCTCAGAAAGGCCCAGCAGAAAGGATGCTATTTTACACTGCAGGTGGTTTCCAAATGACTGACTCCAACACTGGAAACAGCTCCAGCACAGCAGCACAGAGCTATGAAGCCTGGTTTGTCCTGTTTCACAGCAGCTTCCTGCATAAACAAGCTCTTTCTTTCACACATCTTTTTACTCTTTCCAAATCCCATCACATTGCAATGCAAAAGAGGCTTCGTTCAGGATATTTGTTTTTTAGCAAAACTGTTCTCACTTCTCTGTAGGTATTTCCACTGAAAATATCCCAGCTGGGTGTAGTGACAGCATCTGAAATGTGATACGACATCAGAGACATGAAAGAGATCAGCACTTAGCCTGCTTGGAGGGGGCGGGCGAGGGGGTGGTTTATCTCCTCCTGGACATCACAGTGCTGTGTGAAGTGAGATTTCTCCCCACAGCCTTGGACCATTTGAGGCTGGGGCACCCCATTGAGGGCTCTGGCTGGGCACTTCAGCCCTCTGAAAGCCATGGCCATCCCCAGCATGGGGCAGGAAGGGAGAGACTTGTTGGGAAGGATGAAAGTTTGACAAGTCTCACAGATATGTATGTTAGCAGAAAAATTTTTGAATGTAGAATCTGAAGAAGAATAGAAATGAAAGTTTTGATATAGAAGGAAAGAATTGCTGAGCCAGTCTCAGTGGATAACAAGGAGGCAAAGGGTATGTATGTTAGAAGGAGTTTTTATGACTTAGAGCAAAGGATAGACCCACCCCAAACAAGAAGATGTTTTTACCAAGCAGAAAGATAGCACAGGCAAACAAGCCTGCTGATGTTGCAAGTAGAAAAAAGGTCTCAGAATTTTTCACTGCAAGAAAACTGAAAAACATCTTCTAGCTTCAACTGTAATGGACTAACTTTTAGTGATTGGGGAATAGTAACATGAACATGGTAATTATAATAGTTATGATAGGCTATAGGTAATAGTTAAGGTATAGATTAGTTCTACTGTATTAAACTGCCCAGCAAAGAGAAGTATATAATGCATTTGTAACCTAAACTCAGGGTCTCCAGGCCTACCTGTAGCTGGAGCTGACAGCTGCAGGCACAGGCTCTGTCACCCACAACCCTGGACTGCTGTAATGTCTTGGATGTGATAAACTGCATTTTGAAGAGGCACCTGGAGTCCCACATCTCTCATTCAGGCTCTTTCTGAGACTGACAACTGCTCCCAAAACTTCCAGCTCCTTTCCTCCTGCCAGCAGCTTGCATGGCCACCACTCTTCCCACTCAATCTATAACCATGGGGCAGGGTCAAGCAGCTGGAAGGGTGTCAGGGAGGGAAACTTCTTCAGAAGTGAAGATGAATGGATGGTGGATCCTTTAAATTTAATCCTGCATCTTGGAGATGTCAAAGAATTACAATACTTCTTTAAAGAAGTAGTGTACAGCCTTTGGAAAACACAGAGATACTGAAATGCATCACTGAATTTCCCTTGGATTTAACCCAAAGCTGACATTTCTCTGACTAATTCCACTTCTTTCTCCCTTTCATATCCTCAAACACAGCTAATTTTAGCAAGAAAATAATGCTCTTTAGACTCATCAAGACACTCTGAAGATTTTTTTAACAATTATTCCACTTACGCACTGTGTCAGTCCCAAAGAAAAGCACAGCTCTGCAGACCCAAATATGATATGACACGATCTGCTCCTGGGTTTCCACACAGAACATCTGTATCCCACTGCTGCTCCACAGTATTCATGGACTCCATCAACTCAGCAGCCTGGAGTTCACTTGGAAAGCTGAATGTGAGTTAAGCTCGCTCAACGGCCACAGAAATCAGGAGCAATTTCTTGGCCACAAATAGGACACCTGCATTTCCACTGGGAATTACTTTGGAATTCTTGTCCCATCATGGTAACTACATTTTGAGGGATCCCCTTTCTATTACAGCAGCTTTAGCAACTGTACAGAGCTAAGTAGAAGTGTAGAGTTACCTATTGTGGGAGCTGGCTGGAAAGAGACAGTCAAATTTGGCTCAAAATAGATGTGCATTATTTCCACTTATCTGCACTTTTCTTTGGTTGCATCAGTGAAAATCAAAACTGAGAAGTGTCCATAAGAAAAAAAAAATTAAATAAAAAAAAAAAAAAAACACCCAGCAAACATGGGCTTTTTGATTTAAATTCCCAGGCACCGCTTTAAAATTAAACACTTTAATTATGAGTCATAGTTGAAAGTTTATGATGTGTTTCTAGTCCCATATAGGTGCACCTGTGATGTTAGCCCTAGGCAAAAAATTAAAATATTAGAATATCTCTACTATGATATCACAAAAAATTGACACAATAATTCACCGTCCCTGTTGGCAGGTCACAAAATAATGAAAATTATCAAAACTAAGTACAAATGAAAGTACCAAATAGAGGAAAACAACCCCAAACAACACACTTCCAGACTTTGAAATTAAAAACTTAGAAACTTTGTCCAACCTTAAATTTTTTGAAAGGTGGCCTTTTGAAAATCTTGGATTTTGTTCTAAGGCCAAAGTAAAAATTAATTTCAATGTGCAGATTTTGAAAGTTGACACCAAGGTGATTTCCCTGAAAGCAGTAGCTTCTACAATGCCAGTATGAACTGATGTGAGATTCTCAGACAGGCTTTAGGTCAATAGGACAAAGGGATGTTTTACTCAAAATTACTTCTCCAAAAAAAAAAACTTCTTTAAAGAAAAAATCTGAGACATTTTTAGCAGACTTCAGACACATATAACAAAGGTGGGGGAATCCATATTCTTTTTCAGTGACATAATTTGCACTTGCCTTGCAAAACCAGGCTGAAATTATTTCACATCTTATGAGAGGCATTGTCCACACAGGGAAGCCAAAAAATCTTATTATCTACAGGCGAAATAATCTGAGAGAGCAGAAATAAAGAGAATAGGCAAGAGATTTCTGTAGTGTCCCTAGAGGAAATGGATCTGAGGGCATCAAAGAGCATGGGGAACTTTGTGAAATACATTTGAATAATGCCTTTGAAATAGGAAGAATGGAGAGACATGAGCAGTGATAGAGGAACTGTTAATTTACATCCACTCTCTGTCTGTGCAGGCAGCACACCAGGGCCCTGAAGCTTCCAAGCCTTAGTGCCTGTCACCCAGTTCTGAGAAGGCACCAGAGCAGTGCCCTGGCACTGACGGCAGAACAGGGAGCAGCAGCAGCTCAGTCACCCTCCAGATTGGGCCAGTTATTTCTCAGTCACTCTCCAAATTGGGCTGATTTCCCCTATTACTGCTCTGTGGCTGTAAGTGCCCCAGGTCAGGTGGGACCTGCCTTCAGGTCTCATCCTCCAGGAGCACGAGAGAGTTGAAGTTGATTGATCTGAATGAAAAGAGAAGGAAGTGAAAACACTGGCATCTTCTATTTACCAGCCATATCCAGCAAATGCATTCCCTTCCAATGTAGGAAGGGTCACCTTATCCATTTCAACCTTTTATGTTTTGTTTTCTGTGCTGAGATTTACTCTGAACTGTTCCCCCAGACTTGACTTCAAGATCTGAAAAACATATGATGGAACCTGACCAGAGTAAACCTTGCTCAGCTATAAAGCTCACAGTGACATTTCACAAGATGACTCTTCCCTCACATATAAAAACAGCAGAAAACATAATTTTCTTTTCCTTTTGTGTCCTTTTTTTTTTTTTTTTAATAAACCAGAGCTGTTTGTTTGAGAGAGGAAAGGACAAAAGAGGTCCTATTTTTTTGCCACCTCCAAATCTTTGCTCAGGTATCTAGTCAAACCTCACCCCTAAGAGCATCATCAGATAAAGACTACAAGCATTCCTTGCATCCTCACTTCTGTTCAGATATAGCCACAAAGAAAGGGCCTCCTGCACCTTTGTCATCTGGGGTCAGATTCACCAGGGGTAGGGTGGGAACATGAAGTTACCCATGGAGCAGGCAACCTGAGACCCCTGAAACCCTGACCCAGCTGGCTGATCCAGCTCCACTCGTTCCTGCCATCCTTCCTAACATAAAGGTTGGGAATTAAGCTGCCCTTAGCACGAGGTTAATGACAGAATTGCATCTGTTCACAGTCAAGCAAGGGCAGCCATGATCTGGTCTGCAGGGGTAAGTTGCTTATAGGGAGGAACAGAAAGGTCTAAACCACAGAAATTGAAACTAAGCACGGTACAAAGTTGTTTTGGTTTAGATCAAATGACACATACACAATTTTTGAACCACAGAATTTATGTGCTTTCCTAGTGATTAATATTTAAAAAGATTGTTTGGCACTGGACACTCAGTACATGTCTTGCAAGGACTTGGCAGAGAGAAGAGGTAAGTAATCAGAAATGTGCCAAAAACTTGTCAAGGAAAAACTTACGCTCAATACTAATCAAGCTCAACTCTGTGCCAGTCCTCCCACTCATCCCTCCATAGGAGAAAGTCTTGCAGCGTGAGCCTGCCCATGCTGCTTCAGAGACAACCAACACCTTCCACAGTCAGCTGACAGAAATGAAAGTTTGGGAGGCTGAAAACAGAGAAAAAATATGAAAAACACAACTCACCTTCTGCTCTGCAGCAAGGATCACTGCTGGGCGCAGATCACTACTCTGCTCAGGGGATTTCCAAGAATAAAAGACTTAATTTGCATGCCTGCAGCACTAAGAAATAAATTTCATTGTGCCCCTCATCCGGCGTGTTTTGGTCCCCAGTGCCATTCCTTCTCAGCAGCCACCATATTTTTCTGCTACGAAAAAATTCATGCTAGAGGCTGTATCAGACTCCAAACTCATTAAGAGTTGTCCCTGTCTGGATGAGAGATGCAGTTGCAGAGCAAAGTCATCCCTTTGCTTGGCACTTCTGGCATTCAGTGTGCTAAAGGGCTCCTCTGGGATACAGCCCATGCCCAGACATGGTGTGGGGCAGGGACACACAGGTGGGGTTTGTGAGAAACAACTGCTCATTTTGAAAATTTAAAGAGGTTTATTGAACCTTAACAAAAATACAACGAAGGACTACATAAGGAAAAATCTGCAGCACTGGGAACTGCCCTCATGCATTCCATGTGGCCAGTTCACCTTCAAGATGGATCTTTTATACCCCTGGGGGTTGCATCAGCCAGCCCTGGCCCCTCCCAAAGTCTGTCAGTCAGCTCTTTGCCATTTATCAGTGGAAACTGCTTTCTTGTAACTGGATTGGAGGTCAAGTGTTGCCATGCCTCACCCCCTAAGCACCAAGCTTTTCCATTCCCACCTGCCCCAGGCAAGGGACACGTGCAGCTTCTTTGTACCTGTCCTAGACAGCCCAGGCTGTCTGATGGCAACAATGCAGGGGGGAAAGGGGACTATGGGGAGAACAGAGGGCATCTAAACTACAACAACATAACAGGCCACATTTCCTGCTCTCCCACCTTCCCTCACAGGGGCTGAGGGTGCCTTTCCAATATTAGTGAGCACAGCTGATGAAAGCCCTGCAAAGCCCAGAGTGCTCATCTTGCAGGATGGAGATGGAGACATTAATTATCATGCACGGGGGTGGGAGGTCCTTGTTGGAGCCACCAGTGTTGTTAGCACTCCCATCAATAATTTACCTTCTGAATTACTTGTATCCACAAGTTTTAAAAGGTAGGGCTATTCATACCACTTTTTTGCACCTGAATTAGAAAATGTGTCCACCAAAGTGTCGAAATTAAGTAAGTGCTTTTAAATATCTCTTGAATAATATTTCTATCTCCAATGACTATAGAGAGACCCCAGAGACAAGAATTTCTGTCTGAATATAGGTAGTTATAGTTAGCTGGTGTGCACCCCTGTTTCCCATACAGTTTATAGACCCTGATTTTATTTAGGCTTAAAAATAGGATGCATTAAAAATCTTCTGAGAATCTAAACCAATTTACAACTGCCTATGCACAGAAAGTTTCACTAACTTCAAAGTGTTTGTTAATATCACTCTACCCACACAGGGTACACATGTTTAAATAACTGCAGAGTCAGAACTGCATTTGGCTGGGAATCTGAACCAAATCCTCTCTTAAATTTTTGTCATTTAAAGAAGAAATATATTTAACACTACATGGAGACTGCACTACATCAAGGATACTCATGGAAAGTGAATGTTAAGACAGCCAGGGCTACATGGGCACCACTGAAACACAGGAGAAAAGACAGCCACAACTTGTGTCACTCTGGCACACAGCATTAGGAAAAGGAAATTAATCTCCCAGCTTCCAAAGCACATTAAAAAAAAATAAAAAAAGAAAATTACTGCCCTCATAATATATAATTTTTTTCTCTTGTAATGTTTGCAATCTCTTTTCTTTCACTCTCTAATCAACATTTTGAAACACTAAAAAAATAACACACATCTTTTCTACAGTGTTTATTTCCTGGAAGGGAAAGACAATCAGCAAACATGATCACCACAGTGCCAAACATGAGTCCAAAGTCAATTTTCCCAAACTTACTAAAGCAAGTCCCTTTTCCCCCTCAGTGAGAGATAACACACAAGTGTACAACCAGTAGGCACCAAGGGGATGGGGAAGAGGGGGAGAGGTGGGATAGAAGAGGCCCAAGCAGTGGAGGTACATGCACTATTTGCTTTAGATAATAGTTCAGAAACTGCTCAGAAACAATAGAACTCTTCTGGCTCTAATCTGCAGCGTTAAAAATATTAAGGTTGGAGAAAAAGTGTGATGGAGCAGCAAACATTTAAATATTGTTGTTTGGGAACATTAGCAGGAAAAGGAAATGTAGCCACTGCTGCTGGCACATTGATTTTCTCTCTCCCCATCTCTCAGCAAGGGTTCACACTCATCCTCAGCAGTCCTGCACACCAGAGTGACCCACGCTGCTTCTCTTGCTGGAGTTGGCAGTGGGGAAACACCAGTGTGCTTCAGAAGGCGTTTCAGGATCCCTGGTTCCCAGGACTGGCAGGGGTCACACCAGACTGTGGAGCTCCAGTGATGCTGCTTTTCTTTCTCTGCCTGATGGATGCAGAAATCGTGGTCAGGCTGCTACAACAAAAGGAGCTCTGGCCCCCAGCTTGCAGTGCTGTACAAACTGTTCCCTTCCTCATTTCCAGATAAACAGGCCAGTCTGGCCATGAGGAAACAGTCCTCTTGTGGTGGTGGCTTCAGGTGTAAACTGTAACCTCAGAAAAAGCAAAGACAGAGCAGTGCAGAGTTAAAAACTTTTCATTACATCTTTAATTTCAGTGTAACTTTCAGCCTATTATCTGAACAATAACTTCTACCAGTTTTAGATTCTCACTGCTTTTTCCCCCTAAAATAAAAATCTTTGCAAATTACAGTTGTTGTTATATTAATCACACTTTCTGCAGCAGGACCTGTGGCATGGAGGATTAATGAGCAGATAACCAAGCACTAATACAGATAAATGAGATCTACCTACCTCTGCTTCAAGCACTTACCCCCACATACTCCACACTGGAGCAAAGAGATCAGATAATGTATATTTCTGTGCATCCTTAAGGCACCAGCCCAAAAGCCAACCCTCTCTAATACCCTCAAAGTACCAGGATCCCAGGGAATCTACAGCCCAGATAGTCCAGTGTGGTATTTTTGGGGTCCCCTGTAGCAGGAAGGAAATGATGAATCTGACTCCACATTCTTAGAAGGTTATATTATATTATATTACATTACATTATATTATATTAGCTATACTGAAACTATACTAAAGAAAGCGAAAGGATACTTACAGAAGTAAGTACAGAAGGTTTAACAAGATACTAATGACAAATTTGTGACTCCTTCCAGAGCCCCCACACAGCTGGATGGCGATTGATCATTAAGTAAAAACAATTCACATGAAACCAATCAAACAAGCACCTTCTGGATAAACAACGTCCAAACCACATCCCAAAGCAGCAAAACACAGGAGAAGCAAATGAGATTAGCTCCTGGATGTCAGGGCTAGAGGAGGCATTTGGAGCAGCTCTGCTCAGCCCATCCTTAAGAGACAGAACCCAAACATCCCTCCACAGACCCAACCAACCCATCTCTGATTAGCATTCAGAGGGGCACTCAGACTGGCTATGAAGATATCAAGGGATGGCAAATCCATCATTCCTTTCATTCATTGATTCCTCTAGTTAATCCTCTTTACTGAGAAAAAAAAATTGGGCTTCACATCTGAGTCCTTTATAATCTGTCACCCTCAAAATATGAAACTACAGTCCTGGAAGCTAAATGTTCAGGGTAGTTCTGTGTAAGTCTCTCTAAAAATATATTCTCTTGGACAAACAGTGTTTGGACATCTGACCAATCAGCCACATCTGGATGAAAACATTAATTTTAATTATATGGGCACTTTTTTTTAAATCAACTCTTCTGCCAACACTGTGCACCTGTGTCATGCACCTCACATTCAGATCAGGGTGCTGTTTCATCACAGAACTTTGCAGGGTGAGCAGGAGGAGCCAGAACTGCCCAGGAAAAGATGTGTCTTCACACACAAACTGGCAAGAGGTTTCATTCAAGCATGTGCTTTGTAGGAATTCCAAGAGAAAAAGAAAGTGGTGGGTTTTTTTGATGTAGACTCAAAGACGCCATTTTCTGCCCAGTTGCCTTGTTTCATGGAATGTCAAGTAAATCTGCCCATTTAGTAGACATAGTCTGGCAATAAAACACGGTGCGTGAACAGAAAAGGACTCCTTATTCTGCTTTAAAGTATCATAAATGAAATTTGTCCTTACACACAAACTTGTGCAACAAAAATTGTGGAGTGTGAGCCAGCACGAATTTCAAGGAATTAACTGTATTTTAAAAAGTCATCCACAGCATCTGAACATGACAGCAATAAAAACTTATGCAAAAATAACTGCCCAGAGAGAGAAAAATGCACTTGGTGTTAACAGTCCAATAAAGATACCTTAGGATATCAAAGGTTAATGGAGGTTTTAAAAACATTAATGATTTAATTTCAATTATTTTAAGAACAACCATATACTTAATGCTTTACTGAGACTCCTTGGGCTTTGCTTTTCCACAGCAAACAGCAACTTGTGATTCCAACAAGGGCAGTTCACCACTTGGTATAAGGAGATAGTAGTTTAATAAGACCATAGGACAGCCATTTTTTCCATAATTATCTGACAGGTTTTTATCCACTTCCAATCAAAACCTTGTTCCCACTGAAGAATTTAATTTCCTTAAGTTGAACTTTAAAATTCCCTTGCAGCCATCAGGCTTGGAGTCTTTCTTAATATCACTAACATTTACAAAAAACCAAAAAATCATTCTATGGCAACACTCTAACCTTTTAGAAGAGTTTTCTTCTCTTCCCAGTGCCAAAGGGAGGTTTGGAATTAAGCTAGCAGCAAACAAGGAAGATGAGAAACCAGATATATATGCAGACCAGAGCATGCAGAATATATATGCAGCCAGGGAAAAAAAGTGCAATGTGTGTGTTTTTCAAATGCATTTCATTGGAGGGAGTTTATAAGAAGAATTAATGATAGTCAGAACTCAAATCTTATCTCTCTAAAGGGCAATGAGTCTTCTGCAAAGAAGAGATGCTTTCAGCTTAATTGTGGAGTTAAGTAAATAACTATATTTTTGACCAGGCAGAAGAGCAAAGATTTGCAAGAATTTGAATTGCATTTGAAATTATCTGTGATTTTAAATTAAGCTATCTCTAGAAAAAATGCTGGGTATTATCTTTCACATAGAACTGAAAGTGAAATTGGCTTCTCTACCCAGAAGGTCCTCTCTCCACAGTACAATAAATTGTATTAATCCATTAGCAGAAATGTCAAGCTCAACTGATAATTATCAGCTGGCTTTGTAAAACCACCAGCCATTCCTCATTAAATTTATTAAGAGATCTAACTGGAGAGGTCCATTCTGAGATATCTGATGATCTTTCACTTAATGTAACAACCTTCTTGCAGCACAAGACTGCCTTTGCTGCAAAATGCACCTTGACTTGCAGGCTCCAGGGTTTCACATCAGGCAGAGAGGGTTCAGAGCCTCCTGCCAGTCTGAGCAAAACTGCACCACAGCCAGGAAAGAGGGATGCACCACCAGTTCACTCCTACCATGCAAAATCCAGGCTGGAAGGTGTGTCTGTAAGCCAGGCAGGGGGATGTGAGAGCTGGGGCTTGCAGGTCACAGGGAATCACACAGTGGTGCTTGGTGTCCTTTTGGGTGGCAGCGCCAGTAACAGCTCCCCTGGCACACCCACAGGCCCTGTCCCCGTCCAGAGCAGCCCAGCTGGGTCAGACTCTTGTCCTCTTTCTGCCACAGCACAAAGTCTGCATCTGCAGGATTGGTTCAGAGCACTGAGGGAAATTCCTGCTCTGCTGAACACAGTGGTGGATTTCCCAACTGTTCCAGCAGTGCTGCAGTGCTGGTGTTTAGAAAAAGGGCTGTACAAAACAACATTGGCTTGCTGGTGAGAGGGATAAGCAAGAAAGATTGTTTTGGTTTATTCCAACCCCTCTGCTTTATTCCTAATGGCTAGATTTATGCAAAAAAATGCACAGAAATGTATATCAAACAACTCAGTTGAAGGGATTTTTTTTTTAATCAAATGTCACCAAGATAAAATTTTGCCAGTTCTGCTGAAAAAAATAACCAACCCAGAAAATCTGTTTTAATTTTAGACAATCCTAACACTTAATTTACCATAAAGACTATGGACATACCCAGGCAAATTCTGGGGATTTGCACATTGGGGTGACGCTGTTTATAGCACAGCCTCGGTGAACACAAGGAGGGAGAAGCATAATGACTTAATCTGTTCCCCCTGGAATGCAGAGCAGCGCCCTGTTAAGGCAGGGCTGGGCTGCCTGCTCTGTAGCAGCATGTATAATGGATGAGACTTTCAGGAGGTGGGTGTTCAGGTGCCAAAAACTGATGCTCACAGAACTGTTAGTCACTTCTGAAAAGCCTTTGGCAGGATCCCTAACTACATGGAACCCATCCATAGCTGTACAGCTCACAAGTGGGATGCTACAGACTTAATGGTCTGTTCTCAAGCAGATATATGGTTTGTTTTTGTTGAGTTATTGAGTTTGTTGATGGCTTCTTGGAGCAGAATGGGATTGAATGAAAAAGGGAAGGTGATTCACAGAAAAATGGCTCAGCTGACCAAAATACACCTTCTCTACTCACTGGCTGTCACTGTCAGCTCCAGCTACAGACAGCTTGGAAAGATTTTTTCCTTCCTTTCTTTTTATCTCTCACTGCACAACAACATGAGTGTGTGCCCTTCAGAATGACTGATGAAGGCCTGTGAAAGCATTTTAGGAGCAATAGGGTAAGAAGAGAGGCTGAGGAATAAGCCTGGTCCTAGTTCTGCCAGAGCAGTTCAGGGGGAGAACTATGTGGATATATCACACCAGAAGGGAAGAGCTGGCAGCACCAAGCCTTTAGCCAATTGGTTCCTTGTCAGCAGAAGACACTGGTCACCAGGATGAGAGGGGTAAGAAATGAATGAGGTTTGAAATGGCCATGGCTTATTTCCTCCTCAATCATTGGCAGTTCATTTACTCTCAAGTCAACAACTTAGCAGTTGTAGACAATGCCATCTCCTTTCTTTTATGTGATTACCCAAAAGGATAAAAAACCAGTTGTTTTTACTGCCACTTACTTTTAGAGCCATTCATGAGACTGAGCTTCAAAACAACAACAAAACAAAAAAGGATGCAAAACGTAACAGGCAGCAGAGAGCAAAGATGCACAGAACAGCTCCTCAGCCACTCAGCATCTCAGCTGCACTAAACAAGAGACCCTGCTGGCACTCAGGCCAGAGGGACTGTGACAATAACAGGGCTTAGAACTGGGACACTGCCCTGTGCCACGGCAGCACCTCCCTGACCCAGAGCAGGCACTGCAGACGCACTGACAGGGGCAGAAATGCAAGAACTGCATGTGGATTTTCCCTCTGTGTGGAGCTAGCAAGGGCTGCATGGGATGGGCAGAAAGCTGCCCATGAGAGCAGGGAGGAGCCCCCCTGGGCTGGCAGCAATGCCCACTGCACACTGCAGAGCAAGGCAGAGGAGGCACTTAGAGCTTGTGCAGTCAGTCTTGTCTGTGGCTGCACCTCTCCCCTTGAGATGACTCTGCAGTGCCCTCATCCACCTCTGAGATGTCCAGCAGCAAGTTTTAGTATATTCTATATTCTTCAGCTGAGTCTCAACCCATGCGGCTCCTCTAGCATACACTCAGACTTCTAATCTTCCAAATGTTTAGTGGATCTGAGCAAAACAGGAAGCTTGACATGCACAGAGAGCAGGGGCAAAGAGGCAAGTTGTGAAATTATTTGTGAGGAGGATATAGGGGGGAATGGCTTTAGACTGAGAGAGAGTAGGTTTAGATTAGATATCAGCAAGAAATTGTTTACTGTGAGGATGGTGAGCCGCTGGCACAGGTTGCTGAGAGAAGCTGTGGATGCCCCATCCCTGGAAGGGTTCAAGGCCAAGTTGGATGGGGCTCTGAGAAACCTGGTCTAATGGAAGGTGTCCCTGCCCACAGCAGGGGGTTGGAACAAGAACATCTTTAAGATCCCTTCCAACCCAAACCATTCTGTGATTCTATGATATCCTAAATCCTTGCTTTTTGTTCATCATGGACTTTGCAGTGCCATTTAGGCACCTGCTTATCCAAGCAAAACATTTTGCTAGATGAGTAGACCAAAACTAAGTTTAGCAACTCTGTACATGTACCCAAACAACCCAGCCATTCCATTGCAGCACACAAAATCTACTGTGCTGGCATGGCTGGTTAGCAGTCAACACAAAAACCAATTCAGACAAAATCTGACAAAAAACCCCAGCCTATTAATTTGGTTCCCATTTAACACATATAAAGGAGATCCAAGAGGATTTTCAAGGAAAAAAACTACATAAGGGCTCTGCTCAGACATCCCATGGGTCCCTCCTCCCCTACCCCAGGGTGAATTCAGCAGTGACATGATCAGTTCCTGGTCCTGTAACGGTGCAGGGCTGTCATTCTTCACCCGCCTTTCATGATCTGTGCATTTGACAGGCGTGTCACCTCTCTGCAGGGCTCAGATACAATCTCAGGCACTGACAAGGGAATGAAAACCATTTGGCTTAGGTACCAAATTGCCAGTCAGGAGAACAGGACATTAGGATTTGCCTCTTCCCCAGGCAGCTTTTGACATTTTGCAATTCGCAAGCATTACCAGAGGGCTTTTCACACCTGCCTGGAAACAGAAGTCAGGGCTTCATCATGGCAGGTCGAGTCTAACACTCTCTGTCACGATGACTTTCAGAGCAAAAGTATCCAGCTCTGCTATATAAAATTAGCACTTCACTCACAGCCTGCTTGACAAATCAAGAGAAATCAGGCTAATATCAAATGCTCTTTTAAAAGTCCTCTGGAACTTACCAGTACAACCCGTAATAGGTCAACCTGTCTTTAGGTAACTTATTCCTGGTCTTCAAAATAGAGATTATCAACTTTTAAGTAGCACTTACTGGAAGGATGGATACCTCAACTGAAAACAAAACAAAACAGAAACCTTAAACTCAAGTATTTACAAGCAGACTAAGCACCTCTCACATCCAAACCCAGTAAATTAACCATCTTAACAATTACAAACCACTGGTTTAAATCCCACTGCTATCCAAATGGCATACATTTAGAGCCCTAACATCAAATTCATTTTATCAGCCTACATCCATGCATCTCATTCCTGTTTTCATGAAGACACTTGGCACAGGCCAATATATGGGAAAGATGCAAGAAGGGAAGGGATGGATAAGCACTGCCTGGCTTGCTCAAAGCTCAGCAGCCATTGAGATGAGGGCACAGCCAGCAGCTAAACCTGGAAGCAACTCAGCTGTGTAAAGGCATTCAGCAGGGCTGACAGTTTTCTACCTGCACTAAAGCACATGGGTTTATCACCTGGTGTTCATTGATCTGTGCAAATTACTTGCCAAATGTAAACTAACTGATACACAATTTGCATAATCAGCGACATGAAACTGAGGGTAATATAGCACTTGTGTATTTATGCCTCCCAGGAGTCAACATTGTGCTAGTATCAGTGCATAACTCTGTCCACTATAGGAACTCACCCAGGAGACAGCTCCAAAATTGTTTGTTTTCTGCATGACACATGTTATGTGCTCATCACAGATGTGGGGTACCTGCAGCCATATCCGTCCACCTTGGAACTGCTGAGCTGAGGTCAAAACAGCAGTAAAATTGCAGCCTGGCATGGCCATGCATAGCCCAGGATAAGCACATGCTGGCTGAAGCTGCAGAGCAGCTTTGCTCTTCCAGGCCGCTGCTGGCAAAGCCAAGTGGAGAACAAACCCAAACACAGTGCCACCATCCAGGCCTGTAAGCTGATTCAAGTGTGTTTTAGTTAAAATGTATTAGAAAAAATGATCATTTGGCTCTTTTCAACTAAATTCATGTTCATCAGACTGCAGGAGAGGCTATTGCCCCACCTGAATACCCTTCAGTCAAAAACAAAGGTAACTTGCATCTTTTTGTTGGTGGTGTCTGCATGAGGGCATTTAATTACTTCATAAACCTGAGTGTGAAAAGGATTGATACTCCCATTTTCACCAATTACTCATAAATATGTTGGCCCACATCATACACATTTTTGAAGAGCATGTAAAGGATCTTAGCAACATTTTTCCACTGTCCTGAAAGACTTTAAGAAGGTTTCACCCACCCATAAACAAAGACCAGTATGGAGAAAATGTCTGTATGAATCCACCAAAACCAGCACTGTGGAAAATATTTTCTCTTTTGAAATGGAACAAAATTATTTTATAAACTATCCATGAGAAGCTATTCTAAGGGGAAAAAAGGGAAATATTCTTAATCTCCACATAGCAAAGGGGAAAACTGCCTGTCTCCATGTCCATGGGGTTGCCCAGGTCTAAACCATTGTTCTGGGGAGTCCCAGGCCCAGAAAGGATTCATGCAAACCCCTGGCAGTCAGGGGTGTTCTGAAAACACCAAGGATCCAGGAATAGTGTACAGATCTACTACATATGTCCAAGTGACCTTACCAGGAGCTAAAACCCAGGAGAAAGAATCTCAAAAATTACTGGAGATATGAAAAAACAAAACAAAGCAAAAACAAAAGAAAACATTCCTTGCAGTGAAAGGCTTCTTTATCTGTTCAGTTCATCCAAGAGAAGGTTGAAATGTGGCTTGATCACAATTTACTAGGGGCTGCACCCAGCTTACAGCCAGTTTCCCTCACCAGCAGGGAAATCATCCATTTTAGCAGACTTTGATGCACAGTTAAACAACACATTGCTATTTTCTAGTGCTTCTGCTGTAGGAGAATGGAGTTTGTTTCATACAAAGGCAAGGCTTACCAGGAATGTTTGATGGAATAGAAAGAACCAGTTGGATCCCTAATAAGCTTGGAAGAAGGTACAGATTACTTCTTTCAAGTACCAGTGTGGAAAGAATCCTCACATACTCAGTGGTAAGACTTCCTACAAATCCTTCACGTTTTTTAAGGAACTGTAATTCTTTCTATATTTTTGCAAATAGTGGGTTTCTTCTGTGCAGTTAACACTTGCTACTTGCTGTTGCCCACTGATGTTATCAATTTCTGTTTGAAATACAAGAAATGAACCATCATAATTTTATATGCATTTGGGAAAAAAAATCCTTCTTCAGAAAAACCCAGACTTTAACATTTTACCAAAATAGAGGAGAATTTATAGCCAGATTCATGACCAGATCCCTGTGATATCTGATTCAGCAAGTAACAGCCTGAAGTGAAAGCCAGTACTTCTTAGCAGAAACACAAAGCATTTCAGCTATTGAATTTGTCAGGTGTAGTGCTATAACAAAGACCACAGTAATTGGCAGCAGACTGATCACTTGGCTTGAATGCAAAGGCTAGACCAGACTAATTTTTATAATTAAACATAAAGTGTTGAAAAATTAGATGCCTGGCAATTACAAGATGGGAGAAAACACACCTTGTTCTACAGTGGCTAAGCCCAAGAAACATGTGTGCTCATTTGATGATAAAATTCTCCACTGTTTCTCCTATAGTTTTGGAAAGTTACATCATGGGCTTATAAATTATTTGCTTCATCAGACTTTCCAAAATATTACTGATTTCAACTTGGTAGCTATAACATCCATCCTGGTCATGAATATTTAGGATTATGCACCCATACACAGATATACAGACACACATAAATTAATGTGTATGTGTGAATACTAACACATACATTTTACACACAGACATATATTTCTAGATGTAAAAGTTTCCACTAACAATTTGACAGAGATGTAACCTTTCCCATTACTGAATGCTATTGCATTTTGGCTATTAATCACTAGCAGGGCTCAGAAGTTAACACACAGAACAGGCAGGCATTACTTCTGTGTGATGCTTGTTTGTAGATCTTGACATTTCTCTGAAGTCAGCCACTCAAGAAAGCAGCTATGGCCACTTGGAGGGCTCAGAAAAATGAAGGCTGACCTAACAAAATCAAGGAAATTTCTGATGAGTCACTGTCTGACACGTCAGTGTACCCATCACAGGATCTGCTGGGAAAGAGCACTTGCCCACCATTTCCTCAATGAATGAATTGGGATCACAGAGCAATGCTAATCAATACAGAGAGCTAGAGTAGCTTCAGAAGGATATTCAGAAAAATAATTATACATGATGCAACATTTCCAGACACCTTTCAATCCACTTGGCAGCACGATGCCCAAGGAGCACAGAAACAGCCAACATTCAACCATGCCCTTTAAACAGTTTGCCTGTAGAGACAGTGCATGACTCACAAAGCAGGGTATTCTCAGCTGAGACAGCAGCTTCTGACTCAGCAGCGGGCAGACAAATGTCTGCTGGTAAAGGTGATGAAAAGGTCACCCTGATAACTTCAGGGAAGGAGGAGCTGGTAAGAAATTGAGCTCCCTACCTTGGGCAGCACACTTGGGCTGCAGAAGCTGCAAGGTGTCCTGGTGGTGCAATAATCAGTGAAGCAGTTAGTGCATTTTGAACTGATTTACTAGTTCTCATAACTACACCTTCCAAAAAGAAGCTGTTCATTGGATGTAGAGGATGACACATGTGGCTCTGCCTCACAGAGTCTATCCTGCAAGTTCTTCATAAAGAAAGGAATTCAAAAGCAAAACTGTTCTTGCTGTTTACAGACCTTAAGCAAAATATGTCCCAGGCTAATATTCATCCATCCCTTCTCAATAAATTGTTAAAATTTACTTTCAAGTCAAAGTATGTCTCATCAAAAAAGGAAATTAACGAGTCAGATGTTGAATCGATCCTGTGAATCCAGCAGGGAGGGAGCCACCCTGATCCCCAGTGTCTGCTGCTGTCCCCATGGAAGGACATGTCCCTGGCAGGGACAGCCAGCAGGACACTGCAAGAGTTCTCAGACACAGCCCTGGGGTACCACATGCAGCACTGTCAGTCAGAGAGAACAGAAGTTTCACAGGTAAACATGATGGCTGGCTTTTGAGAAAAGTCCCCCTCCTCCTGCATTGCCTATAAGCCAGAAATGATGGCAACTGTAAGCAAAGACAGTAAAGATGAGGCTAAATGTAAAGAAACTGCACTCAGAAAGATGCTGTGTGGTTCTGAGCTCCTCTGAACTTGGTGATGAGTTCAGAGCATAATAAACACACCTCTAAAAGAAGCAGCTACAAAAACTCATCATCACTTTATGAGCTGTGTTCATGTTCTACAGTGGCATTTTACTTACTAATAGCCTCCTACATTACCCAAAATAGCACCATAAAGAAGACCCCTAGAAAATCTTCAGTGTAAATTTGAGAAAAGTATTACATACAAAGTGAGAAGAACTACTGCAGGGATGCCGTGAATTATCCAATAGCCAAAGTTTTCCCTTTTTTGCCCAGGTTATAGATTCACTAAGGAGTGTTATACTCACCTGATACTGGCAGTGAAAAAGTTTAGTTTGGCCTTGTAAAGGTGGGGTGAAAACTTTCTAGAATGAAAAGACTCAAGTTGATGACAGGACTCCCATCCATCAACTCAAATGTGCTTCATTTCTTCCAGTCTTTAAGTATAGGTCTGTAAAGAGCAAATGTTGAGCCATCATGACTTTGGAAACAGAGACTCAGATTTACTCAGATGAGAAGAATTAAGACTAGATAAGTTCACTGAGAACAGAGAAGCTGGAGCATAACCTGTGGGTGTGAAGTTTGGTGTGAAATCAGAGTGCCTCTGCTATGCCATGAAGACAAAACTCACTGCATGCCTGAAGGAGGGTGTGAGAGCATGGTGGGGTGTCTGAAGGATGTCAGAAGGATGGTAGGGTATCTGAAGGTGCAAACCTTGCCAGAAGAGCAGTGGAGGCCTGCTTAAAGTGCAGAGAGATAAACTTGGTGCAATCACAGCCCTGCTGCTCTTTGGAGATGGCTGCCTCTACCAGCTGTCACAAAGTGACTGGGCAGCACCTCAGAGAGCTCTGATGGGCAGGGGCCAAACCAGTCAGAGAATGTGCTGCTGTTCAGGCAGCATGGGCAGTCAGAGAGCCAGCTCTCAGGGATGCTGTGTGTTATTCTGCTGCAGATTTTCAACCAATGCAGCTGGGTTTGCACCATCCCTTGGCTGAGGGAGCACATCCCCCCTAAAACATGGCATGCCTAGGGAGGGAAAGGGGTGCCAGCTCCCCCCTCCTCCTAGCTCTTCACTTTTGGGTTTTACCTGTCCTCACAGAAAGATCCCGCTACTGCTGAGGTTGTTTCCACTCCTCCAGGACTCTTTCCATGATTACTTGCAGAGATCAAGTGTCCTACAGAAAATCTGTGCAGGTGCTACAGAGCTATCAGATGGCAGTGATTCCCCAGCTGATTGCAATAGAGTTTTTTTAGTTCCTTGAATCACTTCCCAGAGATTTAAGAAGGAGTTCCCTGCAGCATAGGATATTGTCATTATGCAGCACAATCAGACACTGTGATGAAATGCTCTTTTTTCAACAACAGGGCTCCCATGAAGCTCTGAGAAGACACAGAGGCTTCTGACACTGATTGGGCTTGCAGATCTGGTCTTGGATTTCTCTCAGTCAGGTATCCTGAGCTCTGTGAATAAATGCCACAGTGCAGATGACAAATGGACCTTGTTCACGGCCTCAGTCAGGTATCCTCCCCTGGTCTGCAGGGAACAGGCTGTGAGGAGATCTGTGATGGAACCTCTCTGCCAGGGCAGAGCTTGGGCTGAGAGGCACCTGCAACCCACCCCGCCACACATCACATATCCAGAGTAAAAAGGGAAGGAAACATTTTGCTGCTCAGAAAACTGGTAGGCTTCTTAACAGCACAGGGGGTAGGCAAGGCCAAAATGAGAAATCTGACTGCAAGCCTGAGCACCTTGGTTTCTATTGAGTTTTCTGATCTCTAAGCATATCTGGTCATACAGAAAGCTATTTCATAGCTTACCCATGTCATTACCCTGTGCTGTGTAACCTGCAACCATTACATGTAGTATATCCCAATTTCCCACTCAGCAGGTTCACTCATGAATGAAAAGTGAATATGATTCTCGAGCAGTTGGTCCAGATGCTGTGGCTGACACTGGCTCTCCCTCCTGCTTCTGACATATCACAGCAGAGCACTTCTGTCTGCAAAGCAACATCAGCATGTCAAGAAAAATCAATGCAAGCAAGAGGAAAAAATGCCTCTGGCTCTGCTGGGCTTTTAAAGCATAGCTGCTCTTGAGAGCTTGGGAAAAGCACAACGCTGAGGAAAGTCCCCGGAGAGCAGAGGAACTTTGGAGTCACCTCTGGAGGAGTCTCACGTCTCACTCTCTCTTGCCATTTTTGCTGACTTTAACTAAGGTAGGTCAAGTCACATGTTCCAGTGGCTTTTCAGCTGTTTCAGTGGGATGAGGATCCACCAAGTACTGCTGCAAACCGCAGTGCCAGGCATGCTTTGAACTCATGCCTCATTTTAAGAAATGCAGCAGAAACACAACACCAGGAAACATAATTTGTATCTTTTTATTTGTGCACTTAAGTGTTTTTTTCATGACCAAGCAGTAGATATGAGAAGATTTTGTCTCACAGAAATCTCCCGTGTGGCCATTGAGCACTGAATGCCCTTCAGAAGCTGGAATGTGCCTCATGCAAGGACGATGCTCTACAGAGCACTCAAAATGTAAATGCTATCCCACTGGGCCAAAGACTTGGACTGCTGTAGCTTAGGATGATGAATTTCTGGCAGATCCAAATCAGGTTCCCATTAAAGAACTTGGGACAAGCTGCAGAGGTGAGCAGCCACAGGAGGAAAGGTGTGATGCTTTCCAGGCTCAGGAGTAATGAGCCAGGTCAGCATTCCAGGCTTCTTGCTGTGGACTCAGGATACCCAGGGCTCAGAAGGGCGCCTCTAACTAGAGTTCCAGAGAGCTCCTGGGTGACAGAAATACAGCTGACAAGGATGTCATCTGCTCTGAGCAGCTGGCAGCATGACTGGATTTCCCTCATTTTAGAAACACCTGCTTTCTGAAATACAAAATTTTCATAACTTCTGATGTTATGCAGAGCATTTTGAGGCTATCCCAGCCTGATTTCTATCACAACTGTTCTTCAAAAACATGATCCCGAAATTTCACTCTTCACTCAGACTAATTCCATACTCCTCATCCAACAGCTTCCTATTAGAAATCCCAGAACTGCTCCTTCTTGTCAATGCAGCCTTCAAAACCCAGGCCCAGCAATACCTCATGGACAGGTCTTTAGCTCATAGAACTATCTATCCCCAAACATTGTTCTTCCTTTTGTCCTTCTCTATATTCTCTCCCATGTGCTTTCCTGAACTCCATCCCATACATTTCATCTTTGTTTGAGCTTGGCACAATTATGAAATATTATATGATTTAGTGAAAAGTCATGTCATTCAATTGGTTCAACAAGCAAAACACTCAAATCATAAATATTAAAATAACAAAACACATATGTTCAAAATGATGCTTCTGTTTTACTGTAGGCATTTAAAAATCTTAATAACAAACAGCATTTTATTTAAACTGAAGGATGTTGAGACTTTGAACTTTTTTTGACCAGGTCACATGCACAGGATAAGGGATTACACTCAGCCATATATCCATTTCAGAGGACATACAAGCCCCTGCAAACACAGGTGGCCACGTGGTTCATGAAGTTGGCTGTCTTCCTACTCCACTGCACACCTCTGTTTATAATTTTCTGCTTATTTTCCTCCAGATTACACCCTTTGAGCTTGTTTTATCTGGCTAGCTGAATCTTTTGTTCAGTCCAAAAGTTTACACAGTGTCTATTTCACATGGCTCAGGGTAAAATAAATCTTGTTCCATACATTGCACCAATAGAAAAAATAATTATTCCTCCTATTCTTCTCCAAATACCTATCTCTACTCTTCTCCACGGTCAGACAAACTCAAAGACTCAAAGGGATCCCTCTGTCAATATCTCTGTTGCAGGGAATGAGTACAAGAGAAGAATACTCAATGGTGCTAATGCAATAAGGAAGCTACCGGGCAAGCCCTGGGCCACAGAGACAGGGCACAATGCTTGCATTACCATTTCAAGAAGATTTTTCAAATCATAGACCTTGAAATCTACTATTTGCAATTGAAATTGTTTTTCACCATCCTGGGAATAAGGGTCAAGAAAAAAGCTAATGATGGCCTTACAAATTTTACACACAAAATAAGCATCCCTTACGTGCGAAACTGCTCTCAAGAGATCACCTCATTAGCAGCTGCAGAGTCTGAATTCTTTGGTCCTGACATTTCGACAGGAATCCAAAAAGCCGCCATGAATCACACAGACATCTCAGACTTAGTTATTCTCAGTGAATCCCAGCTGCCCTCAGGGGCCATTTGGAGTGTTCCTTGCTGAACCACTCTGCATATTGTCCCTGCCATTTCCAATCCCACTCGCCACACTGCTCCTGCAAAGGCCAGGTGAACTGGGAGACCATCCAGTTCCACAGAGCTGTGGCTTCAGATTCAGTCAGCACAGGAGAAGGGGGATTCTGAGCAGAAACTCCTGCTGTAAGTCACTGGGAACTGTGCTCAGCTCTGGGGTCCTGGCCTGAAAGGGCCTTCCCAGCTGCTTTGTACACCCTGTAATGTTTCAGAGCCACTGCTCAGGTGTGACAGGGGTGTTTGTGGGTCCAGCATGGCAAGACAAGCACTACAGGATGCAGAAACTACAAGGGGAGTACTAAGATCGGTGGGAAGGCTTAAAATGGCTCTGCCATGGAAATGGATCACCAGAAACCCTCCAAGAAAAGATGCTCAAAGGAAGCGAGGTTTTCTTAATGAAAATCAAAACCCAGTTTCTTACTGAAACAAAACACCCCAAACGTGCCTTGCTACTGGAACACCAGCCTCACTTTATTCCCCTTCCACACTGGCACAAAGAATTAGACCAGGCAGCCTTTTGTCCCCCTTTTTCACTCTTCAGCCCCCAGAAGCCACACAAAGAAAGTATGCAGACACCAGATTCTTCTTTCAAACATCTTTAAACCATTCACCTCAACCAAAGCAGGTCTCAATCACCCCTCTGAGGAGAAAGCTATCAAGCCTACAATTTTACTACCATCCAGCCCAGTTTGTTGACCTATCTCCTCTGTCACTCATGTGAGCAATGTAGGGAACAATTTAGCCAGAAAAAGGCTTTTCATTCACAGCCACATGCCACCCACACAGTGGCCAAGCCTGGGCTCAGAGGTGGGGCTGAGAAGGAGGAATGCAGTGGGCACCATTCTGGGATGTACAGCCTTGCCATCCCCTCGTCCATCCAGCACCAGGGCTTCTGCTGCACACTTGGGATGAGCAATGTCACAGGCACAGTATTATTGATATTTGGGGAATCAGTTTCTGCCATCCACGGCTTTAACTTACCTCAGAAGGAGTCAGCATCCAACAGATGACAGGTGCTGTTTGTACCCAAAACATGAATGTACAAATCTGGAAAATACCCACATTCAAAAAGAAACCTAGTGGGGAATTTATAGCTCCACCAGGCACTAAAGGGTTACTCTTTTCTGCTCCTGACTCTCAGGAAGGTGACTCCCGATTTCACACCAGCTTTTCAGAATCAGGTCAGTAGTGCCACCCTTGGTTTGTCATTGCAGTGGTGACAATAAATCAGTAAATATAGAAAAGAATAAAAGCTGAAGGAGGAAAAGGCAGAGAATGTGGCAGGAAGGGGTAAATCTTCCAGGTCACTGAAGAAAGATGTGCCTGTTACCTTCTGTGTGAGAGTTTTCTCAGCACAGTCCTGCAGCCTTAGCTGTGGATTGTCTCTGTGATTCCCTGTCATTGCCTGAAGACAGAAACAGGCCCATAGGCTGCACCTGTCAGCGCTCAAGCTTCATTATGCAGAGTAGGATCCAAACAGGCATCTCAATTAATCATACTCATGTATTAGTAAGTAATTCATTAATTCAATAAACTGCTTTAGGCCATGGCATAATCAGTCATGTCAGAGATTATAACAAAAATCACAAACCAAAGTGTTAAACATGAAGCCATCCTTGCTGATTCATCATTTGTAGCAATCATTCATGGCACAACAGGTATACTTTATATACTTTCAGACAGGTGACATGAAAAATTTATCATCTTAATTGTGCAGATTTCCTCTATCAGATCTGCTGGATGAGCAATATAAGATCTAAATTGCAGAAAACTCACAGGCAAACCAACTTAGAAAAAAATAAACATTTTTGTGATCTGCTCACTGATAGCCAGTAAACACTCTGCTTGATGAAAGGCACTAACCTGTGCAGTAACTTGTAATTGCTCATCCTCCAGCCCTCAGGCACAGGGCTGAGAAGGTACTGTAAGAACCAAACCAGCCCCAGCTAGAGCTCTGAGAGCCCACACTGAGCAAGCTCCTGCTGCAACGCCATATCTCCATCATCCTAATTTCTATTGTCTGTTACCAAATAGGCCACTGCACCACATGAAGAAAATGTCAATCAATTCATTCATTTGGACCTATCCATTTGGTAATGTTTTTGTGGCAAGGAAGAAGGTCTACATCACAGAACTCAAAGGACTGGGCTTGAAGGACCTCAGACCCTGATGTCCACTGAGCCACACCTCTCTCATTGTTAGCAGATAAAAATTACAGATTTCAGATCTCAGGATTACAGATCCCAAGTAATATCATCCCCAGGCAATGTATCCCAGCCTTTCATTTTGTGTACATTTAGAAATGTTTTCTTACCATCTTCCTCACACACTTCTTGTTATGCCTACCACACACTTGGAAAAGGTTCTGCTCCCTTACTTTCTGCAGTAGATTTTCCTTTTGTGCCTCTGAAGTTTGCTGCCTTCTTCCCCATCCAGTTTCTCTTCTATACTCATGATTCAAACTGTGATATTTTGGGGTCAAATTCCCTTACCTATGCAGGAAAAAAATGCAGACTCAGAGAGAACGAGACTGCCTGTAGATTAATACTTGTGTCATTAAGTTGGTTAAGATAGGCAAAATTAAGTTAAAGCTAGAAAAAGAGAGACAGGGAGAGCTTTTTTTAAAAAATTGCCCTACATACAACAAAAGAACTCATTCCTACTGACAGACCACTTCTACATCTTTTTAAGCCCAGGAGAGGGTAAGCTACAATGCAAGGAACAAAGATGATTTCTCCTCCTTCTGCAAATGAATTAAGTTATAAGTTTTATAGTTATAGCAAGCAGAAATTGAAAAAGCTTGCTGAAAAATTCACAGTTCACCTTTTCCCAAAGAAAAGGCCCTGTTTCATCCCAAAAAAAATCCCATTTGACAAGTTGCCATTAAGTGAATACACTTTTGCTTTCATTGTCCCAGCTTGTAGATGGCATTTGGAAGTTGAGCTCTGCAGAGGTGAGTTGCTGCTCCACGTTGCCTGAATTGAAGAACGCACATTGTCACATGTCACACATGGTAGGGACATGTCCAGTGCAATGACCAGACATGACACAGGCTGCATTCACACCATAAATTCGTCATTGTAGTTTGCATGATTTGCCTATAACAAAATTTGCAGTTCCTTACATATCCAAAGCTGTTACTTTTACATATGAAACAATTACACCTCTGGTGAGATAGGTCTCATGTGGTTAAGATGAACATTTTATCTGCCAGTTTACAGCCATAACAACTGGTCTTGCTCTTGGAAATGTGCTTATATGCTCTGCCTACTTATAGATCAATGCTGAACTGTTCTGGAGGTTCATTACAAGAGGTGCTTTGAGTCATCAGAAGCAACGTGGGATCACCTGTAAGAGCCTGAATGAGAGATGTGGGACTCCAGGTGGCTCTTCAAAATGCAGTTTATTGTATCAAAGACATTACAGCAGTCCAGGGAGGTGGGTGACAGAACCTGTGCCTGCAGCTGTCAGCTCCAGCTGCAGGCAGGCCTGGAGACCCTGAGTTTCGGTCACAAATGCATTATATTCTTTTATTTGCTGAGCATCTTAATAAAGTAGAACCAATCTATACCTTAACTTTTATCTATAGCCTAACTATTGTAATTACCATATTCATGTTACTATTCCCCAATCACTAAAAGTTAGTCCATTACAGTTTAAGCTAGAAGATGTTTTTCAGTTTTCTTGCAGTGAAAAATTCTGAGACTTTTTTTCTACTTGCAACATCAGCAGGCTTGTTTGCCTGTGCTATCTTTCTGCTTGGTAAAAACATCTTCTTGTTTGGGGTGGGTTTATCCTTTGCTCTAAACCATAAAAACCCCTTCTAACTAACACACCCTTTGCCTCCTTGGTTAGCCAGTTATACAGGCTCAGCAATTCTTTTCTTTTATATCAAAACTTGCTTCCATCTCTATTCCTTCTTCAAATTCTACATTCAAAAATCTTTCTGCTAAGCACACATATCTGTGAGACTTTCTTGTCAAACTTTCATCCTTCCCCACAATCACCAAAAGCCTGATCCTGGGGAGGGCTGTGTGCTGCTGTCCCTGCACAGAAACCATGACAGTGGTTGGAATCACTCAGGACACGCTGAGGACTCAAAGCTCTCTGTAAGAGTGAGTCCTCCTCAAAATGGAGAAGGTCATAGGGATAATTATTTTTATGTGTTAGGCTGGGGATAAGCTCAGTAGACATTAGATGTTTTCCAGCTCCTGCCTGTTGTATCACCATTTTCTTCCAACTGAGAGTCAGTACAGTAAGGGCAAGATCCATCACACAAAGCTGTCTGGGGGTCTGGTCTACACTCAGCAGGTTTTGTCCTGCAAAGTCAGCAGAGAGAGGGGTGCCTTCCAGAGCGCAGTGAATTTTAGGATATCCTAAAACAGATTGTGGAAATACATTAAGTGGCTCCCCAAATGCCTATTGGAGATTAGACATTTAGCCTCACAATTGTTAAGATTCAGCAGTATAAATTACCCGAAAGGTAAAAATCTAATTCTTTTCCAAGCAAAGACCTGGTTTTATTTGCTTGGAATTTCCATGCTTTGAGATGGGGTTAGAGCAGCTGGGCAGCAGCACACACCATGAAGGTCAGGGTGATTCTAGTGTCCAGGATGTCAGCTGGTCCCACAGTGGTGCAGCCCATGAGTGCCTCTAGCTGGACCAAGGTGTATCCAGGTCATCCCCTGGTTGTGGTACACTGTTACACAGGCAGGCATGAGCTCCCTGGCCTAGGAAAGGAGCTGCATTTCAGGCTCTCTTTACCCAACACAACCACTTGGGACTATTTCTTCACATTTCAAAAACCAAGTAATGCAGGCTTTCTCCTGCAGGGAGCAAGTCCAGCTGAGCTGTCACTGAGATGCAATATGGCAGCTTTCCTCCTGTCTCCCTTGCCCATCGTTGGAAAGGAGAGCCAGCTCCCATCTTTTCCATCAGTCCATGGCATGAGTTTCCCTGACACAGGACACCATTGTGTAATAAAGGTACAGACTGACTGCTACCTGCCTTTCACACCCTCTGTCACTCCTCAGCACTGGGGCTGTCCCTGCAGTGGAAGCAGAGACCCTCTTGTATTCCTCCTTGCTCTTGCTGCAGCACAGCCTGTGTCATCAGCCTCAGCTCACTGTCCAGACACATGGAGCCCACTGAAGCACAAAATTATTTCAGACATTTACTCTGGAGATGGCAGAGCAGAGCTATCCTTTTGTGGGATCATTCTGCTCATCAGGAAAGCTGCTGGCTTTGCAGGCACCTGAGCACAACACATAAACATCCCTCTAAATCACTGCAGTCCAGGTTCAAGCTAGAAACTCTCCTCTTCACCTCTGCACTGCCACAGAGGTTGGAGCACATGGAGGACAGATCAAGAACAGGATTTATGAAGAGCTGCCCCAGGTACAGTGAGAAGCATGTTTGATCTTCCTTCTCCGAACCCCAGTGGTTTCTCCTGGTGAGGCAGAAAAGCACAGTGACTGTGCAGTGCTGAGAATGCAGAGTGCCCTGCTGCCACCAGTCTGATAAGCAGAAACAGCTTCCTTTTTCAGTCAGAGTTTTCTTTCTTCTTTTTCCTAATACTGCTTATTTAATTCTTTGTCCAGATGATATCTGGCTGACAGCTGTGCATTGAGAAAGCAGAATAAACTGGTTTTGCACATTTCATTATCACTGAAAGGGTAACAAATTGCTCAGGACTTGCAGGGAATTCAGGAAAAGCCATCCTAGTAAAAGGCTAACCACTTCTAACACAAACCTGTGATTTTAAGACTCAGAACTTATAAAAAAGAGTATTCAAATGCATGCTAAACAGTCTCAGTGTAGTTATCTACTAGAAACCTTATTGACAATATTTACAGCTACTAAGTACATTAAGGTAAAACGTTCCCACAAGTGATTCTAGAATATCAATTTTATTTTTTTATATATTATACATATTATAGCTTAAGAAACTAGTAATTCTACATTCAACTGAGGAAAAACATTTTGGAAAGAGCAGATAAGGTGCAAATATCAATGTTACAATGCAGAGCTTGAAAAAAATGTCAGAATGGGTTTTGGTGTCCTCAGAATGAGCATCCCTGGATCTAAAGTTATTTGATGTCAATGGGAAGGCTCCTCTAAGTAGTCTTTTGGAGGCTTAGAAACTCTTTATAGTCATCAAAATCAAAGCAAAAGTCTTTCCTTTGGACAGAAACAGCTTGGAAGTATATATTTTAAAAATGCAATAAAAATAAAAAGCAGGATGGTCTTTCCTGAACAGCAGGAATTTCCTTTTAACTTATGTAGCCTTGGATTGGTGAGGAGAGGTGGAATCCTTTGTGGATGTGTGTCCATTTGCCTGTATTTTGATGCAAATATGAGTATTTTGTAGTAACTTTAAATGGAAAAAAAAAACCACAGCAACAGAGAAATATTAAGAGTTGTATGAAATGGTGGAAATGCGCACAGTCTACTGACAGACAGCTAAAGGATTTTGCCCAGCTCTAGATAAAAGCTACAGTTATGTCACTGAAATAGTGCTTTTACAAAACCACAAATTCCCCTACAAAACAGATAATTTCCTCTCAAATAAACCTCTTCTAGGTAATTAAAAAGACAGAACATTAAAAAAAAAAAAAAAAAACACACTTTCCTAGTGTAATTAGAGTTCCTCAAACTAATGGTCCAAGGAATTCCCAAATACTCAGATGCCCTCCTAATTGCAGCTGAGCAGCTATAATGGTAAAAAGCGGTTCCAGATAACTCAGGGCTGGAGGGTAGACAAGCTGTAAAACCCATTCTTGCTGGAAACCCTGCCAAGGCCAAGCACTGAAGGTGGCAGCTGCATTCAGCATCATTTCCCCATTCTGCAATAAAGCTGACAAATTAAGTGACATTTAAAACAAGAAATCTTGCTTGAATGTATGTGCAAAAGTATGCCTCACTTCACTCTTGGAAGGGAATATCATGCTAATACTGAGGAAATGGCTCTATCAAGGGACAAAAAGCCCAAATATTTTAAAAGCAAAGGGCTGTCTTTTCTGCATACATCCCTATTCTCGTTAAATATGAAGGATGAAGAATAATTCTTCCACAGTACAAACACATTCCTGACTTTAAGCAGATTTAACTAGACGGCTTCACTGGGATACTCTCTCCATTAGGCATATGTTTAAGCACCTCAGTAAGCCCAGGGCTGATTTTGCAAACAATTTTATCACACAAGTAAAGAGCAATAGAAGGAAATTGAGAAATAAAAGTTGAAAGAAAATCCTCATTAGTTTCTAGATTTTGAGGTTAAAACAAGATTTTCTCCCAACATAGGGTGTGAAAGTGGACACATTTTTCAAAGGGGCTTAGAAGGCAGCTCCTTATTGCAACCCTAAAACACCTCTGGCCATTCTGAGGAGGTGGTCATGTGGGCATTGAACTGATTTGAAAATGTGCCACATCTATTCATACTTCCTGACTATTACCTTTAAGTGACCAGATGATCTTTGCATAACATTCACATGTTTATATGTTGAAACTATATTCACAAATATGACCCGTGACCATCTCTCAACAAGTACAGAAGTGCCAAAAATTGCACATCAAGGCAGAAAGGTCAAACATTTCAGGGCTTGCTACTCCAGGCTGGTGCTCAGTAAATTTTGCATTAAACTCTTATTTCAGCCAAAACTGAGATTTTTTGTGTCCAGGGCTCAGAAGGGATGTACTCATTGCCACAGCTGGTGGCTGCACAGCACACAGAACCAAGCTCTCATCAGGGGTTAACAGCAAAAGAGCAAGAGGAAATGGGCACAAGTGAAATCCAAATGGAGATAAATTCTCCATGAGAGTGGTCAGACACTGGAACCAGTGTCCAGAATGCTCAAGGGATTACCAGCCTTGGAAATATTCAAAACTCATCTATACAAGGCCTAGTCTCAATTTTTAATGTCACCCTTGTTTAGTAGACAGGATTAATCATACAATCTCCAAAACACCCTGGCTGCCTGAAAAATGCTATGACTGCATGATCCTCTCTATACAAGGATTTAAATGCACATACATTTTTGGCAAATATTATCAAAGCATTTTCTGGTGACATTTGTATATGGGTGTTCTCCTTTGCATACCCAGAAATTCCTGGTTATTCAGCAGCATACAATATTCCCTTTTTTCCATATTTACTGGGTTGTCTGACATCAAAATGAGAAATAATAGCAGACAAAACCGTTTTCTTTTATTGCACCTGAGATACAGAATGGTATTTCCCCTCAAAATATCTTTTCCCCCAAAACCACTAAGATTGAATATTTGTTCTTATATGACTATACTATAAAAAGAGAAAAATATGAGCAAGCATTATGACAGACAATTTAAATATAAATAAATCTTTTCAGTGCCATGACTGGAGTATAATAAACCCATAACTCAGTTTCATGTATATTGACCTAAGGATACATGAACTTTTTCAGAACAGTGGTACTTTTTTAAGTATCACAGGTTCAATAGATCTCATTTCTCTTTTTCTCCAGACACACACAAAGAAACCCATTAAATGTTTTGGATTTAGCCAATACATTTGAATATAACTTTTTCTGTTTCCTCTGAAATCTCTCCAAAGTGAGAAGTATTTCTCAGCGGCTCAGACAGTGAACACATTAAAGAGGGAGATTTTTGAAAGCATAAGAAAACAGAAGTAACAGCAGTCCTGTCTCTGACTGATGGTCAGATGCTAAAATTCTGTCTCCAACAGCAGCCAGAACCAGACACCTAAAGTGGAGTCTAACAGTGAGGTGAATAAACTGCTTACCCTGAATGCTCCTCCAGCCTCCACCAATCTGCAGCTCAGGGACTTTCAGAGCCTGAGGTGATTTCCATGCACTCAGCAATCTCCACAGAGTGGTGAGTGCTAATGGCCAGATTAGTCCATCATTCTTATGTATGAAGTCAGGATTGTTGATGTCCAGTATGTCCCATTTTAGATTAAATTTCCTTTTTTTCCTATTTTCCTGCCCAATCCCTAGGCATGCAATATTTTTCTGCTGTTCTGCACAATCAGCTTTCAACTTTACTACTCTGAAGAATTTAGTATCATCAGTACAAGTCTGTCAACAGTCTATATTCATCCCCTTTTACAGAACATTGTATATAAATTAATTCATAAATTCATATTTTTAATTCCACAGGGCTTGGCACAAAGCATTCTGGATCTCTCTTCCCTGGGAAAACTTTCTCCTTTTACCCTCTGTTACCTATCTTTTGAACAACTTTTTACTGTTTTGCCTTCCTTCTTCTCCTTGGATGCCAGGGCTTGTAAAGGAATCTTGGGGAACTCAACAAAGAGAGGGGCTGATCACTTCCCCCTGGTGTCCACTGGCAGCATCTGTGGGACTGGTTCAGAGCTGCATTGTCAGGGGAGGTTTAGACTTGGTTTAGAGACATTAAGAAGCATTTCTTTACTGAGAGGGTGGTCAGAAGCTGGAAGAGGCTTCCCAGAGAGGTGGTGGATGCCCCAAGCCATCACTGTTTGAGAAGCATTTGGACAATGCCCTCAACAATGTGCTTTAACTTTTGGTCACCCTGATGTGGTCAGGCTGTTGGGCAAGATGTATCCTGTAAGTCCCCTCCAACTACTCTAGCCTAGTCTAGTCTAATCTAGTCTATATCTAGTTTAGTCCAGTCTATATCAAACAGCCTGGAAACCTGTGTGGGTGGTGTCTGCTGCAGCTACATGCAAAGAATACCAATAGGAGACACACACACCTTTCCACTACACAGCATGTGGAGTGACATCCTCCAAACGTGATATTCATTCTTACTTCCATGGATTATACTCTTTACTGACCCAACAGGCCTGCTCAGTACAGATGTTTGGCACCAGATTTTCCCTAGTCACCTTAAAAATTAACAACCCATTTAATTCCTAAAAAACTGGCAGAAACCAAGGAGTTGTGCAAGAGAGTCTCTACACCACAGGTAGCAGCTGAGCAGTTTTATCCTCATGTTCCTCTGGAATGCTGGGGTAAACACCCTCTCATCACGGTGACTCGCTGTTTTTCACTCGGTGTCTTTGCTCTAAAATTAGTCACATACTTTTGGTGATTCAAAAGTTCAAAGCTGAGCTAAGAGCAAAGCAGATTATATTCCAAAACTGTGTAAGTGCCTCACTCCTATTATCCTGTAAGAAACAGTTATGAACATGATGTCTTTAGATGAACTACATGGATAGATTCCATAGATATAAGTATTTTCTAAGTAAAAGTATCCATTCAAGTAATTCAGGTAAACCTGTTGCTATTCACTCAATCCATGTTTACAGTGATGAAGTTCCAGCTGCATAGTCCTGCCCTTGTCTTGAGGCACCCATTTACCTTCAGTACTTTGTACATTTAGGAGTGTTCAGTCAATGAAATAGAAATATAAAATATATAAATATACACATACAACATAAATGCAAATATATATTCTATATAAAGATATATTTATGTTATGTTATTTTTATCTCAAATGCCTAAGCACAGCAGAAATGCCACTGATGCAGGTCTACACCAGGGAATTTCATTTCATAAGTTGTCATCTTCTGTAAGTATTTAGCACAAAAGCACACAAAAGAAAAAACAAAGCTGAAAAAATAAAATTTTTCATCCATTGGTGCAATCTCCTCTCCCAGTTAGCACATTTCAGCTGGCACTTACTATGTCATGGTAACTGGTTCATGGACTCACTTTCTTTAATTTATCAAGAGCTCAGCTGCACACCATGGGTTCCAATAGACCAGTACAATCCTGATCTATATTTTTCCACAGTGGGAAAAAATATGAGCTCACTGTTTCAGAGACTGGAAGTTTTTGTGCAGCAATATGAAATTTTAAGTAGATCCATTATATATCCCTATGGGTTTAGAAAGAATGCACTTCCTTGCCTCTGGAATAATTCTTGGATGCAAAAAACCCAAAGTCTCTCCTTCTAATCTGTCTTTCTGGCAACAAGGCCAGTCCTTTATCATTACCCTAATGTTGTCAATTACTTTCAGCTAATGCCAGATCCCTCTCATTAATGTCAAGAAAACATAAACTCCTCTCCTTCCCTGAATTCCCCTTACGGAGGCAAGTGTTGCCTGTAGTGGAATGTGTGCCCAACTGCAGTCAGTGGGAATTGCTGTGTGAGGCTGTAAACACACTGCCTGCCTGATGCTCATGCTGCTTAAGACCTGAGAGGATGAATAAAAGAAGTTTCATCACTGCATGCCTCTTTTCTAACTCAAAGTAGGGATTAGGAATTGTGAACTTTTTTCCATTTTGAATTAATAGGCATAATAACCCTATCAGTGTTTGCATTTTTGCACTGGTAAGTGGCTTTGTTGAGCAGTCTGTATCTACCTTAGACAACACACACAAAAAAGAACTTAAAGCATTCAGCCAGTGCAGGATGTGTGTCTGTGCAGGGACCTGCCTGTGCCCCCACCCAGCTGCAGCAGTCCTTGCAGACCCACCCTGGCAGCCCAGCACTTCACCAAAACCCCCTCCCTTACCTCACACCACCTCCAGCATCTCCCAGCTGCAAATCCTTCCCACCACTCGTCAGCACCAGATTTGGCAGAAGCTTTTTTACATAAATCTGTAACAGAGAGACCCACGGTGTTGAGAGCGGGGGGACAGCATATTTATTGCTTCTGCAGGGCAGAGGGGAAACTCAGATTATTAAAGCTCAGTTTTCACCACTGGTGGAAAAAATAGGACTAAAAGAAATGGTTTTACAAAGTGTTTAAGCTGCCCACCCACAGCATGTACTCAGCATGCCTATTCAGGTCAGCACACTATTTCCTATGAGTCACGTTCAGCTGTGCCTTAGCTGCATATTTTAGTCAGAGTGATCTTAGCTGAAGCCTGTGCTGTGAGGAGGCTGGCAGTGTCCAAATTTGTTCTGGTATCCTGGAATTTGCTCCTTTGAGTGTTGTGAGTCATTATAATCCTACAGAATTAAACTGTTTCTGCGTACCATTCCCACTGAGCTAATGAAATAGTTAAAAACCCCATCCATGGTAGAGAACTGCAACACAATTGTTAGACAATTAATAATACAATATGGAGGTGGGTTATACAGCTCAAATGCAGCTACACCAGCATTATCTAGCTGAGCATGCTGCTGAGGGAAAAAGCCAAGGCTTCTTTTCATAATGCAGCTGCCAGCTTCAAGTTCTTATTACTCCTCTCTCAGCAAGGAGCGTGACTATCATTTTTGGCTATACAAATGTGGGTAAATAGTCACAGAGCTGCTCTCAGGAGACCACTCAGCCCACAGAGGGATGGTCTCCCAGCCTCTGATGTCTGCTGCAGGCCATGGCTTGGGTGCCACATGTGAACCCCCAGCCTCCCCAGGCAAGGTAACCAACAGCCATTGTTAGAAACAGAAGCTCCAGCTCTAAATCCTCTATCCAGAGAAATATCCATGTTGTCATTTTCCTCTAACCTAGCCAGTCCTGGTCCCATGAGCACTATGGAGTACATTTTGCTGGGAGTTAGAGTTTTATGGTTCCTTAAGGCTTGCCCAGTCCTTTGAAAACCCCAACCCAAAGACATCAGTGCTCATGGTGCTGCAGCAGCAAATTGCATTGCTGAGATGCTTTTTCTCATACAGCTCATAAGCAAAACCCCTAATGGTTTTAGGGTGACAGGTGCCACAGCCCCAAGGGATGAGGAGTCTCCAAAGCTTCTTTCACAAAAAGTGGGGAAGGGGAGCAGCCAGGAACAGCAGAATGGAGCAGAGGGGAAGACCGAGCAGTTTACAAGATGGTTTTGTTTCCCCTGTGAGCAGTGGGCTCAGCCCAGCCACTGCTGGGATGAGTCCCTCACCCAGCCCTGGCTGCACACACAGGGAGCAGAGGCAGAATGACTCCCCACACCCAGCAACCATTCCACCAGAGGCAGAACAATTTACTGACTTTGTGTTAAATGGGCAGGCTCGTCACTTGGGATTACAATTAACGCTGGAAGGAGATCCAAGGAGTTGTAAAAGTTTAAAGGCATGCCTGTCATGTAATATTCTCTTCGACTTAAATTATATCAAAAATCTGGGGCACATGCCTAATAAGTAAGAGTAGAATTAATCCCCTAGCTGTCAGCAACAGTGCTCTGAAATGGTGACTTACATCTAATTACATATTTTTTTTAAGCCTGGCTGCAATCAGTTGGTTTCTGCCCCTCCTCACAAAGAGAGGAGCCTGGCTGTGATGTGAGATTACAGGGGCCTTTACACTTGTGTTCAAATAGTTAAAGCTGAATGGGCTCAACACCTCCAAACTCAGAGCAGTGCAAAATGAGAGCTTGCAACCAACACCCTCCAGCTCTTTGTGCCTGAGAAAGGGCACAGGAAACCTTCTGTGTTTAATGCATAGTTCAGACCCATTTCCTTTTGATGCTCACTCCAGCATCCCTGCTGCCTGGCCAGGCCATGCCACACCACTGCAATGAGAGCCAGGTAAGAGGCTCCAGAGGCTTGTTTGGGGGTTTTTTAGGGAACCTACAATGCCTCCTAAAAGAGAGGTTAAGATAGGAGGAGTGACTAGAAAGCACAAGCTCATACATTTTTATGGTATTCTTAATAATGTTGTGTTTCCTAAGACATTATAACAGTGGAGCAATCTAACCAGGTTAGAAAATCCTGTTCTGAATTTTCTTGCTTTTTTCTCCTAGAACCTTATTTTTCTAGCTTGATGTCTACTTCCATACTGAGGCTGATATCCACTGTGGGATAGAAGTGCATGAATCTTATTAGCTCTGTTTCCTCAAATGAAGGTCAGTAGCAAATTTGTTATTTGTTGGAGTTAATATTGCAGTAAAACAAGAGAATTTTAATCTGTAGGAAATACTTCCTACAGCAAGCTAGTATAACATTTTGGGCCTGCAGTTTCAGACTAGTTTGTATCAACCCTGAAAATGGGGATTGGAACTAAGGAGCTACTGATGAATGAAAAGACCAGTGCCTAAGCAAAGAGAAATTAAAAATTACAGTCAGCCTTTGTACTGAGATGTATTAACTCAGCTTTATGTTAATTTCTAGTGTTGTAAAACCACATCTCACGGCTGACTTGGCCCACTCTGCACCTCTGCACACTTGCACGCCCCCAGTAAAATGCATTTTTTCCAATAGGGCCTGATGAGGCCCACATTAACTTTTGACAGTGCATGAAGCAAAGCTGGTGAGAGCAGCCTCTCTCCCCAAGTCACACCAGACTACAATAAAGTTTATATTCTTATTGAAAAACCTGTCTCATGATTCCCATCAAAAATATGTTTTATTAAACCCCCTCTAGACACAACTGCTTGGGACTTTTAATAATGTATTCAGGTTTTCTCCCATCAATCATCCACCAAATTGTTCTTTTTTTTTTCTTCCATTATTATTGAAAGATTAGCTCCACCATGCAGCACTAATTAGGAAGGAGGATTGATTGAAAAGGCAGCATTGCATTGAACAATTGTTACTCCATTTTTTTGCCAGGTTAAGGCAGGCTTCTGCCATTATTTTTACATAACCCAGCCCTTAGAGACAGAAGCAACATCCTGCAGAGAGCAGAAACTACTTGCTTAGGAATACATCTATAAACCTGACAAGAATCAGCATCCAGAGACTGCTCCAGCTCCTGTCTGCAGTCTCTGAAGTTTTCAGCTGAAGTATAGTGAAAATGAGTTTCTGCAGTGCTGGATCCCAACCAGAGAGGAGAGTGGGTACTGCAGGTTTTCACTCAGGAATCTTCAACAAAAAGCAACAACAAAAAAACCCCATCCCTTGCTTTTATTTGATAAAAGCATCTGTAGGAACTGTCTGTGTGAGGAGGGTGAGAAACTTGTTATTTTTCCTGGCACTGGGAGAGCAAATGAAAGCTTCCAGCAGGCAGTTTTGCTAATAGCAATTTATTTAGTGGTAGGAGTGGTTCCTGTTCCATCCTGGGGATGCAAGCTGGGGAGGCGTCACTGCAGCTGAACTCACATCCCATCCCATCCCATCCAGGTGGGTGGAGAAAGGAGAACCCAAGGAAGTCAGACCAGGCACAGACATCCAGCACCCTCCCTCTCCCTCCAAGGTGACAAAGTTGGAGCTGAAATCACACAGCAGCAGCATCTTTGTAGCAGATTGAAGTAATGCTGGAAGAGACTTGTCTGCTCCTTGGTATGTGCCATTATGCTTTTACAATATTCATTAGAAAGAGGCCCAAATTACAAAATATGGATATCAATTTGGCCTGCCCAGTGGGTTAAATGTAGATGTACTAGCTTGAGAAGATGAAGTTAGACAATATAAATTCCTGGGCAGGATTTGCATTCACTTCAAGGCATCTGAACTTGGAGCTGGTTGGGAGGAGGGCTGAGGCATGAATGAGAGATTTCCCTGAGAAATGGCTCCTGACAAACACAGAGAGGGCCAGAGGAGCTGCTCCAGCTACAGGAGCATCCAGCAGCCTCTTCTGGAGTGGAGGAATACTGAAAGAGGAAGAAAAAATTCATCTTTCTGGGAAAGGAGGAGAGTTCATAAGGACATTTCATGAGGCCAGGTAGCTGAAGGGGTGGCCAGCTTTGATCAGTATCTCTGATAAACTGTACACAGTCCTAACAGCATCCTGAAAAACCCCTCACAGGTCCCTTCCCTTGACTCAGTGGGTCTTCACAAAGAAAGAGAAAAGCCTGAGCATTTCTTGTAGCTTCATTTCAGGGTTTAGCCCAGGCACGACTGCAAAGCAGATTATTGTTTGTTCAAGAGCACAGCAGGAATTTCTTTCTCTCTCCAACAGAAAGAAGGTAGCTGGGATCCAGGAGAGGAGCAGAGATATTCTAAATACATAGGAAAGGGATAAATGAAAAGATCAGAAATATTGTCTGAAACTAGGTGTTGAAAGGAGCAGATATACTGTCCTCTGTGGATGTCCACTGCTGAAACCACAGCAGCCCAATTTCCAGCAGGACTTTCATAACACTACCACAATAATTAACCATTAATAAAAGCAATTCCTGTCTGGATTGGTGGGAAAATACCACAACACAGATGATTTCATTGATTCTCACCTTGAGAAAAGGTGTGAAAATTAACCTCATCGGGGTCAAGGAAGAGCAACTTTTAAAGCCTCTCCTTATTTGTCCACTTCCTAAAAGCAAGTCCCTTCCCTTGGTCTCACCTCCTGCACGAGTCTTCTTTTCATCTCAAACCAAACCAAACCAAACCAAACCAAACCAAACCAAACCAAACCACGCTCGGCTCTCGCTGGCTCAGAGGGGAGCAGAGGAACTGAGGCAGTTTCTGGATCCCTGAGGATCCTGAGCTCTGACTCTGTCTGTAGGCAGTAAGTAGAAGGATGCTTCATTTGGTTTTCCATCTTTGCAAGAATTTAAAAACCTGCTGAGATCACAATTTGCCATCGTCTGACATTGCTCTCTGTCTTCAATGAATCCTGGCTCAGTCATCCAGTGAATCAAAAATTCTGTGCCATTTCTCTCCAAACCTCAACATCTCTCCCCCTTGGCAGGTAGTACTTCCCAGAGCTGTTTCCTTCTCTTTCTCAAGGAATCCCAGCACATCAGCTCCACCCCTCTGCAAGGTTCCTCAAGAAAGTTCTTTTGTATAAAACATTGGCCCCGATAACTGCAAATGAAAGACAAATTCAGCAGATAAATGAGCTCAATATTATTTTATTGTAATTTAAACAATCATTTTTGAAGTGTGTAAGATTATATAGAACCTGTAATCAGAGCCAAGAGATGTCACTGAATAATACATGACATGATATAAATTAAGGAAAAAATGATTATATGTAATAAAAAGAATAAGAAATTTCTTCTTGCAGGAAGGATAGGAACCACATTATTGCTGAGCAGAGAGTGATAAAAATCATCTCCTTATGAATAAAGCAATGGGAAAAGGAAATGCCAGGGAGAATGGAAACGACCAAGGAAGGCTTGGCCAGGACTTAGTAAGCAAAGCCAGGGGCTTATAACTCTTCCCAACAGAGCAGTGCAGTGATGGCTCACAAATAATTTATTCCACCACCAATGTATAAACTACTGATGAGTATTTTTTGTTTTTCAGAGGGTTTTGCTTTCTACAGCTTCCTGGCTGATAAAAAAACCTGGCACAATGGTGAGCTGAGTCGTGTCTGGAGAGGGAATTGTGAGCCAGCAGGAGAGCAGCCTCCCTGTGCTGCAGCTCCCCTGTGTAACTGGGGGGTCCTGGCACAGAGCACAAAAACCTCTCCAGGCCTGATGTTGTGCTGTTCCTCCCACAGATTTACCTCATTCTGAGTCAGCTGAGGGGTTAAAAGTGTATTTATTCCATGGAAATTCAGGCCTCCGCCATCTCCTGCTCAATGAGCAGCTATACAATGAAAGAAATTGCCTGTGTCCAACCACCCACAGCAGGCCAATCACTCAAGGCAGGATCATCAGCCACCAGGGTGTGATGAGACCTCTAAGAATGTGGCAGCCTGGCAGCACCAGCACTCAGAAGCTTCCAGCTTGTAAGGAAAGGATTTATTACTGCCTGGCCCTCAAAAGCTTGCATCCCCAAAGAAAGCATGGCAGACTAAAACTTGTACCCCTTAAACCAGAATTAGTGATGGTTGAATAGAAGTTCCTATAGAGTTGAACAACTTTTCACCCAGCTTAGAGGACGAAGATGAGAAACACAAAGAGGTGCCATGCTGAGGACAGAGCAGCAAATAACTGTGCCTCCTGTCCTGTGGTCTGAACCTCCACTGCCTTGCAGAACGAAAAACAAAGGGGTGCCCATACTCCAGATAAAAATTCTGCCACAAAAGTGAATTGCAGGGTCAGATTTGGTGGACCAAAGAGGTGTTTTCTGCAAAATCTAGTGACTACCCATAGGGGGAGGTGGCAGAGAATCAGACACTCATCTACTGGTCTTGAGAACTTTTACTGGAAATCAGACAAAATTAAGTTCTTGTTAAAAACAAACCATGATGTTTCCAGGGTAAATCTGTAGATAAAGATGTGCCTTCAGCTTGAGAATGAGCAAAGTGCAAAACTCACTTTTGCATCAATTTAATTATCTTCTTAATCTACGATCTTCCTATCCCATAATACATCAGCCCTACACAAATATTCCAGCACAGGTACAAAACCCTTCCAATTGCTTTCTTCCTGCAGCCAGCAGGAGAAAATAACCTTATGGTGTTGCAGCTTGGGCTGGGAGTGGGAAGCAGAAGGGCTGCAGTGCTGACTGAGGCAGAGCTGGGTCAGCAGCCTGAGCTGGCACCACACAGGGCTCCAGCTCTCCTGCCTGGTGGAGAGAAGATCCCCAAATCCCAATACAGCAGTTTGCAATAAGAAAAGGGGTTTTGCCTGGGATTTTGGTTTTTTCCAGTGCTGTGACTTCTGAAGAGGGAGAAATGCCCCGTTAATCAGGAGAGAAATTATGTTACCACAGCAATTTAGCATGCAGGATTGATTTCTAAATGAAAAAATATGCAGCCTTAACATCATGTCTGGAGACATTTCAAGTACAACACATACTTCTCCATACTTTCTTCATTTTAAAAATTAGTTCTTTCAACTTCTCCAGCTAACATCCTGATGGTTGCATATCCATTTCTCCTCCATTATCTGTTTACAGTGCAGCATGTCCAGCAGACTGTCTCATAATGCTTTTCCAATAAACAAAAACAAAAAAATTAGCATTAACATCTGCACCTTGCTTCATAAATTCATCAAGTCTCTAGATTCTGCTGCGATTTTCCTTGGTATCTGTGAGTTTGGGGTCAGCTTTCCAGTTGCTCTCACTTTCTTGGGCAGCCATTGCAAAACCCTCCCAGCTGGAAATGGTGTAAGGAGAGTAATGGTCAGTTTTCAGTGAATGAAACTTCAGAGTTTATAGTTTATTATTTTGGACAGAATTTGTAGTTTGTTAGTTGTTACAGAGTAGTCTAGACAAAAACAATTCTGACTAAAAATAATCATCTTCATTAGAAAATTCGATTCCATTTAGAAAATTCAATTCTATGAAGGTGATGCTGCACATCCAAGAAGGAATTTCTAGCAACCAAAAAAGCTTTTTTGCCTATTCAAGTGAGGACTTACAATCTTTAACCTTACAGTCACAGAGATTCAAGAGCTCAGAAAAGTACCTTGCAAATTCTGCTTCTTCTAAGGTGACTGAAACTTTCCTTTAAAAGACTTGAAGAGTGTTTGGAAATTGTCTTTTCTTAGCAGTATTTACAGATCTTTTTTAAACTCTATCTCTTTCTTCATGGTTGGCTTGCAAGTTAGAAACATTGAGAATACCTTGCTGAATAATAAATATTAATGCAAATATTCATTTATTTAAGCTGCTTTGAAAGACTCTGTGTCATATTCTGCCTAAAGAGACCTATTTACCACTTCTTGAAATTTTGAATCTTTTTAAATACCCATGATCTTAACAACCCTCTCCTGGTTTTCTCCATCTCCACTTCCTAAAACTTTTGGATACAATTCTGTTCATAAAGCCCAGTAGATCAAAGAGAGAACAAACCAAGTTTAATAGGTGATTTATCCTTCTAATTTTTATTTTGCACTTACCTGGTCTCTTTCAGCAGAGATCTCAAAATATTTTATAGAGCATTAGGTGATAGATAAATTGCACCTAATAACATGCCAGGAGGTAATACAGTAAGATAAACACAAATATAGAAAATTTAATTGTCAAAGGTCAAATAAAAAGTTATTTTTAAAACCAAGCAGGTCCACTAAAGGGTCCTACCTATGGTTCCTGCAATTTACTGTATGAAATATGCCAAGCCTGATTTGCAGCTGCCTTCATCTTTGTGTAATTATTTAGTGCAGTGCAAGACAAGTGTAAAACAGGAGTAAAACTGGTGCCAAATCTGAGTAGCACAGGTATGAAAGGATGAACAAGGGAGAAGAAAATGCAGAATCCCTAAATTCTTGCCCATCATGACCAGATGGTCTCTGGTTCATTAACTCTCTTGTTTGCCTACCAGCATAAATGATAAATTTTGTAGTGCTCTGTTGACAAAAGGGCTGGCTAGTTATCATTTTACTGATGGATGGCTCTGCAGCAAATTAAATCATTATAGGTGTACTCTAGGTGTCATATCACCTTTTTCCTTCTGGTTTTTCAGCAATGACATGTAGGTAGAATTAGAATTCAGATTTATTTTTTAGTGTGCTGTATATCAGGTAGCCAAATCTGGGTCTTAAATTTGACAGAATTCTCTTAACCATAAGTTTATATCACATACATAGATATCAAAACTCTCAAATCTTGTTGCATGGGCCTCATTTGACACTTGTATCATGACAGACAATATTAAATGCAACTTAGTTTGAACAAATTATAGAAAGTGTAAGGTAACATTAAAATACCTCTCCCTGAAATACAAAGTTACCGATTTAGCAAACTGCTTCTCATAACATTATCCCTTCTTGTCGCCAGATGTTCCCCACCAACACTTCAGCACACGTTCATTCTCAGTAGGGACTGGCAATTTTATATTGAAGCATTAAGAGGCACTCACTAGACCCACTGTATTTTGGGTCCATCCTACCTAGAAATGAACTAGAAATGTTATATTGGAAAGATTTTATTTTTGGCTAATGCATAAGCTACATAATAAAACTCTGGTGAGGAGGAGGAGATCTGATGATACTTTTTTTTTTTCACTAACCACAAAAACTTTTAGCTGTGTTCCAGTTCCAGAGGCCAATATTTTATTTTGACACAAAATACTCAAGTTTTGAAGCAGTTTGGCTGGGTTTCTCTGTAATGGTACATTCCCCTGCTGTGAGATTTTGGTCCATGCCCACCTTTGGTTGGGATATTTTTCCTGAGCAGTCCCACCTCCCGTCTTACAAAACAGCTTTTTCCCACAACTTGCAATACCTACATTTGGCTCCAGCTGGGGTAAATACTGACAGTAACATTTCCAACAGCCTAAAAAAAATTAGAAAACATATCATTCAGAAACTGTATTTATGCCCATTTCAATGCTTCCCTATGAGAATTATTTCTTTAATGTTGATTTTTTTTTTCTTGACAGGATAAAAGCCCATATTAGGAAAAAAAAAACCTTGAGGTCTAACCTTATGTCTCCCAAAAATGAAATCAAAATAGAAAGACAAAATATTCCTTTAAAAATAAAAAAATACCAACAAGCAAAACAAAGCAGGCATTTTTTTAAATCACAAAACCAGAAAAGACAATGCAAGTCACTTTTAAATTAACGGCAACACTAGCTCATTCTTCTGAATATGATATTAAAAAATCTGTTTGAAAGTATAAATGGTGAGATACCAGGCTAAGTGTTTTTACAGTGATTCTGTGACTAAAGTGCTTTTCGTGGTACTGTCCATGCAAAGACCTCCCAGCAATTTTCCAGCGCTGATGCGCTAACTCCCCTGACATTGACAAATACACTGCTGTTCTCTTTAGCAGTTATGGGAGCTGAGTCACAGAATACAAAGTCCCTCACAGGAGGCTTTACAAGAAGCCAAAGTTTCCTAGGTGTGTCAGTTCTGTAACTCAACAAGCAGGCAATTTCCTCCACCCTGCAGGTGCCAGGTTCAAAATCCCCAGCTGAAAATCCCCAGCTGTACCTTCAGCAGCGTGGGTCTCACACACCCTCCCTCCCCTCTGTGACATGGACTTTCTGCAGCCCCCATCACTTCTGCCTTGTCAACGCCTCCAACATAAATATCCTTAATTTCCCACTATAAAGTGTGCCTAAACACAATTCTAGAAAGGTCTAGATGGAGGATTTTGTGTTCTACTTGAAAGTCACCCTCAGCTGCAGACCTACCCTAAGACACCCGACTGCTGTGTCCTCCTTACACCTGGTGCTTCTTCCCAAGCTGCTGTGTTTGCTCCACATGCTCCTTTACATCCAGTTCCCTCCCAAAGCATCTCCATGCCTTCACTCCAATTCCCACTGAGTCTGGAGAGGGCGTGGGAGGGTAAAGACGGGAGAAAAAAGAAAGTCTGCAACTCAACAGACCCTGAGATACATTCATGCTGCAGTGAGAAATGGTGTTATCCTTGCTTTCCCCACCTCCCCTCCTCTCCTCCCTCACATCTACTCCCCTGCCTATGATCAGTATTTGTCTCACAAAGATGTGACAATCCTTTCTCAGGGCAAGAAGAGGAGCAGGAGCAGGAGAGAGTGGTGCAGGAGCTCACAGCCCTCTCTCTCCCCAGCCCCAGGCCAGGGCTGCTCCTCCATGCCCTCCCCAGGCAGGGGCTGTGCCTCTCCTCCTGCACATCAGATTCCTTGTGTGTTTGGGAGCACATGGGAAAAAAACAAGCTAAAGAGGAAGCAAGCCCTTCAGCTTGGCTCAAATGCAGTTTTCAATGCTTAACCTTTTTAAATGGCATCAGCATTGCACCACAATTAGATTTTAATATATCACTGCCTAAAACCATGTATCTTCATTCCAAGTATTATTTACTGTAGAAAACATCTTATGATGACCTGCCACCACGTGTATCTGCCACTTATTTGCAGCTACTTTGATTTTAGTCAATAATCCCTGCATCAACACAACCTTTTGATTAAAGATCAAGGGATGATTTTTGTAGACAATGTTTTCATTCTGAAATACATTCACATCTGAAATACATTCCAGAATTAATTAATTTATTAATTATCATAAAATTTCATAGTCAACTCTTTTAATCATGCTGTCAACGGCCTGTGTACACGAGCTGGGGAGTACACACACCTTCTTTGAGGTACCACTGCTTCGCATAAATGACAATTATGCAATAATCACAGTGAATAATAACCAGAATTCACAGTACAGCACATTCATCTTAGGGAAAATGAGAGTGACCAGGGTGGGAAAAAAAACTCCAAGACCAAAGATCTTGCTTGTGCTGATAGCAGAGGCTGGCAGATGAGAAATACAATGAACCCAAAAGGTAAAGCAACTAAATTTACCATTGGTTCTTGTAAGCAATGTATGATAAGTAAAACCCCATTGGAGACATGTTTGAGGCATATTAGGAAATGGGGAGAGGGACAGCTTCAATTAGGTGAATCTTCCTGGTCCATGCCTTGTTTTCCACAAAGGCAGCTAGAAGTGTTGGAAGTGAGCTGTGGAACAGCCCTTCATACCAGAAAACCACAGAGCAAAACAATGTTTCTCACCCCCTTATTGAAAATAAACTACAAACCAGAGCTCCTCCTCAAGGCTTCCTAGCAGGGCTGGGAGCTCCTTTTCTCCTGCTCAGTTTAGCAAAACATGCAGGGAAGGGAGGTGATAATCCCCTGGCGACATTTCACTTAACACTTCTCTGGGAGGCAATAATTCCTGTGTGCCACAGGAACCAGAGTAATGGAAGCAGGCTCTGTCTCAGAGAAGTGTGTTAATGCACTTGCAGCACATAAAGGACATTATTATGAGCTTAATCCAAGTTTTGATGAAAGCACTGTAAAGCTCTCCTTGGTGACATTAGGCACTTTCACTTAGAGCAGGTGCTGTTTGGCAGCCCTGAACAATGAGAGGCTCCAAACCAAAGGAAACCCATGGCTGACCCAGGGATATCCATATGGAGATGGATTCCACACACTGAGGTAAGTGAGCCACATCCTCCATCCCTTACCTTCAGGGTGAGCACAACAGTTCTGGCTTCAGTAAATAAGCAAAAATAAGCACATAGACACAAACACAAAAGTAATAAAGAATCACATTGGAGCTTTTCTATATTGGGGCTGTACAAGGAATTTAATTTGCTAATTCACAAGAGAAGGCTAGGAGCATAAAACTGAGGAACTGAGCCCTATCCCTTCCTTTTTTGAAAACTTATGTTCTCCCTAGAAATCCCTTGGCTCATCCACCTTGTAGGCCCAGGTTCTCTCCACCTTCTTTGTGCACCTAACATCAAGTTTTCTTCCAAGCTGGTTTATCTTCACCACCAGTAACATGCAGCCCGCATGCTAACATATCCTTATACATTTTTAAGGGCTGTTGTGGACTAAGAAATGTTTCATGAAGAGATGGAGAAACTAGGAGAGAGCAGGAAAATGAGGCTAACCAGAGCTGAAAGTGTTAATATGAAAATGTATCTGTAAATTATGGCCTTTGCTATTTTTAGCTATCATTTTAGAAAGAGCAATAATGATGGGCACCACCTTTGTCCTCAACTCCTCAAAGGCAACTTGTCCTCACGACTTTGCCACTGCTGCATGAATAGGAGATGCTCCCTAAGCAGACAGGGAAGGCAGAGCAGCTCTGCATGGGACTGTGCCCAGTGATTTAGCTGCAGAGCTGCCACTCATTTTGCCATGTTGCTGTAGAGAAGCTAATTAGCCCCACTGAGAGTCAAGCTTTATTAGCCTCAGTGCATGTTTGTTAACCTTGTCTCACCATCAGGGACAACACTTGGCCAGCACAGGACAAGGGTCTGTGCACCAGGAGCCTGCCCACAGACGCACCACATGTTCTGGCTCTGTCCCTGGTGCAGTGTTCTGCCCCAGGGTCCCCAGTGCCATGGCCAGGTGGGGAAAGTGGGGGCATCATTCACCCTGCTCCCCATTTCTTTCCCACCACTTCTTCTCCCACAGGCAAACATTGCAGAGGGCCTGCTCCAGCTCAGCAGAAACAGCACTCTGCCCTGCAGCTGCTGCCCACCACAGGAGTAACCAACACACTGCTGGTACAGCTGGGCAACTTCAGCTTTGGAGCTGAGCTGATGCTCATTCTCAGCGAACACTGTCACCAGGTGTTTGGCACCTACACTCCTGCTGCTCCAGCTGCACTTCAGGCCCAAAGGGCCAATGTTACTACAAGAGGACTGGGGATACCTGTGATGGACCTGGTGATGGACCACGCCTTGAGGCACCTTGGCCTGAGCCTGCCTCTCCACACAGGATATGGAAGGATGCCACAAGTCCATGTCAAGGCAGCCAGGGTGCTCAAGCTTGTGGATTGCTCAGGGCTGCAACTGCCTGATTCTGAATCAAATGTGGAATGTGTATGTGCATGGAGATTAGGTCAGATGGTGACTTTAGGCTCTCATCCTACAAAGGGAAAAAACAAAATAAACATCCTTAATCTGAAGAGAAGAAAATAAGGAAAACAAATTGGCCAGAACCACACAGAACCGCTGGGCCACAGACAGGAATCAAAGCTGCCTTGAGTCCTTGCTTACCCCTTGTATTACAATCCCAGCCTTCCTGCTCCAAGCATCCTTTTGGTTACTACTGAGAATATGAACTAAGGTTGTGCATTATCTTTAACAAAAATGCCTCAGATAATCCAAGGCATTGGGAATTAATTCCTTGAGCCTTTTGGCTGGACCCCATGAGCTCATTTCAGTTGTGGAGCATTTCTGGAGTGTGTTGCCCTTCTGTACTGAAATAGCTACACAGATCAGAACCTGGGCACAAAATTCTCCCCGTGGCACCCCAAGCCTCCAGGTCTGCCCATGGCCTGCCTTCCCCAGCCATGCCTGGGCTCCACTGAGCACATCTCTGCAGTGCCTCTAGCAGGCACACACTGTCTCTATGACAATGAGAGACAGGAAGAGCCTGGGAAAGATGCTGCAGAAAGGACTGTCTGGCACCAGGAGGAGACAGCAGAATGTGCAGGAGACCAGAGCAAAACATTCCCTGCAGGCTTAGGAAAGTGATGTGGCCACGGGATGACAATAAAGGATCCAAAGGAAAACAGCAATAAGTGTCAGTTTGCTTCAAGTCAGGTTTTCCTTGCCATTAATGTTTTCATTACCTTTTATTTATAATGGATTAAATTTTAACCACACAGTACTGTAAAAAGTGCTTACTGTGCACCACCCAGCTCAATCTCCATCAGGCTCCTGAAAAGTGTGAAATGTAACCTTTCCAGCTCTCTAGTGCAGAACTGCACTGCCTGTTATGTACCTTGCTGTGGCACAGGAAGGGTTATTATGAAATAACAAGTACTGCATAAGAGCACTTTCAGGTGCTCTCTGTATTTCTGTCAGGCTTTTCCCTCTTTGGAAGAACTGCAGTTAAAAGGCATTACATTAGCATAAAAACCATATTTAACTAAAAACATAACTACTATTATAACTGATGATTCAGAACAGGAAAGGAAGGAAAGTAAGACTTACAATTCACTCTTAACTATTTATTGTTTCCTTTTTAACACTTCATTCAGACAAGAGCAATGAAATGGCCTTGCCAGGCTCAGTCTCTATTTATAGCTTCTTTTCAGTACTCAGGTACTAGTGCCTTCCTGCCTCATATACAAGAACAAGAGAAGTATATTTAAAAATGTACATGTTTTAATTTTGTCAGGATTTAATGTGTCACTAGAGAAAAATGCAGCAAAAGTCTATAAGTGTCTGCTTCTGCTATACACCAAACTACTGATCGTGATCAAGACAATATGACAGGGATTATTAGTCACATTAATTGTTACAACTCATACTCACAAATTGGTTTTAAAGCTGCATGTAGCTATTTGCTTTCAAAATCCAATAAAACAGAAAGGTCAATTTTTTACTTAAATCACTAAAAAGAAGTCACCTACAAAAGCTGCTGAATTTCATCTCTGTAATTTCAGAGGACAGATTAAGAAATTGGGCAAATTTTTACTTGCACCAAGTAAATGAAGAAAAAATGCAGCATGTATTTGCAGGCTTATTCACCCGTGCTGTACCCCTACTGCATGCTCTTTCACAGCCACCTATTCTCTGCAAGTGGGTAGGAGTGAGGGAGAAAGTGGGAAGAATGAAATATTGGGACAAGTATGTAATCCTGAAGTCACTGGAGAAATCAATACATTGGTAGTATATTCAAGTTCCATATGTGTGTGCAAACAAAAGACCAGGACGTATATATAAATCTGCATATGGTATATGGGACTTCTGAAACAACTCCCTGAGACATATATTGCTGCCCTACTGCTGTGCTTTTCAAAACCCACATCTTTTCTGAGAGAGAAAATGTCTGCACCTAGCAGATTCTAACTTTGTGTGGGTGTGTAACTTACTTGGTTACCAAAGAAACTAGTTCATGTTCTACACCACTGAAAACTAATATTACTATCAGAATAAATAATTGGAAGGAGAGGAAAGGAGAGGGAAAGGGGGGAAAAAAGAGAGAGAGAGAGAGAATTACTGCACTGCAGATTTGTAACAACCAATTAATGGCCAGGGAGAGAAATGCCATAGCCTCTGTCACAAAATTTTCAGTCTCCCTACACCAACCAAACAAGCCTTTGCTTTCAACGCAAATATTTCAAACCCAAGCCTACACTGCTGTGTTCACGCACCACTGCACTGCCTACACGACGTGTTTTCTGCATAAGTGAAGGAAAGTTGCAGACATCTTGTACTGTTGCCAAGACACTCTGACACTTGCTCAGAGACTCTGCTGCTGCCGCTGCTGCTCAGGAATCCTCTGACTCCCTGCACTCCAGTGCCGCACCTGGGCACTCCCCGGCTGCCTGCACCTCCTGCCTTGCTCTTCCATCTGTGGAAGGTGAACAAAACCCCAAAGAGCAGAACCGGACCTTTTCTTTGGGGCAGAAATACTGTATTAGTTCATGCTCGCTATGCTGGCAGGGTAACACCCATATGCTTCACGCAGCCCCGCGCCAGCCCCACCAGCGGCTGTTTCAGGGGGTTTTGGCCGGTTTTCCCAAAGGGCCACACCAGTGCTGTGCCCGTGTCCGGCGGCAGCTCCTGCGCGGTGCCGGTCCCGGCGGGGCGAGGCGGGAGCGCCCGGCAGCGCTGCCCGACACCGCCGCCCCGCGGCCCCGCCGCCTCCGGTGTGCCCGGAGCGCCCGGGGTGCTCGGTGTGCCCGGAGCTGCTCGGTGTGCCCGGAGCGCCGGGAGCTGCCCGGTGTGCCCGGAGTGCGCGGAGTGCCCGGAGTGCCGGAGCTGCCCGGAGCTGCCCGGAGTGCCCGGAGCTCCCCGGTGTGCCCGGAGTGCGCGGAGTGCCCGGTGTACCCGGAGTGCCCGGAGTGCCCGGAGTGCCCGGATCTCCCCGGTGTGCCCGGAGTGCCCGGAGTGCCCGGAGTGCCCGGAGCTGCCCGGTGTACCCGGAGTGCCCGGAGTGCCCGGAGTGCCCGGAGTGCCCGGAGCTCCCCGGTGTGCCCGGAGTGCCCGGAGTGCCCGGTGTACCCGGAGTGCCCAGAGCTGCCCGGTGTACCCGGAGTGCCCGGAGTGCCCGGCGCACCGGGAGCTGCCCGCTCCTCCCTCCCCGCGCTCCCCTCTCGTCCCGCGGGGAAGGCGGCGGAGGAGCGCTGGGAGCCTACAGCGGATCTGGGGCGAGGGGAAAAGGGAAACAGGGCGGAGGAAAGGAGAGCAAGGAAGAGCGGAATGTTCGGGATCTGATACGAGCGTAGGACACAAGTGCACCTTGTGCCCGGCAGAGGCGGGGACGTGTCCCCGTCCCACGGCCAGCTTTGGCCGAGCGCTCCCCAGAGCCAGCGAGCCCCTTGTAGGCTCCTTCCAAGAGCTGGAGGCAAGGGGACCCCCACAACATCGCAGTCAGTGTAAATGGAAGGCGCTGTTTTCCTTACAAGAATTAATCGACTCCTTTCCTTCCCAGGTAATCCCCTGTTTACAGTCTGTGGCTGATGCATCAGCGGGCTGGTGGCATCCCCCAAGAACGCTGAAAGCAGCAGACACTCGGCAAATGGAAGAAATTACAAAGCTTTACCAGGAGACGCTGGAGCTTAGCAGCCACTCTCGACCCTCAACAACACCTTACTGAAGGTTTCCCTTTTTCATTACCTTTTTTCTCACATCTGTGAGTTTGATTGTGCTAAAGCCTGGCCACTCTTCATATCCTATTCCCTTTTCTCTATCAAGCTGCAGCTGGTTTCACCTTTGTCCAGGTCATTCCATGCCACCTGGACCTCTGGCTACAGATTAGTGACCCAGGCATTAGTGTCACTTATCTTGATTTTCTCTTTCACTCAGAGTATCTCCCAGCCCTGACAAGAAAATAGATAACAAATTTCAGAAGCCAAAGCTGAGTTCACCCACCTTACTGCAGCTGTTCTCCACTCAAGCCCTTTCCTCCCATACTTTTACCCAGACAAAACTCTGCTTCCTTGCTCTCAAATATGAGTCTTCAGGCAGCCAGACATAGCAGTGAGAGGCAAGGACAAAGTCTGATGTGCAAGAGGCTGTACAGCTATGTGACTCCTGAGTCTTTTCTTTAAATCTTCTTTCCTCTCGTTCCAGTCACAGCAAGATTCCAGCACCTACAGCAAAAGACACAGGGCCTGGCCTCCAGGGAACAGACTCATTCCATATGCAGCTCTGATTCCTTCCTTAATTGACCCTGGACACCGAAAATGAATGGCTTAATCCTAAAAAAAGCTAGTGTGTCAGCACGCAAGTAAAATGTATATTTACACTAAGGCCAAATTAATGTAATTTTGGGACCTGAATTTAGGTCCCAAATGGAACATTTCAGTGCCTGACTCTGCAGCATGAATGCTCCTTAATACATATCTGCATATAAATTCTGGAATGGGGCTGGGGATGGGGACAGATGTCTCTATAGCAAATGGTTTCCCACCCCCTACATGAGTCCCTGAATGCATTATTGCCAGAGGACCCACTGAGAGATCTGAGACTTAATATACAGGCTTTGACCTCACAAGCTGAGAAGGAAACTTTTCAAGGGAGAATAAAACTCTCCCTTTACTGTGATTGTCACCAGTCTTCTCTGGCAACAGAAGAGACACAGGAGCACAAAGAGGTGTGATGTATGGTGATGGGGAAAGACACTTCTCCCTGTTCATTTTCCACTCCTGTAAGTAATGTGTTCCTCAAGACCAGGATTCATCCTCTCACTGTTTTATCCCATCTGCTGGTCCCAGATCCCCTCTGCACCATTATTCTCCATCAACTGCCTAAGATTTCTGTATCTTCATGCACCTCTCTTCCTCTCCATTTCAGTCAGGCTAATTCACCTTCCATCATATCAGAGAAGGATGCATTAAAAGAAAAAGAAACCCAGGAAAACAATCTCCCTGAACCTCTCAGAATTGCCAGGGACCAGAGCAGCCCCTGGCTTCCAAAAAAAGCAATTGCAAAGCCCCAAACTGAGCATGCTAAATACAGTGCGGTTTAAGCAGCCATCTCTTAGGAACCATCTGCTTAGCATGTGCAAATAGTGACTTTGGAGATTATTATGATTTACTGAATTTTGGAAGGATTTTACAGGAACAGCAAGAGAAGGCTCTAAGTACTACTGTGACATAAGTATTACAGAATAATGAAACACTGATTTTAGTTTTAGAAATAGAATTCATCTGCCATGAACCAAAATGTAAGCTTGCAGCAGCCTTGAGGGAAAAAAAAATACTCTTAATGATTTCCTCAAATGTACAGTAAATTTCATTGAAATATAGAACAGTCTTTCCTTGTATGATATTCCCATGCAGTCAAAATAAAGTGTGTGCTCTCAGGTGCAAAGCCAAACTCAATTAGTATTATACACAAACCAGAATATACCCTGAATGCTGATCAGAGGCAGGCTGATGATTCATACTGCCATGGTCTGCACATTCGGATTTGCAAGGAAAGCCAGTGTACAGCTTGATAAGGGGTTTTGATCCAAAAATAGGCACAGATGTGATTTTAAACATTTGCCTTAGAAAATTAGGTTTAGACACTCTGCTTTAATTGTGTGTCATCTAATGCTGATGGGCACTTACCCAGGTAGAACACCAGCTCCTCAATTAAAATGTAAAGCAACATGTAACATTTACAGTAATGTAATTCTATATTCATGAGCAGAAAGAGCTGCTTGGAATGCAGCTTTCATAGAAAGCAAGCCCAAAAACCCTATGAAGATGAAATATGCATCATACAGTAGGATAATTCCCTGCTTCTCTTTTTATCCCAGAAACATCAGGAACAATTGGAAAATCAAGCCAGACCCATGAAAAGCATGTAAGACACAAAGGAATCCAATGCTTTCTTATTTTCAATACACATCTGCTTAATCATCTGATGGTTCTGAACTGAAAATATATGCCTTAAGAACAACTGATCTCTCTCAAAGATTGCATGCATTTCACCTGCTCATAAAAGGTACACCTGTGAATTACTAATGTGGGTTTCTTCCAGCACTGTACAATCATGCTTTGTCATGAGAGACTTTTAGTCCTAAAAAATAAAAACAGGCTTGTTTTTTTTGTTGTCTTACCCTAAAGGAGAAACCTTCTCCTACTGTCCTGCATATTCTTTACATGGCAGTGTGGGGTAAGCAAGTAATGGGATACTTTAGGAGCTATTTTAATATGGTTGTGGTAGGTTTTTAGTGAACATGTGTTAATATAAGGGGTGTAAGAATGGCAAATCCCTTGCATTATGATAATGCGGCTGTTTTGTTTTGTCTTTTGTTTTGCCTCCTGAAGGTCCTAAGAAGCTCCTCTTCTATTTTTCTCCTGATGATAGCCAGTTCCTGTCTTCATCCATGGGTACTTACAGCAATGCAGGGGAAAGATGAGTTTGTGACAGGCAGAAAGGACAGCAGCACAGAGGTACAGCAGCACAGAGGTACATCCAAACTGCTGACAAACTCATCCCTGGTGCATTTTTCTGGTGTTTGTTGAGAGAGCACTGGTGCAGGGCTGTAACAATGGCCATCTGGGATCCATGTTTGTGGGAAGTCGAAAATGGGCTGGCTAAAGAGTAGGCAAAATTCACTTCCCCTTTACAATTCATTCTATTTCTTGGCTCATGACAACATAAAAAAAAACCAGCGATAAAACATAACAAAGTGTAATGTTAAGGATGATCTTACAGTAAGGGTTCTGAATAAAACTCTGCACTGGTTTATCATACTGTGTTTCCTAAATGCTGTTAAACTGCAGATTATGGTCATTCCACTCTCTGTAAGAGGCACACAACCTTTATCATCCCAGTGTTAAAACCAGGGAAACTGAGGCAAGGAGAGAATAAAAGTGAATTTCCTACAGCAACACAGCACTTGTAGAACCTGATTCCAGCAGCTTTCAGTCCTTGGTCTGTCATCTCTGCTGCATCCTATAAATGATGCAAAACCCCTGTGATATTGTCTAAAATCTACTCAATCTGATACCAGTCCATAAAGATATTCTGAAAGACTGGAGAAAAATTACAGGGTTTTTTAAAATGTCCTTTACCAAAGGTCTCTTACTTTATAGCCAACAACACTGTCAATATGACTCAATATGCAATCTAGATGCAGGTGGAATAGTGTGACAGAGCAGTATGAAGACAATTCTGAGTCAGTGTGCTGTCCCAAAGCTGTACATCTGTAATATGTATTTAGATAATTGTTTTTACTAACAGCTTTAGAGACACAAAGCCTAGCCAAAGGCTGTAAAGGGGATGTAAGTCAGAATATAAAGAAGTAAAGCAGGGGAGAAATGGGTTGATCAGGCCTGTCTACACAACTTGGCTGCTCTGCCAGGGACTTCCATCAAACCCACATTTTCTCTTCAAATACAGAGTAGATGAGCTAAGAGGGAGCTGTTCACTGGGCTCAGTAATGAGTCTCTCTGCATCCACAAATCACAGGCTATTTTTCTTATGCTTCATCAGATGTGGAAGTGTGACATCTAACCTATTCTTTGCTCATATCTTGGAGTCACAGAAAATAATGCTGTCTGACAGAGTCCTCCAAGATTCCTAGTCCATTCTTCTGCACCAAAGTGGAATTTGCAATACTTATGTCAAACCTTTTACATTTATCCAGCTTGCTCTTAAAACCCACTAGTACTGGAAAGGCTGCACCCTTCTCCACATTACTATTAGAAAAATGTCACCATCAAAAAGCATTTTTAATGTCCAACTCAAACATATCCTGCTTTTACTTAAGCCTCTGTAAATATATATAAAATATATATAAACAAGTATTTAATATGTTCCGTAAATACAGTGTGTGTATATATTCACATATACATGTGCATTTATGTGTGCATACGTATGTATTCATTCCTAAATCTGAAATCAGATGCTAACCTATTTTAATAGCTCCATGTGTTTTCTTCTGCTTTCACTTGCAACCTACTTCTTTTGCCCATTTTTGTATGAAAGCATATAAACAAAAAGAAGCATTCACACTATTCTAGGACTTGCACTCTGCCAAAAATCCCAGTATCTCCAGACATATTTACTAAACTCCCAGTTAATGTTTTGTTTTATACTAAAACTTGTCTCTAAAAGCAGTGCTTTACCTTTAAAGTAGAGATTTTATACACTTAACTGTGATAGTTAAATGAAAAATACCTATTTTCTTAAAATAATTTACCCTCAAATGAAACCTCTTTTCTATTTTGGTCCCTTGAACCCTGAATATTATAATTCCTTTTCTAGCAGTATTCCAATATCAGAATAATCAGGGCTATTCCAGTAAGAACTTTGAATTGTGCACCCAGGGTAACACATACATAGCAATGCTTCTTCATTGGCACACAGACATTTTTCCCAAAGGATACGTTGTTTAAGTCTGTCCTCTTATTTAGACAAATTCATGCTCTTGATAAAATTTGTGCATTTCCTATTCTTTTAGAAAGCTGCATCACCCAGTTATCTAATACAACTCCACTCAGTTAACATCAACCAGACCAAGACACCAAGCAGATTTATTGTGTTGTCATCTGTTTGTTTTGTTTCCTAAAATGTAATTTGAAAGCTGTAAATGGACTCGTCTGCTTATATTAGCTGTAACATTTCACTACACCAGGACCATTCAGACTGCAATTCAAAACAAGAACTTAATCCATCTTCCTGCAAGGAAGGACTCTTTTTTATCAGGCCATTATTATTTATGGTGAAGGAAGGACCTTTCCCTAGGTCTGGCAGAAGTGTCAGCAGACACTCTTTTAAAATGAACAGGGGAGAGGCCATGATAAATAGTCTGGTCAATCACAAATATCAGAGAGTGGAGTCAAAAACATAGCCAGAGAGAGACCCAAAGGTTTCAGCTTAAGAAACAAATCTGGATCTAACAAAATATGGGGGAGCTCAAATAAAAGCAGAGCTGTGGGTTTGTGCAGGCTATGCCAACATGCAAGGGAACAGATCCATCCTTCCCCTCTACTGATCTTTCATACAAGCAGAGGGAAAGAAAAAAGAAAAAAAAAAAAGCAATAAGAAAAGGAAAAAAGAACAGGCTCACTGGCTCCCTGTCACATTCCAGAGGTTTTTTTCAATCTATTCATATTAATGGCACAACTGGGGATTTCTAGTTTTTGTATCATCACTGCCGGGAGCAGGCTAATGGAGCATCTCAGAGACAGACCACAGCTCCAGCCACACAGGGCACTTTCCTCCTTTTATTACACTCTGTAGAAGATGTCACACATGCTTTCCTTTAGCAGCCCTCATGAATCAGCAAAGAGCTGCCAGAGAGTGACCACCAGGGCACTTGGGAAAGAATCAGGTGCCAGCTGTCATATTTCTTGGTGATTTACATCATTTTTGTATATCTCTCTCTCCACTTGGAGGAACAGGCCAGAGAGGAGCATTTACATATTTGCATTTTACAGGACAGACTGCAAAGAAGAGATGTTGTCATGCAGGAGCAGGAGGGAAGATTTCTTTCCTGTCAGCAGATGCAAAAAGATATTTCAGTTGCTGTGAATTCTCCCAAGATCTGCATTAGCAAGTGCAATGTGTGGAGGGTGTGTGTCCTGTCACGGGTGGCAACACGTCAGGGCGCCAGGGAGAGCAAAGGGCTCCTCCACAGCTCCTCCTCATCTTTGTCCCTCTCTTCCCTTCTGTTTGGTGAACATTAGGGGCTTGAACACACTGAAGAAAAGCTTCAACGTGACTGATTTTGTCAGCAGCCTGTTTGAGGGAGGTAAGAAATCAGCCATCTTGAACTCCAGCAATGAAATCTGTGGATGCAGACTGCAAAAAGTGTGGCCATCCCTCGCAGGGTATTGTTCTGGTTTGTACACTGGGTTAAGAAAGCAGCTGTTCTTGAGACAGCCCCATCCTTTAGGACCCAAAGGACTGGTGTAGAGAGGGAATACACAGCCTGTGATGCTGCTTTGTTCTTCTACTTAATTTCTTCTTTCTCTGGTAGCACAGTTTAAAAAGTCACCTTAGTTTTGGGGTTTTTAAGCTCTGAGTATGCTGTTTGTGCCCATGATGCCCCATTCCTTGGTCCCAGCCAAAAGAAGGTGGGACTGAGGAGAGGAAAAGAGGCAAGTGAAGTTTCATTGATTAAATATAAACTACTAACTGCACTGAGACCAGCTTGCAATTTCCAAGGTTTCTTCTAGAAAGTCCTTTTTAGTAAAAGAAAATTGTCATCCTTCTGGGAGAAATGCAGCACATGAGAGCAAAAAGAGTGATACTTTTGTATAATATTCCTACTGTGATGGAACCCAGCTGGAAATAAGGAAGATGACTCCTTCTGCTTCATTCTTCTGCTAACTGCAAATGGACAAAAGTTGCAAGTTGAGAGGATCCCTCACCAATCAGCAATGGGAGATTAACTTTATCATTAACCTTGTCTGTGCCCTCACCAATTTAATTGGCATTGGCCCAGGTCCCAGACCTGAGGCCAAGAAATATAGAGCAGAGTTTGGTCGGGTGATGCAATGAGAGCCACTTCTCCTCTCCCCAGTCATCCTGGACTGGCTACATGTTTTCTTGATCCCTTGGCACAAAGCACAGGGTCTTTCCACGTCACCAGCAAGACTTTCAGCCAGTATAAATGAGCACGACATAACCAATGTCAATAAAAATAGTTTTGCAGCTCTTAAGAGTCTAACCATAATTATTAAACTCTCCTTGAAATTTTTCTTCTTAGTTCCCTTTAAAAAAAAAGCCTTTGTTACCCATCTCCTCACTGTGGTTAACCTCATTGTCTCCAAGCTCCAGCTGGAACCTGCATTACACTTTGCTCAGTGCCCTGTTGCAAAAAACATTCCCCACTGGCAGCACTAAATCCCCTGCACATGCTCCTAAAATATCTTCTGTGGTTCCTCATGCCTAACTAAACAATGCAAAACCCTGATTCTCTGCATACCTCCCACAGCCATCCCAACTGCTCCTGACACCTTTCCTTTCCCCTAGGCCCTCTTCACTCATCTGAAGTTACTCATCAGGAATGCCCTCCTCCATCACTTCTCTCAGTTTTTTCTTTCATTGGACCACTTTTGGGGAGTTAAGAGAAAGAAGTTATTTTAAATAAAACCTTGTCAACTTCTTCCTCTCTAAAACTTCCCATCATAACAAGATTTGAGCAGATGCATAAAGATATGCTCATTTCTGGATGTTTAAGTCATTCTCAAGCCCTCTGGCCTGGGCTGCTGTTGACCATGACACCATGGCCTCATGCTAATTTACATTACCTGTTTGTCCTTGAGAGCCTCTGAGCGTGCGTCAAGGCAGTCTTTTTGCAGGGATCTGAGAGTCAACAAATGCTCCCCAGCAGACAAATCTGCTCTTGAGAGCAGACTGGAACCCTGTGCAGATGCTGCCTTTGAGTCACATCTTCCCCATCTCCCTTTTATACTCTGTCCCCAAAAGTAGCTACCCTGAGGCGTTTGCTTTGAAAGGACATAATCATATTGTTCCCCCCTCATTATCCCTATTCCCAGCATCTGCACCTCATTGTATGGCCATCTCTTCCCATCATTCTCTCTTAATTTAGTTTGGGAACTCTCTGGAGCAATGAGACATCATTATCTATTTTGTAAAGCGCCATTCAGAGCCGTGGCAGAGTGGCACACATACGTGACAGAAATCCTACCTTTCCCTTTGCTCCAGAGGAGATGCAGAGCAGGGGAAGCTCAGTGCTCACTGTGCAGCATGTGCTGCCAGCTCTCCCCTACAACACAGGCAAGAGCTCACCGGGCTTTGGTCTCCACAGAGTGCTGTGGGAGGTGTCCAGCTGTTCCCCTCCTGACAACCACAATCCCACAGAACACATTTGGATGGCAATTTCTGGAGTGCCAGAGCAACGATGCTCAGTAGCAAGGTGATTTCACCACCTGCAAAGTCAGGAGTATGCAGGTTTCCCTGCTGGCTTGGGAACATGCACAGGGTGCCTGCAGCATTGTAATGTACTCAGTGCAGCTCCAGAACACAGCTGAGCTCCAGTAGCACATGTCAACATTCCCCTGTATGTTCCTCCCCACAGACAACCCCACAGCCAAAGGCAGGGCAATTCTTTGGGCCAAAGGGAGGAAGAATTTTGTGGAGTGAAATCCTGTGACTCTCTTTGGAAAGACATCATTTCCACTGTAGCTAACATTGCAGCCTGATGCTGGTTACAACAGGCAGTAAAACTGACACTGCTCTGGGAAGACAGGGGAACCTCCAGCAGAATTGCTGATGCATCAGTTTTTTCCTCTATGCCCCTGCAAAAATGCATATATATATATATATTGTTAATGGTTGGGTTCATGTGATTCTTTGAGTCTTCCTGGGGTCACCTATAGCTTACCCAAAGTTAATGTGCTGAGAACTGGGTTAGATGTCAGATCATCAAACTAGTTTTCCTGAGATACCCTGGAGAACTGTGCATTGGCCACTGAATGGTTACTGAAACAATTAATAATCTCCCTTCCTTTTTAATAATGATAAAATATCTTTAATGGAGACCCAAAAAAACCAGCACAGATGATACTGCCTGCAGCAATGACAAAAGTTCTTTACTTGTTGCTAATGATGTAGAGCACCAGGAACATCCTGACGCTCCCCTGACACACAGAGGTGAGTAAGCCTGTGTTCAGATCTGTGTGCAGTCATGGCAGCGACGGGAAAGTGCTGGACTGGGACACAAGAGACCGGGGCTCTGAGCCTGACCTAACAGTGAATGGTCACCTAAACTCGGGTCCAGTCCTCTCCCATGTCTGTGCTTCTACGTCCACCTTTGAAATATTCTTTAAAATATATTCAAATTAGATTTTCTTTCTTAAACTTACGTAGGACTGATACAAGCAGTGGGGACCCACCTCTGTGGGAGTGGAGCCAGCAGGGGCAGGATCGTGTTACAAACCCCAGCATCCCTGCACAGGGCACTGTGGGTGCAGCTGCACTGACCTCACAGGCAGATCACTCCTGGAGGGATTCCTGGCCTTGGGCATGAAACCCAGAAGAACCAGGAGATGTTGGTTCTGACCTTGGCCGTGCTCAATCAAGCCACTCGCTTGCTCGCCACATTACAAGTGAAACATGGAAAGAGTTTAGCATTCAAGCTGTGTGACCTAGCTGTGAGGAGACAGGAATGATGTCAAGGTTTTGTACATGAAGCGTACATGACAAAACATTAGCTTAGGTCAGACACTACTGAAATGTAAAAGGGAGGATGACCCTAGGTTGTCAGCCTATCAACAACCAAAACAGGGAGGCACTGCCGTTTTATGCAGCAATACATGTAACAGCTATCAAACAGAAACTTCCTTGCCTCAGATTTGTACAACCACCGGCCTGGGGAGTAACTGGACTCCCATTACCAACACCTTTGGATTGGGAAGCAGCAGCCTGGGCCAGATAACAGGAATCAGCTAGGAATCAGCGTGCCCAAATACGCCAACAGCTAGAGCATTTGTGCTCGTTTCTGTTATTTAGATACAATTTGTGTTTAAAATCGAGGCCGTGCCCCCGAATCGCATCCGGTCTGTCCCTACACACAGGTGGGCAGCGCGCTCACCCACCCGCCGCCGGGGTTGCGGTTCGCGCTGCGGGGAGCGGCAGGGGAGCGCTGCCCGGGCACGGCATGGAGCGGCAGGTGCGGGGCTCAGGTGCGGGGCTCCCGGCGCGGGGCACGGCCGGGGCAGCTCCGGAGACGATGCCGGGTGGCCGGGGACCGTGAGACGGGCAGGGACAGACCCGCCGCCGGCACCCGCTTTCCCTAATGGGCATGTGCGGCGCTCGCACATGCCCACTCGGGCGGCGCGGGGCCGGCGGGCTGTGCCGCGCTGCCGGCGCCGCCGCGGTGGCCGTGCGGCGGGACCAAACGGGGCGCGCCGTCGGGCACCCCGGGACGCGGCCGGCCCCCGTGGCCGGGGGAAGCGCCCGGGCGTTTCTGGCGGCGTGTCCCCGCAACAAAGCCCCCCACGAAACACACGCGACTCCCCCTCCACCGGGGGCGGCCGTTCCGCGGCCCGCCACCCACCCGCCCGTCGGGGCCGCGGGCAGCCCGCGCTGCTGCCCCGTCGTCCCGGGGGCGGCGGTGCCGGCGGCGGCGGGCGGGGCCGGGCGGGGCGGGGCGGGCCGCGGCGTCCCGAGCGCGGCCGGCGGGCGGGCGGGGGCCCCGGCGGGAGGCGCGGCGCTGCGCCCGCCGCCCCGAGCTCGGCGCCGCCCGGCGTGGCCCCGCGCCCCTGGGTGGAGGGCGGCGGCGGCGGGGGCGCCGCGGAGGGCTCAGCGCGCCCGCCCCGCCTCGCCTCGCCTGCCGCGGCCGGGGGATTAGTCAGCAGTCTGCGGGCAGCCCCGCTCCCGCGCAAACTCCGCGGCGGGGGCGGGGAGCGGCGCTTGCCCCTTCCCCTTCCCGCGGCGGGGCGGCGGCGGGGCTGCCCCCCCACACACACCCCCCGGCCGTCCGCGCCGCCGCTCCGCGGCGGGGGGCGGCGGGTTGGGAAGTCGGGCACCGAGGGGCTGGGAAACTCCTCTCGGGCACGGCGGCGTTGCGGGAGGACGAGCGCCCGAGGCGCCCCGCGCACGCACAGGGGCGGGCGGGCGCGCACACACACCGCACACACACGCACACGCGCGGCGGCCGCCCCCGGCCCCCCGCAGCCGCGGCCGGCGGGGAGGCGGCGCCCGGCGGGGCTGCCCCATGGTCTTGAGGGGGCCGTGGGGGAGCTGCGGGGGCCCCGGCGCGGCGCTCGCTCTCCTGCGCGCCCTCCGCACTAGGATGTTGCGGCAGGTCTTGCACAGGGGGCTGGGGACGTCCTTCTCCCGGCTCGGCCACTTCGTCGCCAGCCACCCGGTGTTCTTCGCCTCGGCACCCGTGCTCATCTCCATCCTGCTGGGCGCCAGCTTCAGCCGCTACCAGGTGGAGGAGAGTGTGGAGCACCTCCTGGCCCCCACGCACAGCCTGGCCAAGATCGAGAGGAACCTGGTGGACAGCCTCTTCCCGGTGAACCGCTCCAAGCACCGGCTCTACTCCGACCTGCAGACGCCTGGGAGGTACGGCCGGGTGATCATCACCTCCTTCCGCAAGGCCAACATGCTGGACCAGCACCACACCGATCTCATCCTCAAGGTAACCCCGGCGGGTCCCCCGGCCCCGAGCATCGCTCCCCGGCCCGGCCCGGCGCTCCGCATCCCGCCCCGCTCCCCGCACCTGCCGCCGGCACGGACCGAGCCGCGCATGCCGTGCTGTGCCCGCCCGGCTCGGGCGCTGCCACCGCAGCTCCCCGGTCACCTCCCTGCAACAGTTGGGACGCCAGCCCGCCGCGGGAGCCGGCACCGCGCTCCCCGCCCGCGCCGCGGGATCCGCGCTCTCCCTCCCTTTTTTTTTTGGTTTTTTTTTTTTTTTTCACCCCCACCCCCCATCTTTTTCTTTTTTCCCTGTTTTGCTTTTATTTGCTTTGGGTGAGCGAGAAGGGCAGTCTGGCTGGCTTAAATAATTTTTTGTTGTCTCTCCACTCGCATGGCAGTTGTGCTCCCGAGTTAGGGCATCTCGGGCTTTCATAAACTCAAACTTCAAAAACAGTTAGGTACCAGTCTATCAGGCTGCCGAGAATGGTTTAAGGGGCTGCTGCTGTGTCTGGACTGCACTTCTGCATGGAGAGGGGTACTACAAAACCTTCTTCTCTCTGCTCATCAAGGCAAATGACATAACTCAGCAGCTTATTTTTAGTGGGTAGTGTTTTTTTCCCCTCCACTCCCAGCCCACCAGCACCGGTTCCTTAGATGAAGAGAAAATCCAGCCCAGCTGTAGACTGCAGGCATGGTGCAGCCTGTGCTGCCGGTTCAAGTTAGAGCGGGCAGCATCCTCCCACTTGAGCAGCACGGAGTGTGCAAGTCACAGTCTGACAGGACATCTCACTGTGCTATAGATCATAACATGTCAGAAACCTGCCTTTCTTCAAGCTGGTGGCCTAGTTTATGCCCCAGTAGTTTTGAGCAATCCTGGAAAGAAAAACAGGGATGATAGATGCAAAAACTTGAGTGTTAAGAGGGTCAAGTTCACTCAAGAGAAAGGAAAGGAACATTTTAATATAAGCAGAGGTGTGGCTAGCTCAATCCTGCACATTTTTGCTGTTGCCTTGTGGAAGCCCAAAAGATTTCAGCATTGGTTTGGTTTTTTTTTCCCTGAATGTCAAACTGTCAGCCCATATAAAAGCCAATGTTAATTCTTCTTTATCGCTTCAAGGAGTGTCTCTTCTAAAATGAAAAAACAGATGCAAACACCTATTGTAAGAGATTTCAGGGAGACCTCTCTCTTTACTAAACAATGAAATAACTGTTACAGTGAATTTATTTATATTTAATTTCCACTGTAGGCACATACAGAACTGTGGTACAGAGCCACAGAGTATTTTCTGTTATCTTTTTGACATATTACCCAACAGTAATGAGCAAACATTTAATGAGTGTCAACTCACTAACTACAGTAACAGCAATGTTACTGGTGAATGAGAAAACTCCAGAGAAATTATTTTCATTCCTTCATTTTCTTGCACTGTGAATTGCATTTGCATCCAGTATATGCACATTTACTCAGTCATAGGACAATAATGATAATGGATTTTTTCTCTGTACTGCTTTCTGTGGAGATCTGTAGTTTTATCAATAGCAGAGTGACACACATAAATGGTACTCAGAATCTTTCTGCAGGCAAACTTCTGCATGAGATTTATCATGTCAGCAAGAGAGGTATAACTTAGAAAGTTCTGTCAGTATTTAACACAGCCCCATTTTTAATAGACAAAATTCACGAAAAATATTATTTTTCTTTTAGTGAGATAATGAACACCATTGCCGTTTGATTGTTTAGACATTGTCAGACATGTCTGATGCATTATTTCCAACTCTCTACTTATCTAGTTAATTCCAGTATGTTTTGTGTAGAATGGATTAAGTTCCTGATGATGCTTCTGTTTGTGGGCAGAGGCAGGCTCAGGCAGCTGCCTGTCCAGCCTTGGGGATGGCCCATCCCATGGGCTGCAGAACAGCAAACAGGAGGGAGGGCTCCTAGCTCCCAAAATTGTTCTGTCTGTGGTGATCCAGGCCTACATCATCTGGAGTTAACAGGGCCCACCAAGGGAAGGAGAAAGGAAAAGGTGGCCATCAAGGCTTTCCTATACACCTTTGGTTCTGTGAAAGGGAGAAGGGAGCAAAGGCAGGCCCAGCCGCAGTCCAGAGCCAACCAGCTCAGAGGACTGTGCTTGTAAATAAGTGTCCTGGGTGAAACCACAGAGTAAATCCCACTCACGTTTCTGAAGCTGCCATGGAAGCACAGGCAGGGCAGAGAACCAATACGGCAGCTTTTGCATATCTTTCCTTTTCTGGAGGATGACCTCCCCAAGGGAGAGGTTTTGCTTTGGGATAAATGTCAGGTTGGATGCTGGCTCCTCCCACATGGCTGTTGCTGCATCTCCACCCACAAGCAGGAGGATGGGAGACACAGGAGGATGGTTGCCCCAGGCAGATGCTGGATGCTCTTGCAGCACATCTTGTTGGTTTCCTTACCTGCCATATCCCACTTCATCTGCCAGAGAGGGAGAAGAATGAGCCTTGAGCAGCTACAGCTTCCCCAGTCATGTGCCAAGGAAAGGGGATTTTCCCTGATCTAGGCAGAGGAAGAAGTCATCTTCTGTTACTGTTCCTGAGTAAAGGGATACAAAATTTTGGGCTCTGAGCGGTGGAAACTGAAACGTAGATGGTCCTGTCAAAAGTTCATCAGTCTAACATCCAAGTCAGTTCATTATTAAATGAAATTACTGTTATGGTGACATCTCTAACACACTCTGGTTAGCTCAGTGCGGCTCCTGGTGGGCACATGACCAGGCTGACAAGTCACCATGGCCAGTGCTGCACGATCCCTTGCTGCTGGCTGGGAGGGGGTTCTGGGCAGGCTCAGCCCCAGGACTGTCTCAGCCCAGGTCTCAGGCAGAGCTCCCAGAGCAGGAGCTGCTGGAGGGCTCCCACTGTCAGTGCACATCTGCCAGCGCCACACTGGCTGCTCCCAGCACAGCCCCAGGTCCTGATGGACGCACAAGCTGCTCCACACAGGGGCTCTCCTCCTTAGCAGAGAGGTGTGTGGCTCCCTTACAGAATAGTTTTGCTTTTGACATGATGCCAAGTACTCTTTTATTTCTTATTTTTGTGTAAATCTCTATCCATCGTTCTCATAGCTCCCTGTAAGTGCTTACACCATTCTAGGCCTGCCATCCCAACATTGCATTTCCAGCTGCCATAGTCATTTGCAGAAGGGAGAAATCTAAACATATCCTGTCTCGGGTCTTGAATAGGTGTTCCAATAAAAAGCCTTGGTAGAATCTCAGATATGGAAGAGATGCATCCTGAGACTGAGATATTGTGGGAGGACAATAATGAAATTTTACTTGCTGCAGTACCTGCTCTATAGCTGAGCATAGGTAACTGGCATCCTGTGCTGTTGTTGTGCAGGACGTTTCTTCCTCAAGATTTGTCTTTTGAGAGAGAGAGGTAGGAGATAAAAACCCCTAACTGAAGAAAGTGTGCTTTTACCCCTGCATTTCCAATGAGCGCTTAGAAAAGCAAAAATAATTGGGATACTTGATGTGGACCATCATGCAGAGGTTCAGATGATTATATAAGGTCTGTAGAAATTCTCTAAAAAACCTAGAATCCCACCTAAAAATAGTGTTACAACAGCCCCCCTATCATTTCATGGTGATATTTTCACTTGCAGCGAGAGACTTGTTAGGTTAAAGTTATACAAACTCGTGGGAATACAGACCTTGACAGATTTTTGAACCTCAGAAAATACATTCAAACTTAGAATTTGACACACCGATCCTTCTGATTCTGTTTATTCCTGTATACTTACAGTGAGTTAACTGCACCGTACTAAAGACTTTTTTGAATTAAAGATTTACCCTTTTTTGCAGAAAAATATTCTCTTTCCATTTCCATTACTGTGTTTATAACAATAACACAGTACTAATATTTTTTTGGCAAAAACTCCGCTTAAGATATCAAGACATAAAGATGAAAAGGGATTGAAATGTAACACGCCTTACTGAAGGGGATTGTATTTGCAGTTTCCTTCTATAAAAATCTGTAGATGACAAGGGGTTTTTTTCTTAAAGAAACCTTTACTAACTACAGATTTGTAGTGCTTATAGATTGCTTCTCTCCTAAACCAGGCATTATTTGATCTAGGTAACTGACTAAATATGTATTTGTACACACAAATAAAGTAAACTCAGTTATTTCTGTTTAAGGACACATTTATTTAAGAACTTCAGAACTTCTGATTGCTGCAGAACAAAACAGTTTAGCTCCAAAATCTCGCAGACCTCATACTTGTTGGGGTTTTATTTCCTCTCTCTGCTCCCTAATTATTCTGTTCCTGTTAATGTGTGTGTTGGCACGGTCTGTCTGTGGTCCTCACGGATTTCCTCACTTACTTTGTACGTGTGAGGAAATTCGTGGAGGAAACAACCCTGTTTAGAAATAACCACGTTCCCTTGTCTGTGGTATTCCCAACTGCTTTGCTGTACAAACACGGCACACTTTAACCATTACTTCCAAAGTCGGGGGAAGGGGGTTGTGATTGAAAGCTGGGTCTGTTCCAATCCTGAATAACACAAGGTATCCATTTTTTAGAAACTTTTGGCTACTCCTGAATGCCTGGACACAGGCAGTCAGCTGTGGATCTAGCAATGGATGTAGTAGGTCTCCACCTTCTCAGGGTAGCTCGGGCACTAAAAACACTTCTTGAGAAACAGGCAATAGAACACACAGTGCATTCTGCTGAAAACAAAATAAAGGATGAAGTCATGTCTTTAGAGCAAGGCTGTAAGATGAGGGGAAGAGTCCTAATACAAGAAAAACAAGGGTGTGAAAGCAGCAGAAGTGCAAGCCTGTTGTCATAGCAGCACAATGCTGCAGGGCTAAAATGTATCTTATGCGAAAACAGATGAGAATTAAGATACGCAGGTAAGATCCAGGCACAGCCAAGGAAGAGGGAAGGTAAATAGCACGTTGCAAGGACAGTGTGGAAGTGTGTGCAGAAACCCCCCTGAGCTCCAGTGTCAGCAGCAGCTGCTCCTCCGAGTGATTCCTGCAGGCAAGAGGGTTTGGTCTCTCCCGCAGGCGCTGGGCAGCGCCTGGAGCAGAAGTCCTAAAGTTGCCTGTGCCTGGGAGGATGATCACATCCCCCTGGTGCCCACCACCCCTGGCCCTGCTCCAGTAGCACCAGCCAGGACAGGGCCCCTCTGCTCTCCCTCCTGCGTCACTCCATGGTGTGATGCTCCCTGCCAGCCAAGCAGCCCGTGCTCAGAATGCCCAGCATCCCGTGTTGCCTTGCCTTTCCTGCCTTGGAAGGTCAGACTTTGCTTCCCCTCTATCAAGCAGAACACATGGAGGACAGGTGTTTTCAATAGCTGGCTGGATGTGTTATGTGTGCTGGGGGATCACCCCTCAGGGAGAGCCCACAAGGAGGCCAGGGACATCTGTGCATCACAGCCACCGAGACCAGGCCACCCCCAGGCAGTGCCACAGGGCTGAGGGAGAGCTGCCAGGGCTCCCCACTGACCACACTTGTACTTCCTAAAAGCTGGGACAAGGCCCTGCCTTTAAATTGGGGTTTGCAGCCAGAGAACCCCCTCTTTCTTATTGAAAGACAGAAGGAGGAGCCGAGTTGTTAAGTGAGACCGTGGGCTGTGAACCTGCAGCTATTAAGGTTTCCCTGCAGCGCAGAAGGGGCTGTTCCTCAGGCTTCTGCTTGGCAAGAGCCCCCTGAGAAGCAGTACAAAGATGGAAGGGTGTTCATGGAGACATCTGAAGCGCATGGAGAAAGCCACCCGTGGTGGAACTGATGCAAGATCAGACAGAAGAGAGAAGTTTTGTTCTTTTTTCCCCATCATGAAAAATTGATCTTGTTGCCACACACCAGGCTGCGCAGAGAGGTTTCTGCTGCCCAGGTGTCCTGTCAGCCAGCAGCAGTCAGCCCAAAAAACAAGAGTGGGCTTCTCTCGGTGGAACAAATTCAGGCAGATTTACAAGGTGTCAGAATTAAGATGGTATTGACTAGAAAAGCTTCTCCACTTCAGATTAGAAAAGAAAAATCATTTCTAGCGATTTTCTGTAGCTACCAAGAAGACAGATGGAAATGTAAATGTACGCACATCTGCCGCTCCGAGCACTAATAGTTGTCCCTCAGTTGATGACTTGTAGTTGAACCATTTTTAGATTTTATTTTTCTGAAAATTGTTCGGAGAAAAGATAAATCCTTGTGGTTTAGACAGCTGAAAAAATTAGTTGCAAAAATAAATCCCGTGCATAATTAGTATCTTAGCATCTCTTCAGGAAACCTGATTGCAGGACTGAGAAAAAGAGCCAAACTACTCAGAGCAATCCTTGCTGCTTGCTCTCCAGCTGTGACTTCTAATGCTTATCCCGAGCCATTAGGATCTGTTGGCTTCCTCTGCTGGCTGTGTGCAGGCTCCTCATCCCTTACTAGGCTGGCATGGCCAGCAGGCCACTGCCACCACCCTCTCTGAACCCCTGCCCTGGACCCACAGTCTCGGACTGACAGCAGGGCACAGCCTGGCCAGGGGCTCCCTTGCCCTCCCTCTCTGCACCTTCTGATGAAAATGCACTCTTGAAGGTTTAATTCTGCCCCTATCTGCAGAACCCACAGTGGAGATTTTTTGTAAATTAAGCTGGAAGCTGTGCAAGTCTTTTCCCTCTCATAACCTTTTTACGTTTTGACTGAGGCCACCTCTTGATGTGAATAAAAAAGTACACTGCAAAGGTATGAAATGCCAGAGATTACTGAGATCATAGAAGAAGTGGAGAAATTTATAGCTATCCATTAAAGGCATTTTCTCCTCTTCATTTTCCTTGGCACAAGTTACCTGTAAAAATTACTAAAAGAGTAAACCAGCATCTCATAAAAATGAAGTGTATATTTTAAATTATTGTCTTCATCCTGCTTTCTAGTTTTTCAGTCTTGAATCCAAACAGTAATAAAATTTTAAACAGTAATAGGTAATGAGTTCAGAGCCTTCCCAGTCTTTCCACCATAATCATGAGTTTAGACAATTTTTTTCTTTTGTTTTTTTTTAATGAAAGCTGTGATTAAAAAAAAAAAAAAAAAGGCAATACTTCAGGCTCCAGGACTCAGAAACAACAGACTTGGTGGTGAAAATGACAGCAAAAATATTCTAAGAGTGGCAACACTGAAAAGCAAAGCTAATATTGGATTTGAACCATCAGATGGAGACTGCAAGACTAAATAAGTCAAATAATAGCAGCAACACCAAGGTAATACGGCTTTGCATACGTGCTCCTGAGAGTTAAACAGTCTGCCTGCCAGATCACTGGCAGTGCAGGAGGACATTCATATATCTAGCTAGTTTTGTCTCATTGGCCATTCATTGACTGTATGTCAAGCACAAAGTATAGTCAAGTCCTTACAATGAGTTATGTCCTCAATAAACACCACATATCACTGCTCAGCAGCAAAACCAAACATATCTTTGAGGTATATATGATAAGCAGGAGGTAGCTGTACACATCCTTATGATTAGAAATGGTGTCTGTGGCTGACCCAGCTTCCAGGAGAGTCAGGATGTGTTTTCATGAGCTAGGCATGGGAGCTTGTTAAAGACTGAATGGTCCCACTGCATTTTGCTGTGGCTGTCACTGTGGAGTTTCCCTGGGAGCAAAGCTGTGCCACCAGCAAGATGAGATCCAACTGGGACACTGGTGGTTGGGTCCTCATCCCCTTTGCCCACAGATTTGATCGGGGTAGGAAATTATGTAATATGAGTTTAAAGGATTTCTGGGATTGGACCATTGTGCAGATGAATCAGCAGTTTCTAACCCATCCCTGCTGGGAAGGGATCTGTTTCCTTCACAGGGAGGCTGCAGACTTCTTTGTTACCTGATTAAATTAACAAAATTCTGGAAATACCTTCTCACTTTTGAATTAAAGGATTTTTCGACAAAGCAAAGGGGTACAGGTTTTTCTCACCCCTTCTTGTAGCTTCCTGCACCTTTTGCAGGGACTTAAGAATAAAAACAAGCTTTCCTTTCTGTCCTGACCATACATCTCCAAGTACAACCTTTTGCCTTCAGGCTCAGCTTTGATGGCACTGCTGAAAGTTGTGCCAAGCTCAGTTCAGAGGAGAGCTGGCTCATAGAGCCCAGTGTGGGGCTTGGCCATCCCAGGGCCCCCAAACTGACCCTACTGAGGGGCTCTGGCTCCCAGCACCTGTCTTCCTGTGCTGGTGGCAGAGATAGGAGGACGACCAAAAATAAAACAGTTGGAAGAACTTCCAGCCATGGCTCTCAGGGCCTGGTGCAAATGGCATAGCCCAGGATAAGTGGAAGGATTTTTGCTTCCTGGCGTCCTCCTGGGCCCATGGACAGAACCAGCTGGCAGGGAAGTGCAAATTCACCACCTCTCATCTGTCAGCTGTGCCACAGGCTTAGACATGGCTTGGTGGGGAGGTGTGAGACCAGTACAGCCCTCACCTGGAGATATTTGCTGCAAGGGATTTGTCTCCGGGTTGAAACCATCATTCTTCTCTGTCTAAAATAAATAACCAAGGGAGCATGGGACTTAAAGTAAGCAAAGACCAAGACCAAGATGTTACCAAATGCAAATGACTAAAGACTAAGGGAAAACACTGTTCTAGAAATCTCTAAGGTGGTGCAGGACACAGAAATACCATTTTCAGAAGGGAGAGGGGAAGTCCAAGGAATGATCACTGTTTAAACAATGGCAGAAGGAAGAAGTGGATGTTATTATTTCGTGTCTGAACACTTTCAGTGTTATTATTTCATGTCTGAACACTTTCAGGGACTGTGTGCCACTGTGGTGAGGGAGCTTAGGTGGTGCTGTGCAGTTCTCACGCTGCAGTGCTCTGGCATCTCAGCAGTGAGCTGCTTTTTGGTTCCTTGCACTGTTAGCTAGCTGAAAAAGCTGGGAGTGATGAGCAAGCAGTGCATGTCTCCCTTCAAGAAGAACCATTCATTCAGATTTTGTTATTCCTTTAAATTTCCCTTTCTCCTAATAGGATCAGTAAGGAGAATAGCTGGCTCAGTGAGGATCTGGTAGCCAGTCATTTGTCCCAGGATTAGGTGCCAGGTTTATTCCAAGTTAAATGGTTACTTGCTATTAGAAACCTCTGCACTGAGTAGTGCAATATGCATTATGCATTAGCATATTGCTGATGTTGTCCCCATCACACAACAACCCTTACCATCAGACTGAAGTTTCGTGGGGGACCTCCTGGTGTACCATAGGTAAGCCAAACTGCAGACTGTGCAATCCTGTGAACTCACAGGATGTGCCCTTGTAAGCTCTTGGAGCTTCTGTTTTCTGTGGATGCCATTCACCCAGGGTTATGGCTGTGGCACAGCTGAATTCCCAGCATGGCAGCAGAGAGAAGAGTGCCATGGGACTGCAGCTCTCCTCAGGGAGGAGGCAGCACCCTGTGGCTCTCGGGCTGCCACAGGCAAGCAAAGGCAGAAAGGAGAGAGAGGCTGCACCATGCTGCAGCACACCCTGCCCTGCGCTGAGGCAGCAGAGGGCTTTCCTAGCATCAGGTCTGAAAAAAAGTGCAGATAAAGTGTTTGTCTTGAGAAGGGAAGTCTGGGTCAGAATTCCCAGTGCTGAATCCCTGGGCATGCTGGTGCAGTTCTCAGCACCCTTTGCTGGGATGGAGGGAATGGCAAGCTTTCCTCTTCTTTGGCTGTTTGCCGCCAATTTGAGACCAAACATTGTGGCCATTGGCAAAGCTCAGAATATATCTCATAGCTACTCTAAACTGCACAAGCTTGCAGCCAGCTCCAGGAGCTGCTCAGCTGCCAGGATGTGCCAGGACACAGAGCTGTCTGCCTGCTTCCCTGTGCTCCCCAAAGCCCCGTTTCTGAGAGGTGGGATGGGCAGCACCTGCTCCAGCCCAGCGCGGTCTCAGGAGCACCAGGCCACTGCTGCAGAACAAGCTCCTCTGCCTGGAATGATCATTTGCAAGAGGGAAGGAGTATTTTAGGTATGACATTTCGTTTCTAGCCTTTCACTAAAGATGAAGTAATATCACTAAAGATGAAGTAATAGATGAGGTTATTTTATAAGCTGAATATTAGAAGAAAGTGCTTCAGATGTGGAAGGAAGCAAATGCTGCAGTGAGGCAGGGTGGGTAAATAGTAACACACGCTGTTTGATAAAAGTTGCATGTCAGTTTAGTTTCTTCTGCTTTGTGTCACTCCATAGATCCTCTCTGAAGGAGTTGTATTGTGAATCTAATAAAGGCAGGAAATTCCTTCTATTCCTCCTGGTTTCCCTCAGCTGTGATCCTTTATGTCATGCCTTGTTTTATAGCTGTTGTCAATGAAAACAATTCAGTAGCTCCCACTGCAAAAAAATTAAAATCAGATATCTGTCTTTGATTTGGTAAATCAGGGCATTTTCCCCAAACTGTAGTCACATACAATAGAATTTGTACCCCAAAACAGCAGAACTTTGCAACTCCAAACTGAAAAGATGGGAAGTATTCTCCCATTTCTTTGTCATGTTTCTGCAAATATTTTATTTTGTTTTGCTTTAGAAGAAGTTGTGCAAAAGACTCTAAACTGTTGCACAAACAATTACATTTTTTCTCCTACCACAATGGAAAATTTTCCTTCTCACCATGGCCAGGTATCATGTTCTCACAGAACTATGAAAAAATTTGTTAGTTCAGTTCATTTCTCAAACTTATGTTCCTAATGTCAGTATTGAACTGTTATTTCTGTCAAAAAAATTAAAACTACTCAAAGGTGGAAAAATACACCCCCAAGCTGCTAGAGAAACAAGATGAGAATATAGGAATGTTGTAATCTTTGTCTGTATGATGTCACTTTATCCTGTGGAATGGAGGCAACATAACTAAATTTATACCCATCACAGAGTGTGCAATGGAATCACAAAACAATGAGGTTGATGGTACCATATAAATTAGGAGGGGGAAGGGTGGCTGGGTGGGCTGCTGCAAATAAGTCTCAAATACCACACAAAAGTCACTATGATACAGGGGGTTAGCCAGGATTATTAGGCATTTTTTCCTTTGCCCTCAGAAGAGTGTATAAGCTCTATTGCTCTCCTGTACACTATCTTCTATTTTTTAAACAGTGTTTATCATCAGACAGAATGATACACAATAGCAAATTCAATATTTTTTTTTAAACACTGTAACTCTAGCCTATTTGGGCTATTCTTTTGCCATATTTTATATTTCTTGTTTCTTCTATGTTGACTAAAATGGATTCAGAAAGGGTTACAAGAGTTTTCTGTATTTTTCAAGAAGAGGTGGTAATTTTTTCTGCCTTTCTCATGCTCAAAAAACTGAATATTTTGGGGATCAGAGCTCAGGCATGGCAAACTTGAGAAGAATGAGAAACAAAAAGGAAGGTACACTAAGACCTGCTACACCTAAATAACCTACAAACCCTAAAGTTAGGGGACCCTCACTAATTACCAGAACCTCTCAGAGAGAGCAAGGGAAAACCAGTGTCTGTCTCTGCCATTGCTTCCTGCTCTCAGACTGCTGAGGATTTGATGGGGGAAAGAGAGAGGAGAAAAGAGGGCAAATTAGTTTTTGCCAGATCTCTTTTCCCTGCTATGCCAATAGTCTCTATAGGTAGGACATGCAGCTGTGGTCTGTGCTGGTCCCCTGCACTGCCAGGCTGCCAGCACATCCTGCACGGGTGGCACACCTGGTCACGGTGCTCTTCTGCCTTCTGTACTTCAGGTTGATCTCTTGAGAGGGTAATTGGGCAATTCTGAGCACAACAGTGTCCCTGGACATGGTTGGGCTTTAGCTGGACCTGTTGAGTTTACTTATTTAGAGAGGCCAAACAGCAGCTGCATGTGGCCCGTATGCACATCACATTATGTCAGAGTTACCAGCAAAGGACACTGGGGAATAATACTGCTGATTTGATGCATGTTTCCTTTTTTTTTTTTTTTTTTTGCAATGAGTGTGCTATTAATACTGCAGTCACCAGAACTTTTGTTGTTGTTGCTTAGATCAATAGCAAAGGGACGGCGGTGAGGAGCTGCTGTGGTTCTGGCTGCTGCTGCACGAGATGAACTGGTGAATAACGTGTGTGATTTCTCTTTCCCTTGTAGTTGCACTCTGCAGTGACCAGGATCCAAGTTCAAAGACCTGGTTTCAATTACACGTTTGCCCATATATGTATCCTGAACAATGACAAGACATGCATAGTGGACGACATAGTGCATGTACTGGAGGAACTAAAGGCTGCTCGTTCTTCTAATCGAACTAATTTTGCAATCACTTACCCGATTACTCACTTAAAGGATGGCAGGGAAGTGTACAATGGGCATCAGCTCGGTGGGGTTACTGTGCACAGCAAGGACCGGGTGAAGTCTGCAGAAGCCATTCAGCTCACCTACTACTTGCAGGCAATCAACTCCCTGAATGACATGGTGGCAGAGAAGTGGGAGTCCATTTTTTGTGACACTGTTGAACTTTTCCAGAAATCCAACAGGAAAGTCAAAATGTACCCTTTCACTTCCTCTTCGCTGAAGGAGGATTTCCAGAAGACGAGCAGGGTGTCAGAACGCTACCTGATCACAAGCTTGGTCCTTGTGGTCACCTTGGCCATTCTCTGCTGCTCCATGCAGGATTGTGTCCGCAGCAAACCCTGGCTTGGCCTGCTGGGATTGCTGACAGTGACCCTTGCCACCCTGACTGCTGCTGGGATCATCAATCTCACTGGTGGGAAATACAATTCCACCTTCCTGGGAATCCCCTTCGTCATGTTAGGTAACTATCTCCTCTCTCTCTTTTGTGTGTTTGTGCCTCCCTGATGCATTTCCCAGCAAGCAGACAAGCATCACTGCATGGTTCCTGTTGTCTCATTCCTGCAGCACTGCCCCATGCCAAATCCACACTGCCTCTTTTCCTAAACAGTTTTTATGGTGCCTGGACATTAAAATCATGTCTGGGGCTCTAGTATGGCACAGCACAATGCTGTGGGATGTGGAGCCTGTGCAGTAGCAAGGAACTGCTACTGCAAGGCAAATGCTTTGCCTTTTGCAGTGAGGGAGCCCAGCTGCTCCTTCTCTGTGGATGTTTGATTCTGGTTTTGGAGGGAGACCTTTGCAGTGGTCCCCATGCACCACTGGCAGCATCAGCTGTGCTGGCAAATCAAAGGGCTGCCCATGTTGGGCATTTAGGGAGTGCTGGCTCCTTTGGAGACCAGAGTGATGCTGTCCTGGCTTGGCAGGTGTCTCCCTGTGGGATAAGAGTGGTAGTTGTTTCTGGGTTGCATTTCTCCAGCAGTCCTTGTGTTGGCTGAGCAAGTGTAGGGAGAGTTTCACAGCCCTGGGGTGAGAACTTTGGCAGCCCTGGTCAGGGATGGACCTGCAAGCTCAGTACCAGCACATCCCACGGCAGAGGGTTATGGAGGGAAGGGGCACTGGCTGCTCCCTGGCTCCTGTGCCAGCAGAGATATCCTTATCTCCCTGGGGTTTGTTCCACCTTCACTCACTGTGGAGTATGGAGTGGTTTCAGTTTGTTTTATTTTCATTGAGGGTAGGAAAGGAGAGGACAGCAGTCTGGCCATCTTGTTCCCAAACCAAAGTCAGAGCCCTCTCCTGCTGGCACCAGGGCATTTGTGGGAATTCTGCATATTGTACCCAAAGAGGCAGGAGGACTTCCCAGGAGACAAAACGAGAGCTCTGGAGAGTTCACAGCCTCTTTGTTTGTTTTTGGTTCATAACCAGTGTGAAAAGCTTTGTGCACTGTAGGTGTTTAATATGTCCTTGTTCACGCCATTATTCATTTGTGGAGAATAATACATGCATTGATTTGATCACAGCTTCCCCAGCTGAAAATCAGTGTTCAGTAATCCTTCAGGTTTCAAGTGTAAGAGTGTCTCCACTGACTTAGTCACATCATGTAGTGATATGACACGTTTTGAGCACAGCTATTTTTATATCCAGCACCAGGTTCCTGTGCTGTGCTGGTACTGTGGTGCTGCTGCACTGTGGTATTGTTTCACTTTAATTAAGGACTATGCTTCAGTGCATCACACTACCAGTCAACATACAGAATATATTCAGTGACAAACAGAATCCAGCTACATTACATCGGCTGTCATTTCCAGATGACATCCGTGAAAATTAAACTACATTGTAATCTAGAGGAAATGCAGTGCCAGAAAGTCAGAGTCAAAAGAAGGGTATCTTTCTAACCTGAGTCTCTGGGGTTTTTTGGTGGGTTTTTATGCCTATTCATGTATTATGAAATTCAATTCCTCAAACTAAGTAGGGTATATTAAGTGTAACTTTAGATAGGAGGGGATTTTCTGGTGTGTTACAAGAGTAGCAGAAAAGCAGTCTAAAGTCCAGACATATGAAGTGAAAGTACGTGAGAAAACTGACTCAAAAATATGAAATATTAGCTTTGTTTAGGGATCAAATATCTGCTCACTGGGACAACCTTTCAGATCTTTAATTTACTAGTAGTGACAATGCTGAGACTTGAAATCCTCAAAGACTTACAGATAACTATGAAAAGTTTCATATGTCTATTTTAGTGCTCCTTTAAGTGCCACGCTGTATAGTCAATTCTGCTTTTCTTTTAGGTTTTTTTTTCTTTTTCCTGATTTTTTTTTGCTCTTGCTTGGTTGAAGTATTCCACTCTTAAAAGGGCAGCTCAGGTCCCACTGTGAATGAGTCAAGGTAGAGCAGCCAAGTTCGTGTAAATCTTGCCCGCTTCCCCAGCTGCATAAAATCTCCCCAGGGATGGGAATATCAACAGGTGAACAGAAGGCTCTGAGAGCATTTTGGAGTTTTTAATGGGAACTGTTTTAAGCTGGCAGATAGCTAGAAAGGCAGGTTGGCCTTTTTTTTCTTCTTCTTTAAGTACAAAGGCAAGATTCATGTGTTTTGAGATGTATTTCATACCTAGATGTTGTTTTGCTTATAAAGGATGTTTTAAGGCAAGGCAACTGAAGGCTGGAGACACCCAGAGCCTCCATTACAGCCTGCTGAACTGCTTCCACTTAATTCCAGTGACCGTCAGATTAGATCATAGATTACCTGACCTTTAGAAAGCCAAAGGATTTCTGGCTAACGACATAGCCCTGTATCTATTACTCATAATCTCATGGCTAAAAGCAGAAATGAGATAGAAAAAATGATTACACCGGACACATTTCAGGCACAGCCCCTTTACTGGTATACATCATTAATGAAGTTTCCCTGGTTTACAGCAGCTGAGGATTTTTAACTTTTCATCAGCGTTGCGGAGGCGGGGGGACACTCTCCAGACATCATTTGACACAGGATGAGATTACATCTTTCATAACAAATAGTTTTCATCATGCACTCTGTCTCCTCCTTGGACCACTTCCTCCTGTGTTTCACTGCACAACCACTACAGCATTTGCATCATGTCTAACCTGAGTTCCCCTTTTGTGACTTAGCTGTCCTCCTTATTTATCCATTGCATCTGGAAAATAATTTATTTTCTTTGTCTTTGCATATTTGGTACCACTCTCACTTGCTCGGTCTTCTTCCTTTTCATCCCAGCTTTCCTCAGACTCACGCAGACTGTGTTTACCAGACTTCCAGCAATCTTCTTACTTTTGACCATTCCACATCTTCCATGGAGTGTGGTGCCTAAATCCAGGCACAGGATTCAGACTGAGGCTTTCAGCAGCACATAGAGTAGGAGGAGGATTTTTCACATCTTGCATATGGCACTGCTGTTCATACATCGCCATATGTCATTCATTTTTTTCTCAGCAGTATGAAATGGTTGGCATTTGGTTGGTGGTACATGGTAATTCACAGATTCTTCATGTCATTTTCTACCCTGTTTTCACAGCCATTTATTCCAAACAACATGCAGAAGTTTGCCCCTGTCCTTGCTGAATTATAGCTCGTTTATCTCTCACCATTTCTCCTCAATAAGTTTATCTGGAGACCATCACTGTCTCCAAGATGTATTAGCTGGTCAGCAATGTTTTGCAATTATCAACCTTTTCGTATTTTCAAGAATTACTTTCTGAATAGGTTGTCCAGTCACAAGCCCAGTCTAAAAATATAGGCAGTATGTCTGGAAAATAGTCTGATCAAAGTGCTTTGTAATACTTCTTCCATTCATCCTGTTTTCTTTGACATCCCTTATTCATCAGCCATTTCCAAGAACAAACAAGCTACAGTGAGGAGTACCAGCCTCTGTAGATGTTGAATCCTCAGCTTTTGCATCAATAGGGAATTAAAAAAGTTACTAAATTACCACAACTTACCAAATTACAGTCTTAGGCTGTGTAAGTGTAGGCAGCAGGAATATCTTTTGCCTGCTCCACCTGTTAAATATGACATGCCAGTTTAAACACGTCATACTCTGGTTTTAATCTTGGTAGTTTATTCTAATTTATTTTACTTTTCATTAAGGCAGATAATTGTAAGCCATCTTACAAAAGATGAGTCTGCATAGCCTGAGTTTGTCACTACTGTGATGACTTTAATGGTGAGGCAGGTTTCTTTCTTGTTGTCCCTGATTTCTAACTCAACGGCAAAAACTGAAGCTGGGAGAAATATTGCCAGAGACCCCCTTGCCCAGCAGATACTAAAGAGTGAAGGTTCTCTCTGGTGCCTGGAGGTCCAGCTGTGAGAGGCTGTGGCTGGGGCTGGCCTGAACCCCACTGATGGCTGTGGGGTGAGGCAGCAGAGTCCAGGCTGGCTGCAGCCACTCTTTTCTCTGGGATGTCTTGTCAAGTCAACTGGGAGCTGCTCTTCTCCAGTTATAGGTTAACACAGGTACTTCTAACCTGAAAGTGAAGCCTAAAACCTGGAAAAATTAGCAGGCTCCCACCATTTGTCTGGACATAGTATAAATTAGCTTATGTCTCTGTAGTTTTTTCAAATTGCCATCCACATCTATCAGTGTGCAAACAAGTAATTTAAGTACAAGTTTGCTGACATGTCTAGATCTTGTGAATACTTTGCCGAATTAGGGATGTTCATTTTTGACCACAAGAACAAAAAAAAAAAAAATTCTACAGTTAGGTTGTGTTTAAAATAGCTGATTTATAGTGTCAGCTGAAAAACAGAATTCAAATTCTGATTTCCTATTGCCTTCTTCATTAAAAACTACAGATGTTTGGTCTGGCACAGATGCTAATATATCCATCATAAGTTTCCCTTAGACATTTAATGCTGTTTAAAAACTGCCAAACCTTTAAAAATTATGTTTTCCTCAAAAACATCACAGCGTTACCAAACAAATCATTGGACAACAACCAGCGCTGTCTGAACAAGTTTTTGGCGTGACTTTTTTTCCCTTCCCAGAGGCAGAGTGGAAACCTAGGCACTCAAAAGAAAATTGCAACATAGCCTTTGCACTGCAAGCTAGCAATGTGTTTGCTGTTCCTTCAGAAATGGATACAGCTTACTCGGGGAGAAGTGTCTCTCTGCAGCTGCCAAGTTCATGAAAAGCATCGGCTCTGTGAAACCGCGCTGGAACGCCGGGCGCTGCCAGATATGGGCAGGGACACAGGGCCAACTCCCTGAGCTTATATTTAGCCTCCAGTGCTGGCAGGGGAAAGCCAGGTAGAAGTTATGAGAGTGGCTTCAGCATGTAGCACACTGTGAAAGGAAATTATAGGCAGCCGTGTGTGAAACTCAGCAAAAACGGGTAAATGAAAACCCCTTCTTACAACCCCCATGGCATCCCGCCCTGCAGCATGCCCCTTCTGGGATGAGAGAAAGGAAAAGCAGTCAGCAGAGAGATCCAGGGAGGGATGGGTGGGAAGGAGCAGGTGGAAATGAAGGCAGGACCCAGGCAGAGTTCCCCTGAGGTTCAGTCTCAAGTGGAGGAAAGTCAGGGGGAGAAGGAGACACCCTTGCAGGGCTGCGGAGGAGGCTCAGGAGCAGGTGAGGTATGGAGCACTTTGGAAGGTACCTGGAGGAACCAGGGCTCATAGTGGCACCTTACAGATGCAGAGGAGTTCCAGTCACTTCTTAGAAACACAGATTTGTTGGGGGCACTCCTTCCTCATGGCTTGCCTTGGGGAGAGCTGTGCTGATGGAGAAGTGAGCTCAGATACCTGTACGGGAGCTTTACAAATGCAAAAAGTTGGAGCACCATAGATGGGATATGAGGTCAGAGACGGTTGGGAAATAAAGTTGGAAGGAAAAAGGCAACAGAAGAAGAGGGAAGATCAATGTGTTTGATGATAGGAGTGAAAATCACAGGAGGGCAAGTGAGAGGACTGCTGAAGGTTAGAGACCATGAAGGCAACAGGCAACTAAACCCAGCAGGGCAGCTGGCAAGCAGCACAAAAACCTGAGGGTGTTGAGGCCAGCACACAGCAGTACATGGGGCTCACTGGTGCTGTGCCTCAGTCCAGTTAGGCACCTGGCCTGGCTGCTGCTTAGTTCTCTGGAAGAACATGCTGGTAGGGAGTTGCAACATATGCCAAATTCATACATCCAAAAAGCATCCATTATCCTCCCCATCAAGCATCCAAGTGTTTGCTATATTCAATAAAATTGAAAAGTCAACATTGGTTACATATAGAGAGTCAAAAACAGTGAAGCAGCCCCTCCACAGGCCCCCCCAGTGCCCTTCAGTCCACACACAGGAGTAACACACACCCCCAAATGTTTGACTTCGTGTAGTATTTTTCCACCAATTTTCCTGCTGTCAGCTAATAAAAATGTGACACTTACTGAGTCTGTTTTTTTATTCCCCAGCTAAGCTTTCTCGTTCTACCTGTCCAACTGTCCCTCTGCTGTCCTTTCATGCTGTGAGGAAGCATGACCTCTTTCAGCTGGCTCAGCTGCTGCCCCCATGTCTCTTTCTCCCATCTCATCCATCTCTTTAGCAATATCTGGCGGCCTCCTCCAGCAGGACTCACCCATCTTCCTGCTCCAGGCAGGGCATCTCCTTCCTAATGCCTGCACAACTCTCAGCATCTTTTGGTCTCCCTAAGCTTCCTTCATCTTTTCTGCTGTTTTTCACATTCCTGTCAGTGTTTCCCCTCTGCCATTTTGGTTGGGTTTTCTTTAAATTTCTCCTCTCTCATCCTCCCCTCTCCTCAGCCACAGCTGGGCCCATTGCTCCCACCATTTTCCCTATATTCTTCACAACTTCCTTGGCACTCAGCTAGGTCCCCACTGTGCCCTGCAATTGTATCTCAGCTGCTTGTGGTTTCCACCATTCATCCTTTCCTTTTTTCATGCTGCCAAAGCACTCCAAGTACACTTGGTTTTTTGTCACTCCATCTGCTCAGCTTTCCCAGTTCAACCCTGCACAGCTCAGTTACAGTCCTAAAGCATTTTGTGGTTTGTTCCTTTCATCCCTCTTCTAAGAAATGAATAAAATTATCTGGTTTTATCTACCCTGAACAGACAGAATCCCAGGGTTGTCACTTTCCACATGATGCTTTTTTCTTCTCCCTTTTCTGTTCTCAGTCCCTCAGTCTTTTATTGTGGATTCTTACATTTTATGACATCTCTAAGCAGCCATGCATCTTTTGCAGTCCTTCAAGCATCACATGGTATTTTTGTTTCTCATGTGGAAGAGGGAGTAAGAGCAGAAGTAGGTTCCCAAGCCACCCCTCCTCATTCAATGTTCCAATTAGTCTTCTCACCAAAGTCAGCACTGTCCACCCAAGGTGGAGCTGATTAATCACCTCCTTCACCTGCTGGTCTTCCCCACTCCAGCTCTCCTGAAGGATGATGTCTCCAACCACTTAAGGAACCCAAGCACAGAAGCCACTATTGCATGGGAAACAAATAGACTTGAAAAACAAATGGTGCAGACTGTTTTAGACAGCAGCCCTTTCCTGAGCAGTTGGAAAGCAGCAGGCAGAGCTTGCAGCTGGCACACAGGACAGACACACAGCCAACATGGTGCCCAGGCTCCCCCTTCACCAGCACAAAGCCCAGAGAAATCCCTGCACACGGTCGTGCTTCTTGGCTTCAGAACACTGCTGATGACTCAGATAATTTACAATGTTTTTTGGAAGAGAGGAGCTGTATCCATAGGAAGTCAGTCCAGAGAACATCTTAATGTTGAAACCAGGTGCTGTACAGCCATTTCCTCTTCATTTTTGGTGCCCCAATATCCACTTGTGAAAAGTATGTTACAGGTGATGCAGCATGTTCAATGAACATTTATTTATGCAAAGAGGAACAGAAAGCTGTTCCACTTTCACTGTCTGCATTCTTTTAACTGTGAGGAACTCAGTGCATGCAGGGGCTCAGTGGAGCCTTTGTCAGAGGTGTCCCAAACAGTCAGAAGTACTGAGAGTTTGGCACTGACATCCTGATTTTCTTCAAGCAGTGAAGTCCCTCAAGAGAAACTTTCACATATATGAGAATATACTGGAAGTTCAGAGGTTAAAGAAAGGAATCTTGTCTCTATATCTACATCTACATGTAGAATGTGGGTATGTGTATATATATATATATATATATATATATATATATATATATATATATTTGTTTGTGGTACACTTTATATACTGGGCCTGGGTGGTCAATGAAGACCTGGGGAACATCAGCAAGAACTGATATGACTTCATTTTAGGTCTGGCTGCAAGAGAGATGGTGCACATTGTGAGCTTCAAATAAATGACATTCCCCAAATAGACAGTAGCCTAGAGGTATGCAGGGAGGGGACCAGTCATTTTCAGGTCATGAAACCTCTGGCAGAGAATCCAGAGGTGAATTAACTAAATTGGAGTAAGTCTGGATGCTTTGTGAAAAGCCCAAGTTGAGTTCCAAACTTGTAATTTTTTTTTTTTTAATCAGTAAAAATAGTGAGTTGGATGTGCTTTAACTGAATTTTTGCAACTTTCTGAACATTGTGTTTCACATATGGTTGATCTATATATTATGAGTAAGAGTAGTGACAAACATCACTAAAACAGGAGAATTTAAGTGTATGCCTGAGATGTTGCAGTTGTAGCTTTCTCGCCAGAAAAGGAGAAACTTGAAGAGTGGTAAACAAATTCATATTCCATTGGCCCATGTTCCACTGGGACAGCACTCCTAGAAGCAAATGATATTTTAGCTTGTAGCCTTAGAAATTTAAAGCAGATTGAAAACCTGGTTGCCCCAAGTGTACCCAGTATGCCTTACTCCATCTTCAGGAGGTTTGCCGTGTGTCACTTGGCTGCTCTGTAACATGGTAGATATTAACCTAGCACAGGTCATTGCAGGAGGCTCTCACTTGTAAGTGCTTCTTTTCCACAGCATGCATAAAATCTGTCCAAAAATTACCTAGTGATGGAAATCAGTTTTCAGTTCTGTCTGCTGATATGAGTCACAGCATGTCATACATGAGACAAGCCCGGGTTTCTTAACAGACTAACTCCACGTGTGACCACATCCTCCGCTAGTGAGGCTCGAGCTTTGTGCACCATGGGGAAATTCATCCTGCCAGCTGTACCTGTCCTGTCCTGGCACTCTCCCACCATGTACGGCTCCCCTGGTGCACAGGGCGAGCTCACACACCCTGGGGTCTGCACCCATGCCAGCAGCAGTGGTGAGCAGACCCTGCCCTCCTCCCTTGTTTTCCTCCTTGCAGTTTTCTCCTTCTCTCTTCAAAAAACAGCTCACCCAGGGCACTCTGCTTCCTGGGAGATTTCCTGGTGTTTCTGAGCTAAAGAGCATGAAGAGGCATTCCTGGGAGGACTTTGGGACAGGCAGATCCTTTGGAGGCCAGACAGAGTCAGGTGCTTGCTCCAGAGCACAGACTTGCATGTACGGCACAGGTTTGGCTCAAATGCTTTTGGTTCACATCTACAACAGGTCTGGGGGTCAGTAGAGGAGCAAGCCATGCAGACACAAATATTCCAGCAGCTAAAACCAGATTTTGCTAACACACATCTCCTTCTGTTGCACTGAAAGAAATATGACTTTTAACTTTTGCCATGTCTTTTGTGAAGACATAGGAAAGCAAGTGACACGTTTAAATAGAGCTGACAGCCTGCTATTTAAATGCCAAAACAACCCTTTACTGATTTTTAAGTGGAATAAAAGTGGATTTTGAACTATAACATAGTTTGCTTATCAAAATACAAGATCTGCTCAAGTTTTGTCTCAAATGTATCTCTGTTTTTAAAATGTGTTTATATGGCATTCTTGCTATCACTGTAACAACAAAATCTCAAATATTACATTGTTTCAAAAGTAAAAAATACAAGAAAAACATCCATCTTTCTCCCAAAACCTAAATCAATAATTTTATTTAACTGAAATCAATGGGTCTGTTCAGGATTTACCATGTAAGTGCTGAATTGCATGTATAATCATTATAGTAGGAGGTTGTTAATTTAAACAGAATTTGGTATACTTTAAAAAATTATTTTGAAAATGCAATATTAAATAGTAAGATTTTTTTTATTAGTAAATAGCTCTAAAATACTCCAAAAATAAAAAGTAGTGAACCATGTTACCACCATCACTGATTAGGGATTGTGGTGAGATCTAGGGACTATGAATATCAAGACATTGTTTAATTCTACTTAATTAAAATATTTCATTCTCTTTGTTTCTTTCCCCCTTAAATAGATAGAAAAATTACAGAATGTTTATCTGTGTCTTGTGTATGTGCATGTATTTCTTCAAAGATAGGGATTTATATGTAGAATGATTTTTCATTTCAGTACTTATATGTCATCATGGTTTATATATATGTAATATGTGATCATAGTTTCAAAATTAGCTTGTGACTTGTACCATTTTCGTAAATATTGGCTCATTTTAGTTTGTTTGCCATGATAAAAAATTGTACTGAGGAGTTTATAGTGTGTGTGCTCCAGGCACCCCAAGCATTGCTGACTGTGTCCCCACAGTTCAGGTGAGAGCGAGGGGGTGATTTCATATTGTCTGTGCCTGCTTTGTGCCCATGTGTACTTTTTAGTACAGGTCAGAAAGGGCTACACCTGACCCAAACAGACTGTTTCACAGGACAACAGAGAATTGACTGGGTGCTCCATTTGCAAAAGCTCAGTTTAAAAATTTAGGATATTATGGCAGACCCTCATTGCCAGAAGGTTGGGATCTAAATTACTATGGTGCAGCAGATCCCTACGAGTCTTAGGAGGAACCTACTCCCCTTTTGTGACTGGGAGTGCTACACAAGACTTAAATGAGGCCTCAGCCTTGTGCTGGGTTTCCAGACACACTCCATTTTCCTGACTGTGCATTAAGCAATTTCAGTGCAGGCTTAATGGCCCGGAGAGTCTTTCAGCAGGATCTATGACTGAGAACATCATTGTGGTCTCCCAGTGTGAAGCACTGAGCACCAGTTGAAGACATCTTCTCTGCAGGCACCAACCGAGGCAGCGTGTGCTGCACGGGGACACTTTCTCTTCACAGTGCATTTCTGTGGGCACAGCCACCCACAGCTGTGAAACACAGCAGATTCTGAGAGCATATTATTAAACATTTTGGTTTCTCTTACTTTGTTGCCAAGAAGATACTGCACAAAACACAGCTCTCTCTGCAGAGACTGAGGCAGATTTTTATCTGATGTACATGCACCAAGATACTGTGGTTTTGATGCTGGTAGTAAGTTGAGGAATACTTGGGCATGCATGGGGCTTTGTGACTGGGATGACCAGTGCTGTTGTAAACACAGTTGGAGAGATCAGCCTGACACTTGAGGATGAATGGCTAATAATCAAATGCAAAGAAAACCAGAGATTGATCAAATGGTTTCATGCCTAGATACCTAACAGGCTCACCTACCTAATTTCAGTATGTGTCTCTCTTGGGAAGATCCCAAGTCAGATGTTAGTACCAGCCATAGTACATCTCAGGTGATAATATGTGTTAAATTTAGTACCCTTTAAAACAATAGTTGCAAATACAGAACCTACCCAACAGTGCTGTTACCATCTTTCTGAGGTGTGCTGTCATGCCTGGAATGCAGTTACAATCCTGACATGTGGAGTCTGTGGCACAGCAGGTGGATAAAGCCCTGCAATATGCACAGCCTATGCTTATACCAGTACATCCCATCCCATGTTGCTCTTCATGTGTCCCGAATTCCTGTACCATGCCTACACATAGCATTTGGGTTTACTTGGCCTTTGAACCTGTGCTTGGAGGCATGAATGAGTTCAGCTGAGCTTGTGTGGCTTGTGTGACTTCGATGACTTTGCCAAAGAGGATGCATTTAATGCTTCTCAACTGTCCACAGCCTGCAGTCCCCTAGTCACAATTTCCCTGAAACAAACACTGCTGCCTGGAAACACAGTTGTTTAGATGATACCTTACAGGATGTTAGTATCCTCCAGGATTTTACTCTACACTGTGAACTGGGCTCCCACAAACAGGCAAGTGTAGGAAAAGCAAGTAGGATTCACAGTGCATTTCTCAGCTCAGCACAAATGTTTGGGACAGACAAGTCTGCACTGTGGGATGTTCAGCAATACACACCCTCCTTCACGTCTGACATTCATGCAGCAAAACTGAGTGTTGCACCATTTATGGACCACAAGGTTGGACATTGCTTGGGGTTTGTTACAGCAGCATGCTAATGATGGTATAGCTGGTCAGCTCAACCCTTGCCAGTAAATCGTTATCCACTCAGTGAAAAAGTGTTGTATAAATTAGGCTGATTCTGTCTGCATGCTGAAGGATCTCGTTTAGCTGCAGTATTGCATTATTTCAGTGAGAACAGGCTGTGGAGCCAGATGTTTGCTTCAGCTGGATGCAAGTATTCTTGCTCTGCCTGTCACCTTCAGTAGCAGTTTGAGCCTGCTGTATGTTCTGGGCTGAAATCCTGCCTGCTGGGAGAGGCCACGTGAAGCAGGCCAGGTCTTCAGTCAACAACTGGTTCATTGCAACTCCTGTGACAAAGGGAGTCTGGATTAGTGGTTTCACTTGGCTTGTCAGAAGATGGGAGCTGATGAGATCACTGATCTAGCTGGAAAAAAATATGTCAGCAGGGGGAAATTATCTCAGCCTCTTTGTTGACGTTACTGTAGAAAGCAGTTCTAGAGCTGAGCAGTGTCCATTTTTATTTTTAATACTGTCAGCTAGGAAAATTCATTGCACCTTCATTATATCATATGTTATTGCAGGTACCATTTTGGAAAGGGCAATTCCTGTGATGGGATTCTGATCTCCTATGTACTATTTTTGCACAAGAGCAGTTCTTGAGACCTTGCCTGCATTGGCAGCAAGCTAGGATATGCATTTACAGCATCCTAGTTATTTGATGTTAATTCATCTGGTGTTTGTCTCTGCAGATGATATTTCACTCCACTTTGAATGTGAATCAAGCTGTGCTTCACAGAGACCCACAAAGAAAGCTGGTGCAACATAGTTTGCCCTCTGTACATTCACACCCTTTTTCACAGGACACTAAATTCCTCTTGCAGACAAGTGCTCCAATTTAGAGGAGTGATTTCAGGCTTAAGTCAACCTGAGTGGGACAACACTGGTCCAGCTGAGCTGATTACAGGGATGCAGCCATTGCAGTGCAAGCAAAAACCTTAAATCAAAATCCACACTTAACCTCAGATATTCCATCAGAGCATGCTTCCACATCAAATTTTCAGCCACCCAGTTTACAAGGCCCCCATATATCCTACCATGAGTCATTACCCATTTCAGACAGTCTTTTGTGCCATCAGCATCAGGAAAAAATTTTGTTTCAAAAGTGGCCTTCAAAAAAAAAAAAAAAAAAGCTACTTTCTGATCCCCACCATTCCTTTAGTCCAGTGTGGACTAAAACAGGTGAATCAGTAGCCATGTGGGAGCAGAAAACTTCAGTAGGAGAGCAGAAGTAAGGCCTGAGAAGAGAGAAAAGTGAGAAACACCCATAGCCCAACTTTGCCACTAGGGAAGTCTGCTCCTTCTGGAAGACTTTGATGCTTTATTGGTGTTAATTGTGGCAGTGAATGGGCACCATATACCCTGGTGCAGTACTCAGCCTCCCTGAGGGGCAGATCTGGTGTTGTTAGTGTTTTGTGTGCCTCTGCATTAAAATGGGATTAATAAAATCTATTTGCCCTGAAATGCCACCTTCCACACAGAAGGTTGGAACTTCACAACTTGTAAAGGGAATTTTACTCAAGTATCAAACACATACAGAGACATACAACCTTCAAAACAGTAAGGACAAAAAAGATGAGACCCACAGTGTACTATTGTCCTCTACTTTCATAGATGGGTAAAAGTGCAAAAAGAAGTACCAAAAAACCTCTTTCTCAGTCATTCCTCTCAATTTCTCTGATGGAAGAAGTCTATTTGGATATCCAAGCCTCATATTACCACAATAAGATCAAAACTTCACATGATTTTAGTGCAAAATTGATACCCCTCACTTGTTTTACAAAAGCAGGCAGCCGGCATTGTTTCAGGTAAGCAATTAAACCAAGCAAGTAGAGAACAGGTTTGTGACTCCAGAGACCAGCAGGTCACTTTGCTGCCCTCTCACAGGCTCTAAGGGTGGTGAAATCCCTTCTCCTCCCTCTGCTTTGGTCTCACTATTTGCAGTCAGGAGCAGAGCCAGCACTAAGCCCAGGCTGCCTGTGCCAACCCATGAGGGCCCCTTGCTTGAACAACCACTTAACAGGGGAAAGGATGCATTTCTTTTTTGAGGTTTGAAAATGGTACTAAAAAGAATTATTTCAGTGCCTGCACATAAGTAGTATTTTAAAATGAGGTAAATTATTTGATAATTTTAAGGAAGATAAAAATTTTCTTTCATTTTCACAACTTCCTATGAATGCTTTTTTTTCTGATGTAGGCTCTGCATTGATTTTGCAGAGCATGTGTAATTGCAAGACTTGTTTCTGAAGGAGGCAAATGAAACTTTTTATAGCTTTTTCAGGCTACTCATAAAAGTGCTGTATTTAAGCTAGGACTAATTTATCAGGTTTACTGGTATTATTACTATTATCATCAGGCTCTAAAATTAAAGGTAGCCCACCTCAGGCTAAAAAACCTGTGGAGATCCTCAGCATTAGCAGTAGTTTTCTTCTTCATTTTCTTTGACTACATAACTCAGAATGTCTGCTCTCAGTCCTCCAGCATAAGGTAGGAGTATCTCCTAAATACAAAGCAGCAGAAAAAGAGAATAAGAAAAAAGTTTGATTCCCATTTTGTCCAAAATACCTTTCTCCTCTCCCTTTAACATTTTCCTTTGACCCTGAACTTCTTTTCCTTAAAAAACTCCCATCTTTCTGTGTACTTCTTGTTAGCTCGTGATTGTACAGCCTGGCTGTAGGGCACGACCAGTGAATCATAGCAGCAAATGTCAGCAGGAAAAGATCTCCAGTAGCCCATCAGCTGTTTGAGTTCATATTTATTATTTACTGAATGACCGTGAATAATGAACAAGTTGCTCTAAATTATTGCAGATTTGCGCCTAAATCTCTATTAAAAAGGGAAAATCAGTTGAAGCAATTACAGAATTTACTTACAAGGAAAAAAATTCCCTTTGTCTCATTAATATTACATGGAGAAGATGTAGCAACAGTGAGAGAAATAGAGGTAATTGGTGCAAATTGATTAGGGGTGCAAAAAATGAAAACTCTGAAATGACAGAGAAGTGAAAGAAATTCTCTCAAAATGCTTCCATGGAGATATCTACCCTAGTCTCTGTGGACTAGACTTATATGAACATCAGCGAGTTAGAGTGATGGAGATTGTTCTCCAAGTGGTTTGCAGTCAGTATTTAGAGGTAAATTAGGTTAGGTAAATCCCATCCTAGCTAAATACAGCTAATCTTTGGACTGCCTAATTTGTACTTGAGTTTGGGCCTAATTTTTTTCTGAAGAAACTGGATAAGGTCAGGAATGGCACTGGTGCAAAAGTCTGCAACTTTAGGCATGTCCTTCTCAATGATAATTCTGTACCTGTCATATAAATGGACAGAGAAATCACAAACTGTACAATTGAAGGAAAATACCAGCTCCTAGTACATAGATTGTGTAGCAAACAACAAAAGGAACCTATCCTAAAATAGGAAAGTATCCAAATATTTTTCTCTTGGCTTTGTGGAGCACATGTGGTGACGCCTCTTCATGCATTTACTTGAGCAGTTCTCTAAATCAGATTCCATTTTAGGGTAGTCCTGAAGATTATGTAAGAGCAAATTGTGGTTTTATCTTTCCTGCCTAAAGAAGGAATGTGGTATCAGAAGTCATGTTATCAGGCATTATCCAAAGCCTTATACCTGTTAAAATGTCATGTTCAGCATCATATTTAACTAGCTCTAATTTCCTTCTCTCATTGCACATTCAAAGGTTCCCCAAATTAATATGGCTATTTGAGTATTTTTAGGCAAGAGCCTATTAATGCTGGGGTGGTTTTTTTTTTACAAAAACATGCTATAGCTAAAGCTCATGATGGAAGTAATTTGTAATATTCAATGACCTCATTTTATTCTGTTTTGCTCACTCAATGCTAATGCGTATGATGCCATGTGAAATTCGCAGATGAGCCTGTCTGCAGGACTCATGGGAGCCATAAATGGATTAAACCTCTCACTCCCTACTTTGGCAAGTGATCAGTTACATTTAAATAAAGGTCAGTCTGTCTTTACAAAGAACACACTGAAAGCAAGCTTAATAGCTTTCCCTACTGAGCCTAGAACATAACTATTTGAAGCATAATTAGCAACGGGGTGCCAGTCACTGATTGTGCTTTTTGCTTGATTTTATGTCTGGGGAGTTCCAGTATTCCCCATTAGCTCTGAGAGGGGGCACAGTGCTAGTTATCAAATTGACAGTCTTGACCTGGCCTCTGAAAGCAGCTGTAAAACACTGTTGGGGAAAATTAAGATGAATGCCAAAGCCAGGTCTGTAATACTGCTACAAATTGGACATTTGAGGTCCATGCCACCACTCTAAATAACAAAATTGGTAAAATATCTGATTTGCATGAGAGTGTGGACTTCATTACACTAAACATCAGGTGATAAGGAGATATACCAGTTGTCCTATTGTCTCATCTTATGAGCTCTGTATTGTGACTTCTTTATGAAATACTCCATACCTATTCTTTCCAGCATAACGGAGTGACCAGCTCTGCCATCTGTCAAAATACAGATTTCAAGAAGGGTGGAGTGAATCAGCAACAACTTCCCCTACAGTAAAAGGTGCTGACCACAAAAGGGTTGTTTAGTCAAGTTAACTAAATATTTAGCCTGTATGAGGCATTTAAGAATTAACATGGTTATAGACTCACAGCATCACAAAATGGTTTGGGCTGGAAGGGACCTTCAAGATCATCTAGTTCCAACATGCCTAATAGATCTTGTGGTGTTCCACTTCTTCAAAATACCTCATTTGCCTTGGGTTTATGGGCTGGTATTTATATCTCTGGTAGCAAAAGTGATAATTGTCTACAGGGGAAGAGAACAGAGCTGATACAGCAATCTTGGTACTCTGCAGACAGCCTGAAATTCTGAGAGATCTGTGAATTACCTTGACCTTCCTGACTGGAGCATCAGCTTCAAAAGTTCAGTGATTGCACTTCAGTGTTATCAGCAACTAATTTAGCACTGATCATTTTATCTACTACTATCAGAGAAGATGGATAAGAGCAAAACACAGTGGACTGACTTTTGGGAATTTCTGGAGATAATCCAAGAGCAGACCAGAGAAGCAGACAAGTGACAGCAAAATCAGCAAAAGAATGAGGAGGAGGAGGAGGAATTAAAAGGCAGCAAAGGGGCTGGGATTATATGGAGAAGATCTCTTAACTAAAGATAAACGTTATAATAAATTATTATGAGAAAATATTACCATTTAACCTTTTAGGTGTGATACAAAGACTATATTCTGTTTATCTCTGTGTAAATTGTCAAACTACATTTACTTCAGCTCCTCTCACCTGGTAGATGGTCAATGGCTGCATTCCCAGCCCAGGATCACTACCAGAGAGCAGAGGTCTGTGTCCTCCAAATGCATCTTTACAACATAGAAACTGTAAGAGGAAGATGACTAACCAGGGATTAAAATAAAAGCATGTACTTTTCCTGATTTACCTGCACTTGGGGGTTAAACACAGGATTTTAGGTCATTCCTTTTGTGAATGGTATATCCATTTTAAGAGTCAATTAAATACATTACAAAATGTAGGCATTGCCAAGAAATATAGGGCTGTATTTGTTTTATAAGCTCTCAGATATACAAAGAAGACCAATGCCTTAAGCAGCTCCATATCAGTTTTACCACTCTCCTTCTCTAAAATTTATTTGTGCTTTTATTTGTTTGTTTCATTTCTAGGATTTCTTTTTCCTGGTGGAAAATTTGTATGGGAGGTGGAGAAATCAGTAACTGATTTAATTGATCATTTTCAGTTTGTGTGGAATTTTCATTTTTTACAGGTTTTCTACAATGCAACCAACTAATGTTCTGCTTCCAGCACAGGCACTTCAAGGTCGTATTTCTTTGTTTTCACCACAGGTCAGATACCATCACCAGGAAAAACTAATTTGAAAGCATCTTCCATCACAGGCACTCGGAAATAACGAAACAAAACAGCCAAGCAGAGTAAAAAAATCCTGTTTCTTTTACCCATGGATCCTGGGCCAGCAGTGCAGAACTCTCCTCAAGCTCTCACAGTAAGGTTTGCTATGCAGGTAGCAAATGTGCTCCTGTGGTTTACACCTCCCTAAGCATTTCTCTCTTCTACAGGACATTTCCTTCAAGCACTGGCAGCATCCAGCTGTGTCTCCTTTGAGCCTTTTAGCATGTTGACATTACTTTCTTCTGTGTAATTTGGTATTTGAATACATTGAACACTACCTTTGTTCTCTATTGTAGGTCATGGGTTGTATGGGACTTTTGAAATGTTGTCCTCCTGGAGAAAAACTAGAGAAGACCAACACGTTAAAGAGAGGACTGCAGCTGTATTTGCAGACTCCATGCTCTCGTTTTCTCTCACCACTGCCATGTACCTGGTCACTTTTGGAATAGGTGCCAGTCCCTTCACTAACATTGAAGCAGCCAGGATTTTCTGCTGCAATTCCTGTATTGCAATTTTCTTCAACTACCTCTATGTACTCTCCTTTTATGGTTCCAGCCTGGTGTTTACTGGCTACATAGAAAACAACTACCAGCATAGTATCTTCTGCAGAAAGGTACCAAAGCCAGAGGTATTGCAAGAGAAGCCTGCATGGTATAGGTTTCTTCTGACAGCCAGATTCAGTGAGGACACGGATGATTCAGAGGAAACGAACACTTACGAGAGTCATCTTTTGGTGTGGTTCCTGAAACGCTATTATTGTGACTGGATAACAAACACTTATGTCAAGCCTTTTGTAGTTCTCTTTTACCTTGTTTATATTTCCTTTGCCTTAATGGGCTACCTGCAGGTCAGTGAGGGGTCAGACCTGAGCAACATCGTAGCGACCGCGACTCGGACCATCGAGTACACGACTGCCCAGCAGAAGTACTTCAGTAACTACAGCCCGGTCATTGGGTTCTACATCTACGAGTCCATCGAGTACTGGAACACCAGTGTCCAGGAGGATGTGCTGGAGTACACCAAGGGCTTCGTGAGGATATCTTGGTTTGAGAGCTACTTAAATTACCTTAGGAAACTCAACATATCTACTGGATTGCCGAAGAAGAATTTCACTGATATGTTGAGGAACTCCTTCCTGAAGACCCCTCAGTTTGCCCATTTTTCAGAGGATATCATCTTTTCCAAGAAGTACAACAATGAAGTTGATGTTGTGGCCTCCAGGATGTTCTTGGTGGCCAAGACAATGGAAACCAAGAGGGAAGAACTTTATGACCTCCTGGAGACCCTGAGGAAGCTCTCTCTCACCTCCAAGGTGAAATTCATCGTTTTCAATCCATCATTTGTGTACATGGATCGTTATGCCTCTTCAGTGGGAGCCCCCTTACAAAACTCCTGCATTAGTGCTTTATTTCTGCTCTTCTTCTCTGCATTCCTGGTGGCAGACTCTCTGATCAATGTCTGGCTCACTCTAACTGTTGCCTCGGTTGAATTTGGAGTTATAGGTTTTATGACCTTGTGGAAAGTGGAACTAGATTGTATTTCTGTGTTGTGCTTAATTTACGGAATTAATTATACAATTGACAACTGTGCTCCACTGTTATCAACCTTTGTCCTGGGCAAAGAGTTCACAAGAACTAAATGGGTGAAAAATGCCCTGGAAGTGCATGGGGTAGCTATTTTGCAGAGCTACCTCTGCTATATTGTTGGTCTGATTCCTCTTGCAGCTGTGCCTTCAAATCTGACCCGTACACTGTTCAGGTGCTTGTTTTTAATAGCATTAGTCACCTTCTTTCACTGCTTTGCCATTTTACCTGTGATACTGACTTTCCTGCCACCCTCCAAGAAGAAGAGGAAAGAGAAGAAGAATCCTGAAAACCGTGAGGAAATAGAGTGTGTTGAAATGGTGGATATGGATAGCACCCGAGTGGTTGACCAAATTACAACAGTCTAACTTGATTTGTTGGTTGCTTTTTTACACTAGGTCTTACTGAGAAAAAAAAAGAAACCAGTACTGACTAAATGTGTGGGGACAGGAAGATTGGAGGTTTTCCCCTCCCTCCTCTAAGCTAAATCCAGGAATATTCAAAATTATGGGAGAAATTAAAAATAAATTAAAAAAAAAAAAAGCAAGAGCCGGGGTATTGTACCTTGCTCAGTTCCTATAACAGGTAATATGGGAGAATTTGCACACCCATGCAAAGAGAGGTTAAATTTTAGATGCATGAAGTAAGATCTAATGGAAGAAGTTGGGTTCTTAAGCAGTCGTCTGCATCGCCTGTACTGCAGATGCTGCAATTATTGTGGCTAAACCAAATCATGTTGAAAGGTCAACTGTCAAGGCTGAAGTAGCACTAAATGTTCGCTGGATGTAAAGGCTTTACAAACTTTCTGCACAGCAATAACTCAAGTCAGTGAGTCAGCTCTTATAAGTCTTTGCCATCACATTTAATATTTCTTTTCTCCCCTAATCTAAACATTTATGCAAGACTATATAAAAAATAGCAAACTGTACTGGGAAAGAAGGCAGTACACAGCAACCAAGTGCTTTCCAAACACCTTTATGTTATGAATCACTTTTTTTTTTTCTAAAAGTATCATTATTTTAAAATTGAAATCATCCCTTGTAACATTTTTAATCATGGTTTTATAGCTGTTTCTTTTTCTTATAAAAACAAAAAAGAACAAAAAAAAAAGGAACAAAAAATCCATGTGACTCTGTCACTCTAGAAAATATATAATTCTATTTTATACATATCTCGCTACTAGTTAAACATGTAATCTGCTTTACCAACTGTAATTTTGTTAGCACTCTACTAAGACATGTGAGTGGATCTAGCAGCAGACAGAAGATGGGGTACTGAATATTTCAGCACCAAAATCCATGATACAAACCTCAAATACTAAAATGTCATCGAGAAAGTGAATGTTAGGGCTCTTTTAGTGAGAGCCTATTTCAGGCCATTCACTGGTAATGCACACTAAGAGGATTAGTGGGTAGTTTTACATAATGTATAACTTAATCCCTCAATCTTCCTAGAGTACCTGTAAAGCAATAGACCTTGCAGCTATGGGCTCTTCCAGGAGACAGTAGACAGTAAGATTTGAGTGGAACAAACTGAAGGTTGGGTCTGTGGTTTAGCAACAGCAAGTTCAACAACGTCCCCAAAGAGCCCATGTCTTAGGGGCCTATTGAAAACATCACATGTAAGAGGGAATAAAAAACACCCAAAAAAACCAACTTAAAAAGATTACATACCAAGTCTTTTTGGAGCCAGGAGTTCTAAATCAATAATTCTGTCAGCATCTGTGATGTGGAGTAAAACAGATAAAGCAGCATCTCTTCCCTCCTCCACCCCCTCCACCCTTAAGAGCGACAGGCTCATTGCTGTAAGGTTTTATCGTGTGGTTGAACCCCAGTGGGGATATGTAAGCCAATTCTGTAGGTTTTGCTGAGAGTATTCTGACCATACATTGCCTGTGATGCCCCAGTGGCAGGAGCTGGCTGGTGTGTGTCGGGTGGGTTCATATGGACTGTTGCTTTGTGGTGCAACATGAATGTATTCCAATCAGACTCCCTTCTGCAGCTCATCTGGAAACTAAGAGCACTTGAAAGGTTTTCAGCATTTGGCACAAAGTTTGCTTCAATGTCAGTATCTGGAGGGGGAGGGATATTGCAAGAGCTTTGGGGCTTGGAGCACTGGGAGCACCATGCCTTGGGAGGCTGCTGTGGTACCTGTACAGCCACTAGGACGTCTGTGGTCACAAAACCAGGATGTGCTTCATTGCTTGAAACATCTCTTTAGCATCCAAATCCCAGTGACCCCCAAATGCCCTGTCCAAAACCTGCAAATGCCACCTACTGAATATTAATTTTCCAGCAAAGAGATATTTCTGAAGCATCCTTCCTAGCAGAAAATAAGATAACCAGATATTTTGCCCTGAAGCAAAATATTACATTCTCACTAGCAAAACAAATCAGAAGAGCAGCTGGCAACATTTACTTTCCCCTGGATAAGTCCCTTCCCTGACCAGAAGAAAGGAAGCTGTGTCCAGGAATGCACAGGCTCTTTGCTTAAGTAAACAACAGTTGCTTCAGTAGCAGCTGGGAAGCTGTAACAACAACTTCGGCCTTGGCAGAACACAGGCAGACACCTTGAAGACAGCCAAATGAATGTAAGGCTAGGAAAAAGATCTGTTTCCCCTGTTTTTTTTAAACTCAGGCTTGGGGCTATGTTTTCTGGCCAAAAAATATTCCTTAAATGTACTTCACTGTAATTTTCTGTGATCATCAGTATGTTGTTTAAATACCAGTCACCCTGTCCCCTGGCTGTTCAACAGGCAACTGCAGTGGCTTTTAAACTTCTGAGGGCATTAGCAAATTAGCTAAGAGTTACAGAGGAACTGCAATTCCTCTGCAGTGATCCACTGACTTGTGTGACACTTAGAAATGGGACACGTGTCAGAGAGGCTGTTTGTGCACTGCCGAGAGGAATACATGGCAAACACTGATTTTACACCTCTGCTATCCCTCATGCTATTCCCTTGCAAACACCAGATGCCAAGATAGTTACCATAAACCTCCTCACATCTAATTGCAGTGCATAGACCAGGAGCATCTTTAAAGAGATGTCCAAAGACAAGCTTGCAGTTTCACAGATCTCTTATTAAATCTCACCATGTGAGGCCTTCAGAGATCTTCAAGAAAGGTGATAAAACCAGGGACAAAATTACTTCTCTATCTCCAAACCTGTCAGAAAAAGGATGAGGAGGCATTCCTGTGACAAAGTGCTGCAGAAGAGGCTTGAGTGTCCACAGAAGGCAGGGTGAGAAGTCATGGAGTCTACGGTCTACGTCCTTGCCCCCAGGGCAGAGCCAGCAATGTAAATTTACAGAACAGAAATTTAAATAATTTCTGAAGCATGTTTGTCCAGCCCATTCCTAAAAGTCTTTTTAAGGGCATATTCCTTTCCCAGTAGTTCCCCCCAGTGCCATGTTACCCTCTCTAGTAACCATTAACTCCTGCTAGCCACTCAAGACTGGGATGGAGAAGAGGAGCTGTGCCCCTTTCTACACAGGGATAGGACAGGCAGGAGACTGGAGCATCCCCAAAAGAGAGAAAACCCAGAACAGAGCCAGAACCAACTTGCATACATTTTTCACTGTGTTTCACATCAAGCTGCCATTCTGTTCCCCAGCACTAGCAGGGTACAGCCATGGAAGTGTCCAAGGTGCACTCAGCCCAGGTCCGCGAGACTCGGCCTGGATCCTGATGCGTCTGAGGGATGCACCAAATGCTCCTTCTCTGCAGGTAGCTTGAATACCTCAACGTGAACCACATTCTCAAGGTTTCAGACTATGCTAAGCCACTTTGGCCTTCCTCCCCTTCAACCTTTTCCTCTGGAGCAATTATCTTCACCAAAGTCAATGGACCTCCCTGCACTGATTGATTATTAGGTGCAGATGCAGTGCTCTGTTCTCAGTCCAAAGCACTCCCAGTGGCTAACTGTGCATGAGATTTTACCCTTACTGGTGAACCTCCAGTTTGGAAGACTACCTAGGCTTAAGCAGATTTTTGTCATACTCTTAAGTGGCTTTTCAGCCCAGGTATCACTGTGGTTTTGTTTGCAATATAGATAATCCAATTTTTTATAAATGCAGTGAGTAGAGCAGAGTATTATACACTGTCAGGCACTGACTAAAATCTAACAGTGAAAATTTTAGCTAAGGCTAACAAGACTATGTAGGACTATGGCTCACTGAGCACATATATCTTCTACAAACATGAAAATTCCCATACAGTAAGGTATGGTGTACAGGATATTTTTACTACAGGGTAAGCATGGGGGAAAAGAGCCAACCTACCTGCATATGGCCCTCAAGATCAATCCAGTTTTCTTGTAATATAACTTCTGATATTGTGTTAGCACAAGTCCACTTTCAATTTACAATTACTCTAAATGGAGAAAAAAAAAAAATAAAGAAAATTTGTTATAGCTGGAATAACTATGCCATAAACATTAATTGATGAAGACAGAATTTTCTGCCCAAAGCAGAAATGTCGAAGTGTTCTAGTTAGATTAAAATTAGAGCTGGAATTGTTGAGAAAAACCTGTCTGTGAAAGAAAAATAGCTTCTTTTCCAAAGACAAGCAAATACACTTATTATGGTCAACTGCATGGACCTGGAGGGAATTCAGTACCAAAGTGGCCTGAGGTTATGTTGAGTCACAAGAGGATTCACATCTGCTCTCAGAAGTTTGCTGAGCCAGCGCTGAATTCAGGTAAAACATGTACTGGAAATTGAAAGGTGTACTTTTAAATGTTTATTTCTAGGCTGACTGTCCTCCTGTGAGCCATGAAATCCCACATCAGCCAACACCTTTATTTTTATTCAAAGGGAAAGCAAAACTAAGTGGTGGCACAACTGGGCAGAGATCAGGGGAGTCCAGAAGGAAGACTGGCTTCTCTGAAAAACAGAGAGAGCCAGCAAAGCAAATGGGTTGTGGGAGAAGACCTGGTGACTTCAAAACTTAGCAAAGTGGTGGTTTTTCCTACTTTGTTAACTCAGAAAGCAAATATCATCTTCAGGGTGACACGGGAAGGGAAGCTGAGTTAGTGGGCATCAGCTCTGGGTTTGCTGTGCTCTCCAGTTACAGCAGCTCCTCTGGCATGGTTGGGAGCTGTCAGCAGGATGGGAATTGGGCAGGGCAGGGCTGGCACTGCTGTGGGCACTGGGGATGCCAGACCAGGGCTGTGGTGGTGCCATTTCCCTTGTCCCCATCCCACAGCCCTGCCAGGGGTTCCCGGGGTGTGCAGCCTGCAGAGAGCATCAGCTGCCCTGCAGGAACAGCTCCTCACCATTCTCACCCTGTGGCAGCACTGCTGGGGGGTTTTGCTGAACCAGTGCTGTCATGGTAAGGCACAAACCCTGTAGGAAACCACTTTCTAGAAGCTCTTGGTTGGAAAGAATTACCCAGAGCCTTTTCCTCTCCTGCCTTTGCACACGTTAAAATCCTGATCCATAAAAATCAGATTGTACAATTTAGCTCTGTAGGGACAAAGTATTTCTTCCATGGCTTTATCCCTACATTTATCACTAAAAGTACCTGTCATTTATTTTCTTATCAACATTGTGAAATAACTAAGCCTTTCTGGGGAACACACAAGTCTGATGAGAAGGAGGTGGGGAGGGGGGAGAGCCCCTTCCCTTTCCCAAAGGTAGGAAGCATCTTCCACCCATGCCAGGCACTACTGCAGGGCACTACAGTGACCCCAGCTCAGTGCAGTGGGGAGGACAACCTTATCCCCCCTGCCTAATTTTATTAGAGAGCAGGGAGAACCTTTAACTCCAAATTTTGGGGGGAGATGGGCCCCAAGGAAGCCCTTGTGAAACTCTTCCACTGCCAGAAAAGCGCAGTGGGAAACTTCTTGTTTGGTTGGGTTTTTTGAGAAAGAGATGGCAAAAGGATCCCAGGAGGGCATTTGAACACGAATTCCTGTCCATGGTGCGTGGGTTGGAGCAGAATGGCATGCCCTGCCATGCCACCCCTTGCCCTGTTGTCCTGGCACAGCTTTCTGCCTGGAGAGAGGGCACCTCAGCATCACGTGCGCCTGCCTGGGGCAGCCGCTTCTCAGGCACAAATTGTTCTGATGTCGTTGGCATTCTGCAAGTCATTACCTTTTTTTAATTTTTGGGGAAAAACAAAACAAAAAAAGATCGGCAGAAACAATTCTAGATTATTTAAGCTCCAAGAAGTCTTAACCTGTGCATCAAATAAATGGCTTGCAAGATGTCAGGGGTTTTCCTTTAGGCTTTTTTTAACCTATTTTTACTATTTTTGTATTAATTTAGGGGGAAAATTGTATAATGAATCTCAATGTATAGCATAAGCCTAAAATAAAATGGCTGTCTCTCTCTTTGCTTCCTGTGCTCCCAAACTGCTACAGAAATCCCATGCCATCACCAATGCAACAAGCTGATTTTCCTGGCCTAACCCAAATAATCAGGGTGAGCGTGGTCTCCAAGTCCCCACAGAGAGGGGTGGTGGAGGAGTTCAGGGGCACCTGCTCAGCACAGAGCCAGCAACGTCCCCAGGATGATGGGCATGCTGCTTCTGCAGGAGCGCCTCTTGTTCCAGGCTGCACACTGCAAGCACAGGGAAAACCACATCCATTCATTTCCATGTTATTGGGATCTAAGTGCTTTTTGGGAGTGTTTTATATAATCCACCAGCAGAACTCCAGCCTCAGCTGGCAAACCAACAGCTAAGGCAAAAATCTGAAACTGATTTGATCAAAAACTACATTTTATTTCCTCAAACAAGACCTGGACCTTCTGAGATCTGGTAGGTAGGCCTGAAGTATTACTGTTTAACAGAAGTATTGTGATTGAACAGACTTATTGCTATTAAAATTTTTCTTACCAAGACCTTACCATTCACAAACTCAGAAGCCCCATCATCACTGAGAGACCACCTCTCTCACCAGCACAACCACAGCTGCCTGCTCTAGGATCTTCTGATGACTGTGCTCAATCATCTTCTTCCCATGCCCAAGCAGATAACCCATTTACCCTTCTTTCCTAATGTTTTGGAGAAGGGAATCAGCATCCATAAGGCCCATTTGGACCAACTGCTTCAAAGCAGAAGCAAACCACTCCACCAGGGGATGCAGGTGACAGCTATAGGTGCTATGTCACATGTGACTGCAGAAATGAGATGTGCATCACTTTACTGTAAAAAGCAGGTGAGCCAGATCCAATCCCAAGTCACTGCAACAAATAGCAGGAGTTTGGTGTTTTGGCTACCAAGGGCTTTCAGGCACTTTAGTTTAATGGGAAGTTTGGGTCTGCAATTTAAAGGTGATTCCTGTCACCTGTTATGGCTCTGGGCCTTGTCCCTTTCAGTCATTCTTTCTCTCATTGCCTTAAATTCAGAATCCAGAAGCACTGTTGCCAAAAATTCTGTCTGAAACTGAAACTCAAATGATATCAATTTTTCTAATTGCTAGTGTGATGTAAGAGAGGCTATGTCTAAGCATCACACAGGAACTCAAAAGCAAAACCCCCATACCAGGCTGGTGTTCCTCATTTGTATTAGCAGGAGCTCCTTCGTGCAAATCTCCACTGATCTAATTTACAAAATTCAGCCTTTCCAAATGTATAATCAGCACGTTTCATTCTGAAAGTTCATCTGTACCTGTACCTTCAAAATAAAAGCATGTTAAATCTGATTTTTAACTTATCAAGGGATATAGTTCAGCCCAACAAATGTTCATGAGCAGCATGTCTGAATCCCACATGCAATTCTTACATTGCTGCATACAAGTCAGAATATTTTCACTCCCAAATGCCACATCTCCTTATTTATACAACTAATGTGCACACAGAAACTAGGCAGGATTGTGGACCCAAAACAGTGAAGCATGCTCATGTTTACATTCATCCTGTATACATCACTTAAACTTTTAAAGGTTAGTGGCTATATACAACTCATTGAGAAGAACAGGATTTTTTTGCTGACTCCAGTTTACTGGCCAAAAATAACAAATATAAGCACTAGCCAAGCACTAGCTAGAAAGAACCAGGGAATAAGACATCCAAAAGTCCATCCAATCATCCACTTGAAAATTTATACATATGAGAAATGTATGAATCATGTTAAAGGCCTTAGCTGGATATCCAGACTATACATAGCATATGTTATATATGAATGCAGAATACTCTATTCTTTTTGGCCACATTGAATCCTTTGAAATATCCTCTGTTCTGTGAGGAGGCATACTTTTGAGCAAAACTGACATTTATCTTCTTAGAAATTACCAATTTGCACAGGTGAAGTTTGCTGGAAACAAAATTTTAAATGTATACAAACAAACTGATGCCAGAAAACACAATTTGTAAAAATTATGCCTTCACATACTGATTATATTTCATAATAAGCAATCTGTTCCCTGATGCTACAAGTAAAAACTGATTTTTTATTTGTCAGCTATATTCAGGAAAATGAGATGCCCCACTAATGTATATATAGTGCATACACCCCCATAGCAATTATGTATTTCTTATACGCCCAGCACAAGTTGGCTCTGTATAAAGAGGAGGAAAAGCCAACCTAGAGATGTAGTTGAAAGCTGGTAGGAAGAATAGTTTATCTGCACTGAGATTAGTAATGGATCAGCAGGGGAGGAGCAACAGAGAAGTTTGGAACTCAGGTTTTATTGTGTCAGGAGGATGAGAAAGAAATTATATAAAAACCCTCTGAGTTGCAAAGGGAAGGAAGGTCTAAGCTAGTATGAGATTGAGAAAAATCATATGAACATATGTAAGACTAGCAGCTGTAAGGTATATTAAGGCTGTTTAACAAAAGACAGGATCTGTCTATACAAGGAAAATAAAAAAATCACAGCTGCCTAATTATATGATTTCAAATATAGATTCAGTACCTCATTGTTTTGGAATAAAAGGAGGATATCATTCCTAATCTAATCTGGGCCCAGAGCTGAAGGATTTGACATGATCTATAAACAGTATCATACAGAAAAAGAGATTGGTCGTGGATTCTGGCTCATAACTTACTTAAAAATGACAAATTGACCCTCACTATTTTACTGCAGCTCTTATTTAGAGAAGAGCAGCTGACTTTAATGTTCTGAAACAGTCATGCCTTCCTGACAAAAGACTTGTGCGCTGGAAGGATTGCTTTCTTTTCTTTTGAAGATGTGATCAATTTTCTCTCTGGACAAAGTGAGTCCTCAGGCACAAAACCCACAGCAAGAGGTGGGAAATTCCTCTCTTAAGGTGATTCCTGATTCAAGGACATCCATCTGCAATTGCATTTCTCTTTTCTCTCCTCTCTGCATACTATTGCAGGCAGTTCCACACCTGTTTATTGACAGTCTGACCAATCAGTGCATGGTACCCTTCTTTGCGAGAGAGGTGGGGTTCGGCCAAGCATCCCCTGATGCTGGCTCCAGAGGCTGTGGCCACATTATAATTTCAGGATTATTCTAGCCCCCCTCATGGGAGCCTTTCTGTCAATATCTTGGATCTTGCTGGAAGGGTGGCTACAATGGCTGTCACAGGACAACCAACAGCAATTTGCTGACCTGCCATGCCTCTGATATATGCAAGTGACACAGCAGTTTCAGATCTAGCAAGGAGAAGTGTCCAAAGCTCACTATCAGGACACCAGGATATTTAATATCACCTGTGAGGATGTTTACACAGCAGACTTACTATATGGAATTTGCAGAAATAGGGAAAAGAGAGATAGAACATCAATTAAACTCCTTATTCAGCACTTTCCATATGTCTCCATCAAAGGAAGAGTTCTTGCCTCACAGTCAGTGGTGATACCAAACATTAAGAATCTATTTTACAGAAAAATATTAAAAGGATTTGGCTTAGAAAGGGGAAATGTGGAGCAGAGATATGTGACCAGAATTATGGATAAGATTGCTAACATCAGTGAGTTCTTTCTTTTATTTTCTTTTTTTCTTTTTTTTTTTTTTTTTGCCAAGTATATCCCTCAAAGCCAGAATCTCAGAATACAAAATATTTGAAGTAAGAAGCAAATAATAAATTCATGGAGAACATTTCACAGGTAGAAATGACAAATACATATTAGAAACTATAAAGTCAAGGGAGACAACAAAATCAACTCAGATGAGAAATGCTTAGATTTATTGTAGAGAACTCCATGAAAACCTGGACAGAAAACCTCCTAAATGTACTCACAGTCCTGGAGAGCTCTTCAGGTGGTCTGTTCCAGCACCAGATCAAAAATAAGGTAAGTTTTAAATTATTGACAACTAAAACCAACAGAGCTTTAAAGCGTAGAACTTGGGTAAGGGAGAAATGGAAAAATTATGGGAAAAATACTGAATTTCTTACTCCTTGTGTTCATCAGCACCTCTCCACAGACTTCTCAGGAGTTACAGCTAATAGCTTTTGTTTAAAGCACCACCCAGCACATCCCAGACCCCAGCTCTCCCCTTCCCCTGGAAGCCTGAGGCTGAGTTTCATTTTGTGAGTCTGCTTCCAAGGCAGATGATCCCTCTGACAGTGTCTGAGTGACAAAGGACCTGAGACACAGAGGTGAGCACAGAGCAGCACGGGAAACACCAGAGCCATGGCAAGGCAAAGCCTTGTTCCTCCTTTATCAGACAGCTGTGCAAAAGAGGGCATTCCAATTTCTAATGTGCTTTAAAAGCTTATAAGAAAAATTGGCCTCTGTGGATCACTGTGGTTTCCCTAGGCAGTAGATGTGCTGTGGATGCTGTCCAGGCATCCTTATGCTTGTGCTTTCCCAAATCTTAGCAGCCCTCAGCTTGGCTCCATGCCACACAGTCCCTCTGACACTCATATTGCAGGTTTCATTGAGATACCTTTTTGGTGAAAATTACTTCTTTCACAACAAACAAATCTGTTTAAATATGAACTCTTCTATTTGCCCCAGGCTCCCACACCTGCCATCTCTATTCTCTGTCAGTACATCTGGAAATGAAGGTGGCCACGGTGGGAAGGAGAGAGCTGGAAAGCAAATAAAAGTCCCATCATTTCAGTTCAGTGGCAGCTAGTTTTGTGAGGCCCAATTACCAGAAATTTTGTGACCCTCATTTTCCAGTACCAAATTTTTAAAAGGTGCTCACTATTCCACTCCCAAGCCAGGAAGAACTACAGATTTTCAGAATACTCGAAGCAGAATATAACTGCTCTATTGAAACCATTTTGTCCAGTGGAAATAAAGCATTGGGAAGGAGAGGAGAGATTAATAGAGTTGCTGGATTTGAAATTTTCTGCAGAAAAGACTGGGTTTTCTTCTTTTTAAAGAAAGTTCACATTTCTACCTTTGTTCTGAAAGGAGAAGTCTTTAAGTCTGATAAACTCAAAGCACATTAATTCATATACAAAACCTTCTGTTCAGGAGAGGAGAGTCCAGATGTGAGCTGAGCAAAGATATCAAGGCAGTAGCAAATGCAAACAATAGCAAACATTGCACTTCTATGGAAACACAGATTTGAATGCATAATTGGCTGAATGTTACCAAAAATCTCCTGATGCAGGAAAAATAAAGTCAGGGAAAGATTGTCAAAAAACTTTCCATGGTTTTTAACTTCTTGTTATGGATCATCTGGGTCTTTTACACTCCATTGAAATCTGTAATCAGTTTCTTTAAACATAGTTATCATTAATATACATTCAGCCATTGACCAAATATAAACCATACTTAGCTGGCCAGCCATAGATCTCAAATAATCAAAGGTCATCCTTTACAGCTACCCCCACTCCTAAAATACATATCAAGTGTGTGTATTTCACAGAATAATGGGAAAAACTATACAAAATTCTAACCTACCTGGAAGCAATTTGCTTTAAACAAGCCAAACAGAATTTAAAAATTGTTTGCAGCAAATACTTTTAAAAGCTCAAAATGTGAAGGTAAAGTAGCTCTATTCAAACCTTTTGAAGAGAATGAATGAGAGAATGAATGTGAAAAAGCACATGGAGTGCAATTTGAAGAAGCAAGCAAGCGAATCATGACCAGAGAATGTCTATAAAACCTTGGCAGTTGACCTTCAATGGGTGAGGATGGTAAGTGGTTTGGAGAATCAGCATTTCATCAAGTGGTTGAGTATATTTTTACCCTTTTCAAATATGAACCAGCTCATCAGGTAAAAACTGGTCATGCAAGGTTTGTCCATTTGCCTGCTCTCAGTGAGCATGAAAAAAATCATATTCCTAAATGAGCCTGTGGTTTCTGCTGGCTTTGGTTAATTCCAGTGTGTTTCTGTTAACCACTAAGGGGACAAAACACAGAAACAAAAATCCTCCAAATCTCTATTGCTATTTCTTTTCTCAAGAATGTATCCTACACTTCCCATTACCATCTCCTTTTGCTATGCCAAACCTCTCTGATGAAATTCCCCAATTTTGGCCAGTTGACCCAAGAGCTCCCCTAATGCACTCTTGCAATTGTAAGTACTCAGGGGTTCCACTAAAGGGGTGGCTGGATGCAGCTTCAGGACTAATTGTATCCTATGAGTTATAGAATTATGCACCAACAGCTAAAAGGACACAATTAAAAGTGAACTATTGTGACACACACTGTGTAACCTCATACAATCAAATGCAATGTTTAGTAAACATGAACCTCTTTGTCATTTTGTATTTATTTATACAGGTTTAACAAAAAATAAAAAATAAAGCACACATTTAAAAATATCCCTGTCTCCATTGTGTCTCTGCAGCATTATGCAGCTTCCCGTTGAGGCTGATGGGAAGGCAATGACTCGGCCAGTGCCTGGGGAACTAGGCAGGAATGACTAGCAAGGAATGTGCAGCTCTTGTTTGAATTGAATTATACCTGCAAAGAGAGGGAGACAGCCTTCCAGAGAGTGTGGGAGAGAAAAGGAACGGCTCACCAGGCATTTGCTAGGAGCTGCCTAGGTGGGAACACCAAATTTCTGCAGAAGTAGGAGCCTTAACTAGGTCACTGCCTAAAGGACTGCATTTTTCCAGCAGTGTGCCAGTAATGAAACACCAAAGGGTTTCTAATTCCTGGGCTCCTCCCTTGGCTACAAAATCTGGAGGAAAAAGGAAAGGGGAAAAAGGAAAGGGAAAAAGGTCTTCTACTTACAGCTGGAGAACTGATAAATCTCTGGCATGCACTCAAAGCAGGGAGGTGACGCCAGGGAGCCAGGTCCTGCCAGTTTGCCCAAGGACCCATGGTTTATGCCACCACCAAGTCTCTGTAACACACAAAGACTCTGCTTTGCAGACCTCCAGCAGCACTGCCCCTCTCCTCTAGGAGTGACAATGCACATTTCAAGATCTCTGTCTTTCTTCAGAGGAAGGCTCTCTGGCACCTTGCCCTCCTGCAATGCCATCCTCCTTCTCTCTCCTTGCTTGCTCTCATCCTCATTTATCTCACAGACACACACATAAGAGATTGCTATGCAAAAGGCTGATCTCAGTCCATGCCCCTATGGCCTTAGCTATTGGCAAAGGAAAGCAATCCACAATTTTGGCAAAATCATCGTTTTTCTCCTTTCCTCAATACACCACAAGAAACAGAGAATGATCTAATGATGGATATTCAAAATAATGCAGAGGGAACAAAAGCCAAGAATGCTACTAATTTTTACAAAATATGTGCTGTGAGTTTAGTTTAAGTACAAAGAATGGAGAGGGAATATCATTATTTTCTACAACGGTTACAGAAGCAGTTTTGTGGTAGCAGTTTTGGTCTGTGCTTTGAATACAAAGCAATTACAATGTCAAATGGCACCATTTTGAAAAAAGAGAAGTGTTTCTGAAATTTAATTGTGTTCAAATCCCAGAGTAATTGTGGTACAATGGGAATTACCAGGTCAAATTTCAAATCTATCTCTACATTTGTATGATTCCATGCTCACATTTGGTGTACTCAGTGGTACCCTTAGCAGACACACAAGGGGGAGATCCCACATGGGCCCTTCAGGGCCAGCTCCATTTAATGCTTTCACTACTACCAGCGTGGATAGTGCACAATATAAGATATTAATAAAGCATTGTCTGCCTAAGTTGGGAAGAACTGCATAATTCTGAAGGCCAAGAACAGAGTCAAAACACACTCAGACCATCGAAAGAAAGAATGATGTGAAATCCACTGTAAGAAATTCAGAAAAGCGAAGTCCATGGGGGAAAGCGTAGTGCAAACACAAAGTATGGAAAAACTGATTACCCAGCAGTTTTGCAGAAGAGTATCAGAGATTGCACTTGGTCACTGCTTCACAGTGAATAAAAACTGTGGCAATGCTACAAAGCCACCACATCTAATCCTTATCCAATTTATTAAAAGAATCACATACAGAAGACATGGAAAACATTTTTTTTCTGTTCTCCTTAGAGGAGATGAATCTTCAACGGAACACTGTGGGCATGACCCTTGGAAAGAGTATGGAATTAAATGAGAATGAGGAATCAGAAAAATGCACTTTCTTCAGGAGAGTCTGCTTACTCTATGAGAGATGAATTTGAAAACCACATATCCTTTTATGTATGAAAAGGATATATAAGAACTGGTATCAAATGTTTCTTGTGTCCCCTGAAGGTGGGACCAGATACAATCATTTTAATTTGCAGCAAATATAAGTCAATTTGTATATCCTAATTCCAAGAATAGGCATGCACTGGGAATATGCCTAGGCTGGCTGTGGGACCATGTTTAGCAGGGTTTAAAGAAGAGGTTACACAAAAAACTGCTTGAAACAACCTAGATACTGATTCAGTCCCCTTTTTAACAAAAATCCAGTGTTTTCCATCTCAAGTATGGTATAGCAATTTAGGTTGCCCCAAGCTACGTCCCTTAAATTGGCTCAAATTATGTACTCAGAAACAGAGGCACCTTGAATTGCTTGTCATGTCTCTTAGCATAAAAGCTGGATTCGTGGCCTGTAGAGGCTGGGATGTGTTCAAAAAAACAGGAGATTTATGTGTCTGTAACTAATACTTTTAAGTACGGCAATTTAAAATTTGTAGCAATTCAGCCACAATAAGTGGAGAAAATGTGGTGTCTTCTACTGTTTCCTGATGCACTTTAATATGTATCTGTGAAATTCAAGCTCTTGAGCCCACAGAAAATCTCTGCTGTAAAACATACAGTCAGAAGGGTCCATGAAGTACAGAATAACAGCAGAAGAAAGAGACAAATTAATTTTTTCAATCAACAATTATTGGAAGCTTAGGAGACAAGAAATACCAGATTAAATACTTTCCCCATTTCTTTCTTGCAAATCAGTCTTTGGGTGTTTAATGAGTTCCTATCGGTCTATGCAAATAATTCACAATGAATAATTTATCTGATATTTTTTCTGTTTGTGGGATATCTAAAAGCAAATTGGTTTCCTCTCACATATTCATTATTCAAAATTATATTAATACAGCCTTGGGTGAATGTGTTTTCACTGCAGTTGCTTTGCTCCACAATTCAGTTTTCATACCACCTATTTGGTGGCGAGGGTCCCACCAAATTTATCTTGTCCTCAGGGGAAAGATTTCTTCAAGATGTGTTAAGGTCCCACTCTCACCAGGCTCTGCAGGATGTCTCTGTCCACTGATGCCATGGAAGGGGTTAACCTCTTAATCTGAGCATCTGGATCTCATGTGGGCATCTGGATTAGGCTGGCTGGTGGGAACTACTGCCAGTGCTAAATTAAGGATCCGGAATCACTACCAGTGCTAAATTAAGGACCCTTTTGAGCTCCCACTTTCTAAAATAACTGGCTGAAGAGAAGCAAGATTACCCAGGAAAAGAAAAGCAGCACTCTTCCAGGCATCCCATTTCTGCCATTAATGCTCCTCCCTATCTCTTCCATTGGCTGATCTCAGTCAACAACATCATAGAATCATGGAATATTTTAAGTTGTAAAATACTTTAGGGGCAATCAGTCCAACTGTGTTTTAGATGTATGGTTTGCCCACAAGAGGTAGGCAAAGGATTATGACCTTAGTTTTGGATCTCACTTTAATAATTCCTATGTGAAGGAAATTGCCACCGTACTTGAAGCCTTCACCCTTTTGGGTACAGTCCATGAAACTCCTTCTGCTCCTTGGAACAGAGAATTAAATGCTTGTGTGGAGAACTTTCAATTCCCCTCTGTCATGAAGCTTAGGGATGCCAGACAGGGCAGCTAACACAACAGGCATTGATCCTGTCCTGTAAAACACTGAGAATGCCAAATGTGACCAAGAACTGGCAAGGTCCTTCAGCAAGCAAATTTTGAATAGGAAGAAAAACTTGAACTGCAGTTGTTTTTCCAGATGCAGTCAGATCTTTTGATAATCACATTTCTATAAATTTTCTCATGACTTCAGTGCAGACAGTTAAGGGGTTTGGTAACGGAACACAATGAAATATTTGTATTGCTAGAGGCACTTGACAAGGGGACACACTCTATTAGAAGTCCAGTGTGTCCAGCTCCTTCAAATTCCTTCTTTAATGCTTTCAGAATGCAGAATGCCAACTACACTGCAGCATTTGCCTTTGAAGTTTCGTCTTCCTCAGAAGCTCACCTCAGACCTCCTCTTTCACCATCTCAGACTGCCAGAAGAAGTCATTCAAAGTTATCAAGAATATTTTTGTTCACAAATGGAAAGGCTCATTCTCTTTACTGCCATAAAAAGCCAGCTTAAACTGCTGACTGCTTGTGGCTAGCCTATCAATGTAAAAGTGAGAGAGCATGCATGGAGGAGATAAAAAGGGGCAAAGGAAAGAACAGAAAGCAGGCAGGGAGAAAAAAAAGATTAAAAGAAGAGGGGGGAAAAGTCAAAGAAATAAGTGGAATGGGACAGAAGCAGAAAAGGAAGGCAAAATATAGAGATGCCATCAGTACAAAGGAAGAAACAGTGAAGAAAAACAAGGATATTGGGAAAAGGCAGGGGTTATACCAGCTCTTAAAATAATTATAAGAAAACAGTAATGTCAAAACCCCAGTAATTGAATTTTTGCCTTGAAAAGCCACTGACAGCTTTGCTTAAATGTTTAGCCACATAAAATCAAACTCCACATCCCTGACTGCATGTATTTCTCAATGAAGTCAACAGGAATCAATAGCAACTGCAGCATTCAAATCCATACTGTTTTCATTGTAGAAAAGGTAAATACAATATTCTTTCCATACCTGCACCATTTCTCCATCTTTTGTAGCCTCTAATACACTTCCTAACATGTCTATCCCAAAGCCACTGTTGTTAGCCTTCCTGAATTGATGGCACCCAGCTGAAGAGAAGCCAGTGAGGGAGAGCTCATATATTGTCTGTTCTTAATAAATAATCAATCATTAAAGGATAGATTGGCAGCACCACAGCATTGTCCAACACTCAGAATCTATTTGCCTTGAGTCAGCTGCTCTGTACTTTCTCCCTATTCTTGAATAATTGAATACTACATCTTACATTTCTTTTTTTTTTTATCTGTGCAAGGACTGGTCTTATCTGAAAAATATTGTAAATTCATTCAAATTTCATTAATTCATTGGACCTAATGCGAACTGGAGGTACAGGAAAACCAAATAAATTAGTAAACCAGCATCTCTCCACTACCTATTAATAGGGGTATTTTCTGTTTCCTTTAACTGCAACTCAGGCCTGCCTGGCCTCTCACCCATCCTCTGCAAACGACACTGAAAAATTTATGAGCAGCCCAAACTTCCTCAATCATTTCAATATCTCAGACTTACAACCTATCACATAAAGTGAATGCTGAAATGCTTAAATCATCACACTGAGGCCACGTTTCTTGGACCAGTGTTGTTTCCATCCATCCACCCGCTGGGTCTGATGAGACTCCTGCAAACAGGGGCCAGACAAGGAAGTAATAGTGTCACATAAGAGTTAGATAAATGCTTCACTAGTGGAAGCAGTTCAAAGATTTCTTGGCAGTTTAGACAAATCCTGAATGTTGTAAGCACAGGAGCAAATGAGTGAGTAGGTCTCCTTTCAGACCTGAAGCTCAGGTGACCGTGGTGGTGGAGAGCTGTGGATGAGCACAGGGCACACAGTGTCACCAGGAGGGGCAGGGAGCTGATGGGGGCTGTGAAAAATGTGTATTTTATGATTGGCTTTTCGCAGATATTAAAATGAATATTGTATGTGTTGTGTAAGAAAGTAATGCTGTATTAATTCTCTTAAGTAGTGTGTTAAATATAGTTTTAGGTTATAACAAAATGTTAAAATAGAAACTATGCTATGTAGGATACTTTTTTCTAAAGAAAGGACTTACACTGAGATAGCAGCCACAGGACACCTAAATCTTTCAGAGAAAGGGAATTTATTGCTCCCTTATCAGGAGAAATGAACTTCTTCCCACCTCACTTGGGCAGGGTGATGCTGTTAGGATTATGAGGAAGAAGTTAACACTGATCAGACAGAATCCTGTATTTGAATGGAATTTATGCATCATGTATGATGTGTATGAATATGCAACAGGCTATTATTTTTAAGGGTTAATCCTCTGTAAACATGAGTCCTTTTTTGGGCTTATGCCACCCAGAAAAAGGTACCTGGACGTCCATAACTCTGTTTCTATTGTCTTAGATCGTCCTAACTCATATTGTCCTAATTCAAATTATTGTCCAAATTATTATTACTCTAATTGTATTACTATTTTTATAACCATTTTATTACTATTAAACTTTTAAAAACAAGTTGATTGGCATTTTTCACAGGGGCCATGACAATCCAGAAGGGGTGGCAGGTGGTCAGAGGGTTTCTGGAGTTTTTGGGGATGCCTCTTTCCTACCTTTCCATCGATCTCCCAGTTTATTTCTTTTCTCTCTGGTGGGCTTTGGTCTGTAACAGGGGCACAGCACAGCACCAGACCCAGCCCATGCCCTCCGGTCAGGCTGCCAGGCTGTCCCTGCCCTGTCCCGCCCCAGGGGACCCTCCCCAGTTCCCAGACAGGTGATTCCCCGCAGGAATCACACCTGCAGGGGACAGCAGGGACAGTGCAGGCACAGCTCCCAGCAGTGCCAGCCCCCTGCCTGCCTGCTGGGACACAGGAGGAGCACATGGCCCCGTGCCTCAGCCTGAGTCAGGAGCACTAATGCTGGAAAGCACATCCTAAAATCCAACAGGCTCAGGTCCTCAAGACCATTTTGCCTGTGCAAAAACCTAATGATTCTTCATTTGGGCACCAGTCTAGAAAGCAGAGCCATGGTGATCCAGGGGGAGCTGTCAGGCCTCTAGATCTCTCTGTGTGTCTCATTTGGGATGGGAAGACAGATAATAGACAATCAGGTTGATTAGCCAGAGGGAGTGACTTACAGCTTCGTGTACTGAGTGCTTTGTACACCTAAGCAACAGAACAAATTCAGATATATTCCTGAGTGGCCTATATAATAAAAAATATCTACATCTAGGCCCTAAAACAGGGAGAGGATTTGTCTCCCTTTTAAAAGTCGAGGTATTTAAGCACATAATACAGAAGGAAAGAAAACTTAGTATTTCCCTCAAGAGGTCTTTTAACAAAAGAATGTGTCACAATGTTTACAGAAGGTAGAAAACAAATTTGATAAAATAAAAATACAGGAAAATATTATTTTTAAGGACAGTGTCACACAATATTTTTGGTTATGATGCAAAAGCATATTTTTGATTTGCACAATAAGATTCTTTCCAGAAATACTCACTATTAATTGTAAAATGTCATGTTGTAAAGCAGAATCATCCATCAAAATGCAAAACAAGCAGGTTTCTTATTTTGGGACAAATGGAGCTCACCAAAGATATGAGGTCATGTGAAAAGAAGGAAAATTTTCTGTATTTTTCAGCCAGCAGGGTTGTGAGAAAAATCCTGTCTGAATCCTTGCCATTTATGTGATGTACCTGTGCAGCTCCAGGTTCCTCGTACACAGCAAGCAGGATGCATTAATCATGAGGAACAGAGGGCCTGAAGCTGCAGTGTGCCACTCCACTTGAAAAGCCTCTAAAACATGCTAGTGCCAGATCTGCCTGGGCTGAAAGCTGTGTACTGCTCACAATGATGCATCTGAAAGGAGTAAAATTAAATGTATGCTCTCAGAAAACTTGCTGCACATCTATTCCCAATTCCTTCCCATTTCTGCCCAATTTCCATCTCTGTCTTAAGCATGCTCCTTCTGTCTTTCATCAGACCAACAGAGCTTCCTCCTGCCTTTCTCATGCAATTGAGTCCACCTCAATGAAATCACCGAGGTAAATAAGGCCAGCAAGGTTTTCCCACTACCTCACAGGGAATTCATCTGCCCAGGCTTCATTTTCTGTAATGTATGGCTTTTGTTCCTGGCCCCCTGCACACAGTTGGGCACCCAGGCACGATGGTGACGTGGCTTTCTGCCCGTGCACACCTGGCAGATGGTGCTGTGTGTTAGCTCTGCTCTCAGCAATGCAGCCTGCTCATCACCACTCTGGAGCAGGAACAGCCTCGGCCACGTTCCCAAGCACTCACTCTTTGTCTGGAGTTCCTCAGATATTTCAGTGCCAGCCATACATCACAACTTTAAGAGCTGAGGTGACAATTCAAAATATGAAAATCATTGCAGAGTAAATGAAGCAAATGTTCGTTTTTGACAAATACACATGAGTGTGGCACTCAGAAATCTGGCTTGGATGTCTCTAAATAATTAAATTTATCTACCTCAGTAGCTACATTTGAATTGCAAATTAATTCTCCACCTCAGCCCGGCCTCATGTGAGTGTCTCCACTGGTACCTGAGCTCCCACAGCCGCAGGCTCTGAGTGCAGGAGCCCCTTTGGGCAGCAGCATTTCAGTGCAGAGAGCACCCAGCGTGGGGACACTTGGCTTTGCTGCACAAGGTCTTGTTGTCACCCTCCTTGCACTTCCTTTTGGTGCCTTTTAGTGGGAGCTGTGCTGTGCAGCACATCCAGAGCCCAGGGACAGTCCAAGCACGGAGCTGCTGAGGCAGGGCTGTGCTCCTGCAAACCTGGCTTGGGTCCATCACGTGTGCTGTGGTATCTTTTAACTGCACAAACCATCCTCCCTACCGTGCTCCTGTCCTTCTACACAGAATAGACAGGGCAGCACTGCTCCCCTGATACTCCCCACTGGGGAAATGACAAAGTTCATTGTTAAGTCCCTGTATTATTTCCATCTTTGTTCAGTTCTCCACCAATGCCACCCTTATTACAAGTCACTCAAATTCCATTGTAAGACAGAATTATTCACCTGCCTACCACTTCTCAGCATAGGAGCATTTTCCCAAGAACAAAGACTTTGTTCTCCCAAATGTCCTGTGAAATAAGGAAACTCCCATTTTACAAATAGAGGCTTGAGGCACAGAGATATTAATGTCAACAGGGCTAAGTCACTTTGAAAGTTTATAGTTTGGCTTTCTTGGGGAACCAGGCATTTTATTGCACTGGGTTTCTCCACAGCAATGCAGTTTCCATTAGAAACTCCAGGCATTCCTCATTTCAATTCAACAAGTCAGACAGAAGGGCTCAGATAAGAAATCCAGAAACTGAAGAACACACAGGCATCACCTGTGAGAAATATCAGTGAAGTGATGTGATTTAAATCCCAGTGGAATTCTGGCAAGTCGGGAAGAAAAGTAAGTTCTCCAGGGCAGCATTTAACAGCCCATCCCAGAAGAATTCCTCTTGTTCCATCTTATTCACTGCACAGACTCCCAGCTCCCACAGCAGATGATGCAGAGGTCCTGGAGGTGACAATTTCTCCCATGGCTGTGACACATCCCCAGCCCATGTACCCTGAACTATTTACAGCACTGGGGAAAGCTCTGTCTGTGGTGTGAAGGGTGAGCAAGTAACCCAAAATTGCACTTATTACCATTCAAGATTGTAAAGTCAGCTTTGCACAGGCAACTTGAAAACTGATCTTTTTTCTAGTTCCATGCCCTCTTCTGGTGCTGTAAGAAAGCCCTTAGGACAAGTGCAGAAGGGGCCAGGAAGTCCCCAGGTTTCCTGCTTGCATGAAGCAACTCTGAGGCAGGAATAATCCTCTGCAGAGGCGTCACAAAGATGATGATGGCAATGGCCACTCTGGCTCCTCAGCAAAAGGAACTGCACTCCACAATGGCAGTGAGAGAATTTTTGCCCTTGCACCTGAGCTGTTCTATCCCTCAGGCCAGGTTCAGCCCTCCTGACCCCTTGTGACTCCCAATGCCTCGGGTTGGTGCCACCTGAGCCCCACCTCATCCCACAGGGCCCCATCCTGCCCCCCTTCCTCATCCCCAACCTTCCCAACCTCCCACTCCCATGTCCCTCTACAGCACACACACACACACACACAGAGGGACCATTCTGCACACAGAATGAAATCAGTCAGCAGAAACTTCCCTCTTTCAGGGGTGTTTTCATGGAGAGAGTAAGGGACAGATCCTGACACCAGCCCTGCTGCTCACCCAGCTTTCCAGCCCTGCCCTAAAGCTCTGCCTGGGCAAGGCTGTCCCCTCTTTCTTGCAAACAGGAAAATTGTTTCAGAGAACAGAAATTGTGCACATGTTTTGGCAGTGAAAGTTTTAAAAATAAACTCTTAAATTGTAGCAAAGTTATGAAACATAGAAAAACAATTATAAATATTTTTGTAGCCTGGAGCGAGGCTTGATTACCTGCCTGCATTTTTTAAGGACAGCTTTTTCAAACAGAAAGAATGTGCATGTGATCTCTGGATAATCAACCTCAGCTGACAAAACAGTAACTAAATGACCACAGGACTCAGTTTAATTCTCTCTGTCAGGTGATCAGGTCTCTACTACTCAGAGATTAGGAAGTGAATTCTCTCTGTAGAGTCCTTTCTTTATATCTGGAAGCAAAATCCAAAGCTTTTTAGCAGAACTTCCAATTTATCCCTTCCACTAACAGGCAGCATCCTCTTAAAAATCTTTTGATCTCTCTACAGTACTAAATTACACAGTCCTAATCCCAAGTGAATCAGATGATTGTGCCTGTCTGTACTGTAGAGGCACTTGGAGACAGCTTCACTCAACATAAGCAGCATCTGCTCTGCAAACATCATACCTGCTATCCACACCTAAAAGTGCTTTTGGCTGTCTGCCAAGCATTACTCTTGTGACATTAGCCCAGCTGGATAGTATTCATTTATATAGTCTGTTTTATAGGTATGTGTTTATTTATTACTATTAATAAATTATATATTAGAATAATATAATGCAATTATAAATTACACAATTGTTTGTTTGTTTTGTTCAGATAACTAATTTATAATCTGTTAGCCCAAATACATCTTTAAGTGCAGATAGAAGTTTGGGACAGCTATAGGCTCTCTGGAGTCATCTGCCACATGTAGTGGGTACAGAGATCATGGACAGCCTTAGCAGGGGGAGGAGGCTCCTGTGAGAGTGCTGTGTGTATTTTTAGGAGTTTTCTCAAATCTGTCAAAGAAGAAAGGATGTTATACTGATTCCAAGTGATCCCATCACTGCAGCTGGATGCAAGATGCTGGGTGGTCAAAGTGCCTGCTCACAGCTCAGTGTCCCACACCAGCTGGGTGGCAGCATCACCTTCCAAACACACACAGGCCTGTGTCACTGTCATATTTTCTGGAAAAATCCCTTTGCCAGGATTTCTCTCCTGAGAAGCTAGAAGCCACAGAGAAAAAGGAAAACAATATTATCTCATTTGTTTCTCCTGTGTTTTGCTGCTTTGGAATGTGGTTTGGGCACTGTTTATCCAACAGGTGCTTGTTTGATTGGTTTCATGTGAATTGTTTTGACTTAATGACCAATCACCATCAGCTGTGTCAGGACTCTGGAAGGAGTCGCAAGTTTTCATTATTATCTTTCTAACCTTCTGTAAGTACCCTTTTCTCTATTCTTTAGTATAATTTTAGTATAACATTCTTTAATATAATATAATACCATAAAATAATAAATTAGCCTTCTAAGAACATGGAGTCAGATTCATTCCTTCCTGCCACGAGGGACCCCAGAAAATGCCAAAGGCCTGGCTTTCCATGACACATCTGTCTTGCCATTTAGGCCTAACCCTGAGCTCTGGGATGAGAATCCAGCCTGGCAAGGCTCCCAGCCGGCCTCACCACTGTGACAAACCCATCAGAAAACACCTGAAATACAGAGCACCGTGGTGCTCTGGCTGGACCCCTCTCACCTGTAGCTCCAGGTTGCTCCAAGAGGACAAGGGGAACTTTGGAACACGGTTCAAGTGGAACATACATTCATTTGCAAAGTAATGTGCAAGAAGTTTGAGGAGCTGCTGTCTCAGCAGGGAGCTCACTGTCACTGAGCTGGTGCCACAACCTCTGCTGAAGGAGCTCAAACTCCTTAAACAGCTCTGAGCTCTTCCTAGGGCCAGTGCCAGTGCCCTGGGCAGCTTCACATGGGCACTCAGTGCCCTGGGCAGCTTCACCCTGGCACTCAGTGCCCTGGGCAGCTTCACATGGGCACTCAGTGCCCTGGGCTGTTTCACCCTGGCACTCAGTGCCCTGGGCAGCTTCACATGGGCACTCAGTGCCCTGGGCTGTTTCACACTGGCACTCACTGCCCTGGGCTGCTTCACCCTGGCACTCAGTGCCCTGGGCAGCTTCACATGGGCACTCAGTGCCCTGGGCAGCTTCACACGGGCACTCAGTGCCCTGGGCAGCTTCACCCCAGGCACTCACTGCCCTGGGCAGCTTCACCCTGGCACTCAGTGCCCTGGGCAGCTTCACACGGGCACTCAGTGCCCTGGGCAGCTTCACCCCAGGCACTCAGTGCCCTGGGCAGCTTCACCCCAGGCACTCAGTGCCCCAGCACCACAGGCACAGATTTAAAGGACCAATTCCAAGCTCCCTGTGTGTCACCAGCAGAACTGATCCAGCAAGAGCTTGAAGGCATCATCATCCAGCTGAGAACCACAGGCTTGGACTGAAAGTCTTGGGAAAGAAAAGGTGGGGTCTGGAGCCTGTTCCTGGATTCAGGGGGAAATTGTTCATGCTTTCCTAAGGTTCATGACTGACTGGCTCTGGGAAACATCCCAACAGCCCTGCACTTGCAAAAATCACTGGGGATGGGAATTAGATGATCTTTAAGGTCCCTTCCAGCTCAAGCCTTTCTGTGATTCTATGAAATCTATGAAATATCCTTCTAAATTTTAAATAGAAAGGATATTTCTTTTACACTCTGAGCCTTTGGAGTGCCCTTATCCAGGCTGGTCTCTTTGACAATGAAAGCCTCCTCATAATGCAGATCAGTAATGTGACTTCAGACAGGGAAGCTTCAAGGAAAACTCCAAAAGCTGCAGCAGAGCTCTCAGAGCTGGCAGCACCAGGAAGGCAGACTCAGCTTACACAGGGACACCCTCCTCTCTGGCTGTCACACCCTGTGTTTCTCTTCCATTTCCACTCCACCATCTCTCATCAAAGTGACAGGTGTGAGACCATGGATCTCAATTAATGTCTGTTAACTGCTTGGATGGAATTTGACAGAATATGAAATGCTATTATTAAATGCACAGAAATAACTAAAGATAAGATGAAGTGCACATGTACAGATATGTAACAATTATATATATATATATATATATGCATTATGTTTTTTCTCAAGAAGCCAATAAAAAGTTATTGACTTTTTTTCCCCTTCTGAAATACTTTCTGATTATGTACAGCCTTGACAATTATTCCAATGCTTGTTATATGAAGCACCAGTGTGTCTCATATGCAAGCAATACCCTTCCAGAAATAATTATCCTTTTGACATAATGTTATATATATGCTTCTTTGTTTAGGCATCCTGCAGATTAATGAAATCAAGAGACAGATGCCTTGAGACAAATTAGCCGTTTCCTGTCAATAAAATATAATGCAGCACACTTAATTTATAGGAAACACTGGTACCATGAAATGCTTGGGGCTGCCTGTGCTGCTCATCCCTGTGGCAGCACCATTGCTATTGCAGCCCTACAAACACACAGCATTGATCCATAAGTGCAGAAGATTTTATCTAAATAAGAGACATTAACAAGATGGTTCTGCACCAAAAAGATCCATTTGACTTTGAATTTGCTTAGTCACTCTCCAATTCATTTTTCATCTCCAGGATTCTCTATATTCACTTCCACAACCAGGTTGTTTTCATGGGCATTTGAATAATGGCAGTGCTCTGCAGCTCTTTGGCACTGCTTATGAAATGGCATTTGTGACAGGGAAGATGCCTCTGACAAGACCAAGTCACAGAATCATACAATCATACTATCACTGAGGTTGGAAAAGACCTCTAGGATGATTAAATCTGCATCTAACCAATCACACTGTTGTTAATAGCTTGAGAGAAGAAATATTCTGAAAAAGTTTAACTAAAACCAACCCCTCCTATCATCCTGTATTTTTCTTGTATATTTCTAACTCATCCAAGGATTGTTTTCTTCTCTAGACTTTGTTTAAAATACTTTGGTGTCCCAGCTTAGTTTGGAACAAATTGGTGATACTCATCTGCAACCAGCACAGTTATTTTTGGAAGACCTGTTGCTGTGCCATAGCTAATCTGCATTATGTTTTATCATGTTGTTTAACATGCAAAGCATGCGGTATCACCCTCAAATGTTCACCATGTACTCTCCTTTTTAAAACTTGACATTTTTGAGGTTTTTCAAGAAAGACAATAATTCAGGCTCTAAGTGCTAAGTAATTAAGAATTAGTCCCCAAAAGCTCATGTTTTGAGTTCTGTGGTTTATTGAAGGCCTTCTACATTGACAAGGTCAAACAGAGAAAGAGAAAACATTGGGAACATTTCATGACTTCTCAGTGGCTCTGGCTTTATTTTACTCTCAAAATTCAGACTTTGAGCAGTCAACATAAAATTTCTGAGAGTTTCTCCAATTCTTCAATGCTGTATTAAAAGCCATCTTAATCAGGTGAAGTGATAAATATGTTGGGAACCTTTCTCTCAGCCTCCACTAAGGAGACAGAAATAAACTCTGCTGGACTTTCTTCTTTAATATAAAAAATTATAGGGGGAGAGGGGGGCATTCACTAATTATTTGTTAAGACAAGGTGGAAGTCCTGAACTGGGTAACTTTAATGGAAACAAAGAAATCTGTTCCCCAGCCAAAGCTTATGATTCTCATGAAGTGCCCAGCCCATTTCCCCTTCCCTTTGATTTATAGCAAACGGATCCATTCCTTGAAACAGACAGACTTTTTGCACTCCCCTCACGAAAAAGCTAAACAACAAAACCAGCCAGCAAAAACAAACAAAAAAATTCCTCTTCTTTAAACAATAGTGACCTTTTCTCAAGAAAATATCAATTTTGATAAAAGTTTATTGTTTCCCCCAGACTTCTGGTGACCAGGAAGGAAAAGGTCAAGTTCCCACTAGAGCATTTTTCATCTGGGCAATGCTGAGAGGTCAGAGAGCTCAGCCTGCTGAAGGTGAAGCCCCAAGGTGACCTTGTCAGCCTGAGCACTGCCTGCCACCAGTGATCCAGCCCCAGTGCCCACAGCCAGCCTGGCCTGCCTCCCCTCCTGCCCCAGTGCAGAGCAAAACCACCAAAACACATCCTGACAGAAACCCCAGAGAGCAGGACAGGCTCTCACACAGCAACAGACCCTTTTATTTTATACAAAACAGAAAGTTCCACTCAGAGCTATGTGGCTCTGTGAGGAAAATTGGATGCTGGGCAAAAAAAAAATTCTCAAATCTTTTCCATCTATCAGAGTAAGTGACAGCTGTGATTAGATGCACACACTTGGGAAATGACAGCATGTGGCAAGGACGAGGTGCTGCAATCCTTTCACAAAGACTTGTGTTCCCAGAGGGGACCCTCAGACACTCCAGGAGACCCCATCCTTCCTCAGCTCTGCTCTGTGTTCCCCCTTCAGCCCTCCCAACATGGGAATCCCCATCCCCTCCCCACTGCCACGCAGAGCATCCCTGTGCCTGCAATGGAAGCAGAACAGCAGGAGCCTTCACAGCTCACTGCCCCAGCCCTGCAGCCTGAACACCAGGAGGAGGAAAAGCAGGGACACAGACTGGAGTGACTTTGAAGGAGCAGGAGTTCATTAAATTGCAGCAGAATGTGGATTAGAGCAGTTGAGCCTGGTTTGGCACAGAGAGTCTGCCACGTTTCTTGGCCCTGCACAGCTGCATTGGGCCAACCTGCTTGCAGCTCCTGGGAAGGTTTATTTATAGGCCATCCTTTCCTTTTTGTCCATGCACAATTAGGAAGTGCAGAAAACTGAATTACTTGCAGCGAATGGAATTTGAATGGAAAAATGCCTCCTTACATCCCATGGAAAATGAGGTGTCTACCTTAGGAATCTTCTGTTCAACACCTCTGGATCATGCATGAGTTGCAAACTGATGTGTTTTGGCTGATTGATAGGGGAGCCTTTTCTGCTCTTTTACCTCTGCCTTTTTGGGTTCCAAGAGGAAGGAAGGAGCTTAGTAGTGAATTTTAGAAAATAACTTCAATTTGTGTGTATGAATTCCCTCACTAGAGAACCTACTCACATAGTCAAATCTCACTATAAAGATCTTATTCAACCCAACAGGTTGATTTCAAGAGCCCATTATACAAGATACAAATGGAAAAAATCTGTGTATTTACTGCATGGTTTCACAGAGGCAGCTCACTTACAATTAAACTTTCCATTTTAAGGAATATTACAATAGGGTTTTAATTCAACAGCATCTCCAGAAAAAGACTTATACCTCATACTTCCATATTTATCATGTCAAAGGGCAGAAACAAATGAGCATTGTCACATTCTGACACTGAATAAAATGTCATGAAAGCCAAATGACACACTTAGAATTTACAATTTTTATTCCAGGAGAGAGAGAAACTGTTAAATATATTTAAGGAAAAAGAAGTAAAGCATTCAAAACAATGAAAGAGAGGATCTTCCTTGCTTTATTACCTCTAGAATGCCAACCTCTTCTTTTTAACAGCCAGGCAGACAAAGACCTGTCATCCAGTATCTTCACAAATTACAGTCCAACCTGTAAATACAAACAGAGCACTCGATATGATCTTCAGGCATTTCTATTTTCTATTTAATACTGTTTCATGCATTCATGTGCTAATAAAGGTTAAACTAGGTGATCCTTCAAGCAGCCCTCTACACTTTATCTGCCAGAGCTATAAAAGCCAAAGAAAATTGGTGCATTTATATTGTGAAAAGAGAAAGACTGGGAGCATTGTAATGAAGTAGGGTATTTCTTTTCGTGTATCATTTCAGCAGCAGTTGTTTACAACAAAAGCATTTAGTCAGAACTGGATTTTTATGAGAAATCCTCATGTGTTACTAATCTTCTGCTGACATCAGACTGATTCTCTTGGATCTTTCATCTGCTTCTGGTGAATCACCCTGCTCATAAAACAAATTGCCTTGTCCTGACTTGGATTTCCACCTTGATTTTCAGTGTGGCTTCAGGTATATGCAGCAGTTTACCCTTGAGAAAATTCAGCATAGTCATGCTAGCACAGTCTTCATCTTTAAATAACACACAACACCATTGTGCAATGAACAAAATAAAAAAATGGAGGAATTAATTCTAAAACACTCCCAGTATAGAATAGCCTTTTTACCTCAGACACCAAAACCAGAACCAGATGCATAATTAAGTACGAGATGGCCTGCATAACCACAGATGAGAAGCAGACACAAGTGTTTATCAAAATATATCTTTGACTTCCCAGCCTTGTCTTCAGCCTTCCTAAGGTATCAATTTCTCTACTCTATTCTGCAAATACACAAGTCCCCTTTTAACCTTAGCAGTAGTTGGAAATACATACCATAAAAACCCTTTGTGGAGCCCCACAAAAACCTTTGGGCAAAATAAGCAGCTGTCTAAAATCACAGATCTCCACATCCTTCAAAAGTTCAGAGCAAGGCCCTGAACACAAATGGTTGCTTTGGCTGAGAGCTGCCAGATTTGGGTTACAAGATGAGGAAAAGGTGTAATGAAAACCTTTGCGATACAGACAAAACAGATTGCCCCACGAATAAAACCAAAGAAACACATGGATATAGAGACTGGGTTTAGCAAAATTGCTTCCATGGTTTCACCAAAGAGCTGAGATAAACATGAACGGGCGAATCTTGATGCACCCACTCATTGGGCTAGAGAACAAATTGTCATTACAGAATAAATGGCATTTTCCTTTGGGCAGAGATGATAAACAGCAATCTAGAGAGAAGGGGAAAAAGCAAGAATATCCCTTGCAAAGGAATTACAATAAAAACCCCATGTGTTACTATAATGTTTCACGATCACACAGGATGAGCCAACACCAATTAAAGGCCAAACTCTGCTCTGGAACTACAAGCTCATCTCCCATTTACAGCAGCAGTGATAGAAGAGGCAAATTTTGGCCATGACCTCTTTTATTAACATCCTAGGTGCCAGAAGGCAGATTTACAAAGGCATTTTTTGAGCTAAAATTGCATATGGGCCCGTTGACACAAATACAGGGATTTGCAGAAAATCCTCATGGGATGCCTGAAGTGGCTTTTTAAATTTTTAATCACAAACAAATGAGTCATGTTAGAAAGAGTACACAGAAAGAGAACTACTACCATCACCACAAGCACTGATTGTTTTAAAAAACCTAAATTAAGCTTGCCAATTCTAGCACTTGAAGTTTCTTTTCTCTGTTATTTGTATGCACACACACGGTATGACAAAGCACCTCCAAAATTATAATATAAACAAAAAAAAAAAGTGTGCACATTTTTAGAAATACCCACTATGGTGCAGTAAAATTCTTTCATTATTTTCCCATCTTTTCATTTTAATCTGATAAATGCACACATTAGGCCCTTCTCTCAATAATTTTTTTCTAATCAAGTGGAATCTGATTTTTCCCAACATTGTTATTCTGAACTGCTTCCTTCCTTTTCCAAAGGCATTTTTTTGACTTAAGTTACTTTTTTACATTTGAAATGGAACAACTGAAATTGGAATTGAGCAAAGCATTTCATTTCCTTAGATCAAGAGACTCTTAGGATTTTCCAGAGATGCTTTAATTATTTGGGGAGAAAAACGTTAGCTTTCCTTAGTAACTCAGAGCAGGTCCTTCCCTGTATGACAGGCTAGTCAGTGCTTCTTTAGCCCAAAATAGCAGCTCATCTTTTAAAATATTGAGTTATGCTCTGTGAACAATGTGTTTTGTCACATCATGCTGCTTTTTGTCGGGGTTTTTTTCTGAAATGTCTTCCTTGAATATTTTCTAATATAAGTTGGTAAAATGTAGATTATCCAAGAGTCTACCATTGTTTCCATAATCCTCCTCCATTTACTGCAATCTACAGACCTCAAAACCATGGATTTGACAGCAGTGCCACCATCCAAGGCACTCACAAAAAAACAAACACCATGGCTATGGCAAGAAGCTGAACTCATGTGCTGGAGGGTTTCTGCATTTCACAGTTATTGTTCTTTCTTTTGAGGGGGTGCCTACAGTTCTCAGCTGCAAACTGATCCCTCCTAGGTATCAGGTCATGTGTATTGAAAGCTGAAAGGGAAGATGAAAATAATAACTTGTTGATTGGTCTTTTTCCCCCAGCTGTCATTTATGCCCTCACCATGCCTTCATTTCTGTTTCCAAGTTAACGTTTTTAATTTTGACCAAGCTCATGCTGAAATTCAACACAAAGCTATTTAAAATACTTAAGGTCCAATCTAACTCCTATTCAAGTAGATGGAAGGAAAGATGGATTTTATTTCTTTATTTCAGAATAGAAAATATTCCTGTATTTCTGCTAAGACAAAGGCCAGCGCAGGACATCAAGCTGCTGGATTCCATCATGCCAGAAGCATTTCCCACACGCGTCTTAACAACGTGAGATAGAGATGAAAACAAAAGCCTCTTTCCCAAGCAACAGCACCACCCCAGTCATGTCCCAAGCCCCTCCTCACTCCTTCCTGAGCTGGGACAATTGTTCAAAGTCTTTTCCACAATTTTTCAATTTACTTTCCTTATATTTACTGCCCAGTTTATACTGGCAATGAAGCCAGCCAAGGCATTCCTTTTTGTCTTGAGCAGAACAAGATGGATTTTTTTTGTAAATAATTTTTACATATACAATTTTCGTAGTCCTAGAGATGAGCTGAAAAATCTACTGTAAGGACTGAGCAGCTGTTCTTAAACAAACCTGCGTGATTTTATTGCTGGTGCTTTATTTTTCCTTTTTCTCTCCTCTCTTGTTGTCTCTGGTACCAACCATTTTCATCCCTGACATCAGACTGTAATTTATGAAAGTTCTTGCTCTATGGTTTAAAAAACTATTTTAATGACCTCCACTAATTCAAATACATCTTCAAGTCCTTGTGCTATAGTCACTGAGGCAAGCAGGAGTTCCAAAATATCTGTGAAAAGTATTTATTGAAAATTTTACGTCCAAAAAGACTAGCTAAGAAATCTGTTCACAGGCTTTGATTCCATGAAGCAGCCGTAATATTCCTCCAAAACCAGACAGACAAAACAAACAAGCAAAAACAAAACAAAAACACAATCAAACAAAAAAAAAACCTTTAGGAAAATGAAAAAAAAACATAATACAGAAAATACCACCCTAAAGCAGAGTTCACATCTCAATGAAGAAGACACTCAAGGACTTCATGTTTGTTGTAGACATTGATGTAAAAATGCACATCTCTAGAGGGATGAAGGATGGTAGTGCAGAGAGAGAACAGGGCAGCACCTGATCCCTTTGTTTAAGTGTAGAATCATCACATAATCATTAAGGCTGGAAAAGACCTCTAAGATCATTGAATCCAACCATCCAGCTGTGTGGCACAGGAGAGATGTCCTTTGAGATACAACATTGCTGTTTGTGGCCTCTTGCATCAAAAATATTACACTGTCCCATGCCATGAGTTTGCAAACCACGTGTCCCTGCCTGTGAAGAATAATGTGGAGCCAGACTCGTGTGAAGCAGGAGCAAGAAACCCACAGGATGAGTATTTGAGGAAAGTGAAGGGAGAACAAGCACACATCCGATTGATGAGCATCAATCTCAGATTTATTGATCCAGCTTACACACTTTTATAGTAGTGTTAATTAAGCTCATACATATTGCAAAACCCGAGCACATCATTGGTTACAGATTACATGCCAACCCCTCCTTTGTTATTAATACCTGTGGTTTCTTGTTGAGGCTAATACTTGTTTTCCTCATCCTGCTGATGACTTGTTATTGAGCACTCTCAAGGACTCCATGTTTTCCACCATGCCTTTCTCATCTCTTAGCCAAGGACACAGTGTTTATTGTTTTTAAGGAAAAAGCCTGAAAACTTGCTGCTCACAGCTGCGTTTTACTTCTCTAACCAGCTGTATACGATCATGGCCTTTTTCTATAAGCCATGTCTGAACAAAACTCTTCAACAAGTATTCCTCTAATGTGGCCTCCTTGCATCACCAGAATAGCTTCTGCTGGCTCCCAACCCTAAAGGCAGGACCCAGGAAAGGGATAGAAGAGGTGGAGGCAGGAACATGAGGAAGCTCAGCTCCCAGAGCAAACCAAAGCATCGAGGGACACGAGGGAGGGCTGAGCCCCTCCTCCTGTGCCACCTCTGTGTGCACACTGAAGGAAATCCAGCACTCACATCTGCCGCAGCACAGCATTCCCCAGGCTCCCACTGCAACAGAGCAGCCTCTGCTCTGCCCCAGGTACAGCCCTGCAAAGCCTCAATGAAACAATGAAGTACAAGGAAGTGTGACTCTGAGTTCTGTCTGTAACTTACACTGAGCTATTATAAAAGGAGGAACATTACCCAGATTATAAATGTTACATGAGTAAATGAGGAATGTGAATGAGTGAGAACTGTTCATCTCAATGAGCGCTTCTCTCCTGGATAGTGTTAGAAAGCCACAGCATGTCCCCAAGTTCCAGAATTTGCATTCCCACCTTTGAGTTGTATGAAAAACACACAAAAGCATATGTGTCTAGACAGCTCCTTCACCACCCTGCCTCTCCGGGGAATTCTGTGCACTGAATATTCAGGAGAGAGAAGGCAAAAGGTTGTACCGCAAACGCTTACCAATAATAATTGCTATTTAAACAGGCATTTTCTCCTGAAAAAAAAAAGCTTTCCTGGGCACCTACTATCACCCCTCTGAATGAGGGAAACCAAAGATCTTCCAAAAATGTAGAAGGACAGCAGTGGGGTAGCAACTGAAAGCATTTCCATTGCCTAAGGCTGTGTCTGTATTGCAATTAAAAGATGTATGTGGAGATAAACACTTCGAACTGAGGACTTAGTGCCACATTATTTAAAAAAAACAGGGAGGATGGAGAGTGGGGATGTATTCAGGCATGGTCTAGTCTGATGTGATGTGCTGGATTAGCAATGGGAGCACTGGTCCCCATCCAGAAGGAACTGAGCTCTGAGGAACTCAGTACCACAAACCAAAGGAACTCAGTGTGAGCAGCTGAATGAGCTGCTTCCAGATCTGAATAATACCACAAATGTAAATGCACACTTCTTCATCCTGTTCCTCAGTAACTTCAAAAACACTGAAGTAAGTCATGCACAAAGGCACAACACAAGGAGAAGTAAGATTGCACAGTCATTTCTCTTCTGCCCAAGCTTCTATGCCTTTCATGTTGCTCTGATGATAAAGGGAACAAAAGTCTGAAGCAGAACTATTCAACTAAACTACACTCCATTGCCTGGTTCTAAATAAAGGAATTTCAAGCTTTTCTACCTTACCTATTATGCTATTCTAAGACAAAGATTTCTATAATTTTAAAGGTTTGCTGGGATTTTTCCCTCTACATTAATGAGATTTTTTCCTCCATCTGAGAATTAAACACCTTTCTCACAATCACCACTCCATCTCCAGTTTCTTTAACACACCTGTTTCTGCTCAGCAGAAAAGAACGAGCTGGTTTTGTTAGGCAGTGTCTTCCCAGCGAGCTGCTGCCACTGCGGTGCTGAGCACCGCTCACAGCAACACCCAACTCTTCTTTCTGAACCTCCAGTGCCAAAGCTGCATGTTGATTTTGCTGCACCAGAATTCCATTCAGCAGAATTCATTGCTGCACCAGAAGCATCATTCCTGCAGAATTAACAGGAATACCTCAGGGCCAGTGCAGGAACCATAACAAAAGCAGGCAGAATTGCAGCCTCTGTCTTTCTCCTAGATTTTTTGTGAGGGCAGCTGCTTTTTTAGCATATTTCTTAAACTGGAAATTATTTTTTTTTAAAAAAGAAACACACACAAAAAACCTGACCACTCATTTTTCAGTTCTGGTGCCAAGAGAAACACCATTTCTTTCAGGTACAGGGAAGGTAAATTGAAGCTTAAACCAAAGTGATCTTTTTCTGACAAACACATATGATTTTTTTTCCCTGAAACTTCTCTCCTGCCCTTCCACATGCCCAAACTGGAGAATAGGCAGTGGTTACAGAAACTCCTCCTGCCAGGAAAGCCAAACCATGGGCAGACACCTCTGGGGGTGAGCACAGGGCAGCAAACAAGCTCAGTGAAAGCAGCTTAGAAACCAGACCCATGCCATGGATGCTCTGCAACTGCTCCCATTGCCCTGGGACTGCCCTCTTACAGCCACTGAGGCAGTTCCTCTGTGGCTCTTCCCTTCCCAAAGGCACTGTGGCTCTTCCTTTTCCAAAGGCACCGTGGCTCTTTCCTTTCCAAAGGCACTGTGGCCCCAGCCTCAAGCCCTGCTTTGGTGTGGGCAGCATTTCCCCCTGGGCTGGGACATGGCTCTCTCCTGGGTTTGAAATTAAACCACTTGTCTAACAGGTCTCCCAGGATTCAGGCATCACAGGAAGATGCCCAAATCACCAAAATTTTCACACCTGGCTGGGTTGAGAGGTTAGGTAGAGAGCAGAGCAGCATTTTCCCCTGGCAGCCCAAGGAAGGGACAGGTTTGGCCCCACTGTGAAAGCAGCAAAGGATTCATACTGCCCTGTGACCAGATCTTTCTGTGATGCCAACCTGAGCTTTGTGAAGGAGTGGGGAACATCTTCACCACCTTCACATGATCCCACCTCAGGATCTTAGATCTAACTTTACTATGCTTTAAAAAAATATTTGTTTTACAAGACTGGTCTGTTTCTGCTCCTTGGTGATGTTCATGACAGCAACACAGCAGAAATATAGCACATGCCCTTAATTTAGTCCCTGTAAAGCTCTCCTGTTACTGCTTAATGCAATCAAGTACTGAGTAATCTGAACTGTGCCCACAAAATGAGCAGAAATTGGCACCAAAGTTAGGACAATCCAAGTGGTGGTGTTAGTTCTCGACCATATTGTAATGCAGTACTCATTGGAGAGGTTTCTCTCCTGGTAAATTTTAGAAGCTCTTTACACAAATGACTGCTTTCCTTTGATGTAGAGCAACAGGGAATGTCTTTCTAGCACTAAAATTACGCAAAACATACAATGCATATATGTACACAAGTAGAACTGAACAAAGAGCATTTATAGAAATTCTGGACTCATTTGCTTTGGTGGATATTATAAATACTGTATTTAGGTAAAGTCCATTTACAAAAATACATGACACATCTATTTATATGTGTATATATACATATACACACACATCCCTTCAGTGAAGAAAATTCCCTTAAAAAGTGTTCAGAACTACACTGTGCATTAACTGCAAAATAATCCACATGAGGTGTTGCCGATGACAAGCAGCAGAGGGGGAATGCTGTGCACTATTCCAGGGCTAGGTGAGGCAGCACGGGAGCCCTGCCCTCCTGCTCCATGTCTCTGGAGAGGGAGGGAAGGAGGGAGGGATCGGGGATGCGGGGGAAGCTCCTGCGCTCCCTCTGCCTCTCGCCCTCTCCAGGCTTCTCCTTCTCACACTGCCGCAGAGCTTTCCAAATGAAGAAGCTGTTTCCATGACACCAAACCCTTAATTTGAAGCATACATATAAACACTGTGATCACAATGCACCATTTCTTATTTATTTTATTCTTTTTTTTTTGTTCTGCTTTGGACAGAGACAGGCAGTTCTTATGAAATGCAACATAAAAATCGCTGGTTGTAAACAGCAAGCAGTTTCACCTTTAGTGTTTTACAAATACCTTGATTTCTCTATTAAATTTCTTGTCATGTTTAACAAACCTAAGAAGCAGACTAGTTGGCTAATCAGAGTGCTTTGTGGTTTTGCACTGTACTTGTAGCCAGACACATCTCCGTGGTGCTTTGTTCTTTTGGTGAGGTCTTAACTTAGTACGTCCTTTCCCCTCACTATTTACTTTTCATCAAAAGCTATTATTTGGTCACTCTCTTCCCCAGAACAGTGTTTTATAGCTTTCTATCATGGCAAACTTACAACAATAAACTACAAATGTAAGTATTCTCTTTTTTTAAATTTATCTAAATTTTTATTTATTTATCAAAAGATAAACAAAAGAATATTCTTCTTGCTAAAAAGAAAAAAGTGTAAGAAATTATGTGCCACATTAAGAAAGACATAGTCTTAAACTTATATTGAACTTATATGCCATCAGTGGAACATATCCCATAAGCAAACTTTTTTTGTTTTAAATTCCTTTATTGTACCTTCTTAATCACAAGATCAAGACTTATTTGCCCTTCTAAAGAGAAACTTCAATCAAAATATTCTCCAGTTAAAACACTGTAAATTCGTTTGATTCTCAGTGAGATGGAAGCAGAAGGTAAGGATGGCAGGAGGATTAAGGTTTTGTGCATCCACAGCCCCCCTCTCTCACCAGCTCCTGCTGCCAGTGAATGCAGTGGCAGGAGCACCATGCCATAGCAGCTCAGGTTTATTCACACCCTCAGCTTTATGAACGAGTCTGAGACACCCACAGGGTGCACACCCACACAGCTCTCAGCCAGAGGCAGGGAGGGCAGGGATGTGCTGAGTGCCTGATTCCCACTGCTCCCCTGCCAGGCAGCTGCCCACGGGATGTGCTGCCCCAGCTCCTCCTCAAACACAGCAGCTCCTGCCCCACTGCTGCAGGCAGGAATTACAGGTATGATTCGCAGGCAGGAATCACAGGTAGGAATCACAGGCAAGAATTACAAGCAGGAATTACAGGCAGGTAGGAAAGAGTAAAGGTAGGAAACACAGGTAGGAATCACAGGTAGGAATTACAGGCAGAAATTCCGTGCAGGAATTACCGACAGGAATTTCATGCAGGCAGGAATCACAGGTAGGTAGGAATCACAGGCAGGAATCACAGGCAGGAATTACAGGCAGTCAGGAATTACAGGCAGATAGGAATTACAGGCAGGTAGGAATTACAGGCAGGAATTACAGGTATGAATCACAGGCAGGAATTACAGGCAGGTAGGAATTACAGGCAGGAAGCACAGGTAGGAATTACAGGCAGGTAGGAAAGAGTAAAGGTAGGAAACACAGGTAGGAATCACAGGTAGGAATCATTGGCAGGAATTCCAGGCAGGGATTACAGGCAGGCAGGAATTGCAGGCAGGAATCACAGGCAGGTAGGAATCACAGGCAGGAATTACAGGTAGGAATTACAGGCAGGACTCGCAGGCAGGTACAAATCACAGGTAAGGATTCCAGGCAAGTAGGATTTCCAGGCAGGAATTACGCCTGGCTGCAATTCCCGTGCCATTCCCTGAGTGTGCAGGGGGACACGGGAAGGTGGCACATTTCTGTCTGGCCATCACTCCGTGCTCACTGTGGAGACCAGCTTGTGTCTTTGAGCCAGATGTTTCACTGCCCTGGAAGACAGGAAGCAACAAACAGTGAAACAATATTGGGAGCAGCTTTTCAGTAAGGAGGCCTGGAGATCCATCCTGAAATCAACCCACAAAAGCCAGCCCTAAATGTGATCACTTACAAGTGATTTGATGTAACAGCAAAATTGGCACCGTCCCTTTTCCTACCCCCAGATTGTCCAGAAATTCCTGCACACAAAGCAAGGGAGAAAATTCCATGGCTTTGTAGGACAAGTGGTATATTTGCAAGCAGAGTGATATATTCAGGTAAAGATGGCAGGGGGATTTCAGAATAGGAGAAATAAATTGTTTTATTGATATCTTTTCCCCATCCATGGAGGCTTTCTTATGACATAGACTTTCCCCCAAAAGCAGCCTGTTCCAAAGGCCAAGGAAGGCAGAAGGACTCCCTGTGCTGCAGACACCAGGTGTCCCACCAGGTAAAATGTGCTATACATAAACATGAGCACGTGGCTGTACTATCCCTGAAGGACACATCCGCAGAGAACTTGCAGGAAGCACAAGATGAGGAAAGCCTGAAATCCCATAAATAGCAGGAAACACTCGAGATGTAGAAATGCAAAACAAAAGAGCAGCCAGCAAAGCCTGGGGCATTGCACCCAGAGTTGAAGGGGGTGAGGCTTCTAGGTGACCACAGGAGCTCATGCCTGGGGCACCCCCTTGTTCTGTGTGGCAGCTTCAGCCAGACATGATCTCCCCTCCACATGACAGCACACAAGAGCCAGGCTCAAGCCTGTTCCATGCAGGTTTCCCCTGCAAACCTCAAGCAAGATTTTCAGTCACCTGTCAGGGAAGAACAGCAGCAGGGCCACACATCACAGGGACAGGGTGGAGACAAATACATGGGAGCACATTTGAGACTGCAGCAGCAGGTGCTAACAGAGATGAAAAACCCTGAGAGAAGGAGCAGGTCTGGGGTTTGCAGCATCCTCTGCCTCACAAAAGAGCTTCCTCACCTTCAGGAAATCCTCGTGCAACAAGAGCATCCAGCCTGGAAGGTGAAGTGTGATCCAAGGTCTGTTGAGGAGTCTGGACATCAAGGGCTGTGCTCACAGCTTTTTCATCACCTGTGGAGAGCCTAAAACCAATTTGTAATGTGACAAAGAAATGAGATAATGATGCATTTTAGAGTCAGTTATAGGATAGAGATGGGGTTCCTAAGGAAGGACAAAGCTACTTACTGGATCACACTGACAGAGTGACACCAGAGACAAGTGATTTGAACCAAAGGAAAGGCTTTTTCAATTTTAGTGTGGAGTTTGTACCATTAGGACACTGCTGTTCTGTGTGTTATTCTCAGAGCTATTCATGCATCTCTATCTTTTAGCTGAATTATATTTTTTCCCTTTAATAAACTTGCTTATTCAGTCTCACTATCACACCAGAGGACTAATTTGGATTTAATATATCTCTCTCTGTGTACTTGCCATGGCTGTTGCTTCTTTTACTTTTTCTCCCCTATCTGCCAGTCTTTTTAATTCTCTGTCTTTTGTGTGAGCCTTGTAGGGCAAGGATCATACCTACAGCTATTTTTAGAAACCATCTACAGGGAATAAATTATGGTAATTATGTCCAGCAGAATTAGATTGTAGTGACTGCCAGACATGGAATAGCCACTGTCAGAGATCCTCAGAACAAGATCTGGTTTTGCCCTCAAGTAAGAAAGAAACAAGGAAGGTGCACCACCAAAATCAGGATTATGAGAGTGTCTCTAATCTCTGGAAAAGTACATGGTGAATGCTGCCTACAGCCAGGGAATCACAGAGAGAGCCAGGCATTTGAACTTTAGCACAGAAAGGATATAATTAGCAACTGCTGAATTTAAAATTGAATTCTACTGAAGTTCCCATTTGAAGCTACACTTATTCCCTTGCTCAAGGCTTTGAGGGTGGATAAAAGGGTGGGAAAGAAAGTTGAATGCAATCTTCATTTTACACATTTCTGATATTTAAAATGTTTCAAAATTATTAATGTGCTACACTTGCCCTCAGTCCAAGTGGTGGCATATCTAATATTAGTTTATGAAAAAATTGGAAATATGAAAATAGTATTTTTCCATATAATTCAGCTAAAATCTGTTTATTTATGTAAGAGAAAAAATGGTTAAATATTTTAACATGAAATTAAGTGTGTGGCACAGATCTCCCAGAGGAAAAGACTTGTGTGAGGGTGCTCAGTTCAGCAGCTCTGAGGAGAGGGATGCCAATGCTGACCCAGCTGCCCTTGTGACTCAGACACTTGAGGCTCTGTTGGTGTCTTGGTGCTCCAGAGCTGAGGTGGTTTCAGGAGACAAGGTGCAGGCTGAGTTTCTCTGGCTTGTTCTTAACTGCTTCAAGGATTTTTCCTCTACTGCTGCCTCTATCAGTGTTCAAAGGTGGCCTGAGGAAGGAAATAAATGGTGCTTGTACCCTTATCTTGCTGCTTCTTGCTGCGTTAGAGACATCTGCAAGAGCTGGAGCCTGCCTTGTTTGGGTTTTCTGGCTTTTCCTATGAAGAATTCAGGTTCTGTGTCTTGTTTGAGGAGCAGTCATTGCCAACCAGAGCCATGAGAGTCCTGCTGACTCCTCTCTGGACTCCAGAGCTTCCACAGCTCCAAAGACTCACCTGGCACCGAGAGCAGGTCTGATGTATGAAAAACAGGTTGTTCTGAACGTGGTCCACCTTTCTGTCTAACTGATGTAACCATGTCTATGTCAATGTGGATTAACATATCCATATTCATCTTCCTAAAAAGTATAAATTGCAGAGCTTCACAGACTTTTACTACAGTGGGTTTGTTTCTGTGGGCTCTCTTCCCAGGTGGATATTCCTGATTTAAGGAACTAGTATCCATAAAAAGGCACTTTTTTTTCCCCAGTAATAAACCACCCTGCCAGTGTAAAAGAAAACCAGAACATTCCAAATATTTTTCTCCACGCTGACAATCATGGCACACAGGTGATGTGATTGATGAAGCATCAGGAGAGCAGAGGGGAACAGACATTTTGGACGCCTGCCAGGTCTTCCTTTAGGCTGTGAGCCTGCCTGAGGGCAGTTTTATTTCTTCTCCAGCAGCACATGATCCCAGAGCAGCAGAGTTCCTCCTCTGTGCCTTCCTCTGAAGGAACTCAGGGCAGAGCAGCAACCACCTGGAATCCTCCCTGAGAAGCTGCCAATATCTCCCTAAAACCAGAAAGTTTCTAAATACGCATCAGAACAGATGGGGAGATGCATCCCTTTTTAAGCCAGGATTTACATTTTCTTGCATTCATATTGCAAATGTTTTGTTGAAACCAACCCTTTTGGGATTTCTGTGATGGTTGAAATTAAAAGAGAGAATTTCAGGCAACACCTGACTGTTGAATTCAGGGGCCTAAGCCCCTTAGTCTTCAAAAGGTCAGCACCTTCCCCTGTGAATCTGTGACTGATTGCAGGTATTAACATCTCCTCAACCACATAAATGGCCTTGAGTAAGGAAGGATTTCAGAACATTAACCTCAGTAATTAGTCTCCTGGATCACCTTCCTTAAAGGACATAGGATGAGAAGAGGGCAATAAAGATATTCAAAGAAGTTAATCCTTTTTCTTATCCCTTTCCTTGTTTCCCCAGGCTGGCCCAAAGGAGGACAGAAGTTTCAATATTTGATAGCTGGAAAGGCTCCTATGGTTGAGCCTTTGGACACCTACTCTTTTCCCTCTCTTAAGGAGGAGCTGGTTTTGTGCACTTGTGTTGTAGATGTTTCTCTCAAGGTCGCTTGGCTGAAATAGCCCCCAGTGTTTTCTTTCCTTATTCCAATGTGCTTTCACAATGACTTTGTGCAGATCTAGCAAAGCAACTGCAGAGCCAAGCAGTTTGGAATGCTCACCCAGCAGCCCACTGCTCATCACTGGCATGGAGAAGCCACCATGAAATCTACAAGATACCCATCACAAAGATTTTTTTACTTTATTTGTTACTGTCAGGATTGGTGAGTAGTTTGGAGGAAAGCAGCCAAGGCTGCAGAGTTCAATTAAAACTCCCCCATTTAATGACAACCCTTTACCAACTACAGATTTCTGAATCACTCTGTTCATTCTGTCTCAGTCCATCTTCTGGCCTCACATCACCCCAGCTAAAAAAGCCTGTCTTGAATATGAAAAACACATATAAGCAGCCCACACATCTTGCCTAACACCATGATTTGCACATGGGGGTAAGGAGCTGAAAGAAATATGAGATGCAATGGATAAGACAGCAGCACCATCCCTGCACTGGGCACACAAACTTCACAAACACTCCCATTGGAAAAGAAATCTCTGAGGTGCCATCATGTGGGAAGGCCAGAGTTCAGGCTCTATGAGAAAGCAGTGGGAAAACCTCTTGTCTTCCAGGAGCTGATATGTGGGATTCACATCCCCTCTGAACGGAGTGAGATGGAGTTTTCCCAGCATTCTCCTGAGAAAGGCTGTGAGAGATGCATAGAAAAGAATGATCGAAACAATTCTTATCTCATTTGCTGTTCGTGTGTTTGTGCCCATGTGGAATGTGTTCTGGAGATTGTTTACCCAAGGTGATTGCTTGATTGGGTTCTGGTGATGGTGTTTTGGATTCATTGACCAGCTGGATCCGTGTGTGTGTGTGTGTCAGGACTCTGGGGCAGAGAGTCATGGGTTTTCTTGTTAGTTAGTGATAGCTCTTGTTAGTGTAATATAGTTATAGTATAATATAATATAATAAAGTAGATAATTAGTCTTCTGATATCATGGAGTTCTGCACATCATTTTTCCACCCATCAGGCATCATAAATCTGATACTGATAGAGTGTCACTGTCTCAGAGCCATTGAGTGAGTGAGCAGCACCAACTGCCTTTTCATTCTATGAAACCATATGTCTTTTTAACTTGAAGGCCATTTATACCTGTATATATAAATAATAAATGGCCATTCTCATAGGAAATGCAGGTATAAATGGCCTCAATTGGGGCCATTTATATCTGTATTTCCTATGGGAATTTTAATAGCAAAACACCAGATAAAGATATCTATAATAGTAATGTTACAAGACCTCTGACCACAGCGTCCTAAACTCTGGCATTATAGCAACCTGCTTAGAAGTTTCCACAGCTACAGAATTTCAGTCCTAGCCCAGGTCTTGGGACTGCTCTATTCCACTTTTAAAAGCAAACCCATCAATTATCTGGATATTGAAGGAGTGAAGGATAAACTTGAACAAGTTACATGAACATTTTAATTAAAGCACATCTTGACAGAAGATCAAGAAGAGAATAGTAAGTTAACATCCATAAAAAATGTGTTGAGACAGCTCTGATGTATTTTCCAGTTGTAGAAAAGGTAATTGGATGAAATGAAGGGGAAACAAATTCAATGTGATAAATGTAATAGATATTTATTGCTACAAAGGATTAGCTAGAATTACCTTCAAGCACAGGGTTGATGCTGGATATGATAATTTGATAGGGAGAAACCGCCTTTCACTTTCGTACTATATCAACTTATTTTATTATGATGTAACATAAAGGGCAGGAAAAAAATCCCATTATGGATTTGCTGGCCTGTGGGATAACCTTGAAATCGTGCCACTGAATTTCCATGTCTTTTTTTTAGACCTCCAGTATGAAACCAAAATAGTCTTGAAAGTACCTGGAAGATTAGAATTTGAGTAAATACAGAGTGTGACCCTTTCTTGCCACAGAGAAAATCCCTGTGACCTCCACTCATTGGGAGCCAAGGCACAAATGAAAATGCCTAAAGGGAGAAGAAAAAGATCTTACCCAGGGAGATAACAAAACCTTCTCAGCCATGAGCATGCCTTATTGAAGGAGAAAGTTACTTTAACCCAGCACTCCATACATCCTGTGTGTATGTAAATAGGGGTGAAATATTCATTTCACATCTGTACTGGCTCCCTGCCACAGGATGTGATGAAGCACATGGAGGATTTTGCCTTCCCAATAATGACTCTGCCTTCCCAATAATGACTCACGTGCCACCTACAGTAAGCTAAGCAGAGAGGGGTGGCACAGTAACTACAAATACAGAACAAATGTGTGGTTTTTTATCATTGCTGTCTTCTTGTAACCATCCTCTTCTGTTTTCCTTCAAGAAAATAAACTAAACCAAAGTAGCAGTTTTCCCTGGACAAGGAATGCTATAAATGTTACAAACAAGGAGTGTTATAAACAAGTGTTATAAAGAAGGAGTGTTATAAAGAGTTGAGAACTCCTATTTTATCTGCAAAACAGACATGCTGACATCTATAGCATTACAAAGCAAATGGATTATTTCTAGACTGCAGGTTGTGCAGAGGTGGGACCTGTGTCTGTAACACTGTTCTTAGCAGAGTAACGTTGCTACTAAAATATTAATAACAAATTATATACATAGCCTGAAGGGTGAGATCTTTTACTTAAACTCAAAAAACCCCACTGAACAAGTGTATGACACCCTCAGACACATTCACTCCAAATTGTTCTAACTCAGTATTGACATTTTTCTCCATTATCCATCACATCCATGAGATTTTAATATAATTATTTCAGAACATTTCTCAGTTCTTGTCTGCTCTTGGAAATATACCAAAATAGCTACAATTATTCTGAGATGGTTTATTTCAATATAAATCCCAACGCGGACACTCTTATTCCAAAATAAGAGTTCTTATTTCCAATTTAATTTAATCTAGTTCTAAAAAATCCTCCTGGGATCTTATTCTGGAATTGTTATTTTGGTACATTTCCAAATGTAGGCAAGCCCAAAGTCAGGGATTGGAGACTGGAGTTTTTTAAGAGAAAACTCTGTTTCCACTTGAAAAAAAAATCCAAAGCAATAAGCTTAAGAAATTCATCCCTTTCAGAAATGCAAGCCCTTACACAAAAAGGGTAGAGATCCTATTTCAAGAATAGCAGTTTGCTACCTCTGCATGTGTAGATACCAATTAATGTTTCATCAAAGGAGTCACTCACAGAGCTCTTCCACCCCTTTTCTTTTTCATCTAAACATATAGTGTCAAAGCAAAAGAGAAAAAAATAAGAGTCAGAAACTAAACCAAGAAAATAATCTAGCTCAGGAAGCCTTCTGATCCTGAGAAAAGGGAAATGTAAAACCTCCACCAGTTCAGCCAAACATTTCCATCAGCTGTTAATTTTACACAGAAGGTGTTTGCATGCTGAATGCTAGGCTGTATACAAAACCTGCAATGGGCAAGCCTTAAGAGAAGTACAACGAAGTTATGAACCTGTGTAGGGAAAAAAAGGATATTTGTTGCTTTTGAAAATCAGCTATACCTTTCAATACACCAAAGCCTAAACTTCATAAAAATTCTACAATATAAAAGGGGACTTGGAGAAAATCTAATTTTTCTTTACCTCAAATGATCTTTGGGAAGTAGAATTATAGAGTGGTTTGGACTGGAAGAAACTTTAACAATCATCTGGAATCTATGACTTAACAACTTCCTTGCTGTCAATAACAGCAGTCAGAGATGGTGAGAGAGGACACTGGGAGTATTTAATGTCAGAGTGGTTAAAGTCATTAGAACACGAGCAAACATGGGGACTCAGCCACGACTCAGCAGCTTCCTCTCTATCCTTTGGCTTCACTGACCACTCAATAAGATTTTCAAGGCTGAAACAAATTCTGATATCAGCAGATATTGACAAATGGTTGTTACCCAGAGCTGAGTGAATATGGGTACAAACAAACAAAACAAAGTAAAACAAAACAAACAAAAAAATCAAAATAGCTTCTTCCTAATACACTGAATGTAGATATTTGATCCAAATGAGTTGTTTTTATTACATCTGTCCCACAATGGTTAGTAAGAGATATGGTCTATCCTTTAGGGATTTCAAAGACTGTCAACAGCACTCCTTTGTTCCTCATTTTCCATTCACCAGCCTAACAAGAGAATTCAAGGCTTTCTTATTTTCTTTAGAGTCCTTTTTTCAGCCTGACCATGCACAGAATGTATGCACCAGCCTTCACCAACACTGCCACCAGCATCCCACAGAGCCAGAACACATCAGCTCTGTCTTGCATCCCATGGACACCTTGGAAATATGTCCCAAGTACCAGTGACATGTGAATCCCTGTGCTTGTGACATTGCTCTTCTCTGGGACTGCCCAGAGCCCCCTCTAGCCCAGTGGCTCTGCAAGGGCTGCAGCCATGTCTCACAGTCATGTCCTTGTGAGACAGATGTCTCAGCAGCCCATCCTCACCCTGGCTCACACATCACGGGCAGCCAAGTCTTCTGAGGCAGGGAAGGAGTCTCCTGCTTTAAACAGCATTGACTTGGCAAGCCAAACACGTGTAAAGGAATACAAAAATTAGCTTCATGTCCCTTTCTTGCCCTCACAGACACACCAATGACACCCACAGCAGCAATGCTTCAGGCCCACAAAGGTAAAATTGTGGTTTTGGTTCTCCCTCTCCCACAGGAAAGGTTTGGCCCTTCTTTCTCCCAGTGCAGGGGAAGAACCATGACCATCCTTTCCCACACGATGCTGAGCTGTGTTTCCCAGCCAGAAGAGGGAGCTCAGGGTGTTCTGACCTGTACAGACCAGCTGTGTTTGAGATGGAAACCACAGAGTGAGAAATGGCTGCAAAGGTGCAGATTGCCCCACAGGTGCCATGCAACCCCCTCTGATCAGTCCCTTCCTCTGCACATCCCCAGCCCTCCCTGCACCTCGGGAACATCACCACCGAAGCTGGGAGGGATACCAAGAGGCACAAAGTGAGCAAATATCCCCATCTAGTGTCCCTTAGTAGTGCAGAGTATATTCCGCTCTTTTCCATCTCTATTATCCCTTTCCAGTCATCCCGATCCTTAGTGAGAAAGATGCTCTCTGCAAAAGAGAGACTAAAAATTACCAGTGCCCCCCAGAAGGGCAGGATGCAGGCTTTGGGCATGCAAGCAACTCAGCCAGCACACTGCTAATTACATTTCTGCAGGTCTGGTCTGGGCTTTCTCTTGAGCAACAGCTGCTTATTATTTCAGCTCACATGGTCAATCTCCATGAGGTTTCTTTCTTGGCTCCAGTCTGCTAATCTGACCACAAGGAATCGAAAAATTAGTTCTAGAGGATAAATCAAAGGGGTTTTTGTGTGGCCCTTACCCCCTGTTTTGCATACAGTGCTTCCAGCTCACTGCTGTCTCCTCAGTTCTCCCTGAAAAGCTCCCTGGCTGCAGAGGCGTGTTATTTGAGGGTGAAATGCATTAGCCTCTGTTTGCTCCAAATTTAATTCATCTATTTAAATAATTTAATACAGCATCCATCAGTATGAAAGCTGGGCAAATTGAATCCAAAGGATTTGAAGACACATAGATTAAATAAACTACCTTCAAATCCTGGCTCTCAAATTATCACTGCCCCTGGATTAATTCTACCTTAATTAGACAAAATAATCTTCTCAAAATGATTAAATTTGTGAAATAAAGATGAAATAAACATAAAATAAAAGCAAATGGAATATAAACAGCCAGAAAGCATAAGACATAATACAGAGCCTTAAATCATAATAAAAGTCATTCTGTTTAGGATCTCATTAGAGCTCTATAAAATCATGAGTGGCACAAAAGAGATTAATAAAAAGTTTCGTTTCTCAAAATACAAAAAATAGTGGTGCATCACATGAAATCTTCAGCCAGGGCTTTAAAACAAACAAAAGTGAGTGCTTTCTGACAGAGTGAATCATTAAATTGCTAAACTCATCGCCCAAAGTGCTGCAGATGCTGAAAGCAAAAGTAGAATCTGACAAATCAACAAAAGATAAGGCCACAAAAACTTATTAAACACAGAGATCAGAAAATCTTTAAGCCATGAACTGCTGAGGGGTAGGAGAACATATTGGGGAAATATCACTCAATACTTTCCCTGCAGTTACACCCTTTCCTTAATTATCAGCTACTGTCAGAAACAGGATACTGAGCTGGATGGGCCCTTGGCTGGACATAATGGGGCTATTCTTATAATGTGACAAGTCATGAACTGGATTTACTTTAAAATGTTGACACTGGCCTCAGTCTTGTACCAGATGGTGACTAAAGAGCATCCAAGTTAAACTCAGCTCGTGGAGTTTAGAATAACAATCAGGCTCTCAGACTTACCTAACTTCAGGAGTTGTTCATGTTGCAACTCCACTCGATTGTCAAATCCATTCAGCATCACTACTGTAAGGCAAAGGCAGACATTTTTCTATGACTATGGCCCATGATGACAGCAAGGCAGCAGGTTACAGAGCAAAAGACAGCAGTACTCTACAAAAGGTCCCTAGCAGGCAACTTCATTAACAGCAAGGATTTTAAGGGAAAAAAAAATTTAAAAGAGTAATATCTTTTAAAAAGGCCCCAAAATTTGAGGACAGGATTGATATAATTAAAAACATTTGTTCCATTCAGGTAGCTAGAAACCAGAGTGAACCCTGCTTTGAAGTCTCTGGAGAGTCCTTTGGAAGTAACCATAGAGGAGCACATAGTCCCTGCCCTGTCTGCACTGTAATGAAAAGCAACACTTGGAGATCAGGGTCAGAAGGATGCTTGCGCAAACCAGCCCTCAGAAACGAGAAGCAGAGCAGGTCATCGCTCCAGAAGACATTGTAGAGCTGGTGCTAAATCCAAGGGGAGGTAAGGAAACAATCCAGATTTATACTATTGCAGTAGGTGGTGCAGGCCCATACCTCAAACGTAACCAGCAGCACCACCTGACAAACTAATCCTCTCCTCTTCAGCCACAGTGCCAAAGTTTCTGAGCAGGAAAGCATCAAGAGAGCTCAGTTTTAAGCTAGTTTTAACACTAGCTAGAGAGTCACCAGGACTCTGAGAGCAGTGCAGCAGATTAAATCAATATTGCCATACCCCAAATCTACTGCCAGAGCTGGATCATCCCAACCAACTGCATGTTTCAGAAAAGCCAACATTTTATTTTTGTCTGCTGGGGAAAAAAACGTATATAATATGAAAAAAAAGCCCTAGGTTGATGCAGCCTGCAGACCTGACTCACCCTTTATTGTCTTCAGCAGAAAGACCCTTGATGCCCTCCTGGGAGTGGAGTGCAGCCTTCAAAGTTGCCTGGAAACATAAAACATGATAAGACTGTTCAGGTATTGAAGCTGCTCTCAGAAGGCAGCTGAGGACAGCCCCAGGCCCCCACAAAGCTGGTGGAGAAGCTGTTTGCCAGGAGCAGCAGGGTGAGTTCACTGCCTTTGCACCCACATCAAGAGCCCTCTGCAGCCAGACAAGGGGGTGCTCCCAGAGGTGGCACTGGGACATGCAGGCAGATGTGCCTCACCACTGTGACACCAAAACAAGCCACATCAAAACAAGCTCTTGTTTTCCCTTGTTCTTCCTTCCTCAATCCCCCATGTAAAGCCTGTCTCCGTCTTCCACCATCATCTTGCTCTAGCAGGAACAGCCAAATAGCTCAGCCCGAGTCAGGGAATGCAATGCCCGCCCTGCTGAGTGTCCTGAGGTGCAGGTATCTCACCCTGCACCTTCCTTTGGGGCACAGTTCCCAGCCACACACACTTCCTGTACTGGTACTGACCTCTGCTCCTGAAACAGCCTTCAAAACCCTTATCAAGACTTCCCTTCACCACTCACCATCCTGACCCACACACAGTCTTAAAATTACAAGCCCTGGATCCCTGCCAGCTTAAATAATGCACATCTAAATTACTTTAAATCTCTCTTTTTTTTTTTCCTCTCTGCATTTTCCATACACAGTGTTAAGACCCACAGCAGAAAACTCGGTGTCCCTGTGTTATTTATTCTGTAATTTGTAATGCCACCCACCAAAAGGTACAGTAGAAATAGTTAATCACATAGGCTTGGGATATGCATAAGCTGAGTTGTAAAGGTGCTAATAGGTATATTTGAATTCAAAAGAGATCTGAGAGGTGGAAAATAATATCTTATTAGTATGCTATATGTGTGTGCAAAGCAGCAGCCTGTTCTCTAAAAGATGTGGGGGGAAATAGTAGAATCAAAGCCTTTAGCTTCTATAACATCACATTAAAATCAGTAATCTTTTTTTTTTCCTTATTTGAATTATTAAAATTTATTATTTTAATTTTTTCTCATTAGAATTATTAACAATTATTATTAAATTCCATTATTTCTATATCTCAGAATTTTGAGCCATTGCAAAAAATATTACACACAGTAAATCTGCATCTCTATGTTGACAACCACTCATGTCTGTCTCTGGCTCCAGCCTCAGATACCAGCAGCTCAGTGTTTCCATATAACTTGCAGTTTGCCTGGCATTTGTAGAAAAGTGTTGAACCTGAATCAGGTAGGAAATGGGTCCTCAAAATGAGCTGTTAGAATGTACTGAATATGGGCTGAAATAACACATCATGGAACCACCTTCAGCTTGCTTACCTTTATTTCTCAGAGCAGACATATTCCTCAAACACATGTAATTTATGGGAATTGCTCTTTCTGTCTTCAGCACAGTGCTGGTTTGCAGGTTGTTTTCTCCCATTCTGTTTGCTCACCCTACAGCAGCAGCCTGCACAGAGCAGGCCCAGCTGAATGTGTGGCTGAGCTCTCATTTCAAGGGGCCAGGGACAGAGGTTCTCCATAGAGGAAAGGGAGAATAAGATCAGTGAAGCACACAGATTATGTGTGGGCAGGATTCATAAGTTTAAAACTTAGAAAAAACAAGTATACCCAAGCAATTAGTCCAAGTTTCATTATGACTACTAATGTGCTCTTGTTAGCCAACTCAGTAATTCTATCACATCCATCACATTTACATCTCAGCTACAGAATTTGGAAATGATTCTGCAAGATACAATTCGGGGGAAAAAAGGTTATCATTTCTTTTTAAACCTTGGAGCATGAGGGGGAGAATAAATACTAGGCTATTTGAACTTACTCAGAGTGTTTTCTCTGGCATAGAGAGGCATAAGATTTCAACCTGTTCTCCTTTTAAACTGAATTTCAACATTGAAAATGGATAAAGGGGTTGTGCCACCCACAGCACCCTCTGGGAACCAGGGGCATCACTGAATTTAAAAAAGCATTAGGCAGTCCCTGTCAGAACCCAGGAAATTCCTCTGGCTGCCCTGGAGGATTCGAGCCCCTGCCCAGGAGCTCAGAGACCTTGGCACAGAGCCCAAGACCCCTGTGCCTTGATTTAGCCCTTGGTAAAACAATTACCAACCTTGTATGAAGAGTTACATGCCAGGAGTGTTTAAGTAGAATAATAGTGAATTTATCACAGGGAGGAAAAATAGATTTTTGGGCTTTTTAGAATGGGGGTTCAGGGAGCAAGATGGAGGAATCTGGGCATGTCCAGCCTTTCTCCTTCTTTTATGCCTCCATCTTCTGCTGTGATGTTGGCACTTACAGATTGGTTTAGAGTAGAAACTCACTGCTCAGAGGTGATAGGTATTGGAAAGTAATTATAAATATTGTACACGTAGTTTTTAGTATAAAAGATAACACCACCCCAGGGGCAGGCAGAGTGCCTGGATTGTCTTGCTGAGTGGATCTTGGCTGGACAGGAGAAAGAATTTTATAGATAAAATACAATAAACAACCTTGAGACTGAGAAATGAAGAGTCCTGACTCCTTCTTTGACCACTGGGCTGGGAAAAGAGACTTTCTGACTTTTCTCGAGGTCACTGTGACCAGCGAGATTCCCGAGAGGTCCCCTGTAGACATTCTCTCCCCTCCAGTTCTCTAATGTACAACTTGGCACAGAGAAACCTGCCACCAGAGTCTCTGCTTCCATGAGCAAGGGGCTACTCTTGCAGAAACTCTTCTTGGTTCATGTCATCTCAAACAGCAAACCCAGATGAGATGAAAGTTGCTCCCACGGGCTTCCACTGGGAAGTATTTTTCTTTGTACTGGGTAAGTACAACAGAAAACAAAACAAAGCAAATCTCTTGGGCACATTCCCTCTCCTCAGCTGTTCAACCTTGACCTCCCAGCCTGAGTGAGGTTCAGCAGTCCCTGCCCAGCAGGGCAGAGGAGCAGAGGAGGTGCCATCCTGAGTGTGGCACTCACTCCATGAGCCACCATGAGCTCCACACCTGCACAAGGGCATAGCTGAGTGCCACATCAGCCACTTCCAGCAGGGAGGGCAAACACACTGCCAGATCTGGGTCTGACACTGCCTTTGCAAGCCACATCTTTCAACCTAATGTGGCCTTGAACAGCAAGCAGCGCGTATCCATGTTGAATTCAACACACTTGCTGCCTTGGGGATACCAAAAAGACAAAAAGCCCAGAAAGGAAAGCAATCTGTAACAACTGCTTTCACCTCTGCAGTCACAAAAGCTGTCAAGAACCCAGAGGTCTGGAAAGTGAAGCCTCCTGTTCATTCTGAGCACAGGACAGGCCCAGAGAGGCTGTGGAGTGTCCTTCTCTGGAGATACTCACATTGTTTCAACACATTCCTGAGGGATGTGCTTTGGGGGAGTAGGGAGGTTGGGCCAGATGACCTCTGGTGATCCCTTTCACCCATACTGTGTGATTTGGTGACTCACCATTTCCTGGGAATGAGGTGGTGCTCCAGCAAAGCACACAGCACACTATACGTGAAAGTCAGGGTGACACAGTCAGTGGATAATGGGGAGCACATACATCTGCTCTGTTCTGCAGGGATTAAAACATCCATGCCCTTATCCATATCCTCTTTGCAAGGATGAATCATACCTATAGCAATTATGTTTTCATTAGTTAACCCTGCACTGCCTGTACTGAATTAAAAAACAAAAACAAAAGAAAAAAACAAATTCATTTTTAAAGTTATGTTTAAATGGAACAATGCTCTTCTGCAGGACATTTAAACTTGCTTAATCATATGCAAATCTCTAAAATCAACATTAACATACTGCTCAGTCCATCACTTTTTTAATTGCTCACACAATTTTATTCTTATCATACTGGGTCCTCTACACCACCTTTGGAAAGTATGTAATAAAGTACAAGTGTATGTGCATTCAAAGCAAAGTTGCAAAAAACTTCTAGTGCAAAACATAGAACATTCAAAACTAGTTCATATGGGTTTTTAAAGCTGCATAAAATCCCAACAGAAATGCAGAACACTGAAGACTTGATTACCATCGTTGCACCAGTACAGCTTCCAGGAAGATGCAATACTTTCTTAGTACTTTTCAATTGAATCTTTACCAAGAATATTATTATTTTGGTGTCACTGGGTTTTGATTATTACCTATTGACAAATGTTTCAGTTTTGGTTTTGTGGTTTTTAATGTTCAGCTGGAAATTGTAGTGTTTCACTTGCCAGGGACATGATGGGAACTATTTGACACTTTGGGATTTTTTCTTCTGTCCCTGGAGTTACAGCAAAGGCAGCTTCACCAGAGTTTAGGATCTCCTTTAAAAACAATCTCTCGAATTTGTGAAAACTATTGCTGCTGGGAGCTCGGTGGGTAACAAACACTCCGGGTGCTGCTGAACATTCAGTTCATGCATTGGACATAACTGGAATTGGAAATAATTAGATTAATATTTCAGTCCTGAACTGTGCCTGTTCCTCTAATCCTCTCTGTTGCAACTGAATTTGCTGCTTAGCAATATCAGTTTTAATTCCCAGTTCCTAATAAGAGCTATCAAGCATCACTCTCTGGAGTTCATTATATAGAACTGGGTGAAACCTTAGGTCAAGTGTAGCTCCCAGGTGAGCTCACATTACCATTTGCCTCCAGGTTTCTGGATGTGCTCTACATGCTCCACCTCAACAATGGCAGATCCTCTGTAAGTGCTGGAATTGTTCAGCTGGGTCCTCAGGGCACCCCAAACCCAGCAGACACCACAGAGAGCAACAGGCACAACTTTCCCAGCATTGTCCTGGGGAAGGCCATGAGAAGCTCAGAGAAAAGAATGAGAAACAGTTCATATCTTCACTTGCTGCACCTGTTGTTGTGAGCATGTGGAATGTGTTATGGAGATTTGTTTACCAAAGAGTGGTTTCTTAATTGGCCAATGGTGATGGTGTTTTCATTAAAGGACCAATTAGGTCAACCTGTATTGTGGTTTTCTATAAAGGCAACGGTATTAATAGTATAGAATAATGAAGTGATTGATCAGCCTTCTGGGATCATGGAGTCAGTGCTGATTATTACCCAAATGGGGACGTCATGCTACGACACACAACAGCTGCCACAGCCCTGAGGTGTTCAGCCATGTCAGGGCAGCCCAACAGCTGATAAATAAATGTCACCAGGGTTAGCACAAATCATCCTTCACTCAGTGTTTTCCCCATTCTTCCCATCCTCTTTTGTGACTTTGAAATGAAGTTGCATAAGCAAGAACTGGCAGTTCATGTCCAGGACAAATTACCAGCATGAAATACGTGACAACTTTACATATTTACAAGGCTTGGAGGAGGCATTTGGATCATCAGGAGCCTTAACCACATGGTTTTTAATATGCATTTCCAACTCTCAGGGATATGATGAAGAGTGTTTTACTGCTGGCTGAGCACTAATGGATTTGGAGATGTTAACTGTAGTCTAGAGGCATCCTGAAATGGTGAGCTAATGTGCATTTAATTTTGCTTATTTGGTTTTAGCACAACCAGGTTTAGTTATAACACTGTAGTGTCAGCACCAGCCATCTGGGGTTGAACACTGAGAGAAAAGGGTATGAGTGCTCAGTGAAACCCTTTGAGAACAGAAAATTTAAAGAGAAGCTGATTAAAAACAGAAGAGAAACAGGCAGGGATAAGAAAAAGAAAAAAAAAAGGTCAAAGAAACAACAGCAATAACAGGCAGTGACAGAATAAAGCCCCAAAAGGGAGTGCCTCAAATAAATACCCACAGGTCTGGTTCCTCCACACATCTGGGTAAAGACTGCCAGGAAACTCTCTGAAAACACTAATATCAGCAAACTGATATTTATTCCAGTGTTCCTATTTTAGATATCAGCTCTCAAATTAGGATTTGAATACTGGATCCTCTCCTGGAAAACCAGCAATCCTGAAACCATCCAGTAAGTCCTGGAAACACTGAGGGGCTGCATGACCATTAAGCAGCTCATGTTAATTTTCCTCCCTGAAAAGCATTCAAAATGCAATAATTCAAAACAAAGCAGGGAGGAAATGCTTTTCAGGGAAGAAACTTAACATAAGCTGCTTTGATATTTTGCTGTGGCCTTTCACCTGTAAGTTTTGCAAGTTATAATAGGCTGGCAGGATATTGGCACAGGAACTAAAGGATGACAAACCAAACAATGATACAGAACCACAGAATTTTCTGCGTTGGAAGGGACACACAAGGATAGTGTACAGGAAAACAAGATTGTCTCAGGCTTTTAGAAGTATTGCTACCAGTGGGAAGAGAGTCCAAAGAAGGAAAAGGGTCAAAGACATGAAAACTAGAAGATCTGAGCAGTGACATCTCTTCTGCAAACCAGGAGCACAATCCTCTTCCTCAGCTCTAGATGTGCACAGCACTAGACAGGCACAATTCAGCTTGAAAGGAGCTGAAACCCAGACACATTCCCAGGGAGAAGGAGGTGTGAACACAAGGTGCCCCCTCATGTTCTTCAGGGTGAAGAAAACACAAGAGTGCAGTAGATGGCATGTCCAGAGCTGTGTGCACAGAGCAGCAGCCAGGCTGACACCAGCCCAGAGCAGATCCTGCCAGGGAGACCATGAACCAGCCCAGCCTGAGCAGCACTTGGCACTAACAAATGGACCAACCATAAAAAAATCTCAATAGATCATTTTCATTCTTATAAATTTTGTTACTAATGATTTCACATCAGTCCAAAAGAACCTCCCATAGCTCTTGCCCTGGCAGGGCCTGAAGCAAGGCCAGCTCTGAGCAGACAGTGGATATATTCCCCTAATTTCCAAGACTAACTGTGTCATATAACGTTGTCATCACCAGCAACAAGGAGTCTCCCAAGAGGCAGCCTTGGAGAGCCTGGGGGGGACTTTGGAATCACATTAAAACATGTCTGGTCTTTAGCACTGGCCAGAATGTCACTGTTTTTCATGTGGTAAACTGAAGACGGAGGAAAATCCACCATCCCTGAGTGACTTGAAACAAGCACCAGCTTAATCTGTAATGTCAGATGTACAAATTCTTACCTGGAGTGTAGATTCAGAACCTGCTGGCAAATTAATATTTAACAGATATCTTAGGACTTTAAAAGTATGCTGCCCACTGCAGGCTTTTTTATAGTAAAGAAAAGAAACTAAATACCAGCTAAGGTTTCATCATGCATTCATACACCTACTCATAATGGGACATTTTTGGAGTGGTCCCTCATATCAAGGTCCTGCAGTGGTTTAGGCCAGGTAGGAGCAGGGATCCCAGCACAGATGTGCTGCCTCCATCACACTAAAGCTGCATCTCAGATGTGGGAACACCACCTGAACCTGGATCCTGCAAGGGCTCAGCAAGCTGAACCAGCTCATTTGGTTGCACTGGGATGGTGATCTGCAGCAGAAATTGCAGACAAATCCAGAAGGATTCGTGGCTGGAGAGCAGGAGTTGAACTGAGAAAACTGCTCCTCCTGCCAAATAAATGCAGCAAATGAGTCTTGGGTGATGGAAGTAGAGGGGGTTATGTGAAGGAAATGCATATCTCTGTCTCCTGTAGTGAGGCCCACAAGGACTGGTTGCACCAATTAAATTAAATTAAATCAATTTCATGGCCAGTATTGCACTATTGCAAACCATCTGTAGAAAGTGATATTTCGATTAAGAGCATTTTCTCTCAGTTTAGATTAAGACAGTTCTTAGTAAATGTTTTTTAAATTAATATAAACCATTTCTGAAGTGAAATCCAAGCCTTGACAGAACACCATTAGCTGATTTCATGCAAGCCTAGAAAAAATAACTTCTCAGCAAGATACATAAAGTTATGAAAAATAGTTTTGGGTTTTGTAAGAACATTTATTATTGCCACTTATTTTCTAAAATTCATTTCTAAAGCATTGTGAGATTTTACTTTATTGTGGCTGGCTTTGTGCTTGAGTGCCGCAAAGTAGTTTGCACTGAAAAGGGCTTTTTTGCTGATAAAAGATACTGAGAATTCTCTTGAGCTTGGACTAATAAATGGCCAACTATTAAGATCTATCAACTTCCAAGCACTGTTTTTTTTATTATTAATTTATTAATTCATATGACCAATCATTGCACAGCACTTCAAAAACTTTGGGAGTTTTTTTGTTTGCTTTTATAGAAGAAACAAATTCTTTAATGGCAAAATTGGTGAATAGTGTTGGTAGGTAAGCCTGCCCATCAGAAGCAAGAGCATTCAGAATTTAAGTGTTCAGTCAGACTGACACAGGTTTACTGCAAAAAGTGAAAGCACACAGACATTTGAGTTAAGCTGCCTTGTGGGAATACCTGTTTGGAGCTGTCTTCCCCTGAAGTGAGGTTTCATTGTCACCTCATCTCAGGCAAGGTCTGCTCTTGGAATATTTGCCAGTATAATCCTCTTCTCTGCATATATGTGGAAGAAAGGAGCAAGGAGGGGAGAGAGGGAGGAAACAAGGGAGAGGAGAAGTGAGATCATAGGACATTTTTAGATTTGCCAGTATAGATATATTTCTGCTGGAAAATCACTCATTTGTTTTATTCCTTCTGTTATGATATACCTGGTATAAATAACAATGCCAAGTGTAACTTTTTGCTGTTAGAAGCTTATAAAGTCTCCAGCAACTGTGAGAAATTAACATAATGCTTATCTAGAGGTTATCTGAGATGCAGTGAATGGCTTTTCACATCTCAGTTCAGTTTAGTACAAAGGGCAGTGGCTTGGATTCTTTCACCTCAGCTGGTTTGAGGTAGCACAGCTAGAGAGGTAGAAATCACCACACAATTCTGCAACAAACAACTTTCTGCTGAGAGCAAACCAAGCAGTCAGAGTTTCAGCACTGAAAAGCTGTTGAACCACTTCAAGGCCTTGCTGTGCCTGCTGATGCCATGAGAGTTGGGCTGTGCAGCCCTCCACTACATGGACATGCTCCAGAGCAGCCTATGGCCATGACACCAGATACATCCTGTGGCTCCACTTGCACTGTTCTGCACAATTTCTGGTCAGTTCTCCATCCCTCTTATATCAGAAATATCAGCCCCAAAGCACAGATGAGCAAAGGTTTGATCCTGCCCCTGTGATCCTTCCAGACCCCAGCTCCCTGGCCATACATAGGGCTTCTTTGAACTACACTGGTACAACTTGTGTAAGGAGTTCCAGCCTATTAAACTATTCCCTGGGGAGTTTTTCTCACCTAGAAAAGTTGATAATGTCCTCATTTCAGCTAAGCATTCATTATCTTTCTGTATGCAAGCCATTGAGTGGGCAGGGAAGATCAGAAGGATGTGTATTGAGAAGACACAATGTTCTCCTCTGGCAATGTGGGAAGACTGGCACATCATAATGTTCAGGAATAATAATTGCACCTCCAGCACTTCCACTACCTACTTGATCAATGTTTAATAAAGATTTAACGTACTGATGCTTTTGAAAAGCAACCACCAGTCCAGATACACATCTTGTGAGGATCAGGAGGAGGGCAATGGAGGAGAACTCTTTAAAATGGCTGAGTAAGACATTTGATTGAAAATAAAAAGAGTTGAAAAGCAAGTTACTGTTTCTGAACTTTGCTATGGAAAAGCAAATCTCAAATTAAAAAAAGAATATATTTTAACCAAAAACACTGGGAAAGCAGGAATAATAACTGTAATTTGAGTGACTTATGTTGCCCTTCGTGTAGGCCAAGCTCTGTAGTCCAGTTGTACATCCTGTCATGCCTGAAGATATCACTCATGCAAACCATTGCTTCTGGGGAACCATTGGCATACAGGGCACAATGGGAGCATGAGGAAAACAAATATCAGCTTTACAAAGGATTTGGCATAGCACTTCCAAACCAAAGGCACAGGTCTTGGCTGTACTACCTCTGTTTTCAATGAAAAGCACCTATTTCTGCCAAAATTCTATTGAAGTTCAAGTGATTATTTTATTATATCTTAATTGATTGAAAATGTTACCTCTCAATTTTTGTGAATTACCTTCCTTGAACCATTGGAGGCAATGATGGACTAATCGTTTTTGTTACATTAAAAAGGAGAAAATTTGGTGCTATGGTACTTGACTAATTTTGCTAGACTTTCAAATCTAATAATAGCATTCTTCACAATTGATTTGGTCTTTCTCAATTCCACTTAAATTAGCTTTCTGCCTTAATTAAATCACAACATATTTTATGCCAGGAGAGAATTGGTCATTTTTACCTGCCAGTATAATTACAAAATATCACCACAATGCACAAGAGAATCCTGAGGTCTATAGTTATAAATGAGCTTTAGAGTTAATTTTATGCTTCTGTTTTCCCTCCAATATTTACAACATATTTGCATTTCTGATCCATCTTATGCTGCTATGTTTTACAGTGTTTTGCAGATGGTCTTGCAATTCTCAGCATGCAATCATAGGAATTAAATATTTATGGTTGTGCATAACTTCAGTTCTCTCTGCAGCCTTCAGAGCTCCCTGTAGAAGTCAGCATTTGTCAGCTTGGAGCCTGCACTGGCACCAGCAGTGATTGTGCTGGCACTGCCTCGTGCTACAGCAAAGACTCTCTCTAGCCCCAGCTCATCCATAATTTCAGTGCATTTCATCCCCTCCTCTTCACAGAAAAAAGTTATCAAAGTCAAAACTGTTGCCCTACTTTTCCAGCCTGAGGAAGGCATGGTGTGAGAGCTGAGATTTTCCTTTGGTTTCCGTGCCTCTCGTGCACACCTTGGAGTGGGAGGTTTGACTCCGTGTGGGACGTTTGTTACTCGTGTCTCCAATCAGACCAGGAGCTCAGACCTCCCTGCCCCTGGCAATAGCTCACGCAAAACACACAAGGAGGAGATGCACAAACTTTCTCCAGGGCCCTTGAGCCTGGCAGTGAGGGACTGCAGGAGCTCAGGGACAGCTGCTCTTCTTCCACCCAGAGCCACAACAGGACAGGACCAGGGGAGCATCCAAGCTCCCAGCAGAACCAAACCTGCAGCTCACACACACAATAGTTGACACAAGCCTTTGCCTCCTGCTGTCCTGTGTCCTACTCCTTCCTGGGTCTGGGGCTCCTCCTTAAAACCAGTTCTGGGGCTGTTCACAAACTTTAAAATTCTTTTCTAACTAGTAGACCTGCCCTGTTAGTGGCAGGTCATCCCATGCATTTATTCTAGAAATTTCAAAATTAAGTAAGAATCACAAATTAAAAGCACTGCTAGTGTCTGTTACAAATGTCTGGACTTTTTAGTTCTTTCTCTGTTCCCTTATCTGACCATCTGTGCTGCTTTGAGAACAGGAACTTGAGTTATTATCTCCACTGTACACAATGAAATGGACCCTGGTAAATCTGCAGGTCCCTCCCCACAACTTTTGCCCTCTGCTATAAATGAAATTATTTAATGGAGTTACTTTAATTATAATATGGTACTTTTACATTAGGCCTAATTTCCTTTCAATAGAGCCTCAAAAGAAGGAGCTCATTTAAAGTGTTCTAAAGCACCTGTCCTTCCTTATTGCCTGAACTTTTCTAATATGAATTCTTGTAAAATGGAGCACAACATGAATTATGTGCATCTGTATTCACTCATAAGCCTGTAAAAATTTGCATCCACTCCCTTCCTGCTTTTTCTCCTTGTTGTTTTCTTCTCAACACAATCTGTTAGAGAACTGGTAAATCTTTTACATCAGTACATGTTGCTATTTTCAACCTTGAATGTAACCACCTAAAGAAAAAAATAAAGTCCAGAAAGTAAAATATTCCTTTGCTATACCTACACTTTTTTACTGTTCCTAAATATAATTTCCATTTTTATCTGGCAGACGCTAGGAAGAGAGAGTAATGACTTCTCTTAAAAAATGAGAAAAGCTTAAAAACTTCTGAAACAAGATTTATGTCTGCAAAGGGGTACTCACTCAAAATGCCCTGTGTCTCAGTGTGAGCAGAGTTACATGCCTTCCATTTGAACATCATCTCTGAAGTGCCCTGACTGAAAGAACAGTCTGTAACTTGGACATTCATTAAATACAAGTGAGGAAATCCTTTTCACAATGCCGTATATAGACACAGAAAATTATCCCTTTTGCATAACTGCATATGAGAATTCAAATTTTTTACATGTGTTTGGATACATATGCGTGCATTTATATTGATATATAAATAATATAAATATGTTATTAATTACTCCCAATAATAATACTGCTGCATATTCTGCTGGTAAATGACTTCAGAAATCTCCCAAGGGATGTTCTCATTGCAACAACATTGCTCCAGCACTGTTAGGATATGACAAGTGGAGTGGACAATTGCTACTGTCAACTCACTCCTCATGTGGAGATTTACTGACAAGCTACTAGTCCAGCTACTACTACTTTACTACTTGCCTCTGGTAGCTTTGCATGACAGACCTCTACCTACAGCTGCACCAGCTCTCTACACAAAAATGTAACTAAAGTCTTCATGTGAAGGCTCACGGCACTAAAGCTAAGATCTGAAAGTATTTTATGCAAATATTAAATATTTTAATGAAATATAGCTGTGTAATAAATGGACTGGTTCAGTAAGTGCTTGATGTAATCATGTACATGTGGCAGTGTCTATCTGGAGAGCTCTGTCAGTCTAAAATTAACTTGAGTTTGAAAAAAAGATTGCAAAATGAAAACAGATAATTAAAGGCAAATGCAAAAAAGTAGTAACTTCTTAACTTTTAGTTTCTATCACTATGACCACAAACTAGCAGCACAATGCAATCACTGATCCTACTTTTGAAATCACTTAGATGTTACTCACAGCCTGCTGATGTAGTAGATGAAGGCAAAAGAAGGTGAAGAATAATTAAGCAACTCAAAATACATTGCTGCTATTCATACACACAACAAAAAGAACAAAAAGAAATCACATTAGCAAGAAGAACCCATGGAGGAGACCGAGTGCTTTTCCTGAAAAATTGTCCAAACTTCTTCCTTTAAGTAATACTTGGGAGCACGTTGGGTTTTAGGGCCAATTGTTCTCACATATTGAAATTGTGGGAACGTTGACTTTCTTCATTAAGTCAGAGCTATGATCCATAAGACTGACAATAAAAATATTCATGGTACTCTGTCCAATTTTCAGCTATTATCATCCTCTGCAAGCAAAGCTGCAGGAAGCAAAAAATTGAGTAACTCATTGAAAAACAGACCAAACTGCTTTTCTCTTACAAACTAAAATGTCCATCTTTGGGAACACACTGGCAAATTTAACTAAAAAATATTATCTGTCCATGATCTGCTCAGCATATTACCTACTTCATATATTATCATTTACTTGAAGTAAATTAACTTAAGCATTTCTAGTTATCTATTTATGCCAATTTTATTGCCAATTATGTATTTATTGAGCATCACTGGGCTTGTAACCAAAAAATCCTAATTTAGTTTGAGAGTCACAACTCTTTTTAAAAACTTTTCCAAGTCTGTCCTGTACTTATAGAAGAACAAGATTGTTCTTCTACAACTTTGCTACAATCATGTAGCATTGTTGATTTGACATAACTATTGGTGACCAGGCCAAGCGCTCATCTGCAGGTGGCTCATGACATTTCACCTCTGGCCTCCTCTGCCCTGCAGCTCCAATTGCTCCTCCAACTGGGCCAAGACCAGCATTTCTCACAAAACTGGAGCAAACCTCCCCGCTGTGGGCCACAGAGGTCTCCAGGATCACTGCAACACACTGAGTGCTCCTCTCAGTTTGGAATCACAGAACCAGTTAGACTGGAGAACACCTCTAAGGTCATCAGCCATCAGGGCTCCTTCTGCAACAAGTCCAGACTTTTGGCCTGGGGAAACAAAACTCACTCACAGATTTTGGTAGAGTTGCAGTGAGGGACACCCTAAACCACAAATCCTAAAAATTTGGGAGAATGTTAAGGAAGTATTTGGGAGAATATTAAGGAAGTATCACTCGTTCCTTAGTGTACTTCCTCTTATCTTCCTCTCTCACTTGAGTACCTGCAGCTCAACAAGAGGCAGAATAACTGGTTTGAAATGTATTTTTTTGCTTATGTTCATTAGGAATTACTGGCCAAAATCTGATCTCCAGAATTCAGAAAAAGAATGAGGTGACATAAGTTTCCCTCTTTCTTTTTTTCTTTTTGATATTCCAAGGAATGCAAACAACTCACTGGTTTTAGGAAATCAATGAAGACTGTCATGTCCCTGCAAGTAAATGAATGACATTTAGACTTTCCACTACACAAGTTTGAATATCTGATTGATTTTATGCTGGAGAATTTAGTTTAGGCAAGCAGTACTGCTAAAGTCTCATGCATCAAAACAAGACAGACTTTCATTTGACATCTCCTGAAAAACAGAGTGAAACTGTCCAAACTCCTCAAGTACCCTTGGATTGCTTGACCTTGTAGGGGAACTACTTGTTTCACCCAGGGAAGTGCAGCATGGAGTGAGACTGTGGCCTCCACTCTGCTATACCCTTCTATATGAAAGATAAAAATTATCTCAGGAATGAAAGCACAGATTAAAAAACAAGTCCAAGATGTTCTCACAACAAGGGTGTTGGTAGCACAGCACTAGTTAAAGCTTACAAATTGTGCCAGCAGAAAAAAAAGTAGTACAGAGACACTTCAGCTAGAAAACTTCCTCGGGAAATAAGGATGGCAGTGGCTGAAAAATTTGTTCAGACCTTGTGCACATTAGAGCAAAACCTTCCCCAGCCATGTCAGTGACTTCAGGTCATTGAGAAGTACAGCTTCCTTCCCAATAACAAACTGAAGGGCTCACTCAGCTGACCAGTCTACAGTCAAATATCACTATCTGATTTAATTCTGAATTTTAAGATTAATTCTTTTTTTCTGTCATTTGACTGGATTTTCTCACCTTCCTTATTAAGGAGAAAGTTGGACTTGAGTTTTATATTATGACAGCACCCTTCTTTGAGACTGTGTGCTGATAAACAAGGCTCTGCAACTTCCATAACCATTTTTTTCTTTTAGGCACTAACCAAGGCAATAACAATTTTATCTGAAGAGCATAAATACATTTGAGGTGACCAACAAAGAGAAAACAGCTTTTTATTACCTGAAATATTCTACAAAGTTGTCAACAAAAGAAGGGTGGATTGACTGAAATGCACATCAGTCAATAAAGCAACAATCATCATTTCAAATCACTCAGGGAAAAATACATTTATCTGTGGCTGCTTTTATGAGTGGAAATTAATTCAGACAAATTTCAGAGAGGAATAAATGGCTTTTTGTCAGAACGACCATGGCCAAATTGCTATTACTTTCTGATTTCTAGCACTATGTCAAATCCCAGAATCTCACATGACATGTGAGTGCAGAGTCCCCTCAAACAAAGACCAAGGAGAGGATGCAGCGACAGCCAGCCCCTTCCAGAGCTGGATGAGGGCTACTCTGATTTGGGTGAAAAAAGAAGATGCTGCAGGGTGAATGTGCCAGCTCAAGCCCAAGGCAAGGTGTGATGTTGCCTTTCAAAAGAATGGCAAGTGGCAGGTCAGTTTTAGCAAACAAGGGAGCCACAAGCATTACATCTCAGGAGAGCACAGGTTATGATGGCCAGATCAATACTAGATAAATAACAGTGCACCCCACACAGCCTGCTGCCTTAAATCAGTGCTGCCAAACTATGCCTTCTGAAGGAGAGCTAAAAATGACATTGAAGGTTTTCATGTGGCTTTTACTTCAGAGTGAATCCATTCAGCCTGGGGAGCCATAAAGATCCTCTCAGAGAATCTGCTCTTATCCAGCAGCAGCATTCCTGCTTCACCAGGGCTGAGGACACTTCTAATGCATCTGACCAGCAGGGTCACTCAGGCATCCCTTCCTACAGAACAAAACCCTAATTTGATGAGTATGCAGAGCATAACACAAAAGAAAATCATGACAGCTTTAGACTCTGTGCCCTGCTCATGTCCCCAGACAATTCCACTTCTGCTTTCAGTGACTAGTTCCCAAACTTTTCTGAAAAATGAGTCATTACCTATCCACCCATGATTCTTTTGGCAGAAGGGAAAAAGGCTTGTGCAATATCCATCACTCTGAGGGACAGCAGCAACAACTGAAAACAGCTATTACCAACAGGGTGCTGCTCACAGAGAGCAAGGGAGCAGTGCACAAATCCTTGTGCCAGGCTCTGCCAGGCCACAGCAGCTGCAGAGCACCACCCAGAAACCCCCTCCTCCAACAGAGGGCCAGGGCCGGCTCCCCAGGACCCCCCATGCCAGGTTTTTCCATGCTGAGAGAAGCTGGGCCACCCTGAGTGAGTGCCAGCCAGAGGCAGATCTGCCCAGAGCACTGCAGCCCCACTGCTGCACACAAAGGCTCCTGGAGAATGCCTGAGGCCTCCAGTTCCCCCAATGCCATTACTAACAACTGCCCCACACAGCAAAAAAATTATATTTATGCACTTTTCCTCAACATTTGAAGGAACAGTCTCCTAAACACCACCTTTCCTTTGGAACTCTGAGTTTACCCAGGTAGCCTCTCACTCTGTGCCTACCTCACCCTGCCTGACCCCACTTCTCACACCTCCATTCCCTCCCCCTTTTGTTTTCTCTATCATCAATGTGCTTCTGCTTAGAATCATTTTTAAATTAAGTTTTCATGTTAGCTCTTTATTAAGTATCTTGATCTAAGTTTGTTCTGTTTGTTGTTCTCATTGAAAAATAAGTGAATGGCATTTAGCAGGTCAATTCCAACCCAAGCCATTCTATGATTCTGTGGCTCTTTATTTGCAATTTCTTGTGCAGAGTATAATCTGTGCTGCATCTTCCTGTCATATCATGCTGATAGAGGCCCTAACAGCTAATTAAAATTTTTATATTTTTTCTTTTCTCTGTTTTCTCAGACACAAAGTTCTGGGTTTTTTAGTAGCACCTAATTTTTATGGAAGACATCTCTTCCAGATAGGCATTCTGGAAGCAGCAGTAATAATTTCTGACCTATTATGGGCAAATCAGCAGTATTAAGTGATCTTCAAAGCACTTCTGTAGTTGGTACAAAATGTATATAAGCTGCTCCGTTGGCAAAATTATCTACCTTCTGGTGCCATTACACAGAACAGCCTAATATGCATAATTACAGTAATTATGCAGAGTACAGCACAAACAAAAACAAAATTATATGCTGCTTCACACTGGCACTCTTTCAGACAGAAATTCATTTTCACATTTACAGTATTGCAAATATGGACAACATTATTACAGCAGAATTTGAACATAATTATGCATACCAACTCCACATTAAATTGGTGTTTCCCATGTTCAGTAAGTTGTAGGTAGCTGTTGTGATGTCTTTTTGATAGTACACTAAACCACCCAAACTTTAACAACATGTAAGTCCATCTCTGCTTTTCTTTCAACAGTATCACTGAAAGTATCTGTAACCACCTGCTGCCTCCAGGCTGACTGACTCTGCTTTACACAGCACACAGAACTAGTAGGAATTGCCAGCCATCAAAAATAGACCTAAAATCACATCTTCAGGTTATTCTAAAAAGAAAGATCCTTCCCTGTTTAGAATTTAAAATATACTTTTTAAGTTTCCCCACAAAAAAAAAAAAAAAAAAAAAAAAAAAAAAAAAAAGAGAGAGAGAGAGAGGGAGAGAGAGAGGGAAAATATTTTAAGCAGAATGGACTGTTTCATTTCAGTTATTCAGTTATTATGTTTCATTTCAATTATTTTTAAGCAAAATGAAAACTTGGAGCCCAAGGTCTGAGTCTTCCTACACTGCAGTAACAATGTGCATGAGCACAGCTCTTTCCAAAACACACATCCTCTATATCCTATGATAAAATTTCAAGCTGCTGTTATTTTATGCATTTGGTTACATAAAAGGAGAATCCCTGTTGGGACACAAGACTGCTGTGACATTGGTGGGAAGTGTCCCAGAGCTTTTCCTCTTGTCAGCCCCAGCAGCTGGGCAAGGCCCTGGGGTCAGAACAAGAGGGAGATGAGTGAGTATGTAAGTGTTGAGGGTACCTGGAAAGGACTCACCAGGCACCAGAGATAAGACCCTGCTGTGACTGAAAGAGCATCCAGAACCCATCTAGAGAGCAGAAAGTGCTTGCAGTGCTGGGGTGTGACTGCAGGCAGGGAATTGCTGCTGCCACAGAAAACCTGCACTTGGAAACTTAGTAGCTGGAAGAAGAATAATGAGTGGCCCAGTTTAAAGCTTCCAAGAGAAGAAGGTTGATGCCCGTGGCAGTTTTGGAAGTCTTTCTCACCTGTTTGGACACCAGCTTTTTCAAAATTGTTTCATCTATCCAGGCTTTTGATACTTGGGAGAGGGAAAATGGAGGAAGAAGGATCATGGCAAGCAAGCTGCTGAGGAAAGCAAAACTGAATAATTTGTTAAAGGACTGAATTAGTAGAACAGTTTTCCACATTGTCACATTATGATGACCTCCCTCAGCTCAGAGTGGATACACTGAGACCTTAAAACCAAAACCAAGGCCCGGAAATGCAAAGATTCATGTGAGAGGAAAGCCAAGAAGCCCTGCTGTGGGTCAGCGGGGACAGGGATGCTCAGACTGATAAAGCATGGGAGAGACAATCAGCCAGGCTCCTTCAGCCACTGCCCAGTCCTGAAAGCCCCAGGGCTGAAGAACCATCTGAGCAGAAAAGCACTGTTTCCTTCCAGATGTTCCTCTGAGTGAAAGCCAAAATGCTGTCATTTCTTAAGGAAACAAGGCTCTTCATGTCTGCATCCAGGACTGTTTGTCTTTTGTTGTGTCTCTTCCCTAACCTTTTGTGAACCCATTGGACAATTTAGATCTAATAAGACAAGCCAGAAGTCTTACAGTCATTAAGTTCCTACACATTTCCTGAAAATAGCATGTGGGTGGAAGAGAAAGAGCTCATTAATGCTGCCTGTGGGGGAAAGGCTGGTGAACAAACTCCCACCTTTTTAGAAACCAGATTGCACACAAGGGACAGAAAGCAAGTGGTTATGAAAATCCCAAGTTTGGGAAAAGCTTGAGGTCTGCAGAGGACCCAAACAAAAAGATCAAAACCACAGAACCACACAAACCTTCCTTCTTCATGTATTTTGACACTCAGTTTTACCACTGGGGATAGTCCAATCTATTTTAGTTTCAGGACCTGAAAAGAGAAGGGGACCAGATTTGTGTTTGGAGTCTAAGTGTGCACATCTGTGAGCCCATGTAAGCTTCATGCAGGAAGGAAACACTCCAGAAATAACCTGAAGCTGTCATGTATCTGTAACTGCCCTGGGACTGGGGAATTGCCATTTGTAATTGCTGATTGTAGGAACCAACTGATAAAACTGATGGAGCCCTGGTTGTCAAGTGGGCTGCCCTGCACAGCAGACAAGAAAGGAAAAGAAGGGATTTGGTTACCACAAAATAACTCAAAACTAGGGTGAAAGCTTTCTAATCAAAGCTGTGGTTCATGTATTAGCTGAATTTTCTGCTTCCATGTGAAGATGTATCCAGCTGAACAAATCAGTTTTGACTCTTTGATAAAATTATCTATTTAATCACATTTCAATCAATTAGCTGCCAGCTTCTTCACTGTTAATATGGGGGTACTTTTTGTATAGGTATTTTAGCACGCAACATTCTGTGTGGTCTCTGGATTTCCACCAAGTGCAAGGGCTCAGGCCTTCACTTTTCTTGGCAGAAAATATCCTACAATTTTCCTAAAGTTGAAGGCTTAATTCTCATTCCTACAGCACTCTGACTATATAATAATCTTCAATCTTCAAGTTGTCACTAAGGAGCTATGGCAATTACTTGAAGACAATGACCTAAAGCAGCTTCTCAAACATCTACTTTTTTATCTTATATTCTTTCAATCTTAATAATCACAGAAACAAGATATAAAAAGACTGAAATATTTTAAATAAGGCAGAAGATATTTTTATTTAATTTCTTTAATCAAAAGATTTTCCAAATGTGACAATTTAAAAGAAACATTACCACTGCAAATACTTGAAAAATAAAATGCATTACATGGAATTATTTCAGCTTCTGACATTTTATTTCCATATATGAAATAATTTATTTCATATTATATTATTCATATTTATTTCATTATATATTTTTCATATTTACTTCAATAAAACTCCCATTTATTTTATGGGAGTTTTCATTTTGCTTTATCCTATGATGCTTTTAGAATGAATTAACTTTATTCCCAGATCAAACCACCTCCCTAATAAGTTCATTTATCCTTTTGGATGCAGCACTGAAGCACACACACCCAAGCCAGTCACAAATGAAGACTGCTCTGAGTGGAACTCATGTCCAAAGCCCAACTTCTCACAGTTTGCAGGTTGATAAATCTGGAAACACAGACACCTCCCATGAGGTAAGTTGTCTGAAAATTGCATGGGACTTTGGTTTTGCAAAAGGACAAAAAGCAAAGCAACACAAGGAGCTGGGTTTGGTTCATGAGAGAGAAACCCTTTCAGGAGCCTTGTTCCCCTGCAGGGCCCCTGGGCTCTGCTCTCTGCACCAGGTGCACCAGCAGCCGCTCATTAAAAATGTATTCTAGGTTCACAAAGTCATAGATTGGGTGAGTTTGGAAGGCAGATCATCCAGTCCTGACCGGTGCTCAGAGCAGAGTCAAAAAAAGACAGTTTCTCAGGGCTGTGTCCAGTCAGGGTTTGCACATCTCCAAGGGGTTTTGCCTCGGGCACTTTTTCCTTGACGTTCAACAACAGAAGAATTGGTGCACTATACAACCTGTATCTGCAAATTGGATAAAAGCAACCATCTCTCCCTAAAACATCACAGCTCTTATTAGATCAGAATGGTCTTTTCTACTACTGCTGCTAGTGCTACCATAAAATTTCAATTTTCTTTTTTGGACTTTAAGAGTAGGTTTTACGGATTTTTCACAAGTAATTAAAATCTCCTGTCTCTTACCTATGCATATTTGAACAGATTGCCTCATATATTCTCTAAAACTATTATTAATCACATTTATTACCTGAAGATTTAAGCCTTCACTTGAGAGGTCCATATAGAGAGTAAGGAGGTACTTTTGGAGAAGAATATTTCTGAGCTGTGTACTTCTTCCATTAATCAAGGCACCAAAGGAAGGATCTCCACCAATACAGCTGCACCAGTTCTCAGCAGGCAACAATCTCCCTTTAGCGTCTGTAAAGCATTTGTTATTTAATAATACCAGCTAATTAAATAATCAGAGAAGCACATGTCTATGGAGAATCAGCGAAGTATATGCCTATGAAGACTGTTCAGTCCCAGGCACAAGTGTGAGAACGTGGTTTTTTTTCTTCTAATTAGCATTGAAGCTAAATTCTTTCTTAGCTCTTCACCTTACTGCTCATTTGAATTTCTCGGAAGCGTTCATTTTGACTCAAAGAAAAGCTGTGATTCAAATCCTTGCAGCTTTGCTGATGCTCAGATTAGATCTTCTCGTGGAGCAAAGTGTTCCCTAGGACAGCTCTGCTTAGCAGGATGCAGGGTTCAGTATTTGTGTGAATCAATCCAGACCATTTCAGGGTCACTTTTAGCAAAGGAAAGCCTGCCTGTTAAGACCAGATAAGAGTGAGGTCATTGATTTATTTTTCCCTCATTATCTGGCAAGGTTTCAGTTGAAGCCTAAACTCATTATCTCTGTGGAAATACAAACACAACTTGGTCCCTTGAAGCCAGTTAATTTAGTTTGAAAACAGTTAGGGAGTTACCTTCTGAATTCAATTAGCTAATAACTCCTGATAGGTAAAGGTCACAGAAGAGCAAGGCACTGTGCTGGTTCAAGTTAAATGCAATTCTGGGCAATATCAGAGCAGCACTTTTCCCCTTCTTACTGAGTCATGGCTGCAGCTTCTGGCCACCATCTCCAAATTCTCTGTCAATAAGAGAGACAAATTTATGCCAGAAGGGATCACCTTCAGGGATGAGAACAGCAGCAGTACCTTTGAGCCACAGCTCCTTCAGTGTCTTCCCTTTATATTGGAAATAAATCAGCAGGGGAAGACATTGCCCCTTTCAACCACACTGAATAAAACCCCTCTACTCACCCATGTTAATCAAAATAATCTGTACATTAAAATCCAAATCCCTCTCTGCAGCAAGATGCAGTCAAATGCAGGATTCACTTTCTATTCCCAGCTGTAGAGATGGCTCCTGCAAGGACTGATGCTGTAGGAGAGCCTGTGTTCCTGAAAGAGATGTGACACTTGAGGATCCCTCATAGACCGCCAGCTGCAGGAGGCTGCTTCAGGCTGGGCTGGGAAAACATTTCCAGCTTCACATCCAAGTTAGAAAATAATGCAATGATAGAAACCCTGACAGGCTTGATCACAGTATAATAACTGCTGGTGTTACTGCCATAATGGAGGGGAAGTGAATGGTGGAAGGGCGGCACAGTTTAATTGTTCTCGCAAGGAAACACCGGGCTCTGAACCACCGCAGGCAATCACCAGCTACAAGCAGTTCCCTCCTAGAGAAACAATTTTTCATTTTATAATGTGAAAGCAAATTTCTTGCCAGTATTACCTCAGGTCATTAGCTATATTGTAATTCTTGTGTTTTTCCAAACTGATTTCCCCCTTAATTTGATTTTGAGCAGCTGATTAAATTTACCCTCCTTGAAGAAACAGACATTCAATTTAACTCTAGTTCGACATTCTCCTGGTATCAAAATGCAGTTCTCATGGTCACACTTCTTGCTACAGAGTAATTTTGTCACTGATTTAAAGGGGCATTCTTTAATGTAACTAATGATGATATGTTGGCTTCTCCTGCACATTCATGTTATGTGCAAGCTCAGAAGGCAGAACAATAAACTGTACAATGCAAAAGGTACTCTTCAGACAACTAGAAATCATTGAATAACAGGATGAAGGAAAACCCAGTGCAGAACTGGTATTCATTTTATTTACTTATCCCACAAGGAACCAAATTCCATACCAGAGCACAGGTGCCTCTGGTTCATTACTGTAGTCCCCAGGGCTCTCACCTTCTCAGGTGGCTGCATCCATGAGACCTTCCAAACACATTTTCTTTCAAGACTCCAAGTGGACATCCAGGCTGGGTCTAAATTATTTAAGCAGGGATCAAACCTTGGGGTGATGTAGGTCTCTGAGCTGTTTTATGTGTAAAACATAAAAAAACCCCCATTAAACAGAAACATTATGCAGAAGAATTCTACTGGATCAGATCAAAGGTCCACTTAGCCCAGTATTCCACCTCTAACAGGAACCAGCAGCAGATACCAAGGCAAACCATTTTAAAAGGGGTAACCATGCAGTCATTTTCTCCACTCTTTCCTCCCCACATGCAGAGCCTGCCACACAGGCAGCTCCTCAGCCACAGACTTCATCTCCTTGCCTATTAGTCCCTGATTTTCTTTCCCTGTTAGTTTGCCTCATTTGTTTTTAGCCCATCTAACCTCCTGACACCCAGCAGATACTGTAAGACTGGGTCCAGTTTAATCACACACCACAAGGACCAAGTTTGCTGTTGTTTGCTTAAGCCACTACCCAGTAATTCCACCTGATGTCCCTTGTTCTTGTTCTGGGAAAAACGCAAACAATCATTTGCTGCTTATTTTCTCGGTGCCACTCATGATTTTAAACGCCGCTATCGCATGCCTTTCCACCTTCCCTTTCCCCAGCTAAAGAGTCTATCTAATCAATCTCAATTCAGGAGCTGCTCTTTCTTTGTGAAAACACTTGTCAGGTTTCTCTGTCCCCTTTCAACATGGGCATGCCTTTTCCTAGACGTGGAGACCAGAACAGCACACAGTAATCAAGAGGTGAATAGACAGCAAAATAATTATTTTGTTTGCTGTGTCTTCCCTAGCAATTTCTGACAATCCATTTGCTTTTGAGCCTTGCTCTGCCCTCAGCCAACGTTTCTTAGAATTACTGACAGCTAATTTGAGCTCTGTTCCCTGAGTCACAATAGGTAGTTTAAAGCCCATTTCAGCACTGTACAGTCAGGTTTATTTTTTCCCATGTGTGTTATCTTGTGGTTACTGGCACCAAATGCAGGCTGCCATTTTACTGCAATGCCACTCACCAGGTTTTTTAAAGTAGATTTTTATTTCTCCTACCCTGAATAACTCCATCAAAGAAGCATCCAGCACTATTTAGGACATTTTCCAGACCACTTATGAATATGCCAGACATCACAGAACTCAGTGCAGATCCCTGTGGTATTCCACTTGTTATCTCCCACTGAAATACCTGCCTGTTTATTCCTACTCCTCACATCATTTCCAGCAGGGAACTTTCCTTTCATCTTGCTACTGTTTTGCTTCTTTAGGATCTTTCAACTGAGGAGCTTATCAAAAGCTTTAGGAAAATCTGAACACGCTGTACCAAGCAAATCACCCTAATCCACACTCATGTCAGTGCTTCAGACAAAGAGCAGTGGATTTCTCTCAGACACGATTTCTCTTGACAAAAGCCACATTGACATGTTTCCAAAGTCCTTTTTAAACAGAGGTGACAAATTGCTATTTTCCCTTTCTGTGGTGCAGTAGATATGTGGGGCAGAGGTGCAGGGGTTCCTGCTCTGCTGCTGAAAGTTGGCTGAGTCTGAGTGTGCAGCGGTTGCAATGACTTCTGGTCATCTCCAGCCCTAACCATGCAAACAAGGCCCTGCCTGCCCTTCTGAAGGATGCCAAGCACTGCTTCTCCAGGGATTCCCCTTTAGTGCCCTCAGCACAGCCACTCGTGCTGCTTCACAGCAGCAGAACCCTCTCACTGTGACTCTTTCTGCACTCACATTCCTGCTTTTTCCTGCAGCTGCTCAGTTCTGTGAATTAACTCCATACCTTTAGTGCCCAGAACACCCCCGCAGAAGAACCCTTCCCTCAGCAGCCAGACCTCTCCTGCAGCCAGGCTGCACCTTCCTTGTGAACTCAGCCCTTTCTGGAGCTCACAGAATCTGGGATCTGGGATCTGCTGTCACAGGGAGAGGCCCCTGCCTTTCTCCCCACGTTCAGCCATCCCTGAAGAACATGACATGACAGAGCTATTTTTTAAGAAGGTTTAACCAAACTCCAAATTAAAATTCACGTGGGTTGCCCAGTGAGGAAAATTTTGAAGCCACAGAACTATGCTGGTGCTTCCTTTTACAATCAGAGATTAATCATCTTAATGTTATGGCTACTCATGTAAAGCCTAAGGCATTAATTAAATTAATGTAAGTGACAGAGTTTCCCTAATAGCATTCAGCTATTTGACAACATATCTGGTAGTTATTTCAAATTGTTGTGGTTATTCCAAATAAAATTTAACTATGCAAACACACTTGGTTTCTAATTTTACCTGGTTTTATGTTAATAGGCTTATTCTTATCCTATTCTTATCCCTTTTCACACTTTTCATTTAATGCCTTGGAAAATATAAGCGTGCACATTTCAGTGGCAACTTAGCTTTTCAGAACATATCACAAGTTCTTAGAGATGTATATGTAAAATCAGTAAAAAATCCACCAGGATCTTAAGCACTGCTTTGCATGTATGAGGTGCTATCTGTAAAAGAATTCAATCAGAAAATTCATTACAAAATGTGAGAAATGGCCCAGGACCTTCAGTAGTGTATGCTGAAATTTATGAAGTGGTGTTAAGGGAAAATTGTTTCCAGAAGGCATCAGCTAAGATAGCAAAGATAAAGATTTCCAAATAAGGAATTGGAAAACAGACACACACAGTGATGCCCAAAATATGCCTTTTTAATTCCAGGTACCGATGCTCTAGTTATCAGGTAGATCTGTATTCACTTACGTGAAGCGAGGCCAGGGATTAAAAATGTTCCTGTCCCTGAAAACAGATATTATGAAGTATGTTAATAGCAATGGAGTATTCTCAACTGAGGAGGTGAGGGTTTTCAGTGGAAAAAAAATACTTGAGTTTTTTCACTGACACACTTAGGTGTCTGTGTGCATACAGAGGCCATGTGAGCTCATGGAGCATTTTAAAAACACAGGCCCTGAGTTTCTCAGTCTTTTTAACACTGAAAGGTGAAACAGCTAAGGTGGCACTACTTTCCTGCTGTGAAACACCTTCAAATGTTTCCTTTCACATGAAATGTCTTTTGAACTGGACCACTTAAACCCTGGGGCTACAGTAAGCACCACTAGGCAGTAAATGGTATAATTTACTGCAACATTTGTGTACAAAATAGCTCTCTCCACAGCACCCCAGAAGCCAGAAGGACACATGCACAATGAATATTTCAGGACTCATAAAGAAAGGAAAATTCAGAAACCATAGGTCCCAAACCCAACCACATTGGGACATTCACTGCACAGAAACTGAGCTTGAATGAACAGTTTCCAACTAATTAAAACCTAACAACCATAGCAATGCTTCCAGCTCTGCTTGCTTCACTGAACGTTTAATTTTTTCCACTAACTTTCATTTCATATATTTTAGCAATATTTGTGTCTCTTGATGCATTGCTGATGCTCAGATTCAGTTCAGCTTTCCCAAGTCTTTATTCCACACTAATTTCCTCAGGTGCCTGAGTCAAACTTTCAGAGATTATGTTCCCCCAAATCCAAGCCTGGTCCAGCAGTTTTGGGATATTTAATGAGGGCAGCAGCATCCTCTGGGCTGAGTGGGAGCAGGGTAATGCCAGACTCCTCCCGGTGATGCCTGTAACTAACCAGGCTCTGAAAACAGCCCTGACCGTGCTGCCTCTCTCAGCAGGTTTTCTGCTGGGGAGGGCAGGCTGGAAGGAGCTACTGCCCTGTCCTTCAGCCAGGAGAAGCCTGCAGGAACAGCAGGGCAGCTGTTCAGACCCCACACTCTGCCGTTACACAAACCTCATGTAAGAACCACAACCAAACATGACCCATGGCAAAAGGCTCCTCCTCACTCTGCTTTCAGCCACCCAAAGGCTGGGCACAGTTGTTCAGGAACATCACAGTATTTGCTAGTTTCCCCAAAATCTTTTCTTTAAATGTCTCACAAGTACAGGCAAGCTCATCTTTCATTTAAAACAAGGCCTCCATGGAAACCCAGACATGTGAATCCTACATGCACACCAGGAACCAGACAGGTCCAAAGATCTCCAAGCCTCTTACTGCTACTGCTTTCCATCTTCCAACCTCTCAGCATCTGGGTTTAGCAACACTGCACAAAAGCTCAAGGCATAGGACTCCCCATTTCTTCCTTCCCGGCTTGAGGCTGCTATCTGGCTCACTGTGGGGAGTGAGGAAAGAGGGAACATTTTGGCTGGTGTGCTGGGGAGAATCACTGCTGCCCAGCAGAGCTCATGCTCTTCCATTGTGGAAGCACTGCTGCCACCAACAGCAGGCTTCACACCACAAATGTTCAGGCAAAAAGCAAAACCTTCACAGCTTCTGAAAAACAGACAGCCCCTGTAGCTCCAAAAAGACAGACTTCTGTTTTCTTTGAGTGGGTGCAGAAGGATTTAGTACATTTACTGACCAGGCCATACATTCTGTCAACTGGAGCCTTCTGCCTGCTCTTTATTTGCAATTTTTCAAAGAAAGCCCTCTGCGAGGCAGGACATACTGGTGACAGTCTGTCCCTCCCTCCACAACAACAGCCCTGCAGCAGCTCTCCTCCTTTATCAGGAGCACCCAGGAGAAGCGAGATGGGAATGCACCAAAGCACAAAGTGGCTTCAGTGGGATTATAATGAACTCCTGACCCTTAACAAACAATTGGGTAAATACAAACAGTGGATGCTGTGTGACTCAAGTACCTCCAGGCAGCAGGCACAGCAAGAGGTGACTCTCACGGTGTGCTGCTGCTGCCTGGGGAAGGGCAGAGCTCACAGCTCATGGCCCAGCCAAGCCCTCCAGTATCAATGCCAACTTGCCACAACAGCTTCTAGATGGCTTTCTAGTAAGTAAACTGAACAAATGGATAACAAAATTAAATTAACAAAGAGATTATGTCAGGTATTTTTAATGAGGCATTTTTTAAATGAATTATTTCTTGCTAAACACTAGGAGGCTTCAGTCTGTTGGTAATGTGGCTCCTCACCAGGACAAAAAGCATCATGTCAGGCCTCTAAGAAATGGCAGCAAATGTTGCAAACAACCTTGAAGAGTGCTTTCCTACAGGATGATCAGGAGATACAGAATCTGACTTCTTTGGTTGATTTTTTCTTTTAATGCTGCTTGTTTCATTTCCATTAAAAATACTATCTGGCAGAAAACTTATCTCAGAAATCAACACCCAGGTCCAAGAGAGGAACTCTGCTCCATGAACTATTCTGTGTTATCAGCTTTCTTAACTGGCAACTTTATTCACTCAATAGTTGCTCACAGCAACTATTTCAAAGCGTAGGCTTGAGGAATAATCCCTTGCAACAGCTATTTGTGCAGAAGGTCAACACATCATTTTATGTATCTCAGCAACATTTATCACTTCAAAATCTTAAAAAGTTTTTAAATCTTTTTTAAAATAGGGGGAATTATTCGGCAGCACCTCCCACACAGTGAATGACACAAATTTTGACAAGACAGCAGCAGTTGTAGAGTGGTTCAGATAAACCCATCCCTGTGTCCAGGGCCAAGCTTTGGGTCATGCCTGGAGTGGCACAGGGAGCATTAATTGTGCTCATGCAGAAGTGTTATTTTATTTTCAGATTACACCCATTCCCCTTTTCATCACTTTAGACTCCATACTGAGGAAAACAGTCAGAATGTACTGGTTCTCATTCTTGTCTTATGATTTAAGTGTGCAAGTTGCACACTGTGCTTTATTTTAGGCTTCAAGAGCATCTGAAAAAAGAAAAGCAGCTGCGCCCAAATGTAGCAAGTATCAGTATTTTCTAAATATTTTTGTCACAGACATCTTTTATGAAAAATCCTTTCCTTAGGATTTTTCCTCCTGAGAAGCTGAGAGGCCTCAGGAACAAAATGTAAACATCGATTATCTGCTGCTGTGGAATGCAACAGGTGCATCTGTGATTGGTCTCATGTGGTTGTTTCTAATTAATGGCCAATCACAGTCAGCTGGCTCGGACAGAGAGTCCGAGCCACAAGCCTCTGTTATAATTATTTCTTTTTCTATTCTTAGCTAGCCTTCTGATGAAATCCTTTCTTCTATTCTTTTAGTATAGTTTTAATGTAATATATATCATAAAATAATAAATCAAGCCTTCTGAAACATGGAGTCAGATCCTTGAGTCTTCCCTCATCCTGGGACCCCTGTAAACACAGTCACACATTTTTGTCTATATTTTGATTCTGTAATGGTGAATATGATTGTAGGATATAAACATACAAATATATAATATACTTCAAGTGTACTACCTATAGTACCTATAACATCTTGAAATCCCTATGCTTGCACTTAAGAATTTGTAAATTTACAAACTTCTCCAAGCTTCTAAGAATGATGCATTTCTTAAAAATAAGTAAACATGCAATAATAAATAAACCTCATATCTATGTACCACGGGCTTTTTTTCCTATAATCCTGGGAAAACAACAGCTCTACATTTCAAGTTTAGTTGTGGTTGATCAAATATTTACTCTTGAACAGAGGCATGGCTTCCCAAGGCTACTTGGAAAGTTGGCAAATCAAAGCAGAGAAAGAGCTTTGAGTCTAACAGGAGCTATTTTAGTATTGATGCAAGGTAATTTACAGTTTACTACACAGCTTATATGTTAAATTAGACTATTGGATTTATCTGAAGGAGACTTAAGTCATATACCTATGGTCCAAGGAACACAAATATTGGGTTCATTTCACTTCCAATTACCAAGACATTTTGCTTTGTAAGGAAGGTCCTTGCATTAGACCAAGCAGGCAAGCTGAAATAGCTGAACCTCTGAAATATTTGCAGAATTGAACTGTGATAGGTGAGGATGTTACTGTAAAAAAGGTAAAGCCTTCATTTATTTACAGCAATTCTAAATGGAGCACAGAGATTTCTGAAAGAGCAGAGAAGAACCAGGGCCTGTGCACTCCACTTCAATTAAAGTAGAGATGATAGTTTCTTGGACTGCTTCCCAATCTCCCATAAACTGTGCATAGCTAGCAAAAAAGAAAACAGAAACAAAAATCAAGTATTGATTTCAGTATTCCATAGTGAGCAGTTTAAAACTCACTTACTCTTACACATCTTCACCTCTTTCATCAGAACTTTTATGGGGTTTTTTTTATTTTTTCTACCTATTTAAGAGATTTCAGTAGCATCACCAGCATCTTCACTCTCAGAGTTTATTTCATAAACTTTTTACTGAAAAATTATATAAGGTTTTTATTGAAAAAAACATAAAACTTTTTACTGAAAAATTATGTAAGTTGTAAAAAGTTCACAGGAACTAGGCTTGTTTGTGAGGACTGAATATAGATTTCAATTTGCATTTCCTACACCTGTGGACCTTGTATCTTAAAGAAGAAAATACCAGATCCCAGATTTTAGGGATTTTCGGACTCTTGGAGAATAGATGACTTCAGTTCCTTCCATCGGTATAGCAAGCATTGTACTGCCATCTAGTGAGCAATGTAAAAGCAACTGACACACCAAAGTGCATAAACATCTCTCATTGCAAGCCATTTTTCTCTTTCATAAGTACAAATAGAAGAGAATAGCAAATTTAGGTATGGAACACTGCTGTAAAATAGCTAATGGAAAAAGCTTTGCAAGATAAAAGTGAAAAGGCACAGGCAGGCCAGCACAACAAGAGGAGTTGGGAGTTCTTTATGTCCATGTTATCCCACCATGCTGGGAACGCAGCCCTCTCTCCTACACAGATCAAGGGATCACCCGTGCTTCAGACAGTAGGGTCAACTTTTTGACAATAGCTAAATATTCAGTTTTCCTTCACTGCCCAAATGCAAGGCATGTAGCACACCTACCAGCTTGAACAAGGCTTCAGTGGCTACCCACAGAAGAGGCATCCCCCAGGTGCCACCAATAAACATCAGCAACATGTGTCCCCATTCTGGTTTAAAAGAATAGGAAATCAGGTTGCCACAGGGCTTCTCTCCATCCATGAGGCTGTGGTTCAGACACCTGTGAGGACAACACACAGCTTTGCTTTGTCTGAACAGAAAGGTGACAAATTTTCCACCTTTTCCCAAAGGCTGACTGAGCTCAAGGCTTGGAGCAGAGTGCTCTAGGCTCAGTTCAGATGTGAGAAGGCAGAACCAAGGCTGGGAGCCCGAGGGCAGGAGCCTGTGAATGTCTCTGGTGGAGATCACAGCCCTTGACACAGTGGGGCCACTGCTCTGAGGGTGAAGGCCTGTCTTGGTCAGCACCACAAACAAATCCAGCAAGGTGACTCTGGCTAGCAAGCTCCTGGCTGTGATGGCCTCAGGGCACAGCAGCAGCTCCAGACATCCAGCACTGGCTTTCCAGAGCAATTCCTCAAGTGTCCTTCACAGCTCACTGACTTGCAGAGCACAGCAGATGTCTAACAGGTGCTGTCAGCACTGACTTTCTCTGTCCTCATCAGTACAGCTGGCCAAAAATTGTGCTAGTGCACAGAGATGTTTTGGGCATTTCTTCGAATACAGACTTGTTAAAGGAAGAAGAAATGAGATAGAGCATAAACACACTTGCAGCCCACCCCCAGGTGACAGCCAAAGGAAAACTGACGAGGGTCCCACAGGGACTACATGATTTGTCAACTCAAGAAGGTGGTTTCACAATGTTTGTTTTTATTCACCAACTTGCAGATTCTGTCAGCACTTAGAGAGGCAGAAGGAAGCTTGGAACAGAGGTGCTTTAGGAACCATACTCCCCCCTCACCCAGGGACCAGCAGCACCAACCACCCTTTGTCACCAGGCTCAGTCAAACACATCAGTAACCTGCTCTGCCCTGCTACTATCCCACAGCCCTGCAGGATTTTGACACCAATGACACAGGAAGCAGAGCTGGCTGGAGGAGAAAGAAATGAAGAAGAACTTTTCTATGGCAGGTGTGTTTGCAGAGGAAAAAAACATATTCATCTCTAAACACTAATGCATTCCCCCAAGGTAGGCTGCAGGAATAAACACATCCATGATGCTTCTATAGTACAAAGAGGTAGATTTTACAAAGTATATGTTTATGTTTACTCAGTTATCCTGCTTCTAGTAGCTGACAACACAAGCAGCAGTCAGAAGCCAGCAGGATGCAGCTCCTGTTAAAGCAAATGGCATCACCCAACACTTCTCAGCTTGATACACATTTTCTTCAAGGCCCCTTTGCAGCCAGCACACACAGCTGACCCCAGCAGTCAGGCCTTAGCAAGAGCCAAAGAGAAGAAGTCATCTCTAATTGTTCATTTTAATTATGATCATTCTGTTCCAATACCTCTTACAAAACAGATGTTTTCTACCCTCCTCTCTCCAAAGTTTCCTATGCTGTAGATTTTTTGTCATGCATGATGAGCAATGCAATATATTTGTTAACATGTCCCTGTAAACCATGAGGAGGATAAAACCAACTGCTAGTTTCACCAGCACAATATTGAACATCTGCTCCATCTGTTCCAGGAAATGGTGACGGGTATCTTGCTACAATATATTACACTAATTTTTCCAAGATATTTTATGTTTGGTCATTTAAATTGCAGTGCGGTATTTTATTACCACACAAAACCTCCACAACCACTTCTAAACTGCTTCAGTACCCTAAATCACTCCCTGCTTACATAGCTTCAGTGCCACCATGGCAATGACATCCTGCCACCATCCTGCCCTTTGCCAAAGCTGAACCTTCCTCATGGGCCTGGACAGGGCATGACAGGAGGAACAGTGCCTGAGTGCAGTGGGGGAAAGGAAGGATTGAGGAGATTTCCCTTTACACCTGCTGAGCCCTCCCAGCTTCAGCAGAGCTGTGTAACAGGGCGAAGGTAGCAGTGTTTCTCTTATCACATTTTAACAGCATCACTTAATATCACCAATTCAAACACAACAATCAGCATTCAGTCAAGTATTTAATCACTGGGAAAAGAAAGAATGCTGCCCATCTTCTTCATTTAGACTCTGAAGAGTGATATGTATTTGGATTTCATAATGGATTCCATTTATGAATTTTTTCATTTTTTAATCACTTGCAGAAGTCTTGAGAGTACAGCATCAGCCGGAAAGTCTTTCTTATTGCTCTTTTGAACTCCATTCCATGCCTATATACACTTAATCACATATGAAACTCAAATTAGTGCTATTAAACTAACATCATATTCTGCAGATAAAACCCTTTTCTTTCCTTCAGCATTTTCTCAATTCATCAGAGGCCTGCTTTTTTTCTATTTTTACTGCATTGATTTTACTGATTTTCTCTCTCATTTACAGATACATGGGAATATCTTTCAACTGAAGGATGTTAACGCTATGCAAAGTGCATACCTTGCAAATGCTTTTTTTTTTCAACCTGAGTGTCTCTACCTTTCAAATCACTGCCATTTCCCACAGATCAAAACACCAGCAGAAAGAAAAGAGCAGGGCCAACCAAAATAACTTTCTCTGTGAACTCTTGATATTAAATTCAGTGCTACTAGAGTTAGACCATGTAAGACAGTAATCTATCAACACATTTTAGCAAGCTTAAATGTAAAGCTTGTGTGATTCTGAGATCAGTGGGAATACACAGATTATTTAAGTGCTTTTTTCCACCACAGCCAGAGTGCTTAACATGAGCAAACAGATTTTCTTCATGCTCTTTTTAATGACATGACCTTGATAGGGGAGGGTGTCAAACTCAAACAGCAGCACTGAAAATAACAGGTTTTATCCTGCTTTCAACACTTGGGGAGGTATAAACAGAGAATGGCCACCACCAACTCCCTGTGAAAGAAACAGGACAAGGGGATCTCGTGTGCCATCAAGTCCATTTCCCCTTTAGGCAGACATTTAATACAATTTTCTTATAATTCCATACATGCTGATCAAGCCTGGTAAATATGGAGGTGTTTTGCTCCTGTACTCATAAGAGGGCTGTCCCAGAGCCTTACACTGCTGACCCTCAGTAATCTTCAATCCCTTCATTCAGGTGGGCCCAAGGAAGATTATTACTCTGGCAGTAAGTATATGGTGGCATGACCCTAACTTGTAGAACCTAGACTGGAACTTAAAGGCAAATACCAGAAGAGATGGGAAGAAAAGGAGACCTTTCTGGAGAGAAGTCCAAGCTTTGGGAGAAAGGAACACTAACATCATAGGTTAAGAAGTCCAAGCATGCCTGCAAGATCTTGTTTCTACCACCCTGTGAATTTAATTTTGTGAAGATTCTTTCTAAAGAGTGAAATCTGTTACAGGAAACCAGAAAAATATTAGGATATTTTCAAGACACAATGTATAATCACAGGTGCCTTGCTAATTCTTTTCTTCTTTTAAGAGCCTCTATTCTTTGAAAATGGCCCTCAGCATATTCTTTTGCCTCTGCTCTTTACAAGCCTGTTCTGTATCATTTGAGGGGAAAAAACAAGTAAAGAGAAATTGTACTGTCCATTGTGGCACAGGTACCACAGCATCCTGAACCATTTATCACAAATGCAGAGACAGGCTGCAATGCAGACATTCCTGACATTGTCAGTCTGGAGAGCTGTTACTGGACCACCAGTTGTCCCAGAGGATGGATGGCATCCACACTGCTCCAAGCACAAAAGGTCAACACTTTCAATAAGGGACAACTCCAGCTCTAAGTCTTACCAACTGCTTGTCAAAGACTACTTACTGTCTTCAAAACCTTGTTATTAAATGCACTGTGGAATTACAGTCTATCTATGCTTATCTGTGACATATGTAATTGTTTTGTGATATGAACCACAATTCACTCAGCACTGGGGAAAATGACCTCTCACAAGGCAAACTTTAACCAAGGCATCTGGGTCACAGAGATGATCACAGTGCTGGAGCATCTCTTCTGCAAACCTTGAGGTTGCTCAGCCTGGAGAAGACTCCAGGGAGACCTCAGAGCAGCCTTCCAGTACCTAAAGCAGGCTTATAAGAAAGATGGGGACAGACTTTTTGGCAGGGCCTGTTGTGATAGGATAAGGAATAATGGTTTCGAATTAAAAAACACTGTCACAGGTTGACCAGAGGTGGATGTCCCAACCCTGGAAACATTCAAGGTCAGGCTGGACAGGACTCTGAGCAACCTGATCTAGCTGAAAATGACCCTGCCATTGGAGGGGCATTAGAATAGATTATCTTTAAAGGTCTCTTCCGTGAAATAAGGCACTTATTATTTCATTTCTGCCTAGCCACACTCTTACACAGTCACCACGTGCACTACACGGTGCCCATTCACGAGTTGCTGCCCAGCTGGCACCAATTCAAGGTTTTGGGCCTGAGGCAGTACCCTTTTCTGCATTTCCTGAATTCATGCGGCCAGAATGCACAATCTGCATTCGGCACAGCTGGCTATGACCGCGAGTGGTGCCTTGCCCACAGAACCCGCGCTGCCACAGATAAGCGATGATAGCAGATGGGGAACCTCTCACAATCAGTTTCCTTCTGCAATCACTCGGATACGTGCCCGTTCTCTCAGCACACACACGCGTTCTTTCCCGTTTCTCTACACACGTACATCGTTCCCCGTTTCCCCCGAGGCGGGAGGATGAGCCCGCAGCCCCGCCGGATCTGTCCGCGCTCAGCGCCCGCCCCAGGGCTGGGCAGGGCCCGGGGCGGCTCTGCTGGGATGGGGCTCCCGTGGCAGGATGGGGTTCCTGTGCCGGGATGGAGTTCCCGTGCCGAACCCGGGGTGGCCGTGAACTGCCCCGGGGTGGCCGTGCTGTGCCCCGGGTAGCTGTGCAGAGCTCCGGGCCGGCACAGCCCCAGCCCCGCGGGCCCCCTCCCTGAGCCCCGGCCCGGCCCGGCCATGCGGCGGGAGTGTGGCCATGTGCGGGCCAAGCTCCTCCCCGCCGCCGCCGCCCCTCGCCGCGCCGCGGGGACGTGCAGTGGCTCGGCGGGCCATGGAGGCGGGCGGCGGGGCCGGGGCCCGGTGCCCCGCGCTGCTGCTGCTCCTGCTGGCGGCGGCGCTGGGAGGCGAGGCGGAGGCGGAGGAGCCGCGGCCGGCGCGGCAGCGCGGGGACGAGCAGTGCCATTACTACGCGGGCGGGCAGGTGTACCCGGGGGAGGCGGCCCGGCTGCCCGTCTCCGACCACTCGCTGCACCTCAGCCAGGCCAAGAGTAGGTGCCGGGCGCGGCGGGGCTGCGGGGAGCGCCGGGGCTGGGGCGGGGATGTGCCCGCAGTGCGCTCGGGGCGGCGGCGGCAGCGCCACGTCAGGCGGAGCGCGGGGGCTCCCGGGCCCTTCCCGTCCCCAGCCCGCTCTAGCTGCGGCCTCCGGGCGGCCTCGGAGGGCAGGGGAGAGGGGAGAATGGAGAACGGGGAGCGCGGAGCGGCTCCTTCCAGAGCTGCATCCCCATCGTGGTCACCGCCGCCGTCTCAGGGGCGTCCAGCGAAGTCCGCGGTTCCAGAAATGGCGAACGAGTTGAGGGGAGCGCTTCGGGGGATCCACAGGAATGTTCTGTGCTCACACTGCGATCTGAAACAATGAACGAGCGCCCCTCGTAACGCGCTGCCTTCGGCACTGCCTTTGTGCCTGTGCTCTGATGCGTTTTCCGTGCTTTAGGTGACAGGCGTGGGGACAAACACCGCAAATGACATCGCTGGGAGATGTTCAGGGACACTGCTCAAAGTCCCGTCCTGCAGGACACAGAGTACAGAGAGACCACACAGATATTATCTGCAATTTGAAATCCTTTCCCATTACTGAACTAGGGCATATGTTCTGTTTTAAACATTTGCAAGCAGATGCTCCCCAAAAAAAGGGAAAAGCAGCCAAGATATTTGTAACCGATAATGTTTGGGTTGTTCTCCCTTTGCAATGTAAGTTATTACAGACTGATGTTTATAACTGCAAAAACAGCTACCTTAATTTAGAAAGGGGTCAAGATATGCAGTATTTTGTTTAATATCTTTTCCTTCTCCCTCCTAAGCTGAAGGTCGTTGTTATACATCCTTGCTAACCATATTCTGCAGCGGGGGGTCAGCCTAAGAAAGGAGAACCACCAAACAATTCAGGCACCATCTAGATAATATTTAGGATTCCATATATTTTTCTCTGAAGCTTTTCCCTAATTTGCTGGAGCTGTATGTCAGTGTCCTTGACATGGCAAGTGTATTCAGACCACCTTGAAATCCAGCATACCCTATCCTTTGCCTCAGAATTTACAGTGGTATGAAAATAGAACCTGGCAGATTAATTTTTAATATTTTAAATTCAAGGTTAATCCTGTCTGATAGGAATAGTAAATCTATTTCATGCTTTTCAGCTGGATTTTTTTTAAAACACAGCTATCTTCAAGTTAAAATTTGCTTAGGAGTTGTAATTTAAGAAACATATGCTACATTTTTAGGCATTTGTCTTTAACCATGTTATAGCATGTATTTTTTGTGGGCCAGAATTCCAGACAGGTTTCCATGGTTAAAAAGTAGCAAAGTGGTGAGTTTGAACTATCTTGTGCTTGTGGTTCCCAACAGCTATTTTTAACAGAACAGTGAGAGTACCTGCAGTATTAAAGAGCTTTCTCCTTCAGTCTAGCAGGTGCCCTGAGCTGGCAGTGCACACAGGGTTTGTTCAGTCAGCCCAGATAAGGTTTGTGTGGCCTTGATTATCAGTGATCAACAGGGCTCATGTGTGAGCACAAGTTAGTCAAATTATTTACTTTGTGTACTAAAGCCTTCATTTCTTCATCATTCTGTACCCCCCTGTTTAGAAAGCAGTTTCATCTTGGAACTGTGCTGCAGGTTGTTTTTTAAGCAAAAGGAAGAACAGCTGTCCTTGGGCAGCTTGGTTTGAACACAGGTGTTATATTCTGACTTCTAATTCAACATTCTTTGCATTTCAGTCTCCAAGCCAGCACCTTACTGGGAGGGAACAGCAGTCATTAATGGAGAGTTTAAAGAGCTGAAGCTAACAGATTATGAAGGAAAATATCTTGTCTTCTTCTTCTATCCTCTTGACTTGTAAGTAAGAGCACTGCAAGCATACCACTGAGTGCAGCTACACTAGATTCATAATTCATTCATTCTTCTCTTTTTTTGAGGTCTTGTATTTTTTGTTTGGTAAGAATTTAGGAGAGAAGAAACGAGTGACAGAAGAAGATATATCTTTGCATTTGTTTTCTCATTTCGTTGGTAAAAATGCAACAGTCTTTGTCCTAGTAACTGTGTCCACTAATTTGTGTCTCCACATAAAACAAACAACTTTGTAGTTACCCAGTTAGGCAGAGTCTGTGTTCTGTTTCATGCTGTAAATCAGTGCTGCAAGTAGAAGAGAGCATCCTTTCTAGAGTGTATATGATATATCCAAGAGGTGGCATTTTCCCTTTAAGCTCATCCCATAACATCCTATGAACACTTGGCGTTAACCTCCTTTATTTAGAATGCAGTAACTTCACTGATTGAGTGAAAACATCTCTGCTTTTTAAAGGACAATCCCATTCTTTTCCACAAAATTAAGATAAAAGGACAGAGATGCATGACTACTTTTAATAGTATATCATCATTAGCTTTACTACTTTAGTTCTTCTGTAATAGAAAAAATTGAAGACAAATTGGTTAAAAGTTGTAGATTTGCACAGTAACAACAAATTACAGAATGATCCTCTGAAAAAAATTGGCTTATAGTGCTTAAATTCAGCCACATTTATAAAAGTCTAAAAGAAAGTAACTGTACAAGCTCTGAATCCAGATTGTAAAACAACCATAGATTTATAGTCTTCAGAAATAATCCATTTGTAACAAAGCTGGAGTCTGAGGGTAGAGGATTTGTCAGGCAGCAATTTGGTTAAATACTTGAAAGAGCAATAAACGTAAGCAAAAGCTGAAATAATTTATGATAAATACACAATTTTAAGTTATGCAGAGAATTTACTGGCTTTCTCATAAAATTCTAACTTTATCTTGTCTTCAATCTTCTAGTACATTTGTCTGTCCAACTGAGATAATTGCCTTCAGTGACCGAATTGAAGAATTCAGAGCAATAAATACTGAAGTAGTAGCATGTTCTGTGGACTCAAAATTCACTCACTTAGCCTGGTATGTATCTTTCTCTTGTCTTTCACTAAACATTATTCATAGTTCCAACTTAGCAAAAGAACAGTACTCCTCAGATTTTTAGCCTGTGGAGGTAAATCATAATGTGTGAAAGTGAGATGCTGTTGACACAAATATTTAAAGTAAATTTTAATCCTAGTGTGTGAAAGTACCTTTATTTTTTAAGCTTGTTTAATGTGTATTGCAATATGTTGTGTCTCAGTCAAAAAAATACTATTAATACAAAAAAAAGTATTAGGGAAACTGTCAGTAAAGGCTTCACTTGTCCCAGTTCATGAGCAGGTTGGCAGAAAGCAAATGCAACTAATAAGAAAAAGGTCATCATTAACAGATGTGGCCAAAACTGCAAAAGATCTACTGAGCATTTTGTTCAGGCCACAAATACTGTTCTTCCCCTTTGTGTGCAGAACAGAAAAAATGTCACTTGCACTAAATCCTTCTGTCCATACTGATGTAGTTTGTGATTTCTGACTTGTGTAGGGAATATAAATATGAGAAATACATCTCTATTTCCTTTCCTTCAAAGGATTAATACTCCTCGTAAACAAGGAGGACTTGGACCAATGAAGATTCCCCTTCTTTCTGACCTGACACACCAGATTTCAAAGGATTATGGAGTGTATCTGGAAGATCAAGGACATACACTCAGGTATTTCACTGGGTTGCAGTTTGGTTGGGTTTTTGCTGGGGTAATACTTCCTGCTTTATATTTAAAGAAGCATTTGAAATTTTTCGTTAAGAGCAGCTTTTACTTGGGGATTCGTGGAGAGTAGCAAATATTGAAGAACACAAAAAATGTAGTCATAATGAGTCAGAAGAGGGATCAAGGTTAATATCCTGTTTAAAAGCAGGCATCAGTAGATACCTGGGGCAGGGCAAATGTGCAGGATTCCTCAGAACTGCAGTTGCTCAGGGACCTCCCAAGTGCACGTGGAGTCAAGACTAAGGTTACCTGAAGAGATACATTTGCCTAAAACTGAATAGTTTTTTTGAGATGCCCTAGCGTCTGCAGCATGCCCTGGCAGGGCCTGTCAGAGCTTAGTTCTATGTCAGTTCTGCAAAGAAGTTTGGGGGTTTTTTTGTTTTAACTGGAGCTCAGCTCAAGTCCTTCTTTACCCAGGTAAAGAATATTAAGTTACTGGTGGTGAGTGTTACATGGTGTTTGCAAAGATCAAATTCTTCCCATCCAGCAGACATAAAATAATGCATGAAAACACCACTATTATTAATTCTGTTTCCTAACACAATTTTTTACCCACAGGGGCCTTTTCATTATTGACAATAAGAGAATCCTTCGACAGATCACAATGAATGACCTTCCTGTTGGGAGATCAGTGGATGAAACACTTCGTTTAGTGCAAGCATTCCAGTACACAGACAAACATGGAGAAGGTGCTCTTTTAACTACTGCCATATTGAAGATTGCTTTACTTAGCCTGGAAGCTGTATTAGCTTTTTGGAGGAAAGAGGCTCAGTAGCATTAAGGACTGGCCTCATACAGGCACTGAAGTGGTTTGATTGCCCTGCTGGATTCTGTGGTCCCAAGTCCTTAGGTTGTTTCTAGAATAGTAATTTACATTTTGCTTCACATCCATGAGAATGAGAGCATAAAGCATTCTTCTAGTCTGAATTTTGGCATGATGCACCATGTGTCACAAGCATAAATTTGTACAAAATATGAGGCTGTGAAGAATGAGGCCAAATATTTCAGTACATTTTTGCATACTAAAATAATGGAGATGCAGGCCATCCTTTTCCTGTGACGTTCAGTGAGGATACCAATAACTAATTGACAAGTAATTGAGAATGTGATAACTAATTGAGAGTGTTTCATGTCAAGATACATGGTGATACTGTGGAAATTATAGCACCATTACTTTGTGTGTAAGTGCTGTGTGATCATCTTTCCCCAACAAAGAAATTTTACTATCTCCAGATCATCATGAGGCACTTGGTGCCATGATCTAGTTGAGGTGTTAGAACATGGGTTGGACTCGATGATCTTAAAGGTCTCTTCCAACCTAGAAATTCTGTGATTCTGTGATTACTTTGTATCAAGAATTCTTATTCCTCCAGTTCAAGCACAGGGTGAACTTTTTGACATTTCTTGACATAACTTATTTGAAGATTTGTTTAGATATGAATACACATTTAGCAACTTAACTTCCAGTTCAACTCAATGTCTCCAAGCATTTGAAAGTACTTTTTTATGAAAGTACAAGTCATTATTCTGCTGTGCTGTACAGACTTGAAAAAATAGATGTTGATACTTAGGCTATGCAGATCTGACTAAGGAAATTCCCCCACATTTAGTGCAAAGCCAGCTTACAGAATGTTGATTTGCAGTGTTTCCAAAATACCACTTTTTTTCCCAGCTTTTACATGTATTGAGGAGTTGAGGACAGCCTCTGTAGACACCTCATTGATTTCTTTGCACAGCATAACAGTTCTCCACAATTCCTACTAGCATGTGGGGCATTTTGTCTGCCAGCCTGTCTTAAAGCAGTGTAATATGACATAACTGCTTGGGCTGAAGCCTCAGAGGGAGAGCTCTGAATAGATGAGAGCTTTACTCCAGAATATGCAGCTGTTCAGGTGATCCCAGGGCTCCCAGCCACACTGGTAAGCACATGCTCAATCCCTTTGCTCCTAAGCAAGGTTACAAATAAAATTGTGTCTTGTGAAATCTTTGAACTCATCTCTTTGCTAAAAAATGCTCCTAGTTTTGATTTTAAAGAAAGAAATGTAGGTCTCTATGTAGTCACCTGAATTTTGTTGCAAAACTTCTGTTTTACTAGAATAGGTGTTCATTCTCAGATACTGCATTGCCTGTACTTGTGTAGAAGGACACAAAAATTAAACTAAGGCACAGGCATCCATCCAGAGATCTGCAGTTTTCAGGTAACTGAGTGGTGGGTGGTGTCAGGTGTAAACTGCTCAGTCACCATCCCATGTGTAAAGAAAACTGCACATTTAATAGTTTCAGATATTGACATGTGACACTTCATGGTGTTTTACTTGAAGGTCAGAAAGAGAATATTAAGGACACAAAAGTCTGTGTGTGTAAAAATTCTTGAGCTAACTTTGTCTTTTTTTTTTCAGTTTGCCCTGCTGGTTGGAAACCTGGCAGTGAAACAGTAAGTCACTGTTTATATTAACATGCATGTAGTACTAACAAGCACTCAGTTACCATTTCTACTAGAGCCAAATCCAAAATCTCAGCAACTTCCAGTGAGAAGGTATGAGTAATGTCACATTATTAAACTTACACCATTTGGATTACTATTGATTTCATTAGGGGATTGTTTCCCTCACACTAGACATCTCCCAGTTGTTTCAAACTCCTGGTGTGTGAGCAAAATTCACTGGACCAGCAGTGAGTTTGAGATCAAGAACTTTTCCTCTTAACACCTGATGAGGGAAAGTTCAAAACTCTTGAGTTTGTTGTATCTTCTTAGTTATTTGTCCATATAAATTCTTGGTGGTTCTTACTGCACATCCTGGACACTACCTAAAAAAAGAAGTTCCCAGGCTGCTGTGGTGTGTGCCAGAGCCAGTGCCACTGTCAGCACTCCAGCAGGGAGCAGTGCTTTGCTGTGCAATTCCCCTCCCTTCTTTGCTACTCCTGGGCTCCATGGGACTGGAGGCAGAGGAGCCAGAGTTCACATAAACACTCACTGAACTTGTTTGTGTTCCCTGGCCCAGAGCAAGCCTCAGCAGAATAATGAAACTTTCATCAGAGGTCTGAGCTGCCTCACTCAGATGAGATCACTGGCACTTACTTGAGCATGTGGCTTCCTTCTGAACCATCTGGTGATGACAGAGCACTGTTGTTAAAGAGCTGGCTCAACAAAAACCAGATCCCAGCAGCCTCTAAGCAGAGTTAGTGAGCGTTGTACTTGATTACTTGATGTTAAACCATGTTTCTTTGCTGGATAGGAAAGTTTCCTAGGATGACTTGAGGCTGGGTGTCAATTTTTTCAAGCTAGCAGAGGAGTATCATAATGGGGGAAGCTGGATATTTAAGACTGTAAAATGAAAGAGGGTGGGCTGGCCCAACATTTGTATTTTGGCACTGAAAAGTTCTACCCTCTATAACTAGGATCACCCACATAACATGACATGGATATATTTTCTAACAGTCTGACAATGCTGATGCTAACAGCTCCAACACTGCCAATTTATTAATGTAAAACAGTGCTGAAGCATTCTCCATCTCCTGTATGCAAAAGATGCAGACAATAGCAGAGTAGTTGAAAAAGCCTTTCTCAAAGATGTAGTCATGCCTTCTAAATGTGTTTGATTTAATTAGATCAAACCAGAGGAAGCCATGAGAGTGTGGTGGCCAAGGGAAGAACTGTAAGTAAATTCTGAGCCTCTAGATTACAGATACTAATTTACCAAAATATCTTGCTTTTGGGGCAAGCTGTCAAAATTCTTCCTTTAGTAGGCTGCACTCTCTCATGCCTCAGTTGGTTGAATCTCTCTGCTACTGCTGTTAGACATGAACAGTAATCTAGCACCAAATCAACTGATAAATTACTCTTCAGTGTTGCAAGTGAGTTGGCAGTAGCATCTTACTGTGAAATACTGTGCTTTTCTGGCTTTACAGTTTGCTATGTTTTCATGGCTTTGGTTTTTGACTAACATTTTCATTTTCTTTCTTGCACAGATAATTCCAGATCCAGCTGGAAAACTGAAGTATTTTGATAAACTAAACTGAGGCTCACTTCTGTTGAATTCAATAGGTCATATTCAACTTGATTTTTGCCAATAAAATTTCATTAATTTTGGTACTTTTGTGAGTTTGATGAATATGTAACAGCAGTAAAACATTAAAGGGCTCATTGTTTAAACAGAAGTCTAACCTGTGTGAAGCACAGGTATCTCATTAGTTATCAGAGAATATTCTTATGAAATACATGTTTTCTCTTTAGGTTTTATTTAAATTCTCGGTCTTGCCCAAATCCACTTTGCATCTTGGGCTTAGATTTATTACTTTTGCTATTAATGGATTATTTAATATCTGTAAAAATCTTGTGTGTTTGGTCACATTCTAGAAACTACAGCTAGAAAAGAGCCACTTGGTTATGGTACATTAGTCTGTAGTCCAGTGGCAATAGCTCCTAACTTAAAAGCCAGGAATAAGTTACAGTTGCTGAATTAAATTTCCAGTCTGTGTAAAGCTTGAAAACATTTTTCAGCTACTAAGAACATACCCTACACTATATAAATCAGTACATCTGCACTGAACAAAACACACCTCTACCAGTTCATGTGATTCAAGGGCTGAACCAGTAAATTTTTCTATGCTTAAATTTTGTAGTGTATTTGCTGATGAGATTGATTCTGTTTCACATTTTCTGAGTTTTGGCCCTGTCCCTGTACTTTTAACAGGATGTGGGGGACAGTGTCCTGTGCCAATCTACTCCTTAACTGTGGCTCCTAGTTTTAAGGGAGTAGTTGTAGTCTTCCCTGAGATAAGTACTGATGTGTGATCATCAGAAACTCTTGTGGCTGATGAACAAGAATTTCTTCTTTCAAGTGAAAAGAACATATCCATGTAAGACATACTTGTGTGCACTTGAGAACCCTTTCCTGAGAATGTCATCTAGCTCCTTCCCACCTCTTCCTGTTTTTGACACATTATTCTAAATTCTGTGCAACTGGAAAAACAGCAACAGAAATGTGTGACCCTTTGCACCAGGGTCATCCTTGAAAAGTCAACAGGCACCTTCCATCTCCAATCTGCACCACTACTTTATTACTCTTGGTTGGATCCCACCTGCCTGAGAACTCACTTCCCTTCCCTCACCAGACCATACAATTCCCTGCCCTATACACAGACTCTTCACTGCAGTTCTGCAGAACCAGGCCAGGTTTGCATTTGCCCTGTGAAGTTACAGGATTTTGTGGACTTGGGTGAGTACTGAGCAGCTCTCCCAGTTGGTCACTGCAGACACAGCAGGAACAGCTGCTTCCATCACTTCAGTTCTGATACAAATAACACCCATGCAATGCCATGGGCAGAGGGAACCACAGCAGGGCAAGCAGAGCTTCCCTGAGCCTCAGCCTCCCTGTTCCTGTGAGGTCTGGGGAAGGGAGTCCCTCATCCCATCCAGAGGGTAACAGAGGCAGAACAGGATCAATACCAAACCCCAAAGGCTCCTGGCTGTGCTGCTCCAGCCTGTGATAGCAAAGACCAGAGGGCAGCATGTAGAGAGAGGTGCTTTCTCACATGACTAGGATGTAAATCACATTGAATTTTACTCTGGATTCTGTTTACATCAACCCTGAAGCACCAAGAACACCATACAGAATGTTCAAATAACTCCAAGCCACTGCAGCATGAGAAATGCAGGCCTAGCTATCCCATGAATATTCAGCAGCAGCCCAAGGCACAAAATGAACACAGTGCTTGTGCCCCCTTTAGAGCTGGTGCCCTGGTGCTGAGAGGCCTTGCCCCTCTCCAGCCAGGTGGCTCAGTCACACCTAATGCTGTCCCAGCTGCAGGAACCTCTGGCACTGAGCCAGCCAGTGACACTGATAAAGACAGAGATGAGTTATCAGCCACGTGTTGAACATGCTCCACCCAGCTCATGGCTCCTTGCAGAGCCCAGTGAGCAGAGTTACAGCAACACAGCCACAGGGTGTATCTCTGTAGCAGTCACCACCAGCACATGTCAAAAGCTGTACATAGCCTGAGTCAAGAACAGAAAATTGTGCTGAGAACACTTAGTGACTGAAGAAAACTGGGGCCATCTGCAATGCTTTGACCATTGCAAGTTTAGGTCACAGCAGTGTAGCTGAGTAAACTTTCAAGGTTTTTATAAATGCACATTTACAGTTTAAACATGTGGTAAGGGATGGCATAGGGTTGTTTTTTGGTTTTTTTAATGCAGTTCATTGGGGATAAAAAGTATTAGGGAACTAGGGAAGTAGTCCTTAAGCAAAGATTTGAGTTGCCATATGACTGTACATATTTGAAATTAACAAATGACAGAGCACTCTGTCATTTGTACTTCCAGTACTCCAAGTGATGTTTCAAATAGTGCAAAACTTAAATTTCATACATCTCTGCTTTCCCAAACCCCAGGATATATTCAGGGGCCTCTCTTGGAAGTGCATAAAATGCAGATGCCATTGTGAGCTTGTCTTCTACAGAAAAAGCAAAAATGCTCCTGCAAGGCAAGTAATGACTAATAATGAGAGACAGTCTTCAACTTCTTCTGCCTATTTTGGGCAAACATCCCACACCTTTCTACTGCCCCCTCAGCTGTTAAGCTATGTATGGTGGTGAGGTCTGCAGATGAAAGCCACCTCTCCAAGCAGGGTGGATCTAGCTGAGACCTGGAAGTATTCCAGAAGTATTGAAGAAGCATCAATTCAGATAATAATAATGCTACAGATTTTTGATGTTATTTGCTGATGTAGCACTCTGCAACTTTCCTGGGTTATGCCCATCCCTTGCCCACAGAAACCTCTCCCTCTGCAAACTCAAGTATATCCAAAAAATAACCACCACATTGCTGGGAGCCTGTACTGGTATTAGGTTACAGTGGGACTCAATGTTTATCTTACAGGTATTTTCCAACCTGTCAATGCCCAGCAGTGCCTCCAGCCTCCTGGACAGGAGCCCTGCAGGGCTGAGGATCTCTGCTGGCAGAGAAGTGCTCCAGTGTATTTTCTGAGCAGCTCTGGTCATCCAACTACATCTTCCACAAAAGGAATCCCCAGTTTCTCCTTCATGAAAGCTGAGTATTTGCCCTTTTACTTTCCTGTTGGCTTGTGCCTAGCCCGTGCGGAAATGATCTCTCCCATGCCTAGTTAGGAATGTATTCAGAGCAGGATCAGCAACCAAACCACTGTCACCAAAGGCTGGACTGGACATGAAGTAAAACTAATTGAGCATGCAGTGAGTTTAGAGCAGGTTTCTGAACTAAAACTGTTGCTCTGTGGCCCACATTGCACCAGCTCCTGCAAACTTTTTCCAGAGTGCTGTACAATGGCTACAAAATCTGACAGGAATGGTCCCTATTTGAAAAAGGGCTACCAGCAGCTGTTACATGAAGTTTGAGTGATTTTAGTACTTTTTTAACCACAGAAAAATAAAAACATTTGAAACAAGGCATTCCTTTGGGCCCTGAGTTCAGCCAATCCCACAGAAATCTCCTTTTATATCACTACTAAGTGAAAGGGTAAGGGGAGGCAATCCTGCTCCTCCTCACTGTATTCCAAGAAACAATGGGCACAGACATTTGCTTCCTGCTACAGAGCCATAGTCAATTAATTATATAGTTAAGCTTACTATAAATAAAAATATTTTCTAGCAATTCCTTTAGGATTCTGTGGTAATGGTTAGTCACCTACAGGCTGGATAAAAGTTGCAACATAAACCCAACATGAATTACTATGTTGAAATATTTTAATTCCAAACGTGAGATCAGAGAACATATTTCTCCCATACACACGAAGGCACAAAGCAGCAAGCATACCCTTGAACAAAGATACCAGAGAGGGTGACAGCTTGGAGTCACCATCTCAAGGTAAAAAATACATGAGTACATATATATAGCAATAAACAGAAAGCATTTATCTTTTACATATGTGCATATACACACACACACACATTTTCTGCATGGCTTCATATACATTCTGAAACTACTGTCATTGTGGTATGTGATTAAGTTATCATGAAATTTGAGAACACATCAACTCTTCTACACATCTTCATTTGTGGCATTCATTTTCTTCACTGCATCCAGAGGTTCTGATGTCACACCTTCCTCCATACTCTATTACCTCTCCTTCTCTCCAACCCCTTCCCAAAGGCTGAATTTAGAAATTATGATAAATTTATCTTTAAATGCAGCTGAAAAGTCAGTTGAGGATGAATTTGGTATCCCCTTAACTTATGTGTGTTATAAAAAAGTGATCCAGGTAGGATCACTGGGTCAGTGATAAAAACCTGCAGGTACTCAGGAGTAGAACATAGTTCTGAAATAAATAGGAAGGCAGGAAATGAAAGGATCTATTTTTTAACAGTAGACATTGATCCCTGCAACAAGGGGGAAGAAGGTGAGATACAATTTCAGTTCTTTATTTATGTGGTCAGTCTAACAGAGTCAGTTTTAAAAAGGAAAAACCCAGCAAATACAATTTATCTGACAGCATCATAACCATGAAAGATTTTAATGTCATAGAGCTGAGTCAGCACTGGAGTGTGGCTGAAGAGAGAAACTCTATGGAAGGAAGCAAGAGTTTACCATCAGAGCAATGCAGGAATCTGTTTTGGATCAGGCCACACCCCTGTACCTACTCTGGAAAACAATCTAACTCACCCAATGCAGCAGCTGAATCTTAAGAAGGAAAGGCTGATGTGTAGCATGCTGATTATTACAATGTTCAATTACAATTCCTCACAGGAATAGCAAAGAGCTGCTAGGGGTCATGAACTTCATGCCATCCTAGCACCAAAGGAAATGCTCCTAATTGTGACTGTCTCAGGCTTTCTTACTCAGAAAGAAAAGCTCAACATGATAGTTAATTTTATCAATGTGGTTCATGCATGTGGGCTGATTGACATAATTACTATTTGCTGCATCCTCTTCAAAAGATTTTAAACCTCACAGGGAAGCCAGAATCCATTCTTGTGTACTGTAAGACATCACATTTCTGTTTAACCCCTGAGCCCAACTCCTCTTTGGGTGTCCTGATCAGTTAGGATATCAATCTTGATGAGAAAGTACAGAAAACCAGTTTCATGCTTGTGACATACTCATTGCTAAAAGCTGACATCTCCCATCCACTCAGCTTCCTTATTTCAAGAACTTGGGCTTTATTTGCCAGAAATTATTAAATGTTATTAAAACTTTCTCCATTACATCAGAAACACTTCAGTACCAAGTGCTCTGTTCCTGTTATGTATTTGCCATAGTTATGACCACCATGGTGTCCCCTCTGTATTGGGGAAGTTCTCTGTCCTTCACAGGTAAACTGGAAAACTTTTAGAGCTGTGCAATATTCATACTGCACTTCAGTCCAAGGGAACAGATAAATAATCCATCTGAGGAGGAGACTGTCCTCTAGCTGTACCACCCTTCAGTGGGATAAAGATCTCATCATTCAGCAGCTGACCTGGGAGCTGCTCAACACAGGCTCTCAGGAGCCCTAACTGCAGCACCAAACATCACCATTACCATTTGGGCAGCATTTTATCTTTTTTGTTCCCAGTCCTTAACAAACAAAAATGTTCTGTTCTACAATGCCATTTCCCAGTCCCACCAGTCAGACCTCTAGTCTCCAAGCCATGAGAAATAATTCACTAAGGAAGTCACAGTTCCTTAGAAACTTACCAGACATTATAGACATTATAATGTCTATAATAGACATTATAATGCCTAACTGTGACATTAGAACAAACAAACAAACAAAAAATTAGAAGAGGCTGGCAAGAACACAGAGTGCCAAAAATACCATCTAGCCACCTCATTTCATTGCAAAAATCAGTTTCCTCCCAAGGGAACATGAAAACCATCCAAACAGAAACTGCAATAACTTGTAAAATCCCCAGTGATGGGAAACACCTGCCTTCCATTGTGCACACACTACTGATTTCTGCCCCTCTGTTGCTGCTTAGATGCATGTGTCCTTGCTCAAAAAGGAATTATGACCCTTAACCTAATTTACACAAGAATGGAGGTCAAATTGCTTCACCTGTATGTATCTACTTATTGCACACCTTTTTCTGACAGAACTCCTATTCTTAATCAGGGAAACACAAAGGAGAGCTACTAAGGGAAAGGCAGCAGATGGTGACAAGACAGCCAAGATTGCAATGAGATCTCTCAAAGTAGACAAAGAGAGCCTATCCAAAGCCTAAGACTGCATCTTTTCAGCCTCTTTTCCTAGCATTTGCATGTAACATATTTCAACAAATTCTAGTAGTAAAGAATAAAAAATCCAAATATATGCAAATACATGAAGACTACTGAAAAGGCAGGTTTTGGTGTGGAGTTGGGGTTTGGTTGGTTTGGTTTTGGGTGGTTGTTGGTTTTTTCTTTGAGTATTACAAGCACCTGTCCATTAGGCACCTCTAGTGTCAGCTCTTGCCAAGGCAGCAGGCTGCTGCTGCAGCACCCAGTGCCTGTCAGATGTCTTTCATGACTGCAGTAAAATGGCGCTTCCCATCTAAATACAACATGGACTCTGAAATAAAGGGGAGAACAGAGAGAAGCACATTAGTACATTAGTATCAATACTGGGCAACTACAACTAAACAGACTGGCAAAAGGAAGAAGTAATCCACACTGTCATCAAAGCATAAAACCTATGTGGTTTGCCATGAAATCCTGTTGAATTATTTAAATGCCACTAGTTCATCTATTAAAATAACCAGTGTTCCAAGAGAAACAAAGTCATCTTTTCCACAACATTATGATGACAATATATTAATGGGATACTTGCCTCCATATGTCTTAGGTACAACTTGTGGGACCTCATTTTCTGATATAAATGTAAAATGGAAAATATTGGTAGTATGGTGCTCCTTGGTATTTGCATTGTAAACTTCACTGTGTACTCGAATTTGGATGTAGTTTTTTTCTGTGTAACAGACCTACACAGTTAAAACAAGGGTTAGAGATTGTAATTTATCACCAGTGCTGAAAACTGTAACAGATTTCATTACATCATTTAACAAGAAAAGTCACACACTCTCATAACACATTGTGTATTATCAGTGAATAACACTGGTGACAGCAAAGACAAGATCTGCTCCTTTTCAAAAAGAAATAAACTCCTACCTGTCCAGAAAGCAGTAATAAGGATCCAACTTCTACTGGCTTCTGAAACATGATATCATCAACAGATACAATAAAGGGTCTGGAACCCCTGAGGAAACAAAAGAGAGATTTCTTCTCTAAAATAAAAGGCATGTTTGCAAAAATTTAAAGTATCTACTTGTCAACATTTTAATGAAGGTTACTGGAGAATAAATCTCTTCTTAGGAGAGGTTACAGGAAGTGTAAGGAGTTATGTCATCACTGGAGGAAATCTCTCACACCAATGAAGTCCGCACTTTCTAAAGATACATTATTGCACCATTATTGTATCTTATGACTTACACTTGCTGGATAATCTTCAAGCCATCATTGCTCAGGCGTAAGTTTTTCAAGCACTGACACAAACCACTTAAATTGATATCAGGCTTTGCATACCCCATTAAACTTATATAGACCTTTGCTGGGTGATGACTTCAGTCACACTTCCTAAGCTCAAGCAGTTAACAGAAGAAGTTTAGAACCCACTCCTGTTGTCTACTGAATGCAAAGATGTAATATTTATTTAATAGAATAAATATGTTATATGGTTATAAAGTCTATCTCAATAGCTTGGTAAGATAAAAGAAAACAGAAAATTGATGTATTTTTTATCTTGATAAGTAATGCTTAAAACCCAAGCTCCAAGAAGAAAGATGCCAATCTCTTTGTAAATATGATAGATGCTCCAAGTAAAGCAGCACTGCACACTAATAGTGCACAATTCCACCAGACACCTAAGTTTTTCCAGCTCAGACTGTCATTAGGTTGGTTAGCTTGGGTTCCCAACCCCTGTGTATGAGCAAAATGCTCTGGATTATATAAATGCTGCAGGTCCACAACTCACCCATAGCTGCAAGCAGTTGCCCATCCCAGTTCAAATGCCTTTCTCATGAGAAAACCCCCAAAGATCCTATTGAAGATGTTCCGTTCCTGCACAAAGAAACAAAGACCAAATGCTTTTCAAAGCCTTGTGTTGAGGTCTGCACTTCAGTTCACAGTATTTAACAGAAGTCCCAACACCTGAATATATAAAAAGCACTGCTGAAATATGTATGTAAAATTCAAAATGCCCAAGGAAACTTTACTTATTAGGAGCTCATCTGACTAATGTGGCAGCATAGGATAACAATTCAAAATTGTATCAGCAACCAAAGGCCAAACTTTTTGCAAACACTTTGCAAAGGAACTTCTTGACACAGAATGAACAGTCTGGTAAGAAAACAATGTCATTAAAAAATCGTCCATTTTGCAGTGGTAATCCAAACAAACAACAAAAAACTGGCAAAAGAAACTAGGCTCTAAATTCCAAGGACCACAGAAACCAAACAAAATAATGGTTTGATTAATTTTAGGCAAAAATTCATAGTCGTAGAATGGTTTGGGTTGGAAGGGACCTTAAAGACATCTAGTTCCAACCTCCTTGCCATAAGCAGGGACACCTTGCACTAGACCAGGTTGCTCAGAGCCTCACCCAGTCTGGCTCTGAACGTTTCCAGAGGTGGGGCATCCACAAATTCTCCAGGCAACCTGTTCCAGAGCCTTACCACAATCACAGTAAAAATTTCTTCCTAATACCTGTTCTGAACCTCTCCTCTTTCAGTTTAAAGCCATTACTCCTTGTTCTTTCACTGTGTCCCTGTACAAATTCTCTCTCAAAGTTACTTCTTAAGTAACTTTCTGTAATGCATTAATACTTTCCAAAATACCTCAGGATGGCAAATCTCCAGGCCTTTTAGCTTTGCATCTTCCATCCACACTGAACTGGGTGGTAGTTTACGACTCCGGAAACTCACTGTCCTTTGGAAGAGACAATAAACTTTACAGTCCACAGAATTAGCAGAATTCAGCATGCCAAAAAAGCAGAAACAGCAAATGCAGACACATACTAAAAAAAGCCACAAAAATATAGAACACCTAAATAAACCCAAAACGGAAATGGTATCACTAAACACTGCTCCAGCCGACCTTGAAGCCTTATCTAAAGCTGTCCTTTGATTTGTTACTGCAACAAACTTATGCTCCTGATCTTTCAAAAACTTCTGCTACTGTGCAAGTTTATGTGAATGAAGAGGCTTGAGAAAGGTACATGAAAGAAAAGATGAATCACAACCACAAAGTGCACTATTTGTCAGAAAAGCCTTGCTCTGTTTTTTAAGTCATAATAGGAAATAAAAGCACACAGTGAGCTAATGGAATAATTCAACATCAAACACACAGTTTTTGAAGTTTTCAAACCCAGACAGAAGTACAACCACTAATTTTAAGAGAAAGCAGGTCTGCCTTTGGTAAACAGCTCTAAAATAACCATTCTATAGACTAGTAAGTTAAAGAAATGATAAATTATTGTAAATACAACACTGCACTAATGTAATAAACATTGTTCTCTCACTGTTGGCATGAGATGACTTCATACCAATCTCAAGTATAAGAAAAGCATGCTAACAGCTCCCTCAAATAATGTTGTCAGGCACTGTTAAAACACATTACAAGGTTATTTGGTTAAAAGGTGACCAGTTCCTGCCCTCACAGTTTTTTTAATTAGATATCATGGCAGATTGTGCAAATCATGAGTGCAAAACCATTCAATTCTCTTATCTGCTTAAACATTATTAACATTTTTCCTCAAAATTATTCCTAACAGCTTGTTTAGAACAACAGAAGACTGGTCTTAGAGCTGTAGATGTCATATTAAAGTTTGTACCTGCATTTCAAATAAACTGCCACAGAATTTAAATGTGCATTTATCCCACTCTACTCTGTTATGAATGCCCACTCAAAAGGCAATTTTGTCTTTCACAAGATGTCAGTTCTCTTTCACCCTCCCCTTCTTGCCTTGTGTCCAGTGTGTTAAGGAATATGTCATGCACAATGTTTCTTTCTTCTGCAGTGGGAGCCATTTTCAGTAAGGAAGCAGTGCTGAATTCAATCCTCTTCAACTTGTTCACTGAATATTTAAAAACAAAAACCATAGTATTAAAGGTCAAAGAGAAAAACAAATAATGGCTCTGAAGATTTTAACCTGAAATCAACCATCTTTCCATTTATTTTTCCTTTTCCCCCATAAGTTAAAAGCTGTAACTTCATGGTGCCATAGATCCAAAGAGAAATTTGGCTCCAAAGAGAATTTTGACTGCAGTGAAATAAAAATAAAGCAGAAGTTCACTAGTACCCACCAATGTGATGAAGAACTTCTACACATATTTTATGACACCCACACACTGTTCCAACAGATAACTTGAGTACTGCCCTCAAAGTACAGAACATATTTCTCAAGAAACCCTACAGAACAATCAGCTTCAGGTTTTGCCAATGGTACAAAATGAAAGTTTATGACAGAACTCATTACCATAGGCTGCAGTGATTGAAATTTCAGCTTAAAAGATTTTCTGTCCAGTTTATTCAGTCTTCAGTGTTTTTCTAATTCTCCACTTAAAACCCCACCTTGAAACAAATGAGGATGGAGCTACATGCTCCTTCCCCTGCTCTCCCTTTTTTTTTTTCCTTGAGTTTCTTTCCAAAAGGAACATGAGGACTCAGACAGGTGAGGAGCTGTGATGTCCTGCAGTCCCACCATGGGATAATCAGCTGGCCAGAGTATTAGGAGCCCCTGTGCTGCACTCAGATCCAAAGCAGGGGGAGCATCTTGCCAAGGGAGAAGTACAAGAGGGTGTGCAGAGCACATCAGGAGTGTCTGTCAGTTTAGCCAAAGAGTTTCCAAGCATGTGGTAGCAGGCTTTTCAACTCTCTTACTCTACTGACAAAATGAGACAGAACCAAAATCTGATTTTAAACAAATTGGGAATATTTCTAAGTAGCAGAACTCCTGAACTTTGCTTCCTCCCAGCTATTAAGTTGAAACTGAGGCAGATGTGCATACTACCAGGAAATATGACATACATTCCCCTTGCTTGAAGATTTCTTCCTCCTCAGGGCTCTCAGGAATGAGTGGATTAACAAATGCTGGCCTATGGACAGGAAGTTTTTTTTAAGTTACAAATTTTACAAGAATTTGTCCCATAAATACATTGTAACAGTCTTCCATTTCTGCTTACATACACAGTACAAGATGTAATTACATACTTCAGGTTATATGACAAAAATAAATATGGCTGCCAACACAATATGCCATTAGCTTTAACTCTGAAGAGGCAGTTAAATGATCCAACCACTACCTAGTGCAATCAGGAAAGAGAAAGTGACACATCTATGCTTCTTAAGAAGCTAACATTGTACTCATAAATTATAATGAAAATTGTTCAAGAATAAAGCTGTTCAGAAACTCAGCAAATGAAACCTGATGATTTAGCATAGTCTAAACCAATGACTGGTACCATTCCTCCCGGAATAGAAGAAGCACAGTGCTGTAGCCAGCAAATGTTTTTATAATCTACATGCTCCCTTGACAGCCTTATCAACAGCCAAAAGCTGTTTACCACGTGGACCACTTATCAAAGGTTATGTCATACCTTGAGCACAACATTTCTATGTTCATTCTACTGCAAAAATAAGTTCACTTTAACCTAATTATATAACATTTAATTTTTTGCACAAGTAGAGACAAACACTTATTTTCAAGAACTGTTCTTCCCCACAGTTTCTAATTGTTATATTTTAACATTCAACATTTATACAAATGCACACACACACAGAGACCTGCTGAACAATTCACCTCTACCCCCAGCCTTTACTTGGGCTGGCAACAAGAGGCAGAGAGGTGCTTTTTTCTTAAAACAAACTGATCCTTCCTGGTTTGCTAAACCTCTGGATTTTGGACATCCACCAGCTCCTTCTCCATCACAGAGCTCATTTCCCCTCAGCTCAGCACACATCTACATCAGCTCTCCTGGCCAAGCCCCAAGCTGCTGAGATAAAGTTTCCCAAAGCCACACAACACAGTTTCTCTGGGGCTACAGCCAAACTGACATATCCTGTACCTCTCTGAAGGGTTTTGACCTCACATAAACACCCTCCTTATATGGACAGAATGCTTCCACAACACAGCTGGCCTGTGGCCAGCCAGCTTGTACAACTGCCAAGGAACTTTGCATCTATCTGCACAAGTCCATGTAGGCTTGTCCTCAGTCAATCTGCTACTGTGTAATTACATCAGGTTTGATGTCATTATTTTGAAAAATTAGCCTTTAAAATGGGAACCACAATATCATTTGTTTTCTTAATGTATAGTATATTCACTATATATATATTTTCTTCAAATCTGAAGAAAAAACCCCTAGAAACTACTTCTAATGTTATCAGGACCACACAATTATATCAAGTAAAACCCCTTCATTAAACACATCTTTGTTAAATACAAGCAATTATTTAAGCTAATTAGAAAAAGAGAAATGTTTATTATACTTGGGTATGCTATATAAGAAAGAGGTAAGAATTACAGCCAATTTTTCTGATACTGGAGTCATAAACCTAAAGGGCAACTGAGAAGCCTTTTATTCTAATAGCTAAGGAATTATAAAGTAAAACCAGAAAAAAAAACCAAAATAAATGTCTGGGGTTTTTTAATGTTCTGTAGGAATACTTACCAGTTTCATTTTAGTTACACAAGCAAGTTTTAAACTGAATTGTTCTGATGTCACCTATTAAGTATCTATTGGGGAATTAATGGTATTAATCACTCAAAGACTATTTAACCACTGAAACTCAATCATTAATTCAAACAACTACTAGAATGCAGGTGGGTTTCTAGCATTCACCCCTGTGTTCATTCAGACCAGTCACTTAAACACAGAAAAATCTGGTTTAAAAAAAAGGGTCAGATCCCAAGACTACCAGCAATTCCAGGTATCATGACTGCTAAAGTCTGAAGTTTGTCACAGGAAAGTTAACACCTGCCAGCAGAAAGCATCAACTGTGTGGTTTATTTACCACCTACATTATAAGGCTTCTACACATACAGAGCAAGCAGCCATGTTTGCCATTTTCAGCACAAGTCAGGAAAGTTTTCCCATCCTACAAGTTACCGTTTGTTCTCTGGGTCCCGGGCCACCATGACAAAGGTTGCATCTAACACAGGGCTGTAATCCCCATCATGTTGCTAAAAGAGACAGGGAAAATACATTACTGAACTGTACAATTGGAAATGTGCTTAGCAAGCAATTTAGTTGACATAAACTATTCAATCATACTGTTAATTCTGCTTGCTTTCACATTCTGTCATTCCTTCCAACACCTCTCACAATAGCTCAAAGAAAAGGAAAAATTAAAACTTGAATTTCAAGAATTCTGCAATGTAAACATTTACCAGGGAATGCTTATTAAAAACTTTGAGCAGGGAGGGGAGGAAATCAACTCAGCCATTGTAAAAGGACCCATTTAACCTTTACTCTGAGAAATGCCATAGCTTTTTTTTATATATACCACTAATTGCCACTAATGCCAGCACTGTAAGGAGCTCAGAACAAAAAGGTGTAACATTAGCTTCTACATCAGAGACTTAAGGACAACAACTGAATTTTAAAAATGTACCTGTTTACCAGAATTATCATAGAATCACAGAATTATTTGGGTTTGAAGGAACCTTAAAGACATCCTGTTCCAATCCCCCTGCCATGGGCAGGGACACCTTCCAAGATCAGGTGGCTCAAAGTCCCATGCAACCCAGCCTTGAACACTTCCAGTGTGGGGCATCTCTACTTCTCTGGGCAACCTGTTCCAGTACCTCACTGTCCTCACAGTAAATAATTTCTTCCCACTATCTCATCTAAACCCACTCTCTCAGCCTGAAGCCATCCCCCCTTGTCCCGTCACTTTATGCTCCTGTAAATTCCCCCTGGAGCACCTCATGCCCATTGTAAGATGGAGAGAAGTGACAGGAACCAACCTGCAGCATGTGCATCCTCACTTCCATGGAGGTCTTCCCAACCCAAGAAACATTGCCTGTGAATTTGATGTCACAGTCTGGACGTATAATCTTCTGGCACAAATCTACAAGACAAACATTAGGGGTTACTGGAGACAGATCACTCACAATTAATACTAGACAGGCCAGATTTCCTAGGACCTTTATGTGATCTGAAAGTGGCAACACACACAAAGACAGCCCAGAAAAGACAGTTGTTGCAAGGGTCCACACTGCTTGTCTGCAGTTTCTGGCTCTGCAGACTTTAGAAGCCAGAACAGGAGTAGGCAGAGGTGGACAGCAGACCCAAGGGAGTGTTCAGCAGAACAGGCAACACAAGCAAGGTCCAGCTCACCAGAACAAACACCGTTCAATAATGAAGCTAAGAATCTGCACACCAAAATAAAACTAAAGACAAAACCTCAGGAACCATGTAAGTTGCATTTTGAAGGGAAATGACATGAAATGCTGAAAAGCATCTACAGAAGCCTCTTCTCACCTCTTGTCAACAAAAGCCAGAAAACTTCAAAGCTAAAACAAGATGAAGTAAACTAAACAGGAGTGAAAAAGGTATTCTCAATAGCAACCATGAGAAGGCAGTAGCTGATGAAAGAGTAAGACACGCAGATGAAACTATTGTATTTACTAAATTGCCACTTACTGATTTTATCCACCAGAGCTGTAACTATGGACAAAGGAGACCTTTGCTGCATTTCCTGCTTGGTGTGAGTGTAGCAGATAAGAACTGTGAAGAGATCAAAAATGGAGCCAGCTCTTTAGCAAAAACTTAAGTGGAGCAGACCAAAGTCATCTTTGCAAAGCAGAAGAGGTACCTGGAAAACACAAACTAAAGTATCCTACTATAGGTGAGCAGAGCTTCCACATCTTCATATATGTAACAGATGGGATTGCTATAAAGAAAACAGCAGCAGCTATCTCAGTTTTATGCATATTTACTTACTACAAAGATAAATTTAACTAAGCATTTTAAACCAGCTCATCACTTGACTTCCAATCCCACACAATCTCTTTGCTCTACCTCTGCAGCTCCCTGTCTCAGACTCCCTTAGCTTCTATTTTGATTTCATGAAGGCTGTCCAAGGATACATGCTATCTGAGGACTTTTTAAATACTGATTCCTTCAAAGAGGTGGAGATTAAATAAACTGTGCCTTACAGGCACAAAACCATAGTCAGAGGTATTTATCACACTGCAATTACTACTAGCCAAACCACTATTTAAACTAATTAGCTTTGGTCATAAGAGCACATCCAAGTAAACAGACTCCTTGGAGTAATTCAAGGCTGCAAATATGGTTTTTTCCTAGTGTTTATGTCATTTTCACTCAATACAGATCTTCATTATCAAAAGTATCTGTTGTGTACTTAGTGAGATAAGAGAGAAGGAATCCCCATATGGACCATACACTTCAGGGTTGGACTTAATGATCCCTGTGGGGCCCTTCCAACCAGAATATTCTGTGATCTGTGATCTGGAAGGTCTCCATCCTTCCCAGTAATCTAAGATTTTTTTCCCTGTGTTTACTGAAGTCACAATTCTAAAACCCGTTAAGCCTATCAACTTATTGTATCAATATGACCACCCTGAATACTGTTTAATTGGGACAGAATCTTGATGAACCCAAAACAATACATCCCCAGTGGAACTGACTGAAGCCCAGTATTACTGTAAACAAAGTAAAGACACTCTGTGCTGTCCCAGGGAAAAAATTAGATCTTCACAGATTTCTGGGGAAATTAAACAAGGCACAGAATGAAAAACAGGCTCATCTCATCTAACAATGCAAGGTAACCAACAGTTTGAACTCTCCTTTTCTAACTCAGGACAGATATTAAAACAGTATCTTCCACCTCCTCCCAGAAAGAAATATCAGTCATGCATCTATTTTGTCTGTCTTCAATATACATGCATTTATTCATTCATTTCTTTCTCTGCCTTCCTAAATTTTGTCCATCTGGACTCTCAGAAGGAACAGAAAAAAAGATGTTCTATTCAAAACTTCCCCTTAATAAGTACTTAATTATTTGTCAAAAACCTCCATCAAAAAGCTCCCAAACAGCTATGGAACTAGGATGAAGGAGGAAGTCACATGGTGATGTTTTAAGAAAAAGTATCTCCCAGTTCTATTAACAACCCCACACTTACTACACAAAAGAAAAAGATGGTGAACTTTTCAAGACCACAAATAAATAAAAAGCATTCTTTTTTTTTCTCCTAACTCATTAAATAACTGAGTTGGTTTTGCCCTTAACAACAATTTGCAGAACCCCAGAACATACACCAATTGTTTTTTAATTTGTTCTCAATGGATACATTACATGCTTTCCAGATTATACTCTCTTCTTCTAAAAAGGAATATAAAGATATTTGCATCTCATTAATTGTTGGTGTTTGTGGCAATTTTGGTGGAGATTTTTTTACAATTAAAAAAAATCATAAGTTTTCATTTTCAATATGCACTCTGCAGATTTTCTCTGAGTTCACACTGAAAATGCAAATTCATCATTTAGGACCACTTTTCAGTAAATTATTTTTGTAGCTGGTCCTTTAAAAATCTGACAGAGGCAGGAAGCCAAACAATTTTGGATCCATCTATTTTTTATCATCCTTCCTACTCTTTCAGTACCAGTGTCTTCTTTTTTTCCTTCCTTCTGAGATGGTAGAACTATGGGTTTCCCTCCAAGGCCCTACTGTGTCACACCAACGTGCTCAGCAGTAATCAAACTCACTTTGTGCAGCCTTTTCCAGGGCATAGGTACATACCTCCTAAACTGTCAAGATCTTCAAGTATCCTTCCAAATCTGCAATACAGGAGGTTGACAATTAAATAATTACACACATGGCAAACAGAAGTTAACAGTTTCCTGTAGGTGTAACATAGTTGCTTTGTTACCTTACACTGTTGTATACATTCAGGTATTTTTCTCTTATTTCAGGCTGACTTCCTAGAGGCAGAATAACTTCCAGGTAGCTATCCTTCATTCTCCTAGGAGGGAGATCTTCCTGCCGTTTTGCCAGTAAAGTATGGAGAGCTTTTCTTTCTTGCATGGCTTGCACATGATCCCTGGTAAGAAAAAAACCTTTACTCTGAATTACAACAAGAGAACTGAAACCTTAACTAAAAGATGTCACATCAATGATGATCAAAGTTAAACCCCAATAGTAGATATAGCAAGACACAGTGAGCGTGCCTTGAAAAGAAAGTGAAATGCACAAAATGAGAGATGTTAAGCAAGACTACCACAGAAATCTTTTAAATAGTTTGTGTACAAGTGGCAAGTGCACACTTCACACTAATGAGATGAACAAAATGCATCTAATTCTGAATGCTACCAAAATCATTCCCCTTGAAAAGAACAGATCACATATTATTTAAACTATGAGGTTTTGTGAATATTCATGTGTTCCAGAGCTACAGTACCCCACATCTTCCACACTGCCAATTTTAAAGGACTGATCATCAATTTACAATCTCTCCCAAGAAGTAAGGTAGATGCACAGTGCTGGCTAGCACTAATGACAAGTGAACTAATCGGCTAAGACTTGCCATCATTCATAGGTGAATTCAGTTCTAAAAACTGATCCTTTGCAGCATCAGTTCTAAGAGCAAGCTACAAGACAAAGAAAACTAACGTACTTTTCTTTCTCTCTTGCTACACAAATATTTAAAATTACAGAAAGTTACAGAAAGAAACAACACAGAAAAGGTGAACAATTCCTTCAGAGTTGCTTTTCCAGCACCACCAAGTCAGAGGGGCTGCAACTCTCCCAGTGGAGAAGGGGCCAGCTTACTGTCACTTCTTTCCACCACACTGATTCCTTGCACAGGTATCCACAAGATGTAACAGTCTTGCCCAACATGCTCTCTTACCTGTTCCAAAGCTCCCTTCCCTTCCCTTAAAAGTGCAACCTGATTGAATAAAGCAAGTATTTCACAACATCCCTAGAATCAATACCCATCTATTAAAAACCTAAGGGTTAAACATGCAACAGTTCTGGTTGCATAAAGCCAAGCAGTAAGCAAAAATATGGATCCATTTCATAGAGCAAGAGAATGCATAAAATACTAAGCAACCAAACTTAATAGTAAATTTCTGGATGCGTGCCATTCCTTCAAGTTGTGCTTGCTGCATTGCTGAGATTTCAGTGACACTGTGTTTAATAAAACCAATTAAAAAAAAAAAAAAGAAGAAGAAGAAATAAAGAAAACAACAGAAAACCTTTTCACCAAAAAGAAATTTTGTCTTATGTTTTGACTTTGGATGAATTCTGGGTATTAGCCACTTAATGTGAAGGCTTACTTGACTGAGTATTACTTCAGAAAGTCAAGCTTCAACATATTCATATTACCTCTTTTCTGATTAATAAGCTTCAGGGAAATGCAAATAATCCATGATCAAAGAGAGTAAAAGTCAAGCAGAAAACTTCAGTTAGTTTCATTTGTTTGTTTGTTTTAAACATGAGATGTGGTTTACTTCATCTGGGAAACATGATTACCATGTAGTTTACAGGAAACAGAAAGATAACAGCCTCCTGCAGAGGGTTAATGTTTAAAGTCATGCCACTAAACAGAAATGGAATATTAGTGGGTGACTAAAGAAAGATGCAAGGTCCAAGATGATGCATCTTAATGCTTTTTCAGAAAGCTTTTTCCAAGTTCTTTCAGTGAAAGGCTTAAAAAATTAATCAGAAAGTAAATCAGAAATTTGTCTACAAACATAAAGAAACCTAACAATTAAAATTTAACTATATTCTGTTTTCACCAGCTCCATCCTGGGTCCTCTGAGGTCAGCAGCAGAATTCTTGATTTCCACCTGAGAATGTGTTCTTCAATATGCAGAAGTATTAGGCTCAAAGCAGTAACATTTTTCAACAAATACTGTTACACACTGCAGTACTACTCGTACAGTAACAATAATTCATCTAAATATTAACTAGCACCTCCCCTAAACATTCTGAGGAATGTTTATATATTTCTGAAATAGCCACAATTCCATCTAGACTACATTTAACAATGAACAGACTAATAGTTTTAACTACAAGTACAAAAACAGAATAAACACATAAGCAAGATGCTTCTTTTTCATAATAACTAGATAATGCCACTGGCGTTTACAAGAAAAATCACAAACCAAAGTCTCCTTTTAGCAAAATCGATGGTTAAATATGTTCCTTCAACATCCTCTCTCCCAGCATTCCAGATATGTGTACATCAGTCCTTCCCCAGCTCCCTTTTCAGAACCCCTCTCAGGCTGTTCCTCAGACTTGTCCCCTTTAGTCATTCGGTGGCCTAACTCAGTTAAATTCTCAGCTGTTCAGTCCCCACATGTATCAACTCTTTGTCACTCTATTTTTAAAGTGGGCTCTCTCAGGCTACACAATCCATGTCCACCAAACCTCTCTGTATTTAACATGTCACTCTCAAGCACTCCCATCTGTGCTCTCCCTGGCTTTACTTCTTCATGGCAGCTAAAGGATTCATTAATCTGCAAACCATTTCTGCTGTATTTTGTACAGTATGAGAGAAGTACCTGTCTAAAAAAAACACTGCTGTGGTGATCCTGGCCTCAGTCTGCTCTCCCTCCAGGATGGGAGCAGTGGGGAAAAAAACAGAGGGAAGATCAGACTTGACCAGAACCCTCTAAAATCTTGATTTTCAAATGGCATTTCCATATGGCATCATTCCTCCTCAGCCATTCAGGGATGTGGGAAAGGCTTTTTCATAAACAATTTCTAGGGTCCTTTCTAGCTGACTTGATGAAAAGTTCAAGCCCCCTCATGCTTAGATACTACTTTTACTAAGCAAAAATCAGGTTCCCAGATTCGGGCATTTTTATTAGAATGACTGAAGCTGTGTTTAGATAAACTGAGTCAGAAGGCCTGGACACATCAGACACTTCACCCAGGCACACCTTTCTTCATTTCCCTATCACTGCACAAAGTGGGAAAAAAGAGCTCAGCAAACACAGCCAAAATTAACATAACACATGAGACCAACCAAACTGCAATGTGTAATTCCTCCAGACTGCTAAACTGACCTTTCCAGACTGTAACAGCAGAGGGTTTCAGTCAATTCTGGCTTTTTCAATGTAATGGAGGAGGAGAAAAGTAACTTGAATATAGCCAAACCAGCAATTATTTAAAGTATATGAAAATTAATCAAAAATTAAATTAGAGCAGACAAAGGAAATGCTCAAGATGCTCCTGATTAAAGAGACCCAGATCCCAAGCTGACAATTTTCCAAAGAGACACAGGTGCCATTCAGAATGCAGCCTTGTACACAGTGAACAAGCTCAGCTACCTCTGAATCCAGTGCAGGAGAAATTCACCAGGCAGGCAATCCACCTAGAGATAACTCAGGAGGTACCAGCAACACAGCATTGACAGCCAGACTCTACAGCTCTTAACTCCCACTGGACTCAAAGCTAGTAGGACAATCTTGTAAGCACCAAGATCAGATATTTTGTTTCTACCAGAGAAATCTTAGAAATTTGTGATCCACAAAGTATCAATTCAGAAGCTTTGTTTCAATTACATTTTACTTCCCCTGACAACAAGCTAACTATGGCTAACTTCCACTACCACAACCCTGAGCTCCACCTTGGTACCACAAATGAAGTAAAATACATGGAATGGACACTGTACCTCCAGTTGGTAGATGCTCCCACTATATCCCTCAATTTGCTCCGCACTGGAAAAAAAAGAAATCAAAGCAAATCAAGCTTAGTGCTGCAAGTGATAAACATGAGGTTGCCTGGTGTTAAAGGCACAATCCTCATCCCAGAAGAGGAAAATTAAGCAAATTCATGCAAATAGCAGCCCAGAAATGAAAGTTTGGCCAAATTCACTGCTGCTGTTAGTAGGCGTATCACAGGAGTGGGCTGAGTAACATGATGCCATAGCTTATTGCATATAGGCAACAAAGAGTGTTTGTTAGTGCAATCAGTCACCTCCAGTGCTAATTAACAGCTGAAAGACAGCATGGATCAAGATTAGATTGGGGAATTTTGATGTGAAAATATTAAGCCTAAACACAAACTGTGGAGATAACACAAATCAGAAAGTCATAAAAGAACATAAAAGGGAACAGTGCAGCTGGGAAATGGAATAAGGAGAATACCAATTAAATAATCCCACCCACGAAGGCAGGCAGTAGCAGCAGACTGGTTCTTGCCAGCAAGGTTTCATAGCCCAAATTTTTAGCAGTCTGAAAGAACACAGTGTTAAAACACTGAAGACAGGCCTGTACAACTTATCTGGCCCTGTTTGCACTCTCAGAGTTAACAGTACTTCTGCACAAGTTTTTCCTAAATGTCAAGAATAATGTACATAAACATCTTCTCTACTCTTTCTCAGATGAGATTAAGTGTGCTAAGGTCCCATCAAATTTACCAAACTACTCCATGGCTGGTGAATGTTGGCTATTTGAAAACATCTGGAAACAAGCAGCAACAATTCCCAAGCTCAGAAGAGAAGATGAGAATTGTATAGAAGAGATCCCTTGCTTATATGCAAAGATCTTTTATACCAGGAGGTTCAAATATTAGGGACACACCAAGGAAGAGCAACCAAAAAATATCCAGAATTTCATGGTGAAATTGAAAGAGGCTGCTGGTGAGTCACAAGCTGATTCTTTATCAGGCTTGGCATTTTTCAAACTAAATGCCTGATCAGAGTATTCACAGTGATCAGCCAGCTGGCCTACAAACCCTGGAGGAGCCCAGCTGAATTCCTAGGATTTAAATCACATTCCACTCTCTCAGCCAGATCCACTCAGCTCTGCTCCCCTCCTGCTCAGTCACTTCAGCTTCTGCCCAAGTCCCCCCACACCACCACTACTGCTGTACCCCCAAGCTCCCTTCCCTGCAGCACCCTCAGCCCCAGGCCCTGCACTCCCAGCCTGTTTCTGCTCTGCCAGCCTGCCACAGAAGCACCAGCCTGAGCCAGAGGCAGGCAAGGCAATGCCTGCAGCCAGCACATGGATGCAGTGACTCACCAACAGCCAGCAAACACCAGCATCCATGCCTGACCCCAGCACCAGCTCTGGCACCCTAACAAATCTCTCATTTGAAAGCTAATTTTCACAAAATTTGTGGAAATATGTTTCTCTTTGAGACTGCTGGCTCATCTATTTTGGCTGACATCAACAAAAGGTTCTGGAAGATGAGGAAGACAAGAAGATAGGCAGACAAAGACAAAAAAATAGATAGCTTAGACCTCATTTCGTTAGAAAATTAGGCTAAAAACATATTTTGAAATCAGAAGACTTCTACTACTAATTCTAAGAACAAAAGAAAATTTCAAGGAAAGAACCTGATTGAAAATCTTGAGAGTTGATTTCTTTTGGAAACAGGGAAGGTCTGATTCCTTTTTCCTTAAGCAGCAGCAGGCTTGCTTACAGAATAGGTATTACTTTCTTGTTACTCATACTCCACCTGTGAAGCTGCCATAGCATGCATTTGATCAATACAGTGTTAGCAGAAACACTGCTACAGCTTCTAGAACACAAAACCTCAATTTTTCAACAGTGTGCCGGGATGGACAGGGAATAAACAGCACTTTCTCTTTGTTTAAACTAGATTCATCTTCTTTTTCATCTCTAAAGAGGTAAAAACCTCTGAAAAAAAATTTTGGGTCCAAACCTGCAAAAATTAATATAAGCTGTTAGTCCCATTTAATACATCTGATTTCAGGTTTAGGTATAAAAATAAATATTTTCCAAGCTGAGAACACATTAAAATTTTTATCTTAGCATAAAATGTAAAGCATTTCTAAATGTTGTCAAGCCAAATGTAGTCCATTTTATGGTTCATAAGTACACGGGTTTCAACTTTTTCCTTTTTTCCCTCCTGGGAAGACTATCCTGCTCTTCCAGATATTAGAAATTTAAGTAAAAAAAATAAGTACAAAAATGTATAAGCTATTTCTTTTTTTATCTGGCAAATGTCTCAAGTGTGTAAAACAGTCACAGCACATGGGACCTCTCCATCATGCTCACATAGCATATTGCACAGTACCTCCTAAACTGGCATCACTGGATCACCAATGCCACAGCAGCAGGGCCTGGGTTTATTTGCACTGTGCTGTGGAAAAGGACATGAGGAGGGCAGCTGGACAAGACACTGCATTCATCTCTAGCAGTGAGATCCATGCCCCTCGTGCTGATGCCTCCCCAGCTGCATCCAGGTTCAGGAAGGACACCAGCTTTGGTACAGAGCTTGCTCTGCACTGAGGTTCAATCTGGATGTAGATTCCAATGTCTGAAATGAAGCCAAGTACTGCAGGAGCTGCTGCCGTGAGAGATTTTGTATCCCACAAGCCTCTTAGAAATGTTTTATCCAGCACTGCAGACAGAGTGTGCTGACAGAGATTTAGTGTAACACTGCCACAATTAAGACCAGGACCATTCACCAAAGGCAAAGGGGCTTTAAGCAAGGCAACAGAGAAGAATAACAGCACCTCATTTTTCATCAATGCTAAAGTAAGGAAAGACAGTAGCTGAGTAAGTTTAGTGTTATAGTAAATAGTTTAATTTGTACAAATTACCACAACACACCATTATTCACATGAATGGGTGACTGTCCTGTGGAGCACAAAACACAGGTTAGGTTATCAATGAAAATAAACAATGCAATTTACATCTACTAAGGAGTTACCTGATTATTCTACCTGCTTCTGTTCTGTTTAGGCAGATGTTCCTTAACTTTAGTAACTGCAGGCAATCTATCCTTGCCTGATTTACAGTCAGTTTGTCCTTTCCTCTCAAGCCAGCCTTGCAGTTCCCTGTCCACTGACTCTGTGTGACATCTGCTTGCAGTGTAACCCCAAAGAGTTCTTCAAACTCAGGGCTACCATGTACTGCTGACAAACAGTGTTAACTTTGGAAAGACTATCTGTAGCATTTTTCAGGACATGGGATGAGACTTTTTTCAGAGGAAAATTCCAAAGTCTTGCTTTGTGTAGCCTTTGGGAGAGCCATGGAAGAAGTGAGGGCATTCACAATGGGAACCCAAAATTATGAAAAGGAAGCATGTGAAAAACTAGTAAGAAAAAGTATTTGGTGTTTTGTGAAAGCATGGATACCAAATTGAAGGTATAGTTTACATAACAGTAGAATAGCTTACAGATCAGCAAAACTTTGAATCTGAACAATTTTGTAACAGAATCTCAAATGTTTAGTTATTGTAGTCCACAGAATATTAGCACCCCTTGGAGTACCAGATAAAAACCACTGTTTCACTGTTTTTACTGGCCTTCTAGATGGCATCATTTCCAAATCTTCAAATAAAGACTCAGGACAAGCTGCAAGTATGCAACATCATGTACCCTTGCTTCACTCCTTTAACCTCCTAAATTGCCATTTATTACCAACAATGAAAATAAGTTCTCTAACAACAAATAACCCTCATTTTCTCTTTTATTGGATAACCAGTAACTGTTGGTGTCTTCTGTTTAGAAAACAAAGGAAAAAATATCTCAGAAAGAAGCAGAACTCCATGAAGGAATTACTTGTAAGTGGCTCCAGCCTTTTTCCTCCAGCCCTTTTCAAAGCACAAGGGATTGGAATGCAAGAAAACCTTTTTAAAAGCTTCTGAAATGGGAGCATTATGGTTTATCACTATTAGAGCACTGAAACAACCTTTCAACACAAAGCTCTATTGACAAGAGCAATTTCACGAGGCAATGCTGCTGATCCGATTAAAAGATTTCTACAAGTTTGTGAAATTGACAGCATTGACAGATTAAAAGTTCTGTAAGGCATTATTTCCACTCAATTCCCCATTTTTTGGCCATTCTCTCCAGTGTCATTGTACCTATCTGCACTATCAGGCTCTCTACAAGACCCAAGCTGAGCTGCAGTTATGCTGCCAGAAAAGAACCAAGCTCTGCCAAGGCTGAAGAACCAGAGGAGCCTGTAAATCTGAAGTTTCAATGATTATGGATATTTGTGCCATCCACCTCCAAACACCCAGTGATTGTCTGCTGCTTCCTGAACACCTCTACCATGAGCTAACAGACAAGGGCACATTCATTAACCAAACCATACTAACACATGCAGGAACACCACCTGGAAAAATAAACTCCTCAGTAACATCATTAAATCTTCCAGAGCACAGCCATCTGCCTTACCTTCAGACATGTCAGGAAGCCCTGGGGAGGCACTGGTCCCAGAAGTGAGCATCCTAGCCAGAACAGAAGGAAGCTTCCTCATGATGCACAGCCTATAGGCAGAGCAGAAGAATTTAGTGTCATTAAAAATAATCCCATGAAAATAATTTGGGATTTAATTTTGGAATTATTCTGGTGACTTCAGAAGCAGCAGTCCTTATTTTCAGCTTGATTTTCAAAACTAGATACTATTGGTGCAACAGTTCCAAGACAGTTGAAATTCCAACTGACATATTTTGTTATCTAAAAACAAGAAAGAAGAATGCTTCCCTGGCAGTAATTGTTCTCTTCACTGACTATTCAGATGCCCAAGACAACCAGCTTAGACTCAACACCAGCTTCTACCCTGTAGCATCTTAATGCAGATGAGGTCCATGTGCCTCTAGGAAATCATCCACAATCCAAGCATACACTTCTCCTGCACTTGGCTGGTGTGCATAGCAGTGGAAGGAGGAACATACCAAAAAGGATTTCACAAGGTCTCACAAGCCGTCCCATTCAGCCAAGCCTGGTTTTCTCCTCCATGGCTTAGTGCTGCAGCAACTCAAAAAAGCCTAAAGCGCTGGATATAAACCTCTTAGCCATTAAGGAAGAAGAAACAACCGTGAAACCCTTCAGAGAATGTAATCCACCCACAATTCACCAAGTGTTCTACAAGCTAACTAGCCAGCACTACTCCTCTAGGCAAGCATAACTGTGCTAACAAAAACACACAGAGGGTGTGTGCAAACCCCGTTGTGATAGTTCACAGCAGCGTCCTAACAAGGAATATGGATTGCTGGTCCTTTAACTTTCTTCCTTTGGGACTGAGGTTCCACCTCAAAAAAGGAAAAGTAACAGGTCCTCAGCAGCAACAGAAAAGCAAGGCCATTTACACACACCTCTCTCTCTCTCTCTCTCCCCTTCATGCATATCTACACTATCTACACATGTGCATCATGTACACACAACCTTCACTGTCTGCAGATACTCATGGAGGACTTAAAAGAGTAAACAGGAACACAAATACACACACACCAAAAAAAGAAAAGAAAACAAAAAAACTCTGAAGGCAGCGGAGTCCCGTATGCACAGGAATGACGTGGATGGCGATGTGAAACGCCTCTGTGGTGGTGCAGCCCCTGGGCTCGGTGTGTCACGCCAAACGCGGGCCAGCAAACGCCTCCCGGCACAGCGGCAGCCCCTGGGCTCGGTGTGTCACGGCAGGGCCAGCAAACGCCTCCCGGCACAGCGGCAGCCCTTGGGCTCGGTGTGTCACGGCAGGGCCAGCAAACGCCTCCCGGCACAGCCGCAGCCCGCAGGGCCCCTCACGGCCGCTGCCCCAGCTGCCCCAGGCGCCGTACCCGAGCCCGCGCTGCCCGCGGCGCTGTTCAAGTTTCGGGGTGCCCCGCCCTGGCCGCGCCCCGAGCCCCTCATGGCGGAGCGTGGCCCGGCCGCGGAGCGAGGGTCGGGCACGGCCTCCCTGCCCAGGCCCCGGCCCCTGCCCGGGCCCTCCGGGAGCACCATCTCTCCCGGCCGCCATTCCCCACCCGCGCCGCAGGACGCGCCTTACCGGGTGGGCAGCATGGTGCTCCACGGGGCTGTCACCGCGGGGCCGCGCCTTCCGCAGCCACACGGTCCTGCCGCACCGGCCGCTCGCGGCTCGCCGCGCACGGAACGGGCTGAGGGCCGCCCGCAGCTGGAAGCCCTCGCTCCGCCGGGATCCCCGGGTGGCACCGCCCGGCCCCGGCCTGCCCCGTGTCCCCGTGGCAGCGCGGCCGCTCCCCGGGGCGGAGGTTGGGGCAGGACGCCGTTAGTCGTCGGGCGGGCCCGGCAGAGCGGGCGGGCCCTGCCGGGACTCGCTCTTAATAAACATCGTTATTTTTTCTTTTTAATGCTCCGTTTTTCCACTGTGCCGTGAGGAAGGCGGGCTGGCGGCGCTCAGCTGGGCGCTGTGCCCGGAGCCTGAGGCGCGCCCCGAGCCGTCACACAGCCGTGGGGAACACGGCCTCCTGCCCCGGCCCGTCACTTGGTGGCACTGCTAGGGAGGGTAACTGAGAACCTCGGAATTTCCTAACGGGGAGAGGTTTAAAATCTTGAAGAGTGACGTTATCACCCTGTACAATTCCTGAAAGGAGGGAGTAGCCAGGTGGGGGTCAGCCTCTTTTCCCAGGCAACCAGCGACAGGACGAGAGGACACAGTCTTACTATGACTATGACTTACAGTCTCCCAGCTGCGCCAGGGGAAATTTAGGTTGGACATTAGGCAGAGCAATTTCTTCACGGAAAGGGTGTTTAGACTTTGGAATGGACTGGCCAGGGAGGTTGCTGGAGTAACCGTCCCTAGAAATATCTAAGAAAAAAACTGGGTGTGGCACTCAGTGCCCTGATCTGGTTGACAGGTTCGTGTGCGGTCACAGGTTACACTTGATAATCTCAGGTCCTTTCCAACCTAATTGATTTTGTGAAAATAGAGCTGTGTTAAATAAGCTGTGTGCTTTGCATAGGCAAATAATGAACAAGTTCAATTAATCAGATTTTTGATTTTTTTTTTTTTTTTTTTTTTTTTTTTTTTTTTTTTTTTTATTTCTAGGAGCTGGAGAAACTCAGAGCAGTGATGACACAGGGCCTGCACTGGAGTGTGTGAGAGGGGCAGCCCATGACACCCCAGAGCCCATAAGGACCAGAGCAGTTCCACAATCCTGGCTGCACCTCCCCAGGACTGGGATCTATACACGTGTCCCTGCAGCCCTGTGGCTTCCACACCAACCACAATATTTGTGGCTCTCACTGGCCATTTCAGCTTGCCAGCAGAACAGTGTTTACAGCAGGTGCAAGTTAGCAATGAAATTGCTAAGCACACCTTGCTGAAGACTTAGCAAATGACCAGCGAGATTGGAGGAGGATATGAGAAAACATGCTCTGGCAAACACATGTACAAAAATGTACATTAACAAAGTACTTTAATTCATTACATGTAAGGGTAACACCTGAAAACTAGATGGTCTTTAAAGTCCCTTCCGACTGAAACCATTCTGTGATTCCGTGAAAAAGCTGAGGGCGCTGTTGCAAAGCTTCTCACTCATCTGGTCGTGGGAAAAAAAAATGTGGAAGCCTGGTATGTATGCATGCTGAAAGGTCAAAAATCAAGGTGCCATGGAAGAATCACCTCTAGGCAGTGCAGAATACTGTGCCACAGATAAAACTGTGACTGTGATACATAATAAAAACACCTCCTCATCGTGCAAACCCCTCTTAGTTATTAGAGAAAAAATAGATTTCATAGGTTTCTTTTTAAGGCCTGAGACCCCCTGATTTAAGTACACTGCAGGATCAGAGCCAAATGGACTTCTGCTGTATCCAGATACAATACTTCTACTCTATCCAAAACTGAGGCCTGGCTGGATTCTTTCCCAACATTTATTTCTATAACTTTTTATACCCCAAATCATTTGTACACAACATAGATGATTTTTGGATTCAGGCAGATAATTAGTTATGTCTAAATCCCAAATTCATTCAACTCCATAATTACAAATGGCAGATAAAATGTATTAGCCTACAGGAATAGGGTTCTAATGATCTAAAATATGTTTTCAAAGACAATGAAGAAAAATTATGGCTCTTTTATTGCCAGCATATGAAAATTCATGTAGCTTTATCACATGAAACTTTTAATTTTGCATTTGCCCTGAATTCTGAGCATTGCTCATGCAGTATTTATTTAGTATTTGTACTATTCTGACAGATTTTTTCCATGTACAGCTTAGTGCTGATAAACTTCAATTGGCTTGAATAAAACATCAGAAGTAATTGTGAACTCATAAATATCAACACAAGGTCTAAGGATTAGGAAAAAAACAACCAGTGGAAAATTATAAGAGAATCCCAAATGTCCAAAATTGTGAAAAATTACAGGTCAACACTGAATATTAATTGCATTTTCTGTATGTTGCTCCAGAGATTTGACAGGACATACAACTTGGATTGAAATACTTGGAAATATTTATTAGCACAATCAAAAATCATTAACTCACTACATTTTAATGTGGAACAAGGAGTTTTTCTCCTTCTCCTATTATTTATTACAAACAGAGAACCTCTGAGGCATGAGAGAGGCATCCATACAGGAATGCAAGGAATCTTCCTAGCAAAGGAGGAAATCAAAAATTAAAACAGGGGAAGAGAGTTTGAGTAGTTGAGCAGTAAAGAAAGAAAGCTGGTGCCACTTTGAGCCTTTCTGTCCATCCTCCAAGGAAAGAGAACATTAGAAAATTTAGATGCAAATAAAAACATGCTTTTGATGCTTTTGATACAGATGGACTGCCATAACTCTCTGAATAAATTGTTCAGTTGCATTGCTGTGAAAGGATCTGGGGGAACTGGCTTGGCTGTTTCCTGTATCTTCAGACTAGAGAAGCCCTCCATCTCTGGGCAGGATGTGGGAGAACTTGCCTCAGTCACCACACAATGCTCCATGTGCTTTTATTATAACAGTTATATTATTATAACTATTATAAACAGCTGTTTATAACAGTTCCTGTTGCATGCTAAAAAAGAAAGTGCTGCTTGCTATTTTGCACAAGTTTTTCTGTTTCTCTTATGAGTAATATTTAGGGAAAAGATACAGTAAGAATAGTAGGAATTATGCACATTTCAGATAGTTCTAACTATTTTATCATCTCAAACACCAAAGTCCAACCCTCTTGGAAATGCAGATGGATTCACAGTCAGCAGGTTCTGCATGGAAGAAGCAGCTGCCTGGTACAGAAGAGCTAATCCAGATTTCAGACCATATTTCATTTTAACAGATTATTTCAACATTGGTTTACCTTAAACACATTTGCTAGCCACCTGCCAGCACACATATTTGCACAATTTTTAAAAAATGTTGATCCTTTTCAGGAGACTTGCCACTACTTATTCCTTGGAGAGAAGGGCAGATAGCAGGCTGTGATCCCTGAAGGATAAAATCCAAGCCCTGTGCAGGTCATTAAAGATTTCATCATTGGCCTCAGCTATGTCAAGATGACATGAAACCTGCTCAAAGATAAACAGACCAGAGACAAAAGGAAGAAGCTGTAAAACACATGCCCAATCAGTCTGATTAATTCACAAACTTATTATTTTTGGAACCTTTTTGTGAAATATTCTTACCATTCTTATTAAACTTACTTATTCTGGGAAAATTCCCCTAATAATACATAACTAAATAATTGTACCATAGTCTCTGAGATCTAGATATCTTAATTAGCTATTTTTATTTTTTTTTCACTAAATTCTATGCATTTCCTATTGTTTAATGAAACTTTTTGACACATCATGAATTTTTTTAAATATTTTTTCCTTCTGCCTTGTGGATTTGAAAGCTAAATCAAATTAACTGTATTATCTTGAGCAACACAATATCAGCATATTTCTGAGCAAATTAAAGCAGGACTTTCAAAAACAGCCAAGGGAGAAAATGTTTGGGTCTTTTTTTGCTGAGACTTTAACTTCTAAATCATGTGACTTTTCTGACTTGAGAAGAAAGAAACCAGGCACTTTGTTTTCTTACACAGCAGTAGGTTTCCTGATAGTGTGACTTCCTCATTGTGAAATGCAAAACAAAGAGAGTTGAGACAACACAAAGGCTGTTGTCTCTCACAAAGAGATCAAAAATTTTCCATTTTTGATCCCAGTTTAATCATTTCTAGGGAATGAAAATATCTGTATTCATTAAAGGTATGTTGTTAGGCTGAGTCTGTTCTTTGGTAGTTTATTCAGATTCAGTCTCTCTACTAAACACCCTGTCTTGAGGGATTTCCAGACTCACAAACCATGAAATAAATTTTAACTTTTAACCCATGAAATAAATTTTAACTAGCCACTGGTGATTGCTTAGTGATATGGAAACACTTCTGTTCTTTGGGCATCTCTGTTCTTGCTCCAGTAGAGGGTAAAGTGAGCCAGTTAGGGTGTTTGCATAAATGCTAAATTACTCTCCCAGGCCTTCAGGCACTTTCCACTGTGTGCTAACAGCAGCCACCCAAACACACAATTTATACACACTTCTTTATACAACCCTCTTGCAGTATCATGTTCCATGCTGGTCCCTCTGTCTAAGTGAGGGCCAACCTTGTAGCTTGTTGGATATATGAAAAAATGGGGCTGTGTTGTGAGAGCCAGCAGTGTCTTCCCATATCCCAAACCACTCTTAAAACCAGTCAAATTAAGCTAAATTAAAGATAAAGAGCTCCTTTACAATATCTAAGAATGTACATGACAGTGGCACGGCTAATAGAAGAGGGTGAAAACAAAACCACACATATGGCAAAGAGCTGCACTTCTCTGGGTGGCGCAGCTGGAGGTCCGTGGACCCCACGGTCATTGAGATCATGATCCAGCTCATTCCTCAGCATCCAGCAGTATCTCTAGGTAATATCCAGAGGTAGCACAAGGCTGAGGAGAATTCCTCCATCCTTTCATACTCCAAAGTCATGTTATCAGATGGAATTTTCCTCATCACGCCCACCTCTCTCCTCAGTGACATCCATACCTCCATTGGGATGGCGTAGGAGCCTCACTTACGGCAGACTCCTGGCAGATCCCCTGCTTTAAACCCACTCCTTTGTGCTTTTCCCAGCACAACCCTTCCCCTCCCGTCAGGCGGGTCACGGTGCCAGCCTTGGTCCCAGTCCCAAGGTTAAACTTCAGTGCTTTGAACCTTTCTCCGTAAGGCCGCTCCTGCCCGGGGGCGTACCTGGGCGCTAGACACGCTCCCCCGCGCCCCGGCTGGATGCGGATCGCTGCTCCGCGTCTCCCGCTCTCCCGCCAGCACCGAGGCCCTTTTCCCTCTCTGCCCTCAGCGCTGCACGAACTGACCCCAACCCGCCCCGCGCTCTGCGGCCAGGGCGGCGCCACGGCCCTTGCACGGCGCCCGCGCAGGGCGAGCCCCGCGCTGAGGGCACTGTCGGGCTCGGTTCTCGGGGTCCCGCGGCAGCCGGTGCCGGGGGTCCCTGAGGGTCGGCGGTGCCGGGGGTCCCTGAGGGCCGGCGGTGCCGGGGGTCCCCGAGGGCCGGTCCCGCCGCCCAGGGAGAGCCGCCGGGCTCTCGCCCTGCAGCGCCGCCCAGCCCCGCCAGGGGGCGCCGCGCGCGGAGGACGGAGGAGGGAGGGCGAGTCACGAGACGGCCGCAGCTGTTGCTGGCACTCCCGGGCAGCATTCCGGGGAGGGGCGCGGCCATTGGCTGAGGGCGAGCACCGCGGGCGCTCCTATTGGCGGTGGAGGGGAAGGAGGGGCGAGGACGTCTTTAAATGCGGCGGCTGAAGCTCAGGCTCTCACTCTCCGAGCCGGGGAAGCAGCGGTAGCGAACCGGGACCGCCAGCAGCCGAACGCCGCCGGGACATGCTCGCAGCCTGACTGACCGCAGGTGGCCGCCGCGCCCGGGACACGAATGAAGAAACAGCTGCTCCTCCTGTTCACACACCGGGGACTCGTCAGCCGAGGGGGCCGCAGGGGGAAGCGTCGCCGAAAATGGCCTCGTTCAGCATCCGCGCCGCGCGTCCCGAGGACTGTCCCGAGCTGCTGCGACTGATCAAGGTGCGGGCGGGATGCGGGGGGGCAGCGCTGCCCGGGGCCACAGCAAAACAAAACAAGCTGTTGCGCAAGGGACGGGGGTGGGGAGAGGCCGCTCAACATCCTCCTTCTCTTCCAGGAACTGGCGAAATATGAGGACATGGAGGACCAGGTGGTGCTAACTGAGAAAGGTAGGGAGCGTGCAGGAGCTCACCCGGCTGGCGGCCGAGTGACAGTGCCTATGGCTCAGGTGCGCGTGTATTCTGCTTTTCTAGAGCTGCTTGAGGATGGTTTTGGCGAGCACCCTTTCTACCACTGTCTGGTTGCAGAAGTGCCTAAAGACCAGTGGTCGTCTGAAGGTGAGGCTTCCTGATACTTATTTTTGGACGCTAAATACACAGAAGCATCATTTGCTTAATATTAATGATTGTAGATGAGGTTCCACCAGTGGACTGGGGTAGGAGGACTAGGTTAACTGATAAAATTCAATAATGTATAGTGATACTCTGCTGAAGTGGTTGCTAATCCTGGAAGCATGGGAGATCAGGTATAACATAATGTGCTTGACTCCAATTATTAAATGGCTTTTCTTGTTTGACCCTGACTTACCTTTATGTAATTCTGTTAAATCACATTTTTTTCTTTAATTTGTCCCCAATCTTCAGGTTACAGTCTCTAGCTTCGCCATGTACATGGCCCTTCTGTGTACATGGATGGGCGGGGAGGTAACTAAAAGATCCGTTACACAATAAAGTAGATGATCATAATATGAGGTAAGGCCTACAGGGACAAGTGCTACTCCCAAACCTTTACCAAAGACACAGTAGATGGCAGAAACCTGTTTGCACGCTTCTCTTAGAGTATGTGCAGAGTGTTTTGGCAATCTAGTTATAATACTCAGGGTTTATGTTCAAGTGAGCTCTTGTTGGAAGAGTTGGTTTCTCTTCTCTCTTGAGCCCCACAGGGTTACAATTGAAGCTGCAACTTTACTTATCTTGACTTCCTGGTGCTGAAGGCAAAGAAAACAGCGTGATGCTCAGTGGAAGCATAAGTGGAAGTGCTTGGAATTCTGCTGTGAAGGTGGCCTGTAAATAGGCCTTCTGGTACAGTAGTTACTGAGGAATATACATGGAAGGATCAGGGTTTGACAGATTATTCCTAAGGGAGCAGAGCTGGGGCAATCATCTAGATTGTGAGCTGCTGTGTAAAGTACTTCCAGACTGGAAGTGAATCAGTAGGGTGTGCATTATTTTGTACAAAAAGGCCATGTTTGTACTTACTGTGACAGTGCTTTTGAGGATTTCAGGGTATGAACAGAGCAATCTTTTTATTAGGCTGATAACAGTTTGTCAGAACTTGTGTTCACAATTGTGTGCTTCTTTGCAAACTTCATTTTTAATTGTAACCTAGTAACAAATGTCTGCATGTCTCAGAATCTGTATGTTTAAACATGCATGTAAAACTTAGTATTTTTACTTTGTAAATTCTGTCTGGCTGAAGTTACACCCTTTGTTTCAGAAACATGCGTTGTGGGCTTTGCCATGTATTACTTCACTTATGATCCATGGATTGGAAAACTGCTGTACCTTGAAGATTTTTATGTGATGGCTGAGTACAGAGGTACCTACTGCAGAATTAGATGAGTTACTACCCATAGAGCTTCTGTAGATTTAAAACTTAAGCTTCTTGTTTTTTGTTTTTTTTTTAGGACTTGGTATTGGGTCAGAAATTCTGAAGAACTTGAGTCAGGTATGTCTAAAAGCTAAGTCTAAACAGAATTAAAGGAGGTGGCAGGACTCTAGACAGCTTAAAACATTGCCTAGAGTCTGGTAAACTGTGAGGAATGCTTCAGTGGTTGCTGGCATGAACTCAGTGACTTGTGGTGGTGTGGAGTTGCTGAGTAACGTGGTGGGTTGTCCCTGGGCACTGTGACAGTGTGGCATTGGTTTGCAGGTGGCTGTGAAGTGCCGCTGCAGCAGCATGCACTTCCTGGTGGCCGAGTGGAATGAGCCCTCCATCAGGTTCTACAAGAGAAGGGGCGCCTCGGATCTGTCCACCGAGGAGGGCTGGAGGCTCTTCAAGATTGACAAGAAGTATCTCTTGAAGATGGCAGCAGAAGAGTGAGAGATTATTCATTCCAGCAAATAAATGTTTTCTGCGAATATATGTGCTCTCTAAATAAACTTCTTGCTTTCTGTGTATGTACAGTTTGTAGTGGAATAAAGTAGTGTGGATGCTAATAATGACAGTGCAGGTGTGGTTATAGAGCAATGGGACTGTGATCTGGAGCTGAGGCATCTGTGAAGTTCAGTATCTGCTTGTGTGCATCCTTTACCAGTGTGGCCTTGTAATCCCTGTATATGGAGACTTCATTCTTGTAAGTGTCATTCAAATGTGTACAATGTACACACTGGTAGGGTTTGTTTTAATTATTGCCTTTTATAAAAATAAAATAGTGTTTTCACTTCATGGCAGTAGTTTTGACTTCAATTCTCATATAAAGTTTTCCATCAAAAAACACGCAGGTTAACAAAAGACTGGATTGGTGTCAGCCTTCTCACAAGTTAAATGGTTTACCATGGTCCCAGTGGGATAAAAGGGCACCTGTGTGCCTGTAGCACCTGACTGTTTGAAAGGGTTTGAGATCAACCCCTGGTGGTGCAGGGCATCCTGCCTTGTGACCTGTATTTTTAGGTACAGTTAGAGTCCCTAAATGGGGTTGCTGCTCTCTGGACATCTGACTCAGAAAGTCCAGAGCTTGGGACTACCTTCCTTGGGACTTACCTGCAGAGCCCCTCAGCTGGAAGGGCGTAGCCTTGAAGGGAAAGATCCATCCTTGTGTGGTTTCAAGACCTGAGTAACCAAAAATTGGTTCTGTCTGGTCAGGTGAAATGAAAGTATATTTACAGCTCAGTTATGTGATTCCTAAACCATCAAACTCAAATGCTTCAGGTGGAATGTGTTTCTGATCATGATTTCACATCAGGTTCAGCATTTCTGCTGAGCCTCAGTGCTGTGCTGAGCTGTAAGTGCTGTATTAAGCAGTAGGAAACCAGCCCTCTGCTTTTTAGCCTTTGTACAGTAGAAAGTGAAAGCAATGCTGCTCAGCAAGTTTTTTGTTGTCTTTGAAACAAATTGTTATTAACAACTTTGCAGTACTGTGTTTGCACATCTCATAAGCTGATGATGAAAGTGGATGCTTGCAAACTTTGTGCTGCTCTCCTCTTGCTCTCTGGTAACCCTGCAATAAAAGGCTTTTTTGGCCAGCATTGCTTTCACTTCAAAGAAGGGAAGAGACTTAGCTGTCTTGTAACATAAATTGGTTTAAATAAAACAAGGTTTTAAACCTGTTGATCACTGCATAAATCATGTGTCACATGGAAGATGTTTCCTCATCCTAGAGAGCAGTGGGCACTGACTGCTTCAGCCATGGGAAATGCTGAACTAATTTTAAGAAAAAGGTATCACTCTGCCCAGGGCCAACAGAGAGCTGTGCATGAAACTGTTCTGATTTTCTGTTTTGTTTTTGTTTTTAGCTGATGCACAGTCAGCAGTGTGCCAACTCTGCCCAGGTGTGAGGTTTGGCTGTCAGCTGTTGCTTCAAGAGTGAAAACACTAATAAAAAATACAGGAGCTCTTGGAGGAGAGCAGAAGGTAGCTCTTCCTTGGGGGCATTGGTGGACAAGAAGCTCAGCATTGTCTTGGCAATGTGCACTTGTGGCCCAGAAAACCAATGAAAGCCCATGTCCTGGGCTGCATCCAAAGCCCTGTGGGCAGCTGGTCAGGGGAGAGAGCTCTGCTCCTCTGCTCCACTCTGGTGAGACCCACCCAGAGTGCAGCACCCAGCCCTGGGGTCCCCAACATCAGAAGGATGTGGACCTGCTGGAGTGAATCCAGAGGAGGCCATGAAGGTGATCAGAGGGCTGGAGCACCTCTCCCATGAACACAGACTGAAAGAGCTGGAGCTGCTCAGTCTGAAGAAGAGAAGGCTCCAGGGAGACCCAGCAGCTTTGCAGTACCTAAAGGGGAAATCTAGAGAGGGCAAGAGGGCTTTAAGCTGTAGGAGGGCAGGTTTAGACTAGCTAGTGGGAAGAATTTTACTGTGAGGGTGGTGAGGTACTGGAATGGGCTGCCCAGAGTTGTGGATGTCTCATCCCTGGAAGCATTCAAGGCCAAGCTGGATTTGAGCAACGTGGTCTAGTGGGTGACATCCTGACCATGGAGGAACTTGGAAGGAGATTGCCTGTGAGGTCCCTTCCAACCCAAACCATTCCATGGTTTTGTGATATGGTTCCACTGCTTATCTGGACTAACTCCAGCTGGACTGAGAATGGAATCTGTCACGAAAATTACCTTGACTGAGCAGGTCAGGTTCTGCATAAGAAACATCCCTTTTCAGTGTAGGAGGTAATGTAGAATGCAATCTTATCCCCCAATGAGTTGCATCTGGACCCTATTACTAAAGATTAGGAGCAGGCTGGATGATAACAGGCCACACCTGTAACCGATAAGAACTAGTGGTACAAAAGAGGAGTCAGAGAAGTCAGAGGAGTGAGAGGAGTCAGATGGCTGCTGCAAGGACCAAGAACAGTCAGTGCTCAGAGGAGTTGCCTATGAGAAACATTGAGGCCGTATAAAACTCTGAGGACATGGAACCCTTGCACCATAATGATAAAAGAATTTTTGATATATAAGGCAACATATAATGATAATAGAACTGCTGTAATATATCAGACGATTCCAGGACTGCCCCAGTCTGTGCAGCACCTCAGCAGCTATGGCAGCCTTCACACCACACACAGCAGCCTAAGGCTCAATCCTTCTCCTACCCAAAGGGAGTGGAAATCTGTTTCTCACTTGAATGAAGATTAAATGACAGGCTACAGACCTCCCTACCCTTGCTGCTACCCTGTTCTCTACTGGAATTCAGTAGGCCAAAAGAAGTGAGAACAAGCATAGCCAAGGAACCAGCCCAAGAGCTGGTGATGGAGGCAGAATGGGAAAGAGGAGATGGTCTCTAGCAGTTCTCACTGAGCATCAGGATGTTGTGTCTTCTCCTTGGTGAAGATGTAGTAACTTCACTAGTTACTCCATGAGCTACATTAACCTCATCTCATCTCCTGCATCTCAGTCCTAGTGCAATCTGTTTTGAAGTTATTTTAAGCTTGTGCTTCTGGCTCCATTTATCAGACCAGAAGGTGATTGCTAGTAGAGTAGTTTAAGAGTGGTTTTATTTTGAAATTAACAGTTCATTAGATATCTAGGGCAGGCCTGCTTAAATCTCAGGCTCCAGACTTCTGGAGCACAATAAAGCTATCAAAGCTTCATGACTGAATGGAACAAGCTAACTAATTAGGCATCATAATTAGAAAAGTAAGCAGCTTAGTCAAATTTTCAATCAATTTAAATTTGTTTATCATATCTTGTTCGTCTTCTCTCTATGTGGCTTACCATTGCATTTTCTAAATGAATTCTGATGGAATGGAGTCTCAGGCAGTCACAGAAAACAAGTGAGGCAGTGTTAAATGAGGAGACCTTTTCTAGCCAGTGGGGATAATTTTAAACATTCACACGTGAAAGGAAATGCAAGGACCAGCCTTTCAGATATGACTTTTGCTGAGATCCTACTCAGAGGCAGGGTTTTTAAAACCAGCAGAAATATTCTCACACTTTTGGTAAGAGTCTCCAACAGCCATGTGGTAATGCCACGGGTCAAGAACAGACCAATTTTAAATTTCCTCAGTAACTTTTCCTCAAGCTACGGGAGGACCAAAGTGCCTCTGGAACTACGACTGAGACGTACATCAGAGTGCTTTCTGTGGCTTTAGGTGCTGGAGAAACCTCACCTGCTGTGACTTTCCTCGGTTCCAGAACCACAATCACACGGCCAAGCTGAGAGCCAGCCTGGTGTGGGGACTGAGCCACACCAGCCGCTGTCCCGCAGCGGGAGCCCATGGCAGCAGAGGCACAGGGGCCCTGCAGGTGAGCCGGCGCCGCGCTGTGCCCGGCCGCAGCGAGCCTGCCTCCGGGCGAGAGTGAGGGAGCGAGTGTCACAGCGCCGATAACATCTCCAGGCTCAAAGCTCCTCCTCGCTCTCCCTCTTTAACCCGTGCCCCGGGAAGTTCTCCTCGGGCTGAGCCAGCCAGCGGGACGTTTCGCAATGGCAGAGTTTCCTCATTCCCATGGGGTGGGGACAGAAGGGTGGCCTTGGGGACAGACTGGCGGCCGGAGGATGCGTCAGGACCGTGCAGGGGAGCGCCGGGCTCGCCGCCCCCTCTCCGCTTGGCCTTTTCCTGTTCACAGGCTCCCGCACAATGATCCGAGCCGTAGCCATAGCGACGACATAGTGGAAGGAGGCTTTTTTTATCGACACAAGTTAAAATATACGTGAGAAAAACAACCCTTCCCACTCTCCTCTTCTTGTAAAGAGCCTTCGATGTCGATGTAATTCAAAAAGCCAATGCAAACTTTTCCTGTGAAAAAGCGTATGGCGACTTTAGTGCATTCCTGCTCGGTGCTTTGCCTTGGGAGAGTCGCCGTCCTGGAGCCCGGCCCGGGGGAGCCGAGGTGTCAGCTCAGGGCAGACACCAGCTCCGTACGGAGCGGGACTCGGGAAAGCTCGGCCTGATTCCCCGCCAGGCAGCGCTGCCTCGGGCTGGAGGCCAGCCCAAGGGTGTGTGTGGTGCCTCCTTTCTTTGAGTTGACCAGGAGCTTTATTTCCTTCGGTTTGCTCAAGCTCCCTCCCCACAGCGCTCGCTCCCCGGGCTCTCCCTCCGCGGCCCTCGGGGAGCGGAAGCTGAGCTGAGCTCGGGCCCTCACACGGATGGGCGGGCGGCAGCGCCAAAGGACCAAACCTGCGTGTTTAAATAACTCACCCACGCAACAGACTCGGCTGTGCCCGGTCGTTTTGCTTGCCTGGGCAGGATTGCTTGATTGCTTTTTTTTTTTTTTTTTTTAACCTCAGGTGTCAGAGAAGTGGCTGCAATTTAAAGAAAGGCCTCAGCTGCTGTCTGAAACCAAGCAGCAAAGCAGCACCGAGCCCGCTGCTAGTGTTTAATCTTGCTGCAAACTCAGAGCAGGCTCTAACTTCACCATCTTTCTCTCACCAAGACCTGGCTAACTTTTATCTGTTCAGACGTTTTTTGGGAAATACAACCTTGATGGAGGACTTCAGAACCCATCGGGAGCTCAGACTTTTCCCACAGGGAGCTTGTGAGGAGAGAGCATGAGGCTGAGGACATGGATGTGGCTCTGGGGCAGGAGCACAGCCCAGCACCAGTGCAGCACTGGGAAATGCATCTCTTCCCCACCCTCAGGCCTTGCCTGCTGAGCTCTGACTTCTGTGATCAGAAACATTCTGTGTTTGCTAACAGAATAAAGCACAGGTACACACCTCAATTGAAAAGAGTGAGTGTGGAGGAAGAAATTCCATCTTCAAACCAGTTTCGGTTTCATTTCACAGATTTGCTTCAGGCCAAAGAAAGAAACAAAAAGCCCCAGGGGATAATTTGCTTGTGAGGATGGAAAACAAACACTCTGTTCAGAAACTGCTCTCATGTAAATAGTTCTGTTTATTTTGTTCCAAACTTTGCATATTTTGATTGTTGATATAGCAGGTGTCAGATGGTCACATCTACTCAAAGGAAAAGGGAAGCTCCGTTTTCTTGAACTATTTCCCTTTGCCACTAAAACAGACTAAAGATAACATGCTTTGGTAAGACAAAACCAGGCACGCATCCTCTCCTGAAGGTTTGCTGTACAGTATGATGAGGTGGGTTTACATCTTCACAATCACCTCCCAGGAACCCACTGTGCAGGGATGAGACATGAATCCCTGGCATTCATACTAGAAACTTTCTTCCACACAGAAAAAAACGTGAGAGACACGGTAGCTTTATCCAGTTCCTCAGTATTTCCAAGTAACTGGATATTGCAGTGTTATTTTCTAAACACACTGATAAAACTTCAGGGTGAGACTTTGGAAAGCTGGTTACTATAACTGGACACCCAGATACCCCTGTGGAGGTACCTTTGAGTAGAATTTCTTTATTGCTCTCATGATGAGCAAACTCCAGTCTGGGCTCTCTGTGATCTCGCTGAACTTCCAGATTTGGCCCACTTGAGTCACCGACACACAAACAGCACCACACACCTTGAGCAGGAGGAAACAAGACACGTAGTTTTGGTCTGTAGTCTCGTGCCTTTTGCAATCAGTTCACATGACAGCATTTGGGTTTCTCCCCCAGCCAGCTTCCTGCCACGGCCTAGCACAATGTACCAGAACATTTCCAACCCCTGCCTCAGTGTGTTCAGCTACAGTTGTAGGTACACGGGCCTTTTTCAGATTTAACATAGAGAGATGGGTCAAACTCTGCCCTCAGCACTCCTAGAGGTCATAACCTCCATACAGAGATGTAGCTTTGCCACTGGGGCAGAAAATGTAAATTAAAAAGGAGGCAGGAGAAGAGACCTGCAACATAGAAGGAGGCCAGATGCGGGGGCTGACCACAACCTGCCACAGGAAGTCACACACCCAGCAGAGGAAGCAGCATCAAGGGAGACAGTTTAGGCTTTTTTCTTTCCAGATAATGTAATCAGAACAAACTGTAAGACTTATTTCAGAAAATCAGAAGCCTGAGAGGCATATTCTTGGCATACATTAATAATTTCTGGATTACTTTTACCTCCCATTGATGCCATTAGGCATAACTTAATGGATTAGCAAGTACTAATTTTGGATTTGGTGGTGTAGAAGCAGGAATTATTTATTGCTGAAGAGCAACAGGCAGAACTGGCAGATGGAGGCAGCAACAAGGGCTAGGAGCAAAGAAATAACACCTTATTGATCCACTTTTAAACAAAACCAAAACTAGCTGAAATTTTGAGGAATGGTGGCTATGCTTTAGCTAGGCAAGAAAGCACACCCATTTTATGTAACTACATTTCTCTGAAAGCTGTAAAGCTGCCAGACTGTAAAACAGGGTGATAAACCAAAGTCCACTGCTTTACAAAGTACAGCTGGTCCAAATGACAGTGAAGTCAGGACAAGGCTAAAGAATCCCAAAGGAAAACAAAAATAAATTACGTAAGCAAATACTCAGGATTTATAGGCATGAGTTGATGACCTTCTCAGCACAAAGTAATAAAATTATTCTGTATTTGCATGCTGGGTTTGCCATCATCACAATTTGAAATTTGATTACAGGAGTCCTGCAGGGACTCAGAACCCCAGAGCTCCTTTACTTGCCATTTGGGCTTGGTGTCAACAAACTATTTTTTGCTGTTAAAAGCCAAATTACTTTTCACCCCCACAGCTCAACATACTCAGACATCCCTGCTTCACTCCCAGGCAGGGCCAGGATTGCTTCTAGGCACCCAGAGCCATGTGCCTCTCCAGCAGTTTGGGCAGCTGGGGCTCCCTTTACACAGGCTTCCATCTGGCTTCTTAGCTGGGGTATTTTCTGCAATAAGCACAAGACTGCAAAGTTGAAAGGTCCTTTCACACAGGTCTAAAAGCAAGCAGAGGTGTAGAAGAGGATGTGACATTATCTCCTGTTTGTTCTTAAGGAAACTGTTGAGTCTTTTGGACCCAAGCAGTGATGGTCTTTTCCTTGAAGTTATAAAGCAGCAGGTACTCCTGTTTACAGAAGTAAAGAATATAAATCAAATATAAATGCACCTCAGGCTCTTGCAGCTTGCAATAAAAGGTTTAGAAGCACCAGCATGCTGTGGGCTGTGCTGAGTCAGCCTTCACCCCTTTCCAGAGTGCAGACACAGCCCCTCAGCTGGCTGAGCTGCCCTGCACGTGCAAAGCCCCAGCACCATGGAGACAGGGGCACTTGCAGCTGGTCCTCCTCTTTCATTATCTTTTCCAAGCTGGTGGCCTTACACAGCTCTAAGTAGCACCAAGCTCATCACAGGTGCTGCAGGATGTTCCAGAGGAGTTTCTGTGGGAGCTGGCACAGAACAGAGGGGCATGGAGGAGTCTCTGAGCTGTTCCCAAACCCTTGGTGCCCAAGCACTTGCTCTGCACTGAAGGTCACACTGAGTACTCCACAGGAGATGCCTGGGAAAACAACCACAGACAGCTCCAAGTGTCACATCCTGCTAGTGTTGTTTCTGGTGAGACTGCAGTCAGCAAAACCTGCCTGGCTGCAGCGTGGGGGACACCTGCAGGCTCAGCACCTGCCAACACACACACACGGGCACACACCACGCCAGCCAATGCCGAGACTGCGCCCTTTTCCAGGAAGGCTGAGCCCCAGCAGTCTCATGACATGGCAAGCAGTGTTTGAGGAGAGCCTGGCCCTGTCTGAGGCTGCTTCTCTGCGGTGAGGCTGAGCTGGGCAGTCAGGATTCAGTGCCTGCTGGGACACCACAGCCAGAGCCACAGCTGTGGCCTCAGTGGCCACATGGTGGGAGCACGATGGAGGAGAAACCTCCACAGGCAGACATGGGGGCAAGGGTGGGTTTATTCTTCCCCAGGCTTTCAGGCATGCCAAGGGAAGAGCAGGGCTGGCAATGGCTCTGCTCCCTGCTGGGTCCCCTCAGCAGATACTCTGCATCAGAGGGAAAGGAAGCTCAAACTTCTCCTTCAGACAGGGAAGTGTCTTGTCTGAAGAGACTTTCAGACTGGAGCATGAAGGCCAAGGATGTGTTACAGTGCTGTGGACAGCAGCACACTTGGCTGCCTGTCTCACATGGCTAAAACATACACTGGGTTTGTAAGTGAAGAAATACAGCACCCTGCAGGGAAGCAGCAAGTCTTCCCAAAACCAGCTTTCTGCCATGCAGCTGGATGAAACATCAATATTTTTTCCAGAGAGTCTCTTTTACCAAAACACTGCAAACTCAGCCACCACCCCAGGCCAGACAAGTACAGCCAGGATGTCCAGGGCTGACTTCAAAGCAGTCTTCCTTGTGACACCTGAGAACAGCCTCCATGGGCATCCAGCAGAGCTGACACCATTAACTAAATCCCCTTTTTTTCATAGATTATTTAATCACATAGTCTCAGAGTTATGTGTGACTCACATCCATGTGAGTGAGTTCCCCTTATTCTGCCCCATTAATGCCATAGTTAAAAGAATTTTCCCACAGACATAGTGGAGTTTGACTTCATTCACAGCACGTACAGTTAGTACCCAGGGGATAATGTGCAGAAACAGTACATGAGTTGCACCTGATAATGGTAAATTTTTTGAGTAGTATCCATTAAAGGTGTAGCAGTGAATTTATAATGCTCGTGTCCAGCTGTGGGATGAGTGGGATTACAGTGGGCTGGGTGAAATCTGGCTGAAGGGCAGGGCTCAGAGTTGTAGTGAATGGGACTACATGTGTTTGGTCACCAGTGGTGCTCCTCAGGGCTCAGTTCTAGGGTCAGTTCTGTTCAATATCTGGGTAAAAGAAGGCTGAGGGGCAATCTCATTGCTCTCTACAGCTTCCTGGAGAGGGGTGTGATGATCCCTTCTCCCTGGGATCCAGTGATGGGATGTGTGGGAATGGTTCAAAGCTGCATCATCAGGGACGGTTTAGACTGGACATTAGGAACCTCTTTGGCAGGAGTGTGATCAAACACTGGAAGTGGCTTCCTGGAGAGGTGGTCAATGGCCCAAGACCATCAGTGTTAAGAGGCGTTTGGACAATGCCCTTTACAATCTGCTTTGACTTTTGATCACCCTGAAGTGGTCAGGCTGTTGGACTAGATCACAAGGATGTGTTGTTGTATCACAAGGAACAGAGCAGAATAGAACAGTTTCACAGTTTCAACACAAAGTGTGTTGAAGACACTAAACACTGCATTTTTATATAAAATAATTTATTGTAAACGTCTTATTCTTGAGACAACTGTATGACTATAGAATTAAATAGGAGACAGTTACAATCACCAATAAGAAGTATGTATTACACCCTCTGTTTTGGAAATTGCTGCCCGTTGCAGTCAAGTGCCATGTTTTGTGTCCTTTGTCCAGCCAAAAAAGACATCACCAGGAACCCCAATGTGTCCCTGACTGTGTCCCAGCAGGGTGAGGACCTGGTCCCCACAGCAAGGACTGGCTGGTACCTGCCTCCCTGGAGGTGTTACAGGGGGTTTGGCATGGCAGGAGAGCCCACATCCCACGTCCTGTGGTGGGGCTGGCTAATGGCTGAGCCACAGCTCCAGTGCAATGAGCCCATCTCCTCTCTTTTCCTGGAGGGCAGTGCTGGGTGCCATTTGGGCTTTTTTTTTCCTGTGCCTTTTATTTTGTGAACAAGGCAGGAGGTCCTGTGGTGCTCTGGGCTGCCCATGTCACTTGATGTGTGGGTGGGGGGCTCAGTATCATCTTGAGGCCCTTCCTTGGGCCATCCATTTCCAAGGCTCGGTGCAGCCTGACCCTGTGAGCTCACACCAGCACTGCTGCCAACACCTCCTGCAAACCAGCCCTGAAAATTCCAGTCGGGCACCCAACACCTGCCAGTTTGTTTTTAGTCACAGGCTCTGCAACACTGGGTTTTGTCTGTCCTTCCCTGCCCTGTGACAACCCCTGATCCCAGTGTCTCATCTGAAGGTAAAAAGTGCCCAGGGACCTTGGCACTTGGCAGGAAACCCTCACCTCTGCTGAGCCTGATCAAAGGAATCCTTTGGGAATGCCCCAGGAGAAACACTTGGTGCACTTCTCCAGCAAAGTGTTTAATAACATTTATCAATCCAAAACCATCACTGCACTGGGATTATCATATGACATATTTGTTGTGTCTAGTTATGTTTTCAGTAAGATAACAATGGCTCAGGCTTGTTAATCTTAAGGAGAATTAGGGCACTGTAATGGCACAGGCATGCTTGAAAAGGCCCAGATAACTTTTTTCTTATAAACACAGTTTTGCTTGTCTCTTTCCTTCCTTTTTTTAGGACAAATGAAGTAGATAAGTGAATAAATCACTGCCTTAATCTCCATCCCAGAAGCAAGGACCCCTTTTGATTGCCTTGCTACAAGTAAGTTGTTCTCTATGAAATTGATTTAAAATCTCAAAGTATTTTCCTTTTCCTGAAGTTTAAATGTTTAAAAAATAAAATGTTTAAAGAATATATCACCTATAGCAGTCAAAATAAAACTCATAACAAGACTTTGGTGTTACTGTAGCACCTTGAGTGAAATCAGGGCTTGGAGGGCTGTGCCCTGGGTGCCTTCCCACCTCCAGCTTTGTGCATCCTGGAGAAACAGGTTTTCCTCTTCCACAGCTGCAAGTTCCCCACAGAAATGTCCCTTAAGCTTTAACCTGGGGAGAAGTGAGTGGTCCCCTCCAACTGGACTGCTGAGCTGGGAGTAGGAAAGGGGAAAAAGGAGAAAGGGATTGGTAAGAAACCAATCCTTACTAGTGTGGGGAGAAAATCAACAATGGAGAGCAAGTATAAAAAAATCCACTGTAGGTTTTCACTGTGCTCTTTTTAAACCACAATGAACATGTTTGCTCATTCTTGTTTTGATGTTTCTTTTCTTTTGTTTCTTGTCCCCATGGCTGCAGTCACTGTGGAGGGAAGGTCAGGTTTGAGGAGCTCACCTGGCCAAGGGTACCACAGTGTTCCCCAGTCAGCACAGCTGTCTCCTGTAGCTGCCTTCACGTGAGAAGGAAACTGAATGTTAGAAAAACAAACACCACGCCAACCTCTTCATAAATAAACACTCCTAACCTTGATTAGGTCCCTGTTATGCAAGGCACAACAACACCCTTCCAGGGTGCAGGGCACCAGCAGTGCTGCAAAGCTGCTGTTTCCAGGATTTTAGGGACAGCCACCCAGATCTGCTGCTGTGCCAGAGTGGGGAGACAACCTGCAGGCACCTGTGCCAGCCCTGGCTGATGTGGGCATCACCCATGGCCCCACACACCATATGTGTAGGAATAAGGGCTCCAGGAGTGCTCCAGACATGCTGCTCCTGAGCTGTGGTCCCCTGCACTGGGTCACATGCAGCCATGGAGTCAGCACAGCCATCATCACTAAAAATTAACCTGGCTCACAACCTTGATGTTTAAAATAAATTATGTTTTTAAAAAGTGAGCCTATTGTTTTCCAGCTCTCAAAATATTACTTGACCAAGTTTTAAGGAAACACTGTTCCAAAATTTCAAAGTGATAAAAGCTGAAAGTGATAATCATATATGAGGAACTTTAGTATGTGTATACCTTGAAAGCAGGGATGATGAGGTGCCAGAATTCCTCAAGAAAATTACTGAAGTGAGAGACGAAATGTAAGGAAGACCTCAGCAGGATCCCCAGGCCAGGGAGGTGCTTTGGGAAAAGCCAGGAAAGTCTACCAGAGAGAGGGATCACAAACACAGCAAGACAAAAAAGCTGAGAGAAAACAAGAGAAAACAAGTTATTGCAGAGAATTAAGGCAACAATCAAGTATGAAAACATTACAGAATCTTCTGCCCAGGAACCCTGGCACTGAGAACCTGCATGGATCAGAAAGAGTCCCACTTTTCCAGTCAGGAAGGATGTTGCAGAACTCTCCTGTTCTCCAGGAGCATCCCTCTGGAGCAGTCAGGTGGGTCTCACAAAGCTCCTCAGCCTTCCTGCAGGCAGAGTGGAGAACTCTTGTGCAAATAAAACTGCTCCTCTTGTGCGTTTCACTCCACAAGGAAAATACAAACATACAGAAAGCACCACAGGACTACCAATTAAAATTAGCGCCTCACACCTCCTTTGTGGTTGTGATTTTATTTATTGCAGTTTGCTTACAAGTGGTGGCTATGGGTTTATCATGGTAGTAGCCTTCCAGGACAGAAATCAGGCTTTGATCACAGCACATCACAATCTTAGTTCAGAGACTTGTGGCCTAAGGTATGAAGAGTTCTACCTGCACATCTCTGTGTCACTTTAGCTCACCCACTGGGAGCCTAAAATCATTTGGGTTTTTTGCTCCCATAGTTCTGTTACTTTTGGTGTGAGTCACCCCGGGCTGGCTAGCCCAGGGCAGAGAGAGCTTTTACATCACTGCTCCTCTAACATTCCTCAAACAAGGGACTCTCCTCAGCAGGCTAACCTCATCTGCAAATGGGACAATACTGCAAAAGAAATAATGGTAAAAAACTACTGGTGAATTTCTGGCCTTTTTAAGAGTTCAAGAAGGGTTGTGGTAGTAAATGAGGATGCACTCACATTTATGTTACCTCTTTTTTTCCACAAGCTAAGCCTCCTTCCCCTTTACTGTTTTCTTCTTGGTCAAAACACAGTTGCTGATTTTAGCATCTGTGTGTTTTGCTCTCTTGAACAGGGAGAGATCATACTGATCTTACTTCATCAAGGCAGAAGTACAGCCAAAGTTTGTTTGACCCCAGGGACGTGTCCTTGTACAGTTGGATGCTGTGCAAAAGCTGCTAAATGGCAGAAGACTCCAATATTATGTATGAATTGGCTGGCGCTCCCTCTTGGCAGGGATAGAGAGAGGCGAGTAGCGCGCATTTCTTTCTTCTTTGAGCCAGTAACAGCTCATCCCTTCCATTGTCAGATGAACCCGGAGGCGAGTACAGGAGAGATAAACACAACAGACCGTGCCTCGCTGACCTGCCGATGAACCTCAGGCAGGAGAGCGAGTCGCCCGTGGCAGAGCCGAGCTGCCCCATCCCCATCCCCGGGCTCGGGGAGAGGCGCCGCGCTGAGCCCGGCCGGGGCCCGCCTGACTCAGCGGCACCTCCTGATGCCATTCCTCGTCTCTGGCAGGATATGAAAAATGTGTCAAGCCTGGCACACGACAGTAAACATAATCCTTTGGGCTGCCTTTGGTGCTTTCACCAGCCCGTTTCAGTGTGGCCAGTTTGTAAACGATGCCTTTTAGACAGAAGAGCAAAACCCCCCTGGCGCCGCTCCTCAGTAAATGCAAAGATGACTTCAACGCGCGCTGCGCTGAATTACAAAACTCTTTTTTTTCCTCTCTCTCTTTTTTTTTTTTTCTTTTGGTCCCACGCCGAAGTATCAGAGCAGTGCTTTGAACTGAGGTTACCTTTATGATTCACGGCATGAATGAGCACTTAGTGTGCGCATACAAGAGCCCTGTACGAATCAGGAAATGGCTCTTTCAGGTCTCCTGACAAAAGGAAGTGAGTCTGAAGCTTGCTAAATTTACAAAGAGGACGTTGGTGAACTTAATCTGGGGCAGGGGGTGGGGGGAAGGGAAGAATCTCTTTTCACTGAGGATTGATACACAAACTCCCCATGTTTCTGTATACCGTTTTTAACAATAACAAAAAAAAAATTAAAGGGCCCAAAACTGTGGTGGTGAGAGCCGTCTCCAGCTGGCTGCCTGGGATCGCTGGCTGGTACGTGCATACAGCCACGGAGACATTTCTGGCTTCGTGTTTCAGCATTCCCCCCTTCCCTGGGGCAGTGAGAGCTCTCCTCCATCTCTGGGGTGAAGATGTGAGCTGGCAGGGAGGGAGCATCGCCCTGCTCGGGGCTCCTTCCCTCCTCTGCCCGCGGAGCGGGGGCAGGGCAGGCTCCGGGGCTCCTCCGGGGCTCCTCAGCGCTCCCAGCCAAGCCTGTGGCTCACTTTCAGCTCAGAGAAACCGACTGAACTTCCCCAAAGGCGCGGGTGCTGCGCCCTGGAGTTGAACGAAGGTACTCCAGATAAAGACATGCAAGGTTCAGTGGGACACAGAATAGCGGATTTTGGAAGGTTTTGGTAGGGCACGTGGTGGGTCCTGTGGTTTCACACTGTAGCGGCCGAAGCAGAGAGAATTAAGTTCTCCTTGTGAGGTTATTCTTTTATCCAGGCACGCAGGGGCTGAACTCACTATTGCCTTACAATGCACATTGCACAAGCCCCTGGGAAAAGATGAGGTGCTCTCTGACAGCCCTCCAGTACTTGTCTATACAGCCCCCTTGGGTAAAGGACTGCACCAACAGCCTTCCTGCCACTGCCTCTGTCCCCTCAGCCAAAAAGCGTGGAGCAAATGACCCATCCTGTCACTTCACGGGCTCTCTTACCAACTCCAGGTTAGCTTTGCTGAGGAAGAGCTGGACACTCACTAAAGTGCACCCTTTAGCTTCACTCTCGATCAAATTCTTGAGTCTTGTGAATGTTTACAATTGCACTATAAACAAAAAGAGAAGTTCCCTGACCAGGCTGTCCAGTTATCCCCACTGCTCCTTTCACAGTGGCCACAAAGGCTCTGGGATCACAAGCACAGCTCAGGCTGTGCCATGACTGTGTCCCAGACACACTGCAAGCAAAGTCAGCTGGGATCCTCCTCCCTGCAGAAGATCCAGCAAAGCTCATCCACTACAGGATCATGCCCCAGAAACCGAGGCTGAGGATGGAGCACTGCATCCAGTTCACCTGCCACAGCAGGACACAGCACATGAGACTGACTGGCTTTGTGGGTTGCTTGGTAGATTTAGACCTTTAAACGCACACACACACACACACACACACACACACACACACACACACACACAACACACACACACAAACACAAACACACAAAGAAAAAGGGTAAGGAGTCAAGGAGCTTAGTCTACTGCAGGCACTGCAGGTCCATTTGCAATGGAGCAAAGGGAGGGAGGAATCCTTTAGAGGGAGCAGACTTGGAACCAGCTGTGAGACATCCTCAGCCCACCTTTGATTTTGCCAGCTTTCAACATCAGTGCAATGGCTACCAGAATACCAGCTTGAAAACGTGGCTGTGAGAGCAGCACTGGAGGAATCCATGAACTTCAAGTCCACCTTAGAGATTCATCTTTAGGCAGAGATATCCAGTGATGTATTCAATGTCATGAAATAGGAGATAATACTCCAATTGCATCAATACACCAACATTTTCTCCAGAGGGACCCTAAGGAAGCTGCCAGCTCCAGTCAACTTCAGAACCATATCCGGTCAAAACATAGCAGAATCAGCTAATGGTACAGACTTAAGAGGACAGAGGGCTGTTGCACAATTAGGAACATTTTTTTTTCTACTGAAACAACTTCTGCTTTGTAGTTTAGATATTGTTATCAAATGTCTTCCTTGTAAACAAGAAGCTTTTGTACCTGTCAAAACCCCTCTGGAAGGGGGTTAACCTAGGCAGCTGCCAGGCCACCCAGGTGCAACATCAACACCGCTGTGAGAGGCTGCATCCAGGAAGGTCCAGTGGGAAGCCAAAATGCTCTCTGTCAATAGCAGTTTATTGTGATAAAACTGGCTTTAGAAGTAGCTCAGAATTCAAAGGAAGGTACAGAAATAATCATAACAAAACAAAAAAGGGGAAAAGAACCAAATGCAGCAGTTTATATTTGTCCAGAAGCAAATGTGCTCACCCTGAGGTTTTTCTGCCAATAAACAGCAGTAACAAGTCCCTTCAACTCCCAGGGCACTGTCTTCTCACAGGGTAAAATGCAATGCCCTCCACATCAATCTTGGTCTTCACTGCTCTCCTTGAAGGTGACAGATGCAATGACAAATACTCCAAAACATTTTAATTATGACTGATGTGAAGTCTGTCTGGGGCCTTCTGCAGTCAGAGGACTGAGTTTGAACCAGACTTTTGCAATGAATATTTGTGGCAAAATCCTGTGTGTTTACTGAAGGCTGCAAGACTGTGCACATTTACCTGGGCTAACTGGAATATTCCAGGCTGGAGATGCTCCTTCTAGCAGAGAGGCTTCACTGTCACTTTTGACACGAGACATGCTGCCTACAGGAATCCTCATCCCAATGCAGGGCCATCCTCTGACCCTGATGACCTCCAGTTCTACAACTTTCACATGCTGCAATTAAAGACGGTGTTTTAAGAGAGCACTGCCCCAACCTCTGCTGCAGCCAGTGCAGCCAAGGATGCTGAGATCAGAACACTGATTCAGCTGCGCACAGTCCAGTTACCAAGCCAAAAAGCTTCAAGTGGAAGGATGACCCAACATGACACTTGGGTGGGGAATATACCATTTTTAGCCTACACTGTAATACCCACAGGCAAAGTCTGGCAGAAGATAACACATGCATGCACAGTTTAGTTCCATGTGCACACACACACACACATATAGATGTCTATAGACACCAGCAGTGGTCAGCTCCTCTCCTGCTCCTCATTAGGAACGTCTGGGCCAAGAGAGTTGAATGTTTACAAACTCTTGGGCTCTTACCAGCATGACACTTTTTTTTTTATTTCCTGTAGTTATAAAACCCAGAAGACATAAGGAAAGGATTCCAGCTAAGGCTGTCTTGCTCACATTTTGGAACCATCTCCCTATCATGTGTGTATGCAGGTGCCTGAAGGCAGTCATTTCCTGCTAGATAAAAGCATTCCTGTTTGATGTCAATCACTTGGGACATTTTTAAGCAGCAGTGTAAATATGCTGAATTAAGACCTGATCAAGTGAAAAGCATTTAAGTGATATTTATTTAACCCAAGCTATTAAACATGCACATGTGTATATGTAAACAAAGAACTGAATTACCAAGTAATCACGTCCTTAAATGCTAATGTGGCATATGCCAAATATTGAAATAATATTATACTGAAAAAAACCCAGGCATCCAAAGCTGTATTCCCAATTCTTTGGTAGATATTCTCTATGTGATATGAGAATGCATAAGTGAAGAACTATCTTAAGGGCAGAAACAAATCTATGCTTGTACCACAGGAGTGGTGTAACAGAGCATTTACTGCTCTATTTCCCAAGTTTCCTTCCCACTACTGACAAAAACACTACTTTGATCCTCCCAAGCCTGCTTAAACTATCTTGGCAAGTGTCATGTAAAAACAAAACCACACACACACACCTCCCAAACCCCATGCAAGAACTCTGCTCCCTATATCAACACACATCATTAGCAGCCTAAAACAATCATAAAAACATGCACTGAACATGTTGGGAGATACTGTTTTTCTGCCTAAGGCAACCACATGCCTTATTGCCTGTACTAAAAAAGAGCTGGCCTGTTTTACAATGCCCACACAGACTGGCATTCACACTGACAAGGTCTGTTTGTTTTTCTCTAGAAGTCTGTGGAATATAGTCAGCTGGAATACCTAACCATGGAATAACAAAGATGTTTAGAAGCATTTTGAATCTGATTTACTTTGCATTTTCTTCCCTGCTCTTTTTAGAAAGTTAATGTATCACACAAACACGTATTTCATGTTATCCTTGCCCCATTCCTCATATTCACTGATTAATTAAGGAGCATTTAAGGTTCACCAACACAGCTTTAAATGCTGTGAGCCACTTGGATTACAGTAACTTGTAATGCATCAAGCCCCAAAAGAGAGACTCATGGAAATGACAGCAAATGATGAAAGAGTTTTATTGTGCAAAGATTTCAAACTGCTGGAAATCCTTTTGCATTTCCCTCCACATCACTTTTTCCTCCCCTCCCCTGGGTGGGAATAAGGAAACAGCCAAGTTATTCTATAGCTGGTTCCCACCACGGTAACGTTCTGGTTCCCATTGTGCTGCTCATTCAAGCAAAAACAAGAACAAGCATTAACAGCTCCATTCCCATCCATCCAGCAGACAGGAACTCACAGATGCTTCATTACACACCTCCTGCTGGCACTGATGAGGCAGAGGACGTGTAGAGAAAGGAGGGGGGGGACTCAGACAAAACACAAGAGGCATTGTAATTGTTCCCATTCCCAATTCTGTGAGCTCCTGGTAGCCAAAACATCCTACTACTGTCAAGCTTTCCTCGATGGTAACAAACACAGGCACTGTCAACAGCACCCAGAGAACCTCTCAGATTGTGCAAACATCACATCCGTGAGTTTAAAGAAGACAGGAGGAGGGGAAAAAACAGACATTTTCTGTAACTGGAATTTTATTTTATATATAAATAATAAAGAGACTGAGGGATTTTGAGACTTGCTACTTGCAATGTTGATCCTGCAATGGGACAAGCATGGGCAGCCTTGAGTCCCTGTGCAGAACAGGGGACAGAGTCTCAGGACTGACCCAACACAAGGGGTGTCCTTTCACAGCAGCCATGGCAGCAGCCCGAGCAGCAGATCACCAGACTGCCCTGGGGCAGAAGGCAGATTAGTCACATTCAAAATGGATTCAGGTGGTTTTCATCTTTTTCTTGGGAAAGTGTTGCTCATATCTATATTTTTATTCACCTATAACCAAAGAAAGGGGACAGAGGTTAAGGGGGAGAGGAATGGAGGGAGAAAGCAGAATGAAATTAATCACAGGCCCTTTCATTTTTACAGTGTAATCAAAACTTTTTTCTTTGATGTGGCAAGTTGATCAAAATCTGTTTGAGGAATATTCTCAAAACCAATTTGCTTGCAGTAGAGATATTTAACTCTTCATATTACTGACATTAGAGCACTAATCATCATGTCTGTTCTAGAGGACTCAATTCCCATAGTTGAACTAAATGGAAAGACAAAAGAGAACACTTCAAAACAAACACCAACTGGAATCTTGTATAATAAACCAACTTTCTCAAAAATAATTCTTTTAAATTCCCACCAAATGCATGTTTTCCTAATCTTCTTTACTCTGGAGCAAGACTACGGCAATTTAACTCAAAGAACTGGAATTACATAAATATAGATCTGGAACAGAGTGCAAATGAGATATGCCATCTTCATGGAAAAACACAAAAACCTGTCACTTCTGTGCAACTCCCAAATACAACAGCTGGATAAAATTAAAATTTTTTTTCTTCTACAGTGGGATGTGGTTTGAGCTGAAGTTTGCATATAATTTTTGATGACAAACTATAATAAAGGAGGTGCAGTGCTGCTGGTTTTTGGAACAGAGAAATATGTTGTCTTCAACCCAATATGATTTTGTCCTTGGCTGACCATTCACAGTTCAGAGACCCATGCTGTGGCAAATCATGGAGGAAATGACATTGTCTTTATTTTAGTAACCACATTCAACTAGGAATATTCCCAACAGTTGAAAATGCAGTGAGATTTTTAGGACTGATCTCATCCAAAATAAAAAATGTGTCTTTTCAAAGATCACAGCAATGTTCTCCAACCTTTGGGATCACCCAAATCCAACAAAACATCTGGACTTGGGTATGGAGTTAAATGACAGGATTTGATTTCAAGCACAAGTAACAAACTGCCACCCCCGCAGTGCAGCTGAACTCGATACTGAATTGAACTTTCACCATCTGCTTGCCCTAGGTCACAAACCCAGCAGTTCCCTTCATGTGCCTCCTCCAGAAACAACAGGAGGTCAAGCATGTAGGTTTCAAAACCAGGAGCACTCAGGTTCTTCAAGCACCTGGGCAATTTATCTTCACTCTCTTAAAACCTTCCTCAAACAAGGAAAATGTGCCTGAAGCAAAAGGCTGACATTTCAAAAAGTGAATAAAAAAATTCTATTCATAGCAAGAAATTCTAAAAGAAAATAAAACCTATTTATGGATTTCTGTTTGAACCTTGATATTTGTGCAGTGTCACAAATAGAAGTTCAGTTTTCTTGGGTTTTTATCATTTAGTAGCTCTGTCCTAGCTGACAAGAAGCACAACAATATTTCAGTGAATTTTAGAGAGGCTTTTCTTCCTCTCAGTTCTCTTGGGATTCTTTACAGAAAAAAATATTCAAAAATACTTCCATTATTTTTTTAGTTTTTATTTTAAATTACTATCTTACAAACTACTTGGAAAACATGTATTTTTAAAGACTTTGTATTCATAGCTCTAAAGGGAAAGCTAAGGTACTCAGTACATCAGCCAGTCAACAAGCTCACATTGCTGTTGTGAGAATTAGCAATAACAATTAAAACACTTTAACATTAAAAACCAGGTTTTCTTTTGAAGCTGCCCATGAGGCAGTGGAACACTGCTGCTCAGCAGATGGGTGATTCCACCACATCTGCAAACATGTGTGACTGATGCTGGGGCATGACAAAAAACTGATGCAGTTTGCCAGATCTGGACTTTATTTACACAGGTTGGCAGCAAGGAAAAAAAATAAGATTATTCTGGTAAATGCAATACTGCACACAAAAATGATGAGGAGTACCAACAATGCCAGGATCCCTTTCTGATGAAAAATAAGTTCTTAACATGATGCAACAATAATAGAGGGCAAAGAGAAGCAAGTAGAAAACATGTTCAGAAGAGACATTCTTTATCAACTGATAACAGAGCAGACATCTGACATTTTGTGCTAAATTATGTCCAATTATGTTATAATTATTTGTAATAAGCCTCAAATACAGAGCAATTTTTATCCTATGAAACCAAACCACCACAAAATGTCAAGAGGATGTTTCTGTTTTGCTCTTTTAGAAACTGTAACCATAGGACTTGCTTGAGTTTAGAACACAGCCCTGAGGCCAAGTCAGAACTGGTATCTCAACTCAAGTTTCTGCCTTGGAGAGCCTGCAAAATGCTGCCTTCATTTCCTCCATCTTCTGCTCCCAACAGGACTCATTTGGGAGCTGCATTAACGTGAAAGGTCAGGCACATCATGGACTTTTACAGGCTGTAAGGCAGTGCTGCACCCTGGCACTCACAAATCTTTAGGGAAAACTTATCAGCAGGGAAGAGGTTTCTTTCCCCACCCTAATACTTGTGCAAGCATGACAAAAAAGGCAGAGAGGTTTCTGGTAGGGAAGGCAGAAATGGGAAGATAAAAAAGAAAATAAAAGGCCAAAACCAACCAACACCACAAAGACAAGGCTTTCCTCAATTAATTCAGAACCCTTCAAACACACATGCATTTACTTGTTATGCTCTAAAGATGAAAATTTAGAATTCTTAACTTGAACAGTGTTAGGGAGTGCATATATTCTTGACAAATTTTAGGACAAATAAAATTATCTGTCTGCACTCTCCTAATCATTATGAAGAAAACTACAAGTCAAACTTGAAAGTGTTCAGCTTTTCCCAGTTACTCTGCTGTTTAGCCACAAACTCTTACCAGTCTTTATCCTTTACCTGTCTGATGCCAGGTGATGTAGCATTCTACTTCTGGATCTGCTCTTTATTTGAAGCAGCATGGACTTCCAGGGGCTTGTCACCCACTGCATCACCCTTGAGGAAGAAAAAAAATATGCACAGCATTTCAAATGAGGCATGATTAATGTTTTTACCAGAACAGAAACCCCCTTCAAAAGCTAAAACAAAAATATCTCACAAAATCAAGTGCTTCATGAGACTAATTCAGTATAATACACTCAAATATGATCTTCTACCAAACACCTTCTAGACTTTAGTCTTCCTGTAGCTAGCCAAGCAATTAAAGGGTTTAAAAGAACAAGTATTTTCAACAGAAGTGCTTTAATTGAATCATTTTGCCTGTATTAATAACAGAGGATGAATACCCATAGAGTAGTTGCTATTTTGCATTCTCTGAATTCTGTGTGGATTTATACAATAGATCCCTTTCAGCACATACCCTTTTAGAGGGTGTTCTCACACTTTCCCCAACATTAATGACAGAAATCAAGGAATGAAGAGAAGCTTGTTACAGGGTCTGGTCTATCTATCTGCCAAGATGCTATAACAAACATGCATTTGATTACAGCTTTAAATAGATATCCATTTAAAAATACTTAAAGGGCCACACACATGGCTTGGGGACTGAAGCACATAGCAGGACCAGCTGAGATGAGGATCTGTTCAGACTGGTGAGGACCACACAGAGGGGGAACCTAATTCCAATCCACAATTTCCTAATGGGCATTTACATGTTTGGAAGAGCCACGTCCTTCTCAGAGGTTCACATCTAAAGGACAGGGAGAAAAGGACAGAGGAGCATGGCAGATTTCTCTTACTTCAAAGGGCAAAAAATTATAAATGTATCACAGCACTGATCATTGAAGCAGGTTTTCCTGCCAACTTTCTAAATCTCCATCCCAGGAAATATTCAGCACGTGATTACATAAGGCCTGAAGCACCAAATCTAATTTTGAAACTGCCTCTGCTCTGAACAGGAGTTTGGGTGAAATAATCAGAGGTGGCACCCACCCTCAATTGTTATTAAATTCTACACATGGAAATTAAATGGCATTTCCTCTTTGTTCTAGAAGGCTATTTTTACCAACATGACTTAATTAAAAAGATGATTGGTGACAGCCAAAACAGCTTCACTAATGGCAAAGTGTGCCTGACAAATGTGGTGGCCTTTTGTAACAGGGTTCCAGCAGTGGTGGACCAGGAAGAGTGACTGATGTCATCTGTGACTTGTGCCAAGTGCTTGACACTGTCCTGCAGGACAGCCTTGTCTCTGAACTGCAGAGACATTGATTTGATGGATGGAGCACTTGGCAGATAAGGAATTGGCTGGATGGTCACACAGAGCTGCAGACATCACTCTGATGTCTGAGAGACACCAGGGACAAGTGCTGGCGTCATCTTATTGCAGAGGTTCCATACTGTTGTCTCCTTATTGCAAAAGTTCCATATCTTCTTGATACTGTCTCATGGGCAGCTCCTCAGAGCACTGACTTTCTTCTCCACAAAGCAGCCAGCTAACTCCAGTTCCCTTCTTGCCCAGCCACCCCACTCTTTTATAGCATCTTCTCCTTGGTTACAGCTGTGGCCTGGTAAGGTCAGGCCTGCTCCTAATCTTTGCTAATTGGCCCAGCTGCAGCTCCTTAGGGGTAAGATTACTTTCTACACCATCTTTATTTTCCTGTATTCTATCCCACTACAAGTGGTGCTCCTCAGGGGTCAGTGCTGGGACTGGCACTGACACCTCTGACAGCAGCAGGGACCTGGGACCCTCGGCAGTCTGCCAACAATCCCCAGCTGTGTGCTGCTCAAGATGCTGCAGGGAAGGGATGTCATCATCCACAGGGATTTACAGGCTTCAAACATGGGCCCGTGGGAACCTCATGAAGTTCAGCAAGGCCAAGTGCAGGGTCCTGTACCTGGGTCAGGACAATCCCAAGCACAAACAGAAGAGAATGGATTGAGTAGAGTATGGATTGGGTAGAGAATGGGTAGAGAATGGATTGAGAACAGCCCTGGGGAGAAGGATTTGGGGATGCTGGTTGATGAAAACCTCAACATGACCCAGCAATGTGCCCTTGCAGCCCAGAAACCAGCCACACCCTGGGCTGCTTCAAAAGTAGCGTGGGCAGCAGGTCTGCTTTGCTCCTGGAAGCACACCAGGAGTGCTGTGTCCAGCTCTGGGGCCTGGGACATCACAAGGATGGGGATTTGCTGGAGCAAATCCAGTGGAGGCCAGGGGATCATCAGAGGGCTGGAGCACCTCTTCTACAGAGACAGGCTGAGAGAGTTGGGATTGTTCACCCTGGAACAGAGCAGGCTTTGGGAAAACTTCTAGCAGCTCTCCAGTGCCTTAAGGGGGCCACAAGAGAGCTGGAGAGGGACTTTTCAGAAGGGCCTGTAGTGACAGACAAGGGGGAATGGCTTCAAACTGGAAGAAGGCAGGTTTAGATTCCATATCAGGAAGAAATTCGTTGCTGTGAGGGTGGTGAGGCCTTGGAACAGGTTGTCCAGAGAAGCTGCTGATGCCCCATCCCTGGAAGTGTTGAAGACCACGATGGATGGGGCTCTGAGAAACCTGATCTAGTGGAAGCTGCTCCTGCAGGGGGCTGGAACTAGATTATCTTTAAGATTCCTTCAATCCCAAACTATTCTGTGATTCTGCAATACTAAATGTGACGGAAAATGTAGCAAAGGAAGCTAGAAGAGACTGGAAAATATTTCAAAGAATGGGTCAAATTTATATATTACCAGTTCAACATGATAAGGCACCAAGTCTGTGCAATCCTGCATATGCTGTGCTGGAGACATGGACTCAATATATCAAGATTCAATTATGAAGATATTTCTTAAATGTCTTATTCAAAAAATGCCTAGCAAGACATTTAAAATGTAATTACTTCTTTGAAAAATCCATTTCTACTCTAGGTATTTCATAGTAGGGGAAATCGCATCCACAAACCACACCCATTTCAAAATAATAATCTACTCTGTAATTTGCCTGTACAGGAACTTTTAAGCTATGACATTTTACTAAAATTTACAATGAATAATCTGACTAACGATGCCTCATCTCAGAGTTTACTCAATCCTGAACAAATGAAGTAAAAATAAGCTCCTCACAGAGAAGGCTGTGTTTTTCCAGTTTCTTGTTTTAACTTGTAAAAAGTAATTATTGTCTAGGTAAGGGGTTTTTTTGGTTTTTTTTTTTTTTAATGTCCTGAAAGAGGAAAACAATCTAAAGCAACACACACACATGCACAAGGGAAGAGTTGTCTTGCTAAATTCCTTTGTTTGTATGAGCTGAGAAGATCTCATCACAGGCCTTGCCTTCAGTATAACTGTTAACCTGAGTTATTTAATTCAAGCCAATCCACCGATAGACTGTCATTCCTCACACAGTCATTTGCTGAATTAGCAATTAAGAAGTTTTTAACTCCAACCAAGTATATGCCCACAGTGTAAATAGTGAGCTCGAGCAGTAATGTGAGTTAGCCAGAAAAGGACTTTCTGTGGCACAGGCACATCATTTAGAAAAAAGTGCCAAAGTCCTCTAGCACACTCAAAACCAGGTCAGAAGCACAAAATGTGTTTAGATCAATGACTCAGAAGACAGACTTCCTCTGTGCCAGGGTACCCTCTCATAATCAGAAGCAGGCACATATTCAAGACAGTCTTTCTGCTTTCTGGCTCCACACAACCACTCCATAACAAATCTGGGTAGCCAGACGAGGTCACACATTGGAGCTCTACTTCACAGCAGAAAAGGAAATATTTTGCATTCTTGTGTTTCTGACTGTTTCAAGTGAAAGGTGACTGATAAGACATCCCCATAATACATTTATTATCAAATGTTCAATATATAGGGATTCCTTGGAATTAAAAAAAATCATTATTTGAAACTAAAAATAACACTGGTACTAAGGGGACTGTACAGTTTCAGCACATGAGTGATTCAAAACCACCCCAACTTAGCTCACACAGCATCTAACAGAGATACACTGAGACCTAAACTTTAAACAACAAACTTCACAAAAAACCCACCATGATTACTCTGAAAATTTTCCTTCCATACAAAGAAAAAGCCCCCAAAGCAAACCAGCTAATGTCAAACCCCCAAATGTGAGGTGCCTCCTTCCCTTGCATTACAGTTGAACCACGTGCACAAGTTTCTGTTGCTACCTCAGAAGTCTTGCAGATGGCCATACCCTTTTACACTAATCTTAGAAATTACAACTTCAAAAGTATGTAAGATAGGTGTGTATCTTTTGTGTTTATGGAAACTCTTGAAAGGGAAAGTCTGGCCACTAGGAAAAAAAAAACCAAAAACCAACACAGCTGCAAGCTGCAAAACAAAAACAAAGGCTCACCTGGGCTCACAGATTAATAATTTACCTTCTTTCCTCTTTGGTTTGCAATGTATTGCTTGGAATAAAGAAAACATCACTGTCTTACCTTATTCATCCCCCCCTAGTCAATCAGTAACTTCTTCTTCTTTTACTTAACTTGACCTTGAACTTAAATTTTCACAAAAATATGAAGTACTTTCAAAAATGTTGCTTTAAGCGGCCCTTAGAGAGATCAACTTTTTGCAGAGTACATTCTTTCTGTCCATCCACTTCTAGCACATCTAAATTCCCCACTGCCCAGACTAAGGATCCACTCCATAAGAAGTCTGTTTGTATTTCTTACAAGTTTCATATTGTTTTTATTCCTACTACCAAACAATAAAAGGAGGGCATGTGACAAGAAACAGCATTTTTGCCAGAAGTAGATGTTTATCTTTTAGTTGAGATGACCAAACTTTTGCCTGCCTATTCAGAACCCACCAAAGCCAAGCCTAACAAGCATTTTCTGTAGAATAAGCTTCGTCAGCTGCTTATGTTGTGTTTTAAAAGATGACCAAAATACATGGGACTTCAAAACTCTCTTAAAAGACAATTTAAGGTTTGTTATGGTCACAATCTGTGATGCTGACAGTGAGGCTCCCCAGTCAAAACACTGACACCACAATTTTCAACAGAGCTTTCAGGTGAGGAAGGTTCTGGTCCACAATTTCCTTGACACTTGTTTTAAGCAAGTACAGGAAATCAGCCAAAGCTGAGCCCTCTTTGCACCTGGAGACATTTTGTAACCAGCCAGCACTTAATAAAATACCCAGAGATTGCCATAGAGATACACTTTAAATATATGTATATATAAATATAAAATATATTTATATAGTTTACATGTGTAATAAAAACATATGGGTTGAAAAACTGTATGTATCATGTATTGCTAAGTCACTGGTGGTGTCCATCAGCACACCAGTCAGGAAGGAAAACCAAATAATATGTCATAAAGGTTTCTCAGTCTCTGAAGCTGAGAGGGAAATTAGTTTTCTGTGAGATCTCAACAGATGGGCCAAAGTGGGAAAGAGCAAACACAAGAAGAAAGGAACAAGGGCTGAAAGAAGGGTGTACTTAGAGCTGTAGTGCTGTTCTGCTTTTACACAATTTGGCCTCTTCACTAAAAACAAGGGGTGCCCAATTCAGTGCTGCTGGAAGAGAGAGAATCCAAAATTGTTAAAAATACAGCAAAAGTCTTTGAATGGTATGGAGACAAGATGAAGTGAGAACTAATAGAAGAAAATTATTTTTCTCTGTGCTTCAGTTCTAGCAGAGAGATTTTATCCTGACATCCTGAAGAGCTCCATCCTTCAACAGCACATTAAAAACATTTATCTGCCTGACTTGCTCTGTGGAGGGGCTGCAGCCACAGTGTTTTGAAATGGAGGCACAGAAGGTCCCAGAATTCATCTTTCTTGGCAGAACTCAGAATTCAGTTGATATGACCTCAATCTGGCACAGGATTTTGTTTCATAAAACCTTCAGCAAATTAACATACCACATTTATTTTAATGACATATTGCTACACAAACATGAAGTTATGCACAGCTGTGGTACCTATGACTATCAAACAAATTATGAGCAACGTAACAAATTAACAGAAGCCAAGAAGAGCCACCCAAATACTGCTTGACTATTTGCAAGAATCCTTTGTGTAGCAACAGGAAAATGCTGGAGTAAATGTCACAAAAACAAAAATAATGTCTTTTGCTCTGGCATAGTTTCATGAAATGGGTTACATCTGCTGCAACAACAACTCAAGAGTCACATTTAGACCTGTCTTCACTAGTTCAGGAATCCAGCTGCCTAGAATGACAATAAGAAATACATGTACAAAAGCAACCAAATTCTTCCACAAGGTTGTCAAATTAAGACAGAAGTGACAGAATCTATCCTACAATGCTTTGCCAATTTTAGTTTATGATAGTTAAAAGCATTTTCTTCCATGACACTTCTGTATGAGTAAAAGCCTTCAATAAAAAAAATAGAACTTAAACAGAAATTCTTCTGCTTGAAAAATTGATAGTGATTTGGTGGTGCTGATAATCTGTAGGATTATTTCCACATGAAAAAAACCTAAACCAAACCCATCTCTACCCACCCAGATTCCCAACTGCATGTTTTGTATGGTTTCACCAACCCTGGCCAAAGGAAGCTTCAGGACAAACTTCTTCCATCAGAATCACTTCTCATTCCCCCTTCTAGACAAAAGCATGTGACTCCTGACAGCTGCTGCTCAGCCTCTGTGCACAGCAGGGAGACAGGAGCCTCTCCTGAGGAACTCTGAGGACACAGCCCCAGCAGGGCTGCTTGCCTCAGTGGTAATGGGAAATGCAAGCAGTTCCATCAAGTGACCAAGTACTGCTTCTTCATTTGAGTCACAGGGGTTTGGGCCTTGTCTAATCCATCACAGCAGCAGCAGCTCACACTGACAGCACCTGAACAATGAGATGAACTTTTGCAGAACACCCATCCATGAGCATTTTGCTCCTTTGTGCAAGTAACGTGCTTTGGCAACTAAGGGGTGTGATTTAAAGGTTCTGCAAGGAGGAAGAGAAGGAAGTGTGTTTACTTAGTGGTCTGAAATTCTGCAGGCTGTTTGTTTTTCTGCTGAGGTAGCAAGTGCTTGAATAAGCCTTATAGCAAAATGAAAGTGTCAAAAGTTTTTGCCTTTCAATAACAACCATGTGTTCCCTTTTGAAAGCCTGGGACACAATAAAAGAAAAACTTCAGCTATTTTTTACTAATGCTGTCAGTTTGTCTTTCTGAAATATTTTAATATTCTCTCTTTTTTGAGTTTCTTTTTGACAGCCTAGCTTTCAGGAAAGCTACAGGACAATTAACCAACCTTTGTTTATCCAAGTTCATTTACTGAAGTGCCTTGGGCCAGGACAGGGTGAGTATCCACTGATGAAAGTCCTCCCTCTCAGGAGACTCAGCAGCTGCCAGCACATGCGAACACTTCCCCAGCCCAGCTTGTCTGGAACTAGTCCTACACCCAGCCTCAGCAAGGGAACTTGGTCCCATCCCCAAGGTCCATCCAAGTGCAATTTTGTCTCCAACACACCTCTCTCCCAGTCTGAGTTCTAATCTGAGTTTAGAAGTGAATTTAAAACAACAGAAGCTTTACATAACACACATGAACTTTTCTTTCTTTAAGCAGCAGCTAAAAAAAAACACCTTAAAACCTTACAGGCTTTCTTTGGCACACATTTCATAAACTTGCTCAGTTCAGCAGTCTCTCACACTATGCTTCACTAAGCCAGGTAAATACATTTCTTAGAATTCTGTTTGCTTATCTGTATCTGATTATACTAAAGGAAGCTTCCAAACAGGATTTCTGAAAGTTTAGCTTGAAGTAAGCCTAATGTTTTTCCACAGCTTAGAAAGAGAGAATGAAAAATTTCTCTTCAGAAATAAAGGCCAAGTCACAGTGGAACAAAACCACTGTTGTTCATAATTTTTTTTTTCTGAAAAGACAGTGGTAAATTCAGAAATCAAGTTCCTCAGACTTCTTACCTTATCACCTTTTTCCCCTGATTTCTTCTTCTTAGGAGTATCCTTCCAAAGAGCTTCTACAGCAATATATCCTTGAAGGCTCCAGTCATACAGCCGTGTGCCAGCAACCTTTGAAACAAAAGTTTTTAGAAAGCATGAACTTAATAACCTGGGGAATATTGCCTTGCTTCTTATTTAAGTAGAAAAAGTCTCATAACACAAGACGTTTAACTCTTCCTGTTCAAGCTCACAATGTACAGAATTAATAAACATCTTGGAAAATAATGTCCCATGAGGAATAAGAAAAAATAATGTGCTAAAAACCTAAGAATATATATCTGTACAAACAGGAGTGGAATGCTTCTGTGTGGAAACAATCCCTGTTTTCTTAGTATTTGACATTCAACATAATTAACATAGGCAAAGTATTTCTTAATTTGACCAGACTCATTTTCAAAGACTCTTCTAAGGGTTGTCATTGTTTTGCAATTTTAGATTTTATTCTCATTTTTTTAGAATTTGCTGATAGATGAATGTTATGAATAACCAGCTGTCAAGTCCCAAAACAGTACACAGCTAGGAAAGACTGTGTTTGCTACATTACACCAGCAAGTATTTTATGACAGGGAAAGGCCCAAAGTCTAATAAAACAGTATCCCTTGTCCCTTATGTACATGGAATTGTAGTATTTATAGCACCCTTAAAAACTAAAGAGTGTTAGGTTTTTATAGCCAGGCTCAGGTCTATACTGACTTTCATATCACTATCTGTTTCTGTAAGAGGAACAGCAAAAAGGCCAATTTGTCCAACTAAATAGCTATTAAACTAAAAAGCTTATGAAATCAAGAACTAAGAAGGTATTTCCCTATCTCCTACAGCAGGCAAAGCCATAAAATGTAAACTCTGCGAACAGCGCAAGTGTAAATGTTTCTGAAACAATCTTCTGATGTTTCTGAACTACATTTTTCAGTTTCTTCCAGTCTCCATCAATTCAGAGACAGTTCAAAGACTTCCTGAGCCAGAAGTGATTTTTATGTGTGTAAAGAGGCCCAAGGAATTTCCCTTCTATGAACGTTTTTTGCAGTTCAAGGGGAAGTGCAGATTTTCAGCATCCCTGTGCCAAGTGGTTCTGCTGCTGGGTACACTGGTGTGAGGAGCCACTTCCCCTCGTTTGTCTGATGTGCAATCAGCAAGGCTGATTACAGCAGTTCCTGCACAATGGCACAAGGATGTGCTTCTGGGCAGACACCATGTGCTGGCTACCTTACAAAGGAGCCTATTGAATAACCAGAATTAAAAGAAAACAAACCCAAATCAGCAACTACACTTCCAAGTCACAACTACATCCAAAATGTAGGCTGTCTTAAATACAAAATGTCCTTTTTGTCACCATATCTAACCAATTATTTTGGTTTAAATAAGTCCATTGGATGCACTCAGTTTTCTCTATAGCTGAAAGTGATGAGTCATCAGAAAAAAGCACATCAAGTGATCCTGTTAAATTTCCAAAACTGCCCAATTTAAATATTTTAGGTATAGACAGTTATTTTGGTTTTCAGTATCATAAGTGTTCATTCTGTAGCATCTAGCACTTCAACAAACCAGCTGGCTCATCTGAAAAAATGGTGGTCTCTTGTGCAAATAGTACAAACCTACCACTGAAAAAGTTTGAAAAATATTGACAATAAACAAAGGGCTGGTTTTGTCTGCAATATCACTGAAGACACAGCTCCCAACATAAAATGAGAAAAAACAACTGTCCTTAAGCTGTATTTTTGTTTCTGCTTAAAAATACTCCATTAAAATATTGAAAACCACACTAAATGCCCAACAGTACAAACTTAAAAATATTCTTATAGTCATATAAGGAGTCACATGACCAAGTGATTTATGAATTGCATTAGATGAGAAACTGGTCATTCAGGTTGCTGGATTAAGTAGCTCCATCACAAGGTACAGCAACCCAGACAGTTCAGTCTGCCAAAACCAACCAAGGTTTCACCAAGGCACAAACCCCCAAGAGCCAGGACCCACAGACACTTCCACAGCTGGAAAATGCAGTTCTAGGCAGACTGGAAGTGCAAGCTGCAAAGCCAACATGCCAAAATACCATTGCTGCTGAATGCAGCACTGTGAGTGGGTCTGTATGCTGAAGTTTGAACAAACAAGTTCAAAAGTCAGATTGAGTGGCTCTCAACAGGGATTCTGAAAGTTTGAGGTGGCCATGGGCCACCAACACCCACTCTGGGCACTCCTGGGGGGGCACCAGTGCTCTCCAAGGCCTAAGGTGGCACACAGCACCCTGAGCACGCATTACTGACCACACTGGATGTCACACACAATCACACATTCAGAGCCTTGATCAGCAATTCTTTATCTGTACACTGAAACTACAAACTGAGAGTGCACTGGTTTTCCTGCACTTACAAAATGCCATTTCAGGAGCCTCCAGCAGCCGCCATGGATGAAGGGACCCCAGGTCCTGCTTTCCAGCTCACAGCTCCTGGAGCCCTGTCCTGCTCTCAGCACAGCTGTTTATGCCTCACAGACTGAACCCAGCAAGGGACAAGGTGCAGGTTCAAAAGACACAGAAATAATGTGGTTTGCTGTCAAAGAAACAAAGCTCTATTGGGAAGCTTTTCTTTCTTTCTAGAAGAATGAAAGCATAACACACAGTACTTTAGTAAAATTGAAAGGTTCTAATAACAAAGGACAAAATTTAATTCCAATTATAGAGTTATTTAAATAACTGCATAATGGAAAGTTCTTTCCAGGTGGAATATAAGCCACAGTAAATACGACGTATTTTGAGTATATTATGATTAGCTGGAAAGCAATAACATTTCAAAACACTAAGTAGGGTTCCACTAGAATAAAATAAGCTTTAGTATTAAATTCAGTTTCCTACCACATATACAGTCTGACCTTTTGTTCAAAGTTATTAAAAATATAGTAATACTGGCAGTGAGGAAATAAATCCCTTACAAATTTGTGATTTATTAAAATGTGATCTATTATTTATTAGATTATTTCCTAAAGCAGGGAAAAAATAATAGTCTATGAATTTGTTCCATCTTCAATTAGATGATTAGTGTCTGAAAACTCCCTGTTACCAATGATGAGCTCTGTTGCTACAACTTCACTTAAGGAAGTCATACATCTTAATTAAAGAAAAATTTTTACCTAAGATGAATTAAGGGTTGGGCCTCAATTACAAATTCCCTTTGCTGTGTTTATTTCCAACTCTCCACTAGAAAGTCTGAAATAAAAGTGGGACAGAAACAAAACCCCCACAACTTAAAAAAACAAAAACAACACAATACCCAGTGAAGGGAATTATACAAGTGTAAAAGAAAAAGCAATGATAAAGTACTTAAGTGTGGAAGAAAAATAAAAATAATATAATATAAAAAATAATTTACATTTATGTTACAGAATATTTTCTACATTGTTTCATGAACTTAGCAAGTGAGCTTTGTACTGCAGGCATTCCTTTCTAGCTTTACAGACATTTTTTGAAAGGCTTATGAAGCATTTAAAAATAATTAATTGACAGGAAAGTGTTTCCAATTTCAGATTAAAGATTAAAAATTCTGGATGGTAAGATATGATATGCTTAAAACTTCGCTTTTTTAAGAAAAGAAAGCACAAGATAGATTAGAGGAACCAAAACAGTATCTAGGATATTACTGTCCCCACAGAAGTTTCCAAATTCAGGACTACTGTCCTGACCAAGTTAACAAAGCTAAACCCATTCCAATCTCCTATCAGATTTTTCATTACAGCCAAACTAAGAACTGTAAATTAATCAAAGAGCAACCATGCACTTCAAAGTTCTCATAAAATAAACTAGGTATTGTGAAGCTGTTAGCACCAAATCCACAGTTAAGCCCGAACTGAGCTTCTTTAAAAACAGTAACATCAGTTTGAACAGTGTTCAATCACTTCCCACTTCACTGTTCAGAAGGCAAGCACAATTTTAATACAGTTTCCAACAGAAATGTCTAAGCTTCTTAAATTTTGATGGGTCTTTTTCTTGCCACTTGTATAATTTTCACTGTCTGAGAATAAGCCAAGAGAATTATCTGTATTTAGAGCGTCTGAATCCTGGAAGCAGTAAAAAAAGATTCCACCAAAGATCAGAGTACCACCATGCTGGCAGAGCTCAAACTCAGCAGTTTTGACTCTCCCTAAGTCAATGACCTTTCAGTTTTTAAAGAATATTATGTGTTCTTGAGAATATCATACACCATTCTGACATCTCAGGGTTATTCACAAGTGGCCAGTAACTAGATGGCAAATTTACGAAAGGCTGAAATAGAATTTGTGAAAGATACAAGTATGTGCACTGTGAGTGGTTAAGGGCTGGATATGAAACACAGTGTGGTGGGGAACTGAGGAATGTGCCAGCACTAAGTGTGGACAGCAAGGCACATGATCTAACATCAGTAAGGGCTGTAAGCAATTCTGCGGTCTCTTCAGTTCTTTCTCTAACAGGAACTCATTTCAGCAACTGCAAGTTAACATGTTTCTTGTGTGCCTGAAAGAACAAATCCATAAATAGGGAAGGCATCCAGTAAGTTTGCAGCAGAATTCTTACCCTGTTCCAGAATGTGCACGCTATCTTTCTTAAAGTCCCAACAAAAAAAAGGCAGAAAATGTCAATAACATTTATCTCAAAATGTTATGATGACTTGTCTATAGAAACTCCTTTTTGTTCTTTCAAGCACTGTTTTCATTTGCTCACAAGATATTTTATGTTTCCTTAGTATTGTAAGTAAGCACACAAACTGTACTCAGCATATTTATGTTAATTTAGTGTTACATGAGGTTAGAGGTTTTGAAAGGAAATTACATTCCTCTAACTGAAGACACTACTGCAGAGGTTAGAAAAAAAAATGTCACTAAAAGGAACAAGTCTGAATATCTTTCAGCCCAGAATGCATCTGTTTTGACAAATTAACAGTAATATTGTTAATTGCCACTGACATGGCTTTTAAACATGGATGACCAGTTAATCTGAAGCTAGGAGGCAACAAATAAACACTTCTGCAAAGAAAGGAATCATCACTGACCTTTGCAATAGCAACTGCTTCCTGAGGGTAATACATGGAGGTACCAATACCCATGAGAGCTGCAGGATACACCAACTTCTTTATTTTTGAACCTGTTTTGTAACAAAAAATCAAAAACCACAAACCATTGATAGAGTATATGTTAGCCAAGTCAGCTGAATGCCCCTATTTTATTTATAAACAATTTTCTTAAATACATTTTAGTGTATTTTCTCTTCCATCCTACCAGTTCCTTAAGAAACATAATCACTCTGATCAGTAAGGGCTCCCCTAATAGTTTGCTAAACTTTTTAAGCCTCACTAAGATCATATCTTAGATTGGTTGTGCACATAAATTCCTTTGGACATGAACTGCTGACCAAGTCTGGGACTAGGACTGGACATATCTAGTCTCCTCTGAGTAGGAGTCTATAAGGAAAGTCTCTGAATGCTGTGACTCAAGAGGAGGATCCTCCCCAGACAGGTCTGTCTGACCCTGTCCTCTATGCAGAAACTGATCAAGTTACCACCAAATCCTTTCAAACCACTGCTTTACATCAATAATCACATTGCTGCTGCTCTCTTGCAAGTGAAGTGCATCACTCCATCTGCAACACGAGTTAAAACTAATTATCTCTAATGGCATTTTAAACCAAGCTGGATGACTGCACAATATTCACATGATTAAACTTTGAATACCATATTTTCTACTTAGTGAGCAGCTGTGCATATTCAAGTGTTATGATTTGACCTGGAGGATTTTAGCTGTACCTTCCAAGAGGGCAATTTCTCCACAAAGACCAAGGAAAGGAAGAATAAAATAAAGAGGACTTTCAGTAACATCAAAATAAAGGGGCACTTCCATTTATGGTTTGAATACTTTCTGGAAATAAAATTCATATTTTAAACTATTATCAGAAAAAAAAAAAGTGTTTAAATTATGGCTCCCATCCTAAAAGATTCACAAATGTAACATTTTTAGTATGAGGTATTTTCATTAAACTTAGGATCCTCTAATCTTTCAATTCCAGTCCCAAGACTGCACTCTCCCCTCTCCCCTCACTTTGCTACAAAGTGTTATAAATGATGGAAGCTGATCTCATTCTTCATCATGCTGCTTGAGAAGCAGGAATACAAAGAAAAAGAACTTCAAACAGGGAAGTTATCTTGATTTCATTAGAAAAAATACACAAGGAAAAAAAGTGAAGTACTGTTTCCACCAGCTTCACTAGAAAATTAAATAGTTGGAGATGCACTTCTAATTTCTACACAGCCAAGCACACACTTCCAGTGCAACACATTCAGGCCCCACAAAGGTTTATTTTTGTTCAAACCATGTCCTCACTGGTATTTAAATTCTACAGCTTTAAAGTTCTGTTACCTACATTTCACTGCATTAAGAATATCTTAATGTAAGCACAAAATACTTCTTCACACTTAACGTTTCTTACACTAACGCTTCTATTTATGAAAGCATGAACATTTTTTCAGTAAGTGTGATGAAATTAACTGCATCATTTTTCTGTAGTGCAAAATGTGCAGGTATTTACAGTGCACCCAGAATTAGTTCACCAATCTATTTGCTGAATCACCATCTGCAGCATCCCTGCATGTCAACACAGAATACTTTGAAAAAAATCGAATATACCCCTGATTGGACACATACCATAGTTCAGGAACATCTGTATTTTACCATAATTTATTCCACAGTTGTTTTCTACAGTAACATGAAGAAACTGATGAAGAACTTCAATAATTAAAAATATTTTTAGGCTAAAAGATACTAAACCAGTCCTTTGCCATTTTTGTTATACTAAAATACTGCTGGGGAAAATGGAAGACTAGATTTTAGTAACAAATACAGCAATGATAAAACAATAATTGTTAGTTATTAAACACCTTTTCCATGCAGTTTCTTTATAAGGAACAGTGTAGAAACATCCTTGTAACAGTTAATTCAGATCTCCTTGTCACAACTAAAAATTAGTACCCTAAAACCCACAAAAAATTACTTACCCAAAATTGTAACTTGAACAGTCCAAATGGTTTCCACTTACCTCTAGCAAGAAACAGTCCAATAATTCCAGCAAAACTTATCACACCAAGCCTTGGATAAAATCCAGCAGGAGGCTTCTGGAGAAATTCATAGCCCTCTGAAAAGAAGCCAGAACAAAGTGCTTTAATGTAATGTGAAAGTGTTTTTGTGAAAAGGAATCATCAATACACGCTGGCAATTGTTACAAAACACAAAGAGTTATCAAAACACATTTAACTATCATGCTCATTTTAGATATGCTGGCAAAAAATTCAAAGCCTTTGAGTTTTTCTCTAGTGACACATGAATGAAACTGAGTATTGTATTGTATTCACCAATTTTCACAGGAGCTTTGCCTTTGCTCCTGGGCCATCTGTTTTGTTCTGCTCTTTGCATCTCAATCGTATCTTTTTCAAATTAGTGATAAAAACCTTTGCAAAATGGAATTTCACAGTTACACTTTAACAATAACTAGTTTCAGTAAAACACTGTACAAAAACCAAACCAGAGAACAATGCAAAGACACAGCAAAAACAAAGTGCACTCTAAGATGGGAGTCTGGTGGGGGAATGGAAAACTATGGAAAATCTTCCATGCCAACGAGTTCAGAAGACTGAAACTGCTAAGTTTAAAGAAAAGAGGTGCAGTATCTGAAATGAGCTCTACATAGAATCCATCCTCAGTCCTGGTAAGCCCAAGTGTGAAAGGATGATTCCAAAAATAAAAACAAATTAATTTTGGATTAATTCAAAATTCTTAGGAGATCCATGGAAACAAACCAAAATGAAAAGGCTAAACACTACAAACAAAAGACCTAATGCTTGCAACAAATAATAAACTCTCCAGGAGGTTTCAGCTACTAAGCTGGGTCAAGCAAATACTGCTGGAGGCTGGGTCAAACAAATACTGCTGGCTGGGAATAAATTGTGAGGGGTTTTCCCCTTCTTCTCCTGCATAACTAATTTTTAGTGACATTGATAAACATAAGTGCTGCTCTCAGATTTTAATTGCTTAGAAATGTAGTGTCATAAGTGACCCACAAAAGAAAATTCAAACAGGTACACAGTGGAAATAAATTAGTCTTAAATGCATTAGAAATTATACATACAATGATGCTTAATGGAATTCCCTGTAAACTGAAGATACAGTAGTCCTGCATTTTAAATTGCTACTTAAGAAAACTAAGCTGATTTACCTCTACCATGCTCAACAGCTTTTTCTAACTTGGGCACAGCTTTGGCATAAAGATCCTAAAAAAAAAAAAAAAAGAGAACAAGGGTAAATAGATACCAAGTAAATAAAATATTAACTATAGACTGAGCTGACAAAGAAAGGAGAAATAAAAACAACAAGAAAGAAAAAAGTGATGGGTCCCTAATATACCTTTTATTCCCACTTCCACCCATCACTTATAGGGCTATGCTTGCTCAATGTTACATTTAGCATAACTTACAGATTCTTCTCAAAGGACTCTTCAGAGAGAGATAAAATACAGTACTTCAAAACACAGACATCAATCTCAGTCTGAGATCAGGCAACTGAAACTCAGAATTATCTTGGGTTTCTCAGTGTGTTCAGGTATTGCAAAAACACTTGAGGTGATGCAAAGAAAAGAAGTACAACACTGCAATCAAAGGGGTATGTGACTCATTCTGCAAAGTGATAAATTCCACTTTTCAGGAGACAGTCTTACACTAACAAGACTGCATTTGGAAGTGACTTGGAAAATTAGATGTTCATAGATGTCCAAAGCAAATCAAAGACACTGCATCAACCCCACAGACCAGTTCTACATTTTTTTCAGACTGAGATTACTCAGGAAATAAAAGAAAGCACATTGCCTTTTATCCAAATAGAAAAAAAATCTCAAAAATAACCCTGCTAATTGTTATTTACACTAATAATGCTTCAGAGGAACAGTGTAAGGCTGTATACAAATTAGGGAACAAATTCTTAAACATATATGCCCAAAGCTAAAGCAGAGAGTAGTCTTACAATTCCACCTGAGCTGCACCTGTGCAGAAGTGAAAGCATTTGTTTAGGATATTGTATGGGGATATCCTTAGAACTTTCATCTCCTCACTAGCAAGAGTGATGTAAAAAAACCACCCAGCATAAAAATGAAAAAGTGTTAGCACGTGACACACAACATAACTTTAAATGGATGCTGGTCTTATTAAAAGACAATGTAAGAAGAACTTGCTCTAAAGATCCCAAAGACAAAGTCTGATCTTCTGTCATAACTGAAATATAACTGGCTCATTTCTACATCTGAGGTTTGAGCTGCATTTCCACTACAGTTAAGTAATTTTGGAAAAGTAAAATGGGTATACAAACATAACCAATTTCATTCTGATTATCCTGGGTTATCTGTTTGATTTTAAAGACAACTGAAACACACCTAATTACTATTTTCTTCAACATAGCAGGGATGGGCAGGGGGTGTAAAACCAAAGCTACCTCTGACTACAGTTAAGCAATATTGCCCAAACCCATAAAGTTTACATGCCCACTTCATAAAATGAGTCAGTAAACCACTGCCAGGAAATGGCTTCTTGTGTGTGAGCAGAAGAGCACATCCTATGTCAATGATCACCAGACAGACAAAAATAATAAAACCAACAGGATGCCAACAGGTCAGCGAGACACCAAGCAAGGTTAGAGGCCAACTTCCTCTGCAATTTCACTGCCAGTCAGGGCTACCACAGGCAACCAAGCAAACCCATGTGCTCAGGAGCCAGAGCTCTGACTATCCTGAGAAAACTCCTTCCCCTGCCAAGCTGCAGCCAGGGCTCTGCTGGGGACACTTGAAACACCAGACTGAGGAACCCTGAAAAACTGTTTCAGTCCTGTGAAAGGCAGCACCACACAGAACTTCCAGGCAGAAAGGACACCCCAATCTCCATCTCAACAGCTTGAAGAAGCTTTCAGTGGAGAGCTGGGCACAGAGCTGGCAGCTCAAGGGGATTCACAACAGGCAGAGGGCAAAGCACAGAATCACCCACAGCTGCCAGGAGACAGCCACAGGGCAAGGGTTCCCCCACTTCAAAAGAAGCCTCAACATTTCCTGGGCAGGGAAGAGCAAGAAAGCTCTCCTGGGGCTTTGCAATCTAACACCAACAATTTAGGCCTTGATCACAAAAATATTGGCTTTCCTCTCTGCTACAGAGCCTATTTTTGTATTTAATGACTATTTACTCTAAACATACTACCTAATAAAATATATATATATGAGAAAGTTTTTAGGCAAGGGCTGGGGATTAGGTTTACCAGTGCTTAGTGGCCTGGGATTTTCTCTCTTCCAGAGAGCTGCATTCCTTCCCTCAACATTCCAGTTCAGCTAATACTGATTTATTTTTTGCTAAGTTGTGTTTTGTCAGGGTTGCAGTAAGGGTAACTTGGTTTTGCTGCTCCAAAACACATTGCTTGATAATTTAAGGCCTCCTTGAGCATGAAAACTGCAAATACCACTCTCCTATCTTCCTGACAGTGCCAAATCCAGATGTGTCTAGGTATATTTAAGCCTTAAGTTCACTTCAGAAAACAATTCCATGCTTTAGTTAATTTTAATTCTTTTGGAAGGAGAATCCCTAAACCCAGGGTTTAGTTCAGCAAATTAGTATATAAGACACAGCTGGTTCTGTGTGAGAAGGGGGTGAACATTATGACCTGAACTGTGGAAAATTTTAAGCAATGCAGAAAACTTTCAGTGATGGCACATTTTTGAAAAATGCTGTTAACAGCTATCAGCTCTTACTTTGCAGCTACCTGTTAATTCCAAGTCAGAAAAAACAAACCACAATCCCAGCTGGAACTTTACCCCTGAAGCATCAGGGGTGCAATACAAACCATTGTACCTGACACCAGGCTGTGTATGGCTCCAAAACCTGTCGCAAACGGGAAACCCCCTCCTCCAATTCTGTTTTGGGATTCTCCACATATTTCGTCTCACGAGCTGGGGAGGAGTACAGTGACAGCTGTGAATATTAGCAAACAAGATGTTAAAAACAAAGGTGGAATTGTGTAAGTAGGTCTTCAGGGCATGAACAGTCTAAGCAGAGAACAACTAACACTGTGCTTACTACATAAACAATGCATAATAAAAATTCACACAGCTCTGAGACAACCATTATGAGCAAAGTTTAATTATACAGCACATAATTATGATGAAGATGACTTCTAACTGCTATACAATTCATTCATAGCTGCTATATGATCCAAGTCACAAGTTATAAATTAATATTAAACTAGTTTAATAAGAACACACAACATAATTGTGAAAAATGTTTCCCACCTTAATCAGCACTTCTGGTTCCCAGTTAACATACTGAATGCACTAGAAATGACAATCAATCATTTTCTATATATGCACAAGGCATCATTAAAGAGCCTAAGCAGCTTCTAACAAAGGTAACATCCAACACACATGTGTCTGTTTGTGACTGAGCAGGAAAAGGGTCCAACATCCCAACCTTTGGTCATAACCACATCAGCAACTGACAGCATTAATGTACCCGGGCACTGTGCAAAGAGGAACTGTAATGAGCAATGGGCACCTTCACATAATAAAGGCCAAACCACCCTATTTAGGGTTTACAATCACCACAACATGTACTATAATTATCTAAGCATATTTGAAACTGTATTCCATTTAAAAAATCCAAGTTCGTACTGTTGAACAGCAAAGCTCAAAACAAAACCTATTAAAATTTCTAGCAGCTTATATACTAGACAGATGTTCAGTATAAAGAGCTTATATTTTACACCATATTTATACTCCATTTAGTAGTTTATTATAATCTGATGATTACAAGTATTGCTGCATTAAAATGTAGCCAGCTCTCTTTTCAAGATCAGCTATGTTGTAATTTAAAAAGCTGCTAACCACAACATAATACAAAATTATAACAAATTTATCCAATAATTTGGTAACTTGTGCAGCTGGATTTCCCATAATACTTTGAAAGATGAGGATTTTCAGCCTCATTTCCCTAGGAAACCAGGTCATCCCTGGCAATCACAGTCACAAGCTGAACTTTGATCCTGTTGGACAACCTAACAGCAATGCCTGGCACGAGGACAGAAATAAGGAAATTCCCATATATTTTATGAAACTAGACAGCTGACACATAGAGATCCAAACTAAGAGCCTGTGAATGGCAAGAAAGGCAGCCAGAAGTCCAGGCTTGCACATTCTGCTGAGCTGGAGCTGATGGCAAGCCCATTACTCACTGACATGAGCTCCACGCTGCTGCCTCAGGGCTGACTCAGGCCAGCAGAGGCTGGGCCCAGCTGAGGCTCCCAGGACCCCCTGCAACTGCAGCTCCTCTCACTGCTCAAGGGAACTGCCAGCCCCAGCACCTGGGTGTGCACAACACAGCCTGGTTCAGTTCCAGTGCTTATGGCACAATGCTTTGGGCTGGGTTCAAGTACTCAAAACTTTTAAACAACTGCATGCTCTCATGCCTGTAAAGCTGGATTTAGTTATGAAGTACTTATTTTGATTTTTTAGTGCTGGAAACCTTTAAAAGCCTGTGTAACAGTGCTGCTGAATCTACAGTTTGACAGGGTATTTTAAGGCTCTACTTATAACCAAGACATTTGTTACATCTTAAAGAAATGAAAGCATAACAGGTATTTATTGCCACTATGTATTGTATTTGTTGTTGCTTAGGTCTGAATACTGTGAAGAAAGGAAAACTGAAAAAATTCTGCAGGCTACTATGGTGGATTCAAAGGGTTGCCAGACAAGAACTTAGATATTTAAAAAAGAGAATATTTTTAGAAATAAAACATTCTGATTCACATTTATGTTTTAGTGGAGAACGTAAATGAATTTTTATTAGAATTTACCAACACTATTTACAGTAAAAAGTAAGTGCTATTATCTGGGTAAAAAGCAAATAAAATATTCCTGTGGACTTGAAATACAACCATAAGTAAATCTACAAACATGAAAATGTAATTTCTGAATGAATAATAACAGGTTTTAATGTAGGAAAAATATTTTATACACAAGCAAGCCTGGCCCTATCAAGTGAAGAACATCAAATGCCATGCTCAGGTAAAAGCAAAACTGTACAGACATCCCTGGTGAGGAAACCCGAGCAGCAAATTTAAAGGCAAGAATACAAAAGGTGACAGGATGTACCGAAATGCTTTCATACATCAAAACACAATGTTTCCAGAATTCTTTAGATAGGAGAGCACTAAGACTCTAACCACACTCACCTCCTCAATTTTCAGCAACTCCTTCTTGGAAGCCTTCTCTGAGGAAGCAGCATAAACCTGGACAGAGAGCAAGCCCAGGCTGACAGGGGTGGCCCCCAGCCGGATTACCTGGAAACATCACCAAGGACAAGAACATCATTGTGTGCAAACAAAACTGCAACGTGCCTGAACACCGCCAGGCAGACAGGTGTGTGTCCCCCTAGATGGTAAACAGGGATCTCAACAGATGCCTGGAAATTAGGAGAAAGGAGGGTCAGCAGTACAGTCTAATGCTCTCAGGCACTGACATGGTAACATCTAAATCACTCAGGTGGTAATTGGAAAAACCTAAGGCTAAAGGGGGCAGTAGAAATAAATGCTAATCTCATCAGTTTTCATCTCACAAAAAAGATCTTGTTTTTTCTAGTTTAAAGTAATTTTTGTACTAACTTTCTCAGCTTAAATAGCAAGATTATATTCATATTTTAAACAACTTTGTGTATGCCCATAATACCTCCATTTTTCCATAGTTAGTACCAAGAAGTTCAGTGTTTTACTTCTACTTAATATCTGCACATAGACTTAGGAAAACAAGGAGACCTGCAGCTATAAATACCAGAACAAAATCAATACTTTCTAAGAATTTTAGGAGTGTCTCCTACTTTCTGTAAGAAACATGAATTACTTGACTGTTTTTGAACACTTTAAATTCAATCCAATCACACCACACAACCACCATGACTAAGGTGGATGGATATAGTTCTTCCAATATTCAGGACCTATGCTAAACTGAATTTCTTAATGGGAAAGTCTGCTTCAACTTAAAAAAAAAAAAAAAAACAAAAACAAAAAACAAACAAAAAAACAGAAGAAAAAAAAAATCTTAGCTCCAGAGTAAATCAAGATGCCCAGAGAGCATTTTTTCCAGCAAATGCACATCTTTGTTAGCAGCAAAGTATAACTCCAGAAATATCAGTTGAAATGGGAAAGCTTTCAGTGTCTCATACTCCTGTAGTGCACAGTTACAGCAGCCGGTGTTTTGCTGGATCAGGTTACAGCCCCAGGGGGTCTAACACCAAACTGGGGGTGCCTGGCTCCTCTCCAGCACTGCTGCCCAGCTGTGGTGGCTGGAGGCTCCCACCGTGAGGGAATTCACCTGGCCAAAAAGATTAATCCTGCAGGAGAAGGGAGAGCTTTGTGTGGCTCAGCAAATGGAGTCCTTCCTTCCATGGAACAGCCCGGCAAGCACCACAGGAGCTGTGGGACAGGGCTGGGAAAGGAGAAGGCAGCAAGGCCTCTTCCTTTTGTGAAAAATGCATGTATTTTATAATTGGCTTCTCGCAAATATTAAAATGAATATTGTACGTGTTGTGTCAGAAAATAATGCTGTATTAATTTTCTTAAGTACTGTGTTAAATATAGTTTTAGGTTATAAAAATTGTTAAAATAGAAACTATGCTATGTAAGATGCTTTGTTTAACAGAAAGGGCTTGCAGCGAGATAGCAGCCACAGGACACCAAAATCTTTCAGAGAAAGGGAATTTATCGCCCTCTTATCAGAAGAAACGAACTTCTTCCCGCCTTGGAGGCGCTATTAGGATTAGAAGGAAGAAGTTGACACTGACCAGACAGAATCCTGTGTTTGAATGGAATTTATACATAATGTATGAGGTGTATGAATATGCAACAGGCTATTGCTTTTGAGGGTTAATCCTTTCTTAACGGGTGTCCTTTTTCAGGCTCCTGCTGCCCAGAAAAGGTACCCGGACGTCCGTAACTCTTTGTTTTTATTGTCTCATATTGTTTTAATTCAATTTGTCCAAACTGTTATTACTCTAATTGTGTTACTATTTTTATAACCACTTTATTACTATTAAACTTTAAAAATTTTAAAATCAAGTGACTGGCGTTTTTCACACTTTTCACAACTAGCAGGGTCTGTGGCACTGACCCAGCTGCTTGTGGCACTGGAGCCGTGGTCACACCACCCCTCCTCCATGCTGTGATGGTGGCAACTGGCCCAGCCACGGCACAATTGCTCTGTCTGGCTGCTGCAGAACTGTTAGAAAACAGCCTTAAAATTATCCACACCACAGCAGCTTACTGTAGGCAGTCAAGCATTTGCAGCTTAAATTTCTTCCACTGCCCTGCAGGTGGAATGTTTATTAAATGTAACCAATAGACTTCTCAAACTAAAAATTGGGCTATACAGTTGCCAAACTTCCTGAAAATGCTGGTTTAGGTGTAGAGAAACAGCACACAACAACTAGGTTACAGGATTGCTCTTCTGGAAGACATAAGGGATCTGATGGGTTAAAAGGAGTGGAAAAACTTGCTTAAAATGGAAGTTTTTCCTTGTCTGAATTTATGGACTCGTTACTAAATCACTATAAATGAAACACCACAATGACTGGATCAGCTGTTTCACAGCCAAGGAAAGACAAGGATAATCTCTAATAGTGTTTGCTTAAACACTTTTCACATACTTCCATTAGCCAGGACAAAAACAAATGCTACTAACCATTAATAGCTGTAGAGTTTATTTCCTCAATCTTTCCTTTTTTCATTGCAAAACTGTTCTGTCACTGAAAAGGCAAAAATCTAAATGCATTTTCTTTCAGAAATATGTTTTCAAACAGTGTAAATGGTGCTAAGTGTCACCAGTAGAAACTGTAAAACCAAATGTTTTAGATATTTCAGATTTTTATATAAAGACACAAACAGCAGAGCACAAGGCTGGAAGCACCTGGGTTTCACAAAACAATATCAGTGATCACAGAACTACTCAGACTGAAATGTTAACTGTTTATGTTATCAAGATAATGAAGCGCAGACATTTTCCATTGATTTTAATTTTTAACAAAATGAAACTAATCTCTGAAAGTGCAAGTTAAATCTCTTCTTAAATGTGCTGTTCAAGTCATACTGCAATGGTCTCCTACATGAACTGCCTTATGGGACAGACAGAACTGCTGCTGAAATACTGCCTGTTTGCATACACAGAAGTGTTTGGGAGTATGAAAGATCAACTGCTGTACTTTTTGTTTCCAAAACTCCCTTCAGGATCTCATTTTTGAATTCCATACTAACCACATATTACTAAACCAATTGCTTTAGTAAAATATTTTGACTGATTGAGCTGTGCCTTCAGCCTGCCAGTCTTACAGCCACTCAGTATCAGAAAACCAGAGCCAACATTCTTTTCCATTGGCAATGCTCTGCAGTTATTTTAAGCAAAAAAGATACATTTACTCCTCTCTAGCTAAGAATTCAACTTTATCTTTAGACACCAGACAGGAAAAGCTGGAGGATACTTTTGAGAAGGCTGATATGGTCCTGAAGTATGAAAACACTTCATTTCTCTCATATTTTTCAATTCTCCCTCCTATTTCTCGACCCAAACTATAAAAACGTAAAACCAAAATCCAAACTCTTGAACACTCCTGTCCCTGAAGCACAAATATCATGGACAAAAAGCCACCTTCCCTTTGGCTCTTGGAGGCACAACATCAGGTTGGCCTGAAGCACCTAAACCCTCATTAGCAGCATAAAGGTACTAACATACTTAGTGCCCAAATGCACAGGTTCACAGATAAACCTTCTAATGACAATTATGGAATTCTCAATGATTCCGAGCACAGAATTCCAACATCAAAGCACAAAAAGAACAAGGAATTTGTGACAAGAGCAGAGCAAGCAAGGGCTCAGCACATCAGCACCACAGACTCACAGAATTGTCAGGGCTGGAAGGGACCTCTGGAGCTCATCCAGTGCAGCCCCGTGCCAGGGCAGGGTCACCTGAAGGAGCAGTGACACAGGAACATGTCCAGGTGAGTGAGCTTTGGATGCCTCCTGGGCAGCTGTTCCAGGGCTCTGCCACCCTCAACGTAAAGAAGTTCTTAATGTTGAGATTATGAGTTTCAATTATATGTTAGTATTTCATATACTCAGTATATCGGTATCTAGAGATATTATCAGCATATCACACGGAAAATGGTACCAAAGAAAATGAACACCAAGAACCAAGCATCACCAGGTTTTGATTTTTTTTTTTTTTTAAGCAAGCAGCCGTAACAGCGATCTGACTGGCACAGAGCTCGCTTTTAGCCTGATCTGGGCATCTGGAGCTCCTCTAATCAGAGGCAAAGACCTCAGAGACAGCGAGAGCCGGACCGTGCTTTCCGCAGGTCCCACAGACAACCTTCAGGCGCTAAAACGGAGACTTTTCAAGATCGAGCTGACACTTTGAAGCGACAACTCCCCGAACCCAAACTCTGCGGCAGCACACTGCAAAGAGGGAATGCGATCTGCACGCACCGCTCCGCACTCTGCGGCAGCACCGCTGCACCCAGAAACGACTCTAAGTCGGGACTGTGCCTCTGTTCATGCAGCATGGAGGGCACGCGGTGCCGAAGCGCTAAGAGGAGCGGTGAAGCAGCTGCAAGGAGCGCGGTCCCAGCAGCGTGCGGAGCGGTGCGGAGCGGTGCGGAGCGCACGGAGCGGCGCGGCAGCCACGAGCGCTGCGGGCCCGGCCCGCGCGGGGACCCTTCCTCACCTTGAACATGGCGGCGCCGGGCGCGCGGCGACGGGGCGATGGCGTCACCGCGGCGTGACGTCACGCGAACGGCCCCGCCCCGCTGCAGGCGCCGCCCGGGAAGCGGAGGGGACCGAGGGCTCCCTGGGGAATGGCGCCTGAGGGCTCGTGTGGGACAAACGTGGTGCCGGAGTGCTGAAAGCGCTTATACACTAGTCCTCAGCCCCGCGGCATGGCTCCATGTGTTACTCTGCGGCCTTTATAAAGATGGTTCGGCCGTTCAGAGATCACAGAATCAATCACAGGATCACGGAATCATTTAGGTTGGAAAAGACCTCTGAGGGTGTCGAATCCAACCTGTTACCGAACACCACCCTGTCAGCCAGACCATAGCACTGAGTGCCACGTCCAGCCTTTCCTTAACCCCCCCAGGGACGGTGACTCCACCTGCAGTCCATTCCAATGCCTACTCACCCTTTGTGTGAAGAAATTCTTCCTGATGTCCCACCCAGCCCTTCCCTGGCACAGCTGTGTCCTCTCCTCCTGTCGCAGGCTGCCTGGCAGGAGAGACCGAGCCCCAGCCGGCCGCGCCCTCCTGCCCGGGAGCCGGAGAGGGTGATGGAGGCACCCGAGCCCCTTTACCCGGCTGGACACCCCCGGCTCCCCCTCACAGCACCCCTGCCCCAGGCCCTCCGCCAGCTCCACCGCTCCTCTGCCTCTGCCGGAATAACGTGGATGGCAGTGCTGGTTCTGCTTGGGGTAGAGTTCGTTCTCTTCACAGCACCTATGTACTGGATTAGTGCTGAACACAGGGTTGATAATACAGAGATGTTGTTGTTACTCGTGTGTTGAAGACAGAATATCCCTTTCGTCATTTGGGGTTACCTGTCCCAGGTGTGTCTCCTCCCATGCACTCCCGGCCCCTCTCCAGCGTGGCCTTATAAAAAGCAGAAAAAGCCTTGGCTCCATGCAAGCCCTGCTCAGCAATAACAAAAACATCTCTGTATTATCAACCCTGTGTTCAGCACTAATCCAATACATAGGCCCATACCAGCCACTGTGAAGAAAATTAACTGTACCCCAGCCAAAAGCAGCACAATGGGACTAGTGTATGGATAGCGTTCTGTGCCTATCTCATATTAAAAAACAAACAAAAAAAAAAACCCAAATAAAACAAAACAAAAAAAAAGCAAAAACAATTACCCACCACTCTTTTCTCAGTATTTTTACACTTTTCATCTCTGCATCCCTTGGGGCATCTCCCAGCTCACTTCAGTGAGTTGGACAGGTGAAAGTTTTTTCTGCTCACATCTGCAGCAAGGGAGGGTCTTTTGTACATCCCACAGTGACTGACTTGTAACTCAGTGGGAGATGAATATCAGAAATGAGGAGTGCTGAATTTCTGTCAGAAAATTACTTGGAACAGGCTGCCCAGGGAGGTGGTGGAGTCACCATCCCTGGAGATGTTCAAGAAACATAGTTTCTTGAAAAAAGTTAATACTGATTTTAGAATATGAATAGCACTGTGTTAGTCCTAGAAAACGTTGTTAGAATTTTAATGCAAAAGGTGAATCACCTGAAGAATACGGTAACAAACACTTCATCAGGAACAGTACTGTGGAAAGACAGACAAGGTAGGCACCCTTGCACGATTTTCTTTGTCGTGATAATTTTTGTTGTTCCCTCTTAAAATTCCTACATTTCTTTACTGCAGATTCTTTATAGACCTAACAGAAGCAGCTATAGCAGGAAGAAATTTAACCACTGCATTGCAGAACTGGGCAATGCTCCTTAACTGGCAAATTAATGGGACAGCAGAAATACCTCTAACAAATGGTACAAGATGAGCTCCAGTACCCACAGACAATACTGGTATTTTATTATGGACTTGGTTATAGAGATTTTAGCATGGAGAAGTTAAACCTAAAGGGTACCTAAATGACCAGTCAGTGAGGAACACTAATTGCCCTCTTTCTCCATTGCACCATGCTTTGCACAATCAGTTACATTTACAGAATATAAGCCACAGTGAGGCAAATGTATATGGAAACTGATTTTGCAGCATTTTGTGAAGGTTTTGTCAGGATGTGGAATGATGGTGTAGTTTGCAAAGCACTTACATTTCTTGATGCATTTTTAATAATAATTCTCAAGGAGTTTAGAGAAAATGTTCAAAGCTCAAAGTTACAGGTGAGGAGTGATGTGAATCACTCAAGGTGAATAATGGCACCCAACCTGGTTAGTTCTCAACCAAAGCTAAATCCCATGCCATGGGTAGGATCAACTGCTCCTCAATTTTTGTAGGGGGCAGACGTAAGAATATTTCAAATACACTGTCTTTTTAAGTTTGGTACATGAATAGTAAAGAAAATTCCAATTCTTTCTGGACATAAAATGGTGTAAATGTTACAAATATGTATTTTTGTTATCAATTTATATGTAGTGGCTATACAGCAATTATTAACACAATTATGTAACATATATAAATATCTGAAGAACAGATGGTTGTTTCAAAATAAATTTAATCCAAATAATTTTATTAGCTCAGATATCTTCAGTGCACTTTTTTCATTGCGGATATTAATCTTTAAAACTACTGATAGACTGATTAAAATAAATGGGAAAACCTTTGTAGAGAACAATACAAATATATTTGCTTTCATGTAGGAGTATTCTTCTCTTATACTGGAGGAGGTTGTCCCTGCCAAATTCCCCTGGGACAAGGATAATATATGCCATAATGGATTATGCACAGTCCAAAACACTGTCAGACAGGCTTAAAAAGGAGCTCAAGTTTCTGCTGCTGAGGCCACAGAATAAAGAGGTTTGGCATGATTGACTCCTGGCTGTTTCTAATGTAAGGACCTCTAGCAAATTTCAGTTTGATTTTGCATGCCAGTAATTTTAGAAAATTGGTTTTTCTAAACACTTGTGAAAGACACATTTTCCCTCAGAAAACTCAGAGATGCTTGAAAATGTCACCACAGTTCATAAACTATGTAATCACAGGCAGAAATACAATTTAAGGAACTTGATCTCTAAGCCAATGCCTTAGGCATTATGGTCTGAGCTTTCATAATGTTGTATTAGATTGCTTGTTTACAGTTTACTTTTTGGTCAGGAAAATAAGATCAGTCTTTTACTACTACTACACTTACAGTTCTTTGCCATAGATGTACAATTGTAGGGGAAAAATTGATTTGTTGCACATTAATGTTAAAATATGAGTGTGTAACATCTGTCCATCAAATACCAATGAAGTTACCTACTCACACTGATTACTGGAAAACATTATAATTCTGGATGGATGGTTTATTTTGATGTTCTCCTTCAAGATAAATGTTCTTGTATATTAAAAAAACCAAACAAACAACCCCAACACCCCCCATTTTTCTCCATGCACCTTTTCTCATTAAAACAAATTATTTTTAAAAATACCATGACTTGTCACTACAGTTTTGCCAGCCTGTTCAGAACTGGGTTTTGATGTCTTTATGAAATAAACTGCTATTCCCCCTCATAGAGCTTTTTGTGTTATAAGTGGAAAGAATGCTGTTTGGCAGCACTCTCTTCAAGGTCATTGAGAACATGTAGTTAATAGGAAATACACAACCACAAGAGCTTCAGTAAATTCAGTTCCAGCTGTTAAGCAGCTTCACCCAATGCCGTGAGGCTCGAAATGCCCACACAAGGCCCAGGCGGAGGGCCACGGCAGGCACAGCCACGCAGTCTGCAGAGCCATGATCAATTCCTCAGGTTCCTGTCACTTTAGCACGTATTTGTCAGGCAGCTGACTGAACTGCCTTTTATTGGGTGCGTGATGACACTTTTCACAATGCCTTTAGTAGTTTGCATGTCCATAGGAATACCCCTTCATCCTTTCTACTTCATTTGCTTACGAAATAAAAACAAACAGAAATTGAACAGGCTTTTGTATTTAATGAGACCATCTTATTTAGAGTGAAACTTACCCTGTGCTTTTTCTTTTCACAGCTAAGGTGAGTCGTTCTTCGACGTTTGTCAAAGGCACTTTATTGGCAGCTACAGGTCTGAATTCACACATTCAGAAAGCAATTTGGCTGTTGAGAACAGATGCCATTGCAGAGCTATTTGTGAGTTCCCACTGACCTACCTTTAATTGCAGCAAAGGCTTTATGCATTCACATCTGAGGTAAACCAGGACGAATTTCAGCACCTGTTTTCTCACCAGCTTTGTCACATTCTGACAGCATCCAAAATACACTCTGTGCTTTCCAAATAAAAATTCTATAAAATAAGACAACAGGCAGGTAGAAGAGAGACATACATAATGCAAAAACCCCAGTATAACCCAAATGCATCTCTTTCACTTCTGGTATACCATGGTTAAAAACCCAAACATTCCTTCCCTGATTCAAATCCTTGGCTTCTTGCTGCAGACACCAGGAGCTCTGGTTCCTCATTTTCCAGCTACTCCTTCCAGCCACAATGAATAATTCTTCTGTCATTCTATCAACAGGTTGTTCATACCACCAGCAGAGATGTGTGGATTGCCTAGTCAAGCACAGGTAATAGGCTACCAGTAGCAGTGAAAATACAAACAGCTTTTTGATGCCCTTAAATACTCATCACAACAAAATCCAACTATTTTCAAAATTCAAATGCACCTCAGATTTCAGTTGAACAGGATACATTCTGGAAATCAGCTGAGGCTAGAAGATGAAAGGTCCTGCATCTTTTGCCAGTCTGTATATATTTTGTGCATGAATTTTTTTTACCTTAAAAAATTATTTTCACAGCAATCCCTAATTTCTTAGCAAGGTGATGTGAATAGCTTTACCTCATTTGCCTGTAAATGTCTTGATTTACATATATTCATAAATATGCATGCCTATTAAATGCAGTCGATTATTTACCTAAATGAGTTTCTAGGTCTACCAAATAATTCTCAATTAAAGGTACACATTCCTTCTGGAAGCAAAATGCCCTTTTTAGGACATAATCTATTTCTGTTCAGAGCACTCCTTAGTCTGGAAATCCTTCAGCAGTTCCTTGCTCTGTGGTACCAAGGCCTTTGTTCAGGCTGGGTTTGCACCTCTGCATTCCTTTGCCTCATTCATCAAACCCCATCATATCTCGTGGCTGCCACTATTGCTTCCTTTCTAGCAGCATTTGCCACAAGGGAGCAACACCAACCTTACCCAAGCTTATTCCTGAAGTGCATTTGGGAAACTCTAGGACAGGTCTCTCACAATCACTAATGAAAGCCCTCATTTCAGTGGTTTCCCCTAATGATCCCTTTTCTGTTTAACACACTTTATCCCCTGCTTCTCCTCATGTGACACCATTGATGCCTACCCCCACTCCCTCTGGAGAAGGGCCATGGTTGCATGACTGCAGCTCCTAGTGGGGCACAGCCTGACAGTCTTTACTTTAACTGCTCCTATCCAGTACAGCATTTGAAACTACCTCAGACTCATAAATTAGTACAATATGGTGCCTTAGCTTGCTTTGGCTCTGGTATAGATGAGAAAAATGTCACATTTCTCAAGTGTGATCAAATAGGTTCTCCCTTCTTTGTGCATGTAGCAGTGCAGGGTACCACACAGGCCCAGAAACTGGGTGTTACAAATAGGAGCAGCTTTGCTGAACATCAAGAGTGGCAATTTCATGAACTGAAAAGCCTGAGGGATCAATCCATTGCTACAGAAAAAGGGAATATGAAACAGGTAAATTGTATGTCTGGTTCCAGGCATTATCTCTGGAGGATATTGGATTATTTCCATCCACAGCAGATGCATAAATCATCAAAAGTTAAAGTACTGGAAAATTGCTAACCCATCCAGCCACTTTAATGTGTCCTGCCCTGCTTTGAACAAGGCTGCAGATCTGAGAGCAGATCTCTCTGTGGCTTTCTACTCCGGTTTAACAAGTTTAGCATACATTCTTGTAATTGATTTTTACCATGGGAAAAATAAAAATCTCTGCACAGCAAAGCTGGGACAAAACTAAAATTGAGAAACTCTGATCACTTTTTAAGGAGCATATGTTCTGCAGAGTACAGTTGGTTATTATTTGTGTGTTAACAATTTTGTACTGAGATTTCCTTGGCTAAGGTATTTAGTTTATTTAACTTACATAGAGGTCAATCTCATTCCCCTTGTTTTCAGAGAACAGCACTAATCCAAAATCCACCTCCTTCAGAAAACAGCTAAAACACTTCCAAGAACGTTGTTAATTGGATCAGTTCCCAACTTTAAGACCATGAAAAGTCATTCAACTAAAAGCTACAGTTGAGTTATCATCACCTTTTTTTTTCTTCTGACTACATAATGCTTTGCAGTGCTTTGGATAATCTGTCAGGAGAATGATTAGGAAAGTTATTACTTGACAGTAACTTCCTGATTGCAATTAAATGAACTCCAAATCCACAGGAGAAGAAATATATAGATTTTAAAAAAAGTTTTTGCCCTCTAAAACATCTTCTTCTGAAACTGGTATTTTGGATTTCATTATAGTAAGTTAAAATTCAGTTCTTGGTATCAAGTTGCCCCCTGTGTTAGATGAAAAAATCCTTGCAGAACTGCCTGTAAGAGCCAGAGGATGAAGTGAGGGCATGTGTGGCACAAGGCAAATCCTATGGAACATCCTCAGCTGACCAAGGACACCTGAGGAACTTGGACTCTTCCTGGGCATAAATTTGCCAGGAGGGCTTTCTGAGGGGTGGAGAATGATAGCAGAGCAACTCCTTGCTTGAAGGAGTGAAAATAAAGGTCATCTCTACATCAACATAGGGGAAGCACTAAAGGCCTGCCTTCCATTGACACCAGAAGCACAATCCCATGCATTTTGTATGACTTGGGCAATCTGGGAAGGTAAACACAAGAGGAACCCACTGGCCACATTAGAATTCTTACCCTGAAGTGACAGAACTTGAACACAGAGTAAATACTTGGTTTCTGTTGGCATGATGTAATTCCTTTGACAAAGAAAGGATGGTAAAGTCAGAAAGTCTCATCAATAGCACTCAAAGTACTATTGATGTAAATAATCAGACCCATAAACAGACCCATACCATGAAAAATTCACCACAGGAAAGAAAAGATTCTCACACAGAAAAAAATTGCATGGTGTAACTCAAACTTGTGAGGTGAAGCACATGACAAAATCCAAACAAAGTCCAAACAATGTTTAGAACATGCCTGAGGACATATGGAAAAGGCTGTGGGAAAGGAGGCTGCCAGTTCAAGCCAAAGACAGACATAACTGTGTGGTAAAATTAAATAGTGCAATATAAGGGTTAACCATTAAAAGCCTTCTTCCTCATTAGAAAACAGATATTTTATTCAGCACCACTTACTGAACAACATTTATTTGTAATGTACAGGAGAAATGCTAACAAGGGTGACACCACCAGGAGACATCTGAAGGCATCAGACACAAAGCAAAAAGTATTTTTGAGTTCCTTTACAGACCACATACCATCAATCTCGAATGTTTGGTGCTCAGCATATGGTGTTAATGCATTCATTCCAGTGGATAGATGACTGACCAGTCACTGCAGGCTTCACCAGACATCATGATGAGGTTCATTTTTACCTGTAAACATTGCCCACAGCACCTGTCAGCACAACTATAGAACTGAATGTAGCAGTGGAAAGTGTTCATGAAAACAAGAAACTGAAGCTGCCTTTACACATATTCTCTGCCCTTTTCCTTGAATGAAGGTTTTGCACACGCCAAGGAAGTTGCCTCGGTCCAGGTGGTGTCTCAGTTAAAGGATGACACTGAACCATCAGCAAGATTTGACAGGCTAGAGGTGAGTAGGGTATCATGTATCTACAAGAGTATTGTGGACTCAAAAGGTACAGAACTGATACAGAATCTGTGCAATGGCCAAAGCAACACTCTGCCTTTCCATATTATTATATCAATGAATGAACTCATTATATGAATCCATATAATGGATTCAAAAAAAGAAACAAATAAACAAAAAACCCCAAACATAAAAAGCAGAACCCCAAAACCCTAACCTATAACAAAGGGGGAACAGCTGTTGAAATTAGGAATTTCATGTCAACAAGAATAATTTATAGCAAAGAATACAGAAAGCATTCACCAAATAAGCTTTTTGCCAAAATAACATTAATTTCATACCATACAGAACAAATGAACACAGATTACTAACTACTGTCAAAATTAAGGCCACATATTAAACAAAACAAAATGAAGAATTTGGTACGAACCAGTCAAAATGTGAGAGCTCTTAGTGAAATAATGGGAACTTAGTTGGAGATGCCTGATGAACTACAGAGGTGCTAACAAGTAATGTCAGGCATTGTGACATCTTGGAAAAAAGGTATTGCCAAAAATTCCACCTGGCTCACTGAGAAGGGAAATTAAAAAGGCAAATGAAAAGAAATGTAAGTAATATTTACAATGTGACAAGATTGTAATCTTCTCTTCCACTGTATCAGTCTAATGCATTTAGTCTCCTCTTGAACTCAAAATGGGGACACATTACAATTAAAAGTGGCCCTTCCTCCCTTTAATTCATCCACAGCATTCTCTCATTAAACAGTGCACTGTGTAGGATGAAGAAAAGTTGCTAAAAAAGGAGGGGAAGGAGGAGGGGGTGGGAAAAGTTACTTTATGCAAATGAAGTTTGAAGTAATTTGAATTATTAAAATAAAATTAAAATGCTATTTTAGAACTCAATATTGAAAAAAATAAAGACATCACAGTTATTTTCAAATATTCTTGACAACCTTCAAATATTCAGACTTTTAAACCAGGGGCTTTGATCTGAGAGAGACTTGACAAAATAGTGACAGAGAAAGTAAAAGTGTGGCAGTGGACTGACAAGGAAGGCTTTCATCAGACTGCTTGAGAAAATAGGATTATAACCTGTTTTACCTGCCCTCCCAGCCTGCTCCTCCTCCCTGGCACTGAATGCTGATTTTAATGCTGAAATGAAGCTTCCCCCTCCTGTTACAGGCAATGTTGAGAAGCACAACCTGGTCCCGTGGCACTCTGAGCTCCAGGGGGGACGCACACCTGGTCTGGGAGCCCAGAGCAGGGAACCTCTGTCCTGGCTGCTGACCAGCCCCAAAGGCTGCCCTGCCTGTTCAGCCTCGGCAGTCTGAATTCAGAGCTCCACACCAGGGGACAAATGTGACAACCAAGTCAACTCCAAACATTGATTCAAGCCTGAAATGCAGAGTGAACAGATAAACACACCACAGCAATTAGACTGGGGACACAGTGAAATGCAGCTAAAGAGAAAAGCCTGAAGTTGCTCATATAAGCACATCCAACTTGATGGGACAGCTCTAACAAAATCTTACACAGACATTGCAGCAAGACAGTTTTGAAGAGTGTTTAACTGAGTCATCTCTGAAGTCCTGGAGAAGATAATCCAGGTCCACTACATTTTTGAGTACTACAAAGTTTACACAAGAGTGTTTAAAGATTAAAAATATTTTATTTACACTTTTCTTTATACACATTTTATACATTTTTTTCAGCTTGAAACCCAAACAGAGCACATATGCAAGTCTGAGCATACTTGTATCCATGACAAGGGAAAATTACTTTCTGCCAAAAAAAAGACAAGAAAAAATGCCTTAAAACAGTTAAAAAGAGGCAATTCTTAAATTATTTAGACAAGTTTATAGCAGTCCTAGGGTAATCATTAGACAGGTAATCCAAATGTATATATGAGGACATATACAAATAATTTTGATTTTCTATAGGAAAAGTATTTCCAATGGCTAGACACAAGCACAGTACAGTTTGAAAATAACTTTTCCTGTTAACTTATCAAATACATTCTTTTCAATACAAACAATCTGATATTGTACACTGGAATTGTGGGATATTATAGTGGAATTGCAATCTCCAGCATATAATAATTTATTTTAGAAAGATCTACAAAAATAACAATATGTAGGGAAAAATATTTAACATAAAAACATAATTCACTCTTCCCTTCACCTGCTCCAACACTGACATAAAAGTTAGGTGGGTCCCTCTGAGGTAATAAAAGCCCCCCCTAAATATAGCTAGCTTTACAGTCCTATAGAGCACTTCATTTCCTAGACTTACAGTAAGATTTTTCTACCAGAGCCATAAATAAAAACTATCTGCACATAGAACTTATTTTCCCCTAGCTACCAACATAATATTAATCCAATAAGTATTTAAAATTGATTTTTGAAAGCTGTTTCTAAAAGATTACATAAATTGAACTTAGAGAAGTGTAAAAAAATTAGTAGAGGGACACACAGGAAAGCTGTGCTCAAAACAAATTAGTTTTTCTGCCACATGCCACATACAACTGTTTTATGACGTTTACCCACACAAAATGGAAATTTTCAAGTTACTCACCAACTTTCAAAAATAGAATACAAATGCAAAAGTAGTCATTAGCATTTCTTTTAAGCAGCTTTTAAGTGTTTAACAAACATGAAAATCTCAGAATGTTAGCTACAGGACACCAGCAAGCTCTGTTTAAACAGATGATTTAAGATGTCTTCTAGTTATGTTCTTTCCTACTCTCCTTCGGCAAACCCTGCCATGTGTGACAGATGCTTATTCAAGTAGTTTCACCACCTAGATATATATTTTTATTAGCAGGAGAGCAGGAGGGATGTTCTCTTTGATGGCCCCAACCCTATAAACTCTTAAGCACAGGCAGAGTAACACATGTGCTTACATGTTTTCCTTTAAGTACCTTAGAGTTTTCTGTTTCTTTGTATTGGACTATTCACATATGTGAAGTCTACATCTGAAGAATCTGGGGCCCAATTCACTATTTATTTTTTTAAGAAAAAGTATATTAAAAAGGCAAAATACCTCTACAAATGCAACTACTTCTAAATAGACTTTGACAAATGCAGGCTGACACAAACTACAAGTTTATTTTAAAGAACTGTTAGTGTCTCCCAAAATGCTTACTCTCCCTTTGCTAAAGAATGGACATCATGAGTTAAGCAATGGGGTTTTTTACATCAGTTTGAATTTGCACCTGCTGAACTTTATCTGTTTCCTGAGTGTCAAGTGAAGCTTCATCCCTGACACAAGTAGGTACCATATTCTCAGCATGAGGAAATGCAGCACTTGGAATTCTTGAGGCAGGAGGGCCTCAAGAATCAATAGCTTCAAAGCCCAGGAACCAGGGAAGTGTTGCAGTCAAACCCTCAGAGCTAGTTCTAACAGGACTGCTATCATACTGCAGGAAGTAGGGCATCCACATTTTTCAAAAGTAACATAAAAGCAGGTTGCCAGGTAGCTCATATGCTGCCACTTGCTAGCAGTGCTTTCTGAAACAGCAGGACCTCTGTAAAACCAAGGTCTGCCTTCTTCCAGCTAAGTTCATGGGAAAAAAATACCCAAAGTTTCTTTTTGCCAGCTGATGCCTCCCTACAATGAAACTACCAACAAACATTTTGTGGCAGAAAGTGAGCTATTTTTTCCTTATGCAGTACTTAAAAAAAAAAATCTGTCCCCTAAAACCAGACCTAGGAGCATGTGAAATTGGAACTGGCAGTATCCAGCCCCTTTACAGGAACACTGTGCTTTTTGTCCATTGTCTTGTTTGAAAAGAAAATTTATTCCTGAAGTTGGTTGCTAAATTAAGAAATGAAGCTGATATATTTTTTCTATAGATGTGAAAAAAAAACACCCTAGATTGTAACTCATTATGTCCACCTTTCTAAAAAAAGGCAAGTATATTTGCTTTTAAAAGCAAGTCATATGTTGCATTTTAAATATGTGGGTGACATTAGATTTGCTGGTATTCCATTATGGGATGGGAATAGGAGAACCTTCCCAAATCTAATAACCAAAGATCATAACTTAGCTATTCCTTCACAAATGAGAGGCATTTAAATGTATTTTAAACCCCATCTTAATCTGACCATAACGCTCAAAATTTGATAGTAACAGGCAATTCTTATCAGCCATCTTAGGTTTGTTCCTAGTAAGGTACTAAGTTATCTGGAGCTAAATACTAAGAGCAAACATTAAAAAAAAATTTCAATTAAAAAAATCCCTCCAAGTAACCAAAGTAACTGTCTCAAAAGTTCCATTATAGTATAAAGGAGAAGCTAATTTTTATATTTCAGGTCCAAAACAATGAAAGCACAGTAGATATGTAAACTGACAAAACATGCTCCCATATCCCCACCACTCTAATCCCAAGCATCCCTAATGCTGGAAAGCTTACAGCCAGCCTCTCAATGGGGACACAGCTTCAGGGAAGCTGAAACCAACAGTTCAATTATAATTTCACAGAACAATTACTACTACAATCCTGAACAAGAGCTTTCAGAACTGGGCACCTGAAGATAAACATGAGCTTAAAAGCAGAGCACCAAAACCCATCTGGTTCTTCATTTTTCAAGTGTCAGCACTCACCAATGACTTTAGTGGCAGCTGCTGAGTACACAGAGCTTCAGAAGGTGCTTAAATGCAGACTCAAAAATGTAACTTGAGACACCCCTATCCTTACCACTACTTTAAAAAAAGTCTTGGCCATGTCTCTAGGACATCTGACTCCTGAACACCAGATATCCAGAGCCAGAGCTGCTCCCACACTGGCACTGGCCCCACACAAAGTGAAGTGCTCTACTCTATGTAACGTGCCCTTGAAGCTGCCTCACACAGGATTAGCTTGCTGCCCCATTAAGAAATGAGCTGGTGACAAAAAAAAAAAAAAAATAACAAAACCACTAAAACAAACCAACTGTAAAACCCTAACCCCAACAAACAAAAATCTCTCAACCTGTGTTTTTTTCTCTTGTGCCCCAATATTCCATGAACTATGTACAGTCAGCACACAGGCAGCACCTACCAGAGTCAGTTTATCTCTCCCCATGTAGGGTGATGTACACGTCTCACAGTGAAACTGAGGTTTTAGTGTAAGCCACATTTTTTTAAGTTAGTCTATCAAGAAAGTAAATTAGATTTCTAATTCAGTAAACTGAATTCTTATTAAAAAGGACAAATTTAGCTGCAAACTAGTCTGCATCAGAAGGCTGAATATCAATATTTGGTCCAGTCCCTTCTGTTGTAAATAACTTATCACTACAGCTACGATGGCAAACATTACCTCCTTCTTTCAAAATATATGAATATACTCGATTAATAAATAATTTCTAACAATAAACAAACCCTAAAAAAATCTGCTGACTTGCCATATAGCTCCAAATACTCACATTTCAACCCAAAACATAATTCCTACAAAGATACAGAAACACAACAGGAGAAGTTTTACACATTGTTTTAACTTCTATTATTTGAAATTTCATTTACACAAGCAGATGTTATTTTTATATAGAAAATTTAGGGTGATTTTGGTCCCTTTGTAAGTGCATTCTTTTGAACTCCCTGAGTACTGTACATTCCTTTTCTACAGTGAATTCTGACTGGAAGATGCTGAATAAAGTGGTTTTGCATTGCTGCATATAAAGTAAAGTCTACTGTTTAAAATGAAACACAGCAGCATAAGATTTTACAAAATATGCAGCTCATGTTTCAGCATCTGAACTACATGTGAGCCTTCAGCTTCACCAGATCTCTCCTGTGGGTTCTAAAAGTGGCTAATTTACATCCACAAAGATAGTCCAAATGTTATTTGGACTATACTGTTATTATTTATGTCATGGCAGATAATTCTTGTCAATCTACTGTCATTTATACCTGCAAGTTAGCACAATGGAATAGTCAAAGCCCTCTTGGACCAGCCATCTCTACTCAGGCACTCCAAGGTCAGTAGCCATAGTTGTGGAGGTTTTTATAAAAGAAGCAGAAATTACACTAACAAACCAATCACCTAACTCCACATTTTCCAAACACAGTAGTTCTTAACAGTTAATAGTTAAATAATAATAAAAGATTTTATCACTTCAATATGAGCACTCATATTGAAGTGTGAGTATAATAAAGTATTGACAATAAACTGTAGCATATCCAGTATCCAGTTCCAGAAATAACTGTGGGTTACAGCAGTGCTGAGCATTTGCTTATTGACGTTTTCAATTTCAACAAAAAAAGAAAACTGGGCAGCACATTGAAACCAAAAAGAAACTCAGGTAAAATGATTTTACTTTTAAAAAATAATTTATAAAATAACAAATAACCAACAGTTCATTACGTAGCAACAATATAAAGAGTTTAAGGTTACTGGATCAATCAGTATATACTAAAGATACTTTGATACCAAATGAGGCTTCCAGTTTCACTTAGGAACTTTGAACTATTTAGCTCATGAAAGAATACCCTAAATGCAACAGATATGGCTGAATCTGTGCACTAGTTAAAATATAATATTGTAACTGCACATAAAAAGATGCATTTATATACAGTTTTTACAGTGTATGCACATGTGTGTATACATTTTTTTACTCACCAACAAACAACACAGACAATAGAAGGCAGCATAGAAATAGAGTTTTGAATATAAAAATGCTTTGTTTTAAATTTAGTAGAAAATGTGTAATTTGCATTTTGGCAGACTAACTGGTACAGCTATACAAAACCAGGAAAAGGGTCATGCAAAAGGGTCAAAATTCTTTTCCAAAGTAAATAAGGAAAAACAAAAACACCTAGTAGATTTGAGAGTACTTTGCAGTTAATAGGAAAAGCATCTAAAAGACAACATAAAATACAGAAATGGTTGGCTTGTTACTTTATACCTGGTTGTACCCAAGTACAGGTGATGAACTGTATTTTGATGCTCAATAAAAAATGAAAGTAACATCCTCCTTCTCTTCCTTTCACAAATATTTTTGTCAAACTCAACTTACTTCAAAAGCATAGTGGTATAATGGCCATTAAAAAAAACAGAACACATTGTGGACATAAAATGTTACCAAAAAAAAGCAGACTCAAAAATATATTTTTTTCTCATACTTACAATTACATTTATTAAAAAAAAAACAACAAAGCTTTCACAAGGTCAGACCAACTACCACCTTTTCTAATAAACTTGGTAAGTACACTGCCTGTACATCCTGTTTCTCTTGAGCATTTGGCCATTGTTCTTATACACAAGGAAATGTCTCTGCAGGAATTCAACTGTTTGTAATTTTTTTCAACAAATTAGTATAGCTCTTTTGTATTTGACTGGGTTGTTCATTCTGTTTTAGCTGCAACGTCTGACATGCTCCAAAACATACTCAGGGAAGTGCAGGCTGCAGACCTGTAAGCCATCCAGCTTGCACGGCATCCTTGGATATTCATCTTCTTTCCACTTGTTTTCCTCTGGATCAAAAGTGAGAATTGAATCACTGTAATGACCATTGTAACAAAGGCCTCCAAGAACCATTATCTGCTTGTCCAGAACAGCCACACCATGACCGCTCCTGCCTATTGGCATAGAAGCCAGTATAGTCCACTGATCGGTATCGGGGTCATAAACCTCTGTAGATGGACATCCCTGAGATTCAAAGGAAGCTCTCAGGATCACACAAACACCACCAAAGACATAGAGCTTACCATTATAAGAAATCATTTTGTGAAAGCATCTGGCATAATTCATTTTGCATTTGTTTTCCCAACAGTTAGTGACCACTTGAGTTCTCCGTGTTCGCTGCTCTACCGTCCCTTCTTTACTGGGATCAAACACACACACTTGCTTAGAAGTTGAAGAGGATGTAATTCCACCAGTGATATACAACTTGTTACCGAGCACAGTCCCTTCATGTCCGTACTTATTGACTGGGTAGGGATCCACAAACTCCCACTTATCTTCGGTAATGTCATAGCGTTCAGTGGAGTAAAAGGTTTCATCCCTGGTTCTGCCAGCCACTGCATACACGTACCTGCCAATCACCCCGACAGCGAACTCGGAGCGTGGCACAGACATGTCTGCCATCCGTAACCAAGTGTTCTGCCTTGGGTCGTACCTGAACACTTTGGATGAAGCATGGAACTCGCCATCTGGCCCCAGTTCTTCCCCACCTAATAAGAACACGAAGTTATTCACAATGGCAAGGCAGTCTGGTCGCAAAGGTACTTGAGGACCCTCTAGTTCCCACCAGACCCTCGGTTTGTGCAAGAGAAGGATTTTACTGTTTACCATACTGTGTCCTATCATTCCTCTAAATACTGCAGTCTGGGGTTTGGCAGAACGAATTTTGTTCGATTTCATTTCCATCAAAGGCTGCTGGTGAACGCTATGAAAGTAATTCATGGCTTGGTCAACCTCATGTCGCAGCTGCCGGGAGTATCGGTAAAACTCTGATGTTTTTACCTATGAATACATTTAAAAGATATTAAAATTCTGACCACGAGAAACAATCCAGAAAACCTAAATCACTATATGTGATTAGAAGATTATTTTACTTTGTTTCATTCAGGCAATCTTGAGAGCAATTGCATTTATGCATGAAGGTTTAAACTGATGTATTGTTATCCAAAATCCAGAAGGCAATTTAGTGATTAAGAGCAGTGACTAACATTTTCAGCAGAATAATCACATGCAGAATTTATGCTGGAATTAGGCACAGCTGAAATCCCCAAGTCTAAGAATCATTCCTTCTCCTGAAAACAACTTCAGTTCATCTTCTGCTTAATCCATAAAGTACCCAAATTAAAAATTCCATATTTTCCTGGGTTTCAAAGACACTCTACACACCCATTCTGTGGTTACCAAGGTGTACTCTAGTCTGGTTTTTTTCTGCATTCTCACAAACAAAGCCTGAGCTCCCAAATGCTAGGCTCTGCTCACACAGCTATGAATTGCCATGGGGTGGGAAGGGAAGGTACCCAACTGCCTTCCTTCAGAACATGTGCTTGCACCAACTACTCATCATGATGACGACCTTAGTGTTTCCCCTGTGTGAGTCTCCAGGTTAACACATGCCTTGAACCAAGAAGGAAACGTCTCCACCTATAATCCTTTGGTTGTGCATTTCTTTGGCAAATTGCAGAGGTAGGTTTGAACTTCCACTTCCCAGGTTGAGAGTTACAACCTAAAAGCCATCTTTGTTCAGTTTTTTTGGAATTGCAGACACAGGGGAAAATAGGAATTCGTTCTGGGACCCTTCCTACTATCTGAGCCTATTCAAGTGCCTGAGGCTGGTCCTGAGACTATTCCAAAACATATTCCTGTCTTGAACATTTTAATTAATCTAGCTCACCGTGGGAATTTCTTCAGAGGCCTCACTCTTCCTGTACAGTGTGGTGTAACACAGCATTCTGAATCACACTTCTAAAACAAATCAAAACCTGCTAGATGTTGCCAAATCCAGAAACCCTCAATCAGATTTGATCCTAAATGCCAGTTTCTTTCACATAAAATTGGATTGCTTTCAAACAGTCTAAAAGCCTTTTGTATCCACCAGCTCCAAATAAGCAATGCTCTGAAAAAAAATCAGAGGCCACTCTGAAATTTCAAGTGATCACAAGGTAACACCAGGAGCTACTGTTTTTAAGTATCTTTTACCCCACCTCCTCCTACCCTCTGTCCCAAAGAATAAATGCCTCAGGCATGGTGGTATGAATTTTGACATATATGGAAAGCAATTTGGAAATTAATGTTCTTTATATCTTGTGAATAAAGTAGCTGCTTGTTCCATAAACACATACCATTAAAATTTTGTTAGCCATCTGGTAATCATATCTTCCTTGTGTAGTAATTAGGGCATTCTGCTGTCAAAGAATGATTGTTTAAAAAAAAATGTTTTGAACTGCTATTATTGAACACAACTTGCACAGTTTTTGAGACAGTTTGAAACACCCAATTTCAAAAAGAAAGCCTAATATTAACCTACTATTGTAAAGTGATGTATTGCTCAAGAGTTACAGTGACTTAATGTTTTTATTTAAACTTTTTCTTTCCTCCACTTAAATCTTGACAAGTTTAACTTATCTTTATTTGAAAAAAAGGAGGATGGTCACATGCAGATCATATATATTATTCTTGAAGCAATGTCCAGCCTCTTTCTACTGTTTTTACCAGAAGTGATTTTGGAGCAAAAAAGTCTACTCAGGTATGGTACTCACAGAAAACCCACAGCAAGCCCAACTCTTCTGGGAACAACAGCTCTGTTTTCTTGTTGCAAATAAATAATATATCATACAAAAACAGATTTGCTCATATGATATTTGTTAGAATAAACCATTTACCTTGCCTGACTGAAAAGACTGAACATAAATTACAGAAAATATGCTAGCAGGGAGAACCACAGCACACAAAAATGGTGACATATACAGGTGAAAAAAAATGAATAAAGAAGTTAAAATAACAAAGAATCGTGGCTGGGCTACTTTATCCTTAAAAGGAACTTTCAAATTCTAAACCAGCAGGACTACTTCATGTATTCCCAAACTAGAGCTATCCTCTTTGGAGTTCAATAAAAATATAAATTCTCTTTTTTTCCACCTATATGCAGTTCAGGTTTTCTTGGACAATTATGGAAGACAACAGGATCAACATGCTTACAATGTGAAGCATATCAGTAGAACCTGGCAGAAATGGAATTTTTTTTCTTTCTCCCTCAGCATTTACAACTCTGTTATTAGATCTAGAAACTGGAATGCCAGCCAGAAACTGGAATTAAAATAAGCCTACAACCTCAACCTCCACATAGCCTAAATCTCACCCCATGAGACCATGCCAAAGGAAACAAGGAGTATCTCTAATTCCAGAGAGGGACCCTCAAGACCAGGAAATCAATCTCTTAGTTTACTATTGCTTATCTTGACAAAGGCACTCATGTCAAAGCCAAGCCTCAAGCTCTTACCTTAAATGACAAAGACATGATGGAGCAAATGCAACTCCAGTTATTTACACCCTCTGTGACTGCAGCTCACGGGGAAGCTTTGACAAGCACAGCTTGGAAGAGCTGAACATGAAAATACACAAGCACTAGCCATTCTTACAATATGCAGGAAAAAAAATCCCACAAAACAAGAGTGATTGACTGCTCACTTCTGGTAAGAAAAGCTAACTGGAGCAGTCTTAGACTTGGCTGTCAAGGAAAAATATCCCTGTTTTTAACCATTCACCTTCAACCATCCACCTTTCACCAGCATAACCTCTGCCATACAGGGGCAGCACCTCTCCTGAGGCTCAAATGATGAATGTTAGGATATGCCTATAGGAAAGTACAGACTGCTCACACTTGCTTAATGCAAATGAAAACAAAGCAAATGTAGGTCATTTGACCCATTTTCAGTCATATATTCTAGGATGTTCTAGAAATATTTGCAATGTCCTAGAAATATTTGAAAGCCCTGTTCAGTCCCTAGTAAGAAAAACCCTCTGCCTACACTTTCAAGTAATTTTACAGTAATTTTCATTACTTGTGTATATTATCAAAAAAGAGAAGCATTAAAATTTAGGTGGTTTGGTATTTAAAACATCTCTAAGTTGTGAATGTCAGCAGATGAATGCCCATGGCCTTTTGCAGGAACTTCTATCTGACACCCAAAACATGCAGAAGGAAAGCCCTCAGCCTTCAAAAGCAGGCTCTGCCACTACCTGCAAGGAGCAACAAGGAGCTGATCAGCAAATATCAAAGTCCTTATCAACAGACCAATTTTCCTGTTAGGCTCAAATGGAGAAGCTCTGGAAGGAATGTGTCCACAATAAACAACACTCAAACAGAACACACGGATTTCAGCAGAACAGGTGGAAATGCACAGCAATTGTCAGGAACCCTGAAGTAAAACAAATGTGCATTCCTAAAGAGTACATCATCAACTCCGAATTTTTGAAAAAATATTAATGCTTCAAAGCATTTTTAAAGTTTTTCTTTAAAGTGTTCTGTTATCTTGCTGAAAGGTCTCAGAGGCATTTTAAGTCGGACTTGCTTATCAACCCCAGTCATACCTGTTAAAAAAGGAATTTAATCCAAGTCTAAAGCTTTGCTCATGTGATTTTCTTTACATACTTTACATTCTTTCCAAATCTTTCTTTAATTTTCTGGAGAAAATCCCCTTAAAGAGGTTATGCTGGGACAAAACCTAATGTAAGAGTTTCCACAAGATCTCCAGAGATGGAGGATGGGAACTATCTCAGTGTATGAACTACCAGCGGTTCACAGTTTTTCTGCTACACAGACAGAACAGCATAAACAAAATCAAATGTGTTATTCCATAATAAAAGATGTAAAAATAATTAGAAATATCCATCCCTCTACTTGCCCCCTGGGGCATCCCTCCAATGCATTTGAGCTTTAATGCATTTCCTCTCTTCATTTTAAACCAGTGAAACACTCCATAAAAAGTGCTGGCTTTCCAAGTTAATGCAGTGATTAATCACTGCCTATTTTTCTGAATGCATGCTTTTCTAGTTGTAGCAGCTATGGAAGTCTCAGAATCTTCCATTTATATTATATGAAGAAGTAAAACAAAAAATTAAGCCATTACTTTCTAATTTGAAAACTTATCTCCACAAAAGATCAGCTGTGTCCCACATTATGTTCATCAGCTTTCCCCCTCCCCAAAACCAATATGCTAATTAATAAGCTGCAGGAAGAGCAATGAAATGCCAGGTAAGTGTTCTCTAACACATCTGACTTCAGTATACAGACTTAAAAAAAAAATTCCTCATACAACCACTTACAGCTACTGCTCTGTTTGTATTCTTGTTACTTAGGTTTATAAGAAAAAGTTTTAAAAATCAGAAAACTGGCTTCTTTTGAAGTGCTCAAACTAAACAGCTATTATTTGTGCACCTGGTAACTAAATTTTAGTATGTGATTATATGGGGTAGCTATTAACTTGCTTCCTTATGTAGAACTCGTAAAAAAACCACAAAGGCAAACATAAACAAAAGCACAGAAAAATCCCAATGGCTCATAATGTCACTTTATCATCTCTAATCATTAAACAGAGAATTGTTTTAAAGATTCCAACTTATTGTGCTTATGTTTTCTAAGCCTGCCAATTCTGAATGTGTGATGCAGCTCAAACTCAGCTATCAGGAGTACAGAAGCAATGCTCCACCTTTCCAATGAACAATGATGGCATCTGTATCACATTTCTAATAACCAAATTCTTACTCAAAACAAAACCCTGAACTTATTTTACTAGAGATTAACCTGAATCAAAACCAAAGATCCACCAATTCCACTAACAAGGATCCTTATTATTTTCACATCTGTTTATCTCTGGCCACATTCTAGCCACAATTACAAGCTGGTATGAGAACTGCTCAGTACCAGTGAAGGGCTTTGAAGGGCTATTCTGCAAGAACAGAAATCCCTTAAGTGTTTCAGCCTAACCAAAGAAAGGCACAGCCTCTGTGCAGCAAGGACAATGCCCTTAAATTGATTGCTCAGCTGTTCCTTTTTAGAAGTTTTTTAGAAGGAAAGAGAAATTGTCAAAATCAAGCTGGAGTCTAACTCAGTCTAACCTCTGAAATGAGAGTGGAATCAAAAATCTATATGTCACAATTAAGAAGCTCTGCATGTAATAAATGCTGCTAGCAAATCTATTCACATCAACAGTGATCCCAACACCCAAAAATATTGAGCCCAGCACCTATTTACAATAAAAGGGGCCCCTAAATTCATCCACACTTCTTATTCTACACCTCAGCAAACAAAGTTGTGTAAGCAGATACATATGTATTACTAGAAATGGAGGTAAATGGGAGAAAAAAAAATCAACACATTTATGAAAAGGCAAAGTCACAGTAACAAAACTACAACGACATCTTCTCAAAAATTACTATTTTCTAGGAAAAAATTACTATTTTCTAGGAACAGGACAGCAGATATTCAAATATAATGTGCTATTTATCCTACCTCTACAACAGAAGCTGATGAACCTAGTGATTAGTAAATTTTTGATTTAAACTAGCAATTAATAAGAAAGAGCTAGTCATAATAAACCTTACAGACTGGACATAAAAAAAATCTCTGGGTTTTAAGGACAGAGATTTTGAAACAACATTTCAATCTGAGTAGTGCACAGAACCTAAATGGAGCTTAAACAGTATATATATTTCAGGGAAATCATGACATAGTTGCCTCCAGTAACATGGAGATTAACTCAGTGATCCAGGTGAAAGGCACTTCAACTCCTATCTGCAAACTTCCTCAAGACTTACAGAGCCATGGATAGGTTTAGTAAAAACAGGAAAGCACATGGATAATATCACATGGATAGTGAAGCTTGTGCTTTTCCCCAAATACTTTGCCTTTACTTTCTAACTATTCCCTAAATCCTTATCTGATTTATATTCCCATTTTTTCCCATACATCTGCATGTACCTTAAGGGCTGAGGAACAAAAGGAGTACCTACTCATAGCTCAGAAGTCATTCTTCCAGGACATTCTGTAGTAAGCAAACATGCTGTACCTCCACTTGTGCACTCTAAATGCACTTCAGCCTCCAGGTATTAATCTAGACTCACTGATTTAATTTTTAAATTGTACATCTCTCAAAAAAAAAATGATGTATGGAACAGAATGGCTTAAGAGGACAAAAGTAACCTTACCACAACTTGCAAAGTTAAGTTATATAAGTTATTTATATCCTACAGTGACAGGCATCTGAGAAATAGGTATTAGAAAGGTTACACAAAAGTACATAACAAGTCAGCCAGTGTACAGTAAATACAGAGTTTGGTGAACTGGAAGACTCAACCTCAGACTGTATTTGGTACATTCATGCATTTACTATGTCCTGGCTTCAGGAAAAGGGAGGATTCTGTTTGTAGATCTCCAAAAAAGGGAGTTTTACCACTATTTCCCCATTCCACACAGAGAAGAAAGAGGCTTTCCCTGAGTTACTGCCAGAACAGTGAACAGATATGCTCTTTTATTAAAAAAATGAAGTGTTCTGTATTCTGATGTTGGCTCCAACTGCAGTTGTCCTGCTGGATAACTCAATACTCTGCAGCCAGGGTAGAACATAAATGCATTCCTAGCTGCAGTAACAAGTGGCATAATTAGCTCTGCTTCTCTCTGCTGGGCTGTCTCACTCCATAACCTGCACTGGCTTTTCTCTGCTCCCACACACAATTAACAGAGAGGGTATTAGCAGATAAAGCTTTTACATGTAGGTACATAACCTGGCATGCTCAAACCAAGTGCTCTCCTGAAGTTGCACCTATTGGGCCACTGTCAAGATAAAACATGAGGAGCACTGTATGCAGGATTTATGCCAATGATCCCAAAACCAACTCCAGAAGTTATACCCAAATATAATGCTGAACATACACTTTCACATGCACTTACAGAAATTTAACTGAAGACAGCCTGATGCTTGAGCTTGCATCCCCAAAATTCATAATGCTGAAGCAGACTCACATAAATCCTGCCTTATCAGATTAACTTCAAAAAATATGTTGTGAATTCTGTAGTTTTATTACTGAAGGGCTTAAATGATGTAATAATATGGTTGAAGTACCCATTTAAAACAAGACACTACACAGTATCTTGCAGAGTTCAGCTCCTACTAGTTAAAAATATTTTAACCCAATAGAAACATTACATTAGTGTTCTAAAATATGTTTAGGTATTTATTTTATTTATGTCTATAATCCAATATAGCATAATAAATATATTTTATGTATTATTACTTCCTATACTCAGTTCACACACAGAGAAAGAAATCCAAAATATAAAAAGTCACTAGTCTGAAGTAATTAATAGCTCTTATAATATGAAATACAAATAAGAATTACTGCTTAGATGATCCAGTGGCTCTTAAAACCAATACAACCTTGTCTGTAGATTCACCAGATACTAAAGTAAAAATATATGGAAGATTAATTTGTAAAAAGCACAACAAAAACATGGGTTCTGAATTCCTATTAATTTGCTGAGAGGTGAAAAATACAGAACTTGAAGTTGTATCTTATAGCACAAAATTAACATTGTTAAAACAGCACAAATCAAGTAATTCCTAACCTGAACACTGTTACTGGCCTGTAAGAGAACTGCTTACAAAGCATTGTAATCTCTGTACTATTAATAAATATTCAGAGAATCTGAAAAACTAAAAAACAATTTTTTTTTGTCTGTTCTTCAATAGTAGAAAAGGCAAGTTCTCATTTAACTCTTACTACATACAATGGAAGTTAACTATAAATCACCTGTTACAAAGAGTCCTCTGAGTCCTCCTTTATTTAAAGTAAATCATTACATTTGACACCATCAATAATTTTTGACTGTTATTATGTCTTGTGTACAACCAAGTGTATGAGTAATTTTGCAGGATCAAGGCTTACTTCTAACTGCTGTGTAATAGCACAAGCACTGAAGATATAACAAGAAAACTGCAGATTTAAGAGCAGATGCTACTTTTCATTTGTAAATAACTCTCCTCTGTACTTAAGCCACATAAGATCTGCAGTCACTATTTTTGATTGTATTGGTAACAACCATCATAACATATACCCTACAGATTATGTGCAGGTCTAGAGCCTCTGGAAAGCAAGAAACAACTTGTGGAAAACAGTTAAGAACATTTAAAAATCAAACTAGATACAAGTGACCTTATTTCAAAAGATCTTTTCCATATTAAGTCACATATAAACATGAACTGCAAACATACCTGTTCTCCAGCCACTGTAGTATTATTGTCTAATAACCAAAGGCAACACTTCTAGATGTTTGCCTTCTCTGCTTTTCTTTATTAGAAAAATAAATGCTATCATTTTGTTCCTTTGCATAGCTTCTGGAATCTTACCTATTTAATGGCATGCTGCCCTAGCTAAATGGAGAATCCTGCCTACTGCTTTTCAAATGCACCAACCTTCTCAAAAACACTGGATGGTGTCATCAAACAAAACCTGATGTTCTGAATGATGGTGTCCGTATGTCTCCAGCGTCTTCTATCATGGCGCAGCCAGGCCTGCACAGCTTCATACAGCTCTATCTCTGGAAACCTGCTCAGATGGTCATTGTCCAAGTAAGACATGAGCTTCTCAAAGCTCAGGTATGAAAGAAAGTCAGGTCTGGACATGAGTGGCACAAAATTCTCTAGCAGAAAGGAATCCAGTTTTTCCCTGACTCCTTCGATGTTTACACCAAAATCATCCAGAAGTCTCATAATTTCTGCACAGTTTTCTAAGCAGATTTTAGCTAAGAGAAAAGAGCAGCAAAACTTTACCACCTCTATAAGCTGGACATACATGGCAGCCTGAAGGATTTCATGAACAGTGTTCATACTCAGTTCAATAGTTCCATAGTACATGAATTGGAGGACATGACTGAAGCCTGTAGCTGTCAGACCTTTCAAATGGATTTTGTCCTGATCTCGTTCTCGCATGTCTGCTGTGAACATAATCCTGAAGTAATCACTCTGGGTGGCAAGCAGTGCTTTATGGGCCTGAAATTGGTGGTCTTCAATGACAAGTGTGACATCAAGAAGCAATCCCTCCTCATACAGTGCTCTGAATCCTGCAGAGACACTGGTGTCATGGATGGAGGAGCTAAACCCTTCCACGTCCCCTGCCATGAATCACCTGGGGGGAAGAAAGAAAATAAATAAAAATAAAAATAAATCATAATTTCTAATAACATATTACAAGCTCTTCCTGACCAGATAAATCCTAACTGAGATTGCTTTGAAGGACTTAAAAGTTTTCACCATTCTTTCTGTTCTATCTCCAGCTGAAAAATCAACTTAGGAAATAACTTAAAACACAAACTTTAAATATTCCTCCCCAAACCAAATATTCTCATTTTAAAGACAGGGTAATGAACAAAAATAACTGTGCAATACTGCCAAAATGATTCCTTACTCCAAGTTAATTCATGGTCATATAATGAACTAAGAAGGTTGTCATGGTTTTTTTCCTCTCCCCCGTCAATCTTTCTAAAGAATTTATCTCAGGGGAGCAATAAAACACCCACTCTTGGATATCAAAGGTCTCAAAAAAAGGAAGCCAAACTTCCTTAACTTCAGAAAAGCTCCAGTAGATCTGTACATGGTATGATCATAAAAAAACCCCAACATTTATTATGCTTTAAAATCTATGACAATTTACTCCAAAGTTATTTGTAGGTAAATGAACATTTTTACAGATACTATTTGAGACTGTGTGATTCACTTCTCCTGTAACAACACAGTCCCATCATGTTCCCCCCCATTTCTTACTATAGTGATTGATACTAAGTTATGAAATTTATGAAGTGCAAAATACTAAGGCAACAAGAAACACTGCCAAGAACAGGTCACAAAAAATAATATTCTGTACAGTGGGCTTAGTGAAGCTTGATTGCTCATTAAGCATTTGCAGATATAATGTTACTTATATGCAAGCTAAAATTAAACTGCAAATAAACCAAAAAAATCTAAGAGGTGCAGGATCCTACCCTGCTAAAGTCTATTACATAATCAAAATAAAAACCTGTTCAAAATTCAGAAACTTCTCAAAATGTTGCTCAACTTCTTTGGGTTTAGGTAGAGTGAAGTTGCCCAATGCAGCTTGAACCAATTAACAATTCACCAAAGGACAACAGCAGCTGCATTCTCCTTCTCTGTCACACTGCAGGACCTGAGCTACTGCTGCCTACTTTGAGCCATTTCTGGGGTTCATTGGGCTACTCCAGAAAGTCTATTCAACTCATAAACATGGCTAAAAATTAAACTAAGAGCAGGGAGAGACAGATGTGAAAAAGACACATGACACAAACATGACCACCCCACTCCCCAGCACACACAAACCCTCAAGACTAGAAATCTTTCTGCTTCCCAGTGAGCTGACTTCTGACCTGACACTGTGGGGTTTGGCACAAGAACCAACCTGATGCAGAGGGGAGGACACATACTTGTGCAGGAAGAGAGAGAAAGAGAAACAACTTCCCTACTTGGCATTCATTTCCTATTAGAATTGGTTCAGCTACTTTTGTTCCACTTCATCCCATCTTAAATTACACTTCAACTTTCCCTCAGATATTTGTTGCATTTAATTCTGAATTTTCTATAACAAATGAAGCTGATAATGTTTTGGTACTGGTAACCCACATGAAAATCTAAATAATACCATACATTAGAAAAACCTGCAGATTCTCAAACTTCACACAAGTCTATGGAGCCAGAAGTGACTCCAGGCTGGCCTGTGTTTCACAGCCCCAGAGAGCAGTTTCCACTCACCCCCACTTCCTCAAGCACCACATTCTGGCTGCTGCCATTGTAACAGGAATGCATTTTATTAGACTCATCAATGGTTAATCATCTCCTCTCCTTCACTCCTCAGCACACATCCTGGAAAACCAAACTGGAGATACCCTTTGTGCAAAACTGATCTGGTGAATGGGTGTTTGCAGCCACACCTCAGCAGCACTCCCACACTGCTGAAGGCTGATGATGGGTTCTGGGCACGATAAAGCCAATGCTGGGAGTGCTCTTTACAATTAAGGCGTTCTCACAGAACTCAAATTCCTGGAAGTAAGAGCAGGAGCAAAGAACAAAGATGGCAACCCAATCACTTTCTCACCAGTATCCAAGACAGCACCTTCCCTTCAGTGTCACTGAAGACAAAGAGAAACATGCAAACTGCTCTGCAACCTCACACTGTGAGTCTCTCATTCCTCAACATCAAATGCCTACCAGAAAGAAAAAATACCATCAGATATATTTCTTTGTTGTTGCCAACTCTTACACAAAAGCAGATGAGGAAAGAACCACTTCATGAATTTTTACCACCTCAGAAAGAAGCACCCAACTGAAGAGGAGGCATAAAGCCTGACTTTGCTACAGGATTTTGCTTTCTAACTGGATTTCTGATATCAAATAAAAAAGTAAGAACCAGTATCAGCTTACTTCCTTCTTTCATTGGAGTACTTGTAACTCCTCTCCACCCATGCCCAGCTCTCTGATGTTAAATAATAGCTGAGCTCATCCTTCCTGTTCAGAGATTTAATGATCACTTGCCTTTAAATGGGCCACTTATTTTCATAAAACATACAGTGACCTAGAGCAACTCTCACTGCTGTCTGAAATGAGCCAAGAGCTTCAGTGGTCACAAGGACTCTCAGACAGTACAACTGTGGAAGTTACAGAGCTTCAGGAGACCAGCTAAGACTTGGCTCAGCATCAGTTCCACGATCAGGATTAAAAATGGGAAAGGACAGTTGGAATCTGCAAATGTGAGAATGAGAACAAAATGACACAACAATGTATCAGGGGAGAAAAGTAAAAAATGAAGCAACATTCCCCAAGTGACAGAAGCAACTGTATATTCATCTGGAAATGATGGGATCTCCCATCCCACAGGTAATCCCACTGAAGGGATCTCTTCAAAAGAGTATGTGCACATCTGTGTACCTGAACAGCACTGAAAACCCACAGCAGCAAGCTCCAAACACAGGAGGATCTTTGCCCTTACCTTGACAAAGGTAATTACATTATGGGTACTCCTCAAAAAAAAGGAGACAAATTAACTTGTACACAGGATGGCCCTAAAAGAAAGGCCTCTTTCAGCACCCTCAAGAAACAAAAGGAAAAACGTTGGAAGTGAAGTTAAGCAGAGAGACATGGTAGATGCACCTCCAGTGTTGCCTTTAAGGAGCAAAACAAGGAAATAATACTCAACAGAATCAAAGAAAAACTCCAATTCCAAAACAAACAACCCCCAAACAAAGAAAACAAAAAACCCCCAACCAAGCCAGCACCAGAGTGTCCTGGACAACTGGCTCTAGGTGGCCCTGCAGGTGGCACAGATGACCTCCAGAGGTCCCTCAGGACCTCAGCCAGTCTGTGAATCTGTGATCCTGTTGCTTTTGCACAGACACTGCAACGATGTGGGGATTTTTCTGCCACCTTCTTTTTAATTCTGATTGAATAAAAATAAGACAAATATACATACACAAAAAAAATCATGTATATGTTACTGTCCTATGAATTTTAAATCTAACAAGGCAGCAATCACTGAAATACTGAGAAATAAAATCCACCTGTATTTAGGGAACACCCCTTAGGGCTGCAATTTTTACATCTCACTACAAGTGGATATTCCATTAAAAATATTTAAAACACTGAGTCAGCCACAAATCTCCATAACAGTAACAAAGGGGTCAACACTTGGAAACAATTATTTCTGAATGTTTTAAAAATGTGGGTGTTTAAATAATTTAATCCTTCTTTTCTCATTCCTGCTGATATTACTTTTAGTAAATCTACAGATTTCAACATTAACATATTTTTCCTCCTAAACAGCAGTGAGCATTTAATGGATTACTTAGGAAGCCACAAAAGCATTAAGACTTCTCCTTACACCATCTAAAGAAGCTTCAGAATTCTAGGAGTGAAAAGCAAAAGGACTACTTGTCTCCCTGCATTAAATAAAAGGAGTAAATATCCTTTTCTTGGCATAAAGCCATACACATTATCAGCAGATAAATTCTTCTTTAAATAAAAAAAATGCATTGCCAGTGCAAATACACAAAGGGGTTAAAACAGTACAAAAACTGGGAAAGTAGATAATTAAATGCATATTATGCTTAATTGGTAAAAATCTTCATTTCTAAAGCAAACATGCTCCATCAAAAGCAAATAGCAATGTGGTAGTTCAAACATTTAAAAAAGCAACACAAAATACTCTCAAACCAAGTAATTTTTCTAAAGCATAGCTATGCCATTCCTCCCACACACACACTTGCAATCTTTGATGTAATTCTGAGCACTATTCAAATGCTGCACTTATTTCCCAGAGGACAATACATAACATTTTTTTTTTCATATTTTCAATAAAAATGGAAAATTCAGTTAGATTTTCTTCATGCATGCAAATCACAGCTGCACACGTAATCCAATGGAAGACATGGAGCCTGCAGTGGTCTATAGGAAAACTGGAACAAAAAAATTCCAATGTATAAACAATGAAGGGGAGGTGGGGGGCAATGTACATTGACATTTGTTATTGTTCTGCACCTATTAGAGCTGATCAGGATAATGCAGCACAGGAAGTAAAACTCTGCTGAAAAGCCAAAAGAGAAATACATTTAACCTTATTAGCTGTTCCTTACATTTTTTCCTCTTTAAGCACATAATGCATTAGATTCTGCAGTGCTCTAACTGCAAAAGCACTTACTTGGAACACTGATTCCTCATCTTTATTCTGCAGCTGTAATAAAAGTCTGACAGCCCTCCTCTAGACTGCTTTTTCTTGCTAAACAAGGAGAACCTTCTTTCCTCCTCAGACCTCGGGGTCTGAGGCTCTTAGTCACAAGCAGAAGAAACAGACTCTAAATGCACTGGCTATTGAGAAGCAAGCTATACAATATCTGCTTTTGACTCATGCCCTCCTGGATTTAAAACCTCTCCAAAAGCAGGGCTACCTGAAAAAGGGCCCTTTGAATACGCACTTTATATGATATGTAAGCTTATATGCATTTTCTAGAGACAGAAATTTATTGTCCTTTACCAAGTCTAGCACACCAGCTCAAAGAGAAATTTCAGCTTTCCTTTACTGCTGTTCCTTAGTAACTCATTTGGGATGCTGAGACAGAACAAGCAAGATTTGTTTTGTTTACTAATTATGGAGTACTTGTTCATTTTACCTATCCCATAGAAGATATTCTAAGAAATCATCTTTGTGGACAGGCTGAATCACAAATTTTCACATACTAAAACACTATTATCTTTGAGTTACTCCATAAAGATATTTCACCAGACACACAGAACCATGCTTTGGTTACACAAAGTACTAAAATAGAGCTTAAAATGCAATAATCTCTTCCATCCACCAAATGCAAGCACTTAAATGTAAATTTTAAAGCCGTTATGCATGCTTTATTTGGTGGAGTGCACAGCAAAGGCTGCCTAGAGCAGAATTCTTTGATCCTATTTTTGTTAACATGCTTTTCTGCAGGAAGAGGACATTTCTCCATAGTCAAATGTTATACACACAGATGAAAATACAACACAACAAGTATTTGAACACACTAGCAAACATTCACAACTGCAGAGTACTGTGTTGAGTAGGAATGCAACTATAACATACACAGTATAAGTAATTCATCCCCCAAATTAAACCTTTGTTTACATGGTTTAAAACTAAAACCATTAAATTTTGTCCACCATTTTTCATCACAATCCCCCACTAACAGCAACAGAAGGAGTGATGTCATGTGGGATAGATCAATAACCAGTGGCTATCAAAGTTTTCCATTGCTACAACAATTGCAAATGTAGGGAACAAAGCAAAACATTCAGTTTCCATGTGTTTTATCTGAAATCCTTCGTCATTAGTACACTAAATCTGGGAAACAATTTATCTTCAACACGTTGGGTATGCTCATGTTTAACACTTCATCCAATCCATCTTGAGAATTGCAAAAGCAGTGGATTACCTGAGAATGGAGAAGTTAGGAGCTCACCAACCCCTGCCAGGCAGAGGAAGCAGACTGCCAGAACTGCAAGCTGCCCACACTGCATTCCTTAGGGACACAGAGCTGGCCAGGACAGCTCCCCTGGCCATCTCTGCCTGTGCTGCTGGCTGGGAGCAATCTGAACCAGCACACAGCAACAGCGGCACTTGGTGTCACTGTGGTCACCACTGCTGTGGCAGAAGCATCAGAAGCAGTTACAAGCAAAGCTGCTAAAATTCAGCCTGGATTGTGCCTGGGCTCAGCATGGTTATTCCTCACTCTGTGTGCCAGAACCTGCAACTGCACTTCACAGACACTAAGGTAGCTTGAACCATCTGTCTGAAGGGTCACTGCATCACAACACCTGCACAGAAAACCTGCTCCCAAACACAGAGCAAGCTCAGCTCAATGCTCTTCCGACTGCACTGATACCAGAACAGGTGCCCTGTATAAAACAGTTGATATCTCCACCAAAATGAGAATTATCTTTAACTGGAAATACTTACATTACTAATATCTAAAAGTTAAATAATTAGTAGTGTTGAAAACTACAGATTTGCCATTGCTCTCAAAGTGGACAGGACTGCTCTATCCTGAATGATATCAGTGCTTCTTTTATATATATATATATATATATATATATATATATATATATATATTTGTGTCTTATAGAAAGATTAATCTTTTCAAATGCAAGAAAAAGGTATGAATAAAGCCTGATTCTCTCACTGTAAAGATTTTTATGAAGAAAATTATAGTGTAGTTTATACAGAAAAGTAGCAAGCTAAGTATTTGTTACTTACAAAAAAATCCTATCTTTTCTGACTTATAATATTTTAGTATAATAAGATTGAAAACAACAAGAAGTAATATTCAAACTACATTAGTAAAAATATTTTAAATTTAAATGAGAATTGCTAAATTACCCCCTCCATTTGTCTTTTTATCTGTGTCTTATTGCTAACTTAGTAAGTACTGTGAGCATCTTCTGAGAAATGACATGAATTGTGCCCTTTGTTCGAGACACACAAGGTTTTAACCTCACTGGCAAGCGTCAAACTCACTTGTCAGAAACACAGAAATCTCAAACATATTTCATTTCTACACATATCCCCCAAGCTGGCAGCTAGATGAATGAAAAAGGTCTGATGTCTCCAGTGTGAGCCCAATGGTTATCTGCTGTGCTCTGCCTGCTGAAAGGTAAATCAACACATGTGCAGATCCAAAGCAGCCACAGGGTATAATTATGGAAAGTGAAAGGAGATGAGTGTCAGTGGGAAAGTTTATAGGACATGTGGTAGAAATTAAACAGGTTTTCTAGGTGATGGAAGAGAAAACACAGGAAGTATGTTGGTGCATGGTGGTAGGCTCAGGGGGTCTGAATGTGATCTGGGGCAATGGTGGTGGAAGAGCTGGGTTATTCTACAGGTAAGTTTACATAACAAGTCCACAGGACGCCAGACTTCAGTAGTTCTGTCCTTTTATCCAGTAATTCCTCTTCTAAAGGAGAAGAAAAAAACCCAAACCCCAAACAATAAAAAGGCAAGAACTTTAAATTTTTAAGTGATGTTCCAGCATTTACCAAACGGATCCAAGCTCCAGTACCAACCCTGCCTAGCTCTACTCGTACAGATCACGGATACTTTTTTCACGATCAGCTACGATCGAGGGGGGGAGGGGGGCCAGGTAAAATGGCCATTTTCGGGGCAGGAACTCGGATGACCTACTTCGTTCAGCTGTGTGCTGGCACGCTGAGCCCCGCTCCGCTGGGAGCAGAGCTCGCAGGCCGAGCTCCCCCCAAGCGGGGCTGCCAGGCCCGGGGTCCGCCACGAGCGGCCGCAGGAACCCGAGGGGCCCGGCGGGGCTGCGGCCGTCCCGGAGCCGCCAGGCATTCACTGTGCCCGCCCGATCCCCGCCGCAGCCCGCCCGCTCCCCGCCTGCCGGCCGCCGGCCCGCCGGCCCCAGCCCGGGGAGGAGGGTCCCTGAGGGCCAGGAGAGCGCCCGGGCCGCCCTCCATGGGGCGGGCGACGGCGGCGGGAGGGCCCGGGGGATCCTTCACCCACCTCTCGGCAGCGGCGGCGCTGAGGACGCGGCTCCTCCCGCTGGAGCGGCGGAGAGGGGCCCTGGCTCCGTGTACCATGCAGCCGGGGGCGGCGGAGGGAGGCGCCGGGGGGCTGCGGAGAGGGGCAATGGCTGAGGCGAAGCCGGGAGGAGGAGGAGAAGGAGGCGGAGGAAGAAGGGGGGATCCTGGGCTCCCTCCTCCCCGCCGTCCGCGCTCGGGGGGGAGGCGGGAGCCGCCCCCGCCGCGGCGCCCGGGCACCGGCGCTCCCGGCCCGGCCTCGCCCCGGGGTCCCCGCCGCCCTCACGCTTGTTTACCTTCCGCGCTGCCCCGCGCGGCCGCGGGCGCCATGTTCCCCCGGCAGCACCGCGCCGGCCGTCACTTCCGCCGCACCTGAGCCGCGCGGGCGGGCCCGGGCCGAGCAGCGGCACCGGCACCCAGTACAGGCATCCCGGCACCGGCACCGCCCCGTGCGGGCTCAGCCAGAGGCCGGAGCCCGGGCACGCCCCGAGGAGCGCGGCTGGAGACAGCGACACCGAGAAGCATCATCTGGGTCCGGCCCGCGAGGACGCGCATCCACACGGGTCCGCTTGCAGAGGGTCCGAGTTGCGCTGCTCTCTCCCACTCGCTGCCTCCGGGCTGCGGCCAATTCCTCCGAGGCTACGGCAGCTCCCGGTTTGCCACGGCAGCTGCCCGGTGTAGCGCTGCATCCCGCCCCGGGCTGCAGCAATCCCCGCTCGGTGCCAGCTGGGCTCCTCCCCGGACACCGGGCAGCCCAGGTGCTGCGGGCTGATCCCAGCTGATCCCAGCCCGCGTGGGCACCGGGGCATCCGAGCCGCCCCTGAGCAGCGAACACACTGCACACAGGGAGCACTGCCCTGAACGGGGTGAGCAGGGCTCTGCCTTAGCACAAACATCACCCCTTAGCTTTCGCTATTTTGCCTTTGCCTGGCAAGCTCAGATTTTATTGTAAGAGATGAACTAACCTACGTGGACCTTTGGTTTGCCACTACCACCCGCAAACCATTTGCTACCCTTCCATGTCACTCACTGCTATAAACAGTAGGCCACAGGCTGCCGTCCTCTCCCAATTTACTGCTGTTCACATCCCTTTCACAGCCTATTTTCAGACTCTCGTTACCACCCCCTTCCCATTCTTGATTTACAAAACAAGTGTACCTTCTCTATACCTGCCACCCCCAAGCTGAATGTCTTTCCCACCTTTCAGGGCTTCACACAATGAACCAGCTATTCCAGCTATTCCATGTAGTGCCTCACAAGGACTTCCCAATGCTATTCCCACTCTGCTCACCTGCCCACCTACTGCTCCCTCTGCTACAATCAGCTTCCCATTCTCTCCTTCATCCCAATGGCCAGGCCTTTGCCACTCCTTACTGTTCCATCTCATTCACTCGTGCAGTAAATCTGCCTCATCTCCCCAGCTACTGTTTTAAAACCTGTTATTTGTGCACTTCTGGTGAAAAAACCAGCCTTTATGGACTGACCCTTCCAAGGCACCAGGTGTTCCTGCCACCTATGCCTCAAAGGAGAGGCATTCCCTCCCTTTTCCATAAGGGACATCTCCTGCTGCAGCAAGCATGTACCCACCCATATCAAATGCTTCAACAAAGAAAAATGAGTAGAAACCAAGTTTATCAGATACAGAAATGATACAAGCAAAACTTCATGCATCCTTCTGCACCCCTCAGGCTTTTGACCTTCACAGGTCAGCCAGGGTGGAAAAAGCTAAGCAAGACTTTCATGTTTTACCTGACTGTCATTTTGCTGTCTGCAGTTTGTGTCAAGCTGAGGTGTGAGATGATCTTCAGGTCTCTCCTACACACTGTCACAGAAGAGGACCTCAAACCTAGCCACAAAGCAAAACCACAACAGCTTTGACATTTAAAACAGCTCAACATTTCAAAGCACAACAAACCCCTCCCGTTCCCTTCCCCTTCACATAGAAGGGGAACAATTTGCTTCTATCAAAAAATCAAAATATGTTAATAGTGTCTCAGTTCTAGTCTCCTGAATAAAATTAAATAATTACATTTAGGCCTCTGACAATAACCACTGGTATCAAGATTACCTTACTGAATATTTAAATTGAGATTTGGGTTGACCCCTCTGATTTAGGCATCTCTACAAAGTCAGTGGCTAAGCTGTTACCACTGGCTTAAATGAGACTATTGCAATGAATAAAATTATGGATATATTTTTTGAGCTATATTAATACACTAGTTATACTAGTTTAAACTTGATTTAATTCATATATAAATGTCCAATACATATATATTGACATATGACATAATGTCAACTCCTAGAAATGTTCTTACCTATTTTAGTTGGGGTTGTTCAGCCTGGACAAGAGAAGGCTCTGAGGAAACCTTATAGATGCTTTTGGTGCTTAAAGGGGGCTCAAAATAAGGCCTGAAAATGGACTTTTTATAAGGGTATGTAGTAACAGAACAAGGGAGAATAACTTTAAATTGAAAGAGGGCAGGTTTAGATTAGCGCTAGGAAGAAATTCTTTCCTGTGAGGGTGGTGAAGCACTGGCACGGGTTTCCAGAGAAGCTGTGGATGCCACATCCCTGGAAGTGTTCAAAGCCAGGCTGGAAGGGGCTCTGAGCAACCTGGGATAGTGAAAGGTGTTTCTGCCCATGGCAGGAAGATTTGAACTCAATGGTCTTTGATGTCCCTTAGAACTTAAACCTATGATCCTACAATAATTGGACATTTGCAGACTTTAGACTTTTCTGGGTTTTCTTTATACTACAAACATTTCCAGATAAGTGAATCTAAATAGCAAGAGTACTTCAGAATATGTAAAATGTACAAACTCATTATTAAAATAGAAGCAACAGTTTGTGTATTTTTTTCATATTTCTGACAGGGTGTTTGGCAAGGATTAAGTCCTTTTTAAAGACTATTTCAAATGTGACAAAAACTATTTCCATGATTTTACACACACTGCACTGCATTTATTGCATAATTTAAACAGCTAAGTAACTACTTAGCTGTTTAAATTATGCAATAATTAACTAAGTCCAGTATTTTCAGTTCATTTTCATAAAAGAGGGATTATACATGTGTGAACATGGAGGCAACTACAACCAAGTATTGCATCATGTTCCCACTGCACCTCGTGCATCTCAGTTGTTTTTCCCAGCAGTGAGATATTTAATACAAAATTGAAAACAACATGTGGCCTGATAGAAGATTGGATATGAACATTTATTTTCCCAATCAATGTATGACATGATAGGGTTGCAAGACAAAATACATTTTGTCATTGGCAACACCTTCATAGATATTGGAAGGTTTCTTACAATGCGTTTCTGTTAATTTCCTCAGATCAAGAACAGTGGCAGTGTGTTTGCTCTAGGTATATCAAGCAAAACTCACTTCTAGCTTTTGATCAGGAAAGCATGGAAATAGTAGCATTGGTGAAAGTGGGAGGTCACAAACATTGTTAAACCAGGCACACCAGTTTCACACAGATTTCCATCATCACATTGCAGTCACGTGGTTGTCTGCCCCAAACCTGCTTTTTTGACCTGCAAACCAGGCTAAGTCTGAGAACAAACGTGTTTTCCAACAGACAAAGCCGCTGCTGCTGGCACAACACACAGGAATTTGAGATAACTGGTTACCTGCATTGAAACCTGCATCCCTGACCACGGAGGAAATACTATCAACAACATTTCTGTGCTTGTAAGAGGCTCCCATGAAGAAGCTTGATTTCCCACAGGGAAGGGTTGGGAATTTGGCCTTTACTCCCTGGTGAACCTCTAAACTGGCTCTCATCACTGAATTAGGGATTTTATTCAATTTAAAAAGCATTTCTGTCATATCCAAGTCTGGAAACAGCAAGTGTTTGGTGGGATTTTTACCTGTTTCATACAAAACATTCAGGTTGTTCTTATGCTGGGCAGCTCTCACATCCACATGCTTTCCCTAACAATAATATCTGTCGCCCAGTCTACAAAGACAGCAACAAGAAAAAGGGCCGAAATTAGAAAGATCTCCTCATGCCGCTGGCCAGCAGAGGTTATAACAGGTTATAACACAGGTTATAATACAGGTATAACACATGCTATACCACAGGTTATACCACGTTACTGTTCAAGCAGACTCCGCGGTCGATGCGCTCCTTTCGGTACATACACGGGCACCGTGCTTCAGTCCTCCCCCCGAGTGCCTTTCTGCACCGCACCCCCGGGAGACCCCAAATAAACCCGCACAGCCACAAACCCTGAGCCCGGCCCCCTGAGCCTCCTGCGGTCGGTGTGCCTTTCACCGGGCCCGTCCCGTTCCCGCAGCCACGGCGCTGTTCACCGGCGCGGCCTGTGCCGGCTCCTGGCGGGGTGTTCGGGCCGTCCGTCCCGGCGGGCTCCGGCTGGGCCGAGCTGCGCGCTCCCGCAGGCGCGCCGTGCCCGCGCCGTGCCCGCGCTCCCGCCGGCCGCGCTCCCGCCCCGTGCACGCGCGCGCCGCGCGGCCCCGCCGCAGGCCCCGGTTGCATCACCCGGCGTGAGGGCGCCCGGGGGTCCTTTACAGGGCTGCCCGGTGACTCGCCTGACTCGTGCCGCTCCGCCACGGAGCCAGTGGAGGCTCGCCGGCGCTGATCGCTGTTTGTCTTTGAGCTCGGTGTCCGCTCCCGGGCCGGCCGGTGCCGCGCTGTGGGCCGGAGGCTGCGGGCCGGCAGCGGCGGTGCAGAGAGGAGCCGGCGGTCAGGCGGCCGCGCGGGACTCCTCACTTCCTACTCGGGCCAAGATGGCGGGGGACGAGGCGGGAGTGACTCTGGGGCAGCCGCACCTCAGCCGGCAGGATCTCGGCACCTTGGTGAGCGCCGCCCGCGGGGCGACCCGGAGCCACATCGGGCTCCCGGGGCTCGGCGGGGGCGGCCGGGTGGGCTCGGGCTGCGGCCCGAGGGGCTCCGAGCCTTTTGCCGGGCCCCACCGTGGCCGATGCGCTCCGAGGGGCGCGGGAGGCGGCGGCGCCTCGGGAAGCCGCGGTCAGCACGCGGGGCGGCGGGGGACGGGGCCGAGGGCAGGGAACGCGGGCAGGGAGCGGGGACCGAGGGCAGGGAACGGGGAGCAGGTCCTGCCGGCCCTGGTGGGTGTGGGGCGCCGGGCGAGGCGCTTCTCCCGCCCGTGGGTGCGAGGCTCAGCGGCGCCGTGTCCCGCCGGCGCGGCTGAAGCCTTCGTGGCTCACTGGTGGCTGCAGTTTTCCTCATGTAAAGTTTGGCCTGTTCTGTGCTATTGAAGACTTCTGTTTTTCCGAAGCGGAACCTTGAGGTGTTTCATTACAGCAAGCTCGAGGAGTTCGCTACCAGCCCTGTCTTGGTTTGCCAAGAAAATTTTCTCTACTATTAACAACTACCGAGAAATACCAGTTCTAGCTACCACTGCAGCCAGTTGCAGTGGTCTCCTTGCCTATGAAATATCTCACCTGGGCTTCCTCACTTATTACACTTACACGCTACTCTAAGTGTATCTATAATATTTCACATGCAAGTGTGTTATAATGTACATAGTCAAAAATCCTGCTGTGTGCCCGGTGTTTAAACTGGAGCAGCTAATTTGTCTTTACAATAATAATATTCAATGGTTTTCGGGCTTGAGCACAGGAATTCCCTACTGTGAGCATGTTAGTTATTTCAGATAGTTTCTTTTCTTCCTGTCATTGTTGACCATGGCATTTCCCAGTTGGAAAAGGTGCAGGTAGAGACTGGCTGGAACATCAGCAGGAATTCTCTTTAAGGCCTGTTCTGCCGGCCCTTGAGTGCTTGTGGCTGAGTGAAGCTTCTTGCTGAGCACTAGCGTTGTACCAGGCTTGAGGCAAAACCTCCATGCGTGCATGATTTGTGCACCAGGAAGAGTTCTCCTGGTGGCAGGAATTGCATCACGCTGAAATTCTGGTCACCCGGCCACATGGTGCCATCTGCAGGTCACATTCCCATCCCTGGGAAGTAATTTTAAGTTAGATATATGAGAAATATAAATTTATCTGTGTGTCTTAGGTGTTCAAAACTTGCTTTGTATTGGAGATGGACATTTTATTCATGTTTTACTTGAGAACAGAATGACTGAGCTTACGTTTTTACACAGATGTGTTTGATCATTTTGCACAGAGCTTCATGTGACAGTGTAAACAATATGTGATTCAATGTTTTATTTGTATCTTAAATTTTGTCCTGCACCGAGGACTCTTCTGGCATCATGAATCTTTGCTTGAACTGAGTGGCTCATCCATATGAATTCAATGTGGGATGGATATTAGCTTTACAGAGGAACATTTCAGTGCATTTCAACACTTGTCCATTATTTGGTCAAACAGCTTTAAAAAACCTAAACAACTCTTTCAGAGTTGTTTCTTTATCTATACAGAATGTATTTGTGAGGTTTTTGTGTTGCCAGTGGCTACCAATAAGTTCCCACAACAGACTGTTTAGGACAGCAGAATTTTTATCTGGTGCCTAAAGCAGCAATAACAGTATCTGAGGAAAAAACCAGTCATTAAAAAGAATTAAAAGCCATGGTGCTAATGAAATCTCTGGACCCAGTGACTCCAAAGGTTAGTTGTAATTAAGTATTGGCTGTAATGGAACCTTACACCAATTAAACAACTGTTTATTGACAAAGCTTTGTTCATAAAATATTAGTGCAGTTTGTCATGTAGACTGTTGAAAATGGATTTGTCTGTTATGTGTAACTTAGGTTCAGGGATAGGTAGGGGCTTGGGGTGTTTTGTTAAAAGCTTCTTTTGAGATTTCTCGTTTTGTTTACTCCCATCTTTAACACTTTGTAGCCAAGACTGATGGGTTTTGAATTGAAGCCTGTACTGATTCACAAGCAGGACTTGGTTCACTTTTACCCACATATTTCACACACTTAAAAGACTGGAATGCACATAATATAACTGGATTTTACTAAATAGAACTATCAGTTAATTGTCAAGTTTCTAAATTTTTAATATTGCAAACATTTCTATACAAGTTGAATAAATTCTAAAATCTCCCTCATACAGGATGTTACCAAGCTGACGCCTCTCTCACCAGAAGTCATCAGCAGACAAGCAACAATTAATATAGGTAAAAAAAACCTTATAAAAAAGAGGGGTGCATTAAGGTGACTCTTATTGATGCTCATGCAGTAGCAGATGGTGCCTATGTGGTAACACTTTCAAGAAATTTGTGCAGAAACAGTTACATAGTAGTTTTAGGGACTTGTCCAGCCCTTTTGACTTGAAAAGCACCAATTTTACTTCAGCACAGTTGAATGGCATGGGGAATAGTTGCTAAAGCAGAATTTATTTTACCTTTGAAATAAAGGATTGAAATGGGCTTCATTAAAATGCAAAAATCAGTCCATTGGGAGCATAATTTCAGGTCTTGTTTGTTTAAACAAAAAATATTACAAATTCCATATGTATACCATATGGACTTACTGGCTGTGAAGAATTTGGGGTAATTGTGTATTGGTTGCAGTGGAGCATTCCACAAAATTAAACTAGTTTATTAACAAACATTTCCTTTTACAACACAGGCACAATTGGTCATGTAGCCCATGGAAAGTCAACAGTAGTCAAAGCTATATCTGGAGTTCACACTGTCAGATTTAAAAATGAACTGGAAAGAAATATCACAATCAAGCTGGGTTATGCTAATGCAAAGGTGAGTCATCACTGTAATTGTAGCATCTCTGTTACTAATATATTTCATGGGGATGTAAGATTACAGGTAACTAACCCTTGAGGAATTAAACCTTTTTTCAATTTAAAAAAATCCCAGATTTACAAGCTGGATGACCCAAGCTGCTCTCGACCAGAGTGCTACCGGTCCTGTGGAAGTAGCACCCCAGATGAGTTCCCTACAGATATTCCTGGCACCAAAGGGAACTTTAAACTAGTCAGGTAACTGCTTTAAATTACTGCAATAAATGCTGTTTACTTGCCTTTGTATGAGAACAGGATTGAGCTGTGAGCTGAACGGGTTCTGGCACACTGCACATTCTTAGATGGGGCACCCTGGGCTAAGGCATTGTCTAATCTCAATTCATTGGTGGTGGTGAGCACTCCATGGTGCAGCACAGCTGTGTCTGCTGCCCTCAGCTACTTGCAGGACTTTGAAGTTAAATATTTCTGCTATTAATAGAGGTACATTTTAAACCAGGCAGATTGAGAACCAATGTGGACCTCACAAACACATCTTTAAAATCTCTTTTGGAAGGGTGATCTTTGTTGAACTTTTCCTTCCTAAGGGCAGAGTTTCCAAAGCTTTTTAAATGAATATATGAAAGCCTGATGCTTAATTGTGAGATCAGGCCTCTCACTGGAGGCCAGGTGTTCTTTATTTACTTGATTTCTGATAAAGCATAGCACTGTCTTTATGCAGTGGTGATGTGGGTCTGCACAACAATTGCTCAAATGAGAGTAGTCATGAAGACTTGTACCAGATCCTTGGTTTGTGTTTATGACACAATACATGTGGTGTAACCATGTGTCCCTTTCTCAGATTCCCAGCAGAGCACTTGTACTGAGATTAATTTCTGTTGGAGTGCGACAGGCAGGCAGTCATTGTGAAAAAACTGGTTAAAAGCTTTGCATTTTTTATCCTACTGGTTACTTGCTTGTAGGAGATTCCTAACATCATCAGCAAAACACCAAATTAGTCCCTTGCTTTTTGGTGGCCTGCCACTAAGAACAAGGATTCTTCACTAGATAGGTTCACAAGAATGTAGTGAATCAACTGTCTTGGTCTGCACAATAAAACCATAAGGTTGGAAATGTAACATCATGTCTGTAGACAAATCTTTGAAGTGCACTTATAACCATATTATTAAAGATGCATAGTTTCCTAAAAATGAGGAATAGGAGGTGCCTGTTAAAAGAGTTGAGAGAAATCCCATGTGGTGTGTTGAGGTTTGGGTTACTGGTGGTGGGTTGGTTTGATTTTGGGCTTTTATCCTGGTGCATTTAATCTAGTTTAGAGTAAATTGGTGAAATATTAAAGAGGTACTTAATGTGGACATGTGGAATTAAATCTGAAAACTCAGAAAAAGTATTCAGTAGCTGTTCAGTAGCATTTGTGTTCTTTCAGAACTTTTTTGAAAGTACTATTTTAAGGATACTTTTAACTTCTGTGTCTGGCTAATCACTGACATAAATCAGTCAGAGGAATTGCTGATAATGGGCTTTAGGATCTCTCTTTCACCTTCTCCTGCAACAGGCACGTCTCTTTTGTGGATTGCCCTGGCCACGATATTTTGATGGCTACCATGCTGAACGGTGCAGCAGTAATGGATGCAGCTTTGCTCTTGATAGGTAATGATTGCTCCCCAAATGCAGAGCTCTGTTTTGTAGTAGCATGAGGCAGCTTTATGTGGGCTTTAAAATCTGGGATGTGGTGAACAGTGTAAACAAGTGAATGCTTTTGAGATGTGTTAAAGTGGTGCTACAATGGTACTGTACTGTAACAAGCTGGTTTGTTTTAAACACAGCTATCCATACCCACTAGTCTGTTAGCTGGCCCCATTGATAGGAGATAGGTAATGTAAAACCCTCTTGTCATACAGTACTGTAAAATTTTATCACTTTGTGGAAACAGATCAGCTGCATTTTGAGTTTCTCTGAAGGTTCAGTTTCCTTTAAATATGCATGTAGTCTTTGCCATGCAGTAGAGTTCACAAACAACAGTACCAACAGTAGCCCAGATAAATATAGGCAACATTTAAGAACAGGAGATTTAATATAATCCAGACAACTTTTGTTCTGATTTGCAAGCAACAGAAAGTGAGTAGAATGGATTTTTCTGTCTGTAGAACATTCTAGTGTTCTGTAGTGATACATACCTATTGGAATATGAATCCCAATATTACCAGTTAGATTGTGCCTGGGCCAGTCTGACCCTCGCTGCTGGGCCAAAGGCAGCAACTGCGGTGTATCACCCCAGAGATACCTTGGCTTGCTGGAGATTGCAGCTGGGCACTGAACAAGTCCAGGCTTGTTAGGAACTCCGTTTACCTCAGGAGGAATGGCTTCTGGCGGTGGTGAAGAGAAAAAGAGATGGATTCTGCTGGAGGGTTTAAATCCAGAGGTTTATTCCATGGTTACAGAGGTCTGACCGTGAGCAACTGCTCCAACAGAATCCCGGCCGCGTGGTCTGATCACCTTTTAAGCTCAGGGACAGGGGGAGGGGAGGTACAGGTGAGCCACCAACCAGGTGAGAGGGGCAGGGTCTCGGGGGAAGATGACACCCAGTCAGGCCAATGACCCCCAGGCCTGAGGGGCATCCTTTGAACTTGACCAACCACACGAGGCCTTGCTGGAATGTTAAGCCTGATTGACAGGACTCACTCAGCATGGGGGCGAGGGGGAAGGGAGAGAGGTATAGGCACACCTGGGGAAGTGACCTGGAAGGCCAAAATGGGACATTACAGCACACCACAACACATACCAATTACCTTACCTTGATAGGATATGTCAGCTGCTTCAGATATTGTAATTTAAAGTCTGAGATAGATGATGAGCTATCATTGCTTCTGCCTGTTTATCTCCAGAAAGTGTGATAGACCAAACTTCAGGCAGATTAACCACCATAATAACACATCAGCCAATGATGGCTTCTTAGCTGAAGTCTAAACCATGCTGATAGCAGCCCTATTCACATACTTGATTGAATTATAGCAGAGTTTGGGGATCTTGGTATTTTTATGACTTTACTGATAAGAAAATATTAAGATACTTCTTGAAAGGTAATTTGTGTTTTAAGCTACAGTCAGCTCTGAGATATCTGAAGAGCTAAAGGATGGAGTAAGCCAAGTTAGGTGTGGGTATCTTTGGATATTTTGGGTGGGTGTTCCTAGTGGGAGCAGGCAGAATGGGGGAACCTCTGTGGCAGCCTCTCATCCTGCATTGTGTGGAGGCTACAGCCAGCAGCTACAGGGGAGAAGAGGTGCTTACTGACTTGGTGATTCACATGTAGATTACTGAGAGACAACTGTCTTTTCTTTTTTTACATTTTTTTACATATTGATAGTAGATGGAAGTAGATATCCTAACTGTAGCAGTTTTATCTATCTTTATAGTTTCCGTATTCCACTCACTTTTCTTCTTTCAGCTGGTAATGAGTCATGCCCTCAACCTCAGACCTCAGAACATCTAGCTGCTATAGAAATCATGAAACTGAAGCACATTTTGATTCTACAGAATAAGATTGACTTGGTGAAAGAGAGCCAGGCTAAAGAACAGTATGAACAGATTCTTGCATTTGTACAAGGTAAGTTTTCATGAGCAGAAATCCAATGAGTGGTGGAAATTCAGTGTTGAGACATGGACATAGTGGTTTTCTGTATTTGATAGAAAAGCTTATCTTGGGCAATGCAGGTGTACATGGTCTGCTAATGTGGAAATTAGACCATGGGGGTTGTGGTTCTTTCAGCCTGCTTGCATACAGCAGTGTTATGGCTCTGGGTCAGAGCTGGAGATGTAAAACTAACATCAGTCACTCTTACATAGTAGCTTTCAGTGGATTTGTGATTTCTTCCTGGAGTGCTTCTTTGGTAGGGATTTCACTGTGGTTTTACTGCTGTGCAGGAGAGAAGGAGGCTGTACTTGTTAGGGGCACATTGTAGGTTTAAATATATTAATTTTTTTAACTAATGACAAAAGATTGCTCTTTCATCTGTCTGTGCAAATCCAGTTTGGGCAGTGTTATCTTACTCTCTAAAGGTCTGCTCACCTTTAGAGTGATTTGAGTTTTATCTTTCCCTGGAGCTTCCATTGTTTTCCGTGTTTATCTGCAGTAGGTGGGGTATGTGACAAGCTGCAGAGCTAGATTGCCAGTGGGTTGCCAGTGGGTCTTTCTTTTCCTTTTTTCCTGTTTTGTTATTTTTTTTCCCTGTAATTCATAATTGTTGCCTTTCAGAAGCTGTACATAACTCTGTCAGAGTGGCTTGACATATAAATTTGGAGTTTGAAAACTGGAGTTATCACAAGGAACATAGACATAATTAAAACTAATGATTGTCTAACAAACCTGGATTACTAAATGCATTCTTTTGTAAAATAAGCATTTTTCTAAAATATGTATTTGTATTGCAAAATTTGAAAAACATAAATCATTAAATTAACAGGAAATTTAGTTTGTCATAATGAAACCTGACTAAAATTAACGCTGCTGTATCCAATACTGAGATATTGACCTCTCTTAGGAAATCTTTGAAATATTGCTGATCACAGTGTAGGAAGTGAATTCTCCCTTAGAATGGAAGATTATCTTCCACACTTTCAGAATGCCTCAAAAAGTAGCTGTGGCTGTGTGAGCTAAAATGTTGAAGGGAGGGATAGATGCTCTGATGTTGCTTTGGGAAATACACATAGACCATGCCATGAAATCAATTCGTATTTTTAACAAGGACAGAACACTTGGTCATATTAAAGTTAAATGTTGAACTTCACTTTGTTTTAGGCACAGTTGCAGAAGGAGCTCCAATAATTCCAATCTCAGCACAGCTGAAGTACAACATAGAGGTGGTTTGTGAGTACATAGTGAAGAAAATCCCGGTCCCTTTGCGAGACTTCACATCTGAGCCGAGGCTCATTGGTACGTAAGAGTCAGGCCTGGGTGTTGGTGGCCAAACATTTTCTGAATGTGTCTGCACTTAGAATAGCACATGCTGAGTGCCCAAACACAGGTGGGTTTAAAAGGAGTATTTAGGATGCTCTTTTTTAAAACTTGCATGTCTTCTGAGAGCTGTATTGTTTGTTCAGTGTTAGTTGGTTTTGTGTATATTCTGTGCATATGACAGCACTAAAATGCAATAAAAGTGAGAAATATGTCTATCTTAAAAACATCCCTTTAGTTGTTATGAATTTAGTTTTGATTGAACAAAATATTGGCAAGCTGATGAATTTGATAATTCACTTATTTCCATGGAAAATTTTTGGGTAGCTTGGTTAAATCTTTTGTATTAGTCTCCTGTTTCCTGATTGTAATTGTCAAAGTTTCAGTTCTTGTCCAGCATGAAATGCAGTTCCTACAAGGAATTCATTTGCTTGCCTTTTTTTTTCCAATAATCCAAGGGAGTCCTACATTGCATAAATGCATAAAAATTGACCATAAAAATTACATCAAGGTTACAGTGTTCAGCTATGAGTACATTAAAACAAAGTTCTGGTATTCACAATTAACATTGTGAATATTAAAGGGGTTTTGTAAAATGGTTGATCATTGCCTTCTTTTTCAGATCTTTAAGTTACTTTCTGCTATGCAGAAAAAGTCTTTTGAAACATATATATGAGTAGTTAAAATGGTTTTGAGAACAAAATTAACTGTCTGTCTAAAAATTGGGAATAAAATATTGATCTGGTTTTGTAATATTTATAAATATGTGTATCCTTTCATAAGAACAAATGCAGTCAAAGTTGCTGAAGAAAGACATTGTTTAAAAATCTGATAGTAAATATAAACCTGGTTATGATCTCTTCTTTTCAGTAATTAGATCTTTTGATGTCAACAAGCCTGGCTGTGAAGTTGATGACCTTAAGGGAGGTGTTGCTGGTGGCAGTATTCTAAAGGGTGTTTTAAAGGTAAACTTTTCTCTTTCTTGACTGAAATTTGTAATGACAATGAGTAGAGTTTTTCCACACTTGCTACAGAATGTGTCTATGTAATTGATTTTTTTAAACTTTAATTCAGTCACATTGCACTTATTCTTTCTGTGTGTACTTCATTTTTACTTCACAGCTTTAAAATACCAGAACAAGAAGCACTGGTTTTAATTTTTTAAATATATTTTTGTAGTCTTAACGTTTGCTAATAATGCTAACAGATTTAGTCCCTCACAAAAATGGAAGGAGCTATTTGTGTCCTACCACTTGCTGAATTATAGTCAGGAAGAGGAGAGCAAAAGAACTTTAAAAGCACTTTAGAAGTGTGTATGGGCTCTCACACGTCCCACTTCCCCATTTAAGTGTTCTGTATATTTTGATTTTTTTATTTTGCTTGCTTGCTAGTAATAGACAGAAACTTTAAAACAATTGCTTTGTTAGGCTGGCGAGCAAACTATATCTTTGAACATTTATACAGCTTGTACTTTCTCTGGTTTGCAGTGTACTGATGTCAATCAGTTACACTGATTGAGTCAATTAACTCAATTTTTCTCAAAGCTGAAATATTTCTAAATGAAATACAGTGTTTAAAAATTAAACTGAAATTTAATTGTTGGAATTATTGCTGATAAAGATCTGTTGCTAAAGCAGTTTTACAAATTGTATTGAAAAGAAAATCAGATGTTACATTTGCTGTAAGTCTTGTTCAATTTGCATGAAACAGTACAACAGAAATCCTACAAGTTCTGCAGTAGCCCAGAACCAAGGACTTATAAAAAATAGATCTTGGGATATGTAAGTCTTACCTGTGACTAGTCAGCTTTGTGTTCCTGTGAAATAACCAGTTAAACCCTTTTTCACTTTTGTCATTAGGTGGGCCAGGAAATTGAGGTGAGGCCTGGTATTGTGTCCAAGGACAGTGAAGGCAAACTCATGTGCAAGCCAATCTTTTCCAAAATTGTGTCACTCTTTGCTGAACACAATGATCTACAGTATGCTGCTCCAGGAGGCCTTATAGGTAAGAATATTGTCTTATGAAAAGATTCATTTTTTCATGCTTATTGAAAACACTTGGTTTCATTCAGCAATGAATTTCAGTGTAATTAACAACAATACCACTTTTAGCATTTTTAGATAATTCATATATGTAGAGAGAGACAGGGTTGGTGTGAAAAATGGGTATTTAAGAATGAAATAATTTTCCTGAATGTCACTGGCCAGTGCAGACCAGCTTGCACTGTAAACTGTACCAGCTTTAACAGCAGAATATTTCTCCATCTGTTTAGACAGAGCTCACAGTCTTGCTGACATTCTGAAAGTGTACCCAGGCAGTAGGGAATTCCCAGTACATTCTCTGGGGTTTTTTAAGAGCATCTTCAAATGTTTTAGCACATAGAAATGATTAGAAATGATGAATTCAGTTACTCCTTCTGCCTCTCCTGTTGTCTGTAGGTGTTGGCACAAAGATTGACCCCACGTTGTGCCGGGCTGACCGCATGGTGGGCCAGGTTCTTGGTGCAGTTGGGGCCCTGCCAGAAATATTTACAGAGCTGGAGATCTCCTACTTCCTGCTGAGGCGGCTCCTGGGCGTGCGCACTGAGGGAGACAAGAAAGCTGCCAAGGTCTGTGCCCCTGCCTTTGTTTGCACTGATTTTGCTTCCTGTGCTAATTTTCATTAGTGAATATATTGCTGTGATCATATGGAGGTGTTTTGTCTCAGTGTTGATATAAACTTGTCACAAAACTTATCTGCTTGTTTAATACTATAGAGTGGTTTTCAGAGGAGTACAAATTCATCTCACTAGTTTAAAGCAGCATAAAGTATTTGTGTCATGTTATGTGTTTTTCTAAGCATGCTGGTAGTTGTTTTCTTTTTCTATCATCCTATTCATTGTGCAATAATTAGTTTTATAGTGGTACTGATCGACTTCCTACTGACATGCTTTTTTTAGATTTTTTTTCACTGAAGAATTTTTTTAAGTTTAAATATTTTTGAAATACTCTGGTTGGAAAAAACTGAACTTGAGGCACAGGACAAACTTGTGTAACATGATCTGTTTTACACAAATCAACTAAAAGATCATAATTTCCCCTGTTAGCATTTAAAATTATAAACTGCTTCATGCAACAGTGAGTAAAGTGCTTCAGCACTCTCTTTTCCTGTGAAATTAATTATTTTGTGGGGTTCTTTATGTTTTTTTATGTAGGCATAATGGAAATGAAAATACACTATCCTAGTAAATAATCTGTATAACATCACAGGTTGTAACAATATATCTTACTGTTTGTGGTTTTAATATATTATATGAAATCATCAGCATAGTTTATAGAAAATATAGATCGATCCCAAGAAAGTACATCATACCAAGAACCTCAGAACTACACGTACAACATCTTTATGTATTTGTCCTTTTGCATAGAGAACTTTTGTCTGCTGACACTGCTGCCCCTAATTTGTGTGTGTATATTTATAGTATTTCTCAGCTGTATCTTTTTTTGTGGCAAGAAGGTAACAGAAGATAACTTGGTACTGTCTGTGCTGTTTGTTTTTAGTACTAAAGCTTAGGTTTCAGAGTGTTGTATGTCTGTCTTCAGGTGCAAAAATTATCGAAGAATGAAGTTCTAATGGTAAACATTGGATCCTTATCTACTGGAGGGAGAGTCAGTGCTGTAAAGGCTGATTTGGGGAAGATTGTGCTAACTAACCCTGTGTGCACAGAAGTGGGAGAAAAAATTGCTCTGAGTCGAAGAGTTGAGAAGCATTGGCGGTAAGTTGGTGTGAGGTTGGTAGGGTACCTGCTTGCTACATTGTTAACAAAAAATACATGGATCTGGCTTTGTACTAGAATAGGTAAGTGTGTGTCTGTTTTAAAAATTCTTCTGGATTCTCCTGACAGATTGGCATCATGGTTGTGGAGTGCCTCATTTCATTGCTAGCCCTTTTTTAAACAAACACCACAATTGGGAGGGCATCTATTAGTTAACAGCCAAGGAAACACCTGAGGTTTGTGCTTGTTGCCCAAACTGCCAAGCTGTAAATTGAACTCAGTAGGGAATCTTGGCACAGGGGTTGGGAAATTCTCACCATGTTAAGCCAAATAGCCATCTTTATGCACACCTCAGTGGGTTTCTAGCTATGGAGCTGCATGTGATTTCTAGTGCAGCCTGGAAATAACAACAGGGGAACAGAGGAGGGATGTTTGAATGTTTTATATTCTACAAGCACAGAGGAAAGAATAAAGTAGCAACTGGATTGACTTATTCAAATTACAAATATAAAGAAGCAGAAGCATCTGGAGGCTGAAAATGATGAACAGAATTGCTTTATTGCAGTGCCAGACTCTGTTTAGGTGATTACACATACTGTACCTGTCACAGGTCTCATATGTCTGGATTGATAAGAATATAAGAGTTTTTTTGATTTGTTGGCTTTGCACAGCTCTTGTAGTATGAAAGCACAGCCATTTTTACAAGAAGTCTGTACTGTATGGAAAGGAACCAAGTTTTAAATATCCATGGATGCATGTTTCTTTTTCAGATGACAAGAAAATGTAGGCAGGAATTTAGTGCTTGCTGTCTCAGAGCAAAATGACAAATTAGGGAAGAGACTATTCTCTGAAAAAAACCCAAGGCAAAAGATAACATGTCTTGAACAGGAGGAAAAAAAAAAGGCAGGACCCAAATTAAGTCAGGTAAAGCAGAAGGAAGAGGAGAAACTATGTCAGAAATTATGGGTTTTTTTCCCTTTTTTTAAGCTGTAGACTGATAGCCTGTGCAAATAATAATGTATCTTTTGTTGCTTCTGTAGATTCTTTCCCAGTTAAAAAAACTTGACTAAATTTTGCCCAAAAGCCCACCTGTCTCTGGATTATGAGGTGGGCACAGAGTGGCAGCCTCCTGTAAAGATAGTTATTGAAAGCTGATTCCTATGCTGTATTAAAAAGATAAAGACAATATAAGGAAACTGAAAGTTGAGAAAAGGGAAAGAAGGCAAACTGGGAAAACCTGCATAGTAAAACCTAATTACAGTAAAGATTATGTACAGTTGGTACTGTGAAAAGGAACTTGCAGCCCGAGACAATGGAGTACTGAAAATACAGAAGGAAGATCATAAAGCAAGACTAAAAAGAGATGTAAAGTAAAAAGGAAATATACAGAGGAATAGAGAGAGGTTAAACAGCAAATGGGATACAGCAGTGATTCCAAGGATCACTGAATTCAAAGATGGTCAAGTTATGACCTATGGTTATGGTACTAAAAAGTGGGAAGTGCTGCTCTGAAAAACTTCAGTTTCTTTTCTGGTGTCCAAGACAGGCTCTACTGCAAGGTAAATTGAGATGCATGTGTGGTTTCTCACCAGGAACTGGAAAGGTTTTGAACACAGTTTTACTAATAATATGAAATGCCTGCTGACTGTGGAAATGGATGTATTCTGAATTTTTTTTTTGCAAATATATTTTCCTGAGGCAATAGTGGCCTATTAAAAAGGCCTTCATTTTGCTGAATATAAATAGCAGCACTCATCTGAGAGCTGAGTTACCATCACAGGCTATCATTGAGAGTTACAGCTGTTTGTAATCTTACTGAATTGTTATTTCTCTTTGAAAGTAATGCAACACCTCAGACACAGGTGAAAGAGATCAAGCTGTGCATAGATTTACCATCCAACAGTACAACATAAGTTACAATATTTTCAGATTTTCAGCTTCTGTTCAGGAGTGCACACTTGGCTGGTCACAAATGTCCTCTGTCCTTCACCCTTTTCTATTCTGTGTTTCCACTAAGCAGGTTTGTTCTTGTAGAATGTTTTGGGTGGGAGACAAGTGTAGAAAATTCAAACTGTAAGAACTGAAGGCATAAGAAGGACAGAAGGATGTTGACTTATACAGGATATTTCTGACTACTGGTAAAAACAATACAAACCTTTTCTTTTTTATTTCAGTTTAATTGGTTGGGGTCAGATCAGAAGAGGAGTGACAATCAAGCCAACTGTTGATGATGACTGAAGAACAAAAGAGTGCTTCATTTTTAAAGATGAAGTGCCTATTTCCATTTTGGAGGGGGTGTATTTTCACAGTGGAATTGGAAGCTGTGCAAGCACTATCTGGAGTTGTATGGCTGTCCTTGTACCTTTTATTGAATTTTACCCTCTTACTAAAATACTAGTCACTATCACCATTAAAAGTGTAAAAGAATTGGCATAGAAGTGGGTTTCATTATCCACTTTTTAGTAGAAATTAATTTTACATGTCTCATGGCATGTCTAATTTATGTTACTTTGTGTTTCAGACATATCTGTTTAATATCAGTCAAACCAGCCCCAGTGTAACACACAAACCATAAATCTGGTATTGAAATAAAATATTGCTTATTTTCATTAATTCATACAGTTTTTCTGAGTAACAAAAGACTGCAATGATTGTTCAAGTACAAGAATTAAAAGCAAGCAAACTCTTCTTGGAAGACTTAGTACCTTTTCTGCACAGTTTGTTTTGTTTAGACAACTGTTACCAACAAAAAACTGTATTTCTTTGTTTTTATGGTTCTTGATTTTAGGATTCCAAAGTATTACACTTTGTAATTAGGATGGCAGTATTGACTGACTTGAATTTGTCATTTCTGATATTACTACATGTTTTCTTAAATCCCCCCAAAAAAACCACAAGTAAACTGGATCTGAACTGGCAGTACTGGTTTTGGCCTATTTTAGTATGGATTTATGAAAAGAATGTGATTAATTGGAACATAACTTTGTCATCATGAAATTCTGTGGGAGTGACCTGGGAGTTATTTATACAGTAGGGGTAAACAACTTTAAAATTTTGTTGAGCAAATACAAAATATTGGGAAGAGGCTGTAGAAAGGGATGATTTGGGGTGGGGGCAGAGTAATGGTGGTGGAATTGTGAATAGGATGAGGAAAAAAGGTATAAACCCACTTTTGTTTAGCTACTCTGAATCACATGCCTCAGGATAAAACATAACATAATAAACTTACTGTAGGGTGCTAATACTTTGATCCATTTAGATTTCACTTCTTTATTTGTACTAATATACATAGTTCTAGCTGTTTTATGTACTATTTAGCAAGTTATGCTACTTAACATATTTTGGTACAAAGTACTGCATGTTTTCAAAGCTTGGTTTTGGTTTTATTCAGTATCTTCAAGGGCTTTCTAAAGGTAAATATTATTTCACTCATCAGGCTGGAATTTGATGAAACAGCTTGCATTTTATTATTGATTTTGCACTATATTGTGTTCCCTTACTCTGTCTACATTCCTGTACTCAGTTTTTCCATTTCTAAAGTACTACCTTACATGGTGTTGAGAGTAAATACATTAATTTTTGAGTAGTGCTTTTCCATTTTAAAAGCAGGAGTCAGCTGTAGTTCTCTCTGACTCTGCAGGTACTTGACCAATCTACAATCTTAAATGTGTCTGTTTCAAGGATTGCATCTTCCATGCTTTGGCAACTCCTTTCTGTAACTGAATTCTATAACTTGGATAAACCTGAGCCTTGCCTAGTCTGGTGGCAGGAGGGTGAGCATGAAAGAGAATGTAAGGTACAGCAGAGTGCTTGGATGGCACCAGCTCCAGGGAGAAATTCAGTGCAGAGTCCTTTCTCAGTGCACTGCACCTCTGGCTCTAATGAAACACATGCAGAAAGCTTCTGAGAAACTGCTTAAGCACCCATAGAGATTCTTTGAAATTCAGATATATTGGAGATTGTGTCTCTCTTGATCTGCAATTTAAAGAACACCAGTGCCATAATGTTGCAGAAGTTGTGCATTGACCTGTGGCTTTTCCAGGAGGGGGTGAGGGTATCACAAGGATCACCTCTTTCTACCCTGCTGTATATCCTGTCAGACCAGGATATAGAGTTCTTCTTCTGCCATCAAAATGTTAGATTTCCTTTAATGCTAGCTCTCACTGCTGACATGAGTGATAAGTAATGGGATTTTGAGACTGCTGAATACATGGAACATGTCTCTGCAGCATTGGAGAACAAGTGTGAACAGTCTAAGTGCAAATACATTGTGTGCTGATGGGTGCACCACGCCCTCCTCATCACTGAGCTGGGATGCTGAGATGTTGAATGACAAGAAAAAGCAATATCATGTGCAGCTAAGCAAGTTGAAAATTATTTTAATTTTCTTGGCCAGGATGAAAATAGTGACAGATGCCTTGTGAGCTTTCTCACTTTACCAAGGATTTGTTTCAATGTGATTTTATGTTTTTACCCTCTTTTACCCTGTTCAGCTACCTGAACAGAGGTGTGCATTTGCACTTATAATGGGTTGGGGACACAAATATAGATAGCTTGTGCAGTGGTACAAAGTTGAAGTGTGGCAGCAGTTATTTCTGAGACTTCACTCTGTATTTGGGAAATGCCATTTCCAGCCAAATACTAGATTTTATTCTGAAAGGGTGAAGAAAAAACTTTCAGTTAACACCTTTGCTGATTCGGTCCTAGTATACACGAAATACAGAAAGAATTTTAAATTATATTTTTATTGCATTCGTTTTGGAGCACTTTGAAAAGTGCTACAGAAAGGGTTCCTGCTGTTTTTCCATGCTGTCATGTGGATGAGCCTCCAGCCTGCCTGCAGGAAAGGTTTAAACTTGTCCCCGCCCCCTTTCCCATCAGTGTTTCTGCCAGGGTAAAGTCCCAGCTGCGCCGCCCGTGCCGTTCTGGGTCACCTCTTGCTGCCAGGCTGGGGCTAAACATTTATAAAGCTTCAAACGCCCTCCCTGACCCAGCACGGCAAAGCCCCGAGTGCCGGTCCCAGCTCCCGCCCCTCCTGGCCGGGCACGGCCCTGGGCAGCCACGAGGTCCGGCTGCCCTTTCCTGACATCACCAGGCCCTGAGAGCGCCGCTCCTTCTTCACCAGCTCTTCCACTGCCACCGTTCTTCTGGCACAGCTGCCTTAGCGGCTGATGTTCCCTTACCACGGTGCTAAAATTACTAATGTGCTCTGGCTTTGTGTTGCTGCTTCTGTTTCTGTAAAGCTCCATCTGTACGTGCTCGTCCAATGTTCCATCCATCTCCAGTCCACCCCATGGTGTAGTAAAAGTGCATGTTTCATATTTTCCAGACTAAAAACCCAGCTAGAATAACCAATTTTACAGAAATTTTGGTTTATGGTGAATAACATAGAAGCTGTAATAGTCAAAAACTTTGTAAATGATACAAGTATGTAAATACATTCTCCTTTCTTATCCTGAAAGGATTAAAAACCAAACAAACAAAAATGCCTAACATGGGCACTATATATGCAATGAAGAAAGAACAAAATTAGCAAGAGAATTTTGTTACCAAGGAACAGACATCTTGTTCAAGGAATTACCTCAAATATTTAAATAAATACATATTCTTCAATGTCTTTTATAAAACAAGGCACTAGAACACTGTGCTCAAACACAGATGAAAACTGTTGAAATATTTTAGTTGAATAATGTTAATATATGTTATTTACTTGTGTTGAGGAAGGCTTCATCAAGAAATTGCATGCTATACATTTATAAAACACAAGCTTCTCTGTTCAAACATTTTCTTTCTAAAGCCTAGTATAGTTTTTTTTTACTATTTCAGTAGAGTTGGGGGGAAAAAAAATCAAGATTCACTTAATTAAGTCTCATGTTACACAATCCTAAGGATTCAAATGAATCAGGGCAGCAGCTCTCCCTTTTTGCCTCTGGGTGGGCATTTGTAAAAAAATCCAACATACTAGACTGGATTCATTATGTTATTTAGAAAACCCCTTCTCCTGCCAAACATTAAACTTTTCTATATTTATTTGTTGTTCAATGAAGACCTGAAAAGTGTTTTCTCCTGCAAAAGCACCTTAGGGTTCTCTGAAATAATTTCTCTTCCCGGTTTTGCTTAATCATCCATTTGATTAGGTAATCTATTATGTATCTCAAAATACTTCATTTGCAACATCATCCTAACTACCACACAACAGAGTTAAGTCTCAGCTTTTGCAAGTTTTCATTAAAGCAGCTTTTTTTAACCTTGGTGACTAGCACTGGGCATACAGAAATAGAATAATCTTTTGTACTTTTTCTTGGCTACAGCCAAAATGCTGTTGACAACAAAGTTTAGCAACAATTCTTTTTTTTTTCTTTAAATTGTCTCCCATTTATTGTGTTGGCAGTAATTGTATACAACTTAATCCTTTAAAAATCTAACATGGAGTCATACTTCACACCAGAAAGAGGTATGGCGGTATAATTAGTCCTTCCACAGCAATCACAAGCATTCACATATTCTCCATATGGTTTTGGCTCTTTGCCTCCTGTCTTGTTTTCTGTTAGCATGTATTAAAAACATTGGTACAGCCCTGTGAACCATCCACTTGTGTGCTTCAGGCACACAAATTGTCCTGTCAACACTGCTGGGACACTTGTGTACTTGAAGGTGAGCTTGTGCTTTAAGTGTTTGGAAACTGGGATCTTAAATTACTTCCATTTTTCTAAAAGCTTAATTCCTCCTTTAAATTCATTGCTACTTCACACTGTTGCTGTTCTACCAACCTGTGTTCATGCTGGGAATTTATTTTTGCAGTTAAAACCAGACATTTTGTCATTGAAAGCATTTTGAGCCTTATGGGAAAGTGTCTGTTTAGACACATAACATCCCAGGAAACGACTCTTGGTACACTCCAGAGCAACCTGGCTGCTCTATGGGCTGGTGAAAGCTGCTCCCATCCACTCAAGGGGAGTACAGTTAATTGAACTTTGTCAGCTTTGAACTGACAAACACTAAAACTCACTGTTGTCTCACTGAACTCTCCCCAAAAAGAAGGCTGGTCCCTCAGTGTAATGGTTTGGTTTGCAATGTCCTGCTCTCTTGTTAAAGGATTTACTAGAGAAACAGGGAGGGGCTGTTTCTGTTTCAAAACACAATGCTCATATAGTTACCAAAGCAGATAAACCTCAGGGCCATCTACAGCTCCACCAGCTGAGGAAAGGAACTCTTAACACTGCAAATCTTTTCTACCTTTTCTTTTTCAAGATCCATCAGTGCTGACTTCTAACACTGTGTCAGTTGAACATTTACCAGTCCTTTTACCTTTGTTACATGTACTCACCAACAACTCCAGGCTGTATCTTTGATTCACGGGCAAATAAGGTAAATGAAATGTGAGTTTACAGAATTATGGAGGAAGTAATGGATTTTTTAATGTTTGCCCCCACTCCCTGCCCCCACAACCAATGAGAGTCCAAACTAAGAGCTGTTATTTGAAATTGCAGAATAAATAATTAACCGTCCTACCTAATTAAAAATACCTTTAAGATTACACAGCACTTAATCTGGATGCACCA